>NC_138342.1:50219053-51696553 GCF_046562875.1 Panthera onca
ATTAATCTGGGCAATTGTAGAGGAACTGTTATGAAGCTGGCCCCCCTCTCCTTCTGAGAGAGGAAGAGAAAACCCAACTCCCCATGGAAAGTCCTATGGTATATAAATATATAGCTCCAGGCTTTAACCCCTTTGAAATGTTAACGCTTCCCTCTTGGGAGGTAAATCACTCCAGAAGTCTCTCTATCTACTCAGCCATCTTTTAACTTCCAAGGTTTGTCCTTTAATCCAAATTCTATTTCTCTATGCTCAGAAAGCCCTTGCCATGCAGAGGTATGAAAATATTCACATTCCTTTCCACACTAGTAGTACTTGTTTTATATATATACAAAAGAAGCTAATTTACATTTTCTGAAAAGAAAAATACTTTCTCAGTATAACCAAATTTTTATGTTGTCCCTTCAGAGGCTGGGACACTTGAGAGAGATTGTAATGGGGAGATGTACATTAGTCATTAATATATGTAATATATTAAATTGTAATTGTATATAATTTGCCTGTGCTATGTATTAACCTGGCTAAATGTTTTTATTTAAATGAATGTACTTTCAGACGTTTCATGAGGTCACCTGTGACTTTTGAACATTCTCCTCGAACTACCTCAGATAGCAGCTATGTCACCCATTTTTCATCTACATTTAGTGCCTGACACAGTTTCTTGCCCATAGTAGGCCTTTAATGAATGTTATAGAATAAAGCAATACATTAAGGACTTTAGTGACAAAAGTGTATTGACACTAAGTGGTTAATTTTGTTGAAGGAGTCATCTGTTTAAATTTACTGAAAAGGATAGCTAAGAAATTAGAGAAATAATATAATGGAGGAAAATAAGAATTATCTACAATGAGTAGTAGACTTTTGTAGTTCGTAATGTTACTTAGTTGTGATAATAGTCATTACTTTCTTGAATTATGTACAATTAGACTGCCCTTCTAAACTGTAGTATTCGTTCCTTGGACTGTCTGTTCCTGATGAAATTGAATTTAGATAAGTAAGTAAGTAAATAAATAAATAAATACATAGGCTTATAAAATAAGTTTTCTTTGCCATATCATACTTTTATTACTTTAGTATAAATGATAACTTCTTTGTCTCTTTTATTTTATGGTATAAAGCAAACTGCAAGTAATACTTTATTACCATTTATGTTGTTTTTAAAGTACTATCAAAAGTGAATACTTTGGTATCTATGTAACAGCTTTTACAACATAAAAAAATCAAAAGCACAAAAAAAAGCACAAAAAAAGGTCTTGTGCTTATTATAGTCACATATTTTAAAAGACCAATTTGTTCTGTAATTATTCATATATATTTCTTCAGGTGATATGGGTCAAGTCTTTATGATGTTATTGCTTAGAAAAACAAACACACAAATGGCAATAATTACATGAATGACATTGATGGCATTAAGCTTTATATTACAAAGCAAAGTAAAGCCTTAAATGAGAATATCTTGATTTAAGTTCTGTCCAAACTGCTTTATAGTTTATAGCCTTTGGAAAATTTATCTAACCTTGTGAAGCCTTCCTGTCCTTTTAAAATGAGTACAATAATGGGGCACCTGGCTGGCTCAGTCAGTAGACATGTGACTCTTGATCTCAAGTTTGTGACTTCAAGTCCCACATTGGACGCAGAGCTTACTTATAAATAAATAAATAAATAAATAAATAAATAAATAAATAACCTACTTGTAAAAATAAAAATAAGACAAAATGGGTATAATAATGAAACATACCCAACCATCAAATGAGCAGAGGAATATATATACAGCCTTTGATGATTTTTTCTAAAGAGTCAATAAGGCAAGAAGAGAAATTAAGTAGTTATTAGAAGGGATAGTTTTGAGATGGAAAAAACAGGGTATGGACGTGCTGATGGAGAAGAACAGTAACAGAGTGGTTAGAAACATAAGAAAGGGAATCATTGTTACAGCTGCGACTTGAGGAATTGTAGAGAATGAGATCCAGAATAGCGGTCAACCAATTCTACTCTATTAGATTACAT
Source organism: Panthera onca (assembly GCF_046562875.1). Lineage (NCBI taxonomy): Eukaryota > Metazoa > Chordata > Mammalia > Carnivora > Felidae > Panthera > Panthera onca. Next base: position 50,221,058 of record NC_138342.1, read on the forward strand.
GAAGGACGCTTTTCTACCTAGGTAAGAGAAGAAAGGGTGTTCTTTTCCACTGAGACTGGATGAAATAAGTAATGTAGATGATGTAGATATGGTAGAGAAGCAGGGCAGGGCAATAAACTGAGGGATTTCTGCCCACTCTCCTCTATCAAGTAGGAAAGAAGGCCATTTGCAGGGCACAAGGGCATGTGGGAAAATAGGAAAGCAATCTCAAGAAAATATTCCTTGCACTTCCCAGAATCTGAAGGACATTTCATTTTATTTAAAATATATTAACTATTTAAGAAGTACTTGTAAAGAAATCAACAGGGCATAATTGGTAAGGAAAGAAGAATTTTAAAAAGGTAATAATGATTTTGATCACTAGGGAAAGCACAAAGCCTGGTATCCTTTTTATTTTGAAAAATTCGCAAGGATCTGTATAATAATGTAGTTTTAAATATTACAGGTGATATGAGAGTATTTATTTATAAATAAATTTTATAAATTTATAAACTTATCTGGATAATCTTTTTTTCAGTATATAAGACAGGGTATAAAATTTAATAATGTTTTCTTGTTTTTTTTTGTATTTTTGTAAAATGATTAAGATGAGCCACTTTATTAAGATTGTTCACTTTATTGAGGAAAAAAAGCCAACATATAAGACCTTTCGAAAGTCAACATCTTTCTAAAACCATTCATTCAATTATCAAATATTTACTGCCTTCATTATGCATGTTCTTTCACACATAGATCTCTCCTTTATCTAAAATGTGTTTGCTTCTCCCCATATTCACTGCCACCATTTAGTTAGTTAGTTAGTTAATTTTTTTAAATTTATTTCTGAGAGAGAGAGAGAGAGAGAGAGACAGAAAGCATGAGCAAGGGAGGAGCAGAGAGAGACAGAGACACAGAATTGAAAGCAGGCTCCAGGCTCTGAGCTCTCAACTGAGAGCCCAAGGCTGGCCTCCAACTCATATGAGATCGTGACTTGAGCCACTTAACTAACTGAGCCACCTGGGCACCCCTGCCACCATTTTTTAAAAGCCACCATCAACTTCTGCAGAACCACTGCAGTGGTCTTGTAATATCTTTCCTTGTATTGATTCTTGCTGCCACCTTCAGCTAAAGTGATCTCTTTAAAAGCAAATCCCACTGTGCAACTCCCTTGGGTAAAACTCTTCAGTGGCTTCCTGTTACTCTCACACAAAAGTCCAGACTCCCTACCCCACCCTACAAAACCTTCCTGGTCTAGTCGCTTCTTTCTTTCTTTAACCTCTTGTTTTGTTTTGTTTGTAAATATTTATGCATTTATTTTTGAGAGAGAAAGAGTGAGCAGGAGAGGGGCAGAGAGAGAGGGAGAGAGGGACTGAACCACAAGCAGGCCCTGAACTATCAGTGCAGAGCCTGATGAGGGCCTTGATCTCACAAACGGTGAGATCATGACCTGAGCCAAAATCAAAAGTCTGATGCTTAACTGACTGAGCAACCCAGGTGTCCCTGGCCTCTTGTTAAGCCATTTGCCCCTCTGGCACTCTGGATGTACTCTCTTTTGCTTCAGGTTTTAACTCTGCTGTTTCCCTTCCCTAACACTTTCTTTTCCCTAACACTATGCCTGGCTGACTTCCAATTTACCTTAATTAATTTAATTTTTTTAAAAATAATTTAATTATATTTTAAATCAAAATTTATTTCATCATCAGTAAAATAAGCACATTTTTGTGTTAGTTTAGAGAATTCATTGGCTGGCTCATTACTATATTAATGTTATACTCTGTAAAAAATAATAGAGTGAATTACTATAGGTAACATGATTACTGAGGAACTGAGGTATGCCAATTCTCAGATTTCTAAATAAGTAATTAAAATTTAAAACTACATTTCTATTTACTGTTTGCTTGTCTTTTGTCTCTTTTTCATCAAAATAGGTAATCATTTGAAAAAAAAAAAGTAATTCCAGTCTTTATAAGTTTCTGGTTGAGTTTCTGACAAGTTGAAATTGCAGCTTACAGTAATCATAGCAAAAATCTAATTTTAAATACATACATATGTGTAAATATGAATAAAATAATTATTGAATTATTACCAGCACAAAGTCAACCTCCATTGTTGCTGAAGTATAATGATGTGTAAAACTATTTTTTTTATTTTTAAAAATGTTTATTTATTTTTTTGAAAGAGAGAGAGCATGTGCATGAGTGCACAAGCGGTGGCGGGGGGGATGGTTGAGAGAGAGAAGGGGAGAGAGAATCCCAAGCAGGCTCCGCACTGTCATCCTCACAGAGTCCAACATGGGCTCCATCTCAGGAACTGTGAGATCATGACCCGAGCTTATATCAAGAGTTGAACACTTAACCGACTGAGCCACCCAGGTGCCCCCTAAAACTTCTTGAGGAGCATTTATAGCACTCTTGACAATTACCTTCAAAATAAAAATGTATTGTTTACATGGTTATCAACTATTTCTTCTATTATTGGTTTAATAACATCACGGGTACTTTAAAGACTAAAAAGTCATAGTAGAGGCTTTTAGGCCTAAGAAAGAAAATCAGTGCCTGGATGGAGGGACAAGGAGTCAACTTAAGCTTCCCTTTCTTGTGTTTGTCCCTTTGCCCTTTCCCGTATATAGAATTTGGCATCGAGACTTCCAGTTTTGGCTTAGTCATGTTTTCTGATGTCTGGTCTCTCCTCTTACCTTAGGTTTAGCAGGAGTGGTGGGTTGGCAAACATATTGTCACATGGTTTAAAGAAATACTTTCACTTTTCTTCCTTCTTCCCTGTGCTCTAATTGCTAAGGGAAGACAATAATAGAGGGGAGCGATGACTTCAGTGTCAGACACACTTGGGTTTGATTTTCTTTTCAGTCTTGTAACGGTTATATTACCTTGTAAGTTTCATCATGGCTCTCCTCTGAATTGGGCATAATTGTGTCTACTTTGTAGAGCTTTGAGATAATTAAATATAATTATATGTATAATGCATACATCACATAATTTGTGCCCATACATAATGGTATGATTATTTTTAACTATGATGTAGAAATACACTGCTTCCTTTGGCTCTTCGTGTTTTCCATGGTGAAATCTGCTCAACTTCATATCAAAATCCTGTTAGAATTTGACTGCCTAGAATTTGTTTACCATGGGGTATCATTAAGAATGTTGTTAAGGATGGCTTTAAAAAAAAACAAACTTATTCTATTATGAAAGAATTGGCTATAGGAGTAAAACGTTCATTTAACTATTAAATAGCAAATTTTATAGTTAGTCCTGAAGAAAAAAAAGTATGCTCAGTGAGTTTGGACATCTGCCATACATAAAGAAATCTAAGAAGGCTCTAAATAACTTAAGGGACGAATAATAATTTTAAAAAAGTTATACCTCACCAGTGTCAGTAATTACTTATTCTGTTCCTTAAAGGTAACTTTCACTTTGAGGACTATGTTTCTAGATGTTGCTGGAAACAGTTAACTCAGAATTACATTCAGCTTGAATATAATATGTTACATTATTACATTATTACTAGTATTACATTATTACTTTATGGAGTTAGGGTGTAGGGTTCTGTAAATAGAAGACAGAAGAGCAAATTGACTTAATCTTGAAAAATGCAACAATATCACCAGAATATTTTAAGGCTTTAAGTTTTCTCCTTATGTTAATACATTAAGATGGCTATATATGTATATGTAGCTAGAAGAGAGAGGGTATGTGGGAGAAAGGAGAAAGGAGAGAGCCAGCCGCCGTTTTAAACAGCAGGTATCATCTTTATACTGTGGTCAGAGCAATATCCTAAAAAGAGTTTGAACCTTTATGAGGATAGTAAGTCTAGTTCTGAGTTGTGTTTAGTAAAAGTATTGATCCGTTTCGAAGTTTCCAGATGAGTTTTTATGAAAATGGTTTTAGTACTTTCTCATTTTTCTCTAAATATTAGCTAGTGATATAAAAATGTTGAAATATTAAGTTTTTTACAAGGAAGGTCAGTATAGTCCATATAGTCCATGAAGACTTAAAAAAATAGCTTATATCTCCAAGCAATTGATTTTATTCATAGTTTACCTTTCACCACGGATGCTGCTAAATTCCAATGAAAATTTTACCAATTTCTAAGTATTTTACATATTTAGAGATGTGGTTTTTAAAAACTGTCACCTCTCTTATAAAAAGATTACTGGGTCAGCACACTATAGTAAAGATGTGTTTCACCAAATATATTTTTTTTAATCAGGTAAACCTGCTCATCCCCATATATCCCATAAGCACTCTCATTCTAGAAAGAGTAGAAATAGCCATTGATTTATTTTATTGATTATAATAAGATCCAATAATGTTCAAGAAAATTCTGAAAGGTATATCATCTATCTGTTATTTCATTTTTCCCAGTCTTCCTCCACTTCCTTGGTCTGTGGTTAAAGATCCCTGGAAATGCATCATAACATTATCATAAATGATCCAGGTGTTTCTGAAGAGTAATAGTCTAAAAAACACTGTGTGCAGTTCTGTGTATTGATATAACACCACTAGATTTGTTTCCAACAAGTTAAGGTAGTAAGTAGCCGTTAGTCTTTTACTGAGTAAGTTAATTTCCACAGTAAAAGCATTTCACAATTACTTATCTGGAAAATGAATTTCAGCCACAGATTCACAAAGGTGTGCATTCTGCAAGTGTTGTTGCCAGTCTCGTTGAATCATGCCTTTTAAAGTTTTCTGAAATGTAAAAGTGTTTGTCTCTCTCTTTTTTTTCTTAATTTGTTTTCATTAAAGTGTATTTAAATCCCCATATGATCTTTCTAGAAGCCAGGTGGTTTATGCATCACTGTTTTATACACTGGGAGAGCTGACATTTGAGGAAAATAGTTTGAAGCATGACTGTCGTAGGCATACTGCAACTGTTCTGCATTATACTTAAGATCAAATAATAGTTTCACTTTTCCCTAAAATAATCACATAAAATTCATATCAAATTTAGGAAAGTCAGTTACAGTCTAAGGATGAGAAAGCCTGAAAGGCTGCCTACCTAAGGGAAAAGTAGTTCTTCTTTATAGTAAAAAACATAAAAATTAGCAGTTTTTTTTAATATGTGACTTAGACTGAGATTTCCTTTGTATCCTACGTGAGGTGTGCAGTCAGAATTTGGAAGAGCTTGGGAAATGGAATTTTTTTATGAAACCAACATTTCTGAAGTCAATAAGATTCATTTTCCCCAAAAATAGTTAAGTGCAAATTTTCATAGGAGTGGAAGACGTCTGAGTGAAAATTATAAGTAAATAACATTAGTATTCCATCTTATTCTAAGATTTTATTTAATTTTTATATAGGAATTTTATTTGATTTTTATTTTTTAATTTTTCATTAATTTATTTAATAAATCAGAAGTACTAAAATTTTGGATTTATTTTGAAGACAAACAATTTGTGAATTTATTTTATATAGGCTATAAGAGAAAGGAGTGGATCGTGATTTCAAAGTCTGTTGCTTGGGGTACTGGAAGGGTGAGTTGTTATTACTAAGATGTGGAAAGCTGTAGGAAAAATACATGAGGTGTCAGTCAAGAGAGGTTTTTTCAACAACATAACTTTGAAAGACTGAACATCTCAGTGTCAACGTGGAGTAGGTCGTTGGAGCAATGACAATGAACCCTGGAGATTTCAATTTGGATTCATCACTGTGTAGGTCTGTTTTATTTTATGTTTGCATGAAGTGGTTTTATATTTTATTGTGTTTATTTTATTTTTAAACATTTACAATTATTTGTTTTTGAGAGACAGAGAGAGACAGAGCACAAGCGGGGAAGGGGCAGAGGGAGAAGGAGACACAGAATCTGAAGCAGGGTCCAGGCTCCGAGCTGTCAGCACAGAGCCTGACATGGGGCTCGAACTCACAAACCGTGAGATCATGACCTGAGCCGAAGTCGGATGCTCAACCGACTGAGCCACCCAGGCCCCCCAATTGTGTTTAGTATTGATTTCTCTTTCTGTATATTTATTATTTTCCATAATGTCAAATAATCCTTTTTTGTTTGTCACAGCGATACATCTCCTTTAAAAATTAAGCAGAGTGAAATGATTTGAAAAAAAAAAAGCAGTAAAATAGTAAAAGTGGTATGTGATAAGTATGTGGCATATATATATATATATATATATACTTTTTTTCAAATCATTTAATATAATATTTAATATAAATAATTTAATATCATTAATATAATATTTTTTTCAAATCATATAATATTCTATATATATAAAAGTGGTATGTGATGGTGTAATAAGATAGTGATATTCTAGTCACGCTGGTTTCCCTCACTAGTCACGAGAACGTATGTTTCTGTTAGGATAGCTCCTGCCGTAAGTATCAAATGCTGACCCATATTGTGGTCTAAATTATGACACTGATGGTTTATGGGCCCAAACAATCCAGAACTAGATGGTTCCAGAGTCAGTTCGGTAGCTCACTGATGTTAGTCAGGACCTAAGCTCCATCTATCCTTCCCACAAACAGCTTCCCTGTGGCCACTCCTCAGACCTAGAAGTGTGGGTACTGGCTGCAATCTCAGGAAAATTGGTCAAGGTGGATTTTTTTTTTTTTAAATCTATATGATACTGGATAAAATAAAGGGATATTGGGTAAAATAAAATAATAACACCAATGACTATAAATAACCCTGTGTCACTAAATTTTAGACATATTAGAAATTCCGAGCCTACAAAATAGATTTAGAAAAAGCATCCAGTGAGAGAGGAAGAGGACTAGAGATTCTGGAAGCTAGGTGAATCAAGCCTTTCAGTTAAGGTGGGAACTTAACCATTATCACTGGACCACCTGGAGATCCTGGTGCATTTGACAAAAGCTGTTTTAGCAAAGTGATTGACAATGCCTTATTAGAGTGGATTGAGGGGAGAAAAGGAAGAGAGGAGTTAAAAATGACATGTAAACACAACTCTTTTCAGATCTTTTTCTGTAAATAAGAGCCAAGATATGTAGTAGCTGAAGGAAAATGTAAGATCAAGGGAGTTTTGTTTGTGTTTTATCCATTGGTTAATTTTCAGCATGATAGAGATTACAGCCTCTTCCTTTTAATCCAGTAAGAATGGACAAGTAGTTGATGTTGGCAAGAGGGGAGAATTGTGTGGTTTCTACATTTGAGTAGGCAGAGGGATGGGATCTATGTGTACAGTGAAGGTTCGTCTTATATAAGAAGGAGTATAGACAAAACAGTTCTTCCTTTATATGATAAAATTATGACTGAGTTCTGTTAACTTACTGGCCAGCAGATGTTTTCCTTTAAAGTAATGTAGTAAACTATCATGACTCATACGTATAAGTACCCATTATGTCTAGAAGTATTCGTCTACCTGGGAAGAAAGTTATATAACATTGAAAACTATAACATTATTCTAAGATTATTTTAATCCTCTACTTCCCTATTTATATATTAACATGAATATTAATATATATACTTGTTATAAACTTAAAATTCTGTGTCTCCTTCTCTCTCTCTCCCTCCCCTGGTTGTGTTCTCTCTCTCTCTAACGTAAAGAAATAAACATTAAAAAAAAAAAAGACGCATAAGGGGGAGGGACTGAGTTGGCAGCAGTGTAAAACTTGCGTGGCTTCTCTGGAGTCTACCCTCCAGCCCTTCTAAAGTGTTCACCAACCCAGAAGCTCCTTGAACTGCAGCATCTGTTAGGGGTTTTAGTGGAGGTTTCATTACAAAGATGTGATTGATCAAATCCTTGGTCAATAATGATAGAACTCAATTTCTGGGCCCCCACCCTTTACTAGGGGTGGAGTTGTAGGTAGGAGTGGGGCTGAAAGTTCCAAGCCTCTAATCACGGCTTTTTCTCCAGACCTGTCCCTTCTGCTCACCTCCACTCTTTCCTGTTCTCTCTGCCCATCATTCATTAGCATACAAAAGACACTGTTATCACTCAAGAGATTTCAAGGGTTTGAGAAAGTCTGCCCCAGGAACAAAGACCAAATATTTATTTTTTTGTTATACCACAGCAATCTTGATTTTTTGAAGTTAGTATGGTGAATACAAAATTTTCCTTGAAAATGGCTTGCCCTACATTATGTCCATAAACATTTAGTGATAGAACAGCCTAAGAATGTCATTTTTCCGAGTCATCCTATATTTCTAACTTCTGAAAAAGTTTCCAAAAATCAAGTCTAATTTTCTATTAATATGCTACTGTGTGTATAGCTACATAATGAAAATTTAATCAAATCTTCTGAAAATGAGAACATTTAATTACTGTAAAATTCATTTGTCTCCAAATAGTGTTTTAAATTGCTTTATATATATCATTTAAAAATTAATGTAAGAATCTAGTTATAATTTGGGGATAATTTTTTCTTAAGTTTATTTGTTTTAAGAGGCACAGAGTGCACTCAAATTGAGGAGGGGCAGAGAAGGGGAGAGGCAGAGAGAGAGAGAGAAAAGCAAGCAGGCTCCGCTCTGTCAGTGTGGAGTCCAATGCAGGGCTTGAACTCATGAAACGCGAGATCATGAGCTGAGCCAAAGTCAGACTGAGCCACCCAGGCACCTCTGGGGATAAAAAACTTTTAACCTCCTCTATGTTTATATTTTTTGTTCATTTAAAAATATAATTGGTCTTTATTTTCCTTGAATTTTAAACATTTGAATAAAGGTTAAAAATATTTAGCAATGTCTTAATTTTTTTTTTAAGTTCATTTATTTATTTTGAGAGAGAGAGCACACGAGCAGGGGAATGACAGAGAGAGGGAGAGAGAGAGAATCCCAAGCAGGCTTTGCACAGTCAGCACAGAGCCCGATGCTGGGCTCTAACTCATGACGTGAGATCATGCCCTGAGCCAAAATCCAGAGTCAGACGCTTCACTGACTGAACCATTCAGGCACCCGATATTTTGTTTAATTCTATTTTGTAAAATGAACTCGTATGTACTATGGGTAAAACTCACAAACATGATTTCATTTACTTTTAATATATTATTTTAATGTAGTTTCAGCTTATAAACAATTATATAAGGAATGAGTAAATTTGGAATTGTAGATTCCAAATGTAAATGAAAGCATTTGAATCACTTTTGATTACTTCCAAGCAGATCATTGTTTTTCAATACAAAAGCCAATTTTTACCCAGTCGTTATTTAAGGGATAGTTCTTTGAAGTATTATGTAGAAGATATGAGTACTTCCAAAGGCTGAATGAAGTACACAAGAAATCTCACTCGTATCATAATTTTGGGGCTTTTAAAAGTTTGTTTTGGTTACTGTAATCAGAACTAACTGGAAATACTTTTTTTTTTTTTTCCTAACAGAGCTTTCTTTAAAATGACACAAATTATTTTAAATTGTAATTTTTATTTAGTTCGGTGACTATATATAAATTTTTCTGAAAATTTAACAAAATTTACTGATTTTGAAAATGTGTTGTGGGAAACTTTGAATAAGTAATATTGGGCTGAAAGACTGTTAGCTTCCAAGTCCAAATCAACCCATTTCAAATGCTTCTTGAAGATATTTAAAGTAAAATATTGTAGGCAATATTAAGTTAAATACTATGGTGTATTTTCAGTCACATACTGTAAATAAAAATTTAGTCATAGATTCCACTACTCCCTGGTTCTGCCCCTAAATCCACTGTAATTGCTGTACTTGATCAGATAGCACTTTGAGATTTTACGTGTTGTTTCTATTTGAAATTTTGTGCAAAATAATAAGACAATTAGTTAACTTGTTGAAGTTTTACTGTGTGCTAGGCACAATTCTAAGTTCTTCTCATGTGTAAATTTAATCTTTGCAATAAACCTTCTAAGTTTCTAAGAGGGTAATTAACTCACCTTTGGATCTCATAGCTAGTTAGTGCCAGAACTAGGATTTCAGCAGATTGTCAGACCTGAGGGTCCATTTCCTTAACCATTACTGTATATTCCTTGTTATATCACATTGCACATCTATAAATAAATTGCGTTTAATTTTAAAAGAGATGATTTTCTTTTCAGTAAGCATCATTTTATATTGAGTATGTGCTTATGAATCTTTAAATCTAGTGATTGGATTACATGATCACTAAGGGCCCCATCTTTAAAAACCTGTGATTCTATTAGTATTTTAAGTTATGGACCGTAAAATCATGCAAGGAAAATGCAATTATCAGGATTTTTAATGGCACAGCAGTCTTGTGAGGATTAGAAATAGAGATTTCAGAGTTACTGTTATTTAGGGTGAATTACTGAATAAAATCACCTAAGAAGAATGTTGTTCTGGGAATGGTGATTCAGAAAGTATAGTCAACAAGGTAAATGTAATAACATTATGTCATGGAAGCCCAAGAATAGAACAAGTTGTCAACCATAGATTATTTCTGAGTGGGCAAATATAATATGGAAAAAATTAACAATGGTTCTGTCAATGAAAGGGGCACTGTGGAATTTTGTGGCTAAAGATGCCTAAAGAGAGTAGCTTTTAAGAAAATGAGAAGTGAGCAAGTATGGATTACTTGATAAATTTTTCAGTAAAAGATAACGCTTAAGATTCTTTGAGAGTCTGGAGAGTGTCTGAGATCTAGGAAGAAGGTATTTTTGTTTCTTCAAAGTAAAGAATATTAGAGTATGTTTCCTGGTGAGAATGAGCCAATAGAGAAGAAGACATTGATGAAGCAGGAGAGAGAACAATCACTACAGAAGCACAGTTCTTTAGAAGCATCTGGATGAGCAGATATGTTGGCTTTATAAGAACAAAGGCACTTCTTTCATTATAATAGGAGGGAAGATCGTGTGCGGGGGTGCTGTTGAAGACAGTTGATTGATTAGTGTTGGAAGATGGGAACATTTCTGTCAGTATTCTAGGTAGAGTTCTCCCAGAAGTGGACTCTGAATCAAGGATTCAGTCAAACAATTTATTTAGGAACTGCTTTCAGAAGAAATCAGTAAGAAAGTAAGGGGAAGCAGTGTAGGAAAGAGGGAGAAGCGCGCAAGGTTGTCATTTTGGGTGAAGTCTCAGACTGACCCAGATGCCAAAGGGAGCACTGGAGTGTAAATTATACTTTGCAACTTTCCAACCTTGAGGCAAAGGAGCTGGTATTGTATAATTTCACACCTGTTAGTAATTGACCACAGGCTCCCTGTGTGGTGTGAATGGAATGTAAACTCCCAGGTACTTCTGACTCTGTGGCATAATAGCTCTCATGCCCAAAGACAGTCATCCGTAGGTCACAGGGGTAAGCCTTTAGCAGCTGAGCGTGCAGCAGCTAGAGGATAGATTCAGGAGCTCTACAAGAGATTGTGAAGTCTGCACAGTGCACCAGTGTGTTTGCAAATATCAGGTTGCTTTCATTTTTTTTTTCAAGCAAATAGGTGACAATATTTAACTGAGAGCTTAGGATGACAAGAAAGTTTGACACTGAAGGAAGATGGAGAGTAGAAAAACATATGCTAGGAAAGAATAGTTGGCATGTCAGCCATTGTTAAGTGTCACTGTTGTGTTGTCATGAATTTAGCATGTCTTAAGTAATCATGGTTGTGTGTTTTTTGTTTTGTTTCTTCCTGGTTTTTTTTTTTTTTTTTTGGTTGTGTTTTTATTTTTTCCCTCCAACAATGCCTGCCTATCCAAAGTTGGGGCTTCTTAGAATCATTAAAGGTGAAAGAGGAGGTAAGAAAGTAAGAAGTCATAGGATCAAGGTTAGCCATGGAGGAAAGTATGAACACAAAGGGAGTGATTTAAAGTGAAAAAGTGAAGAGTAGGAAAAATGGGAGGTCTGAAGTGGTAATAAACATCTGATGGTAAAAACCTCAAAGGAGCTGGGGGATCATGGTCTCGCCATGGCACTTCTACTGCCAAAAGGTTGTGAGAGAACAAATATTTGAGTTTGTGTGGTCTTTGGGGAAAGTGCTGTCCTCAGGGGACAATTTCACTTAAAGCATGAAGGTTATAGAAACACCTAGAGATGAAGTTTAGTATAGAGGGGGAATGGTTGATATTTGACTGTGAGTTCCAAAGGACAGGATGGAATGTGGGGAGAGGAAGGGAAATGGTGGAAAGTTGGATTGGATTAACAGATATACCCCCGCCCCCCAAAAATAAATGGAAGTAATAAGCCTGTAACCATTTTTGTTGTCCAAATTCATTACTTACTATCTTTTTGCGGGCACTTACCATCTTGAGCAATAGAGTCCCTATCCAGTATCAACTGGTGATAGAAAAGTCCCTGGATGGGTGACAATGCTGCTTACACTCTGCCTTTAGATAAATACATATTCTCCCCAAATTCTAGAAAATACTGAGATACATAAGTCTTAAGAATCACAGCTCAAACTACTTAAATATATTCCAAATTATAAAAGGAGACAAAAATGCTCTATGATTAAAGAAAATAAATAAATGATCACTGATTGGCAAATTAATCATCACAAGGGTTTGTAGACTACACAGATGGACTGAAAGTCTTACCAACATAGTCTGAGTGCATTTCAGTTTCCCCTAATTGCAGGGGTGTACCTCTCATTTAAGTAAAAACAACAACAAGAGAATAAGATAATAACAACTCTTTCAGACTTCAACTTTTCTCATTTTCCTATTTCCAGGAGTGCTTTCTTACAAGAGTGTTACTGTGTTTTAAAATGATAATTTTTTTTCTTTACCTCATTTTAAAAAGTGGTGAAAGCATATAAATTGTAGTTACTTTAAATAAAGGATTATGTATTAAATCATTGAATGTGTAATTAAAATGTGCAGACAGTATTGTAGGATGTTGTGTCTTGAGCTTCTCAGTCTGCACTTGAAAATTTCCTAATCTAATTTTCTCTTGACTGAGTCCCAATTGTTGGATTTTTCCACTACATACAATTATGTATTTTAAATAAGGTCTGTCATCAAAGTCTCTGGAACTTTTATAAATGTGCTATTTGAGCATGCATTTTAGAATACTCTGGAATGTTTTCTGTGGACGTTAATATTTTCAATCAGATCCTTCAATGTGCTAATAGAAAAGTCTTCTCAGTTCCAGAACTGAAGATTGATAGTTTAAGGTTGTAATTTAAAACTGCTTAATTACGAGATCAAAAAAAAAACAAAAAAAAAAAAAAACAAGCCTTGAGCATAGAAGGTAATAAGTTATCAGCAAAAGTATTGACATCATTGGATAGTAATATATTACTTCTACCAAGATGTAAGTCAAAAATGGCATTTTTCTGCCTTCTTTGAATTTGCCACATTCTATTCAATTAGCTGCACAAAGGTTTCTAAAATTGCCAGATCTTCCATTCAGTAACTTTCATTAGTACAATATAATGAAACAGCACATATGTAACATCTTTAGTAATACTCAGAGGAACCCTATTAGTAAAATATTTATGCCCATTTGTTCCTGCTAAATTTTCTATTTTTTAATGTTTTTATTATTTATTTTTGAGAGACAGAGACAGAGAGAGAGAGAGAGAGAGAGAGAGAGAGACAAAGCCTGCGTGGGGGAGGGGCACAGAGAGAGGGAGACAGAATCCTAAGCAGGTTCCAGGCTCTGAGCTGGGGCTCAAACTCATGAACCGAGAGATCATGACCTGAGCTGAAGTTGAATGCTGACCCAACTGAGCCACCCAGACACCCCTCTGTTTTTTTGTTTTTGTTTTTGTTTTTGTTATAACAAGTTTTAATGTTTTCCTAGTTTTCCTATTATCTTTCCTGTACACTTTTTCTTTCACTTGCTGATACACAATTTGAATGCTTTTGCCATTGTTATGTCTCTGCCCAGTGGGTCCTGTCTTTATTAATTTGTCTTTGTTACAAAGAGATACATACTTTTAAACAGCTAACTTTTCCCTCTACAGTGTGTGCCTTTGTAGTCTTTGGAGGACATTTGGAATTCTTTCTCTAGTGAGCCAAATTTCCAACATCATTTGCTAAATAATCCATCTTTTCCCATCAGATGTGTGCTGCCACACTATCCTGTATCAAAGCTTTGTTTCTGTGCCCTCTCTTCTGTTCCATGGAGTACACTTTGTTCCTCTACTAGCACCATGTTATTACCAGAACTTGCTTAATATCTGTTCTAGTCAGACTTCCCATTTTGATTGTGTCTTTCAGAATTGCCTTAGCTACTCATAGACTTTTATTAGTCTTCCACATATTTTCCAGAATTAGCTTTTAAATTCTTTTAATGTATTCCTTACCCTTCTGAGATAAATCGTAATTGATCGTGATGTTTATGTGCCATTAGATGTTGCTATTTAATAGCTTATTTAGGATTTTTATGTAAGTTCTTAAGTAAAACGTTGTTATAATTTGTTTTTTTATTCTCTTAAACTTTCCTTACTTGCTAAGTTATAGTAGTCTCATAAAGTTTTTCTTCTTTTCTTTTTAGGCCTAACCTATGCAAGAAAAGAATTATTTATTACTTGAATATTAGATAGAATTTATTTGTAAAATGTTTTGGGGGGCTTGAAGAATTTTTGGAAGTAGCAACAGATAGATAATTGCTCATGTGTATGAATGCATATTTTATTAGTAATTGACTTCTAATTTGATTTCATTATCATCAGAGAATACCTTCTGATTAATATTGATTCTTAGTACTTTATTGAGGCTGCCCTTTGGTCTGAAATGTGATTGAGTTAAAATTTGTTAACTTTGCTATTTGGAGCTTTTTATATATCTACAAAATTGGATTTACTTATTATATTGCTTAATTTTTTTCTTCATTGACATAATTTCAAGATTACATTCCCAGTAACAAATTTAATTGTAAATAACAACATCTTATTAAAAGTAGGATGTGGTAGAAATCTTGGATCATTAATTAGGCCTACTCACTGTCCAAGGAATTAGTTCTTATGCCCTATCTGTGTGGGGGCAACTTCTTCAAATTCTTTACCAACAGACCTTCACTGTTCCTATGAATGAAAAATTCAAGAATTCAGAGTGCTTTTCAATAGCTTATACCAGCTGATAACCTAAGAGCCATAGGCTATTCTTTCCTTGGTTCCATTTAACCCTGAAAAGATCCTAGCGGGATTATCTTACTCATTGTGGTGGTGAGTAAACTAAAGCTTATGAAGGTTACCTTACTTGTCCACAATTAAATAAAACTTGTCTGCTTTCTGTTGTATTTCAGTGCCTCCCTTGGTTCCATTTATTGGAATCTTTAGTGAGTACAGACATGTTTTAAATACTCGGTTGTGCTTTTTTTTATGTTTTAGTTGTTCTTACAAGCAGTTTATAATAAGGTGTTTATTCACAGAAGGGGTATGATGAATGTTTCTATCACAAGTTGTTGCAACAAGAGGTGATGATACCATATGGCATGAGAAAGAGTATAATAGCAATTCAACTTGTCAAAACACATTTGGCATGAATACAAAAAAAGTTATTAATTCCCTGAGTTATTTTACTTAACTTAAAAGTTTGTGCATCTTCTAAGTTGAAAAAAAGAAATCCTGAAAGTATGTAGTATATTCTTTAAAGAACTTCATCTCCTTGCATTGCAATGACCAAATTTTACCAGCCCAGTAATCACATGTTCTGAAGAAACAGAAAATTCTAAAACTCTGTGGGAGTCTAAAAAACACTGGCCCTCAGACAATGAACAGTAAACATTGTGGTTTTAATTACAAGTATCAATAAAGAAGATATTTCAACTTGTAGTTATTACTTTATGGATTTTGAGATATTATGGACTAAAGCCACATTTTTCACTGATTACAAGATAAAACATACCAAAAAGAAACACAAATTTCTCTTTATATAGATAGCATTTATCTCATCTTTTCCTATTCATGATTTAAAATTTTCAAAAAAGTCATCAAAATATTAATGATGCCCTATTTTAGAACAGATATCTCTTAATGAGTTTTTATGAACATTTCACATGTGATTTTATGTCTTTTATTCTGTATATTCAAATGATTTCATTTAATGGACATTGTGGTTCCTCAGTGCACTTTTTGACACTGAGGATACACCATGTTTATGAATTAAATTTAGCTTTCTCATCTAATTCAGAGAATTCTGGGATTTGACTTTAATGTTCATTAGGAATCCAGATATACCCCATTTCAAATGAGAATGTAAAAATTCACAGCATTTACTATGCCCAAAGAAAATTTTCAATGAAACATTGTATAAACTGAGGCTTTTTAAAGGTAAAACCAAGGATCATTTCAAAAAGAGTCAGTGACTCCCTTTTCCCCTTTGGATTTCTACTTAATATATGAATTTCCAAAACACTTAAAAGGAAACCTAATGTAGCACTGTGTTTGTATTTTTCCCTTGATCCCTTTTTTGAAGTCAGAAGGTCAGTATACAGCAGTAATTATAATAGCAAATATTTATATGGTACTTTTGTAAATTAAAATTTTGTAAATTTGCATATTTTTGTGTGTGTTGAAGATTGCCAGTGAAGCCCTTTTATTTAATATACACAACATGGAAAAATGGGGAAAAATTTGTGTATTCATCCATATTTCACAGATGAGGAATGTGAGGATCAGAGAAGTCAAATAATTAGCCCAAGTTTGCAGAGTTAGTAAAAGTCTCAGCTGGCTTTCAAACTCAGGCCAAGATGATTCACAAGTCCAAGCTTTCAGTTACTATGACAGGTATCCCCCTACTTTCAAAAGTTTTTGCTAATCTATTTCGTTTTTGCAAAAGGCCTACATTGGTAGCTATTTTTGCTAATTGAAAAAATCTGAACAGGATATTCGTTTTATGGAAAAAAAAAAGGTGAAAAGCAAAACTAGAGCTCAGTGTTTGTTGTGCAGCGAGCTGTTATAGAAGCAGTGCACATCCTGAGCAACAAGAGCGGTGCTGCCAAGCTCCTTCCCTGGGAACTACGCTCAGCATCTCAGCATCAAGTCACCATAGCTTTGAATTGTATCTGTGAGCATCTGTGCTTTGTCTCAGTTTATGTTGTGCATCTGTTAGCAAGATGTGTTGTAGGGGATCAGAAAAACCTAAGAGAGAGACACGTGGCTAAGTCAGTCAGAAGAGCATGCAACTCTTGATCTCGGGATGGTGAATTCAAGCCCCACACTGGATGTAGATATTGCTTAAAAAAATAAGTAAACTTTAGGGAAAAAAAGACAAGTCCAAGAGAGATTACTTTTGGGGTGTAGGAACACTCAAAAAATTTACATATAAATTAATGTAACTCCTTCATTGCTTTACACCATCTGAGTTTATGACAGGTTTCATAGGATAGTGGGAAAAACCTGCCTATACTATCTTCTATACATTAAAATTAACACATTATCATAGGGTGATATTATTTGCTTTCAACATAAGATTCCAAAATTTGATATCTTATTTGCATGAATCATAAATGACCATAAATGACCAAGTCATTTTTTATAAACCTGGTAGATGGAGACACTGAATTGTAATAAAATTGTAGCTATGTACAATATATGCTCATTATTCATTCTCGTAATTGATATCCTTAATTTCTTTCATATATAAATTAATTCTTTAACCATATTATATTGGGTTGTAAAAATTTGCATAACATTGAGTTGTAAAGATAATATAATTAAAGTTTTATCAGTCATTGATTTAATATTTATTGATCCTGATTTATTATACTCAATTCTGCTTAATTTCAGACTTACCCAATTCATCAGCAGTGTGAAATCTGTGATTAAAAATTTAATATTGGTGTATGCTTTCAAATCTGTAATATTATTATAGGGACATTGATTCATGGGAATGAAAGTGTTCATGATATATTCTAAGCTATTTATTTTATTTATTTGGTTCATTTCATTCTCCTCTTAATAAATTTTGTATGAACAAAATGTAGCGATATAGCTTTTAACAGTAATACTGTCATTGCAATAAAATCCATAGTTGAAATACAATCATCTTCTCTGCCGTTGATAATTTCTACATTGATGTTATATGACTTTCATATTTTTCTAAGAATTTTTAATGTCTTTAATACTTAGTGATTTAAACATATGACCATAATGAAACATTTTTCATATTTTACTCAGAAATGTTGAATTATATTCTAAATGACTTTTCTTTAATTTTCCTGTAGTGGTTAAGAGAGAGAATTGAATATAATTCTAAGATAGTATAGTCCTGATATATAAAATACATTTGAAAGAAATATAAAACAGTCACGATTTCGTCCTGTTACTAATTGATTAAGCATTTTTAACAGAGTGAGGTAGAAACATGAAATATTTAGATTTTGCTCTGATCACTACTCTTTGAGGCATGCTATCTTAAATATTCCTTAACCACTGGGTAGCAGATCTCTAAATGCTGTCTTAGATGTGGCTACTTGACCAGGCTATTCTGGTGTTTAAATGTCTGATCAATTTAAAACTCGAAAAATATATCCCATTTAAAACATTCCCATTGTCTGCTAAGATTTGTTGCTGGGGAATTAGTACAAGTAAAGGTGTTACTTTCCTTTTTCTTTCCACTGCTTCCTGTAGTCTGTGAACATTATAGTCCTAAAAGACCTTGTCTCTATGATTCCAGTCGTAAAGACTGGGGAACCCCAGATTGGTAGTTTGGCAAACCAGTGTCTCAAAGATTACTTCTACCTCAAGTCCATTAGTGTGGGTTGTTGCCAGATCCTTTTAGAATGTGGGTAACTGAATCCTTCTTAGTCCTCAGTTGGGAACTGATTAAAGAACAGTAGAAAACCTGCTTATCATACAGACACAGAAGTATTTGTTAGCTTTTTATTTTTTCTTCAATGAAGAATGAAGAATACACTTTATATAAGATACATATTTATATAAGAAATTCACTGACAATACCTTTCTCATTGCTATGGTAACCTAAACCAAATTCAAGGGGAAATGTCTTTATTCCTTTGATACAATTAGTTTCACACCAGAGAAAGTAAATTTAGCTGCATACTGAATGTGGAAATATTGGGATACTAATCAGGATATCTATCTACACTTTGATAGCTCTCTTTCTCACTATTAAACATACAGTTCAATTACCAACAACAATTAGCAAACTACCCAATTCCAGAGGATCCCAGAATGCATTCATCTTTTTTTTTTTTTTATGTTTATTTGGGGAGAGAGGGTGTGAGCAGGGAAGGGACAAAGAGAGAGGTGGGGGGCAAGATCTGAAGCAGGCTCCATGCCGACAACAGAGAGCCCTGTGTGGGGCTCTAACTCAGGAACTGTGAGATCATGAGCTGAGTCGAAGTTGGCCGCTTAACCAACTGAGTCACCCAAGCAACCCAGAATGCATTCATCCTGATAGGATGAGTGGGATGAATGTTGATGCTATCTACAATTCTGCCTAAGCCATTCATTTTCCTTTACCTGCTGTGACTTAATGATCAGATCTTTTGGCATGGGGATTAAATTCTCAAATACACCTCCCATCACTCCATCTTCCTTCACACCAAACATTACCCATCCCACTACTTAAAACAACAACAACAACAAAAATTCTATATGTAAATATAATAGAAGGGAAAGTTCTAAATTATTTAACTAATCTATCTTCCTTATATCTTGAATTTTAGATATTTCCTTCAAAAAATATCTCCCAAAACAACGTTCTCTTTTGAACTCTTAAAATTGAA
The DNA here is from genome assembly GCF_046562875.1 of Panthera onca. NCBI lineage: Eukaryota > Metazoa > Chordata > Mammalia > Carnivora > Felidae > Panthera > Panthera onca. The sequence continues at coordinate 50,240,570 of NC_138342.1, forward strand.
AAAAAATATCCGACAATTAACTTGACTCATTCACATTATTTCTATCCTTTCATTATCTGTCTATACTGATATTCTGTATTATGAATCTTTATATCACAGTATTAGTATGTATCAGTTAATATTTTGGCTAAGAAATCAGTCCTCTTGAAGATGTATTCTGAGTTGTTTCCATGGGGCTAGATTTTAATAGCCCTTTTGTGGGCTTTGAAATTGTTATAAAATACATAAATATATGCATAATTATTATCAACCTGTGCAAAGACCCATAAAAATTTGATTCTGATATTGATTCTAATGATCACAGTTTAAGATAATTTTATGACATTAATATTTAAAGCTTTTAATTTTAGATGTTAGTTGAATAAAATAATAAACTAAAATGTTTGGCAAAAAAATATATTTGCTAAAGAAAGGATGGTTTCTTTTTGTTTCTTAAAAATTGTATGTACAAGATATTTTACTTCATTTTCAGAAAGTCACCACTTAGAAATTATAAGGTAACCTGAAAATTCCTGTTAACATCTGCCAAGAGCATGTTAGGCCTTTGTGTCCATATTTTTATAAAATCTTAAGATAACTGCACTGAAATTGTTTTCGTCATACAGCATGGAATGAGACTTTATTTCAATAAGCTTTCATTGGTAAATCAGAATGAAAATTATTGAGCTTTAGAGACTAGTTTTGTAGATAAATAAAAAGATGAATCAATAGCATACAGTTTTGCCGCCATAAATGGTAGCAACATTCGATCAATTTAACTTGAATTTAGTAGAAAGACATTATTAAACTAGATCCTCTAAGCCAACAGAATATCTGACAAGATGATGGAAAGCGCTGATATATTTTAGGTAATCCTCAGTGTTCTTTAGATTTTGAATTATTGTATATTATTTATTATATTCTAGAAATAATGAATGGTTCTTTGTCCGTGAGCATGGATTTCATATTCAATATGAACTGGTAATTCTTATGGCTAAAATATACAAATTAAATGCTTTATCAGTTATTGCACAGGCTAAGCCCCAGTTAAAAGAATACTCTAAAATATAGTGGCCTAAATTTGTTGTTTAAAAGTGGTCTAAATCTAATACGCCAGCTCCACATCAGTAAACAGCTTCCATTTCTGAATCTGAGGCTCTCCTGTCATTTTCTCCTAGCAAAGGGGGGGAGGAAAAACTGGTCAAGGGAAGCCCGACTGCAATCCTTTAATTGGCAAGACCCAGAAATGTCACAATTCGCTTCTGTTCGCATCCCAGTGGACACTACTTAAATGCATGGCTGTAGCTAACTGTAAGTGAAGCTGGGATTACAATCTGGGTTATTGAGTGGAACAACTGGTGCTTTCCCACAATTGCCAACAAAAACTGCTGAATTGTACCCTGTTTTGATATTTCCCATTAATGGGAAAACCTCTCACTCCAGCGATTACAGTGCAAGTTTTGTATTTTATTTTTTGAAACGTTTAGATAGCTCAGTACAATTTCGTACAGTGTGTTTGCATATATTCCTATATGCCAGCCTCTGAAATTTTCTTTACTTGACGTTCCACTATACCGATGAAGGTAGAAATAGTTATTCCAATCATAACCTTGGAATTACAGGTGGAATATATGGATGCAGTGGGAATGCATATAATGGGATAAGTCTCATAGTATTATGTTCTATAACATTTCAATATTAACCTAAGTACAAGATTTTCTTTGTAGGAACAGTTTACAACTATTAAAAACAATCAATTCTAAGAAATTCTTCACTCTTTACCTTTCACATATCCATGGCATTATTTAAATATCACTTGGAATTCCATTTTCTGGCTTAAAACCTTCTTTGAATGTCTTAGTCCAGCAATGTCCAATAGAAATTTCTGTGAACACAGAAATGTTCTAAAACTGCACTGTTCAATATGGCAGCTACTGAAGCTTTTGAGTGCTTATAATGTGACTAGTGTGACTAAGGAATTGAATTTTAAGCTTTATTTCATTTTAAAGAATTTAAATTTAAATAAACCCATGTGGCCAGTAGTCACCATATTAGACCGCACAGTTAGTCATTCCCTGCTCCATTTACAAACTTATTTCCGCCGCATCTATTTTACTGCATAATATTGCTCCTGAAATGTCCTCAAGTGAATTTGACTACTCAATGTCTATTATTTGGTGTTTTATTCTTTGGGTGAGAGATTCTATATTTTCAGTGTGACTTTACTCGAGCTTTAAATAGTCTAATGGTAACAAAATATTTACTGTACACAATACATACCAGGAACCATTCTGAGAACTTTATATATAATATATAATTCCATAATTACAAGAAACCTATGTATGATTATTACCATTTTATAGATATATAAACTGACACAACCGCAGGTTAGTTAATTTTTGCCTGAGATCAAATAACTGGTTAAGTGGCTTATCTAGGATGTAATTTCCAAACAAACTGGCTTTAAATCCCAGGATCTTACTCCATTCTTTATTCTGTCATCATTTTGGAGAAGCGAGGTTTCCCATCAGTTGTTCTCTTTAATCAAAAATGCATCACAGTTGGGGCCCAAGGGCTTTATTTGTGTATGCGTAATATTGGAAATGATTGCCCCTAGCAAGAGAAAAGAGCAGAGAGTTTCTCTTTTCTATTCTGTCACAATTCACTGAACAGACTGTTTACAAAAGGATGATCTGAAATGTTCCCTAACTTAATCTTTACTAATTTGGCACTGGGATCTTACTTTATCAGAATGATACAAAACAAATTAGTTAACATAAGTGATCATGAACGGGTGCTGTATGTTTGCTCCTATTACTAGAAAAAAATTATTCAGATTTTTTCTTAATACACTAACAGAAAGAATTTTAAAGTGGTCAGGATTGATTATTTTCAAAGGGCTATAGTGTTCAGTTTTATCTCAGATCAATCATCTGCAAGTTAAAATTACTTAGAAATGTACTGTCCATAATTAAGTAATCTTACCTACTAATATTACAGAATAAGGATACCTTTAGGTGACAAGGAGTCTGTCATTCTAAGTATCCCCCCAAGCCTTTTCCAGATTGCTCATAAGATTTCTCATTCTCTAGAGAAATGCGATCTCTAAGAAATAAATGTCTATGTCAAGTCACAAGTAATATGAGCACATGATGAAAAAGTGGAATTTTTTAGTCTCATAAGGGCTATTGCAGTATTGTAAAATTGATTTTATTCCTTGTTATGTAAGTTCTCATGGTCATTTTAGGATTTACCTTCTGGATACAGAGGGAAGGCTATGATGCCTTGTAGGGAGGTGGGGTACAGAGGCTTTTGGGGACCAGGAGAATATTTTTCATATGAAATCTTTGTCATAAAATGCTAATGTTGGTGTTCTTGTCTTTATGTCTATGCATTCTTTAGCTATGAGGATAACAGACCCTTCATCAAGTAAGAATGACCTGAATGGCTGATAAATTCCATTTATCAGTGTGGTCCCATGAACCAGCTGTCAGATCAGTACTGAAAAATCATTAGAGCTTCTGTCATTCACATTGAGGCAGAAAAGCAAACTGTGCAGGAAAATAATCAGGCATACAACTTGTATGCAGAATAAATATGCTGCAGGTGTATTGCCAAAAACAAATTCTGCTTCACCTCTTTTAATTGGATATCACCTGAAATCAGTGCCACAGTAATAGCAACTTCATGTGGTACAGACTTGTTTCGCTTTTCGTAGCTTTCTCCTTTCATTGTGACGTGTTCCTCTGTGCTGCATATGTTGTCATTTCTGTTGTTTGTTTGGACATCACTCATCTAAAATTATTTTGTGATTTAGCGGGGTACCTTCAAAATGACCTTACGAGTATGAAACTACCCGATTGCATTGGTTATTACTGGATTTCTCTTTTAAATATCCAAAAAGGAAAAAAAATGCCTCCTTCAAAAATTCAATTTTACATATGCAAATTTACCTCTTTTAATTTTGACACATGCCATTGGATTAATGATCTAATTGTTTATGAATATACCTTTTAAATTTCTGACACAAAGCTACAAGTCTGTACTAATCTGATAAGAGTAAACATAAGTGTTGATATTTGGGCTCTTTTCTTTTGTACATTTTAAAATTACGTGTCCTGCCACAATAAACTTGATTGGCAACCAAGGAGTGACCTTACTGTAGACTTTCAGTTTGTTCTTCTGGTGAAGAGTCCTTTGTTTTCATTTTCTCCAATGACATTTCACTTACTTCTTCATGCTCTTGCTTATTTTTTTCTTTAGAAATTGGGCTCATTGCAGTTTTATATTATTAACTCTTGGGCCCATCATGTGTTTACAAGTAGATACTAGTAACTTGAGGATTTTATCCTATACTTGTATTTCTAAATTTAAATAGCAATTTTGCCTTGATTTAATGGTATTCTTTCCATTTTTCCTTTTTCCAATGTCTGTAAGAAGAAGCTGAGAGCTTTACCTTGAAAGTTCCCATATTTTTAATCTAGTTATAGAATAAAATATTAATATCTAAGATGTTTTCTAATTCATATAAGCAAACATTCCACATACAATGGCAAACCTCCTGTAGGGATTCTTTATTCAATAATGTTAATGTTTTAAATTGAACATGTTAAATTTAGTGGATATTTAAATATGGAATATAGTAGCTGATGGTTGTTGAAGAAAAATAGTAAATATTCATGATTTATTTTAACAAGACTTTAATATTAATTGACTACTTTGGGACCATATCTTTCTTAAGATGTAGTTCTCTCTGAAAACTTTACTCAACCCAGCTTCAGATTATAGTAAATACATGTGTTTTCTTTTTAACCCCTTCATGTTGCAAAGTTTCAATCCCGATAAACATTTCTTCCTTAGACAATGCAAGTGGAGGAGTGTAGTCTGATGAAAAGAAATATTAGTTTACTCTGTTCAAATGAGGTGTGTTGGGAAAGGAAAGGGTGGTTTCATGAGGATATAGAAATCTAGACTGGTTTGGTCCTATTCTCCCATACACTTAGAGAGGAGTTGAAAAGGATTCCATTTTCACATATTGAATTCCCATTTATTGGAAAGATTCATTCTACCTTGATAGTAAGTACATAACACATGGCCACGAATATATGGACTTATGTCACCCGTTGATTACTATTGCGAATGGCAGCTGGAGGAAACTAAGGGAATGGAGAGTGAGAATTGTCTTCCATTCTAGCCTACTTTGTTCATGCCACTCCATCCCATTCTCAGCTCCATCTTCTCCTTCGAATTTATAGACCCTTCAAAGAGATGAAGGTGCCCTGAGCTTTTAAGATTCTTTTCAACAAAGCTGCCAGTTGCCTGATTTTCAAAGTCTAGTCCAGCTTAACCTAGAAGACAGCAATCCAAAGGCAAAGTAGATTGCAATGCAGAGTGGAACAATTTTTCCCACCCGCTGTATCACATTTGTTTTACATAACTATAGAAACAGACAAATAGAGCTCTTAAAATTCATACATATATTCCATATACTGGCTCCTTCTAATATGAGCTCTATTTTTGTCAGTAATACTAAAATTTTTATGGAAAAAGAGGAAATTTGGAAAAATGGGGTAAAAGCGTATCAGATGAAGCACTAATGGAGAGAGTCCAATCAAACAAATGTTATCATAACAATGAGGCCAGTGAAAACTAACATAGCTTTATGGACTTTTTCCCCCTTGCCATTCACCATAATTACATCTCCATATCATTTGCATATGTGCTGCAAATACATGAATAATTGAATAGTACAAATCTGCTTTTGCTCAAACGAATTTCTGTGTTCATAACATTTTCATTCATGTATATCTCCTCAAATTTGAAAACTTGTAGTCCCCATTAAAATCTTAAAGTACTTATACCACCTGTCTTACATTTTCTGTCAATAAACTTACCGTAACATTTTTTTCAGTGTCAGTATTGTTGATATTATATGATTGTGTTAATTAACGACCGATCATTTGATAACCTTTAATTTTCTTTTCTCTCTACAGGTCATGGGTTATAGGTGCAATAGCTCTTCTCTGCCTGTTAGGATTGACCTGGGCCTTTGGACTCATGTATATTAATGAAAGCACAGTCATCATGGCGTATCTCTTCACCATTTTCAATTCTCTACAGGGAATGTTTATATTCATTTTCCATTGTGTCCTACAAAAGAAGGTAAGCAAAAATTCTCTGCTCAAGAATAAATGGCATATGTATCTCATGATAACAAACCAACCATAATATAAATCATTCTTGATATTTTGGCCTCTAAGAAATGAATATATTACTTTATTAATTTTATTTTTACAATAGTAAAAATAAAAGACACAAAATAGATGTGTAATAGTGAATGTATTTAACTGCAAAAATAATCAAAATATTTTCTGATTTGGACAATGAATAAAAGTATATTCTTGTAGGCTTGACCTTATAGACTTTAATATTGTTATTGTCAGACACATGGAATTTGTGTATTGGAAATAGCTTTCTAAGATATTATGGAGCTGTGAGATAGTGTATATGGCGTAAGAAATATGTTTTTTCTGTTTTTCTTTAAAAAACAGTTTGCATATACTGGAAAATATAAATGTTTAACATTTTATAATAATATTTGTTTCCTAAATGAATAATGAAGTACTAAGTAAATGTCTGTGTACTTCTTTTCTTTAAAACCTATTTTTATAAAATCTATGAGTTAGATGATTAGAATGCAATATTTAATTTTTTATGCTGGTCTATTTTTGTGATTTTTCACATTTACAATGACTTAAAATATTCATTTTCAAAGTTAATTTTAGCCCCTAAATACTTTCATTGCATTTTTTAGAAATCTCAAGATTGATTTTCTCATCTTATACTTTTTAACTCTATTAAAAATGTGGTCATTATAGTTCCAATCACATAGACCCCTGAGCCAAGACTGTCTGGGTCTAAATCCTAGTTTTTCTACTTAAAAGCTTATGTGACTGTGGGCAAGTTAATTAACCTTCTCATGCCCCAGTTTCTTCATGTGTAACATGAAGGTAAGAAAAATAATTATGAGATATTGAGAGGTGGCTCTGAAAATGAAATGTCAAAATGTGAAAATATTTTCTAAGGAAGAAATAACACCACCTAAAATTTTTCTTTGGAAAACAACAAAAAAATAAATAAAAAGTAAATATATCAATGTCTATGAATTTTGGTTTGAGAGACTGATGGGATCTTAGACAAAACTTGAGAGGGTGTCTGCTTGTCAATATGAGTCCAGTTGTCTTCTGTTTCAGTTGTATGTGGTGGTATGTATCAAAAAATGTGTTGACATAATCATAAATAATTATAAATTATTATAATTATAAATTATATATTATAATTATAAATTATAAATAATTATTTATATTTATAAATAACACATAAATGTGTTGACATGATCATAAATAACGCTAGAATAGTAATGATGACTCAGACCTATAAATGTAGCTTACAGAAAAGTAGAGGTTATCAGGGAGTGGATGGATTCTAACCTAATGGATTAGAATTAATGTAGAAAAGAGGTTGTATTAGAATGGATGATCCTCCCAAATACTTAGTATACACACCCCTAAAATTGCAGTTGCTTAATTCAGTAAGTATTTATTTTTATTCTTATGGCCCAGTTGATGGTGGTTCCTCATGGAGGGATGTAGGATGATGAAATCTCAACCAACATTAATATATGATTTCCACAGTCAGTTTGAATATTGGCATCAAGTAGGTAGTCTGAGTAAGAGGTGATCTTGTGTAAAAGGTCTGAAAGAGGCTTACTTCACTTGTACTCACCTTCCATCAGATAAGACCCTATCAATGGTACCACCTAAACTACAAGGAAGACTGGAAAATATAGTCTAGCTTTTTTACCTCAGGAAGATGAGGAATTAGGTATTGTAAACAGCTAGCAGTCTACCTACTCTTTGAGTATAAAGAGTAGGACATGTAAATGATGCATAGGAATAGAGATGGAAAAAAGGAAGTGTCCGATGAGAAGAATGAGTATAAAGATGATACACTAAATTAAAGATAGGAGAAAATGTCGAGAAGTAGACAACAGCCAGTATTATAAAACATTTCAGAGAAGTCAGAGAGACTAAGCACTTGGGAAAAATTTCTACATTTTGATAGAAGAAGGTCATAACTGATTGTCACAAGAAATATATGTAAAAAGATGGGAGCAAAATCAGGAGATTAAGGAAAAGGTAGCATTTGTCTGTGTAAATAAGGGAATATTGAACCTTGAGCCATCATAAGCAGTTATAACATCTTCAAATATAGTGAAACAGATTTACCTATTATTTTTATTTTATGTATTAGCTAGCAATTTGGGCTAGTAAAATTAAAAGTTTGAATGTTATATAGAAATTTTCTTTAGAGCAGAGAATACTTTTTGTACTGTATATATTAATTATTTTGATGTTGAGTATTTTTTATTGGCCAGTATCTAATAGGGTTTTCCCAATAATTATTTTTATTTCTCTCATCTTACAAATATACATACTGGTATAGGTAGGAATTGCATTTGGTATCCAGGAAGAGATATTAAACCTCAGAATCCAAAAACAAGTCTAGAATTTTTAGTATATTTAACATAAGTGAAATTTTAAAAAATATATGGGATCAAACTCAATTTTGTGATTCATTAGAACAGAGTTTAGCAAACAGCTCATGGGCCTAATCTGTCCAGCTGCCTTTTAATTTTTACAGCCAGTTAGCCAAGAATGGTTTTTATGTTTTTAAATGGTTACATTTAAAATTTAAAATAAGTACATAAGCAGCATCTCTAGTTGCCTCTTTGTAGACAAAGCCTGAATGTTGACTATCTGGCCCTTCATGAAAAAATTTACCAATCCCTGACTGAGAAGCTTTCTTTTATGCTTTATAATAACAAGTAATAAGCATATTATTCTTTCATTCATTTTTATGTTTTGAATTTTAAATTTTAATGGCATTTTTATTGGGTATCAAGAACATGACCCAACATCACAGAATATAGAAAAGGAATTGTTTAACCTTTCTCCCTACAAAAACAAAAAACAAAACAAAAAACAGGTAATTTTGTTCGAAATTGCAGAAATATCTTAGGAGATTTTTCTTCTATTCCTTTATTTAAATTGACATATTAATGAGATATAAATATTGTGCAAGTTTAAGGCATACAGTGTGTTAATTTGATACACATATATTGCGAAATGACTGGCACTATGGTGTTATCTAATACTTCCATCAACTCACAGGATTACCATTTCTATTTGGTGGTGAGAACATTTAAGATATTTCAAGTATATAATACACGTTTGTTAACTATAATTATCATCCTGTACATTAGATCCACAGAACTTATTCATCTTATACCTGGAAGTTTGTACTCTAACCAACACCTTCTCATTTCCTCCAGCCGCAACCTTTGGTAACCACCATTCTACTCTGTTTCTATGAGTGCAGCTTTTTTAGATTCCACATATAAGTGATATCATACAATATTTGTCTTTCCCCATCTGACTTATTTCACTTAACACAATGCCCTCAAGATCTATCCATGTTGTCACAAATGGCAGGATTTTCTTCTTTGGTTGCTGAACAATATTCCATTGTTTGTATGTACCACATCATCTTTATCTATTCACCCATTGATGAACACTTGGGTTGTTTACGTGTCTTGGCTATTGTGAATAATGCCACGATCAACATGGGAGTGTAGATATCTCTTTGAGTTCCTGATTTTATTTCCTGTGGATATATACCCAGAAGTGAGATTGCTGGATCATATGCTGGTTCTGTTTTTATTTTTTTTTTATTTTTTAAATATGTGAAATTTATTGTCAAATTGGTTTCCATACAACACCCAGTGCTCATTCCAACAGGTGCCCTCCTCGATACCCACCACCCACCCTCCCCTTCCTCCCACCCCCCATCAGCCCTCAGTTTGTTCTCAGTTTTTAAGAGTCTCTTATGCTTTGGCTCTCTCCCACTCTAACCTTTTTTTTTTCCTTCCCCTCCCCCATGGGTTTCTGTTAAGTTTCTCAGGATCCACATAAGAGTGAAACCATATGGTATCTGTCTTTCTCTGTATGGCTTATTTCACTTAGCATCACACTCTCCAGTTCCATCCACGTTGCTACAAAGGGCCATATTTCATTCTTTCTCATTGCCACGTAGTACTCCATTGTGTATATAAACCACAATTTCTTTATCCATTCATCATTTGATGGACATTTAGGCTCTTTCCATAATTTGGCTATTGTTGAAAGTGCTGCTATAAACATTGGGTACAAGTGCCCCTATGCATCAGCAGTCCTGTATCCCTTGGGTAAATTCCTAGCAGTGCTACTGCTGGGTCATAGGGTAGGTCTATTTTTAATTTTTTGAGGAAGCTCCACACTGTTTTCCAGACTGGCTGCACCAATTTGCATTCCCACCAACAGTGCAAGAGTGTTCCCGTTTCTCCACATCCTCTCCAGCATCTATAGTCTCCTGATTTGTTCATTTTGGCCACTCTGACTGGCGTGAGGTGATATCTGAGTGTGGTTTTGATTTGTATTTCCCTGATAAGGAGCGACGTTGAGCATCTTTTCATGTGCCTGTTGGTCATCTGGATGTCTTCTTTAGAGAAGTGTCTATTCATGTTTTCTGCCCATTTCTTCACTGGGTTATTTGTTTTTCGGGTGTGGAGTTTGGTGAGCTCTTTATAGATTTTGGATACTAGCCCTTTGTTCGATATGTCATTTGCAAATATCTTTTCCCATTCCGTTGGTTGCCTTTTAGTTTTGTTGATTGTTTCCTTTGCTGTGTAGAAGCTTTTTATCATCATGAGGTCCCAACAGTTCATTTTTGCTTTTAATTTCCTTGCCTTTGGGGATGTGTCAAGTAAGAAATTGCTACGGCTGAGGTCAGAGAGGTCTTTTCCTGTTTTCTCCACTAGGGTTTTGATGGTTTCCTGTCTCACATTCAGGTCCTTTATCCATTTTGAGTTTATTTTTGTGAATGGTGTGAGAAAGTGGTCTAGTTTCAACCTTCTGCATGTTGCTGTCCAGTTCTCCCAGCACGATTTGTTAAAGAGACTGTCTTTTTTCCATTGGATGTTCTTTCCTGCTTTGTCAAAGATTGGTTGGCCATACTTTTGTGGGTCTAGTTCTGGGGTTTCTATTCTATTCCATTGGTCTATGTGTCTGTTTTTGTGCCAATACCATGCTGTCTTGATGATGACAGCTTTGTAGTAGAGGCTAAAGTCTGGGATTGTGATGCCTCCTGCTTTGGTCTTCTTCTTCAAAATTACTTTGACTATTCGGGGCCTTTTGTGGTTCCATATGAATTTTAGGATTGCTTGTTCTAGCTTCAAGAAGAATGCTGGTGCAATTTTGATTCGGATTGCATTGAATATGTAAGATAGCTTTGGGTAGTATTGACATTTTGACAATATTTATTCTTCCAATCCATGAGCACGGGATGTTTTTCCATTTCTTTATATCTTCTTCAATTTCCTTCATAAGCTTTCTATAGTTTTCAGCATACAGATCTTTTACATCTTTGGTTTGATTTATTCCTAGGTATTTTATGCTTCTGGGTGCAATTGTGAATGGGATCAGTTTCTTTATTTGTCTTTCTGTTGCTTCATTGTTAGTGTATAAGAATGCAACTGATTTCTGTACATTGATTTTGTATCCTGCAACTTTGCTGAATTCATGTATCAGCTCTAGCAGACTTTTGGTGGAGTCTATTGGATTTTCCATGTATTATATCATGTCATCTGCAAAAAGTGAAAGCTTGACTTCATCTTTGCCAATGTTGATGCCTTTGATTTCCTTTTGTTGTCTGATTGCTGACGCTAAAACTTCCAACACTATGTTAAACAACGGCGATGAAAATGGACATCCCTGTCGTGTTCCTGATCTCAGGGAAAAAGCTCTCAGTTTTTCCCCATTGAGGATGATGTTAGCTGTGGGCTTTTCATAAATGGCTTTTATGATGTTTAAGTATGTTCCTTCTATCCCAATTTTCTCGAGGGTTTCTATTAAGAAAGGATGCTGAATTTTGTCAAATGCTTTTTCTGCATCGATTGCTGGTTCTGTTTTTAATTTTATAAGGAAACTCCATACTGTTTCCCATAATGGCTGTACCAATTTACAATCCCACCAACAGTGCACAGGGACTCTCTTCTGTCCATATCCTCACCAATACTTACTATCTCTTGTCTTCTTTTCTTTTTGTCTTGTCTTCTTGATGATAGCCATTCTAACAGGTGTGAAGTGATATCTCATTGTGGTTTTGATTTGCATTTCCTTGAGCAGTGCTGTTGAGCATCTTTTCATGTGGATCATTTGTATGTCTTCTTAAGAAAAATGTCTATTCATTTACTCTCTTCATTTTTTAAAATGTTTTATATTTATTGAGAGAGAGAGCACGGGGGATGCAGAGAGAGAGGGAGAATCCCACACAGGCTCTGCACTGTCAGTGTGGAGACCAACGTAGGGCTCAATCTCACTGTGAAAGGATCACCTGAGCTGAAATCAAGAGTCAAGGTTTAACTGACTGAGCCACCCAAGTGCTCCTCTTCTGTTCATTTTTAATTAGATTGTTTGGTGTTTTGCCATTGTGTGTTACAAGTTCTTGATATATTTTGGATTTGAACCCCTTAGAGAAATAGGATTTGCAAATATTTTCCTCTTTTCTGTAGAGTGCCCTTTCATTTAGTTGATCTTTTTTTTTTTTTTTTTTTTTTTTTTGCTATGCAGAAGCTTTTTAGTTTGATGTAGTCCCACTTATTTTTGCTCCGTTGCTTGTTCTTTTGATGTCATGTCCAAGAAATCATTGCCAGCACCAATTGCCAGGAACTTTTCTATTTTCTTTTAGGAATTTTATGGTTACAGGTCATATGTTTAAGTCCTGAATTTACTTTGAGTTAAATTTTGTGAGTGGTGTAAGATAGGGCCCAGTTTCATTCTTCTGCATGTTTAGTTTTCCCTAAACTATATTGGAGAGTTTGTCTTTTTCCCCACCAAATATTCTTGGCTTCATTGTAAAATATTAGTTGACAGTAAATGGAAGCATTTATTTTAAGGCTAATTCTGGTCTCTTGGCTTATACTAACACCATACTGTATTGATTACTGTAGCTTTGTAATATAGTTTGAAGGCAAGAAGTGTGATGCCTCCAGCTATGTTCTTTCTCAGAATTACTTTCTCTGTGTGTGAGAGTGTGTGTGGTTCTGTACACATTTTAGAATTGTTTTTATCTGTATCTGTGAAAAAAAACATTGGAATTTGGAGAGATTGCATTGAATCTATAGAGGTCTTTGGGTAGTATGGACATTTTAACAATCGTAATTCTCTTAAGAAGTTTCTCTTAAGCCATTTGATCGAATTCAATAATATACCCATACTAATGTAGTTGTCATATGCTTTGATTAGAGAAATATGAAATATTCCATTTTTGAAATATTTTGGCTTATAGGGTTATTTGTTGATTGATTCAACTCATTAACAAAAATCAAACTTTGAGTTATCAGTCCTATTCTGAGTGTGGATTGCATGATATTACTGATACCAGTAATACTGGAGACATTAAAGTTGTTACTTTTTCTTTTGTTATACAATCAATTATGTGATAAATCTCAGAGGGTATCATATTACATTATTTCTGATCTGAGAGTATATTGGTAAGATACAGTTTCTTTCCCATCTTCTTTATCCTAGAACAATATTAGTAAAATAAGATATATTGATTGGGATAAGAGGAATATCATGTGAATTAGTGGATTAGAATATGGATATGATCGAACAATCAAATAATTTTTATTTTAATCCAAAGGAAAATCTGTCATAGAAACAGCCCATGTTATTTTATTTTTTCTCTTTTTAAAACACATGCTTAGTGTTTCAAATCTAATAGCAGAAAAATAAAGTCAAATCAGTAAAGATTCAGTAAGAATTATACCTGAATTTGGAACTTGACATCACTAGATATCTTGATTTGCTGGTTATTTATATAATCAGTTTAGAACATATAACCTTTGTTGAAAAATATAAATAGTTCATGATGAATTCCTACGGCTTATACACTATTGCTGCCTTTGTACCAGGAGTGGTTCCTTTGTTCCAGGAGTGTACAAAGGGAGTGGTTCCTTTCTCTCTTTCTTTCTCTATCTCTATCTCCTAAAATATTTGTTTAGATTTAAATCACTTCGTTAAAAAACACTTTCTTTTCTAAAAAGAAAAATATACTTGTTGAGTACTTTAGGAAAAACAAAGTGGGATGTAGGTTATGATCAAAATTTAGGTTCTTGGAGATACTTTATTAACTCAGGACTAATATTAAACTATAATTGATAATGCTTACCTTTGGGTGGAGATTATTTTAAGTTTCTCAAATTCTAACTAAAGCATCTGTCCTTATTTTTTCTAGATACAGAGAAAGGGATAATTTAATAGATTACTTTAATAATAATGTTAATATACTAATATTAGAAATGTGGCCTCTTAGAAGGAACTTTCTGATCGTAAAGCACCTATGAGAAGTGGATTTTTTCACATAAGGCATATATTGCTTAATCTTTTCAGTCTTTCAGTTTATTTTCATTGCTTAACTTTTCAGTGCTCTTATCTGTTCAATGTCGGTAATAATTATTCCCCAGAGTCATTTTGAGGGCGGGACCTAGCACAATTTCTAGTAAATAGCAATTAAAAATCAGAAGCTTATTGGGGCACCTGGGTGCTCCAATCTTGATTTCAGCTCAGATCATGATCCCATGGGCATGGGATCAAGCTCCATGTGGGATTCTGCACTGAGTGTGGAGCCTGCTTAAGATTCTCTCTCTCTCTCTCTCTCTCTCTCTCTCTCTCTCTCTCTCTCCATACCTCCCTCTCTCTCTCTGCCCCTCTGCCCCACTGATGCACTCTCTCTCTCTCTCTGTCTCTCTCTAAAATAAAATTTTAAAAAATTTAGAAGCTTCTTCATTCCATACTCCCTAGTTCACATATATCTTGGATACACACACAAGTGGGTACAGACATTTCTTTTAAAAACTAACAAAATATGAATTGGCTTTTAAACACTGAATAGAATGAATCATTTCTAATTAATCATAAATGTAGCATAGAAGAGATTGAAAAACATATCAATATAATTTCAAGTATATTAAAGAATGTAATGTTGGCATCCTGGGTCAGAGAAAGTCCTCAAAGTTGCTCACACTGTTCACAACACCTGGAATGCCTTTGTCTCTCTTGTCTGTCCTTTCTTTCAACCTCGTTGTCCAACCTGACAGGTTCCAACTTGTCTTTTGAAGGTGCTCTCAAAAGTCCTCTTCTCTGAGAAGTCTTCCTTGGGGCTCTGACCTACTGTCAGCAGGCACTTCTCCTCCATGCTTTGATTCACCTGTCTCCATATTTTTGTTCTGGTCACAGAATAAACATTTAATAAATGTGAATTCTTCGAACAATTCTGAATCTATTCTATCTCTGATTCTGCTATATCTTTCATAGAAGGAGCTTTCCAATATTAAGATGTAATGTTTCAGTTTCGAATGCTATTATTAATGTATGATCCACATTCCTTTTTTTTTTTTTGCTTTTGCTTCTAAATAACATCCCTTAGAAAAGCGTATAACGTCGCTTTAAATAAAATTACATTGGAATATGACATTGTCATGTATTATGGAACGGATGAACTCATGTGAATTCAATAGATAAAGAGCTAAGAATAACTATATATACAGCATTATTTCATAATGAACGCAAATTTGGAATGTAGAACCAATAAAATGTCCCAGAATGTGTTTTTAGTTGATGAACACAGAGTAAGGGAGTATTTTTGTTGTAGATAGTGGAAGGATGATTTAGGGCAGTTACTATTTTATTTTTGTATGTCTTGTTTAATTAAATAGGCAGTAATAAAAATTTTAAACATGATAAAAGTTTTCCCAGAAACTGTTGATAGGTCTTCCTGCTGGAAAACATCCACTAAAAAATGTTTATCTCCTGTTTTTCCTATGATTTTATACTACAAGCAGGATTAAGAATTTAATAAAGAAGAGTGAACTGTAATTATTCAGGAGAACTATTATGAGGGCATAAATTTAAATTATTTTGAATTTTATACTCTAAAGTTTATAAATTTGACCTCTTTTAAGAGAAATGAAAGAAACAAGGAAATTCCTTTCTCCTGTGTTTAGACATTCCTTTCCTCTCTCCCTCTCTCCCTCCCGTCTTCTTTCTGTAGCTTTTTCATTCAGTTTCTCTTTAAAGAACAATTGCACCAATAGGCTACTTCAAATCAAATTTATGAAGCTAAAAATAGGGTCGTAAAAAGTCTTACATTTTTATTCTTCGAACTAAGAGGTAGTATCATTATGGCATGATTGGGCATGTGCGTGTGCATGAGTGCATGTTTTAAAAGGCTCCAGTTATGCAAAATTTCAAGCTTGATGACTTGAGTATCATTTTATATTGGAAAATATATGCTGAACAGACTTTCTTGTATCTGAAAAGGGCAAGGAAATAATTATATTAATTATCTAAAAATAAAACATACATTTTATACCACAGTTCCCAGCTGAAATGAATTACTTGCTAACAGAAGTTAATGTTTAATTGGCTAGGTACGAAAAGAGTATGGGAAATGCCTGCGGACGCATTGTTGTAGTGGCAAAAGTACAGAGAGTTCCATTGGCTCAGGGAAAACATCTGGTTCTCGAACTCCTGGACGCTACTCCACAGGCTCACAGGTAACTAGCATTTGTTAATCAAAATGAGATATCTCTTACCTATATTCTGTTACACGTTGCTGTCCTCGATCAGAACTATCTTCTATCCCAAGTGTTTAACACATCCAGTTTGTTGTTGTTGCTGTTGCTGTTGTTTTAGTGTCTCACACAAGAACCATTATGACAAAAATTTAAGAAGCCACATTGCAATAAAATTATGAAACTTAGGGTCTCAGTTTGCATGATAATTAATGATTTTAGATTATTCCTAGTTGAATGAATATAGATGGTGAGGAAAGGAATTTAGCACTTTCCCCAAAAGTCTAAGAAAGGGATATTTTATATATATGATTCTTAAGTGAATTACCTCTTTTAACCAGGAGAGTAATTCTCTATCACATACTGAAAATATGTACTTATTGAATGCTATGTTTAGTAAAAACAGCCCTAATTCATATTATATTTATCATGTGGTGATAAGTTGAATACAGTTCAAAGCTGTGAAGGACACATTAACAGCAGCATTGGCTTAACTGGTCTACCTGTTGCCCTTGGCCATCCAGCACTCCAGGTAGCAGCTGCATTGACTGTCACCTGGGAAGCTGTAAACTTTTGAGTAACCTGACTGACATTTTTCCCATGCCACAATTTGAGTCCAAAGATTATTATATAGAAATTTCAGCAACTCCAGGATGCTAAAATGAGCCAATCAAATAAGACAGGATTGGGGTGCTTTGCTGGCTCAGTCAGTAAAGCATGAAACTCTTGATCACAGGATTGTGAGTTCAAGTCCCACACTGGGCATGTAGCCTAACTAAATAAAATGATAAAAATAAAAAAATAAATAAATGCCAAGATTATGTGGGCCATGGGTGAGTTTGAGCTCAGACTAGCAGACTAATATTTTGGAGATTTCCTGATCCAGTGGGAAAAGCAATCATGTTTTCAGGGTTGTCAATTTTTTTTTTTTTTTTCTAAAGAAGGCTTAAATTTAAATTGATAAAGTTGTAAATCAGGAACTTAGTTTTTCTTAACCCTTTCAGCTCAACCTGTGGATCTTAATTTTTTTATAAATTTGGTAATTTTATATGAAATAAGAAAGATCACTTTAGGTGTTCTTTGTTTAATGCTTGATTGTCTTGTAAACTTAACAGATTAAATTTACCAACAATTCCATTTTTGTGCTTAGAAAATTAAATATCCTTGGACTGCCTGGGTGGCTCAGTCAGTTAAGCGTCCAAATCTTGATTTCAACTCAGCTTATGATTTCACGGTTCCTGAGATTGAGCCCCATGTTGGGCTCTGTGCTAACAGCACAGAGCCTGCTTGGGATTCTCTCTCCCACTCTTTCTGCCCCTCTCCCACTTATGCTTTCTCTCTTCCTCTCTCTCAAAAGAAATAAACATTAAAAAATAAAGAAAATTAAGTATCATTGACCTTTGGATATCATTTACAAATTTAATATGTCTGATTTATATGTCAGATTGGACAATTATGTACACCTAAGTAGCACTGGAATGACTCTTACTTATAAATGAAAGATAATGCACAATATTTTCATAAAGAAATACTTTCTTCAAACTGATGGAGTTCTCTTTTATGAGTAAAACCACATATTTAATATCAATCTAACATTTGTAACTAAACATTTAAAACTAACGTGTAACTGTCAAACCTACCCAACTATTAACACTTAAATTAATAACCACAAATTATCATAATGATCCTGAAGCTTCTCCCTACATATAATACACAATCATTAACAGTTTGAATTTTTTTTTTATTTCTATACCTTACTGAGGTTACAAAGTTGCAAATTTGGGGGAAACAGATGTATCAATTTAGGTGGGCTGAGATTTCTGAGTGTAGGTAACTACTAAATACATCAGCCAATTAGAAATCTGAAGTCTCCGGGCACTTGGGTGGCTCAGTCGGTTAAGCGTCCAACTCTTTATTTTGGCTCAGGTCGTGATCTCATGGTTTGTGAAATCAAGCACTGCATCAGGCTCTATCCGTGCTGTCAGTGTGGAGCTTGCTTGGGATTCTCTCTCTCTCTAGCTCGCTCTCTCTCTCTCTCTCTCTGCCCCTCCCCCACTCACTCCCTCTCTGTCTCTATCAAAATAAATAAATAAACGTTTAATAATCTGAGGGCTCACATAATTTTATGGGTACACATGGATGATGCTTCTAGCATGAGGCTCTTCTCCTCCACACCTTTACTTTCACACCAATAATCCTTACCTCCCTTTTTGTAATAATCTTTTCCACAACTTTGAAATTGACATTGCTTAGATCCTGTGTGCCATCTAGCTTGATTAGTTCCTACATGCTTTTCATATAACTCAGTTCATCAGCCACCATCTTGTGACATTTGACAAATGTCACTAATGAAACAATCCAACTTGAAAGTTTCACGTATTATGTTACAACAGAGTTGTGTAATGTTTAGCCATACTTTTAAGGTAAAAGAGCAATGCAGGTTAACAGAATAATCATAAATTTGCTGTGTGGTAGCCCATGGTTAGAAGTCTAGCCTTGGCATGTATCATCCATGACCAAAAACAAGTTACTAATGTTATTGACCCTCAGTTTTTTCATCTATAAAGCAGTGGTAATAATACTTATTTGTTACGTTGTTAGGAAGATTGAGGTAATGTATTCAAAACACTTAAATTGTGAGGACTCAATAAATTGGATCAGCTATCCCTTATTAGTGTCATTATTACAGAATAGAATATCAGATATATATTTCAAAGCTGTATCATATTTTTTCTTCACTATTATATTTCTGATATCACAATTCTAGTCCTCCAAAATAAAAAACCTTACATTGTTTCCTTATGCTGACTATAATACTAATTCTGATTAACTGACCATCCAACCCTACATAAAGTAATAGTTATTTAAATCATCTTTTCAAGTAAAAATCATAAATGTATTTCATATAAACTGTGACCTTCCATAGTCTAAACTACTCATTGATATTTAGATAAAATCTTGAGACTACGGATGCCTTATCCATGTCAGAAAACTTGTAAATTAGCAATCCCTAGATGTGTGTGTGTATATATATATATATATATATATATATATATATATATATATATATAATTTTTTTACTAAAAAATATTGAATGTCCTGTATTTAATGGCAGGACAATCTTCTAAGCTCTCAAGTTACAGTGGTTAAAAGACAAATACCTGGGGCGCCTGGGTGGCGTAGTCGGTTAAGCGTCCGACTTCAGCCAGGTCACGATCTCGCGGTCCGTGAGTTCGAGCCCCGCGTCGGGCTCTGGGCTGATGGCTCGGAGCCTGGAGCCTGTTTCGGATTCTGTGTCTCCCTCTCTCTCTGCCCCTCCCCCGTTCATGCTCTGTCTCTCTCTGTCCCAAAAATAAATAAAAAACGTTGAAAAAAAAAAAATTTAAAAAAAAAAAAAAAGACAAATACCTTCCCCTGTGATCTAGAGCTTTCATTCTAATTGTGGAAGATAGAAAACTTATTAAAAAATAAACCAACAGAAAATACCAGATTATAAAAGCTGGTAGAGAGCCAAGTATGGTGATTTGATACAGAAATTCCAGGTGGCTACTTGGATTAAGTGCTGGAAAAAGACTATTTTGGAGGATGATATTGACACCAAGATTCTGAATGACAGGAAGGAAATTCAGGGGAAGAGAATTCCAGGTGAGAGAACATCTAATGCAAAGCCCTTAAGGTAGAGGAGACAGGCAAACTCAGGAATGGAAAGAATGTCATTGACTAAATTGGGTGAAAGTGAATAGGAGATAAGTCAAAGAAGAAGGCTAGACATGGATCAGTAATTGTTTGTAAGAGTACGAAAATTTAGATTTTATTTTGAATACTTTAGAAAGCCAATGAGATGATTTAGGACAGGAAGTGGCAGGAGATCATCCACGTATGACAAAGATCACGTGGCTTCCATGTAGGTAGCGGAGGGGCATTGACTGGCAAGACTAAAAAGTGAAAGTCCTCTCTACCTGTTGCTCCCCCTACCTACATGTTGCTAATAAACACTTACAAAAGCTCTGTAGTACCCAAATCACACAGACAGATATTCACAGCCATATGTATAGAATTGGTTTGTGTTTTGTATGTGTTTATAAAAACTATGGACTAAAGTATTATCCTTCCTCTTTGACCTTTCTTTAATCTGTCATTTGTTTCCTATTTGTTTTGACTTTTTAGGTATATTTATATTTATCACATGAATTTGAAACATAAGCCGTGTATGTAATGTCTATTAAATTGTGAAGCATCGTAATAAAATGAATACCTGTGAACATCCAACTCAGAAATTGAACATTTTCCATATATGTTGCCTTCTTGAAACCTCTTTTGAATTAGTTCCTGTGCCTCCAACCAGAGAAGACTTCTGTTCTTCATTTCCTTGATGTATTCTAATAGTTTCTCCCCCTCCAAAAAAGATGTTTGGTGTTACTTTTTAAAATCTTTTTTTCTAAGTGGTATATTACTATATGTTGTCTTCTGTGACTTGCTCTTTTCACCCCCACATTATCCTAGTTCATTCCATAAACATTTAAGTGTTGTCTCTGTGCTATATAATGTATACTTTTCCTCTGCCTGCAATATTTCACCTTTTTCTCCTAGATCAGGAGCCAGTTGAATGGATTCAAATGTTGGTTTTGTCATTTATTAGCCCTGTGACATTGGACATGCTAATTAAATTCTGAACCTCAATTTTCTAATCACTAAGAGTACTTGCCTCAAGGAACTCTTGTATGATTTCAATGAGTGAATAAATGAAAAACACATAGTATATAACCTAGAATTCTAGGTTCTAATTCTAATTCCATAGATTTAATTAAAGTACATATTTTACATATAAATACATATTTTACATATACATACATATAATCTTTATCTTGTACCACATAGTATTTCAGGGTGGTGATACATCAATAAACAAAAAAGACACAATTTCTCTTTTTTGATAGTCTCAGATCTAATTCAGACATTAGATGTTAAATAATGGACATTATATATAAATATAAGAAATAAATACATTGTAGTTATAGGTCATGTTGTATAACATAATAATGACTATGGGGGGAAAGCAGGGCTAGGTGGGTGGAATACAATTCTAAATAGGATGATCCGTTCAAGGAGAAAATATTTGAGCAAAAATTTAAAGAGAAGAAGGAGTTATCCATACGTGTATCTGAGGGAAGAACACTTCAGGCCGAGGAAGCAATTGTACCAAGCCTGAGGCAGAAGCATACTTAGCTTGTTAAGGAATGGCAAGAGAACCAGTGTGGGTACTCAGGTTGGGGAGACTAACAGAAGCTGAGATAATGGGGTAGCTCATACAAGTGTCGCCTAACAACAATCATAACTTCATCAAATCTGTTAAGAAATCACTTCTTCAGTGCAGTGCTCACAGACTTCCCAGCCAAGGATGTATCCTCTCATATGCACTGAAACATTTTGTTTAATTATGTAGTATAACAAACATTAACAAAAGTATACAAAAGATAAGTGTATGCACAGTGATTTAGTACCTCTCCCCAGGTTAAATATTAGAATGTTGGGAGTGCCTCAGAAACCCTTTGAACCTTTCCCCATCATTCACCTCAAACATATCCACCATCTTAATTTTTCATGTATTTTGTTTTGCATGTGTGTGATACTTATTCACAGGACATCATCCAGCACATATTCTCTTCTATTTTCTTCCTGTCCTCAGACATCTATGTTGCTGCAGAAAGCTATGTTGATTTTCTATTTTTCTTATTCTGTATCATTCTATACATCATTCTACCACTGACAGTCATTCGGGTTTGTAGTCTTCAGCTATAATAATTAATGGTTCTGTGGAGATTTGTGGGCACATTGTTTACTTTGGCATTTATTTTTGTGGTAATTTGTTGTATCTATCACTTACTAACCTAGTAGTTCCACAAAGATAAAGATATTTTTTTGTTTGCCTTTTCCCTTTGTATTTTCTGGAGTAGCATTTGGTATGCAGTAGAGGGTAATTAATATTTTTAATTTTTTTTATTGTCTATTATTTGGGGGGAAGAGAAAGAGAGACATAAAGCAAGCAGGGAAGTGGCAGAGAGAGAGGGAGACACAGAATAGGAAGCAGGCTCCAGGCTCTGAGCTCTCAGCACAGAGCCCAACGCCGAACTCTAACTCACAAGATCATGACCTGAGCCGTAGTTTGTCGCCCAACTGACTGAGCCACCCAGGTGCCCCCTGATTAATATTTTTAATTAATTAAATGACAAATAGAAACAAATGTGAGAGAATTGTCCCCAGTATTTCAGTTTGAAGTTTTAAAGTATGTTTCAATAGAAAGTGTTCAAGTGCTGAGGATCTATAATCCTGCACCAGTTTTCTTATTCTTTTCTTTCTTTTTCTTTCTTTCTTTCTCTCTCTCTCTCTCTTTCTCTCTTTCTAAGTAGGCATGAGCTTGAACTCATGACCTTGAGATCAAGAGTCAAGTGCTCTACTCAGTGAGCCACTCAGGCACCTCTCTTATTCTTTTATTTACTAGTTTTGTTCTGTGTGTGTGTGTGTGTGTGTGTGTGTGTGTGTGTGTGTGTCTGGTGTCTACGTGTGTTTCTTTGTGTGTGGTTGCTGACCTATAAAACAATATACACAATGTAGAAATGCCCCAAGATTTATAAAACCAATTGTCTAATATTTTAAGTTTAGGTACTCCTCTTATTCACGGTGTTCAAATATATTTGGAACATAATCCATTTGAGAGCTTGGTTTTACCACTACCATGACTAGGAGTAATAGTTCTTAAAACTATATTCATCCTTGGAAAAACTGAAAATATTTTGTTTCCTCATCACAGGATTGTTAATACTTTTTTGATCCCTAACTCAATAAAATAGCAAAACAATAAAGTAGAAAAAATCCACCTCCCAATAATAGACAAATATTACACTGCTTCAGTTATCTGGCACTTAGAAACTGAATTTGAGAATATAAATAATGATGTAAGAATTTTCACTTCTCTACAAATTACCTACTGTGAAGAAATGAATAGGGTGAACTGACTTCCTTTATCTCCTTTGAGAGAAAGAAAAGTCAAAATCATATATAACCTGTGAAATTACACTGATCTTAAAAAATTTATGGAAAATATTGAGTTTAGTCGCATTTTAATAATACTCTATTCTTTTCTTACTAACCTTTTTCTCTCTTGCAAGTTTCTGAATTCTTGAACTAAATCTTTTGTTAATAAAACTGACAATTTAATACATATTTAAATATCCATTCCCATAAAAGTTACAATGAAAATAATTGTTTCACTCTGGAAACTAAAATTATTAAAATTCTAACTGTCTAGAGGACACTTCCATATACTTTCAACATGTTTCAATTGGTATAGTACATTACATTTATTGCTTTTTCAGTTACAATTATTTTTGGTATAAGCATTTCAGAAGACACTTAATGAGAACCAATTATTGTCATTAATTTAGTTTCTGATATTCTTATGCTACCATACTGCAAGCATGTAAAAGTTACACACTTGCCAGATGCTGGACCAAAGGTCTCGTATAACTACAACAGAAAGAAACAGAACGATTTGTGTGAAACTTCACTGCCTGGTGAGTTCATTTCCTTTTGTGCCTTTACCCCATCCAGAGCCGAATTCGTAGAATGTGGAATGACACAGTCCGAAAGCAGTCGGAGTCTTCCTTCATTACTGGAGACATAAACAGTTCAGCGTCACTCAACAGAGGTAAGTAGAAATGATTTTTCCTATTTAGTATGTTTGTGATTACTTTATGAAGTTCTTAAATGCATTGCTTTTTTTTTCTTTTTTTTTCTTTTCGGAACTTCTGGACCTTGTTCCAAGTGATAGGAATATTGCAAGGATATAAAACCTGGCTGAGTGTAGCACTATGTTCCATTATTCATAAGCCTTTTTTTTTTTTTTTTGAATCCTGAGTTTTCAGGAAATCTTTTCTGAAAGGAAGTTAGAAAATGAGAACTTTCCTTTTCTAGTCATCTGCCACTTTAATAAACTGGTGAGCTGTCAGGCCTCATTGGAAGCAGTGAAAATGGGCAATTATGTGGCTATATAGTCTGCTAAGCATCATAGAGTTCCACATTGTCCCAGGCATAGAGCAATTTCATAGTCTTTGTGGAAGTAAAAATATACTGTCTAATACATATTTGAGACAACCTGTGTATTTGGGGTAAAAATCTCATCTGATCTTAGTATCTACAAACTTATCCAGCATATTTAAAGATCTAGGAAAAAATATATATATACATATATTATGATTTGTGTGTGTGTGTGTGTGTGTGTGTGTGTGTGTGTGTGTGCTTCTGGTTATCATGTGCCTAGGGCATCAATTTAGACTTTGAAAGTGAAGTTTCCTTAAGCTACTATTTTGTTTGTGGTTGATTTTTTTTATTCTTCTCTGTCTTTCCGTCTCCCTCTTTCCCTCCTCCCCTCCCTCTTATTCAGTGTATGTGTGTGTTGGGGGCAGGGGTGATTAGAATTAAATCAACTCCAGTCAAAATGAGTAAATGCTATGTTTGTCTAGAGCTAGAGGACACTGTAGACATTGCTGGGGAATACTTAGAGTATAGTTTTATCTGGAAAGGTGGAATTTGCATAAGCCTATTCCAGTCACAGTGTCCTAACAGATATTTTTGATACATATATTAAGTATATATTGAGTACACATATATTGAGTACAACATTGTTTTTTTCCTTATCCCCGAACTAGGATTATTAGTTGGTTTTAAACCTGCTTCTGTTAGCTTTTTGTTACATTAAATGCTACTTAGAAACAAACAATTAACAATCATGGGTTATGATTCAGAAAAATTTAGATCCTGGTGTGGCTCTTAATTACTTTTACTCAATTAATTTGCATCTTATTTACATAAAAGAAGTTGGGACTAATAGTGTCCAAGTTGAACCTGATACAGGGACCCATGTTATATGTAATCTTAATATGTTATTTGGGGCAGTGATACAACAACTATAACCTAATAATGATATTACATTTTCTCTGTCACTTCTGCCTGAGTAGGAATAGTGAGTGCAATTATTCCTCCAAAAAATACCTTTTTGTATTTTGTTTCTTTATTAATCTGTTTTTATTTGCTAGATTTTGATTTACATAGTATCATCTAAATATTCTTTTTCAAGTTTTATTTTAATGGTTAGTTTGTGAAAATTTATTTTAATATGAATACTCTAACTTAAGACATACTTTCAAATCATACAATACAAATTACTTACAGATGCCTTCAACATTTAGAAACTAATTTGCTTTCATAGTGACAGACTTTGTTTATTGTCTAATCCCACAGATGGAAAATTTACAGTATGTTACTAGAAAGAAAGCTACCCTTATGAATAGGATTTATTATTAGAAGTATCTTGCATCTAATGATCACAGTAACCATAGAACAATTATTGTTTCAACAAAAGATGAGATCATGTATTCTAATGATGTACTGTTTATTTGCCTACCGCAAAGATGGTTAAAATATGTAAAATTATTATGTTGTCTAGTATTATGATCTAAATTTATATAAAGATTGTAAGGTATGTGACTTTACTAAAAATTGTTTTAAATGGACACGTTTTCATGACCTTGATTTTCAGGTCAATCACAAATAACATTCTGTACACTTTTTAGTCCCTTGTAACGAATTTCATCAACTTGGAATATGTAATTATGTGGATGACTGGGTCAGTTTGAAGTATATTTAAAGGAAATAATATTTCATATTGACCAATCATATGTTTAAATCTGGTTGCAAAATCTTTAGTTTTAAAAGTATTTCTTAAAGTTACTCTTGAAGAATGGTATAAAATTTCTTGTGACACCCAATAAGTTATTCTAATGTTGACTTTGGGGAGGGGGTTAAATTGAATTTATGATTTGAAGTGTGTCCAGCCAGTGATCTCTTCCTTCAGGATATATATTCTTCCTTTCACTCAGTGACTTTAATGGTGGTAGACATCAGAGTGATCTTCTTGATTTCCCACATTAATTCCCCATTCCCCCAAGTCAGAAACTCATTTTATTCTCATCTCATTATTTTTTTGTCTTAGATGCCTGGAGTACTTTAAAATTTTATTTCTTCATAGTATATCTCTGAAGTTCATCTTTAACCTCCTTCTTTAATCTTGTCTTATTTCCCAGGGTCCTATCTTCCCTGCATTCAGGCGTGTGTATCATATTTAGGTAGGTGGAATCCAAGATTCACCTTTCGAGATAAACCCTTCAGTCACCTCAGCAACATAACTGTTCACCATTATTTAATTGAAAGATTATATTCTCTGTTAAATAAAAATTCTAGGCACTGCATCTTTGCATCTTCATATATTCTAACTTCCCATTCATTCTTAGTTTCTTACCAGCTGGCAATTTTTTGTTAATTTAAACCCCATTTTCCTTTCTTTCCAAGTCAGTTATATTAAATTTCTTATTTTTGTCTTTAGAACAGTTCTGGCCCTTGAAAACTACAAGAAGTTGTCTAAAAGCTAGTCCTATTTTTACTTTAGGTTTTCTTTCGTATTCATACCACTGCTCAATTCATCAAAAGAATAATTATTTTATAATTCTGTATGTCTTACCATCTATTCTTCCAAACAGGAATTCATCATTATCATCTTTGGGATCCATTAAGAATAAAACATCTACCATGCAGTACAGAACTCTTTCTCAAGGGTTTTTATTTTTTCAAACCATCTTTAATATTCTGTTCTTGCACCAACTTGTTATATCCTATGTATCGGATTACCTGCCTAGATTTTCCAGTGTGATCAACTTGATTACCGCTGGGATTTTATTCCTTAGAATCATGCAAAACCTTGGAAGATTTATTGATAATTTTCAGTTCATGTAATCATTCTTATATATTCTCTTTGGAATTTTGTTATTTGGTCACCTCATCTCTTTAAAACCTTCCATTACATTTGTCCTTTGAATCTGTATATTCATGAAGGGGTTTTTGCAAAGGTTCCCTGTGCGTTTTAAGACATATTTTCTGCTTCTGACTTGTTTGCTACAATGCTACTCACTCATAAATTAAGAATTCCTTGAGGCCGGTACCCCAGGGCAACTATCAAGTTAATTTCCCTGATGCCACTGCCTACACAGTTTGAAGGAGCTTTTCAAGAGCATTAAGGTGGTAGTTGAGTATAAAAAGTTTTATAGAAGTTTAACTCTGATCCAAACTCAAGATTTTACAAATGCCACAGGAGGGTTCATTTATTTGTTCATTTAAATATTTACTATTTGTTCATATCTTGAAGTCAGGCCTCAATCCCTGAGCCTCCCCCAGGTGTATTGGAAATCTCACCCAACTTTCCAGTAGCTCCAACTTCCCAGCAGTGGTAGAAACAATATGTAGCTAGAGTAATCTTCACCTCATATCTCCTACCCACAATCTCTACTGGCCAAACCTTGCCCTGAATGAGTTAGACCATCAATGCCTCTGAAACTTGAGTTTCATCCCAAACTGAAGCATTTCTGAGAAATTGCTCTGCTAGTTCAGTTAATGGTTAAACATTTCCTCTCTTTTTATAGATCCGTATAGAAATTGGGGTATGTTCTGAAATTAGATTTTATTAGGCTTTATCTCATTGTGAATAATATAATTGCATTTCCCATTTTCTTTTTATTTCATTAGTTGAGTTGACATCAGAAATTTCAGTTTAAAATCTAGTTTTGCTAGATAGCTGCTACCAATATGATGTTGTATGAATTATGACAAGTGTCCTATGCCCACCCCTCCTCAGCTGTGGAGTTATTACAAAAATGTAACCCATTGTAGTGGCAGGATTAGCAAAAAGGCATTTCTTCTTTTGAAACAATAGCTTGACCAGCAAAGGTGGATTTTTGTTTCCCCCTACCTCCCACCCTCTGTCTTATCAACCTCCCACAGAAATTAATGCAATTTAGATTTTTATACATGGAGATCTGACTGGTAAAGCTAGATTTATTTAAGCCAAATCTATGTGTTGTATGACTGAAAACTGTCTCTTTTGTAGATGTCCAGCACTTATTTATTAATGTTGATGGGATTCTCCATTCAAGGTGCAGATTCATATTAATCTACACATGCATTCTCAGTAAATTTATGTAATCAGTACAATTATGATGGCCTACGATGATCTTTTCATCAATTTTAGGGGTAAATCTTGGCTCTCAGTGGCACAACTACCTACTGAAAGGCATCACCTGTTAGGGACATTGTTGATACAAAGGGGGAAAGCATCATCAAATAGACATTTGCAAATTGTTGACTTACTCATTGTAGTTTTCATAGTAGTTTTGAGAATGGGGTTTCGATCCAGTGACTTTTGGTAAATTGCTTATTTTCTCAGTGTCTATGCAATAAGGATATAAATAGCACCCTCTTCACAGGGACCTTGACAGGACCAAGTGAGTTTACATATGTTAATTCCTTACTACAGTGCCTGGAACACAAGTACTATTATCATTATTTTATTCAGAAGTTCACTTATATCTTCTAACAAATGAAAACTGATCCTTGTCAGTGCTCTGAGATAATTAGATATAAAAATTCATCATTCACTACTGAAGGTTTTCTTTCCCCTTTTTTTTTCTAGTAATAGGTAGTCAGAATACAGTAGTTACCTGAATGCCAAGTAAAAGAAATAATAATTTATCTAAAGTGGTGCTACCCTTGAGGCTAAAAAAAAGAGATAAACTAATAAAACTGAATTGTCTATTCTAAATTAGAAGTTAAATGCACATTACATCTGCCTAGTTGTGCTTTCCACTTTTGATTTGTAACCATATTTTAGCATTGAAGCAATAAAGGTAAAATATTTCTTCTCCCTACCTTAGATAATAAAATAAGCAAACACTGTCTTCTCTTTCCTCCAAGCCCTATCCTGCCCTTCAGAAGCTTAGAGAACACTAGTTCAATTCAAACAGTCCTGCTAAATAACCAGTGGTGTAGCAGAGCAGGGATGTGACTCATTCCCATTTTAAAACTCATGTCTTCTCAGAGCCTGTATTGTCTTTCCCGGGAGGTTGGTCACTGAGGCAGAAGAAACTTCACAATAAATCACCTGTCACCTCATTAATATTCAGGCTTTTCAACTTATTTTGCTTTTGTGTTTTTAAAGAAAAATGCAAATGAAGATGTGTAAGTGGTGTTTCACAGCAATTAATGATTTCTATAAATTAGAGCGCACTAGGGTGAAACCCTATACTCATTCACTGCACTTTATTAATGTCAGTAAATAAAATTTGGCTTATATGCATAAAATATGTCATATTTCTCAAAAGCCTTGCTGCTTTGAAGGATTATAAAATTGTTTGTAAACATTAACCAGATCCTGCTATAACTTGACGTCTATTTGAGGAATTTGCAAGAGTTAAATGATGTGCATAGCTAATAAATCAGAGTACAACCTGTATAACAAATTACTTTTTGTTATGAATAAGCATTGTGATATTATGAGTACAAATATAAGTATATATGACATGGATAAAGTTTTCATATGAAATTCACATTACATTTATATCTAGTATTTTTTGACGTTTACATTCTTCATTTGTAAATGAGGCAACATTGCTTCCTGTGTTAATTCCTTTCCTTTATACATGTCATCAATAAAGACATAATCAGAAAATGTACAAAAAATAAGGAAATCTTCTGTGTTAGGAAAATCAGTTTAATAACACAAAAGTAAAATAGTTACAGGTTGTAAAAGTGAAATGCTATGTCAAATAGATAAGTAAACAATGCTATTAGTATCTTGATTCCTAACTCAAGGAGACCAAATAACTTTCAGAATAAATTCTCCATTACAAAATTAAGTATATTAAATATTGATTTCTACACAATTGGGGCAAATATTCTTGCTATAAATTGTTGGTAGGAACTGAAAAAGAAGACTTTTAAAATGCTTGTCCAGTGAGTCCTTCTTATGCTTTGCTTTTAAATTTGTCTCTTTGATGTAAATCATTTCAATCATAACCATCCAGCCTCTCATAATCAACTCTACAGTAGCAAAAATGGTTTGTATTTTACTACTACTACAACTACTACTACTACTATTATTATTATTATTATAGCTTTTATAGACCCCTTCACAAAGAGAATTCTCTGTGTAGATTCTTTTTTATTATGGTTTATTATCTGACTGCCTTATATATAGTTCGCACTATCTCTTATCTCTTTATTTCTTTTAAAGCTTATTTATTTATTTTGAGAGAGAGAGAGAGAGAGAGAGAGAGAATGAGAGAGGGGAAAGGGGCAGAGAGAGAGGAAGAGAGAAAATTCCAAGCAGGCTCAGCACTGTCAGCTCAGAGCCCAACGCAGGGCTCAAACTCAAGAATCGTGAGATCATGACCTGAGCCAAAATCAAGAGTCGGATGCTTAATTGACTGGGCCATCCCCATGCCCCGCTCATACCTCTTTACTATTAGTCAAACAAGCTGCAGTGAAATACCTTGATAGTTTCTAAATGTAACACTATAAAACATTTCCACTGATTTTTGAAATATTACTGTTGTTTCATCGCTGAAGATATAATTTTTCAAAAAATATATATTTTGAACAACTAAACACACATACTCAACTTCTCTTCCGAAATTGCTGGTATTCTTTTTTCTAATAGAACACAGTATGGCTCTTTATAGTTTTTGATCAACTTGGGATTTCTCTTTTAATGTGTACAGCTACAAATTTGTCTATTGTACACTATTCATTATTCATCCATTGTCTTTATTTCCATGAAGAAGCCAGGTTTGTGAAATGATTCCTAAAGGACAAAATCTAGATCCCAAACAAGATCTATCTGAGCACGAAACCCTATTCATGACAACAAAAATTTTCACTCTTTTCTTATGACAGTTTTTCATGAAGCTTGCTAAGATTAGAATAAAGATATTTTCCAAGAATGTATTTCAAAGTGATTTTTATCACTTCACATGGAAATAAGATATTCTTAAAACCACAAGTTATAACATCTTTATTTCTTAATTTCCTTCATGTACCATTGATTTCCTTCTACTTTATTTTGCTCTAGGTATAGTTCTTTAGTGTGGTTTCAGCCTATTCATTTAGTGAAAGAAAAGCTTTAAAACACTGTAAATATATGGAGAAATGGGTTGGCCATACTTTTCAAAACTATTTGGTATGGAATATGCTGATTTGCTATGCATTATTGTCCTAGTTTTAGGACTTAGGTTGCAAGAAGATTTTTATAATCATTGTCTTCTTTCCTGGAAGGCCTCAAGGTACTTTACTGGTAGAATCCTTTAACTTTAATTTTTTATGTTTCAGTAAAAGGATGAATGAACATTTTGGTCAGGGAAAAATTTTGTTAAAAAATCAGGTAAATAGCTTCTGCCTATAATGATTTAGTATTAGAACCAACCAAAGATACAACTTTCCCCAGCTATTTATACTTCTGAATTTGATATTGTCCCTTGTCAGGACAATGTGAAAATGCCTAGAACGAGTAGAAAATCTGTTTGAGTTAACTTCAAAAAGACACTGATGATGTATAAATTAAACTATTTTATGTGCTAATTCCAGTTTTCACAAAAACTATGGACTGTCTTAAAATTTAAAAACAAAACCTGACTGTACCTCTCATCTGGAAAAATGTTTCTACTGGATTATAAACATAAAGGTTCTGATGATATAATGTAGTTTATAGCATCCAAAGTTAATTAACAAAATCATTACTTGTTCAAATTATTTTTTCTAAGAAATAGATTGTATTAACTTATATCTGCTACTTTCAAAGTAATTAGAGATTAATTCAATTATATGAAAAATTAAATTGTGGAAGAGGGTTAGCCAAAGAGAGCCCTCATTAGAAAAAGATACTTATGGGGCACCTGGGTGGCTTAGTCAGTTAAGGATCTGACTCTTGACTTTGACTCAGGTCATGATCTCACGGTTCATGAGTTTGAGCCCCACATTGGACTCTGCACTGACAGCACAGAGCCTGCTTGGAATAATCTGTCTCCTCTCTATATGCCCATCCCCCACTTGTTTGTTTCCTCTTTCTCTCTGTCTCTCAAAAAAAAAAAAACACTAAAAAAAGGAAGAAAAAAGAAAGATATAGTACTTAAATTGTCATTGCCAATAATTGTGTAGTATCTGATTAAAATAGCTTCTATTTTATTGAACTACATTACATACAGAAGCATATACTTTACATAGCTCAACCTTATATACTGCATGTCATTTGAAAGTAAGTGTTTATCTGATAGGTTCTCCTATGATTTTCCTAATAGTCTTTCTTCATAATTTATCATTATAAGGAATGTGGGTGCTTCAAAAACTAAGATAAGTTACCCATCACATTCATAGGAAGTAATTTATAACCCTGGAAAATCATTGGAGAATTAAGAAAGATTTGAGAGGATACACAGATTGAAAGAAGATAGTTAATCTTGATGTAGACAAATGGAAACAATGTAAGTTTCCTGAAACAGCCTCATTTCTAAAAAGGACAAAATTATGATTATATGATGAAATAGGCCTTCTCTGAACGTTATTAAGAATCTCTTTGTTCATAGATAACTTCTTTGAATTTACTTTTCTCAGACATGTTTTTAAAATGTTGGTTCTAAATTTAATATTCAGGTTTTAGCCAGGATAGACTTTCTGCATGTAAGCTATACAATTTGTTCAATATAGGAAAGTCTGTCAATATAGTACAGAGCATTATACAAAAAGTCAGATTTTTTTCACATTGGTAAATCATTTCCTATTGTTAAGTAGTTACTATATTTTCGTTTTTTTTCTGAAGTGTGTTTTATTAAATGAAAATGCACAAGCTGTGTGTGATTTATAAATAAATATAGCTGTGGAATTGGCTACATACCATTAACAGATATCAAGAGATAATCTGATGTAGAGAAAATGAATTAAATATAGTGTGAATGACAAAGATAAATACTCTTATGCTAAATGCCTTTGATTTACTAAAAAGAACTGTAATTTACCGCTATTTTGCCTGTGGTTAAGCAAACTCAGCTGGTTATCTTTAGGCTTAGTATTTTTTGTTTTCAGTACTATGGAATGTATTCACAAATGTCCAAATGTATTCAACACGTCCCAATTTAACAGCACACAGAAAGATATCCCTTTGATTACAAAGGATGAGTTTTAGAGATGAATGACTGAATAGTATAGGTTCATCATTTCCGTTACAGATTAACCACTTACACTGTTGTGCAGCCAAGATTCACCAAGAATTCTAAGTTCCAATTCTACCATATTTGTCTTGAGCTGTCAGAAAACCCAAGATCTTTGAGAAGCTTTGCTTTCAGCTAATTATGTAAAATTATTATATATAATTATAATATGTAATGCAATATATATTATATAATATAAAATATAAATATATAATACAAAAAATTAAACTTTAAAGCTATATATATGTGTATATAGATACACTTTAGATTTTAGATTAAAGAAGGAGTTCTTAAAAACAAAATAACAAAGATTATGAACTATAACAAAAAGTAATGTTCTTGCCTCAAAATGTAAACAGTATTCATAACAGTAAGATATTGGGAGAAAGAGTAAACAACATATAACACACAAAATGTTATGCCTACATTGTATAAAGAATGTCTATAAACCAATATATACAGGCAAAAGATAAGAACGGGCAATTCACAGAATGAGAGACCCTTATGGCCAATAAACATGAAAAATGACCCCATCTCTTTGGTAATCAGGGAAGTGCAAAGCATAATAGTAATATGAGATATCGTGTGATACTTGTATGAAATTGGCAAAAATATCAGGCTTACAATACTAAGTCCTAGTAAGAATCTGAGAAATTTAATTTCTCATGGAAGTGTAAAGTGATACAAATACATTTGACAGAATTTTGGCAATATGTTCTAAATTGAAATGTGAGCAATATATGGCCCAGTAACTTGACTTCTAAGTATTTATTGTAGAAAAAACCATGCGTCTGGACAAGAAGACCTATATAATGTCATCTAGCACAAAATAAAGACAAATAGACAAGGTAATGTCTAGGGTTCCCACATCTAAATCTTTGAACTTCTATATTACAATAGAACAAAACCTCTACATTCAGAATATTTCATTTCGTATTGAACTAACAATAACCAAAATCTGTACTTTGGAGAAAACATATCATTGAAGTCCATGTTAATAGATTCCCAGTGAATGAATTTTCTATTAAAAAAAGCTGAGGTATCTCCGAACCATTTGAAAGAAATTTAATAGGCAGGTTGATTAAAATTTAATAGCAAACTTGTTGGCTATTAAAAGTGCACAGTGTGATAAATCAAGATGTCAGCTCTTCAATTTATGACTTCAGAAAAAAATGATGAAGGTTTCTTGGCTTTCAATAAAATATTTCTTCTTTGACACTTTGTAATTTCATTAATTATTTGAATAAAAACAGTACAAAATATAAAATTATGGTTTCTGTGGTTTTTAAAATTATTTTATATAATTTTTAAGGATAGCATGCAGATTCTTTTAGTTTTGTTAATGATTATAAACAACTTGGTCTTGATTTATATGGCTGTTCCTATTTTATAAAATAAGCCTTTAAAGTTGAACTTACCATTTTTGCACTGTCTGTAGATTGTGTGTGCATGTTGATATTTCATTGTTACACAGAAAAAGAAAAAACAGGAAACAAAGTACTTAAAATAGACAATGCCTATTCAATCAGTTTTCCATAGATGTGCAAATCTCTTATCGATTTACTTTCATTTTTGTTTCTTTGTGTTATATAAATTAACACATGAATATGAAAATTAAATAATTGACCATTACAGAAAAGTAATGCACTCCTATAAGGCTCCTAATAAAATGTTATCAAAACATGTTTGTGGGGTGCACCTGCATGGCTCAGTCAGTTGCACATCTGACTTTGTCTCAGGTCACGATCTCGCAGTACGTGAGTTCAAGTCCCACATCGGGCTTGCTGCTGTTAGCCTGTTAGCACAAAGCCTGCTTTGGATCCTCTGTCCTCCTCTCTCTGCCCCTCCACCCCTTGCAAAAATAAATAAACATTAATAAAAAAACATAATTTTGGGAGAGGATGCTAAAAATATTCAAACATCACTGTTTAAATATGTTTAAATAAAATCACCAGAGTCAGGTGTGACCTTGAACAGGTTATGAATGTCTTTGGACCTGTTTCTTTATGTAGTAAATGATGGTAGTAGATTAGATAATGTTAAAACCTTATTCACTTCTAAATTCTGAGTTATAACTTTCTTCCATTATGTTATACTGCAATTCATCGGGTAATACCTACATACATAAGATGTGTGTGGGGTCCTTCTGATTCATTTTTTCCAGTTTTCTTCTTTGTATTAAAGTTAACTCACTAGGGGCACCTGGGTGGCTCGGTCGGTTAAGCGTCTGACTTTGGCTCAGGTCATGATCTCACGGTCCGTGAGTTCAAGCCCTGCATCGGGCTCTGTGCTGACCGCTCAGAGCCTGGAGCCTGTTTCCGATTCTGTGTCTCCCTCTCTCTCTGCCCCTCCCCGTTCATGCTCTGTCTCTCTCTGTCTCAAAAATAAATAAACGTTAAAAAAATTTTAAAATAAAGTTAACTCACTAAAGAAAAAGGCTTACCTTTTTTATTTTTTCTTTATGCCAGTTTTCTTAGCTCTTTGAAAAGGAAATCAAAGCCATAGGACCCTTTCACCAGAAAGAAAAGCAGTCATGTGTGGGTGCCCAACTGGCTTCACAAACATGCACCTAAACCATTTTACATACAATTTTAAGGGGGTCACAACTTGACCCCTCCATCTCCTGGTAAAAGACCCTTTGTTTAACGCTCAAGTTAGTATTTTAACTCTGTAGAAAATACCGTCACTAGTGAAGCTATTTTTTACTTGTACAAAATGAAGCCTCCGTGATGGGCCAAAATTATGTTCTGAAGACAGAAGCACAGAGGCATTATCCAGTAGTAACTTTGCTTTATTTATAACTCCAAATGATATGCATTAGTCAGTCCATGTCATGGAAATGGCTTCATAAAACAAAAAATATGTCGAATCAAGGGAGAGAGAACCATGAGGGGATGGAATGGAGGACAAAACATATTAAAGAAGAAAGAATTATCCAGGTGAAACTGTTTTATTGAAATAAAACAAACAAAAAATTTATCATCCTATATATTCATAAATAACAAGAATTTGAAAATTAGACATGTTGGTATGAGACTCTCAGGAATGGGATATTCAGTTGGTTCGTTAGAACACCAGGGTCTAGAACTATACACCTTTGCTTGTCCAATAAGACAAATAAGAACGAAAGTACGTTTAAAAAAAAAAGTGAGGGGCAGAGCAGAGTGACAATTCAAGTTATTTTAAGAGCTTTTCAGCGTACTGTGGTTAGCCTGCTGTCAAGAAGAAACGTTTGAAAATGTTTCTGAATGATATGATATGGATTCAAGTGGGATTCAACTGTCATCTTTTTTCAGATCTTTTTTTCACTTCACACTTTCAAAGCCTGCAGCTCTTCCTTCAGTTTTCAGTCCTCAATTACGTGTATCACACTGAACTGGCCTAGACAGTGTTGTCGTTCAAGGCCTGCCCGTGTCAAAACACCTATTTTATTTTCATAAGGAAAAAAAAATACAACACTTTTGTGGTAAACCTGTGCATTTGAAAAGGGTGTACTCATTATTATCCCATTCAAATTTCACTCATTCAGAAACTTTTATGTCTATCTCTATCTTCAGGTATAAATAAAGTAAAAAAGACTCTTCTTAAAATGACTATGATTTTACACTTCGTGTTTTTCAGTAGGTTTAGGATCTGACTTGCAAATAATTGTCAGAAAAACTTCCCTATGTTTTTCAGCATGGAATATGAAAATCCCTTTTTGCTTTGTATCATGCTTTTACTAGAAATAAAGATCTCTTGGTTGGCTCTCTGTTGACAGTTTTGTTGACGATTCACATATATTGAAAGTCAACTTAATTCCTTTTCCATGGTTTTATTAAAGACCTTACCCTTGTTTCTGACAGCAAATAGGCAGTTTTGACTAGACTGTACCCAGGATTTAGTGTGTCAGATAATTAAGAAACAATTATTCTTATATTACTGCTTTGAGATTTTTACCTTGAGCTTTTTTTTTTACCCAATTTGAGCTTTTTATTTTAAGTCACAGTAGGTTGTGCTGAGTTTTCCCCCCGTCTTGTCATATTATCTGCAGCTAGTATTCAAGTAGCAATTTGTATTTCCAAATAATTACATGAGTGTTTTTTTCCTGCTTTAAATATACCTGGTATAGTGTTAGAAGGAAATAAATCACATTAGGAATTAGACAATTGGCACTTGTAAAAAATTTACTCAAATTATAAAACTGCTCATAATTGGTAAAATGACTTGTGTTAGTTTGTTACATTAAAGATGCCATAGATTTCACATGGGCTTTTTTTCATTATTTAAGCAAGTATTTACCAAGCTCTGGGAACTATTCTAGACCCTTGGTATAGAGCGGTAATAAAACCCAGTGTATTCCTTGTTTTTCTGGCGTTTACATTCCAATGAAATTTGTACATAAACATTCTTTTCCCATATGTAGTGTTGTAACTATCTTCTCTACCCAGCAACATCAGCTTATTTGTGTCTTCAACCTGACTAACCAGTAAGCTTAACTTTTTAGCTGAAAAACAGTGACAGATGGTCTGTAAACACCGATCTTCTTGGAAGTCTGCAGCAATTTCATAGCTATTAGAAGGGAAGTTTACAAATCAGAAGTTAGTTGGAAGGAAGAGGAAGAGACAGGATGGACAGTACCTTGGAAAATAGTATCGGAATTCAAAGTGACCTGGGTAAATTGGGGAAACAGCCAGAAGCAAACAGAATAGGCTTCAGCTAAGACAAGTGAAATGTAGTGCAGCTATGGAAAAAGACAAATGTAACTTTGTACACAAAAGACCCAAGAAGACAGGTTCTGTACAAGTTTTTAGTTAAGAGATCTAGGCATTGGCAACAAGCCAGTGTTTTTGACACAGGGCCACCTTTCAAAGGTACAATTGGAATGCATAAATGTGAGCATGGACTGTAGGAACCATGCGAAAACACCTTATCACACTTGTTTGGAATGGCAACAGGA
Organism: Panthera onca; assembly: GCF_046562875.1. Classification (NCBI taxonomy): domain Eukaryota; kingdom Metazoa; phylum Chordata; class Mammalia; order Carnivora; family Felidae; genus Panthera; species Panthera onca. The sequence continues at coordinate 50,279,361 of NC_138342.1, forward strand.
AAAACGGCCTCTTGCAAGATTTGAGTGTCCATAAAATGATGGAAAATGATTGCCTTCTAACACTAGGGAATCAAACCACAGATAACTGGTTACTCAAACATATCCCTCATTCTTTCAAACCAGCAAACCCATAAAGCTTATCCACAACTTCATACTCTGCAAAACTCTAATGATCAAATTTGATATCCTATTCCTCAGTTCCTGTTACTGAGCCCTCACTTATATTTTAACTCAATTTTTAGGGTTAAAGTCAGTTATAGTGACACTAATTAACTTGATTTCAAATGGGGCATAAGATGTAAAAAGGTGAGTCATCATAAAAAAGCAACTTTAACCAATGATCCTTCTTCTATCAGGAAAAAGGCTCTTAATACCAAGGATAAAGAAGAAAATGTATTTTGTTGGAAAGTTCTAGATTATTTTTGTCAGTATTTGTGTGGTTTTAGATTTAAAAGCAGGTGGATCTTAATTATGACTGTATGTCACTCATTGTGGCTATAGATCTGTACCTGATCTGGGTTACACTTGGTTTTGAGGAAGCTACCTTCCAAAGCCACGTGGCTGGGACTGAATATTGTTCCATTTAGTCAACATTGTATCACTCCATGGCTGTATACCAATAGCATTTCTGTTATTGTTGCTGGACTTTCCAGATTAGCAAGAATTGACAAATAAAAAAAAACTCAGTCTTCCTACATTAGTAATTTCACTAATAAGAGTGTCTTTAGGTATATTCAAAACTTAGAACACACTTAGCAAAACTAAAAACAACTTTATGCTAGGAAAGCTATGACCAGATGGCCTATCAAAAATTTTGATAGCTTCATTAGAATTCAATTACAGAACTCCATTTTTGTGTGATTAAATTGTTTGTTCTTATATTTTTAACCTTTAAATAAACTGAATGACAGCCAGAAAAAATATTGAGCCACATGCTTTTTGCTTATGTTTGGTTCTTCCTAACTCAATTGTTTCCTTATTTTAAATCACAGAGCATATTCTTTTACATTGGTATAGAAAAATATATATACATATAGAGAGAGACAGATATGACAAAGGAATATTTTCTTTGGCAATCTACGTGAAGCAAGTGGGCAGAAGTAGCATGCAATCTTCCCAGCTTGTTTGTTTTTTAATCAGTTCAAATTAAGAAATATGTAGTAATGAAGGAAAATATATAGAGATACAGATATAGGGCGCCTGGGTGGCTCAGTTGGTAAAGCATCTGACTCTTGGTTTTGGCTCAGGGCATGATCTCGCGATTTGAGTTCAAGCCCCACGTTGAGTTCTGCACTGATAGTGTGGAGCTTGCTTGGGATTCTGTGTCTCCCTCTCTTTCTGCCCCTCCTCTGCTCGCACTCTGTGTCTCTCCGTCTCTCAAAAATAAATAAACATTTAAAAAAAGAAGAAGAAGAAGAAATACAGATAGACGCTCCAGCCATAAAGATCTAACCCTTATTTGATCTATGAGGGAAAATAATGAATTTTAGCAATTTTATATATTTAGGGTTTTTACCCTAGTTCATTTTAAGTTGTTTACACCTTTCATTTTCTGTTAAAATTCTTAGAGTAATTTTAGAAAGTAATTATTTGTATTGGAAGGCTAGAATTGTAATTGTATTGTAACTTGAAGGCTAGAATAAGAAACATTAGTAGCAGGTGCAATTTACAGGTAGTTTGCTTTTTTAAAATGTTGTGCAGGCCAAATCTGGTCTCTAACAATCATAAATTTGTGTAACATCAACGATACACATGTTTAAGATGTATAGTATTCTGTTTCTTATCTGAATGGCACAATAGCCAACTCTTTGTAGTTTTTCTTGCTGGTATTCTATATATTTATCAGTGGGAAGTGACATCCTGATTGATCCATTGTACGATAAAGTGGAGATCTGCCGTCTCACTCTGTTAAAAACATTTAAATGTGTATGTTGTACAATTTCAGCAAATACTCATCGAGCATTTAATAAGTGGAAAATTTTGTGCTACTTCTGTGCTAGTTCTGTGTGGAATGTGTAGGATGCAAACACATGGCTTATTTCCTGAAAGAATTGTAACCTTCCAGTTTTATAAATCCGACAAGCTATATTGTACTTTAAATCTAGAGATGTTCACTTACCCAATTTTGAGGTTAAAATATCTGTTATTTGGGGTGTCTGGCTGTCTCAGTTGGTAGAGCATGCGACTCTTGATCATGAATTCAACCCCAACATCGGGTATAGAGCTTACTTAAAAAAATAGATAAAATAGGTGTTACTTGATTGATAATTTGCTATATAACAAAGAACTATGATTTTGAAAAAAAATAAAATAAAACTACCATGGCCAAGTTTTTTCTTCTCATTTTTTGCATTTTCTATGAATAAATATTTTTGTTTCATTCAATATAGATTACTTATTTTGCGATAATTGTAGATTCACTTACAGTTATATGAAATAGTGAAGAGATTGTGTTCCTTGTACCCAGTGTTCTTCAATAATACCTTGTAAAACTATACTACAAAATCATGCCAGAATATTGACCGATACCCAGCAGTCTTGTTCAGATGTCTTCAATATTACTTATATTTCATTGTATTTGTGTGTGTGTGTGTGTGTGAGTGTGTGTGTGTGTGTTTAGTTCAATGCAATTCTATCTATCAAGACTCGGTTTGTGTTATACCAGCATAGCCTACATACAGAATAGCTCCATAGCCACAGGGAAGCCTCATGTTGCCCGTGTATGACCATTTCCACTTCCCTCCCCCTTGCATCTTTACCCCTGTCAACCACTAATCTGTTCTCCATTTCTATCATTTTGTCATTTAAGAATCTTATGTATATCTATATGGAAATATATATATATATATATATATATATATGGAATCAGTTAGTACATAACCTTTTGGATTGTCTTTTTTACTCTGTATTATTATCCAGAGATTCATCCAGTTTGTTGTATCAATAATTGTTCTTTTTTAAATTAATGAATAGTGTTTCCTGGTAAGGATGTGCCACAGATTGCTTAACCATTCACCAGCTGAAGGATATCTGGGCTGTTTCCATTATGGACTATTATAAATAAGGCTGCATGAACATTCATGTATAGGTTTTTATGTGAACATAAATCTCCATTTTATCTGGGATGAATGTCTAAGAGTACAATTGCTGGGTGGTATGGTAATTGAATGGTTACTTTTATAACTATTTTCCAGAGTAGCTATACTATTTGACATTCCTCCAGCAAAGTAGGAAAGATCCAGTTTTCTTCACCCTTGCCAGCATTTAATGTTGTCACCATTTAAATTTTAAGTGTGTAGTGATGTCACATTGGTTTCTTTAATAATTTTTTTTAAAGTTTATTTATTTTTAAAGAGAAAGAGACCCAGCACGAGTGGGGGAGTGGCAGAGAGAGATGGACAGAGAATTCCAAGCAGGCTCCACATTGTCAGTGCAGAACTCGACACAGGGCTCAAACTCATAAACTGTGAGATCATGACCTGAGTCGAGATCCAGTCAGATGCTAAAACAACTGAACCAGCCAGGCTCCCCACATTGTGGTTTTAATCTGCATTTTCTTAATAGCTAATAGCAATTCTTTTCATGGTCTTGTTTGCCACCTGTATATCCTTTGCTGTAAAATGTCTTTTTATGTCTTTGGCCCATTTTCTAATTAGATTGGGTTTTTTGTTGTTGTTGTTAGTTTTTTGCTTTGGGTTGTTTGGGTGTTTGTCTGTTTGTTTGTTTTTACTGTTGACTTTTAAGAGTTCTTCCTGTATTCCAGATACTAACTTTTCTTGGATTGCAAATATTTGTAAATTTGTTTGCAAATATTTTCTCCTGGTCTACTGATTGTATTTTCATTCTCTAATGTATATACTGAATTAACAAATACTTGTGTTCAATCTGACTATCCTCATACAATTTGTATTTTCCTCTCCTCAGTCACATTTTCTTTCTTTATCATCTAACATAAACATGCATTCTGCCTATCATTTTTTACACATGGCCTAATTATGTTTAATAAAACTATTCCTCTGATATTTTGCTTTTTTTTTTGGTTAAACAATTTTGGAGGTTGGAGGTTGCAACTCATACTAATGATATATTAGGCTCTAGGTACATCTATTTACAAAGAGATGAAATAATTTAGCTTTCTTACTTTATGTGCCAAAGTTCAAACAACCAGTTGGAAAATGGAAAATGGAATTATATATATGCTGGATATTATGAAGTCAATACTTTATTTGAAATATTTAAAATAATATCCATATGATTATTAGATTTGTAAAATCACCTAATTAGTATGCTTACTACAGTGTACTAACGAGAGTGATTATATCTTATTTTGATGTAAGGGATTCCTTTTCTTAGAATTTTAAGAAATGTCAAATTCTTCTGTTGTGTCCACAACTGCTCTCCAAATGTGTGTTTTATTGTAAATGTTGCCTTTTATTCTTTTTTTACTTTCATTGAAAACAACCCAACGGTTTCTGTGAATGAGGGAATGTTTTGTTTATTTTGGCTTTTCTTTCCGTGTTTTAAACTTTTTTTTTCAGCTTTTGTTTTGTGTTTTGTTTATATGGAAGACTATATTTTGCTTTCATTTTTTTATTTTTTATTTTTAGCAAGCATGGGAGTATACTCTTGCTTATACTTTGGGAAAGAGAACACCCTATATATGGCTTAATCAACATCATAAACCATTTTCTTTCTTTCCCATTGACTCTTGGATATGTGCATTATTGGAAACATGTGTGCTTTAGTGGCATATATTTTTGAGTCTAATTAGCTGCCCGCCTGTAATCAGGACTATATCAACTGTTGTCATTCTAAATGTTTCCTTTCTTTTTTTCAAACACATTTGCCTGATTGACCTTTTTTTTTTTTTTTCTCTGTCTTTCTATGGGGCTGCTCCAGGAGCCATGGCTAATCATCTTATAAGCAATGCTCTGCTTCGTCCGCATGGTACTAACAATCCCTATAATACATTGCTTGGGGAACCGGCGGTCTGTAACAACCCTTCTGTCAGCATGTACAACGCACAAGGTGTGCTGGAGTTTATCTTAATTTTTTCAAGTGAGAGTCCCATTTTATGTAGCTTTTATGGCCACATTCTATTTTGCGTTCTTTCCACTGCCTTTTCTTTCTTTTGGAAGCAGACACACAGACTCCCTTTGCCTTCCACCCCTCTTGGTGCTTTTATTTTCCATTTTCCTTAGGTTTCCTTTAGTAACAAATGGTTTCCCTCCTTCTGATAAACAAATGCTTAATTCACCAATACGTGTTTGTTTCTCTGTAATGTTATAAAATGTATTGTGTCGTGTCAGTGCTTGTCTTGTTGTTGATTGATTTCTATATTAAACACCCATGTATGTATTTTGAGAAATGAGAATTTGCCTAAGGTAAGTAAAATAAAGAAAGACTTGATTTGATAGTCTTAATGGTATAAGATCAAGAAAGTAATCTTTGTTATGCCATGAAGAATACTCTAGGTGCAAGGCATCAGTACTGTTGAAAGCACTTAGATCAGCTCCATGGAAAATTACATTGAGCTAAGCCACGGAGAAAAGATCCATTCCGTTTGCTATTGAACTGAACAATACCAAGTTAGGTTCCACACTAGCTTGCCATTGCCTGTGTGAGTGACTCAGGACAGTCGGGATTTTTTTTCCTGCTGTGGCTACGTGTGAAAAACAAAGCTTTGGGATATGGTTCTTCTGAATGATATGAAAATTTAATTACTTTAAATGATATAAAATTTTAATTACATCCCAAACAAATAAGCATAAATCTCTTTAAAACCACTTACAATATGAGTGTTTGGACAGGCATTACCTTCTCTAAGAATAAAGATGTACTGGGGCACAAGAAATTAAAACAATTCATATCATTTGGAAGAAACCACAGGAAAAAAATTAGTCAAATAAAACTTTCCTAAAAGAAAAGTCCTAGTTAGGGATCCACTTATGTAATATTATATCTGAAAGAAAATTCACTATAACAAAGAGACTTAAAAGTGGTTGTTTGAAGTTGGATGTGACAGATTAGCAGTATATTAGCTTTCCTAGGCAATTCTGAATAAAATTTCTATTATTCTTTATGGGAATCTCTGTGTTTTCTTTTCCTTCTCAGTCAGAGATAAAAGATTAGTGGCATGAGTGTGTAAAACTTGGTGTGAGTGGCCATCCCATGAAAGTTTGCTTGTTGCAGAACTGAAATTGGGTGTCTAAAACCTTCTGAGTTTCCCAGATACCTTGCCAGGGACAAAGGATGATTTTAAATTATTTCAAAATTTCTGAAGTCAGTAATACAGAGTGACTTCAGGAATATGCTCAAACTGTATCTCAGTAGGATGAAGTAATTAGCGAATTTTTGAATTATCAAGTTTCAGAAGGCCTGCATGTCTAAGAATCAGACTTTGAGAATCAAAAGCAGGGTTAGAGCTCATGAATTCTCTTCACCACATTGCTGACATTCTGTCAGCCTGTGCCCATTTCCTTTAATGGGACCCTTCTCCCCTCAGGATTTCATACATTCAGTTGTTGAAATCCTCCATTTGTTATGTATATTTTTTTCCTTCCACTGAGCTGAAATTTGCCTCTGACCATGATACTTTGATTTGCCTTCTAGAGCAAGGAAGAGCAAAGTATTCTGCTTTCTGTGTCAATCCTTTTAAATACTTTGAAAGCAATTGATCTGGCTTCTTTGAGTCCTCCATTTCCCCAGTAAAATCACCCCGGTGCCATCAATACGAGATAGTTTCTGGGTCCTTCCTGGTGGTTCCCTCTCTAAATTGTCTCTCCTCTGTCAATGCCCCTATTTTATTGTGGCCCTCAGTGAAGTGTACATAACACTTGTTGTATATTTCACAACATAACAAATGTGGCTTAACAGAACAAGTCAGCAGACCTTATACAGGCTGGGTTTTTTTTGTTTTTTGTTTTTAAATTAGGTTAAGTTACAGATAATTGTGTCATTATAAACATTTTGCAATGTGCTGACATCTTAGTACGTTTTCAGTGATGTTAAGTGAAGATTTATACCATATCTGCAAATTAAATCTATTCTACATTATTCACTTTACGCAGAGTTGGAGAAACACTAAAAATTGTTTTACTTATTGAATATTGTTTCAGAACATGTAAAAATTTAGACCACATTTTGTTTAGCTTTTTTGATTATTCAGATATAATTTCTAATGTCTTATGTAACAAAAAACTAACAATTATTAATCTGTATGTCTTCCCTAATTCAATATCTGCTTTCTTGTCCTGTTTTATTTTTACTGGAATCATAAATTAGGCGATTTTTCTAAGGATGGAACACTATTGTAAACACTCTCAAAGTGAAATTCTGTAGATGCGAATTTAAAGTAATACCATACACATATAAGGTTTTATTCCTGTGGAATTTATTACTGGATATTGCTATTACGATGATCAATAAATACACAAATTCTTCTGAATGGGTTTATTGTTTTTCCCAGCAAATTAAATAAATACTACTGACTTTTCTTAAAAACAAGAGCAAACAATTTTTATTAATGTTTCTCAGAGTCAGAGGTGAAATTATTTAATGGCTTAATGTTTTAATATTTTTTAAGATATTAAACTATGGTAGTGCTTAAAATCATTCTTTTTACCACTGACCCCAAATAAATCTTAGTGATTGTCATATTGCTACTAATCTTATGCTTTCAGATGAATGCACTTAATATTCTTACTGGCAAGGGGAAATCTTACATGAAATATAGGTGGCTCGGTATGTACTGGAGTGGTTTATGTTGAAGTACCACTTGGTTCTGTTCTATTGGGTCCTCTAATTCAGTTGCACTAAGACCATCCAAGCAAAGGAGCATTCAGATATAAGTATCCATATTTGTTTGTAATGCCTTTATTTAAAATATGTAGAGATGTGTTCATAGAGTTACTGAAGCATATAGAGTTAGGAATAAAGATGACTAATATGCTTTTATTATATTGGATTGAGATTCTATCTGTGGACATTTTTGAAAACTTCATGCATTGTATTTCTGGACCATTATATTCTTATCAGGATTAGAAAATTCAATTTTTGCAAGATAAATCTTGTTATAGATTAACCTATCAAGAGAGCATATAGAGCCGAAGTCATGATTTCACAAAATAATTTACATTTTAAAGTAACTAATTCTACCATAGAACTTAAAGAAAGACATACCCTTAGGACAGGATATAATGAAGAATACATGATAGGTGGTAAGAATACAAGATTATATTATAAAATATATAAATAAATGTTCTATGATGGCTTCAAAGCCTAAGGCAGGTGGAAGAACTAGATAGTAGGGCACAGAGGAAATCTACAAGATTTTCTTTTTGATTTCAGTTCTTCCACTGTTAGCAGGGTGGAGTTAGATAAGGTTCAGCCTATTTTGGCTGGAGTTCCCTCATCTCTGAGAAGCAGGAATTGAGCTTCAGTTATCTCTCATAGGCTTTCCAGTTCTAAAATTCTGTCATTTAAGGAAGGAGCCATAATGAGCTTACAAACGATTTGCATCTGTTAGTATACTGGCTTGGCTCTTTATTTCAAATTATTTTTTCTAAAGCTATTTTGAAACTTTATTAAGAGAACCTTCCTCTCCATCCTGAAATTAAGTCAGTCTTTTTTCTGAAAAGCAAATCAACTTTTAAGTGCAAAAACCATCTCTTAAAGGAATGGTGAAATTCTAACAAGCTGGAATCTCCTGAAACGATCTAGCCCAATGAATTTCCTGGTTTTGATTTTAGGATGATTTAACCTTCCTGTAAACAAAATCAGCAAGAGCCGTCCTTCATGACCTGATTAAAATAGGAGTGTTTTTTAAAAAATAATTTTGCCAGGATTGTTTTTTAAAGGATCAGTTCTAAAAATGTTTGATTGCATGATTGTGCAAGAATCCAGAAGAAAACCGGACACTGATGGTGGTATTTTTCTTCCCCTCCTGTTGTCTTGATACAGAATAACAGTTGGATTTAACCATTTTCTTTTTTCAAAGTTTCACGACTTTTGAATATGAGCTCCAGAAATGACAGTTCTGATCAGTATTATTCACAAATGATAAGAAGCATTTGGATAGTTATAATGGGGGAAATATAACCTTTTTACGTGGAAAAAAAAGATTCATAAAGGAAAAAAGACACAAATATGGAAAACTACAACTGTGTTTTTTTTCCTCTCTGTACATGCTAAAGATTTTATTTATAATTTTACTGAAAATTTTTAAAATTAAATAACATTTCTTAGAAGCAGGTATGTTCAAACATACATACACGTAAATATATGCAATATTGAAATGCAGTTGTGGGAATCGTCATGGCTTGCCTTCAAATCTTTACTCTCCTTGGTTGGTGTGATAATCTTAACTTTAAAATAGATGTGTTTTTGTTTAAAATTTGTTATAAACTGTAGAAACGCTTATTAAAGACTCATTTTATTAGCATGTGTTAAGGGGGGGTTCTTATTTTTTGACTAACATTTCAGTATTTTTAATTATGATAAACCATGTAACACAGACTCATGAATTTGGGGGCAGTGGAAATTATTTCCTTTGACTCTTTTTTCTGCATATCATCAATTTGCTTTTTACTCATGTTTCTTCTACTGTCGCTGTAAGCTTACTTGTTGTTTTTTCTTTCCTTTTCTTCATGCTGTCGTTTAGAGCCCTACAGAGAGACAAGTATGGGAGTAAAGCTAAACATTGCATATCAAATGTAATTTTTTTTAGTTCACTTTTATTGCATCACATATAGATGATGTAGTTATTAAAAACAGTTCATCTCACAATTTAAAAACTAAAGAGCCTATGAATCGACTTATATAAATTTACGTTAATAGAGATTAGACGCTTTTGTTGTCTGATTCTTTTACTGTGTCACATAATCAACATAGTTAGTTGTTAAGTCTCATGTAATGTTTGTGTGAGTTAAATTGTTTTTAAATTAAGCATTTATTTTTGCTAAGTAATTCATAAGCTTTTATTTTTTATTACTACATTCCATCATACACATATATGTCACATGCAGCATATCCACTTTATTTTACTATGGTTGTTTCCGACCTGTACCTAATGCATTGACAACGGAAGTAATACACACGTTTCAATGCATCAGTCACTCAGCCATAACCATCATGCATACCATGGCAGCCTCCACAGCAGCAATCACCCATCACATATGGCCCTTTAAAGAACATTTACTTTTATTTTTCTTAACATTGTGGATTTGTCTACAAGATATCTTATAACATGAAAATAAATCGCTTCACCCTATGTCTGTGATGGCTGCTTTTTAATGAATTTTATGCATTGCTGTCTTTAGAAACTGTTACTTGAATACAGAGTATGCAGCAAAAGTCCATATATAAATTGATACATTTGGGACACTTTATTTAAACCAGCAAAGAAGGAGTTCAGTTTTGATAAACATAACTGCATCACAGATATAGAATGAATGTTATATTTTCACAAGTTAGCAGTGTATTGAGAAGTTTAATAGAATTCTTCAATTAATTGTTCTGTAAAGAAATATCCTTTCTTACTTATGAGTATTGGTTAAATGTTTGTGTTTTATTTTCTTTCGTGGTTGCATTTGAACTGATTTTGGAACTATTATAGATTCTTGGATTTCTGTTCATTCAAGAGAATGCAAAAACCTTGAAGAAGCACGTGGTTAAATTTTATTTCACTGCAACTATTTCTTCCCAGAATAAAATGTTCAATCTCTTTTAAATTCAAAGTTTAATATGCACACAAAGTCATCACTCATTATGACATGGAATCTTTAATACTGACACTATGTTTTTAGGAATCAGATACCTGTGTCTTTACACATTCTTTTGTAGTATTACCTAATGACCCTAAATAATCGCTAATGGGTTAATATGTAGAAAATGATATTAGAAAGTAAATCTAAATATTTTTGTTTTGAAAGTTCCTAGATGCATATTATTTTGATGTGCCATTTATTTGACTAAGCATTATTTCATGACTACATCATTTTGACAAATTTAACATAATCCTTTTGTGGTTTTGTGTGTAGGAATTATGTTTAATCTTGCAAAATTATATATCAAATTATTAGAAGCTGCTTGATTCTTTCACTTTTGACCAGAATATTCAAAGTACCACACATGAATTATGTTAATATTATGCCTATTTTAATGTTAAAACAACATGTAAAATTAAAGGTAATGAATTATTAAATTGACTTTGATGTGTATAAATTGAAAGCTATGAATGATTACACCAAAATTTTGCGTTATTTTTTTTCTAAGTTATAACCAAATATGTTTCAAATAGTATCAGGCAATGTTTGTGTGGAAACTACAAATTTATAGGTTTTTTAAATTGTTATTTTAAAGAATTATTTTAGATACTTTTCCATTTATAAGGTTCCTATCAATTGTCCCCGAGTGTATATAGAAATGTGTACATATAGACTTAATAGTATGTTTTGTTTCCAACCATTTTATAATTAATTAAACGTGCTAGCAATTTATACATACTTCATAGTCGGATGTTTCTGCCTTTGTGTTTGTGTGTGTGTTCTGTGGCCAAATGGATGTAAATGTCATAGTGTTTTGTAATCTTTTTCAGAGGGGCTTCTGAACAATGCCAGGGATACAAGTGTCATGGATACTCTACCACTGAATGGTAACCATGGCAATAGTTACAGCATTGCCAGTGGCGAATACCTGAGCAACTGTGTGCAAATCATAGACCGTGGCTATAACCACAATGAGACCGCCCTAGAGAAAAAGATTCTGAAGGAACTCACTTCCAACTATATCCCGTCTTACCTGAACAACCACGAGCGCTCCAGTGAACAGAACAGGAATCTGATGAACAAGCTGGTGAATAACCTTGGCAGTGGGAGTGAAGATGATGCCATTGTCCTGGATGACGCCACCTCCTTCAACCACGAGGAGAGTTTGGGCCTGGAACTCATTCATGAGGAATCTGATGCTCCTTTGCTTCCCCCAAGAGTCTACTCCACAGAGAACCACCAGCCACACCATTACACCAGAAGGCGGCTCCCCCAAGACCACAGTGAGAGTTTTTTCCCTTTGCTAACCAACGAGCACACAGAAGATCTCCAGTCACCCCATAGGGACTCTCTGTACACCAGCATGCCAGCACTGGCTGGTGTGCCTGCCACAGAGAGCGTTACCACCAGCACCCAGACCGAACCCCCACCGGCCAAATGTGGTGATGCCGAAGATGTTTACTACAAAAGCATGCCAAACCTAGGCTCCAGAAACCACGTCCATCAGCTGCACACCTACTATCAGCTAGGTCGCGGTAGCAGTGATGGATTTATAGTTCCTCCAAACAAAGATGGGACCCCTCCAGAGGGAAGTTCAAAAGGACCAGCTCATTTGGTCACTAGTCTATAGAAGATGACACAGAAATTGAAACCGACAAAACTGCTAACACCTGGTTGACTGTTCTGAGTTGATATAAGCAGTGGTAATAATGTGTGTACTCCTAAATCTTTATGCTGTTCTTGAAAGACAAACACAAACTTTCAGACTTTTTTTTTTTTTAAACTGGGATTTTTAGGTCAGCCCAGGGGAGAAAGATAACTGCTGAAATTCCCCTGTGCCCTCTCCTTTCTTGTCTTTTCCCCCTCAGATGGAGACTTCATTATGTTAATGAACGAGATATGAAGAAAATGGCGCTCATTGTGGCCTTGTTGAATTATGTTGTGTTTGTTCTAACATCTCTGATGCTCTGTTACTATAATTACAAGGACCTGATTTTTAAAAGGCCAGAACAGTTGTTTGACATTAGTAACAATGCTGCATCTAGATTGGAGTGCTGCACAAACAAACATAAAAACAAAGCAAAACTGTATCACATAGTGGTTTTTAGTCACTCACAACCTGAATTCACCACAGTGGGAATAGCTGTGGAATACAAAATAAAACAACAAATTAATAATGAAATGGAGGGGAATTCTAGAATTATATGCTAAATGCATATTTTATGATTTGCTGTATTAACTGATGATAAAACTAATGGCAGAAAAAAAATTGAACAATTTCTATGTAATGTACAGATACTAGCATTGCACATATAGTCAGCTTTCTGTTCCTCCAGAATTTGAGTCCTGTTAATGTAGTGGAAAAAAAGAGATATTTTTTCTTTTTCTTTCGTGCTGGTCTTGCAAGTTTGTCTGCCAGTAAGAGAGCAAAGTTTCCTTCCTTCCTTCCTTCTTTTCTTTCTTCCTTCATTTTCTTTGCTTTTTCTTCTCTTTTTCCTTTCTTCTTTTTTTCTTTCCTTTTATTTTTCCTTATTTTTTCTTTAAAATTTCACCTGGCAAAAAAAATAAATAAATAAATAAATAAATGAAACTATCACTTTATAAGAATCATTTTCTAGTAATGCAAACAAATTATTTTTTACAAAAAAATAAAATAAATAAAATTAGACTTCCTTCCCTCACTATATATCTTTATTCAGTCAGAATATTTCCAAGAGCATTTTTGCAGATTAGAGCAGGACGAACTTTTATGTTTACAGTATACATCTGTTGTAATGCAAAGTATATTTGGCAAGCAGTTGATCACCAAGACAGTAGCTATGATTCTAGAAGTCAAGAGGCGTCAATAGAACTAGTGGGGCTTCTGCATGTGAAAAAAAAAACGGTATCCCATAGGCATTAAAGTGCTGAATGCTCAGTCTGATCCCCAAGTGGGCACCCTCACTACCAATTTTTAAAGGAAATTCACTCCCTTGTAGTAAGAAATGAAAGGTCAAGTTATTTTGAAGTGATTTTTTTAAACTCTTCTGTTTATTAACAGGAAAATTTATTTATTTGACAGGATTTTAAGTAATGTAGGAATACAAGAGGTAAATTAGCAGCACATATAATTTTTTTTTAAATTTATGATCCATTTTGTATGGTCTCAAAGTTGGATGACCTCATTACTAATATTTGTTGTAAAAGTGAAACTTGTTTGCCAACCAATAAACAACTGATTGAGATTTAGAAGACATTGTTTTGATGTATGTACTATATGATGAATTATTCTTTTCATTTTTCTCGTCTTTCCTTCTGTTTTCATTATATATACTTTGCTAATCGATTACTCTATGGCCCAAATGAGCCATGCAATAGAAATCAGATCTGCCTAGAAGAATAACCTAAGCACAAAATTTTACCATTTTTGCAGACAAAGTAAACCAGAAAAATGGGATGGGCATGTTTATGTTGAATGAAATAAGATGCATAACTTACTTTTAAGCAGGTTAATATAAGCTACTATGTGCTTATTTTATAAGCAGCAGCCATCATGCTTACTATAAAAACCAGCTTCAATCAGAGATTTATGTATTGAATTGAAGAGGGGGTGAGTCACTTATTTTCCTTTCCTGTAAGTTCTATTTTGATGTCAGAAATTTAAAGTCATTCAGTTGGCTCAAAGCTGCCAGTTTAATGGCAAAGAGAATATCCATTTTATAAAGATAGTAGAAGACATTTTTATGCTAATTTTTCTTGCCCCATATATGAAACAAAGTCCTTTCAAAGAAACTTTCTAGATCTCCAATTACTGAAGAACCTTTACCAGCAGTGTCTAAACATAGAGTCCCTTCTAGAGCAAAGCTAGAATGAATTTGCCAAATTGTAATTTATCTTGTAGTGTATGATATTTTGGTGACTTCTTCCCCCCCCCCCCAAATCTGAACACCACCTACCTATTAATTAATTTCTTAACTTAAGATGAGATGGAATAGTTTATGGAATAACCAGTAATCTCTATATAGTTTAAGAATATATGACAAAAGAAAGAATTCTGTGCTGGGCCAGAGTACATCATAATCTTAATATTCACCTCAGAATATTTTATGCATCATTCCTTTTTAGTCACTTAACACGAGTAATTTTTAAGTCTCTAGAATTGTTCTTGAGTTGCAGGAGAACCTCAAGCTTTAATGGTAATTAGGTTTTCACATCCCACACTGTGGCAATATTAGCACCTGAAAGGTGGTTTGCCTATCTGTTGCATAGAATACATTTGGTAATGAAAAAGCCCCTTTTAGACAATTTGTCTAAAGTTGGCCTGTGGATTATGAGCGCTTATGCTTGTTTCGCCAATTCAGCAGAGATCTATATGAAAGCAGCTGGTCAGTAAGAAGCTAGTTTCACAGAACAATGGGGAAACTACCTCAAGTCAGCTTGCTGAGGCTGCCAATTCTGATTTTCTGATATTGCTACCTCCCTGCCCGCTATCTTTTATGTGTCATTACATGGAATTTGAAACAGGTAGCCTCCCCAGCTTTACACAGACCAACTGAAGAAAATCACTTGAATACATAACTGGTGCAGAAGGCCATTTAGGACTGTCAGTTACTACCAAGCCCTTGCATAAAGATGAAAGGGTGAGATGTTTGAATTCGAATACATCACAATTGATGTGCTATCAGAGAGACAAGATCCCAAAGACTTTTACAGAAAGAGATTGTTCCCTCAAGTTTTATGTGACTATACTGAAACAAAACAGTAGATATAGGAGCTAATTATGTGTACATTTCAATAGAAATTTGTGTATATCTAACATGTATTCATTTAGTCCTTTTTATACTAGCAAGGCTTGAGTTCCTAAACTTGACTTTTTTTCACATGTATTTTCATGCATAGCTATTGATAAATTAATAATTTTTAAAAAGTTTATTGTTTTTTTGCCACCTTTGGTTGACTATACTTCAATACCCTGTGCCATTCATGACTTACTTATCTGCCTACTTCTGATATACTTATCTGAAATTCTATAAAAAACTAAATTTTCATCAAGCAGACGGACTGTACCTACATAGCACATCATTTGGATAGCTGGAAGTAAAAGTTATGCCAATAAAACAAACCAATTATTATTTCCTAGTAAAATAATATTTTTGTAATATTTTACTCTCGAGCTTTTTTTTTTTTTTTTTTTTTTCTTTTGAGGTCTATCTCCCAAGGTACTTTGCAGGACATTAGCTAACAGATCTCATGTCTAGTTGACTCACAGACTGTTGGATTGTTGCAAAGCCCATGTTCCTAATTGATAATATTTATGGAGAAAACTACATTTTGTGAAGGAAAAATAGATTTGAATTTCAATTTAAGTTTTTGAACATCTCTCCAGTTCCACTCTATTAAAAGTAAAAAATACTATAGTTGAATAATAAATTGCCATGCTTAAATAATCATGACAAAAAAGAACTTGCATGAGAACAATTATGTCAAAGTGAAAATAATCAGGAAACTGTATTAATAAAATGTAGATAATGGAAATATCCTTAACTTCCTATCAGGCAAATTCACAAAGACTCAAAACTAAAGTGTAGTTTATGATATATACTTTGAAAATCCCCATTAACCTAAAAATGTCAACATATTGATAAAAGATCTTTAAGATTTAGTGTTTTTAAAAAATTAGTTGGTGTGACGAAACTTTCCATGGTAATAGAGATAAACATATAAGAGAATTAGTAATAGTCATATAGAACCCATGGACTTAATTTTAGCCAGTATCTTCAGCTTTTTCCCCCACACATGTTCCAATCCATTGACAAAGGTTTACTTAGTTTAAAAAATGACATTAAAAACTTTTAAAGACTGACTTTCTGCAGTATAGAGAACAAAAGGGAGAGGGAAACCAGTTTCTGGGTTGTCTAAAGATCAACTCCAGACTAATCAATAATCAGCTCCTATTAGTGAAAGAAGCATTTGTTTTCAGAAGTTGTGCGTTAGTATTATACCAAAGTGCTACTGATTGAGGTGTTTTAGAAAAAACAAAAACACTACAGAACTACTATATTACTGCAAATTTAGAGAGAGAAAGAAAGAAACCCAGACTCTGATTTTGAGCAATTCTAAAAATACTGACAAGAATGTCCTTTCTTCTGTTACAAAACTATTTGAGATAAAATAACAATATGTACGATCTTCTAGTATATGTAGTACCAAGGTATTAAGATTTGATGAGTTCATGTTTAGTGGTTCATAATTATAACTCACAACATAAAAAATTACTATGCATTTCTAAAAATACTTTACATACATCCTCTGTTAGATTTCTGCACATTAATAAATTAGTTAGGAACATGGGAGCACAAGAGTGAAACAGCAACATTAGAAAATAGCTTATGGAAGCATTTTTGTGCAAATGAATTCTACGTGGAAAGCTTCTTTGAGCTCATAAAATAGATTTGATGGATCCCAACCAGAAATTCAATTTTGTAATCAGCAAATACATACTTCTGAAGCCATCTGAAAAAATATTGATAAATATCTAAATTTTCATTTCTAAATTAAAATGTTGGTAGCTGCTTCTTTCCTGCTTAGGCCATAAGAGGAATCTTTCCTATTTTCTAATTAACCTGATTAGTTTCTACTTCACTTTTGCTTTACAAGGGAAATCAATCTTTAACTTTCACCTATACACTTACATACTTTGATTCCTTTTATTTACAGCTTGCAGAAGAAATAGCTTGTTTACAATATTGCAAACTTTGTGATTTTTGCAATATAACAGGTAGTTACTATAGTTTTGCATATTTTCATTTTCAATAAACTTATTGCCCTACCCTCTTTAAAAAAATTAAAAACACGTCTCCAACATCCAGGACCTGTAGGTTATTATTCAAATGTCTTCATTTCAGCTATGTTTTGATGTTTATTTCTCTCTTAATAGTATGTCACACAAACTTTTCTCATTTCAGTTGTGTCCCATCAGAGTATTTCAAAGGTAAAGGCAAACTATGATTTTTAAGAAGGCACGTGAAAGGAGAACTTTGATTTATAATGGAGAAGTTGAGGAAGACTACACAAGGAAAAACCTCTGTTGGGATAAGCAAGTCTTTTCCATCACAATATGAACAGAAGGGCAGATCCAAGTTGGCATACTTATGGTGAGGCAGCAGGACCTAAATTCGAGTTCAAAAGAAAAAAAAAATCCAGGAAAAAATAATGAAATTGTTTAGAGTGGTAAAAACTTTAAACAGTGTAACAAGTGCTACTGGTGTGTTAAAACAAAAATTGAAGTATACCATATGATAATTTTATCCTGCTGTTTACACAGGAAACTCTAAACACTTTCAGCACTCCTTAGATATTTCTTGTCTAGCCACACCTTATCTCAAGGACACATGGATTTTTATAAATGTTTCTTAAATATAAGTATTTTTGCCTCAATTCACTTTCACTCTCTAATCTGCTTATTCTATTGTATGCCAACACAGTTAATGCTACCAGTAGCTATGCACCTTTTAGAGCTTTATTATGAATCTTTCTAATAAACATTAAATTAATATTAAATTGGAATTACGTACATTGTGCAAAATAATCCGTAACCAAGCAATATGCATATTATAGGCTAATTTATTATATATATGAATATTACATTGAGACTGAACAAATAATTACACAGCTGAAAATTTTACTCTCAAGTCCTTTCTCTCTTCAATTATTGTAGTCAATTCGTAAAATTCTGCAGACAGTTGTATGACATGTATCAAAGTACTCCATAATCCAAATGTGTCTAAAAGTATTCCCAATGCTTCTTTCATTCTAGAATGCTAAAGAAAAGAGCTTGAAAGAAGAGGAAAGGAAAGCCGACTCCTAAGGATCTAATTTAGATTAACATTGCCATTCAGAATGAGTGATTTTAAAATGAGAATGTTCCACTCTGTGATCTGAGGTTATTAAAATTTTACAGTTAGTCCAATATTGGAGGATTTTAAATTTAAAAAGAGTTAAGTTTGTCTCAATGGCCCAAGACTGCAGAATTTCACACTACATTGGCAAGGAAATGTGTTTGAAATCCATACCTGAAGTAGCTTTTTAAAGGTTAAAAATTCCCTGATTCTTCTGAAGGTAAAACTGGTAAATGATCCTGGCTTCAAAATGAAATGGACTGGTTGACTTCAAAAGGTGTTTGGCAAAAATCAAGAATGTCATCAACCCTTTAACAGTAGGTAGAGGTCTTTGGGGATACAGAATACAGTGACTAGAACACAATGTCCTCTTCTGCTGACCACTGCCTCATGTTGGAGAGCATTTTTAATGCCTTGAATTTCAAGTTGTCACAATGTCTTATGTTTTAAATACCATCATGAATCAAGAAAGATGAGGAAAAAAACATTTAAAGTTGGTTTTCATGCCTCATTTCAGAATAAAGATTTCCTTTACCATTCTAAGTAATAAAAATGATGTGTCTTGAAACAGCTGTAGACAATCAGAATGTGTTCATTTATAAACAAGTCTTTGTATATTCTAACACTATTCTTTGCCTATGACCTCCAAAATCAGTAAGTGTAGAAAGAGTCAGCTGGATTTCCTTTCATTTGGCTTCTGTAAATGCATTGGAAGTAGAAGGATAATCTGGGACATTTTTCCACACTGTTTTCCCACTTGCCAATCATTAAATCTAATTCAAAATATATCTTTTTTTAAAATGATAGTTTATTTTTAAAAATAACAACTAATTAAGTTATTTCTCATTTATAGGAACGATTTCTCTTTTTAGGAACAAGAATATAGCTATCGCAGGCTCTGGTCTCTTACCATTCTCATATATTTACATGTGGAATTAATCTTATCATATACACCTACCAGGTTTCTATCTATTGGATTTTTTTCCCTTGTACAACCTTTCCAACCTCTTTTTTTTTTTTTTTTTCTTAAATGCTCTGTACAATCACATGTAAAATCATGAGCTACAAACCTCAATAAAAAATGTCAGTAAACAATAAGTGATGTAGTCACTGTTATTATATGGGAGTACCAAAACTTTGGTTTTGGGACAGTTTTTCAGACTGCAGGATAATTGAAACATAGATTCCTAATATATTTCCTTGCTATCCCTACACCCTGCCACCCTTCTCTTCACACATCCAAAGTAAAATGCAAGGGCTTTTATTCTTTTTTTTCTCTTTTAACTTTTTCAGAGAGCTGCCACCACCCAAGGTATCTATGAGGTTATTTGTTCTTTCCAGAAAAGATAGGAAGTTAAATTAAGAACTGCGTGCCCTTAAAGTCGGCCGATACTGAGATATAATCAAATGTAGTCATATCTGTCCCCTGATCTTATTTCTTCCCACCTCAAACTAGGGTATTGTTGGGTAGAAGTAAGGACAGTCAGTCACTGATGACTTTGGTGCACAGAACACTACAGAGGTCTGTGCTGTGACATGATTTTCCTGTTTTGAATAAAGGGCCCTATCAATATTAGTGTATGTTGCGGATCACAAAGATAGACATTATATAATCATCATTTTGTAGTGTCAGGGATTCTGATTATTTAGTTTACTAACACTGAGCATCAGAAAAATGAACAAAATATCAGCTGGGAAAATCTAATCCAGATATTTCTCCCTTATAATGTTAAAAATACATTTTCATAAGAGATATTTTGAAAAGAAATTAAGAGGAATCCTCAGATACTGAGTGCCCAGGATGTGCCTGGTACTTTGCATTGCTTCATTTAATCTCTCTAATAATACAGTGAAATGGATTTTTATTCATGCTCACTTTACAGAGGACATTGAAATTCAGATCTCGCAGTCATAGAGCTAGTGAGTTTTGAAACACACTCTCGCAGCCTAAAGTCCATTTTGAGTTTTTTTACAATGTTATACTGTATCAACTAAATGATTCGTTGAAAAACAATTAACCCAGCCCTTTTCATTTAAATAAGAAGCCGGGGGTAACAGACAGCCAAGGAATCATTGAAAACATACGGAATCTACTTTTAAGACAAAGTTTATGTAAACTCCATTTTACTTGGCGGACTGAGGTTTCACCAATTCTTTATCTTTGAACAAATTACTTTTCTAAGCTCATTTCTAAAGTAAATATAATATCTGAAAAAATAAACAAAACAATGTAAATACACTATCTATTTTGTATGTAATATATATGTGTAAAAGTGTATTACATATATAGCGTGATATATATGTATCACCATATATATATATATATATATATATATATATGCTGTACTTGGTGCACATGAAACCCTTATTTAGAAAATTCTGAAACACATTCTGAGTTAGTACTAGTATCTTGTTTGTATTTTTACACCCTCACCCCCAATACACATAATGGATAAAGAATAGTACTATACACCCACATCAAATTCTAGTGAAAGGTTCACATCGATCTATAGGATTATTTCATCCCTTATCAAAACAGCATAATAACTGCACGTTTCTTTGTCTTTATGTATGCAATTTCTCAGTATTTAATCTTTATAAAACGGTTTTAACAGCTGTACTTCTAGTGATCAAATACACCATTTTATAATCTGTTTTCAAATGGTCTTATTTGATGGAAAAAAATGGTTCTAAGTTTAATTATATTTGGAGATGCCAGATTAAACAAAGTAAAATAGATATTTTTTTAATTGCAGACTTCAGAGAACACACTGCAAAGAGTACTATATATTGCACTCTTTCGTAAAACTATCTGGCCCTGAAATCCTCAAGGAACCTGAAGAGCAATGCATTGAGCACTATTAACCCATGGAACTCAGTTTGTGATACACCACCCAAAATATTTTTCTTACAACTGAGTTTTTTTTCCCTAATTTATGTTAATGAAATACTGGAGGTGTGACGCCCTCCAATATTAATTTATAACTTTATAACTCATGATAAGATAATGTTATAGTAACATTATTTCCGCTAATGTCTGGTCCCAATCTTTAGGTGGAGGAAGAACAATTCATGAGTCCTGCCGTAAGAATTCTGCCCTAACCATTGACTCCCTTCCTTTTAGCATAGTTCCCTATCTTCTAATGCTACCAGTCCATTTGGCTACAGCAACTGGAGACAGAGTTCATTAACAACTGTGGTTCTCATTTGTAAAGTGCACATGAATAACATGAGAATCTTGTTAAAATGCAAATTTGGGGGGCATGTGGGTGGCTCAGTCAGTTAAGTCTTCGACTTGGGCTTCAGTCATGATCTCCCCTGTCAGGCTCTGTGCTGACAGCTCAGATCCTGGAGCTTGCTTCGGATTGTGTCTCCTTCTCTTTCTCTCTCTCTCTCTCTGCCCCTCCCCCATTCGTGCTCTGTCTCTCTGTCTCAAAAATAATAAATAAACATTAAAAAAATAATGCAAATTTTGATTTGCGTTAGTCCGGTAGTTTGGGGTTTCAATCTCAAACAAGCGCTCACACATTTGCGTGGCCACTCCTCCCAATACCAAGGTTTTCGACTGTCTCGTTCTGTTTCTTCCCCAGTAACACATTATGCCTTAGGGTATTTTTCCCCTAACTGGTTATTTTTGGATACTAAGGGATATATTATAGAAAAGGGGAAATGAGTTTCTCTTTGTGGACAATCAAGAAAGTTCTCAATTTTACCAAAAAAAATCTATTAATATTTTGGAAAATATATATGGAGTGGATTCTCAAAGTAGGTTATGGATATAGTAGAACTGAAGCAGAAGCCATTACTGTTGTACTCCATCATTTTGGGTCCAAAATAACATGGAAAAATGGGGAGACTGTGTGTGTGTGTTTCTGTGTTTGTGTCTATATGTAATTGCATGTATATGTAAAAGACATATATGTAGCAATTGCCTATAAGAAAGATCTTAGCAAAGTGGAATTTTCCTCATTAACATTATATATAACACACTAGAAATATTTACTAGAAAATTTTAAACTGATTTTTTGAGTATGTAAAAGAGTTCATTGTTGCAGTTAGAGATACTTGCTGGTCTTCTATTTGTATGTAGAGTGGGAAATAGTCACACAGGTAGATGCAGCAAAAATCGAAAAGTTAAAGAATGCCCAGAAAGTTACATCATCTTGAATTTTATAGATAAATCCATTTCTAAAAATAGTTATAATTATGTGTTTCATTACAATACTAAAAAGTTTCTTGTTTATTGACAGTGAAGAATCTTGTCTCAGTATAATATCTAATGAGGTGAAAGTCAGCTCACTGTTTTCTACTTACTTGGGATGCTTTACCTAGGATTCACTCCCAGTCACAGGATCAGAAAATATTAATATCTATCCCAAAGTATCAAGAATGTTAACAGGCTCCGAAGATGTTATGTATAAATTGAAATAAAAGATCTTGTCTATATTGGTAATTGTGTGTTAAGTGTGTTAAAGTCAAACACACCATGGTATTAAACACAAATGCCCGGATAATTATGAATTAGATTATAATGAACATGATCTTCAGATAATCACGATTCTTTAAAAAGCAAGAACCCTGTCTGATCTCCAAAATAATAATTCTCCTTATATTTCCAAATGGTGAAAGCATCTCACTAAACCTCATTATTATTTTTATTTTGATATTCATGCTTTGCTTATATAAGATATGACAATATGTATTTTATACTTAGTATATACTGTTGATTCTACCAATTAAGTCATGGTCTAGAAATTCACAGTTATTTTTAAATGTGGGGGGGGGCATTGTGGAAAGGTAAAGTGAATTAAAATATAAGCTTTATACGTCCTAAAGCTAATAATTTCTCACATTCTTAGAAAGTCTTTAGCACAGTGGTGATTGTCACAATTTCATTGTAACTGATGAAAACAGAATCCCATTAATTCTGTTAATGCAGAAAAACCTACCAAGAAGAAATAGGAAAGTGAAAAAAGAATATAAACTTTCTTTTTAAGCTTGGTCTTTTGTTTTAAAATTTTAAGTATAGCATGTTATTTTTCTATAATATACAATTTTTAAATTAATGTGTTTACAGTTGTAAATTAAGTACATAGTTTCTGTAGTTTATAAATTGCCTAAAAGGTTAAAAATAATAACTAATAACATTTGGCTTTAAAAATTCAAATCGGAGTAATATCTAAGATTGAGGACTCAAGACTAATTCAAATCCCTGTGTAAAACACACTAATTCAATGTTATATTTTATTCACTTATTTTGAAAACAGAATGATATTAGCTTATTTTGCTATGTTTATATGTTATTATGAGGGTCAATAAAAATAGTTCAGTGTTTCCCAGCTCTGGCTTCAATTAGAATCACCTAGAGCATATTTAAAAAACAAATAGCCCATGTCTCACTCCATATCAATTAAATCAGAATCTCTAGGGATGGTGCCCAGGTATAAGTTAATTTTAAAAGCTCACAGGTGATTTAATGTGCAGTTTGGGCTAAGAATCACAGAGTTAACTGTTTAATAAATATTGGATAAGTATCTGCATTAATCATGTTTAAATATTACACAACTTTTCTTTTTTTTTTTGAAGCAGGGAAGATGTATGGGAAAGACCAAAATAGTAAACTTCTTATCCTCAGATGAATCTAGTTAATCACCTAAATATGCTTTTCCTCCCAATTTATGAAAATGGATAACATATCGTTCAAATAAAATTCAGCTAGATTATTACCCATATCTTTCATTATTTAATGAACGGAAGAAAAATTCTTATTCAAAATATCTGGGTTCCTATCACTAGTTTCAAAGTCCATAAATATTATCATAGCAGAAAAAAAGTCAGTTATTAATTTTACATCAGGCAAAATTCACAGACACATATCAGGAATTGTTTACATGGATCAAAAGCTTCTTCAAGATTTCTCTGAATATTTGTTATCAGACCATGTATATACACGTGGTATTCAGCACAGTGTCACAGCTATCCCAAAATATCCTTGTTAAAGTGAATTCTAAATTCCCTAGATACTTAACACATAACGTTCATGGATAGAGTAACAGAATGTCAAATAAGTTTTTATTCTCTTGGCAACTGATAAAATGGTAATGCCTGCTTGGAGCACTGTCTTCAATAGGCTTTACCCAAAATTAGTAAGAAAGAATTCGATGATGGATTATTTGTATCTGTTACAATCAGGGAAGGGGACCAGAGGGGAAATGATCCATCAATTCACATGGAATTTATATGCCCTCCCTGGGAGAGAAGTTGTGAATAGAAATATCAGATGTTCCTATTTTAGAAGAACCTAGAGCCCTAACTCCTTTGTAAAAACCTTTTTATTCTTGCACGTAATTGACATAACAATTACACTAGTTATAGTAATTTCAGGTGTGCTACATACTGATTTGACACTTGAATGTGTGTCTCATTGCTCACCGTGGTAAGCGTACTCACCAAACAGCATTAGTATAATATTGACTATATTGCCCGCGCTGTACTTGTCATTGCCATGACTTATTTATTTTATAACTGGAAGTTGGTATCTCTTAATCCCTTTCACCTATTTTGCCCATGCTCCACCCCTTCTTTATGACAACAGCTACTTCAGTTATGCAATAATAGAAAATAGTGCACAAGGGAAGAAGAAAAGTTATTTACATCATCTATTCCACTTCTTCCACATGTTTGTTTTATGTTATCCACTGGGTTGAGTTTAGAATGATTTTCTATCCCATTATTTTTCACAAAGCCATACCTGAGCTCTTCTCTGCTCTAGCCGGTCATCACCTCCAGCTGACTACATCCCTCACCAGGCTCCCTCACATTCGGCCTAAATTCCATCCAGTTCTCATAGAAATGGGGAAGCCTTTTTCTCTTTTATAATCTTTCCTACATATCAATCTAAGTCTGCCTCTTATGTTTAATCTTTTTTTTTCAATATATGAAATTTATTGTCAAATTGGTTTCCATACAACACCCAGTGCTCATCCCAAAAGGTGCCCTCCTCGATACCCATTACCCACCCTCCCCTCCCTCCCAACCCCCATCAACCCTGTTCTCAGTTTTTAAGAGTCTCTTATGCTTTGGCTCTCTCCCACTCTAACCTCCTTTTTTTTTTTTTTTTTTTTCTTCCTCTCCCCCATGGGTTTCTGTTAAGTTTCTCAGGATCCACCTAAGAGTGAAACCATATGGTATCTGTCTTTCTCTGTATGGCTTATTTCATTTAGCATAACACTCTCCAGTTCCATCCATGTTGCTACAAAGGGCCATATTTCATTCTTTCTCATTGCCATGTAGTTCTCCATTGTGTCTTATGTTTAATCTTAGCCTTACTCTTTTTGCCCATTTGTTTCTGTGTTTTGTAAAGGTCATTTACATATTAATTGATGTTTCTCTGCTCCATAAATCAGCATCTTCTCTTACTCAGCCTTGAGATCAACTCACCAGCCAGGAATTTGCTTTGTTTCCCTTCTTTCTAATTTTTAATATATTTTTTACTGTTCATACATTTTTGAGAGAGAGACAGAGACAGAGACAGAGTGTGAGCAGGGCAGAAGCAGAGAAACAGGGAGACACAGAATCTGAAGCAGGCTCCAGGCTCTGAGCTGTCAGCACAGAGACCGATGCGGGGCTCGAACCCACAAGCCATGAGATCATGACCTGAGCCAAAGTCGGATGTCTAACTGACTGAGCCACTCAGGCGCCCCTGTTTCCCTGCTTTCTAAGCTATTCATTTATTTACTTATTTTCCATGTACAGTGTAAATTCACAGAATTGCAGATGTGAAACAACCCTTGAAATCATTTAATTCAATCCCTTTACTTCACAGGTGAGTACACTGAGGACTACAGAGAACATGTGATTGTTCAATATCATACCTCATTCACACTGGAGCTAATTCTTGGATCAGAATTTCCTGATCAGTTCATTTCTCATCTTCATATTTTCCTGGCTAAGTCCTCCTACTACAATATGTCTGCCTCACATGTGATCTAGTTTCTCTTCTCTTACTAGAGTATTTTTTGAGATCCTTTGTCTTTATTTTTTAATGTTTATATATAGGAGAGAGAGAGAGAGAGGGGGAGAGAGAGAGTGCAAGCAGGGGAGGGGCAGAGAGAGAGAGGGAGACACAGAATCGAGGCAGGCTCCAGAACCTGTCAGCACAGAACCCAAGGCGGGGCTTAATCTCATGGACCTTGAGATCATGACCTGAGCCGAAGTGGGACGCTTAACCTACTGAGTCTCCCAGGCGCCCCTGAGAGCCTTTGGTTTTAAATAAAGAACCATAATTCAAACTTAGTTAAGCTAAACAAATAAAAACATAAAATACCTTTAATGAGATTTATTGACTCACCTTAATCAGGAAGGAAAAGGTGAGGCAAGGGCTAATTGGAAACTAGACAATGAACACAAAGACTTTCCCTGTGTCTGATTTCTCTGTTTTTCCTTGTTTTCCCTATGCGCCAGCTTGATTTTTTTCCCACTAAGAGTCAGTATTTTATGGTGGTCAAGTGCCCAGGCTTTGAATACAGGCTGCCTGGGTTGAAAGCATCCTTCTCCATTTTCTAGTTTTGTGACTAGAAAGTTCCTCTCTGTATCTCAAATTCCCTCCTCTGTAAAATAGGGATAATGATAAAATCTACTGAATAGGGTTTTTGGAATAATGGAGTTAAAATCATGAGTTACTGGAGTGTTTAGGACAGTGCTTGACACAAAATAAATCTTAAGAATTGTTCCCTATTCTTATTGTAGTAACAGGCCAATCTCTTTTTATAGACAGAGTCATGTTTGGTAGAAGCTTTGGATTTTCAATCAAATAGCTCCATGGAAATATATAAAGGCTCCGCTTAGAAAAATCCAAGGATTGCAGTGCCTGGGTGGCTCAGTTGGTTAAGCATCCAACTCTAGATTTCAGCTCAGGTCATGATCTCAGGGTCCTGAGATGGAGCCCCATTTCAGACTCCATGCTGGGCATGGGGCCCACTTGAGATTCTCTCTCACCCTCTACCTCTGCCCCTCCCCTGCTCTCTCTCTCTCTCTCTCTCTCTAAAAAGAAAAAAAGGAAAAATCCAAGGAAACTGGGACCTGGCTGGCTTAGGCAGTAGAGCACACGACTCTTGATCTCAGGGTTGTGGGTTCAAACCCCACGTTGGCTGTAGAGTCTACTTAAAATGAAAAGAAAAAAAGAAAATTAAGAAAAGAAAAGAAAAGAAAAGCCCGAGGAAGGATTTAGATTCACCATGATTGGTTTACTCCTTACCCTGGACCAGTTTTTGCCTGAGGGATTGACTACCATAATATAGGCACAGCCTAAGTTACTGGTTACATCTCCAACTAGGGCAGCAAAGTCCTACCAGAAGCTGATGTGAGGGGGAAGCTGGACAAAGACACCTAGGCTACTATCAGCTGTCACAATGCTACAGCTTGCATGGTCCATCTGAGACATGAGCCTTGTAAACTTCATTCTTTCATATCTATATTATGCTTCATATTCAACTGACCTCTGTTATCTTTATTCAGTTCCATTCCTATCTCACCAGTGTAATGCTAATTTAAAACAACTATTAAACTCACAATTCAATTGCAATTGCAAAGCTGCATATTTATGTTGGTTACAATTAATTTCTATCTTCTCCTTAATAAACTTGAATTGTAAACATTTGAAAATCAGAAATGAATACTTAGTTTTTCTATGGACTCTTCTCTTATACCGAGGTCCTGAATTTCACTCTGTAAGTTTGGAAATTTGAAGTAGAGAAATACTACTTTTTCTAAACACTTACATGTCCTTGAAAAGATAATTAAATTGGTTTTGATGAAAGCTCTTCCTGAAAAAAAGGGTAGAAATAAAAATGCTATTAGGTTTAATCCAGGATTAGCAAGAGATAGCCAGAAAAGCTGGTATTCTCACCAAGCCTGAAGGCTAAGAGCTGAGGGATACACCCCACCACCATATATATATCTAAATAAAATAACAGTTTAAAAGAATGCTGCTACCAGTTAGAAATAATCTTTGAGATAACATTGTGGGGATTTTTCCAAAGGTATACTTTGTAATGAAGCATTTTTTAAAATATGGATTGCTTATCTTATCATCTAACAAGCACATACACACACACACCCATACACATACTCACACGCAACTGTTAGAAAGAAAAATAAGTTAAACAATATATATATATAGATATATATATATAGATATATATATATCTATATATATATATATATATGCAATTCTAGTAAAGAAACAGAAATCTTAGCATTCCCTCCCCCCACTTTCACAAATACTTGAGGAAGAACATGTATGCAGTGTATTTCGTGAGTCAAGGGAAAGATCCAACGTCTCGTATAATGCCATAGGATTTCCAGCACTACCCAAAGAATGTCAGAAGTGAAAAACAATTACAGTTCTGCCTCTTTTGCTCAATGAGCCTTATGTGTGTAGAGTTGTGTTTTATTTATTAGAAGCTTCAGTTTTATTCTAAGTGGAAGTGGTTGAGTTTTTGTGAATAAACAAAGTAGAAGTGCTACTAAATTCTGATTTTTCTTTTGAAGCATTTCCAGCATTTCCATAGACAGAAGGAAAAACTAATTGAGTGGCCTCAATAAAAAGATAGATTGAAGTGTTCCAAATGTGAGATGCAGACACTTGGACATACATCAGAAGAAATTACTTATTATTTCCAGTAGATTTAATTTAAAACAAACTACAGGGGAGACCATCATAAGGAAATGATACGAATCTTTAATTAGAATAATTAAAGACTAATTGTGATTTAATTACACATACGATTAAATTTTGCCAAGTTTAAAAACAAAATTCAGTTGAATGGTAATGCTTTATTGAAGGTTTGCTAGATTTAAATGCCTAGATTTTGGAATTGTGGAATCTGATTGCTGAAAGGGGCTATTCCTTTGTCTATGTATATGGGCTTTATGTTAGAGCAGTTGCATACTTTAAGGACACTAACATTTTTAAGGTGATAGGATGATCATTTCTCATTATCCTACATAAATGCGAACAACATACAAAACCAACATATACTTTCACTAGGAATAGCACCTTCAAGAACAAACCAAAATACTGAGGATTAAATCACATTTGGGACTTATATAGTCTCATGCCCAAAGTGTTTGAAAATGCTTTTAAGAGAAGGGAGAGCTTAAGAGGATTATAACTCTCAAGACTATTGTAACAAAGCATACCGTGCTACAAATAAATCTTGATGTGACTGTTACAGAAAATAGGTGCTGTAAAGGCCATCCTTTAGAGGGAAAAGATAAGCTGTCTATGCAAATAATAAAACCCTATTGAATAAATGAGCTGAAGCTCTGATGGCTCCAGAGTTTTAGTATGCTATTCGGCAATTATATCCCTATTGAGATTTAATTATCCCATTAGATATTTATTTACTACTACATATTAAGTTACAGTATACCATTAGAGTCAGTAGACTAATAAATACATAACTACTGCTAGATAGAAACAGCTTACCCAAATAATTATTTCCAATTATTTCACAAACATTTAACATTATACCCAGAACAATGCCTTGTACATAGCAGGCATCCTCTTAGTGCATTTCTTGTTTTTTTGTTTTTTGTTTTCCTAAATGAGAAGATAGGTGGCCTGACCTGCATTTTATTTGGCTGGTATTATCTGTCTTCCTTCGTAATATATACCTATAGCGATCAACTTAGAACTTTAACCTGAACCCCAAACTACATTAAGCAGGTTTGGGGAAGAAAAGTAACAGAGAAATGAAAGAATGTGGAGGGTCGCTGGCAAGAAACAGGTTTTATTCTTTCTTTCTTTCTTTCTTTCTTTCTTTCTTTCTTTCTTCTTTCTTTTTTAAATACATCCTCCTAGGGTTATTTTCTCTGCCAAAATCTACCATAGCTTGGCAACAGAGTGTTTACTGTGTTGAAAACGGAGACACAAAGCACTAGAGATAAAACCTTTGGATAACTATTTCCATTTTGTAGTTATTCAAAAGAAAAGAAAAAATGATCTACTGAGCTCAAAGGTTAGTGGTTCCCCTGTAAATTGATGTTTATATTACACCTCTTATTCAAAGA
This sequence comes from Panthera onca, assembly GCF_046562875.1. Taxonomy (NCBI): domain Eukaryota; kingdom Metazoa; phylum Chordata; class Mammalia; order Carnivora; family Felidae; genus Panthera; species Panthera onca. The sequence continues at coordinate 50,310,079 of NC_138342.1, forward strand.
GTTTAGAAGAAGTTATCAGCCTTCAAAATGATCTCTATCATGATGACATTTCCACAGCAAGGAAGCATACTGGAAGGAAGTTACTCGAAGACTTAGGTCACTGTTTCCCAACCTACTTTAATAAACTTCCGTTTTGAGACATTGTGGGGGTGTGGGAGGGGGGAATGTAATGGGTAGGGGGAACTCTGTGGGTCAAGGAAATTCAGGAAGACCAAATTAAAATAAACATGTTTCTTAATCACAAAATCCACAAAAGCTTTAATATACTAACCTTCATTGTGAGTCTCCTCCAAGAAAGCATAAACTGAATATTTATTAAGAGGATAGGATATAAAAGAAGGAAACCAAATTAGAACAAACATTAGTCATCCATTACTAAGTCCATGATCCATTGATGTCTAAACTTAGTTCTCGATAAGCAGGATTTCAGTTGTGCTCTATTTTACACATCAAGTGTTGGGGGCAGAATAAACTCACTCTTTGGTGAGCAAACAACTCAGTGTTACCTACCCAGTCATCACTGCTCCTTTTGGAGGGGAAGGACGGATATTTGCAGCGGATAAACAAAGTATGGCCTGCAGCTGTTACTGGAACGCAGTCATGCCCACTCCTTTTGTGGCATCAATGACTGTTTTTGAGTGACAGTGCCGAGATGCATAGCTTCAGAAAGACCTCATGGCTGACAAGCCTAACATATTTAGTAGCTGGCTCTTTAAAAAAAAAGGTGGGAAGAGTGGTGGTTAGGGGCACACACTTCACAACCAAAAATCGATCTTCAAATCTTGGCTCACATTTGACTTTAGGCAAGTTACTTAATCCTTCAGTGCCTCAATTTCCTCTTCTGCAAAACAAATAATAATTTTATCTACTCCATAGGGTTGTTCCAAAAACTAAGCAAATTAATCTATGAAAAGCACTTAGAAATTGTGATACACATTTGTGCCTGACACACATAAAATGTGTATAATTAAACTATTATTATTATTACCAATAGGACCTGATGTTATAGTACAGTTGCAATTTGTCCAGCTAAAAATCTCTATTACCTACCCTTTTTTATAGCTACAGGTGATAAATGAGACATAGGTAGAAATCGTTAATGTTGCTTCTAGGAAGTTTCCTTATTTATTTTTTTAAATATAATTTATTGTCAAATTCACTATCATACAGTGTGTAAAGTGTGCTCTTGGTTTTGGGGGTAGATTCCCATGGCTCATCGCTTACATACAATACCCAGTGTTCATCCCAAGTGCCCTCCTCAATGCCAATCACCCATTTTCCCCTTCTCCCCCACTCCCCCATCAACCCTCAGTTTGCTCTCTGTATTTAAGAGTCTCTTATGGTTTTCCACCCTCCCTCCCTGTTTGTAACTATTTTTCCCCTTCCCCTCCCCCATGGTCTTCTGTTAAGTTTCTCAAGATCCACATATGAGTGAAAACATATGATATCTATCTTTCTCTGACTGACTTATTTCACTTAGCATAATACCCTCCAGTTCCATCCACACTGCTGTAAATGGCATGATTTCATCCTTTCTCATTACCAAGTAGTATTCCATCGTATATATAAACCACATCTTCTTTATCCATTCATCAGTTGATGGACATTTAGGCTCTTTCCATAATTTGGTTATTGTTGAAAGCACTGCTATAAACATTGGGGTACATGTGCCCCTATGAATCAGCACTCCTGTATCCTTTGGATAAATTTTGGGAAGTTTCTTTAAAGGGGGTTGCCTCAGCGAGGCAGTGTGTTTGCTCTTTACCCTTCTTTCCCTACTTCTTTTTTCTTGCTGGAATATAACCATAATGGTTAGAACTCTAGCAGCCATCTTGGACCATTAGGTCACCTTGAAAAAGAAAAGAGCTATGCTAAAAATGGCAAAGCAGAAAGACTGATGGAGCATAGGTCCCTGCTGACTGTGCAGCTCCTGTATGGCCCTGAATTGTCCACCTTCAGACCTATATTTTAACGTGATCAATAATAAATCACCATGTTGTTCTAGTCATTGTTATTTAGACTTTTCTGTCACATGCAACTAGCCATAATTCCTAACTGATAGAGTAGTAAGTCAGTTAAACTTGTTTTCTTTTTTTGACCAAAATAGGAAGAGGGCATCTTAATGCCATTTTTTAAAAGGCAAAAGCAGGCAGATTAATACAATTAGCTGAGGATTTTTGGCATTTGGTCCTTGCCTATCCAAGAAATATTTGGAAATAATGTGGGATGCTTCCGAAGATGATGATGGAGAGGGTGCCAGAGACCCAAGGCACAAACCAATCATGCCATTTTTTTTTTAAACATAAAAGTGACAGGGCCTTACATTTCAACGTTAAACTGCAGCTTGCATCAAGGTCTCACTGTAGACTGTTTAAGACAGGACCATTCCATTTAATTCTAATCTCTTCATGGAGTATGTATTACTGTGGGGAAAATCTCAGCTATCAGTTAGCTGCAGCACAGCATGATTTCTCATGCCTAGCCAGCAGTTATCAGAAGAGTTCCCTCTCAAGGTTGTAATCATTGTGAGAACGGCAATGAAGTAGTCAAAAGACACTAAAGTATGCTTCAATTAAAACTCAGTAGCAACACAAATCGTTCTTTTCTTTCTTGACTCATGTAGAAAAGCTGTCTATACCAACACTTGATCACTCAATTAGAAACCAGCCCTAGAGAAGGCTTAGCAGGGGCCATAGTCGCAAACACACCATGAGGAGGCATTTAACAAATGGTGTAGTATCCTATTAGGGGGCTGATGGCCACATAGGTAATTTAGCTTTTCTCCTGATAAGGCCATGTCATTTTACTGGAAGTCTTGAGTAAGATGGACCTCTCTGTTCATGTAACACATGACACACCATGACTGGCATGATATAATCACTTATAGATGATAAATATTTACCTTTTGGTAAAACCACTTGGTAAAACATTGCTTAGGGAGGCATTTCTGGATGTATCTACCTTCTCTGTCTTTTGTCCATATGCACATAACTCTGTTATGAGAATTAAGAGGAGCAAGCGGGAGGAGTATAATTAGATGTAGTAGCAGGTGAGACTAGTTCTACCAAGTGGTTACCAGGAAAAATAGTGAAGATTATTAGAGGTAAACACCCAAGTATTTAAAAACGACTCAAAGTTTGATTTGATAGCTTCTTAAAGAGATGACTGCCAGCTGACGGGCAGGCCAATGTTTTCTTTTTTTTGGAAATGGTCAGACTTCCAAATTATATGAAGACAGTTGCAGATGTTTTTTTATAAATATTTTCGTATGGAAACAATACAAACTTATAAATCACAGCAATATAGCTACACAAGCAAAATCCTCAAAGCTAGGGTTGCAAAACCACAAAAATCATCTGATGGCCTCTCCCATCTCATCAGCAACCGAAAGTAAATCCATACTAAGACCTACACGGCCCTACATGACGAACTACATGCAGCACCCTCTGCATTCAGCTCCTACTACTCTCCCCTCGCCCTGTCCTCTCAGCCACACTTCTCTGTGCCGCTAGTCCTCAAGGACAGAAGATGTGCTCCTGCTAATGGAACTTGCAATTGCTGTTCTCTCTACTGTGGTGCTCCTTCCCAACCAAATCCCCATAGTTGCTTCACACACTTCCTCAGTGAGGCTTGTGCTAGCAAACCTATCGAAAAATCCAGCAATCTCCCCCTACTACTCTCTTTCTTGACTTTTCTTATCACATAACATTTTCACTTATTTATCTGGCATATACTTTGTCTCTCCACGTTCTATTTTCAAGAGGATTGTGATTTATGTCTGTGTTATTCCTTGTTCCCAGTTCCTGGAATAGCACACGACACAGGGAAGGCCTGTATGAATATATGTTGAATGGATGAGTAGATGAATGGATAAGCAATAATAAAAATTTTAAAAATAGCATTTTATAAAATTTGTCACAGGTATCAATTTGGTGTATATTCTTCTAAAACCTTTCTGGGGATGTGCCAATGTGTATGTACTTACAGACATGTATATGTCTGTCTTCATGCATATATATATGTATATATACATCTTATGTAATTATATATTTTTCACTGACCCACAATTATATATACAGATTTAATATGTATATTTAATATGGTATGAGAAATAATTTTCTGCAATTTTTTACATTATAAGTAGTCCATAGACAGCTTCTTATGCTATATATTTTTTTTTTCATCTTTTTAAAATGGTTATTTTGAGAGAGAGAGAGCTCACCCGTGTGTGAGTGTGGGAGGAGTAAAGAGAGAGAGGGAGACAGAGAATCCCAAGCAGGTTCCATGCTGTCTGTGCAGAGCTGGATGCAGGGCTTGAACCCATGAATTGTGAGATCATGACCTGAGCCAAAATCAAGGGTCGGATGCTCAACTGACTGAGCCACCCAGGCGTCCCTCAGTTTTTATAATAGTAGGTTTTTCAACCAGGTTCAACCTTCAATTTAAGTTAATTCTAGACTTCTGGTGTCCTTTCTACATATATTCTTTATACTTCGGTTAGCATATCTGTAGATAAACTTCTAGAAGTAAAATTGCCAAGTCAGAAGCGTGTGCATTTTTAACTTATTATGGAACATATTTAACATATAATAAAATAGATAAATATAACCCCCCATAGATTTACCGACCATCTTCAAACATTATCAAAAATTGGTCAGTGTTGTTTCATTTATATTCCTATCTATGTCCTCCTCTCCTATTTCATTTTGAAGGAAATAATCTTTATAATTTACATCCCTTTTTGTGAAACAATTCAACCATTTCATTCATACATATTTCAATATGTATTTCTAAGAGATGATGACTGTTTTAACTTAAATGTAGCTGATACCATTTGCTCTTTTTTAAATTAAAAATAATTCTTTTAAAATCCTAAAATATCTAGTCAACGTTTATATTTTCAACTGCCAATTGTTTTATAGTTTGGATCAGGAACCAGATATAGTTCACGGATTAGATCTCTCAAGTTTTAAGTTGTTGTGGTTGTTGTTTTCTTGCCTTGTGTGTGTGTGTGTGTGTGTGTGTGTGTACCTTAAAGAAATCATGTTGTTTGTTCTGTGATGTTTACAACAATCTGGATTTTGCTTGATATATCATTGTGGTGTCTTTGCAATATTGCTTCATTCTCTGAATGTCTTCTACAACAATATCGTTGAATCCAGAAACTTCAGTAGATTCAGGTAAAATAGTTTTGGCAAGACTTTCATAGGTGATATTTTATGCCATCAGGAAGCAAATAATGTCTGGTTATCTCTCTTTATAAGGTATTAGTAGCCACTGATAATCACATCAATATTCATCTCAATATATTTCCAGTCATTTTCATTGCCTGAGGCTAATTTCTCAGTGGATTTCTCAAGGAAGATTCATTTTAAGCAATATTTGCTGAATTCATAGATTTTCAAAAAGTGTAATTGTGACAAAAGTCATAAATGCTGGAAAGACAATCTGGCTGAAAAAAATTATTGTCTCACATTTGCTTTTTTGAGTATGTAAAATATAAATATGTTATCCTTGGTCTTTTGGCATAAAATGCTGCTATTAAAAATCTGATGACATTCTGATTTTGTTTTCCTCATAGGTAACTTGGTATTTTTGCCTTAATGTTCACAGAGCTATTTTTTCATTTTTTCTGCAAATATCTATAACAATATTAAAATACGTTCTCAAAGTTGGCAATTATGGTTCAAGTTTTCCAGTATGCATACCTTTCCAATATGGTTATTTCCTGAATTATAATTTTTAATATTTTTCTATTTCTTGGTATTGATATTCTTGTTTGGATACTTCTGTTATACATATTTTAGAGTTAATTTTCCTTCCATTTCATTTTATTGAATTCCTGTTCTAGATATATTGGAGCTTATTTTCCCATTTTAAAAAGTATGCCTTCCCAGGGCACCTGGGTGGCTCAGTTGGTCAAGCAGCTGACTCCAGCGCAGGTCATGATCTCACAGTTTGTGGGTTGGAGCCCAGCATCAGGCTTTGTACTGACAGCTCAGAGCCTGGAACCTGCTTTAGATTCTGTGTCTCTCTGCCCCTCCCCTGCTTGCACTCTGTCTCTCTCCCTCTCAAAAATAAACATTAAAAAAAATAATAAAAAGTCTGCCTTTCCCTCAAAATTTCTTATTGCTTTTCTCACTTTTTTTGTTTGTACAATTTTCCTTTTTCCTTTGTATTTCTTTTAAGATTATCTGAGTTTAGTAGCCCACCTGTTTTTTATAATTATTTTTATTACTGAATTTATATTTCCTTTAATTTGTAATTTTTTCTGAGTTCAGTCACCTTATATGAACTTTTAAAATTCTAATCTATATTGTTCTTCTATAACTTCTTTTATTTAACTATTTTCTTAATTCATTTGAAATTTTTAGTTAATAATTTTCATCTCTTTTGAGCATTTCTGGCCTACTTTCATGTCCGTAGGTGGTTTTTTACTCCACTTTCTTTTGTTACTTCCAAAAACTTTGTATAGGCTTCAAACCAATTCCTTTCTGTCACCTGTTTCTTATGTGAAATTGCTTTCCTGAACTGTTAGAAGGAGAGGTGTGTCAGAACACCTTTTCTAGCTTCTTAGTTCCAGGGCTCCTTCTTATTTTCATGAGATGTTAAAAAATATGATTTTACTCCTGAAACCAGTACTACACTATTTGTTAACGTGCCTGGATTTAAATAAAATTAAAAAAAAAAAAAAATTAGGGCCCCTGAGTGGCTCAGTGGGTTAAGCATCTGACTTAAATTCATCTCAGGTTATGATTTCACGGTTCGTGGGTTTGGGCCCCACATTGGGCTCTGCACTGACAGTCCAGAACCTGCTTGGGATTCTCTCTCTCTCTCTCTCTCTCTCTCTCTCTCCCCCCTCCCCTGCTCTCAAACTGTCAAAATAAATAAATAAATAAAAATTTAAAAAAATAGGATTTTATACTCTCTGAACTCTCCCTGTCTGGACATACTCTTTTTTCACCTATGTTGTCTCTGTCTTGCTCACCTTGGATTCTACTCCCAACAATTTCTTCTCATTGTGGAACTCTGTCCAGGATGGAAGTTTCCACTGGTTAGTTTTGAGTGTTTATGGAAACCAGACTGTTCCATCCTGTGAGACTGTTGTGGAACTCAAGCACCAGGAATCAGATTGTACAAAAAGCTTGTCTGTGTTCAGTTGTGCTTTCTAGTGAGACCCTGTTGGAATTTGGGCTTTCTTCTTTCAGGTCATTCAGATGCCCATTTCCTTCATTCTTATCCCTCCTATAGGTGCTATGCATTGCAAGTTTATGGTGACAGGTGGTTTATCTCCATAGAGAGCCCAAAGAGATACTATCTTATCATTTTGACTCTAGTTGCCTGTTGTGAGGCTTTGGTTTTGCTATCTTAGTTTCTCTGTCTCTTTTTATGGTGGAATTTTGGAAAATACAACATTATGCTACCACAACCATGTCTTTAGTATTTTCTAGAAGAGTGGGTGTGTAGATTTTTAATTTTGATAGTGGCAAATTTTCCTCAGTAAAGTCTACTTCATTCTACTCTTACATAAAGATTATGAGAGTTTGTTATCTGACAACCTGGCTAACATTAGATATCATCATTAGTTTTTATCTTTGGTGGCCTATGAATGAACAGCTGTAAAACCCTGTTTTAGGTTACTTTTCATGAATGAACTTAAAAAAGAAGAAGTAATTTGAGGTCTTTTCATGGTTGTATTAAGCAAATCATGTATATTTTCCTGTGAAATAATGCTTTACATCCTTTGAACATCTTTCTAACAGATTGTATTCTTTTACTATTTAGCATAGTAACAAATTAGGTCATTTTTTTTCTGTTTAAACAAATTAGGTTACTTTTTTTCTGTTTTTTTCATTTAAAATTATTATCTTTATAATATATTTTAATATCTATAAAGACTATGTCTCTCTTGACACATTTTCATTTTTTTTTTTGTTCTATCAGATTAAATTTTAGGGGTAATTTTCACTTTCTAAGGAAATAATTGACTTGCGTGAGGTCATATAATGGTGTGGGCAGAGGCAGCATTTGGAATTAACTTTGCTGGTCGTTCCAAAATGTATGTTCTTTTTGCACCGTTCTTTTTTAAAAATCCAGTTGCTTTCATTCAGCAAGAAAAACAAACATGTGCCATGGTCTGTGTGCTGCATTCTGTGCTACCTGCTTAGTCTACAAAGAGAAATTACTTTGTTTCTGGACTTGAGAGCTTATTGCCTAATATCCTATGGTTATCCTTTTTTATTGCCAATTTTCCTCCAGAAAAATCATATATAAATCTTTATAAAGCCTTTTAAACCCACAGAAGTAGTCATTTTTAATAGCATAAATACATCAGTTGGGCACAGAGACAGTTTTTGAAATAATTTTTGTTTGGATTCATTTTTATGGGAGAAAAATACTTAAAAAGGAATAAGAAGGAGGTTTATATCTTTAAAAAACAGGGTAGGTATAATCTCTTTTACAAAATGGTTGCTGCTGGAGTTTATACATAAAGACTTCTCACTCACATTCCCAATTCACTTTTAAAGATCATTTGATATATTGGAAAACATGGCTCAGGTTTCAAGTCCTTCTTCTTTACACTGGTTGTTTATAGCTGCATACAATACAACTCTGAAAATTAGTGGCCTAAAACCACAATATTTATTATTTCAGTTTCAGTCCATCAGCTGTCCAAGCGAGGGTTGGCTAGGTGTTTTGGCTCAAGTTGCAATCAGTCAAGATATCAGCCAAGATCCTCATCGTCATCATAAAGTCCAACTAAGGCTGCACTTCCAAGTTTGCTCACCGGCTTGTTGGCAAATTCAGGGCCTCAGTTTCTCACTCGTTGTTGGTCAGAGTCCGCCCTCAGTTCCTTGCCCTTTAGACCTCTCTCTAGCACACTTCACAACCTGGCAGCTTGCTTCATCAGAACAAACAAGCAAGAAGAAAAGTGGAAGGTGAGCTGGCAATGGCCATCAGATTTTAATCTAGTGTTAGTAGTACCATCCTATCTCCTTTGCTGGATTCACTTCCTCAGAAGCAAATCACTAGGTTCATGCCACAGACGGGTAGAGGGAATCATAAAAGGACTGGAATAACAGCAGGCAGGAATCATTATAGACCATCTTAGAAGTCTGCCTACAACTCTCTGGAATGATTCTGCAACCTTGGCTTATCTATACAATAGAGAGTGCTAGAAGAAAAGAAGCATTTATAAATCATTATCAATAAAATTATATCTAGAGATGCAGGGGATAAAATTATGTCAATATTTTCTTTTTAGTATTTTTAGTAATATTTTTACTCTTACCAATAAGCTAACATTTACTAAACCTAACTGTATGGCCAATGCCAGACTAAAACGTCGTTCGTGTTTATGTCACTTGGTAGTCACATAAGATAACTAGCACAGTCTTATGAGTTAGGTGATACTATTTCCTTCGTGTTGTATTTGAGAATCTAAGTAACTTGTCCCAAGTCCTACAACTAGTAAAAAATATCTGGCCTGTCTTCAATTCCATGACTACATCATAAACAAAACATTTTGATTTTTTTTGTCTTTGTTTAAATATCGCGACGCTTGCTATTTCATTGCTAGGGACTAATTTTGAGGCCAATATCATCTTCTAGGTAAGACATTTCAGTGTCTAAAAAACCCAGCCAGCTACGGGTTAAAGTCCGCATAAACATCATGCAGTAAGGCTTTGCTGCATAGGAATTTTATAAGCCTGCAGCAGCTATTACCCTGAACTGTGAAAAAACCTGGACAGAAACAAACCGTTTGCAAATAATTGTACTGACATTCCTACTTCATTACTTTTAATAGAACTTAGTTTGCGGTGCCCAGGACAGGATGCATGCGCACTACCTTTAGGAGGAAGTCGTGTCAGATGTCCTTATTCTCAGTTGAATGAAATGCTTTTGGCAGGAGGTCACTTTGCAGCATGAAAGACATAGTCACTTAACTAAGGCACCAGCCTTAATTAAAATAAAATAATTTTTTAAATGTTTTCAGATGGAGGAGACTGGGTGGCTCAGACACTTAAGCATCTGATTTCAGCTCAGATCATGATCTCACGGGCTCGTGAGTTCAAGTCCCACATCAGGCTTTTTGCTGTCAGCGCAGAGCCCATTTAGGATCCTTTGTCCCCCTCTCTTTCTGCCCCTCCTCTGCTTGTGCTGTTTGTCTCTCTCAAAACAAATATATTGACTTTAAAATACAATAAAGAATAACAAAAAAATGAAATGGTTTCGGATGATCTTGTGCATCCAGCCTAGCTATAGATAAAAGAGATTAGATAATAGAAAATAGTTACATAATGGCACTCTGTGCAAATTTGGTTGTTAATTCCAATCTATATCCAGCATCTACTAGATAACCCTCTCTTTTAAACTCTGAGGAAGAATAAAGACTGAGTGAGACAAGCAGGTGTGTTGTTGAATACTTTTACATTCAATGAGTAATGAGATTGAGAAAACTTGAGAACATTTTATTTGGGAACAAAACTAAACAGTTTAACTTAGTACTCAGGTTTCTTTGTCTATCTAAGTGAACTTCATGGCCACGAAACCAGTCCGTTTTCTGTACCATGACTCTTCAATTAGCCCTTCAAGTCACTTTATTAAATGAGCATCTGCTGAAAATAGGTTGTGTATCACTGCTAATTCCCTCATTCTTTCAACTACCGATTGCGTATTCTCCACTAGATGGATGGCAATAGAGTGGCCATGGAATTTGGGAGGGTAGTTCAGCTAAAGTGAGAAGTACTCTAGGTGTAGAAAGATATGTTTGCATAATTTATAGAGTCACTGTCCTGAATATTAATTCTCATTTGCCATATTGGTGTCAGAATGCCTTCCAGAAGACCTCAGACTGTACATCTTGCTGACTTAGCTGACATCATAGCACAGAACTTATGACCCTGACACTGAATTGCCACATGAACTTTTCCTACAATACCTGGCACCAAAAATTTGTGTGAAGTGGAGGAAAAATGAGTTTTGAAAAGTATGAATGCAGGAATTTAGCCATGGAAAATTCTTCTAATCAAAGAGGTTTAAAATTGTCAGCATAAGATTTGGTTCTTCTTTTTCTTCCCTTTTATTTTATTTTATTTTATTTTTTATTTTTTGGTTCTTCTTGATGCTTGGTTAGAATAGAAGCTCTATCCTGGCAGGTGTATATTCAATAATTCACATGTACAATTATAAATATACAGTTTAAAATATTATATGACACAGTAGAATCTATCAGACCTCCTGTGTTTTATAGGACACAAGCCTGTAAGGATGCTACAAATAAGCACACCATTGTGTTCAATCTTACGTTTTATGCATCTCAACATAAAGGACCACATCTTAGAATATCTGATGCATCTTGTCCTTTATGTTTCAGATGACATGGCTTATATTAAATATATATATATATATTTTTTTTTCTGCTAATGTGACCACAAACACTAGCATCTATAAATATGCCATACAATGAGGCTATCAAAAATAATTTGGTTAATGAATACATAATTCTTTAATATATTTCTCTGCACAGGAAAATTTTAAATGCCCTGAAATTTCCCAGCTCACGTATGAAACAAATTTAGAGGTTTTCCTAATTTTTATTGAAATCCTTAATAAATTGACATATTACTAGTGATAAGTCATAAAGTTGATACATTTTCTATGCTCTGAACATTAAAAACAAATCTCAACCATCTTGAAAATATTGGAAGTAACTTTCTTTTCTGTTTACTGGAAATTTTCCAAAATTGTTATTACATGAGAAGCCATAAAAAAGTATGCAGCCCCAAGATCTAGGCAAATACTATTATGTAGCTGTGACCACAAGGAAGTATTTGTTTTGGCTTCTGTTTTGTAGTATTTATCAGCTTTTTAAAACTTGTAATTTGTTATGATTTATTTTCTCATTCTAAATGAATATTATATATTGTACCTAATTTGTTATTATTCTTTCTTTCTTTTTCTTAGAGAGAGAAATTAAATAAACGTCTGGCCCTTTACAAAACCCGGATTTGTTTCTATCTCTTCTTCTTGGAATGGTTATTCATTTTAATCTTTGTTATTAAGTATATATAAAATGGTATTTCACTGTGGTACTATTTTGCACTGCCCTGGTCACTACTAATGCTCTTATTGGCCATATGAATTTTTCTTGGGAAAGACTTTTTATCCCTTTGACCATTTTTTTTTATCATTTAAAAGTTTTTCATATTGATTTGTGGAAGTTTTTTTATGACATCTCAATATTTTGAATATTTCGTTGTTTATATTGCAAATATTTTTTCCACTTTATAACATTTTTCACTTAATGTGTCTTTTGCTTAACAACCATTCTCAACTGAGATGTACTCAATTTTATAAGTCTTTTTATTTATGGTCAACCTTTTTTAAATGTATTTTTAAGAAACTTTTCCATACCCCTCAATCTAAAAACATTTCAGATAGGTTTTTCTCCAAGACATTTAAAACATTACATTTCTGACATTTAAGTCTTTATTTCTTTGCACTTTTACATGGGGTGAAGTGGTTTCAATTTAATCTTTTTTCCATATGGATGGCCATTTTTTCCCCAAACATTCTTCCTTTCCCAACCAATCTGAAATGTCACCTCTGTCATATGTCAACACGTGTGGAAATGTTTTTGAGTTTTCTATTTCGGTTGTCGTTTTCTTTATCCTTGCGCCATTTTATCCTGTAATAATTCCTGGTAATTTGGTGGGCAATTCATTTCCCCCTGTTCTCTGGCTACTATTAGTCTGTTACTCTTCCATATAAAATTTTAGAATAATCTTATGTTTTTTTAATAACTTGGTTACACATTGGAATTGTAATGGCCATGATCAGGAGATGTACTATTTCTAAGTATCAGGTTTTCCAGCCAATGGCATGGTACATCACTCCCTATATTTAGATGTTTTTTAATATCATTTAATAAAACCTTAAAAAAATTTCCCTGAGCAGTCTTGAACGTTTTTAAATATTCTTGATAGCCTGTGACAGTATTATAAATTGTGATATCTGTTTAATTGCATTTTAAGGTTGTTTGTTACTAGTAATTAGAAATGCAACTGCTATAAATTTCGTTTTCCTATTTAATTAAATATTAGTTGTATGTGTTGCCAGTTTACTAAATTATTTGCAGCAATTTACAGACCTTTTGATTTTCTATGTAATGATATAATTTCTACTTTGCATCTTTATATTCATTTTTTTGTCTTGTTTTATACTTGCTAAGACTACTAATACAATGCTGCATAAAAGCACTAGTATTATAAGAGAACTCTTCTAATGTTTCCCCTTTCAGAATGTTATTCCTCTTTATAAGGTTAAAGACATTCTATTGTATTCCTATTTACTAATAATATTTATAATAAATCAGTATTGGATTTTATTAAACATTTTTTTCAACCTCAAGTAGATGATTACTTTTTTCCCCTTTAACCTGTTAACATGTTCAATTACATGTATGAATTTGATAATATTCACCTATTCTCATATAACTGGCGTACCATTTGGCCAAGATATATTATTTGAAAAATTCATTTGGCTTCAATGTGCTATTTTGTTTAGGATATTGCATCTATCTTGAGAGAAATCTTTCTCTAATTTTCCTTCTTACAATAAATTTTTCTGAGTTTAATGTCAGATCTATCTAGAAATGGTGGAATGAGTTTGAAAGACTTCCTGGTTTCTATTGTCTGCAATATTTGGCATGATTTTTTTCTTTGAAAACTGGATAGAACTGTCTTATCTTCTGGATTCACTTTTTATTGTTAAAAAGTTAACTATCTTTAGTTCCTTAGGAAATAACCTCTCCTTTTCTTTACCCCATGTTGATACTCTGAGTTTTTATTTGATGTTCTGTGGTTTCATTAAGATGTTCCTGTGTATGGATTTTTAAAAATTTATTCTAAAAATGCTGCATTGGGTTTCTGGAATCTTTTGTTTGATATTTTACATTAGTTATAGAATGTTCCCATCCCTGTTCTTTTCACCAATTAATGCCCTTCTCTCTTACTGGATCACCAAATAGAACTATGTTAGACATTCTCAGTTAACTTCATTATCTCTTAACCTTCTTCCCAGTGTCTACTTACTTGAAATCCTTAATAAATTGACATATTACTAGTGATAAGTCATAAAGTTGATATATTTTCTATGCTCTGTCTGTGCTGCACTATGTGTAACTTCTTCCATCTTTCATTTTACTAATTCTCCTTCTGTTGTGTCTAATTTGATATTATAACCATTCATTGAGCTTTTAATTTCAATGTTCATATTTATATGAAAGTTAAAAATACAATTTTTTATATGTTTTTTCAAAACTGCTGGTTGTTATTCTTTCTAGTTCCTTGAACATAAATTCAAACTAGTGTTTTCTTTCTTTAATTTTAGTCAGCATAATTATTTTTTATTCTAATAACATGAGTATATGATGAATTTATCATCTATTTCTGGTCTCTAATAAATAAATCCACTGTTTGATATGTGCTACATAAGGGACTATACTTACATGTCTGTGTGTTTCTACACATAGTGTCTTAATTTTTTGAGGACTTTTTGACATTCTTATTGGTGCTGCTCATGTTTTGAAGGGAATTTATTCATGGGAATTATTTGAGTCCTAGGATAGAGTTTGGTCCTCTAGAGAAGATTTCATTTGCCTCTTCCAGATCCCTGGAAGTCTTGGCAATCTCCAATAACTTTACCGTGATTTATGACAAGTTGCTTTTGTTGTTGTTGGTGGTGGTGTTTTTTTCTGTTTGTTTTGTTTTTTGTTGTTGCTGTTGTGGCTGTTGTTGTTTTGGGTTAACTCTCCAATGTGAATCTGGGCTGCCAATTCACCAGAGGACCAGTCTGAGTTACTGCTTCACAAAGCCAATTCTATAGATTTGCTCCTGTAATTTAATATTGGTGATTTATTCAAACAATGTAATTAGTTCTGTTTAAGATTAACAACCACACTTTAAGCTTACATTGCACTTAATATAAATATTTGAGAAAAAATAAGTCTGATCTGTCCCTTAGATCCTAGTTTCTGTGATAGTTTTATAACACCTGTGTTACTGAAATGATCTGATTGCTACAAATGTGTGGATTCAGTATAAGATTTAAGTTTAGATGGGTTTATTAGCTATTCAGTTATAGAATTCATCATTAAATGCTTACAGGAAGTTGATTTGGCCAGAGCCCCAAAACTGGAGATGTTTTTATGGCATTGCTTATTTGTAAACATTTTGCTTAATCAGGCTAAACTTTCAAGCAGTTAAATATGAATAGATACTGTGAATAATATGGAGTAGTTTAAAATACCTTTATCTAAAGGAAAATACCATTCTGGTGCCTTTGTTAGCAATCAACACATGTATTTAATGTGAGATTTTCATCATTATAATAACTACTGAGCTTTTGAAAGGAGAAATGCATACATTTTTAAAAGACAGTTTGTTTAGCTCATGGAATATAATATTCACTCTTATATATCATTTAATAGATTTTTCTATCATTGCACATCTGTAAGTTAAATGAGTGCTATGTTTATTTATTTAGAACCAAATTCTAAAGTAACAGATGTACTGAAGTAAAATATTTGATGCAAAAATTCATTACAATAATGTCCATGTGTGTAACAAATATTATTATATACATACTTAGTGCAGATTCCTAGCACTTCACGTAAATGAGGCTGTGATTATGGATCCCAAGCTCACGTGCTTTTAGATGTATAAAGATAAAGTACATTACACTTTAGAGTGTAAAGTTAGCACTCCTTAGGTTGTATGAAATAGAAACCCACTCGGCTTGAGCAAAAGGTAATTTATTAAGACAGCAATATACTTGGGCCTCGGGAATAGAATTTGAATGCGAACACACTAAAAAATCCATTAAGTTACTCTCTTGGTGCCTCTCATGTCTATTTCTGTCTGTATATCGTACTTTATTTTTTCTCCTTCATTGCAAAACAGTTTTTCTCTTTCCCTGTCCCCTAGGTAGAAAATGACCAAAAACACTTGCTCTGAAATTTATGTAAAGTCACAAGGTCATTGAGAATTACTAAATTGATTCTCTCTGTGCCTCAGGTCTCAATATTTGAAAAGTAACTGATTGGTTGAGCTCAGGGCACACCCCTGACGTGTGAATGACAATCAGGTATTATCATGATGACTGCCATTGTACCAGTATTGAGGGAAAGAAAAAGGAATATTTCCAGAAAAGAGATATTGGCACATAATTTATTCAGGGTCTCTTGTATGTGAACAGTCGCTGCATTCTCTAACCCCTTGCCATTCAAAATGAGGTCAATGGAACAACCCTGGTATTACTAGGGAGTTTGTTAGAAATTTAAAATCTCAGGCCTGCCCTATCCCTTATGAATCACGATTTGCATTTAATAAATCCTCAAGTGATTTATATGCACATTAAAAATTAAAAACATGGTTCTAGTCAGCATCAGGTGCATGAAAATTGGTTTTATTTCAAGGTACATTTTACTCTTAATCAGATATAATCCTTTAATTTCTTGAGTTAACCCTTTATATCCAAGAAGAATCTCTATCAAATGTTTTTGTGCATAATTTTTTATATATTATGTAATTATAACATAAAGGGAATGTTGAGAGTTATAGATCACTACAAATTCATTCATACTAGTGGAAAAATCAAACAATTTAAGGTTCAGATCCTAATACTTTGAATCAATAGTTCCAAATTTATATATGAATGATAGCATAATATATCCGTTGATAATGCATCTCTAAATTTTACTGGTATGACATATTTATATTCATTAACAAAAAATAATAGCTGAATGGACAACTCAAATGGAAACAAGTAATCCAGGTAACCTTGATGTAGGTATTTATGATATTGGAAATCTTCAGTTCTGAGGTAAAATATATCTTAATTTTTAATTTTTTTTTGAGAGAAAGAGAGAGTGGGAAGAAGGGGGCAGAGGGAGAGAGAGGGAGAGAGACAGAGACAGAGAGAGAGAGAGTGAGAGAGAGAGAGAGAGAGAGAGAGAGAGAGAGAATCTTAAGCAGGCTCAACACTCATTGTGGAGCCTGACATGGGGCTTGATTTCATAACCCTGGGATCATGACCTGAGTTAAAATCAAGAGTCGAACACTTAACTGAGCTTATCTTAATTTTTGTGTAAGTACATCTTGTAGAGTAAAAAATTATTAGCCAAATATTATTAAGGTTTTTTTTACAAGCCAGAAGCTTTTCTAAATAATTTATATAGGGGTGCCTGGGTGACTCAGTCAGTTAAGTAACCAACTCTTGATTTCATTGTGGGATTGAGCTCCACTGAGCATGTAATCTGCTTAAGAGTCTCTCTCTCTCTCTCTCTCTCTCTCTCTCTCTCTTTATATCGGTCTACCCCTCTCACTGACTCAAGTGTTCTCTTTCTCTCTCTAAAATAAAAACAATAAATAATTTACATAGATTTACAGAGATTTTTTGGTCATGTTCAGATTTGATCCACTATAACTGCAATTTTGCAAATAGAATTTTTTTAACTAGTAACCTAGAAACTAATGTTTCTTTCTTTCTTTCTTTCCCTTTTCTTTATTTCTTCTTCTTCTTCTTCTTCTTCTTCTTCTTCTTCTTCTTTATCATCATGGTACACATTTTAACTTGAGCTTGGGATATGGAGTTGGACTGCCCTGGATTTGAATTTGGGTTCTATGTTTTACTAGTTGCCTATGCTTAGGCTTCTTATATCAACCTCCTAGGCTTCATTTCCCTGTCTGTAAAGTGGACATAATAGTTACAATACTTTTATTGAGTTGTGAGGATTAAAAGAGAAAATAAATGTACATGTCCTGACGTAAGATTAGCCTCGGTAAGGATTAGTTATTATTATAATTATTTAACTTATATGCTCACCATTACTTAATTTCATTTGGCTCATGACAGCAAGTGTTCTCGTGTTACTTTTGGAAATGGTTTTACTCAATCTAACATCTTGCAAAAAGAAGCCTTCTTCTTTGGTAAGCCTCTTTTTACTGAGACAAGTATAGCTGGTTTGGGTTAGATATTTATTGCCATTAGGTCTCCTTCCTGAATGGGAACATGAAAACAGTGTATGCTGTCTCTATTTGATTATGAATTCCCATTTCGAGTTTTTAATTTGAGCCTTTGTTTAGGTTGACTTCATGTAATCTTACACCATGTATATGTACTACTCAGAAACAGGTAAGCACAAAAAAGACAACATGGAAGAGATTGTTTGATGATGTTTATATATTTTTTGCAAAGCTTCCTTCCATAAATAGAACTTCAGCTTCTTGATTTCCTGATTCAATGTTAGATTTGCTGCAGATAATTCATGAAACATTAAAAAAATATTTTTTAACGTTTTATTTTATTTTTTGAGAGACTCAAGGAGACAGAGCACAAGCAGGCGAGGAGCAGAGAGAGGGAGACACAGAGTCTGAAGCAGGGTCCAGGCTCTGAGCTGTTAGCACAGAGCCTGACACGGGGTTCAAACTCATGAATGTGAGATCAGAACCTGAGCCGAAATCGGAGGCTCAATGAATGGACTGAGCCACCCAGGCACCCCTCATGCAACATTTTAGAGGTTAGAACCTCCAGGTTACAAGTTTTGTGGTAAATTTCTGCCTTCCTATAATCATAAAGGCAATCCTTGATCTCATAAAAATTGATTTTAAAGAACTTTGCAAATATCCTTTAATATCTCTGTAGGACATGAGGTTAGGTGGAATATTATTTTGATTCAATATTTTGTTTCTTATTTCTCATGTATTTCATACGATGAAAAATTCAGGTAGAGTGTACTTTGCATAAAACACATAGAATTCTTTATTTTTTTCTCAAGTTTCATTCTGTTCTCAAGTTTGGAACCAATGGAAAGATAGACTTAAAGGTCAAACAAAGGGCAAAATGTCACATTCATTTCTCTCATGACTAACTGGAAAAGGTGAATTTAGATGTAAGGGTAAATCGGTTTGTTAATAATTAATCTCTATTAGACTAACTCACTCATTAATGGGAATATTGCACATTCCCAGAGTAGACAAAGCATACTTCTTCCCATACCTTTGAATGGGACCGCAAACAGACCAGAATAGGTGCCTCCTACAGACAAAATAGAAGCATTGAAGTTGCCAACAGTCTCACGCTCAGTTCTGTCTTCCAGAATCACCATCAGGAAAGTCATTCCTCCTTCTGTGATCAAGGTAATTTGAGGTTCAATGCATTTTTTTTCTCATGGTAATGCAGTGAGATGCCATCAAACTTTATACCACTATGGAATTGAAGACATCCTAAGCACTGGTAAATAATGGCGTTCTAATGTTCTGGGTAGTTTTCAGGATAAGGATAGATTGTTCACTTGAAATTTTAATTGTCCTTTTATATTTTATATAAGATTAAGTAGTGATTTGTGACATCCTCAGAGAAGTAAAATCTAGCCCAAATGTTGGAATTATGAATTCAGACTTATTTTGACATTGAATGTATAATTAAAACGCTGTTAATTTCCTCTTACCATTCACAATTGAAGGATGCACTTTCTTTACTAAAACACTTCTCACTGCATGTATTTTCTTCTGCTCAACTTCCCTTCTAATAGTTCAAGTTTCAGGGTGGGAGGAATCTCATTGGGCAGGATCCAGAGCAAACCAATAATTACAATGCAATCGTGTTGATAAAAAAATTCCAAGTATCAAATTTAGAATTTATTTTTACTTTTCTTCTTCATTGAATCGACTCGATTTATGTTGATTCCTCCAGTTCCAACCTCAGTTAAACTTATTCTTTCATCATAAGAAACTAATCTCTTCCCATGACATTGTGTATGTGGAATGCATAAGAAAACCACGGAGACAAGATTTATTTGTCAAATCTCTGGGCTATAAAGTTTCCTGAGTGGACAGAGAAGCTTGAGTTCTGCTTCTCCTTTCCCATTTTTTATTTTCCTGTTTGTGTGTTTCCCTTCCAAACTTCTTTAGTAGTTTCTTTTCTTTGTGTTTTTAGACATGAAAAAAAATTACAGCTCCTTACTTGTAGTATGGTACAAATTTTAATGTCATTCATTTTATTGTATGGCAGCAAAATTGCTAGCTGCTATACAGAAATGTATCTTAATCAAAGTTTTTAAGACTATTTCTTAGGGAAAGGTTGCTTTTTGAAAAAAAAGTTCTGCAACTTTTATCATTTAGTTTAATTAAGAATTGTCTGAGACAGATTTGGGACCTCAGTTTTTTTCAATACAAACACCCGTTCAAAAATACACATGTTGGATATTAGTGACATTCTTAAAGATTATTAAACTATTCTCTTTGGACAACTTAACAGCATTCTTACTGCATACACATTCAACCATCTGGTTTACCTAAAGAGAATTTAAAGGATGATGTCACCAGAGTACCTCATCTACATTGAAAACACTGCATTGCATACACAAGAGAGTTATTAGAAACATATGTTTGGTTTTAAAATGCTTCCCATTTCATTCATTGTGAGCCAGATTCTCTCAGTGACAAAAATTTCTCAGGAAGTTAGCTGGCACTTGAATTTATTAAATTACTCCTAAAAGGCACAACATCTTAAAACTTGTCTCAAATTTCTGTTGCATCAATCAAAATACTTTATTTACTCTAAGGAGAATACTCTCCTCTAAAAAAAGAACTGTGTATTGTACTTGAAAAGGAATTGTGTATTATACTCTAAATCTAGTGAAGATTTAGAGAGTCCACATACCAGCATTTATATTTTTTCATGTCTAAGGTCAGGAAGGTCAACATTTAATCTCACAGTGAAATTATTGACCTATTTCCACAGTTGGTTAAAAAACGTGAAAAAATGTCTGACTTCAGAGAGGAAATGCAAAAGACATATTATGGGAGAACATTTAAAAGAAATAATCAGAACAAAGTACTATTTTTAGTGTTTCAGTGACTTTATTTTAAAAAGGAAGAGCTGTTTATAATAAACTACCCTTAAAGTACAAGGAAAATGGTAACGATAAAAAATGAAATATTAAGGACTTTTTTGTAATAATGGTTGGGGTTAGAATGAAATAAATATAGGATATATATTTTGTCAGTGAATTTTAAGTTTTACTTTAAAATGTTATTTGAGAAGTTCCTCCTCCTAATTGTCATATTATTTCTTTTAAAGATTCTTTTCCGGGAAGACAAAAACCTTTAGATTAGCAAATTTTATTTTACTTACTTTTAAAAACAGTCTATTCCCAGCAGGAAAGAGGGCTGGTAAATACCAAAAAATATCAGATTTCTGAGAGCAAAATCAAAGCTAGAATAAATAGTTTTTGGATAGACAACAAACCACATATGTTTCCAAGTGCTTATTTGAAATCAATTTTGATGTAGTCAAATTATTCAATGTATTTGAAGTATAACATTATTGCATTACTATATTAATGTATTAATTGCTGTCCATCTTGTGAAGGCTAAAACTCTCAAAAACAAACAAAATGAAACAAAATCCTATGCTTTCCAATGTAAAATGACAAAATAAAAATATATACCAAAGTCATTGAAACTGATAAAATAGATACAAAATATAAATGGCCTAGAAATAATATGGTTTCCTAAAATCATATTATTTGCTTTTGCTTGTTTTTTGATGTACCAGATTACATATAGAGAATGGCCTTGGACTTACCAAATAATATAATTTAATGTCATATAGGCTGGTGAGTATCCATAAAGTTCAACAACTTCCAAATTGCTATTCTTTTAGGAGATAATAAAATAGAGTGAATGGGACATGAGTATTGGGGGGGAAAAGTTCTGATTTTTTGTTAAGTTTCATTATTTTTTTTTGAGAGGGAGAGAGAGCATGCGAGAGCAGTGGAGGGGGGCAGAGGTAGAGACAGAGAGAATCTTAAGCAGGCTCCACGCTCAGTGCGGAGCCCTATGCAGGGCTCGATCTCACGACCCTGGGATCATAGCCTAAGCCAAAATCAAGAGTCGGATGCTCAACCGACTGAGTCACTCAAGCACCCCAAAACAGCCTGATTTCTAATTTAGTATCTTTATATATTAACTGTGTGGCTCAGAGTGAGTCATATAATCTCTGCCTGTTTTCACTTCTGTAAAATGGAAAATTTGTAAGTTATTCTGCACATGTTACATGTTACATACTTATTCTAGTTACTGGGGCTTCCCAGTAGAGGGAATTTGCTTGGAATAACAAATTATTCCAAAACTTAACGGTGCAAAACATCCATGTTTGTGGGTTCCTTAGGTCCAGAAATACAGTGGGGATGGTTTGTATCCACTCTACAATGTCCTTGGCCTGAGATGAAAGATGGAGGCTGGAGTTAACTTAAGAAATCATCAATTCATACGTCTAGAGTTGATGCTAGCTGCTACCTGGGGGCCTCAATGTCTCCTCCCATGAGCTTCTTCACGTGAGAGCTAGTTTGAGTTTCCTCACAGCATAGTGGCTGGGGTTCAAGGATGACTGTCCTGAGCGGGTGCCAGGTGGCAGCTGCATTTATTATGAAATGTAGCCTCAGAAGTCACATAAAATCAATCTCTCATACTCCATTGGTTAGAGCAGCCACAACCCCCTGCCCACATACAGCAAAACCCCACCTCTTGGTGAGAAGATTTTGAGTCACATTGCCAGAACATATGGGATGGGGTACATACATTGTGTAAACATCTTTATTTTTTTAATGTTTATTTATTTTTGAGACAGAGAGAGACAGAGCATGAATGGGGGAGGGGCAGAGAGAGACACACACACAGAATCTGAAGCTGGCTCCAGGCTTTGAGCTGTCAGCACAGAGCCTGACGTGGGGTTCAAACTCACGAACTGCGAGATCATGACCTGAGCTGAAGTCAGACACTCAACCGACTGAGCCACCCAGGTGCCCCTGTGTAAACATCTTTAGAAAATAAAACCTTACACGGTGTTCAACATACAGAAACTATTATTTTTATATCATATATTATGAATTGTGGGAAAGACAAGGATTTGGGATAACAATATTTGCCACTTATTAACTTAAAGATCCTGTTAAATTATTTACTATCTGACAAATTCTTCATTATTTCATTAGGAGGATGCACTTATTTTGAAGGGTCTTTGCAAGGATTAGAGATAATCTGCAAAAGTATTTGTTAGATGCTAATCACCAAATAAATGCTCCCCCCACCACCTCTACCAAATTTTGGCTATGCAGATAGTGTCACTAAAAATGTCTCAGTCTGCTACTAAATCAGAGTTCCCAACAGACCAAAGCAGTTGTTAATAGGCCAAAGGATGGATTTCTGTTTAGAAGCAAACTATAAGCAATATGTTCAGGACAGGGCAAAATATAACTTTTTATATGGAAAAATCCAGTGTCACCAATATGCTTGAGGAGAAAATTGAATCACAGACTCATAGAATCTTAGAAAAGAAAGGTGGCTGAAAGGGCAAATGACACATTTTATAGATAAGGGAATCAAGAGAGGTTAAATTGCTTGTTAAAGGTTATACTCTAAGAAGCAAATCTGATGCTGAAATTCACATCTCCTAACTTACAGGTTCAAGTTTCTAGTACTCAACTATGCACATCAGGAATTTTTTTAATATCTTTTTTTGTTTGGAATGGAATCATGCATTAGTTACAGTTGAGTGTATTGTTTATGTAAATATAATAACAACATGATTATAACCACAAATGAGTTAATATGTTTTAGGATAGTTTTTAAAAATCTTTAATAAAATAGAAGGAATCATTATCTTAACGTGGGAATCAGTCTGGAAACTGAAACATAAAAGTAACTGAAACCATTTCCAAAAAAATTTCCCCAAAATGTACATTTCCATTTTTGTATACTTATTACATTGGTTAATCAAAAACCCGCATGTGGTTGGACCGACCACGAATACGTACTCAGGAGGTTTTCTTGCCATGGAATGCAGTGTAGTGGTTTGAGGACAAGGCATTTGGAATCAGACTGCCTGAGTTGAATCGTGCTTCTGTCAATGTATTCAACTTCTCTGTGCTTCCAATAATGGTTTGAGTAGTTGTGAGAACTAAGTGGTGGGTGAGTTTCCTGTTGCTGCTGTGACAATTTACCACAAACTTAGTGACATAAATACACAAGTTGATTCTCCTACATTTCTAGACTCGAGTGTCCTATATTGGTTTCACTGGGTTAAAATCAAAGTGTTGGTCAGGTGGGTTCCTTCTAGAGGCTCAGTGGGGAGAATCTGTTTCCTGCTTTTTTCAATGTCTGGTGGCTTCCTGGTGATTATATTTAGGACCCACAAGGATAATCCAGGATCATTTTCCCATTTCAAGATACTTAATTTAATCACACCTTCAAAGTCCCTTTTACTAGATAATGAAATATTCACAGGTTCTGGGATTAGGATGTAGATAAATTTAGGAGCCATTATTCAGCCTACCTTAATTGTGATGATGCACACAAAGTATTTCACACCTTGTCTGGCCTTAAGTGAATGCTAGTAAATGCTAGCAGCTATATGATTATTATGAAATAGGGCCAATTTTTAATTACACACATAGATATTACTTGCTTCCCTTATAGCCACACCATCGCATCTTATGTTATTCAAAGAATATGGATGACAAAGGCAATAAAGGTAAACATTGTCTTTATCTCTGAGCATCACCTGGTGCAATCACTGGAGTTCCAAGCACACCTGGATCTCTTCCTTTTCCTCACAAGATCCTACGTAGGCACCTCTACATTCTATGGTACTTCTAAAACTTCTTTTTTCCCGACCTCTTCATTGCTCTGATGCTTTGACCCATTTTTGGTCCCTTCTATCTAGGTTTCTATTTTTTCTTTCTTTTTTACCAACTTTAATGTTGCACACTCCTGTATTAATTGACATCTACAGGTCTCTTCTAGCCTTCTCAATAAGGCACTTCAAGCAGATTTCTTCAGGTTAGATTAGAGGACATTACCATCAGCTGCCTCCTCGACTGAAGATGTTTGAGATGACAACTTTCCTTTTGCCAAACACAGGGTGAGTTCTCTGTTGTCAGGACATAAATAATGACCAAAAATCTGGTTTACATCAGGACAGGGTTGATAAAGACAAAAGCTCCAGTCTCTGCCTAAGAAGTTCATAGTAAGTATGACCAAAAAACCCAAAACAAAACTGAAAACAGGTAATAGTAATACAGAGTGATATGCTAAGGAATATTAGATATTCAGGCCCACAAAGGAGAGGCAGCTAACCCTAACTTGGAGTGTCTGATGGATAAGATTTAAAGAATCATCTCTCCTTAAACTAGTAAAATGCAAGATAAGACATATGGCTGCAAGGAGAATACGATATTCAAAGAGGAAAGAAAAGCCTGAAGCAAGACTTGGGGAATAAGAGTGTGTGTCATTCGAAAGCTTCAGTATGGCTAAATTGCATATGCCAGGAGACTGGGAAGAGAGAAAACTGGAGAGGTTAGCCAGATCATGAGGACACTGGGGTCATTTTAAGATGTTTAGATTTCATAGAAAGAGCAAAGACAAGTCCCTGAAATGGAAAGCTATTTTAAGATTGATGTTTAGGAAGATCTTTCTTTCACTCATGTTACAATGGAAAGGAGGAAAATGGCAAGATTGGACATGGATTGGGTGGGGCAGCATGGATCGTAGTACAGTAATACAATTGAGGCATGATGGTGGCTTCATTCTAAAATGGCAATTGTGAGGGGCACCTGGGTGGCTTGGTCTGTTGAGCGTCCAAATCTTGATCTTGGCTCAGGTCATGATCTTGGCTCAGGTCATGATCTCACATTTTGTGAGATTAAGCCCCGTGTCAGGGTCTTTCTTGACAGTGCTGAGCCTGCCTGGGATTCTCTCTCTCTCTTTCTCTCCGCCCCTACACACCCCCCCCCCTCTCGCTCTCTCATCAAAATAAGTAAATTTAAAAAAATAATAAAATGGCCAGAGTGATAAAGTGGACAAGTTTAAGAACTAGGTAAAAGGTAATTGTCACAGTATATGAAGCTTGTTTGAATGTAAATCTCATGCATAGATTTTTGTGGGTTCCTAGGTTACCTGCCAGAATTTAGGGTCCTTTCACACTTTTTCTAAGGAGACTTTTCATTTTTGCATTAAAAGAAGTACAGAATTCATAGTGTACTCAATATCTGGCCCTTCAATTAGGCCCCTGTTGCACGTATACATTTATTACAATCATTGTTTAAACCATTTCACTGGGTTTCTCCAATGCTCCCATAGAATTAGATGGTGCTAATTCTCACAGGCCCCACCAATCAAGAAAAAGATAGAAAACAGATGGCTACAAATTAGTCAGAAAGTCATGCTATTTAGAAGACTATGGCATTTTAGTGAAGCCCTTGGGAATGTTTTAACTGAGAGGATCTTGACAGTCTCTTTCTGCTATTTAAGAGGTATCAGAGGCAATGGTCTTGTTCCAGACAATGAGACAAAATTTTCCTACTCTGCTCCTGTCTTCCAGTATTTTCAGGATTGTTTCCTGGTGTGATTCCAGGATATTGCAAGGTGCTGAATTTTGAGGAAATCCAAATAAGAAAAAGACAAGAGTAAAAGGTTCTATAACTAGGAGATAAGATAAAATCTTTATCCAATGGATTACTTCCTCTCCCTTCTGAGGAATGACCTTAGACTGTCAAATAATAGCAAACATGACCACAAAACACACTATACAGTCATTAGGAATTCATCCCTTGTCATGATGGGGATTGGTAAGATCTGTGGTTGCAAAGCTCTATGGACAGCTGGTCTTTGCAAACAATGTGGAAGAAGCACAATTCTTAGGTTTCTACAGTATGACAGGATTCTTTAATTTTTTATTAAAGGATATGAACAGTTTACACAGTTCTGTGCATTTTCAAACAGAGAAAACCAGGCAGGTCAAATTTCAGGAAGATATGCAGTACTCTTTCAGCATGCCAATGTGTTTTTCTTTGTATGTTATACAGAAAACAATAAACAAGTATGAAATTACTATTCAAAAATATACAATACAAAACAAAATGCAAAAATAATACAATAAACAATATGAGAATATATAGGTGATTTTTTAAAAAACATTTTTTTTAACTGGGCCCTATGCCCAATGTGGGGCTTGAACTCACTACCCTGAGATTAAAGTCTCATGCTTTGCCAACTGAGCCAGCCAGGTGCCCCCAACAGATAAATTTTTATTACAGGGAGGACTTTAAGAAAAAAAAAATGAAAGAAGTTACAAAAGATGTTCAGTTTTGGTCCCTTAGAAAAATTTCTATATATGAAAAAATTATTCGAATTAAATGTACATGAAAAACTGGGAAGTAATTATATGTTTAAGAAATACAACAGACAAAAATGTATTACCTTAATACCTTACTTTTTTTAATGTTTATTTATTTTTGAGACAGAGAGAGACAGAGCATGAATGGGGGAGGGGCAGAGAGAGGGAGACACAGAATCCGAAGCAGGCTCCAGGCTCTGAGCCATCAGCCCAGAGCCTGACGCGGGGCTTGAACTCACGGACTGTGAGATCGTGACCTGAGCTGAAGTCAGATGCTTAACCAACTGAGCCACCCAGGCGCCCCAATACCTTACTTTTTTAAAAAACATTCCCCAAAGAAACTCTACAAATTTTTGGTGAATTTTGTAAATAGCTCATAGAGAAATGCTAGTGGCCTATAATACTAATACTAGTAGTCTATAAGTATAATGTGATGAACCATTGATTGATTCATTGATTGATTTTTGCTTGAACTTTCCAACAGTTATTTCCCCCTCTTCTGACAAAGGCCCTGAAAGTTATTTAGAGACTCCAGCCTGTACCCCGGTGATGAAACATGTAATCTAGGCTCAAACCAATCAGTACTTCATGGCTGGGCATGTGTCTTGTGAGGATCCATTCAGATCTTAGGATGTTCCCAGGGTTACTAGTACAGAAGCTTTTCTCCTGAAATTGAACCTGAGAATATATGAAGTTAGAGACTGCAGGCATCTTATCACTGGGTCAAGTCTGAGAATAAAGTTTACATATAGAAGAAAGAAGAGCATAACAAGTAAACAAATAAAGATATTAGAACATGACATTATTTGAGCCTAGGAATCCAACTGTGCCTAGGAGGTAGTTCAACCTTTCTGCAGAGCAATATTTCAGTAATATTATCTCATGTGACCCAGAATATATAAATTAATACACTAATATGTTAACATGCTCATATTGCATTATATCTGGATGGTATGATTTCTGATGATTTTAATTTTCTTTCTTATTTTCTATTTTATTACCTAAAATTTTCTAAAGTGACATGTATTACTTTTTGTTTGGTATATCAGAAAAATATACATGAGTAATGTGTTAATCAGATCAGTTGTATTGACAACATTACTTATGTGAATTCCATTAGACTGAAAAATATTCTTACAGAGTTAGCCAAACTGTAAGTTTTGAGGACACAGTCCTCCAGACTGCTAACTCTGGCCAAGACTTCCGACATCGACTGCAAATTGTGGGAGTAACAAAAACCATCAGTTTCATCATACCAACACTATTGATCTCAATAATTTGGTAGAAGAACTCAAAGAACTCACTGAATGCTAGCATACTCATGGTTATGAATTATTGCAGGGAAATAATACAAAGTAAAAAATCAGCCAAAGGGAGAGATGCATTGGGCAGAATCTGGGAGGTATCTATCATGAAGCTTCCCTTGCCTTTTGGACGAGTCACTCTCCTGTCATTGGTATGTGACAGCATACTCCAAGCATTGGCAAGTAAGGCAGTTCACCTGAGTTTCAGTGTCCACAGTTTTTATTGAGGCTTCACTTGTTTGTTGCCCGTGCAGTTTAACTCAGTCACCAGGTGTATTACTCTGCTTGGACTTCTGTAGCAAAATATCATAGACTATGTGGCTTTAACAACAGACATTTATTTTTTTATAGTTCTGAAAGCTGAAAAGTTAAGGCTCAGGATGTTGGTAAGGTGGGTTTTATTCTGAAGCCTCTTCTCTTGGCTTGTTGGTAGCTACCCTGTTGCTGTGTGTTCACAGAGATAGAGCTCTTTAGTGTCTCTTCTTATAAAGTCACTAATCTCATCAGACCAGGGCTGTACCCACATTAACTTCTCTAACCCTAATTATCTCCCAAAAGCCCCATCTCCAAATACTAGGCATTAGGGCTTCACCATATGAAGTTTGGGGAAACACAAACAGTCAACCCCTCATACCAGGTCAACTGATACCATGTGACTCAGAGTGCCTACCCTAAATCATGTGGTTGGTTTTTCTAGGATGCCCAGTCCCACAGTAAGATCCAGTGTGGCCAGCCCCCAATTCTCAACAAAGACATAGATTACATTCTGGAAACTGAGGGCAAAGGCCAGACCTCTCTCTAAGGAAGGCCAAGTCTTTACCACACAGGTGCTATACATACAGACATACATACACACATACGCTCATATACACATGTATGGCTAGTTTTTTTTAATGGGTTTAAATGAGTAAAGTGAAATAAAAGAAAAGCCTTATTCTTTATTCTTTACCTATTACTGTCTTCTGATATAGGTCTCCTTTCCCTACCTGATAGAAATATCTCTGGCAGATTCTGTAGATGTATATAGTCACTGTCTATTTTAAAAATGATCTCTTTTGCTTTTAAATACATTTTAAAGCTTTTTCTCTCCCTCTCCTCATACCAGATCTGTAGCCTGGTACCTGCAGTAGGGATGAGGCCTAATTTTGTTTTTCTCTCCTGCTCCACCTCCTTCCCAGTCCTTCTGATACTACCAAGGTAGGATTTGAATGCAACAGAGAAATAGGACATATATTTTATTGGTTGAATACCACTGTAATCTATCAATACGGTGTGTCGTGCTGGGTGTCTATGAATTTATGTAAGCTTATACACTGCACGTAACACTTTTTGGCTGGCCTTCCTTTCACCCTTTTATTGGGTGAAACCCCAGTGGTTCTGGCCACTCCTCCACAGCTCCAGATCAAGTGGCCCAAGGAAACTCATGCTTCCTGGCTGAACAAAATTATAAATTTAGCCAAGTTGTTTGAGTCGATAGGAAATGTTCAACATCCTAAAACATAACATATCCTACTATGCTCATTTGCTGTGCAGAAAAACGAAGGTGCACCACGGCCTGATTCCTATACTGTCCACTCCCTTTACTTTGTCATTAAGTGCTTCCTTGGCTGGCATCCTACCTTCTGAATTTCCTGAGGGAAATGTGTACCATATTTTTCTCCTCACATATTGCCCCAAATCCTGGGGACTCATGCCACTTTTTCCTAAGAATTCTCTGATGCTCTATATCACTAGGAGATTGGTAGCTCAGCAAGCCTAAGATCCAGTTAGTGAAAGAGATGTAGTCTTCTTTCTTGTAGACTTCACTGTCATCCCTATGAATGATTGTCTCAGGCATCTCTCTTCACATGATGGTGGTGGGACAGTGGAGATACACACCCTCCTCTCCCCACAGAGGAAGGAAAGAGAGAAGCCATTACAGCATTCTTTATTCTTACAGATTTCCTTTAAGTAGTTTCCTCAATGAACCTTCCAGTCATTTTTAACAGAGACCGGGAAGTGGGTGATGGTAGCTAACAGTCAAGGACCAATTTAATCACATATTAGTAACTTCTGTGGGAATATTTTTGTAGCTCTCTTTGAATGCAGGAGTAATATTTCACCTACTATCTGCAGTTTTGATGATTGGTGACTATCTTGCAATTTTTCAAGCTGATAACATGGCATATATTACTATGCTCATTTGCTGCTCAGAAAAGCTAAAGCATACTGAACTAAGATAGACTTAGTGAAAAGTATTTTTTTTTGAAAAATATTATTTCTGATTGCTAGCTCTCATTCTAACATAGTATTTCTTTTTTTTTTTTAATTTTTTTTAACATTTATTTATTTTTGAGACAGAGAGAGAGCATGAACAGGGGAGGGTCAGAGAGAGAGGGAGACACAGAATCTGAAACAGGCTCCAGGCTCTGAGCTGTCAGCACCGAGCCCGATGCGGGGCTTGAACTCACAGACCGCGAGATCATGACCTGAGCCGAAGTCAGACGCTTAACCGACTGAGCCACCCAGGCGCCCCTAACATAGTATTTCTTAATGCCAGTTTAGAGGAGCACTCCAAAAGAGGGGTCGTCAGACTCCCAGTGTTTTAAAGATTCTGAGAAATCACAAAATGCTCTGTACCAAACCATTTCAAAATTCAATAGATTAAAATAACACTCATTTATTCTGGTCATCTGTTTGTCTTCTGGGACTTGGCTAATCTCGGTTGGACATTACTAGGTAGCAGGCTACACACAGTAGTGAGACTGAAGACAGAATGGATAGCCCTGCTTCAGTGTCTCTCATTCTTCTTGTGTCAGAGAGGTAGTCAGAGATGTCCCTGCCTCTCACAGCACTGACAAAGGTGCAAAATAATCAGCACAAACATGTGTGACCCCCTAAGGTCCATGCTCAGCACTGGCACTGTTACTTCTGCTTATATGTCCTTGGTCAAAGAAAATTATTTCATCAAGTCCAAAGTCAAGGGATGGTAAAACATACCCATACTGAGGCCATGGTAAGTATGTGGAGGCAATGAAGTGAAAAGTTTCAGAGTACTAATTCAATCTAAAACAACACTGTTCAATAAAGATTGTGCAACTTTTTTTATAGAGCTCTTTTTGTTTTTATGTAATGAGTAATAAAATACTAGGCACATTGGAAAATGTTATTCTAAACCATCCCCCAAATGGACAATATGCTACTTATTGGATCACAGATATCCTCTAATGGCTTACGTCAACAACCAGCCAACATTTTTCAAACAGGAGATGATGAAATCCTTAGACAGGCTGCAACCTTGGAGTCAGAACCTATTTGTGTCACCCTTTACCTGAGTGATCACAGGGGAGACACCTCAATTCTCTAAAGTTTAGCTTCCCCATATGCAAATTGAAGATAAATAATAAAAGAATAATAACTTCCACTTCCCTGAAGTGATGATGAGTAAAAAAGATAATATGAATGATTAAATAATTCTTAGTTTTATGATTGTCATGTTTATCTTTTACTGGCATCATGTATATATTAAATTTCACAACTTCTAGTCTTTTCTTAAACTATCCAACTGCCTCTCAGTTTTAGACAGTAATTGTGAACCCTCCAGTGCTTCATCACCTGTATCCTCAAACTTATTTTCTTCTTTACCATCTTCTGCTCCATCCTGGTTATAATCACCTCAGTCTCAACAGCTTCCTAACTGGGCCCCATACATCTCCTGTTGCCTTATCATCCATCAACCCATTTTCCACGATATACTAAAGTGGTGCTTTAAGTAGAAATCTAGTCATATTCCACACATATGTGTGAATTCTCTAGCTGGGGCTCTGTTAATTAGACTGGCCCAAACCAGAGAAAAACTAACAGAAGTTTATTAACATGTGCATCATGAACGTGTACATGGGATCACCCAGCAATGAATAACCCAAAAGGGTGTTTAGAATTTAGGCTTAGGGGTAAGGGGTAGGAGAAATGGGTGAAGGTCATGAAAAGGTATAAACTTCCTGTTATAAAATGAGTAAGTCCTAGAGATGTAATGTACAGCCTGATGACTATAGTTAACGATATTGTATTGCATGTTTGAAAGTTGCTAAGAAAGTAAATCTTAAAAGTCCCCATCATAAGAAAAAAAACCTGTAACTACGTGTGGTGATGCATGTTAACTAAACTTCCTGTGACCATTTTGCAATGTATACAAATATCAAATTATTATGCTGCACACCCAAAACTAACATAACAAACACATGTCCATTATATTTCAATTAAAAAACAGAATTTAGGCTTATATGCCATCTTAGGCTAAGACGAAAGAAGAGAGGTTTTACGCTTCTGGGGAAGAGGGACAAGATGACCAGGAAAAGTATAGTAAACAAGGTTCATTCGGTAAGGTTTGCTATGCAGATTTAAGCAGTCTAGCCTTCTCTGTTGATAAAAGTTGTTAAGAGTCCTCTTCTTGGCATGGGAGAGGGAGGCCTTTTACAAATAGGAGTTTCCTTTACAAATGTAATTTTCCTTCATAAAGGAAAATTAAAAACTTGTACCCTGTTTTTAGAGCTTTCCTGCATCTCCTGGTCCTCAATGGCAAAACAAAACAAAACAGAAACAAAAGAAAACAAAAGACCAAAATAATCCATAAGCAAAAGGGGCGTATTTTGGAGAGGCATATTCTGGTACCTTTCGTATTACTTATTAAAATGGCAGCATTATATTTCTTTGTGTGATCATTTGATTAATGTCACTCTTACTAACTCACTTAGAGACTCAGTACAGGCCAGGACAGGAAACACGTTCTGTTTAGTCTCTGTGATATCACTAGTGCATTGCAAAGCACCTCCACAAATTCAACAAATATATTTATTGGATTGTTTTAACTATTATTTCCTATAGTGTAAGATAATAGTAATTTATAATATCTAGTATTATACTATGATAGGTAAAAAAAAAAAGGAAATATCTTGTGTAGATATTCATTACTTGTCATAGAATTGTTACTGACCTATCATAGTCACTAAATCAGAAAACGAATGGGTAAGCCCTGGCTTGCTGCCATAGCCACCTGCTTCATCCCAGGGAATCCTGGGACGGGGTGAGGGGGGAGCTGGACAAATCAAAAGCATAGCTTCTGGCTGGGTTTGCCAATACTGTTGCTGAACAAAACCCAGATAAACTTATTGCAAGAGAAGCCAATAAATCAAGAGATGAGAGTTTGAAAAAGAGAAAGGGAGAAATTTATTTCAGGTGCCAGCATCTGGGGGAGGTTATGGGCTAAAGCTTTAACAACTGACCCCTCCTCCACCAAGAGGGACACCCAGAGTTTTATAGAGAGAGAGGTTTAGGGGTACACATGCAAGATAGCAGGAGGGAAGCCTGTGATCATGGGCGGGGCTCAGTATGTGTTCAGTGCGCATTGGTGGGTAGTGAAGGGGTTGTGTGGGGTGTGATCTATGCATTCTGTTGCTATCAGGGCTTTTCTGGTCTGGACATTGGAATATTCCCATCATGGCAAAATGTCTGTCAATGCCTCAAGAAAGTGTGATAAATAAGCACAATGGGTTTTAGATCATGCGGTAAGTGGTCTTATCTATCTGGTTTTAAATGTTTGGGTCTATAGTTGATCAAGAGGGCTTGCTGACAGAATGTTTACAACTTTTTCTTAGAGTCTGATTTCTTCTTTTTTTTAATATTTAATTTTCTGTTAAATTATGCCTGTCAGTAAAGAGAGTCTACCTTTGTTTATAACTTTTCTTTCTTCCTTCTTTCACATCTTTCTGTTCTTTCACCTGAAAAAATCTCTTTTAATACTCAATCCTAGAATAACTTGATTCCATACCCGGAAAATCTGAATTTTGGTAAACTCCAAGAGCTTCAAACCAAAGCTAAAGGAAACACTGATTTACATGAATGGATGAAGTCTTTACCATCGCAAATTCCTGTTATAATTAGTTTCAGAAGAACAGATCCATGTTATGTCTATTTCTATTCCTTTCCTCATCTGTGACAGGGGAATGAGTCATCAGAATTTTAATGTGCGCATTACATGCCAGCAGTGGTCTGTTGTTATGCTTTAACTACTTAAATACTCTGAATTCTGACCAGCTAATCCATTCTACCTTTTATTGTAAGAGACCTGGAATGGGCTGCTAATCAAACAGAGCATGGAAAAGGTCGAATGAGTGCAAAATCATCTGTCTATCATGAAATGGTGACAGAATTAGAAGACTTGCTTTTTGTGACTAAGATTGAAATTGGAACATAAAATGTCACCACATGAATCCTCTAGATTGACAACGAATATGGTTGGAGTAGGAATGGTGAAGAATTAATTAGTTTTTCACAACTTTGTTGCATAAGAAAAATTTAAAAGGATATGTTCTTTAGCCACAGGCTATAGTTCTAATAATAATTCAATGGTTAAATAATAGTGGGGTGATAGGATGTTGTTTTGAACTCATCTGAATGCAATTTTTTTGACTAAACATTTAAAAAGAAGCCAAGTTCTATTCGTAAAGCAATCCATAAATTTTACTACTAAGATGGCTTATCTTTTTTTTTTAATATATGAAATTTATTGTCAAATTGGTTTCCATACAACACCCAGTGCTCATCCCAAAAGGTGCCCTGCTCAACCCATCACCCACCCTCCCCTCCCTCCCACCCCCCCATCAACCCTCAGTTTGTTGTCAGTTTTTAAGAGTCTCTTATGCTTTGGCTCTCTCCAACTCTAACCTCTTTTTTTTTTTTTTTTCCCTTCCCCTCCCCCATGGGTTTCTGTTAAGTTTCTCAGGATCCACATAAGAGTGAAACCATATGGTATCTGTCTTTCTCTGTATGGCTTATTTCACTTAGCATCACACTCTACAGTTCCATCCACGTTGCCACAAAGGGCCATATTTCATTCTTTCTCATTGCCACGTAGTACTCCATTGTGTATATAAACCACAATTTCTTTATCCATTCATCATTTGATGGACATTTAGGCTCTTTCCATAATTTGGCTATTGTTGAGAGTGCTGCTATAAACATTGGGGTACAAGTGCCCCTATGCATCAGTACTCCTGTATCCCTTGGGTAAATTCCTAGCAGTGCTATTGCTGGGTCATAGGGTAGGTCTATTTTTAATTTTCTGAGGAACCTCCACACTGCTTTCCAGAGCGGCTGCACCAATTTGCATTCCCACCAACAGTGCAAGAGGGTTCCCGTTTCTCCACATCCTCTCCAGCATCTATAGTCTCCTGATTTGTTCATTTTGGCCACTCTGACTGGCGTGAGGTGATATCTGAGTGTGGTTTTGATTTGTATTTCCCTGATAAGGAGCGACGTTGACCATCTTTTCATGTGCCTGTTGGCCATCTGGATGTCTTCTTTAGAGAAGTGTCTATTCATGTTTTCTGCCCATTTCTTCACTGGGTTATTTGTTTTTCGGGTGTGGAGTTTGGTGAGCTCTTTATAGATTTTGGATACTAGCCCTTTGTCCGATATGTCATTGGCAAATATCTTTTCCCATTCCGTTGGTTGCCTTTTAGTTTTGTTGGTTGTTTCCTTTGCTGTGCAGAAGCTTTTTATCTTCATAAGGTCCCAGTAATTCATTTTTGCTTTTAATTCCCTTGCCTTTGGGGATGTGTCGAGTAAGAGATTGCTACGGCTGAGGTCAGAGAGGTCTTTTCCTGCTTTCTCCTCTAAGGTTTTGATGGTTTCCTGTCTCACATTCAGGTCCTTTATCCATTTTGAGTTTATTTTTGTGAATGGTGTGAGAAAGTGGTCTAGTTTCAACCTTCTGCATGTTGCTGTCCAGTTCTCCCAGCACCATTTGTTAAAGAGACTGTCTTTTTTCCATTGGATGTTCTTTCCTGCTTTGTCAAAGATGAGTTGGCCATATGTTTGTGGGTCTAGTTCTGGGGTTTCTATTCTATTCCATTCGTCTATGTGTCTGTTTTTGTGCCAATACCATGCTGTCTTGATGATGACAGCTTTGTAGTAGAGGCTAAAGGCTGGGATTGTGATGCCTCCTGCTTTGGTCTTCTTCTTCAAAATTACTTTGGCTATTCGGGGCCTTTTGTGGTTCCATATGAATTTTAGGATTGCTTGTTCTAGTTTCGAGAAGAATGCTGGTGCAATTTTGATTGGGATTGCATTGAATGTGTAGATAGCTTTGGGTAGTATTGACATTTGGACAATATTTATTCTTCCAATCCATGAGCAGGGAATGTCTTTCCATTTCTTTATATCTTCTTCAATTACCTTCATAGGCTTTCTATAGTTTTCAGCATACAGATCTTTTACATCCTTGGTTAGATTTATTCCTAGGTATTTTATGCTTCTTGGTGCAATTGTGAATGGGATCAGTTTCTTTATTTGTCTTTCTATTTCTTCATTGTTAGTGTATAAGAATGCAACTGATTTCTGTACATTGATTTTGTATCCTGCAACTTTGCTGAATTCATGTATCAGCTCTAGCAGACTTTTGGTGGAGTCTATCGGATTTTCCATGTATAATATCATGTCATCTGCAAAAAGCGAAAGCTTGACTTCATCTTTGCCAATTTGGATGCCTTTGATTTCCTTTTGTTGTCTGATAGCTGATGCTAGAACTTCCAGCACTATGTTAAACAACAGCGGTGAGAGTGGGCATCCCTGTCGTGTTCCTGATCTCAGGGAAAAAGCTCTCAGTTTTTCCCCATTGAGGATGATGTTAGCTGTGGGCTTTTCATAAATGGCTTTTATGATGTTTAAGTATGTTCCTTCTATCCCAACTTTCTCAAGGGTTTTTATTAAGAAAGGGTGCTGGATTTTGTCAAGGGCCTTTTCTGCATCGATTGACAGGATCATATGGTTCTTCTCTTTTTTTTTGTTAATGTGATGTATCACATTGATTGATTTGCGAATGTTGAACCAGCCCTGCATCCCAGGAATGAATCCCACTTGATCATGGTGAATAATTCTTTTTATATGCCATTGAATTCGATTTGCTAGTATCTTATTGAGAATTTTTGCATCCATATTCATCAGGGATATTGGCCTGTAGTTGTCTTTTTTTACTGGGTCTCTGTCTGGTTTAGGAATCAAAGTAATACTGGCTTCATAGAATGAGTCTGGAAGTTTTCCTTCCCTTTCTATTTCTTGGAATAGCTTGAGAAGGATAGGTATTATCTCTGCCCTAAACATCTGGTAGAACTCCCCTGGGAAGCCATCTGGTCCTGGACTCTTATTTGTTGGGAGATTTTTAAAAAAAATTTTTTTTCAACGTTTTTTATTTATTTTTGGGACAGAGAGAGACAGAGCATGAACGGGGGAGGGGCAGAGAGAGAGAGAGAGGGAGACACAGAATCGGAAACAGGCTCCAGGCTCCGAGCCATCAGCCCAGATCCTGACACGGGGCTCGAACTCACGGACTGCGAGATCGTGACCTGGCTGAAGTCGGACGCTTAACCGACTGCGCCACCCAGGCGCCCCTGTTGGGAGATTTTTGATAACCGATTCAATTTATTCGCTGGTTATGGGTCTGTTCAAGCTTTCTATTTCCTCCTGATTGAGTTTTGGAAGAGTGTGGGTGTTTAGGAATTTGTCCATTTCTTCCAGGTTGTCCAATTTGTTGGCATATAATTTTTCATAGTATTCCCTGATAATTGTTTGTATCTCTGAGGGACTGGTTGTAATAATTCCATTTTCATTCATGATTTTATCTATTTGGGTCATCTCCCTTTTCTTTTTGAGAAGGCTGGCTAGAGGTTTGTCAATTTTATTTTTTCAAAAAACCAACTCTTGGTTTCGTTGATCTGCTCTACAGTTTTTTTAGATTCTATATTGTTTATTTCTGCTCTGATCTTTATTATTTCTCTTCTTCTGCTGGGTTTAGGCTGCCTTTGCTGTTCTGCTTCTATTTCCTTTAGGTGTGCTGTTAGATTTTGTATTTGGGATTTTTCTTGTTTCTTGAGATAGGCCTGGATTGCAATGTATTTTCCTCTCAGGACTGCCTTCGCTGCATCCCAAAGCGTTTGGATTGTTGTGTTTTCATTTTCGTTTGTTTCCATATATTTTTTAATTTCTTCTCTAATTGCCTGGTTGACCCACTCATTCGTTAGTAGGGTGTTCTTTAACCTCCATGCTTTTGGAGGTTTTCCAGACTTTTTCCTGTGGTTGATTTCAAGCTTCATAGCATTGTGGTCTGAAAGTATGCATGGTATAATTTCAATTCTTGTAAACTTATGAAGGGCTGTTTTGTGACCCAGTATATGATCTATCTTGGAGAATGTTCCATGTGCACTCGAGAAGAAAGTATATTCTGTTGCTTTGGGATGCAGAGTTCTAAATATATCTGTCAAGTCCATCTGATCCAATGTATCATTCAGGGCCCTTGTTTCTTTATTGACCGTGTGTCTAGATGATCTATCCATTTCTGTAAGTGGGGTGTTAAAGTCCCCTGCAATGACCACATTCTTATCAATAAGGTTGCTTATGTTTATGAGTAATTGTTTTCTATATTTGGGGGCTCCGGTATTCGGCGCGTAGATATTTATAATTGTTAGCTCTTCCTGATGGATAGACCCTGTAATTATTATATAATGCCCTTCTTCATCTCTTGTTACAGCCTTTAATTTAAAGTCTAGTTTGTCTGATATAAGTATGGCTACTCCAGCTTTCTTTTGGCTTCCAGTAGCATGATAAATAGTTCTCCATCCCCTCACTCTCAATCTAAAGGTGTCCTCAGATCTAAAATGAGTCTCTTGTACACAGCAAATAGATAGGTCTTGTTTTTTTTATCCATTCTGATACCCTATGTCTTTTGGTTGGCGCATTTAATCCATTTACATTCAGTGTTATTATAGAAAGATACGGGTTTAGAGTCATTGTGATATCTGTACGTTTTATGCTTGTAGTGATGTCTCTGGTACTTTGTCTCACAGGATCCCCCTTAGGATCTCTTGTAGGGCTGGTTTAGTGGTGACAGATTCCTTCAGTTTTTGTTTGTTTGGGAAGACCTTTATCTCTCCTTCTATTCTAAATGACAGACTTGCTGGATAAAGGATTCTCGGCTGCATATTTTTCCTGTTTAACACACTGAAGATATCGTGCCACTCCTTTCTGGCCTGCCAAGTTTCAAAAGAGAGATCAGTCACGAGTCTTATAGGTCTCCCTTTATATGTGAGGGCACGTTTATCCCTTGCTGCTTTCAGAATTTTCTCTTTATCCTTGTATTTTGCCAGTTTCACTATGATATGTCGTGCAGATGATCGATTCGAGTTACGTCTGAAGGGAGTTCTCTGTGCCTCTTGGATTTCAATGCCTTTTTCCTTCCCCAGTTCAGGGAAGTTCTCAGCTATAATTTCTTCAAGTACCCCTTCAGCACCTTTCCCTCTCTCTTCCTCCTCTGGGATACCAATTATGCATATATTATTTCTTTTTTTTTTTTAATTTTTTTAACGTTTATTTATTTTTGAGACAGAGAGTGACAGAGCATGAATGGGGGAGGGGCAGAGAGAGAGGGAGACACAGAAACGGAAGCAGGCTCCAGGCTCTGAGCCATCAGCCCAGAGCCCGACACGGGGCTTGAACTCACGGACCGCGAGATCGTTACCTGAGCTGAAGTCAGATGCTTAACCGACTGAGCCACCCAGGCGCCCCAATTATTTCTTTTTAGTGTATCACTTAGTTCTCTAATTTTCCCCTCATACTCCTGGATTTTTTTATCTCTTTCTCTCAGCTTCCTCTTTTTCCATAACTTTATCTTCTAGTTCACCTATTCTCTCCTCTGCCTCTTCAATCCGAGCTGTCGTCGTTTCCATTTTGTTTTGCATTTCATTCAAAGCGCTTTTCAGCTCCTTGTGACTGTTCCTTAGTCCCTTGATCTCTGTAGCAAGAGATTCTTTGCTGTCCTCTATACTGTTTTCAAGCCCAGCGATTAATTTTATGGCTATTATTCTAAATTCACTTTCTGTTATATTATTTAAATCCTTTTTGATCAGCTCATTGGCTGTTGTTATTTCCTGGAGATTCTTCTGAGGGGAATTCTTCCGTTTGGTCATTTTGGATAGTCCCTGGAGTCGTGCTGACCTGCAGGGCACTTCTCCTGTGCTGTGGTGTATAACTGGAGTTGGTGGGTGGGGCTGTAGTCCGACCTGATGTCTGCCCCCAGCCCACAGCTGGGGCCACAGTCAGACTGGTGTGTGCCTTCTCTTCCCCTCTCCTAGGGGCAGGATTCACTGTGGGGTGGCGTGGCCCGTCTGGGCTACTTGCACCCTGCCAGGCTTGTGGTGCTGGGGATCTGGCATATTAGCTGGGGTGGGTAGGCAAGGTGCACGGGGGCAGGAGGGGCAGGCTTAGCTCGCTTCTCCTTAGGTGATCCACTTCAGGAGGGGCCCTGTGGCAGCGGGAGGGAGTCAGATCCGCTGCCAGAGGTTTGGCTCCGCAGAAGCACAGAGTTGGGTGTTTGTGTGGAGCGAGCAAGTTCCCTGGCAGGAACTGGTTCCCTTTGGGATTTTGGCTGGGGGATGGGCGAGGGATTGGCGCTGGCGAGCACCTTTGTTCCCCACCAAACTGAGCTCTGTCGTCCGGGGGCTCAGGAGCTCTCCCTCCCTTTGTCCCCCAGCCTTCCCGCTTTCTGAGCAGAGCTGTTAACTTATGACCTCCCAGACGCTAAGTTGCGCTTGTTGTAGGAACACAGTCCGTCCGGCCCCTCTGCTTTTGCCAGCCAGACTCGGGGGCTCTGCTTGGCCGGCGAGCCGCCCCTCCGCCCCGGCTCCCTCCCGCCAGTCCGTGGAGCGCGCACCGCCTCTCCGCCCTTCCTACCCTCCTCCGTGGGCCTCTCGTCTGCGCTTGGCTCTGGAGACTCCGTTCTGCTAATCCTCTGGCGGTTTTCTGGGTTATTTAGGCAGGTGTAGGTGGAATCTCTTCTGCTTGCCTCTTCAGTCTTTAAGGACCCTTGAGATTCGATGGCTTATCTTTTTAATTTCATCTTGTGCTTTTATTTTTTTTTTTTAATTCAGAAATGATTGTTTTGAGTTTGTAAACCGAAGTGCTATATTTAGAAATGAATTTGTCTCTAGTTCATTTATTGTTTGGCTACATTACAATCCTTATACTCACTTTTTTTTCCCCAAGAAAGTCTGCCAAGTAATATTCCTTCAGATTTCTAATTCATTGAGTATTTAAATACTTTCAAAGAAGTCATTCTACAAGGTGCCATTTTCTTTCTGTGGATTAGCTTGAATTTGCTTTTAACTTCTTTCTCATTAAAAAAAAAATCACAACAACAGGTATCTGCCATCATCTCAGGACTGAAGCTATGTACCAGCTACCAACTTAGATTTTTTTTAAAAAGACACTCAACTTATTTGTGGACAATTCACAACTATCACTTTTCCTTCCATTTCCATTGTCCCTTGCAGATTCACTTTGCTTGCTGCATCCCATTTCAGAAGCATCATGTAGAAATAAAGGAGAGATAGGGGTGCCTAAGTGGCTCAGTTGGTTAAGCATCTGACTCTTGGTTTTGGATCAGGTCATGATCTCACAGTTTGTGAATTCAAGTTCCTCGTTGGTCTCAGTGCTTTCAGTGTGGAGCCTGCTTGGAATTCTATCTTCCTCTTTCTCTGGCCCTCCCTGCTTGTTCTTTCTCTCTCTCTCTCTCTTTCTCTCTCTCTCCGTCTCTCAAAAATAAATCAATAAACTTTAAAAAAGAAAGAAAAAAACAGAGATAAAACTGAGACGGGGAACTAAGGGGACCCCATGAAAAACTGTTTTTTATTTTGCTCCTTTTCTTGCTTTTATTCTTGCTAGGACCTACACCCCTGTCTTACACACAACTTATAGAACACAGAATGTATGTCCTGCTTGTAGAAGTCAAGGAGTTAATGATTTCTTTGGAATCTTCAGGCACAATAGATAACATCTAAGGAGTGTCTGGGCAGGGTCATCATGAATGGTTCCAAGACCACTGACTCATCAAGACCCTTGGCTTTGTCCATAAGTGACTTATGGAGGACACCTAAACACTCATCTTTGTTCCTGGATTACTGAGAAAGCATGTGCACAAGACCACCATCCTCAATAAAAACCCTAGACCCCAAGCAAAGATTAAACTCACTCTTCTTTCCTTTCTGAGTCTCCTGGACACTCTGTTCATTTCTATACTCTATATATCTTTAATAAACTCTGCTCTTACTGCCTCTCAGCTTGAGTTTGATTTCCATCCTGTGCGAAGCCAAGGACCCACTTGACTAGCCCTACTGGACCCCTCTGGGTCCTCAGACCCAGCCAGCTTGCATCAAAACTGCTAGAGTATGTGTCAGTAATGATTAAATGAAGTTTGTGGTGTTATCTGTATAGTTTAGTCTTCTCTGCCCCCTTTATCTTCCTAAGTATATATCTTTGGCAATTAAATTTACTTATTCCTTTGCCAGGTTTTGATGCTTCTATAAGGTCATCTCATCTCAAGGGTTCTTTGTTTCATATGGATAACAACTCTAGAGCACTTGACCACTTATCATAAGGTGAATTCTTTGGCCCAGCAATTTCTTTGTTAGCTAACAGGCTCAGAAAAGTTTCTTGATCATTGCTGTTAGAGACATGCATTCTGTAATAGCAATAGAAATTTTGGAAGTTCAGAAGCAGCTGTGGACAGAGTATAAGATAAATTACTATTACTCTCATGACAAAAGTAAAGAGCGAAATTAGCTGATCCAGAAAAAATCAGAACACCATGCTAAAGGATATAACTTTATATTTCATGGAAGTTGAGAGGCTGACAACAAAATCTTATGTGCAAACTAAATAGAAAAATAGAGAAGGCCCAGAAAATAGAAGTCATTATTACAGCACATGATTTATAGATCTGCCAGAGGGGACTCTAAGAATCCTGATTTCAGTGAAATTATTTGAAAAATCTATTCAGAGATGTGCGATGTAGAGGGCAAGGGAAGAGCGGAATAAAATTGATAGAATCCTTCACCTTCGCATGCTCAACACATGACTTAAAGGCTCAGTAAAAGTGCAGTTGACAGTATTTTAAGTCCCTGATATATAAGGAAGCTGTGTCATGGCCATGAATCCCCATTAAATCTGACTAAAATTCACAGTCGGATTAGGCAAGTTTGGCTTGTCCAATATTTGTGCATGTTGATTATAACACTGTTTTTTGTCATTGCAGAGGAGAAAAACAGTCAAACCTGGAGAATACCCTGGACCTAGGATTTTATATTTATAAATTCAATTTTATTTTCATTATGCTTTCTCTGCATTGTCTTAGTTTTGCACTAAAAAAGGAATGGATCAAATAAAGAAAGACTTTGTGGGTATTTTTGTGGATTGCAAAAAAACCTAAGAGGATGAAAATCATAACTGGATATGGCAATGTATGTGATGTGGTGATAGAACATGTCTCAAAGGGAAGCATATCACAAGATCTCTGATCATTGCAAACACCTGACTTCGTGTGTATTTCAGCCTTGTTGCATCTGAAACATGCATAAGAGCATTGTACGAGACTGCCCATGGTTGAAGGAGAGTCTAAGATCATTTTTTTTCATTTGTGGCTCTTTAATAATAGTAAATTCACTTGTTCACTAAGACATTGATGTAAGAACAAGAAGTAATCTTAAAAGTATACTATTTCTATGGTCTTTGACCCTTTAAAGGGCTCTTAAGAATAGCTGAAGCCCATGAAAAGAATGGAGTCCTTACTATGTTTCAGACACTGTGCCCAGAATGTTGTGTTAAATGTTGCATAGGATCCATTCATTTATTCATTCATTCATTCATTGGAAGAATAGAGAAATGGCTGGAATGAGGAC
This sequence comes from Panthera onca, assembly GCF_046562875.1. Classification (NCBI taxonomy): domain Eukaryota; kingdom Metazoa; phylum Chordata; class Mammalia; order Carnivora; family Felidae; genus Panthera; species Panthera onca. The sequence continues at coordinate 50,354,387 of NC_138342.1, forward strand.
ACTAATTCATATCTACTTTCTTTAGCCTCTCTTTATACTGTCACACACTCTTAAATATTAGAACATGGAAAGTGAAAATGGGAGAAAGGAGAGGTAGCTGGGTTGACCTTTTGCTAATTGCTCTTTAACTCAATTACAATTGGATATGTAAATGTAGAAAAACAAAGAATACAGATGTAGAGCAGGAAAAAACAATTTTCCCTTTACCCTTCTGAGTTCTTAGCTGGGATTGCTGTAATAAAAGATTAACAAGAGAAAAACAAACAGAAATTTATTAACATGTATGCCTCATGTATACATGGGAGATATCCAGGGGAAAATGAATAACTCTGAGATGGCTTAGAACTCAGGCTTAAATACCATCTTTAGCTAAAGACACACACACAAAAAGAAAGGGGTGTGTGTGTGTGTGGAGGGTGGAGGGGAGGCTAGTTATAGAGGTTACCGGGAAAAGTAAAGCAAAGGAGGGTAAAGTTTGTTATACAGATTTAAGTGAGGCCTTCTCCAATGATAAGATTTTCCTGTGATTTAAAGTCATCCTTCTCAAAATAAAAACAATCAAATAAATAAATAAAATCATCCTTCTCTTCTTGGTACTTAGCTGAAGACACCTTTATAAATGGAGATTTCCTTTATAAATATAAATTTCCTTTTCAAAAGGGTAACTTCTACTTGTTTCCAGAGCTTCTCCTATGTCTGCTGTTTCTCAAAATAATCATCTCAAAATAATACTTATGCCAAGAAAGGATATTTTGGATCAATAAATTCTGCTATCATTCACAGAATATAAGCATAATTTGATTACATAATTATGTAGGTCAGTATAATCTAGAAGAAAATTTAAATTACACGGTATGTCTTAATTTTGTTAATTTTATATATTTTTCAGAATATACAGGAAAGGTGTATGAAAGTGTTAGGTACTTAATTAATACAAATATTTTTCCCCTTAAATTTTGATTTTATGCTACAATCAGCTTTTTGAAGAATGTAAGTTTATTTTTCTTAAATAGAGCCCCAAGTCATATGAATTTTAGGCTCTATAAAACTTGTATCAACCCCTGGTAAATACTTAGCAATAATAATTTGCAAGATATATTTGGTTAAATAAACACGAATTCTTAGTCAATTAACCAGAAATAAGATATAATTCTATTTTTGGCCTAGTTTTCTATCAAGCTTGTGATAATGATCTTATAAGTATCAACTGGCATATAAATGACAGAGACTATTGAAAAAGCAAGGAAGTTAGTTCTTAGGAACATTAGATAAATGGGGGGGAAGCTATAAAAGTGGCAGTGTTATGAGTATCACATGGAGAATAAGAATGCATATGAAACTTGCCACAAATTGTATGAAAAAAATTCTTAGCATAGGAAAAATACATTGATACCCATAAAACATAGCTCTTACACATCATCTTAGTTGAAAAAATTGCTTTTCATATTTTTATAAGGGTTCATCAATACTTAGAGATCAGTGTCTTTGAAATAGCTCAGCAGATTTGTTAATAGAAATTCTCTCATATTTATAAAAGCTTTTCAATAGACTATTTCAATAACAAAAAATTCTGGAAGAATTGGTCAATAATCATTTTTCCCTAAATAGATGTACTCACTCCCTAGTGAGTACATTTTAATATAATGGTAAACATATCAGACTCTAAAATGAAGCTAAAATAATGTCAAGGTGTTTATCTTAATAATTGGCATTTCTAAAACTTATGGTTTTTGATTACCATGTCTGGAAAAAATGAATCTGCATCTACAGAAATGATTCCCTCACCTGGCAACTCTTTCCTATGATAAATCTTTTCTTCTTCAAATTATACTTCTTCAAAAAGGACATCCTTTTTGACCCTCTTTAACCGTCTCTTCTCTGAAATCTTATGTTATTGTTTTGCAAATACTCTTTATAAATTTTTCCACACTGGTATCTAAATTCTTCAGGTTTCTTTTCCAGGTCTAATGTCTCCAGTTAGCTTTTAATTTCCATCAAGACAGGACCTGTGTCTTTTCCCTTCTTGGTACTACTCACAGTAATACATAAGTAATTAAGATTTAATGTAATTGAGTTTAATTTAATTTGATATATATTCCAATGGATTTTTTTCTGATTAGATGGTGTGAGATTTTTATCCATTAAAAATATTGAAATTATTATTAATTTCAGCCCTTTTCACTTATCCAAAGGATGAACTAAGACTTAAGTTATATTTTGCAGTCTTGAGATAAATTTCCTACACTCTTCATCTAACCACTTTACTATTCATCCTCTATAAATTCTGGCCATAAAACAGAACATGCAATTGTTTCAGCTCAGATTTACCCACAAATCCTGGTTGAAAAGATACCATGTATTTGTATATTCATGAAAAACATAACACCAGAGATAGGAGAAAGGACATATTAATAAATTTTTAAATACATGATTCAAGAGGTGATAATGTGTCAGGTAGATTTTGGTCCTGGATGTGGGGATACATTCTGGGTGGGGAGGTGATCTGATTACTGGTGTTCTGTCACTTCCCCCTTCCTCTAACAATTTGACTACCCTTTTCAAACTTCATATATATATATATATATTTTTTAATATAATATATATTTATATATTATATTAAATATATTAATATAAAAATATAAATATTATAAATAATATTATTATAAAAATATTATAAATACTAATAAATAATATTATTATAATATATATTATATATAATATATATTAATATATGTAACATATATTATATAATATATATTATTATAAAAATTATATATAATTATATATATTATAAAAATATGTATTATTATAAAAATATTATAAATAATATAAATATTAATATAAAATATATTAAATATATTAATATATATTTAATATAATATATAAATATATATTATATATATATTTAAAATGTTTAAATATATATATACTTAAAACATATATTTAAATATATATATATATTTAAAACATATATTTTAAATATATATATATATATTTAAAACTCTGAAGTTCATGTAACTAATCTGTTGAACTGTCTATATTCAATTGCCTAAAAACATGAAGCAGTTTTATTTTTCTTTTTTTTATTTTTCTTCTATCATTGCTTTCATCTAGACTATAACAAATCTCTTCTTCTGGTTCCTTAAGCAGTATCTGGGAGATTTTCTAAACCCTGTCACTCTCACTATTAAAGCAGTCCAGTTAGAAAATTGGGCCTCAAATACATTTAAATCTCCTCCCCTCTCCTCCCCTCCTCCTCCTCCCCTCTCCTCCCATCTCTCCCCTCCCTTCTTCTCTCCTCACTCCTCTCCTCTCCTCTCCTCTCCTCAGAACAGACTAGATTCCTGGCTGTAGGACATGATGACAGCACTGAGAAGTGTAGTGTGGCTCTGGGATACATCCTCCACCACTCTCTTCCAGGTCCAAAATATTCTCTGTCAAGAACTGGGAGCAAAACTTAGGAGACAAGACTTATCTTATTATTTAGGTGGGAAGTGATGAAATCCCCTTCTGTGGCACATACAGCTTCTCAAGATACACAACAGTGGCCTCAAAAAGATATGTCCTAACCCCTGATACCTGTGAATGTGACCATATATGGAAATAGGGTCTTTGCAGATGTAATTAATTTAAGGATCTCAACATGAGGTTCTCCTGCATGTATAGTGGTCTCTAAATCCAATGATGAGTGTCCTGATGATAGAGAGAAAAGGAGAAAACACAAACATACAGAGAGGAAGGCTATGTGAATGTAGAACCAGAAGCTGGAGTTTTCTATCTGCAAGCCAAGGAGCATCAAGAATGGCTGGCAGTCACCATGAACAACACCTTTAGATATTTGAGAAGAAACCAACACTACAGACACCTTGAGTTTGGACTTCTGGACTCGAGAACTGTGTACTAATAAATTTCTGTTGGGTTAAGCTGCTTCATTTGTGGCAATTTGTTATGATAGCCTTAGGAAACAAATACAGACGTATTCTTGACACCTCTGTGGCAGACATCCAATATTTGCTATGTTGGATTGCATATGCGAGTTATTAAGAGAATGGTAGGGAATATCCCCACTCTAAGTTTTCTGATCTGGAAGGTGAGTCTTAAGCTCAGCTTTCCTTCCTCTCTTAGCTCCTGTGGCAAGCAGTCTCTCTAAAACTTTGTGCCGCTGTCTTCCTTTTGCTTTGGGGTCAGTCCTCATACATGGTATACTGGTAAGATAGCACAGACATTCAGTTATATTTCCCTGAACTCTGAGAAATCCACATATTCTTAACATGCCAAATACTGAAGAGAAGCCACTCTATTCCTTCTGCTTCCACACACACCCCTCTTTAATTTTCTTGTCCTGCTATGAAGGGTCTACAGCCTAACAGATATTTAACTTAAGTACTGTTATGCCAGGCTCCCTTTCTTGCAGGAAATCTATTTCTAAGAGTATCACATGGTTTCAGAGTTTTTGAGGAGCAGCACCCCTTTCCCTGTGGGAACAGAGAGTAATCATTTTCTTCGAAGAGCTTACAGTTTCTGCAAGAAACACAACCTAATGTATGTATCTTTTACTCCACATTGACCCACCCTCTTTCTTAGATTAGGAAAAATGATGGAATAGTAGCTGGGTGCAAAGTTAAGGCTGGTTCTCCAAAACCATAATTAGCTCAGGAGTGAGAGTGAGGGCTGTGATTGCTCTTAGCTGTTGACCAGATCTCTTTAAAATGTTGAATAGTCAGTGCCTCTTTGTCTTCAACTTCAGACATTGAACATTGATTCTTGGACATTGGAAAACGTTTCATTCAATGACCAGTTACATGTGCTTTACATGAAATCCCTCCACTTGTTATTGTCAAGTTTGTGGGTTTAGATCCTTCCAGCGAAAAAGAAATTAGAAGATTTGATTTCCCTGTTATTCAATGTCCAACTCACTTTTGAACTTAGTTTTTTATAAAATGAGAAGTTGGACTAAAATCAGGTATTTTTTACTTATATGATTTTAGGAGCTAGAAGGGAAAGTGAGCATAGAATAATCAGTATAAATGGGGAATCTGTGACCAACCTAAGAATTTCAATACCTACCTGAGGCATTGACATCATTTGTCAAACCAATTTCAGCAGATCTTCTTGAAACCACTCACTAACCTCTGCTAGATAGCCTTTAATGTTCATTCTGTATTTAATTGGCCATGCATCCATTCTCTGTATCATTTAGATACTATTTGAGGCCTTTCTTTTTCATAATGATTAGAAGTAGGTGCAACTTGCTGTTTTAGTGAGAAGTGACCAGAAATGTTATATATTCAATTGTTCTTTGTTCCATATGATTTTCAAATGACACATAGGGCATTCACACAGGAAAAAAAAAGATTGTTCAGATTTATTTGAATAGAAATTCAAGCATGTTTTTATAGAGAGAGATATAAATAGTTTTTTTGCATAATTCCAGAGATTTTTTTTTCAGCAAAACAAATTACTGTGTATATCGAGGGATTATTGCATTTTATTTTATTTAGAATAGTACCCAGAATTATCCAGTATCAGCTGCTGTTCCAGAAAAATCATTTTAGCAATAGCAAGTTGTTCATAGAATTTTAGTCCTCAACGCTTCACACCTGAATTAGACAACATTTATAGTTTCGTATTTACGTGATTATACACATAGAGATCAGCACCTATTTCATGAATCTTCTTGTGTAGTTGTGCCTAAAAGTATACATACTGAATGTCAGATTGCTTTTCCTAAGTTGCTTTCTTATTACTTATAATTAAATTGCAGACAGGGCATTATATATATTTAAAAAGCTATGTGTAGGGGTTCCTGGGTTGCTTGGTCGGTTAAGCATCTGATCTTAATTTCATTTCAGGTCATTATCTCATGGTTCATGAGTTCCAGCCCCACGTGGGCCCAGGCTGACAGCGTGGTGCCTGCTTGGGATTCTCTTTCTCCCCCTGTCTCTGCCCTTCCCCCAGTCAAACTCTTGTGCACTATCTCCCTCTCTTGCTCTCTCTCAAAATAAACAAATAAACTTTAAAAAAAATTTAAAAATCTATGTGTAAGTAGATCTTCGTATCTATGATCTTCATTTCTGGGTATTAAAGTGTGTATTTGCAAATAATTTGCAAATATTTGTTATAAAAAGACAAAGTTGGTTTGATAGCACTGATCTATGCCCACTTCTAGAGATCTATGAAATCCTGAAGTCCTTATGTATGTACATGTATAGATCTTCATCTATTCCCTGGTGTATAAATCTGGTATGTCCTTTACCACACCATTGTCCTCAGATTATGGTATTCTTTTCTGAGGAACAGGAGCCTAAAATAATCTGGTTTGACTTATAGCATAGTGGAAACTTCAACCTGAGACCAGTGGCCAGAGAGCCTATTCATTTGATGGTCTCCTGACTAGATAAAGTTTTCAACTCTAGATTTAAAATGAGAGAAATACAGCTTCCTAAATATCGTCTCATTATTTTTAGATATATACAAAATATTTTTTGTTATAATTGAAATATTAATGAGACTGAGGAAATTTTAAAATGCAAACTAATAAATTGGTTAAGCTCAGTGTTACATGGCAAAGCATTTTCAGCATTATAAAGAGAATATGTCATTTAATTTTCAAATGCTTTACTTCTCTAATTGAATTTCTAATTAGTGAGCACATGCTGAAAAGGTGAAAATAGTAATGAGAATCCATAGATGTTTCATAGAATGAGGTCAAATATTATCTGATATATATATATATACACACACATGCACACACACACACACATACAAACAGACACTTGTGCACATATTATGGGGAAAATTCTCATTATGAAGATCAATGTCACTTGTCAGAAAAATTTCCCAAAGAGATACAGAAGGCATAAAATTGCAGGAAGCCAATTATCTGATCTTTTCCCTTTTAGTTATTTATCCCTTTTGTCTATAGATGGTTCTTCCTATTTCCTCATTTCTAGAAATCCCCTTAATAAAACTGAAAAATAAGACAGCAATTTTTAGTAATAATTTAAACTAAATGTTTGCTTAATTTGCACATGTAAGGTGGGCGTCTAATATATTCAGGAGGCAGTATAGATGTTGTGAGGAAGAGAAAGTGTAGGATGGGGTTATACCTAAGATTTCTCCCCATTCAGCAATTATAGAAACTTCATTTATATTTTATTTTAAAGATTTGTGTTTTTCACTTGGGTACATTTAGTGAGTTGGGCAACAAAAATAAAGTGATTTTTAGAACAGGCATTTCTGTATCTTCATTCTCTTTACTTTGTATTTTCATATTATTTTTGTCCTCACCATAGAGTTTTATAGAATTTTATATATCTGTGATATAATATCTAAATTTGGAGATTGAAATAAAGCCCAGGTTGCCATTATAGATGAGCAGGAGCAAACTCCAGGAGGAATACCTTTATATTGTTTTTCATAAACGTTTCTATTATGGACTCTAATTATTGAAGGGATCCACTAACAGAAGTTCGTTAGGCAAAGGATGTAACCACAGTGTTATCTAACACACAAATTGCTCCTCTAAGCAGCAACCTCACTTAACAAATAACTGTCATGTCCCTGAGGGGTGCTAAACTAAAGTTCATGACTGAAATTGTATGCAATAATTTTAAGCCTGTGTGTGTGTGTGTGTGTGTGTGTGTGTGTCTGTGTGTGTGTGTGTTTGTTTGGTTTTTTTTTTTGGAGGGGTGTATTTCGCATTAGGTATCAGATTCTAAATTCTGATGGTCTATGACTCCCAACACCTTTAGTTCCCCTGAAGCCCCAGCTTTCTGCCTCTATATAATTCCACAGGAAAAGATTTAATTTCCCCTTCATTTTCAGTGTTTCACTGAATAAATGAATTATCTTGCCCTTTAACTGATGGAGGCAATACATTACTTCAGTGATTAAAATCCACTAACACTATTGGCTTTGACAGGCCCTGCTCAAATACAGACTAGTCCCACTTCATTTCCAAGCCATTCAACACCATCCAAGTGACATTCCTGAAAGCTGTACATTTCATTTGTGCATTCTAATGATTTAATTTAGTAAGCTTAATAAGCTTATCTCTAGTCAAAGATAACATGACATTTATATGACTCTAGGCTGTGTGATAGTATTGGATTCTTCCTGCTTCAGTTTCAGCCTAGACTCTATTTTCATAATATCAGATACCAAAGTGAGTATGAGAAATATCTACCCATAGGGATTTTAAAAGAAACTAAGAATGCACTCTTGTACTTTTTGAACACCTTCGTGTACTTAGAGAATATACAAGAGGATCATGGTCTCGAGAGAGGATTTTATGAAGGGGATTAGTAAAGAGATTTCTTTGGAGAGAGCTGTTGACTTTTCCATCCTCTTTTTTTTTTAATGTTTATTTATTTTTGAGAGAGAGAGAGAATGAGCAGGGGAGGGGCAGAGAGAGAGGGAGACACAGAATCCAAATCAGGCTCCAGGCTCTGAGCTGTCAGCACAGAGCCCAACATGGGGTTCAAACCTATGAACTGGAAGATCATGGCCTAAGCAGAAGTCAGACACTTAACTGACTAAGCCACCCAGGAGCCTCTCTTCCATCCTTTTTTGAAGGAGAGAAATTCAATCCCTAGCTTGAAGAGGAGGAGCTCCTAGGCTTGGAGTTGAAGATCTTTAAGATAATCAGGAAATTTTGATTACCAGTGCCTGACCACAACAAAGGAAGCTAAAGCAGAATGTGTTCTGAGGTCTTTCCTGACCAGGAAATCAAGAGGAAGAGAGAAGTTCTGACTAAATAGCTTTGGTGGCTTCATTGGGATTGGCCCTCCCTCTCCAGGCTTATCAAGGCGAGAAGGTGTGTGATTTTCTAGGGAACCAGATGTGGGCCATACCATGAGGATTTGTGTTTGCTTGTTTGTTTTGCAGGGGTTTTGTTTATTAGGGATCTAATAGACATGAAGGCTGGAAGCACCCTCGTAATACCCTGGGACTAGGAGACGGTCACAAGAGTTCACTTACAGCAGAGACAAATCAACCCAGGACAAGGGAATTTTAGGTAAGAGGTGGAACAGAACCATTCCACAGCTCATAAAATCAAGGTCATGAGAATCAGCTTTCATCATCTGTTAAGGGCTTTCCCGTGAAGCAAATCTAGTAAGGAGCCAAATAACAGCTTGCAAGCAAAGGAAAGATAGGACCCAGTGGCAGATAGCAGAAGCACTAAGCACCATCCCAGCCCACCTTCCTTGAGCTTCTAGTTGGGGGCAAGGAAGAGAATTAAATCTATATCAAGACTAGAGTGTTTCAAATATTTTACGGTGGGTATTCTGACTGCTGAACTTAAATTTTATTTGCAATTAAAACGATCATATTGTGATCTATTCTTCAGGAATGTGCAAAAAGCCTCAGCACCTGCCTGAGCCTCCCTCCAGGTCTACACAAAGATGGACTGTATTGAAGACAGTTTAAAAGAGTGGTGAGAGAGCAAAAGAAACTTGGTTTATTCATGTCTCAAGTCCTGTTTGTTCATCATACAAGTTAGGCTGCTTAACTAGAATCCAAGCAATCAGTGCCCATATTGTTAACTGATTCATTTTTTTAACGCAACATATTTTTTATAGTGCCATCAATGCGTAGATAGGGTGTAATTGTACTTAGCACTCAATGGAAACATTTTAGTTTCTATCATTTCCATTATTAGAAAGTTTGAATCATACATGCTCAACATTTCGTGTGTGCGCCATACTATTTCAGGCTATGGTATAACAGTTCATTTTGAAACGTAGGGATCCCCAGAAGAGTTTGAGTCCCACTTATGTTGCTTAGATTTTGTCATTCAGGGTCAGAACACTGCTGTGTCCGCCACATCTCCCACTGGAGATGAGAAAACTGGGTTTTAGAGACAGACTGTCTGGAAGTCACAATGTGAAATTACCTTCTAAGAGAATTCAGCTAAATCACATTTAATATCAGATTTTAGTGACTTTCTCATGACTGTTTATCAGCTCTCTCAACTCCCAAATGACTCGTTAATTAATTGTTCCCCCCATTCATGGCTTATTTTCTGTCAGGTCCCTTTCCTTAGAGCACTGTTTTACCCTGTATGGCAGAAAGGCTGTCTGAGATTCCGTTATTATTAAATGTAGCCTGGTATCATTTAAGTACGTTACCTTGATGATGGTGACATCACTCAGGTACTTGGCCTACAAGGAACTAGCACAATTTCACTTATTTCATTTTAATGGGTCCCCTTGGCTTTGCGGCTATAAACTAAAATACCATTGCAGTCTCCTCCGGCAATCTCAAACTTAATTATTCCACTCCAGGAAGCTGTCTGATGGCCCTGTAGAGACCTGCTTTTGCATTAAAATGCAATCCCTTATTGTGTGACAAAATTACCTTTCTTTCATGTTCTTTTTAAAATTTATTTACAAACAGCATGGAAAAGCATTTATCAGCACAAGTTAATAGGTGATTACCACAAATTTGATTCAATGATTTAATCAGACATTTTTTTAGGGTTTTCTTTTATTCTTTCCTATGTAATCATGACTTCTTAAGCACTATTCCAAGTACTGGGCATTGTGGGTAATGTGATGTAAATTGCCAGGATAGCTGACTCAAATCCTTTCCCCTACTAAGATTTGATATATTTATTAAATTTCATAGCTTAGATGACACATCTTATATGCCCATCTCTACCAATATCTTTTTTGCTGCTTTGAGCAAATTTAGTTTTCTAAACTAAAATTTCTAAGTGATTTTGCAGAAAGAAGAGAGAGGCATATTGCAAGAGAAAGAGCCAGAGAGATCAGAGATTTACAAGTATGGTCATTTGCAATACATAGTTATCTATGAAAACTAAAATGGTCAGTAATATATTTGATGAGCAATCAGAATTTTTAAATTTCAGAATATTTTTATAATACCAAGGAACGTTCAGTTCTGCTCATAGTCAAAAACAAAGTTGAGCTGAGAGCCAGAAACTCTGTAATATTATTTACAAGGGAAGCAGTTGGGCTCTATTCATCACTTTGGTCTGTAGAGACTAATAGGAAAGTTATTTCTTGCTTCTGTTTCACATTCTTTAAAGACAAAGGGATAGTCCATGCATATGCTGTGTTTCCTATCAATAACATTTTCTATTTCCAGTTCTTTGGGCTTTGGAAGAAATGGGGGGGTGAGAGAGAAAAAAGCGAGAGAGATTGGCATCATTATACTTTATGTGTGCGAGTAGTTTTTAATTTTGCTCTTTTCACCCTAATGCTCTCATCTGTGCAAGAAATTAAATGCATGAGAATTAATATGTTCAAGTCAATAGGTGAAGCAATAAAATACAACTGAAGAGAAAAATCCCCCATCATGCACACGCTTTATAGGCCTTTAATTCCCCATGTGGATGGGGTGTTTACTTCTCAGAACTATAGCTTCATGCAAAACAAGAATTAGGTTTTCTTCATTTTGAGCTTGCGATCCAACTTCATTTAACAACTGTGGAATTGAGGGGAAAAAAACCCAGATATGGAGTCAAACAATATTTGGAAAAAGAGTCAGGAGGAAGCTGAATTCTGCCTGTTTACTTTGGGTTTGGGAGAATGTGAAAAGAGAGATTGAATTTATACACATAAAAATCACGAACACTTTTTTCTAAAACTCATTTTAGTTTATCCTCCCTGAGCAAACTGAACAATATTTAGTGAAGTTCTGTCTTAGTCCCAGTGACCACTTTTAAATTATAGGATGGCCAGGGGAGGATTGATGAGTACATCAAAGACTGACAAGTCATTGCAGACAGAGTAGATAGATGAAGGTTTCACGTTATCTTTTGTCTCAAAATGAAAGGATTTCCATAAAATGAGTCACTATGCTTTGCAAACATATAGGTAGTCATAGATGTTACTTGATTAGTTTTAGAGATAAACAAAAACTAAGATTAAGATCACATAAAGAAATGCCAGTTTAAATAGTCTTCCTAAGACCTACAATCAAAGATTTTATTATTGATGGCTTACTATACTAAAACATGAAACCCTATACACTGTTACCACATAAATGAAGCATATCATTCCTACTCAAAAAGAACTATTGGATAAAATGGGGCAATAATCCTAAAATAAGTTTGAAAGTGTTCAGAAAGTGACATAAACCTACAACTTTGGTTCTCACTTTGATCATAATAAATTTCATTCTTTTACTTCCCCTTCAAACATATCGTTTCACATATTAAACAAAATAGAGATTATATTCTTTCAAAATTATGAGGATTTATTTATTCAACAAATGCTAATTAATGATACTTAGTACTATGTGACTAGATTTGTTTTGCCCTGTGTCCATCAAATGGGAGACTTTTAGGCAGGGTGGATACAGATTTTGTGGTGCCTGAAGCCTGTTTAACATTTCGGGAGCCCTTTGTAAGACATAAAGTACAAACTTAGGAAGACACACATAGTAGGCCTCCTCCCAGGGCCTTGGGAGAAGTGTGGTCTAATGAGAGCCCTGAAGTGTAAACTACATTAACTTCATAGTTAATCTTGTAAACTGATCTCTTGTAATTTTATGAAAAACATGATACTTCTTATCCTTTAAATGGAAACAAAGTGCATCAACTTGAAAAAGCAGAGAAAACTGCACCCTCCTTTGCTTTTCAATAAAATGCTCAGCAAGATTTTTCTCAATTTTCCAGCATCAGATGGTGATAACTATGCCTTTCTGTACCTCCTTAGTGGTATTATTAAAAGGACAAGTGTTTGGGGGCCAGATAATCTAAATGATAGGTAACAGGAGATGAAACCTACACCTTCAGGAAGTGTATTACAGAGATGTTGGTCAATGCAAGTGACTTAAGATCCCAGAAGTATTAAGAGATAGTCTGTGCCCCAGTCCTATAAAACCAGGAGTAAACTGCAAGACATCTGAACAGTCAATCAGGGTAGGGACACTGAGGCCCATCACAACTATCCACATACTAAATGAAACTATTTTGGTAACACCTTTATGAAGCACCTACCCATAGGCCACTTTCATGCTTGGTAGCATTGATATAACTTATTTCTGAATTACAAAAAGCCTATGTAAACCATGAAGTAACTTAAGTGATTTTGATTTGTTTACTCAGTCAATCCAGAATTACTTCACTCATCCTCTACCTGAAACATAGCCTGATGATTCAGGAGGTATCCCCTTGATTAGTTCCACTGCTATTTAATCTAATCTCTATCAGATTTTAGTTTTGCACGAATAGTGGAACTTGGTTAGCTCTGAGAAGTACACCTGGGGCAGGGTGTGCTCTGTGTGGTAAAATTAGTGGTCTCATGTTTGGATGTGAGAAGAATTAAAAGAGAGACAAACAGATCATTTTGTTGGTCATGATGCCTTCACTATGGATGGGAAGGGATTTCTTGCTGCATAATCTTAGGAAAGAGGAGGTTTCTGGCTTCCTGCTTCATGTAAAACAATTCTTTCTCTAGAAGTCTCCTCATAGTCTCCCACATGGAAGCCTTCATAAGAAAATGAAGCCTTGGAAAACAGTTGGACCTGAGTATTTCATGCTAGGTTTGTTGAGGAGTGCAGTCATGGAGAAATGTAAATTAAGAAACATGAGGTAATTGTAATAAACTGGAGGAAATGTAGCAGGATGTTTGTTAGGATTCTTCTTGGTGTCCCTTTGTTTTTGCAGAGAAGGATGCTCCTTTCCCCCAGGTATAGGCATCTCAGTTGAGGGTTTGATGGCTGTTTCAGGGGAAAAAGTATGAGCAGTAGTAGAGGTCAGAGGGATCTTCCTGCTCCTGTTCTTTTCTCCAACTCCTTTTGCTTAAAATATTCAATATATCAAAGTGTCGTATTTTGAGGTAACATGTCCCGAGCCCCAACAGCAACATTTGCAGTATTTCATCACTCCTTTCTTAAAACACTTTCTTTCCTGAATTCTGGGATAAAATTCTCTCTCATTTTTTTTTCCTACTTCACAGGCTGGTCTTCCTCAGCCTGCTCGTGTTGCTTCCACTCTTTATAATGTATACAGGTTCGGGTAAAATGTCTATAAGGCTCAGTCTTGAAGCTTTTATCCTGTCAATCTAGCAACTCACCTCCAGTGACCTCATTGGACCACATGGCTTCAAAAAGCATCAATATTCTGATGATTCCGAATTTCTAGCTCCAGCCTAAACTGTTTCCATGAAATCCAGGCATGTTTATCAAACTGCCATAGACATCTTCACTTAGATGTCTCAGACTGATGTATCGAAAATCAAGTTCCTGATTTTCTTTCTTAAAGTTGCTTTTCCCCCCTGCAATTCCCCATCCTAGTAAAAATCAGTTTAATTACTCAAGCTAGTTAGCCAATGTCTTTATGTTTTTTTTTTAATATATGAAATTTATTGTCAAATTGGTTTCCATACAACACCCAGTGCTCATCCCAAAAGGTGCCCTCCTCAATACCCATCACCCACCCTCCCCTCCTTCCCACCCCCCATCAACCCTCAGTTTGTTCTCAGTTTTTAACAGTCTCTTATGCTTTGGCTCTCTCCCACTCTAACCTCTTTTTTTTTTTTTTCCCTTCCCCTCCCCCATGGGTTTCTGTTAAGTTTCTCAGGATCCACATAAGAGTGAAAACATATGGTATCTGTCTTTCTCTGTATGGCTTATTTCACTTAGCATCACACTCTCCAGTTCCATCCACGTTGCCACAAAGGGCCATATTTCATTCTTTCTCATTGCCACGTAGTACTCCATTGGGTATATAAACCACAATTTCTTTATCCATTCATCAGTTGATGGACATTTAGGTTGTTTCCATAATTTTAGCCAATGTCTTTAAAGTTATCATTGACTTCTCTCTATAGTCCCATCCCAACGTCCAAACCAATAGCAAATTGTATCATGTCTGTCTTTGAAATACAATACAGAATCTGACTAATTCTCGCCACCTCCACTGCAATTCTTACCACGTCCATTGCTACCATCTTCATCCAAAACACCATCATTTCTTGCCTGGCCTTTGCAATAACCTTATAACTGACTTATCATCACCTTTGTGTCACTACAGTTCAGTCTCTTCACACAACCAGGAGGATTCTTTTTAACATGTCAAATCATGCCATTCCCTACAAAGCCCTAGAGTTGTCACCCATCTCCACAAGGCTAAAATCTGAAGCCCTAATGATGTGGCTTCCATGGCATTTTTACGATCTCATCCTCTATTTTCCTCCTGGCTTCATCTGAGTTCAAATACTCTGGCCAACGTGCAGTTTCTTGAACATGCAAAACATGTTCCTTTCTGAGGGCTTTTCACTTGCTATTCTCATTGTGCTCTTCACCAAGAGATTTCATGGGTATTTCTCATGTGATTCTTAACTGTCACCACACAGAGAAAAGACAATATCTATCATCTAGCATCTGAAATTCTCTATACATTGCCCCTTTCTTTGTTTCTTCATATAAGTTATTGTCATTTAATATATGACATGTTTTCCAGCTTTAGAAAGACATAGTTGACATAGAGCTTTGTGTAATTTTAAGTTGTAAGCATGATGATTTTATATACTTACATACTGTAATATGATTACTGCAGTAGGGTTAGTTAATACCTCTGTCACCTCACATAACAACCATTTCTTTTTTGCGGCAAGAACATTTAAGATATCCTCTCTGAGCAACTTTCAAGCACATAATACAGTATTGTTAAATGTAGTTACCATGCTATGTGTTAGATCTCCAGAAATTATTCATCTTATAACTGGAAGTTTGTACTCTTTGACTACTATCCCTTTATATCCTTTACCTCTACCCCTGACAATTCTCATTTACTCCATTTCTATGAGTTAGACTTTTTTTTCTAGATTCCATACATAAATGATATCATACAGTATTTATTTTGCTTTATTGGACTTATTCTAACATAGTATCCTCAGGGTGCACCCATGTTTTTGCAAATTGCAAGATTTCATTCTTTCTTATGGTGGAATAATATTCTATTGTATATATGTGCTGCATCTTTATCCATTCATCCACTGATGCACACTTAGCTTGTTTCCATTTCTTGGCTTTTGTGGACTAATGCAATGAACATTAGAGTTCAGGTATCTCTTTGAGATCCTTTGGACATATACTCAGAAGCAGGATTGCTGGATCATAGAATCATGAAAAACCTCTGTACTATTTTCCATAGTGGCAGAAATCAATCCACATTCCCACCAATAGTGTACAAGTTTCCTCTTTCCTCCACATTCTTGTCAGCATTTCTTATCTATTGTCTTTTTGATAGTAGCCATTCTGACAGGTATGAGGTGATATTTCATTGTGGTTTTGATTTGCATTTTCCTGATTAGTCATGTTGGGCATCTTTTCACATACATGATGGCCATTTGTATGTCTTCTTTGGAAAAAAGTCTGTTCAGATCCTCTTCCCATTTATAAATCATATTGTTAATTATTTTGCTGTTGAGCTGTAAGTGTCCTTTATATAATTTGGATGTTAACCCCTTATCAGATATATGATTTGCAACTATTTTCTCCACTCCATAGGTTGCTATTTAATTTTGTTAATTGTTTCTTTTGCCAAGCAGAAGCTTTTCAGTTTGATTTAGTCTAACTTATTTTTGCTTTGTTTGCTTGTGCTTTTGATGTCATATTCAAAAAGCATTGCCAAGGCGATGTCAAGTAGCTTTCCCCCTTTTTTTTAATCTCTGGGAGCAGGTCTTATGTTTAAGTCTATTCTGAATTATTTTTTTGTGAACAATGTATAATAAGGGTCCAATTTTATTCTTCTGCCTGTGATTGCCCAGTTTTTGCTACACTATTTAAGAGATTATCCTTTCCCTATTGATTATTCTTGGTTCACTTGTCAAATATTAGTTGATTGCAAAGGTAATGCTTTATCTTTGGACTCTTTCTTGGGGTTGCTTTGGCTGTTTGAGGTCTTTTGTGATTCCATGTGGATTTTAGGATGGTTGTCTTTATTTCTGTAAAAAATACCATTGGAATTTTGATAAGAATTGCATTAAATCTATAAATGGTTTTGGGTGCTATGGACACTTGAACAATGCTAATAATATTTGTTAACAATACTTAGGATTAACAATATTTGTTAAAATGTCTTACTGGACAATTGAAAACATTTGGAAAAATAATGCCAATATCCTGTTACGTAAAACTGATTTTTTAGGAATTTGAATATATTTCCAGGAAAAGATGTCTAAAAAATTGCAAGTGAAAGGGGCAATTTTCCAGAGAGTGTAGATAATAGGATGCAGAATATCTGGTTGGCCTTGTGGCTTTTCCGTCTTCTACAGTGTGGATGAAGAAGGGCCATGTCATTTTGGTTGGTCACCATGTTACCATTGGTATAATTCCTTTTCAACGTTAACAGTTTTATATGAATAGGTGACATACTTGCATATTTCACTGATGGCCTGATATGCTCACTTAGTTTACAAATACCCAGAAACATTGGCTTTAGAAGCTGCCAAGACATTCAGCAACCACAAGGCTTCTTTTGGGTCTGTGTCAGCTTTATATCTCAGGTGGGGTTGGTGACTGTTATTTCTAGAACTTGACAGTTGTATTTCCAATATGTGAAGAGTAATTCTTACTGCTTTCAGTAATAAGCTTAATCTAGGAGTAACAAAACTCTTATTTCTTCCTCCTGGGGCCTTCAACACTTCAACATGTGGGACCAAGAGCCATCTTTTTTAAGAAATGAGAGAAATTGCAAGTAGATGTAAACAATTTTTGAGTAACATAATCTGTGAAAACAGTTTTATTATTCAACACTTCTGAAATGTGAAAATGAAATAAACAAAACAAAACCAAAGGCACCATGACACTGAATAGCTTATAAAATACAAGAATTATCTACAGGCATGTTTTTGGTGGATTTAGATACTTAATATGCAGCTTAATAGGAAAGAGGGTGTAAGCAAAAGGCTTTATGCCTTATGCCAGGAAAATCACCCTATAAACACTGAATTATCTGTGGCAAATCAATATACAGATTTTATCAAGTTACTTAGACTTATATTTGTAAGAAACATCTATGGAAGAGTTGTTTGACTTTATTAACTTTTAATTCCTAGTAAGATAAATTTTTATATATTTTGATGGAATTGAAAAGTAATTTATGATGTTTTATAATTATAAGATACTTTGGCAGGAGAAAATGTCAAACCCTAAGGTTCAGAAGATTGTAGAAAGGTAAAAAATCTTGAAAGGTCTTTCTAAGAAAGTGAAAATTAAATCGATTTATCGGTGAAATAATTTAGCATCTAGACTCAAATTCAAGGTTATTCTAACCCTTTGATATAGATTTTAATAGTTTTATTGACTACATATTAATCTTTTAAAATATATTAAGTACCTTTTAAAAATTCTGGTTCTCTCCAATATAATTTAGATTAAATATTAGATAAAGGGTAGACATAAAATGATAAATCATTTAAGGGAAATACACTTACTTCATATATGTTTTATATTTTCTAAAATAATCCCAAATTCATATAGATTTTCAATATAACTTGATAGTGTTTGGTGTAACATTTGGCATATGATAGTTACATCAGTCTGGATTCTGGGTTGCAAGTGACGAAAACAAGGTCTGGCTAACTTATCAGAAAAGAAATTTATTGGAAGTGTATCAGCCCATCTTGTTGTGAAGACTGGTGAATCAGGCTCAGAAAATGGACAGGAAACAAGGAAGCATTAGTATCAAGATTCCAAGCTCTGGAAACATTGCAAAGTTGCCTGGTCTGGTCTGGTCTTTGTGACCAAATACTATTACTACTGATGGTTGCCCACGAGAATATATTGAAAACCACACCTTTGTCTTCACATCCTAACTCAACATTCAATATCTCACTTCAAATGACTGAAACTGTCAGGTGACTATACCCTTACTGCCAAGATTATGAAGAGACAATATCTGGATCTCTTCAGCTTGCCAACTTACATGCCAACCAAGGCTTAAATAATAGGAGAATCTTCTCCATCAAATAAGAAGAAATCTTGAGTAGTGGAAAACTGAAGAAAAACAGATGTCCTCTGAACTTGGCATTCCATTATACACACACACACACACATACATACATACAGTCGATTCTTGTTATTTGTGGTAGTTATGTTCTGTAAAATCTCCTTGAACACTGAAGGATTAGTGAATACTAAGCATTACACCCGGGGAAAAATACAGAATTAGGTTCATGTGAGCCTTTGATCACATTTTCATCAGCTGATCAATACTTAACTTCTTTTTATTTCTGTTTATGCTTAAAGACATCCTACTTAACATACATTGTTAATTCATTAACATTGAACTTATGACCAACAGTACTATAACTTATGCTGGAATGAAGCCTATCTAACACATGTATATTCTCCTTAAGGCATACCACAGCCTTCTTGCCCTTAGGAACACTACACAGCACTTTGCCAATGTGCTTAGGGAACATTTTAAAAAGCAAAACAACCAACAAAAAGCACGAAAATGTTTTTTAAAAATGTGGTGCTACATAAACTGCAAGAAGGACACATTTGCAGTATGAAAGCTAAAACAAGAAGGCAGAGTGTTGCCTTGTTTAATTTCTGCTGGGAATGTGAATGTCCAGCAGCTGAAATTTTTTGCTGCTCTGTGCATGAGTATGATTGCAAATGACAGCAAAAGTACCAAGAGTATTGATTTGGGGTTACAAATAAATTTCAGCAAGTAGATAAATTCACAAATATGAAATCTGTGAACAATGAAGATAGACTGCATATATATATATATATATATGTATACATATACATATATAATGCATATATATGTATACATATATATCATGCATATATATACATATATATATTGCATACACACACACACACACATATATATTTAGAATTGACAAGTACTGCTGTAATTCTGAAAACTGTAAAGCATACACATGCATATAAACCCTGAAGTCATAGTAACGTAAGTCAATGATCTAACATACACAAAAATTCTGTAGTGGCATCGACACCTTTCAATGTTTAAAATTTTTAGTATATTTCTGTTATTAGATAAATGTCATAATGTAGGAAATTATATGTCTCCTATATTTGATTTTCTGGCTTAACTGCTAATACTTCGAATATGTTTTTACGTCTATGAATTGCTTATCATTTGTGGGTTTTACTTAGCTATGTCAAAATCTCTTAGCCATTATTCAAGTTTTTAGTATAAAAAGCTAGTGCCCAACTCCTGTATAATATTTTCAGTTTCTAAATTACATTGAAAGTTAATTATCTAAAGTATTAATTGTACTCCTTTGTTTAAAGATACTTCAGATTGAAGTAATTTTTTTCTACTATTTACACATTTGATGAGTTGGATAGATCTTATCAGTCAAGTGACTTCTCGAGCCCTTAGCAAATTAAAGATATTAAAACACAAATAATTTAGCCTAATTCCTGTCAACATTCCCACCTGTGGTTTCTTTCTGGACACGAACAGAAAGAAACCACAAGATGTTGGTATGGCTAAGTGCTTTCTGTACTTTAATGTTTAAACTTTTCCGGCTTTCTCTTGGTTTACTTACTCTTGACCTTTGGTGTATGACAATGGAGATAATGATATGAAATGTAGCTTTTGAAGAAACAAGGAGGAAAAGCCATCCAATTCCAAAACCATGATCCAGATGGTTTTGGGATTGGAAACCTTCCTTGCCAGCCCCATGGTTAATGTCAGCATTAGTGATAACTTCTGGCAGAGATGGATCAGAAGGGGGTGTTAGGACTTATTTGAAGCAGAGACTTGGATCAAAGATTCAGAAGCCTTTTATTTCAACATAATGCTGATAAGGGAGACAGGACCAAAATAGGTGTAGTCTGGTAGACATCTCAGTCCTAGAATCCAAAGACATCCAACTGAAAAATATCAGAAGATAGAATTCAACTTCTAGGTAATAGGAGAACAAAAATGATTCTAGAACTTGAAGGCTGTTTGGCCTCTGCCCTGTTTTATACTATCTCCTACAGTGGGTGGGCTAAGGTCATGAGATATCATTTTAAGCAAGAAGGAGGTCGGAAGCTTGCAGGATAAGGTCGGACATGCTAAAATAATCTTTCAGAAATAATAGGTCTACAATAAAATCAGGTACACGTGTATGAATTTCTGAAGGAAAGTGAATTCAGTTCTTGGAAAATAATAGAGAAAAATGGCAAAGACTCTAAGACCTACTATTCATATATTCATTTATTTGAAGTAAATTCATATCTAAAATAAAAAATGAAATACCATAATTCATTGATTCTTAGATGCACTTAATTTTTTTTTTTCATTTTATTTATTTTAGAGAGAGAAAGGGAGGGAACAGAGGGAGAGAGAGAGAATCCCAAGCAGGCTCCACTCTCTCACAGCAGAGCCTAATTCCAGGCTCGATCCCATAATCTTGGGATCACCACCTGAGCTGAAATCAAGAATCCACTGCTCAACCAACTGAGCCACCCAGGCACCCCAAGATGCACTTTTTAAAACATTTTTAATATCTCTGAAACCTGTAGACATCTTACAATCAGTGGTATCCTACAGTTAAAATTGGATGATTCTTTTCTTCATGAAACATAAAATAAGGAGCCTTGTTACAATTGAAGTTAACTTTGATCTGATTAAATATAGTAATACACCTTAAATTTAGAAAAAGATATTCATTACTAAAAGTAAGATTAATAAACTATATAAAATATACATTTAAAAATAATTTTAACATGACACTAGAATTTAAACCTAGAGATCAGTAGATGCCTGGACCCTAAAGTGGATCAACTTTCCATTATTTTGCACAAAATTCTTTTTGTCTACATGTATGTATACTTTTCTCCATAAAGAGTCTTTAGTTTTCATCAAATTCTAAGCTAGTAATCAAAAGCAAAAAACATCTTAAATAATTATAGATGATTATTTTTTAATAGTTCAAATGATGATTGCATAGTAGATGAACATTTTCTAATTATTACATTAAAATAATTCATCAGGGCGCCTCGGTGGCTCAGTCAGTTAAGCATCCAACTTTGGCTCAGGTCACGACCTCATGGCTCATGGGTTCGAGCCCCACAATGGGTTCTGTGCTGACAGCTCAGAGCCTGGAGCCTGCTTTGGATTCTGTGTCTCCCTCTCTCTCTCTCTCTGCCCCTCTCCTATTTGTGCTCTTTCTCCAAAATAAATAAATAAATAAACATTTTTAAAAAGTTGGAAGAAAAAAAAATTCATGCAAGTAACTTTTTTGTTTGTTTGTTTGTTTTGGATTCTTTATGAATATCCTAATATCCCATAGCTTAACAGACATAATTTCATTTGATTTATAGTAGAGTCCTTCATTTATACCCAGAATGAAAAAGCAGAAAGGACTCTTTACTATTCCAGTAGAATGTATCACAGTATTACATTTTAGTGGCTAGAAAACAGTGTCAATTTCCATATTGACACTTTAAAGAATTAAGTGTAAATCCAACTTTATAACTTTAGAATAATTTCTTCTAGTTTCCAAACAATCTGTTCTTTTTGTAAAATCCATGCAATGGGAAGAAGAATGTCAACTGAAATTCAACTATATTCACAGTCTCATTTTAAAAGGAAAAGTAGAAATTTTTAAAAAGAGGAAACTTTAAAGGAAACTCAGAATAATAGAGTTTTGATTATGAAGGTTAAAGCCCAGGCTACTGTGGAGAGGAGACAAAAGAGAAATAGTTTTCATTCAAAACAATAATTTGATATTTGAGCTGTCCTTTGTCTATTAAAGACCCAAGAGATTGGGGCGCCTGGGTGGCTCAGTCCATTGAGCGTCCGACTTCAGCTCAGGTCATGATCTCACGGTCCGTGAGTTCGAGCCCCACGTTGGGCTCTGTGCTGACAGCTCAGAGGCTGGAGCCTGTTTCAGATTCTGTGTCTCCCTCTCTCTCTGACCCTCCCCTGTTCATGCTCTGTCTCAAAAATAAATAAACATTTTAAAAAATTAAAAAAAAAGACTCAAGAAAGAAAACTGGTTTGCTCCAACGATTCAAGTCAAGAGGAAAAAGAGGAAAAGATGACCCTAAAAGGGGAACAAGAATGCGAGAAATTATGGGGGCACCTGGGTGGCTCAGTTGGCTAAGTATCCAAATCTTGATTTCACACGTTGTGAAATCTCATGGTTTGTGAGTTCAAGCCCTGCATCGGCCTCTGTGCTGACAGCGTGAAGCCAGCTTGGGATTCTCAGTCTCTCTCTCTCTGTCCCTCCCCTGCTCAATTTCTTTTTCACTCTCTCAAAGTAAATGAATAAACATTAATTTTTTTTTAATGTGAGAAATTGGAGAACAAATAAAAGAAAGAGATTTTTTTATGGCAGAGATGTCTAGGAACTTAGAAACAATGCTGTCATTCAATTTTTATTTTTTATTTTTTGCACTGCAGTAATTATGCTCCAGCATACTATGGATCTGGTAGAAGATTTGCATAACAGCATTATATTAGTTGTACCTTTGGAAGTGAAATAGAAGCAGTACAGACATGTTTGAGATCTCAGCCTTTGTAGCCAGGCTTATTTTGGTTCAAATCTAGGCTCCAACAATACAACTACCAACCTCTCTGTGCTTCATTTACCTAAGCCCCAAAATGGAGGTAAAGTGTACTTAATCCATAGAGTTGTACTCAGGATGAAATCAGTTAATGCATAAAAAGTTCTTATAACACTTTTAGGCATATGATAAACATTAAACAAAAGATGTCGGATAAAATGACACATAGAAAACCCAAGCAACTTGTGGCAGTATTGGGTGTTACTGAGTAATGGAAAACTGAGTCAGGAGCAGGGATTTAAAACAAAGTATCTGGACAAGTCTATGTGCTCCTTTGTGACCCTTTTGTATGGCATCTCAGGAAGGTTCAGAGATAGCAAGAGTAGGAACGAACCTGTTCCAGTTTTATGGAATGGAGACTCGAGTTGATTTTGTGAAGATGTTAATAAAGGGTAACTCTGGAAGGCTGAAAGACTGTGGGATATTCTGGTTACATATGCAACATGGAAAGTGAAATTTTTCAGTTATCTCCCTCCTCAGAAATAACCTCTGTTAACAATATAATGTATAGAATATGCTTTTTTCTTCGTAGTCTTAATAAAATTATTTTTCTTTTAAATGAAGAAAAATACATGTTCAATAATCATTTTCATTTCCGTGAATTGACCGGCATGAAACGATTCTTTGTTTCCATTTTCACTGTTCTCAAAAAAAGGTGCTACTCTGAAAATTGGGAGACATAGACCTTCCAGCTTTAACTTGTGCTACCCTATGCAAATGGATTTTTATCTCAGGGATTCAATACCATCATATTTTAAATGAAAGTATTTAGCTAAATCATCTCTAAAGTGCTTTCCAATTCTAAAATTATATAATTTTAAGTGCTCAATAGCAACTTGGTTGATTGAATTATAACCAGTCACAAACCATTCATAATGTTAAAATTGGTGATGGCAATGGAAGAGGAAGCAGGCAGATTTATAACCTAAGCAGTGGCATTTGGAGCTGGGGGTGGGGAGGGGGGGGCGAGGAGGAGGAAAAAAGGATGGCCAGAGATTACTAGACAAGGCATTGATTTCTGGAATTTTTGTCTCCAATCTCTTGAAGTCTTTGCTTTAACTATCCTCTACCACTCAATCTGCAGTTGTCATAATACTTGCTGGAAGTAGATGTTTTCTTAGAATGAGTAGCATGTAAATCAGTGATTTAAGTCTTGGGATTGTCAGATTCATGAGTTGCCTGGGTGGCTCAGTCCTTTAAGATGCTTTAAGCATCTGACTTCAGCTCAGGTCATGATCTCATAGTTCATGAGTTCAAGCCCTGCATCAGGCTCTCTGCTGTCAGCACAGAGCCAGCTTCAGATTCTCTGTCCCCCTTTCTCTCTGTGCGTCCCTGCTTGCACTCTGTCTCTCCCAAAAATAAATAAACATTAAAAAATAAATTGTTGGGTTTGTTTCTGACATTAAGGACAGTAAACCAGAGCCATTTTGGGGAATATTGTGGGGAACTAGCATTGAAAGAGCCCATGGGAAGTAAATAACTGAATGGGAGTTATAGACCCATTGGTGGGTGGAAGGCTTGGCATAAAGAGAAGAGGGAGTTAATAGACAAGTCTGGAAACTTTTGAGTTCCTTAGTTTCCGTGAAAGCCGGCCCCCAGTCAAAGTTCCAAAGGAAACTGAGTTAATTCAAAATGTAGATACTCTAGCCTGAGATGCTTTGAATTTATTTATTCAGCTCGAGGCATTTGCTCTCTATATATGTTATTTTAGGATTATGATGCCAGATGTTTCTTGTGCAGGATGCTGGCAATGAAATTCTTCGCATATTTACCTTTTGATTTTTATCTGGGAGGCTTTGACTGGCTGTCACATGACTGCGATGAAAAGAAATAAACAATCTAACTTTTTAAACTTAAAGTTTAATAACTCTTCTCACATTGATATACTTATCAAGCTTAGTATCATTGATAGTCATAGGCCCTTTTCTCAACTTTTGTTCATTCTTTCTTGTCTGCAATCATACCCTGTGAAATAAAATTAAAAATATATAATTACAGTCCTCTTGGTAGGCTGTTGACTATTTTGAGTTAAAAAGCATTCTGTGCTGGCAGCAGAAACACAGCAGCAGTGGTCTAATTTCCTCTAATCCACTAGGTGCCTGCTTAATTACAACCTTCCATTTACTAGCTCTCTGGCTGTATTCCATCTTTGCTTGTATATATTTTTTTCATTCAGTTTATCATCCATTTCTATTTCATCGAGCAACATATAATACAGATTGTGCCTGTTCTGCTGCCTGGCTTGCACACATTCAGTGGAGCCATTTCTATATTTTGTTGTAGAGTTGATTTTGACTTTTTTTTTTTAACTCAGAAGAAAGACATTTATAATGAAGTTTAATCTTTAACAGTTTTTTTTAAATGTCAGAATATTATGGGAAATAACAGAAGCGTTTAAAAATCTTTTCAACTGTCAAATTGATAAGGAAGCTGGCAGATACGGGGGAGAAAATGAAGAGATGTTGGTGGAAGTGTTTGGCTGCCATATAATGTATCTTGTTAATTACTTTCAATGAAAGAAGACTCTTACAACTAGTTTTCAAAACCACTCTCTTGTATATACATGCAGATCATACTTCTTCAAACCAACCAAATGAATGAAGTCAATAAATGTTAAATTTAATAATTCAATATGCAATTATTATTTATGAAAGGACTTATTGATTATATAGATTTAATTATATGCATATAACATATATGAAAATTCTGTACAGCTAAAATATTTTTGGTGTCAAAATTGTACATGATATACTATAGGATTCAATAGAATATTGGGTCTGTTTATAGTAAATTTATTCAATTCCTTAGATTGTAATATACATGAAGGCAGGGACATTGTTTAATCTTTTTAGCACCATATTTTGACACTAAATATAATGTGTGGCACAAAGTAAATTCTCAATAATATTTGAAATACAGGGATATAAAGATTTAAATGATTTTTTCCCTATTGCAGGCATAAAGAGATATACGCCTACAGATTTAACAACATTCCATGACAGACAAACATAATGGTTAAGTGTAGAATGAGTTTAACCTTGTGAAGACTGTTGTCAGCTGTTATGAGAAGACAAATTTGGGAGGCTACAGAGACGCAGAGACAATGAAATGTCCATCTAGAAGTTTAGGATATATATACCATTTTTTAGATTAAAAAATAATTGAAAATACAAATGTTAGGGGTTTTTGTAGGTTAAAAATAAAAGATGGTGAGGAGGCAGGAGGAGGGATCATAAACAGAAAGGGGAACAAAGGATTACTTTAGAGTGATAATTGTGTTTTATAACTTGATGATGGTGGTGGCTACATGCCTGTATGCATTTGCCAAAATGCATTGAACTATACACTTAAAATGGGTGCTTTCTGCTGTTTGTCAGTTATATTCAATATGGTTGATTTAAAAAATGTTCCCAAGTAAGCAAGCAAATAAAATAAAATAAAATAAAATAAAATAAAATAAAATGAAATAAGATGATGCGTGATATAGTGCCTTTTTAAAAAAAGTTTAGCCAGAGAAACATTTCACACCCTGACTGGAAGCTTGAACTGGAAATAATTTATCAACTTGGAATTTGTTGACCAAAAAAATCAATGACTCTGTCATTTTCATTTTATTCATTCTTTCATTGTTTCTGGCTATTGGCACCGCAAAAGCAATGCCTAGAAAACATTACAGACCAGAAAGAACCAAGACATCTCACTAAGTTCTTTAATCACTATGAAGGAATGGATTAGAAATTAGTGCCATTCAATATAGCTCATTGCATTTCTGGACAAACACATTTTTGTGATGACATCAAAATTCTCTCTCTTTTTTAATAGAGTTTTTTATCTTTAATTTTGCTGTCTCTGCTCACTTTTATTCAGTAAGCAACAGACTTGCCTCATTTGTTGGGACTAGCTCCATATTTGGCAATGCTTTGAGGGTCTGTATCATAGAGTTCTGTCTGACTTCAAATTATATGATTCTTTAAGCTTTCCTACTGGAATGCAGGCAATGTTCTAACTTTAGTGCTTAGCAATGAAGTCATCATGTCATATGCTCTAAATAAATAGCACAGATAAATGAATTACTCTTTCCAGTGGATTTTTTGAACTTCCTTTGAAAGAATATCTAGATCAGACAATTTAGCTTTTTCTTTTATTTTTTTACCACTATCTTCTACCAAAAAGTATGTAATATGTCGTTATTTGATTCTTTGTCTCAATATCTTTAATTTGGATGAGAATTCTATCTGCATCTAGGATCTATGAGTATGTTGCCATGATTATTTTTCATATTTAGTGGTTATTCACCACATTTTGAACACTCCTTTTCATGTTTGGGGTGATTTTCTTCCTTATAAGTCCTGTCTTCTCAAGGAAAATACCAGGTATTGACTTTCCCAGCCTCCCTTGCAACTTGGATCATGGAATTAGAAGGCTCTGCCAATTCAAAGCATCTATTTGAGTTTCATTTGGACGAGGAGCTACCATTATGTATGAGGTGTTACCTGATGCACCAAATCATAAATTTGGGCATATAGTAAGTCTCCATCATCAAGTGAATTCATCCATCTCATTAATTTATTCCTATGATCTCATTAGAAGTTCCCAATGACTAATTAACAAAGAAGGAAAAGGTTGAACTTGCTTTGGTTTATAGACCATCCTGCATGGTATATAAGAAATATGGACCTCCGCAGTGTTAGAATAGTACTCAGGGATGTACCTAAAAGACAGTGGAGAATTAATATCCTAAAGGGAAGAATTTTGGGCAATATCTTTCATTGCCCACTTAGAAGGAAATAAGACTCGAAGTACCTTTTATACCCATTCATAGATACTGATTAATAATTCAGCATGGACTCAAACTCAGAAGAAATGAGAACGGAGGGCTGCTGACAAGACATGTTAAGGAAGAGCTATTTAGATGGAGAACAAAATGTACCTAGAATGTGAGACTATTTGTTTCCCACACTAATGATAAACTAAGGGCTCTCACTGTGAAGGAGGTTATTAATATTCAGATACAAAAGATGACCTCACTAATAAATGTCAGTAATTACGCCAATACTGAATGGGCCCATTCTTGCTTTCAGTGTGGAGAATATGTACCAAATCAACATGTCCTTCCTTAACACGATCTAGCCATTTATTGATTATGTTACATTTGCAGTTTGCCAGTGATAGAAGTCTCAGGCAGCAAAATGCTTAACCCTGATATAATCCTTAACAACCCACATTGTTGTGTGTGACAACTTATTATGAATTAGACAGTGATTTGGACTCACTGAAATAAATTACTAGTTTGGATTTGGATATTTAAAGTTACATTCTTTCTTTTCCGGGAATAATATCTGTGGATTAATTGAATGTCTTGTCTGCCTTTATGATAGCCAATGTACCACTGCTTCTGACCAAGGAACTGATTTTACAGGGACAGAATTACAGCATAGACGTATTAGACATACTAGACTTAGAGGTCCAGCTATGTACTTCTATCACCCAAAAGCAGCTTGTCTTGATAGATGTGTAAAAGATTATTGAATACACATTATGGTACCAATCTTGTGACATGACTGGTATGCCACCTTGAAGAATGTGGCATATGTTATGTGCCACTAATTAGTATATGGTGCTTTTTCTTCCAACAATCTGGGAACAAAGATGTTAGGAGTCAGAATATCACCTCTACTTTTACTCCTTATGACCTATTGGCAAAAATTATGATTCATGGCTGTTGGTTTGGAAGTCTTAGCAGCCAAGTGAATAATGCTTCTCCCTGACACTTAACTATATTTTTATAGAACTAGGAGCTGAAAGTGCTTCGTGATCATTACAAGCTTCTTATAAGTTGACCAGTAATGGGAGTTAGAATGTTGATAGGATGATTGATCCTGATTATCAAAGATAAGGAGAGACTACACAATGGGTATAGGAATAAATATTTGAAATATAGGATATATTCTCATCTTAATAGTGTTATTATAGCTAGTGGTATAGTGAATGGAAGACTACCATAGATAGAAATACACAAGAAGGACCACCAATGCTTCTGTATTTAAGAAATAAAATTTGGTTTTCCGTCACAAATCGGAACCTTGAACAACTGAGGAATGGTTTGAAGGAAAAAGAAACCTCAAATATATATTGGAAAAAGAAAATCAAAACTTGATATAATGAACAATTCCAGAAATGGGGAATATAGTATCTATTCATACTCCCTGCAGTATCTTACACGTATTTAGATACCTTCAAATATTTTTCTTCTCTTCCTTTCCCCTATTAATTTATATTTATATATTTATATTTTACAATTTAGTTCACAAGTTAGGAAACATTAAGATGGCATTATCATACACTTAGAAGAGTTATGACTATCATCTAGATACTATCTTTGATTTGGAACTGGATACTGAAGCCTATGAGGCTTTGGGTATGTCACTCTTTGAGAATAAGGGCACTTATATTTTCATATGCATGAAGAATAGTTTTGCAATATGTTAGGTGGGGCACTTTCTCGTTTGAAATTTAAATGTGCAAGAAAAATATCTGGTGATGCTGGGAGGCTAGAAAATGGATAGTATTTATTCTACTTTTCCAGATTCTCTTATAGCTAAAATATGGGTATGTGACCTAAATGCTACCAGACACACTATTTAAGAATTCTGTTTGGAAGAGAGAGATATGAAGAGGGAGGCACTCATAGGATCTTTCTGGCAGTTGTGGCACAGCCTGTTGAAGAGATTTCAGTTTTTTGGAATCTAAGTAGCAGAGACCCTAATGTCTGTGTCCATGATCAGCTTCTATTATTTTTCTGGGAAATGTCTCTAACTATGTAGCTTCTGAGCATGATTCCAGAGAATCTTG
Source organism: Panthera onca (assembly GCF_046562875.1). Lineage (NCBI taxonomy): Eukaryota > Metazoa > Chordata > Mammalia > Carnivora > Felidae > Panthera > Panthera onca. The sequence goes on from NC_138342.1 coordinate 50,384,765, forward strand.
GGACCACCTACTCACTAATATATTCATTTTCTATGGAACCTGCCTGAAAGGGTTCTATCGTTTGCATCTTGACTGAAATATACATATAAGTGTATGGCGCACACGTGTGTCACATGCACGTGCATGCATGTGTGCACACACTTGTAGACACGAATATAATACAAATTTTCCTCCATATGTGTCTATTTATTTGCAATATGTTCCCTAAACATAATAGAATTCAAAGGACAAATAATGGGAAGAGCTGTTCATTTATGCATGTATCTACATGTTTATGTATGACATAGAATTAATTCAACTTGAATATTTCTTCATTTTTAGAATTTTTAGTATGTAAGTTTTCAGACTGTCTTTCATTCTTATACTTATTTTATGAAATAAATTATTTATTTTCCAAGTATCTTTATGGTAGAGTAAAATAGGTTATGAGATTCTCAATGTCACCCAATTGAAAATTTTGAAATAGTGCTATAGGATATTTTTTTTTAATTTCAAGGTATTTCTAGTCTTATAAATATAATAGCAAGAGGAAATGCAAAAATCACTAAATAATATGAAAGTCATTATCACATATATGATTTTTAAAACATTACTTATTTAAAATAATTTTTAATTGAGGTTACTAATTTTACATTTTTGCTCAGGGATCTGGAAAGTCCTGGCACTTATGATTTTTTTTATATTCCAATCATGCATATATATTTTATGAAAGCAAATTTATGTTTTAAAAAAAACACACTTTTACAAATATTTGCTATGATTTCTACTCATTGCTAATCAGGCCTGTTAGTAATTGAGTTGAACACATTTTGACTGAACTTGGCAGCACCTAAGATAATTTGTTTTTAACTATTTAAGCAAGTAGCTCATGTTAGAACTAAACTTTTCATTTATTCAGATGGCCCAAGGTAACCAATAGGCCTTTTTGCATTGTGGTGCTTGTCTCTGAATGGCCAGGTCCTCATTCAGGAAGCTATCCTTCTTTATTAGGTTTATTTATTTGTTTGTTTGTTATTATTTATTTATTGTTTTTATTATTTTTTTAATGTTTATTTATTTTTGACAGAGAGACAGAGCATGAGCAGGGGAGGGGCAGAGAGAGAGGGAGACATAGAATCTAAAGCAGGCTCCAGGCTCAGAGCTGTCAGCACAGAGCCCGATGCGGGGTTCGAACCCACGAACTGTGGATCATGACCTGAGCCAAAGTCGGACGCTCAACCGACTGACCCACCCAGGCGCCCCATTTATTTATTTATTTAAAAGATGCTATTCTTTATTTATTAGGTTCTCACGCCCAGGTTAAGAACCTGAGGCATAAGGCTTGTGCCGGTTTATAAGCTTAAATCACTATTGTATTTTTCTTGTAGTTCAGGGTCGAATCTATTCATAGTTGAAGAGGAGAAAATCCCAAGACAACCAAGAGACCTTCCCAAATGTCTACCCTTCAGGCCTCTTGCCATACAAAAATATTTCTTATGGGCTCTCTGCCTTTATTTCCTCTGCTTTCTTTGATTCAAGTATTTGAAGAGGGAGTCCTTTAAATAGACCAAGGGAATCATGTCCTAGGTGGACAGATCCAAGAGCTCACTTCTGATGTTTTCAGGGCACCCAGAGCAAAATAACAATTGAGCCTTGAGGAATTTGGGAAGGTATAAGGAGCCTGGAAACAATCCAGCTATTGTCACCAGGGTTTTTGTGCAATCAGGTCATCAACAGGGATTACATATGAAAGAATAGAAGTTCTTTGCTCACTGGCCGCTCAACAGGTCAAGCACGAAATCTCCCAGTCCCTCATATTTGCGGATTTTAACTGATGGGGCTGGGACACAGATAAAGCCTCTTTGGCACAAATGACATGTGTTGGCATTTAAACGAGAGGAGTGATTTTAATTTTATCATCATTCCAAATTAGGAAGGAAAAAAAATCAAAGAAGAAAAACCCTGTTGTTTTGTCAAAGAAAACGTTTTTTTGTTTGTTTTTAATTTCGTTTCCAGGAATAAAGATAAAAAATAATTAAAACAAAACTTGCCTATGTCCTTTTAAAGCAGTTGGTTAATAAGCTCTGGCTGGCCATTTCAATCTGGAATTTCCCTAGACTATCCCATTTATGATAGAGGCTGGATTTTACAGTGAGGTTTTATGTGCCTGGTCTACATTGGAAAGCCCAGCCCTGTTGTTTAGGACCAGAAATGGACACAATTTAATTCTGTTTATTATAGAAATCAAGTGCTTTTGGAGAGAGACTTGTGAGCAGCTGTTTAATATTGTCTTTCTGCTAATATAGAGGTTCATTTCTCTTGCCCTCTAAGGAAAAAGCAGTTCATGAGATTTCTGGAGGCTCTTTTCTACAGAAAGGGTCTGCTGCCAGGATTTAGCAGCAAAAAAGATTTGCTGTTAATTGGTGGGTCTGGCTGTCTCTGACAGGTGTCTGTTTAAGGCCTATACACCAGTAGGATTTCTAGGGATTCTGCAAAGAACACATCAATAATCAGAATAGAAAATGAAAACATCATTTTGTTATAAAATTTCCCAGGTACCTTTAAAATCTTTTTTAGCTCAATTCAATATGAAGAAAGTTTTTGAACTGATGATGGGCAAGGATTTACCGCCTTCCTCAGAGGCTGTTTAATAGTTAAGGAAATTAAAAAAAGTTTTTTTAAACAATAAAGTTAAAATAATTGAGTAAATTTTAAGGTGAGATGATGGTTTTAATAATTGTGCTTATGACGATAAGTAAATGAAACTCACAGTCTCTCAAATGTATGTTACAATGATGTAAAGGAGACAGACTTCCTGGAAAATCAAAATGGCTTTAGTCCTTAGGTCATTTTTTTTATTTTTGGTATTGATATGAGTAAACATGTACCTCTAGGATAAGTAAGACATTCTCCTATTCTCTCAAGGGCCAGTTCTGGCTCTATACCTACTATATCACATCTTAGGGTCTTTTTTGTCAGTGTTAAGAGAGGGACAGCCAACTGTATCTAAGAATTCTTGAGTGAAATTTATGAATATATAAACTATATGTGAATTACTTTGAAAGTTGGAATAACATTGAGGAATTATTAAATGGAGAGGATTTGTACTACACATGAATTTGGGGCCAAATAGCCACTTAAAATATGCCTTGAGAACATACCCTGGTGGGTTTCTAAAAGCGTGTGGGTAGTCTTATAGGTAGAGTGAGCTTTCTGCATTAAGACTACATGGGGTAAATGGGGGCACCTGGCTGGCTCAGTTAGAAGAGCATACGACTCTTGATCTCTGGTTCATGAGTTCAAGCCCCACGTTTGCAGTAGAGATTATTGAAAATAAATAAAACAAGATGGTTAAAGTGTTAAAGATCATGTGTACTTTATCATCATCATCATCATCATAATAGTAATAATAATAAAGACTACATAGGGTGAGTTTATTTCTCTCTGTGTTCCATGTTTATTTTTGCTGTTGTTTTACATGATTTTGAAAAATTTACTTTGGATTCCTTCATTCATTGTCTTTTTTTGGGGGGAAAAAAAGGACTAATTTTAAACTTTATTGCAGAAATGAATTGTGTAAAATGATTCAGAAACAAATTGTTTAACAGTCAGAGTGTTTGCCACCTGCCGGCCTAAGAAGCTGAATTATTAGAGAACGGATTTTAATTCTTATTTTTTTGTGTTAGTTTTTAGAGAGATAGAGAGAGCACAGGCATGCTAGCAGGGGAGGGGCAGAGAGAGAGAGAGGGGACAGAGAATCTGGAGCAGGCTCCATGCTATTATTGCAAACTCAGTGTGGGGCTTGAACTCACAAGCCGTGAGACCATGACCTGAGCCGAAGTCAGATGCTCAACTGACTGAGCCACCCAGGCACCCCGATTTTATTTCTTTCACACCCTGTAAATCTGTATTCCAAGATGAGCCTTTTTTAGTTTCCAACTGAAATAAGGAGTATCCCTGAATAAGGTGGAAATAAAAATATACAGGATAGCACCTTGAAAGCATGACTTACAAAGAAAGCTCTTTGAAATAAAAGACAATCCTTAGGTAAGTACTTGTATCCTTTATGGATGAAAAATATCTTTAATAAGAAATTTTAATCCCTGAGAATTGTTGGATCTCAAGGAAATATGTAACCTCAAGATCTTGGAAGCAAGGATTTTAGAGAAAAAGGGAGAAGAAATTTGGGGACTGCGTGACCGTGGTGCTGCTATCTCCAGCCTGGACTACTCATTAGAGAGAATTACACGTTTTTTTGTTTTTGTTTTTGTTTTTGTTTTTGTTTTTTTGCATGTAATTCTGTAAGCCCTGTTTATGCTGTTATATAAAGGTGACCATAATACTAACGGATACGTTGACCCAAGCAAGTTGGGGTGGACAAACTGCAGAAATCTCTCTCCTTCCCTCCTTCTCTCGGTCCCTCCCTTCCTCCCCCTCTCCTATGGGTTGAGAAGTAGGATGTCATAAGCCTATATTTACCAAAATACACTTGGAATAATAAGCAATAAAGCTTGACTTCAAGCTGTAGACTCTGACTTCACACCTTCTTTCTCTACTGCACAGTTATTTTAATAATATTTATCATTTATGTGCACAATCCCACAGCATTTTTGTATTCAAGGTTAGACTGATGATGAATGAAATAATATGAGAAAACGAAACTTGACATGGAGTGACCATAAAAAAAAATTTTCCTCTTTTTCTTCCCTCTAGGTAATGGTAGAGTTTACAGCGTTCACGCAGGGATCAGGAGCACTTTTTAGGCTTTTTGAAGGTCATGTTATTCTTGTGTTTTAAAATGAAATCATTAGATAGTAACATGTAGTTATGCTGTAGAGTACTATTTGGGAAGAGAGGGGGAATGAAATTTATATCCTACATTTGCAAGCATGTTGTCCTCACTTGAATGGAGATGAGAATTAAATTAGCTCTGGGGCAGTTAGTTGGTGGCTCAGTTGGTTAAGTGTCTGACTCTTGGTTTCAGCTCAGGTCATGATCTCCAGGTTGGTGAGTTCAAGCCCCTCACTGGATCCTGAGCTGACAGCATGAAGACTGCTTGGGATTCTCCCTCTTACTCTGCCCCTCCCCTGCTCTCTCTAAATAGATAGATAAATAAATAAATAAATAAATAAGCTTATAAAAAGTTTTTTTTAAAAAGGAGTAAATTAGCTGATATCTTTTAAACGACAGTATGATTTCTGTTCTAAAGAATTTTATAATCATTGACCAAGGTTTTTATCAGCCTATAAGAAGACTCGTATTCCTAATATAGATATCTATATCTATGTATATATTTACACCTGTAAATATATACATATGTTTAATATATACATATATAATAGCACCAGGGTATATTTCTGTATATATACACATATATATATTTGGATTTTAAATGGAGAATGATGATTCTCTCTCTCTCTTTTACTGTACGTAAGAAATTGGTGGGTTTCTTGGCTGTTTTTAATTTCTTTTTTTTTTCTTTTTTTTTTTTAACTTGGCTGTTTTAATCTGCTTTCACAATTTAGTTTAGGAGAAAGCCATCACCTGAACCATTCACTTTTCACCCTCTTGAGCTGCCACATGGGAGTGCTTTTAAAACAACTTGAACTTTATACATGAGCATGATTCAACTTTAGTCTTGTCCTGTATTTCACAAAAATGTGGGTAATTTTCATCAATTACTTTTACATATGTTTCTAGTCCTCTGTTATGGTTATATGAAGAGGCAAAATTTGTGGAAATAGTACCAGACAGTGATCCTGTTTTAATAAGATTTCCAGTCTAATTATATGTGCTCTAAAGGTTCAAATAACATTTGGATCAACTGCCAAATTTTTTGGGTACTTAGCTGAACTGAACTTCTGAACTTCTGAACAAGTTCACTTTTCAGGGGTTGAAAGATTCTTCTAGAGAAAGCAAATCCCTTGGTCTGGTCAGGAGTTACTTAATTCTTTTTTTTTTTTTTTACAGTGTAACTTGTTACATCTGACCTGTATATACCTTTCCTGCTTAGCTTACTTGTAAGGAAGTGGAACCACTACTTTCAGAACACAGAGGGTTTTTTTTTCCCCGAAGGTAGTGAATGCATGTTTTGAATTGTGTCCAGTTATGTTCAAATTCGGAAAGAAAAAAAAATGTCCTCTTTTATGTTTGTAATTTACATTACATTAAGCTTATGCCCAGATGATGTCACTTCTGACTATAAAAGATAACATTTTCCAATTAATAATAACAACTAAGCTTTATACAGATTTTATAATGCCATCCCCATTTTTAAAAATGCATAATGTGATTCTGACAAGTCCCTCTGAAATTTCTTATTAATCTCATTTTACAGGAAAAGAATGAGTCTTGGAAGTTTAATGACTGGGCGAGCATCTGAGTTCTTGAACTGAGATTTTCTGACTTTTGGTTCATTTGTCAGTCTGCTATACCACAGCTACCTCTAACCTCATGTGAGTAGCCCTTTGCAAGTCACAAAAGAAAACACAATGACTAATATGAAAGAGCTAAATTTTATCCACAAGCTACCAAGTGAGTTACCTTAAGTCGAGGTGGAGTCCAACGTACCTAAGCCACACGTAAGCTGAAGCTACTGGAGAGCAGACGAGTCAGGCTTGAGAAAAGTGCCACCAAAGAGACAGGGCGAGTGGTCCTGGTTTCCTATTTTCTAGCTCTAGTCTGTGGTCAGATGGAATCATGAGGCTCCTCTCTACAGATTTTTTTTGAAAGAAATAAAGAGAATAAAAACAATCTGGGGGCACCTGGTTGGCTCAGTCAGTTAAACATCTGACTTCGGCTCAGGTCATAATCTCAGGGTTTGTGAGTTTGAGCCCCCGTGTCGGGCTCTGTGCTGATAGCTCAGAGCCTGGAGCCTGCTTCAGATTCTGTGTCTCCCTCTCTCTCTGCCCCTCCCAGCTCACACTGTGTCTCTCTGTGTCTCAAAAATGAATAAACATTAAAAAAAATTTTTTTAATCTGATGTTCTCAAGGAACTGATAGATTCAAAAGGCATTTTAATTTTATCTTAATTCTTAGAAGGTGGAAAATTGCTGTCTATTTCTTTGCACCAATGCCTCCATACCAAAAAAAAAAAAAAGTTAAATTATAACCTATTTGAATGTTTTAAGCCAGATCTAGAAAATAACCATTCAAATTCTATCATAGATCAAGTTAATATATTACTATGAATGGCTGCAATCATTTGAAAAATATCTCTGGCTGAATTCAACCATTTAAAAGAGTCTCCAAATACTAAGTTCAGGCAACTATTTCCTCTTCCCTGAGGATTCTACTGAAATTATAGAAAAACCTTATAAGCAACAAACAGCAATACTGTCATTAGAAATCAAGAAAAGGTTTGCTAGAACAACAAAAGGTTAAGGAATTCTTAGAGAATAGAAATCAGGTGATAAAGCTGAGAGTAAGAAAAGAAAACTAGTGCTTGGTACTAGACATAAGCATAGATCTTCTGTAGAAACTCCAAGGTCAGAGTCAACATGTAAACGTGAGAGTGGGCCAGGGAGCAATCAGCACAGTGATTCATTAAAGAGCTGCCTCTTTCTTTCTCCTGTAAATAATTAGGCTGGCAGCAATGACTTTTACCCTTAGGCTCAAGCCAGGGAACTACTCTAGGAAACAGTTTGCAAGTGGCCTCAGGGGTGAGTTCACTGAGTTCTGAGAGAGAAGCACAGTGAAATTAGAAGTTAACATAGATTTGAAAAGTGGAGGTAGCAAAAAGACATCCTTCCCTAAAAAAAAAAATACCCTATACATACCTTTCTGAAGTTGTACCATATTGCTGGAGGGCAAGAGTTGGGGGGGGGGGCAGAGAAGAAGCTTCTAGTTGCCTTAGTGACTTGCTATCTATATACCCTAATGGCAAAAATATCACTGGGCCCTACCCAATAACCTAAAAATATCAATTAGTGTCCTCTATTCAAGGAATGTGGCCTATTGGTAAGGGAGGGATTCTCTCTCTCTTTCTATCTCTTTCTTTATCACTTTCTCTCTGTCTCATCATCTATACAAGGAAGAAAGCCAAGTACAGTCCACCTACATTAATTAATCTAACAGACTTCTTTCAAAATAGGAACTGACTCCATGTCTAGTAGGTACATTAAACAAGGAGAATTCATGGAGTATAATCATAAATGCAAATTTAGTCTTATCTGCCACTGTTCTTTTTATCCCCCTGGTCAAGCAGGATAGACTTTCCTTACTTTTGGAAGAAAATGCATGGCTTTTCACTCTTCATGGATAGAAGTATTTTGGTTAGTGTCAATAGCAAAGCAAGTTTGGGTTCATGGCCTTAATTAAAGTCTCAGCTTCACTATATTAACTGACACTTCAGTATTTATTCAAAGCTAAGACTTTTCCCAGGTCCCTCAGCTTCTGCGGATGCACTGCCTGCTTTTTGGGAAGCTGTTATTCTGATTTTTTCCTCTTTCTCTCTCATTTCTTTCCCTACTGATAAACTTTTATTTCTGACCTTAAGGGTTTGAGAAGGAAAAAAAAGGGAAAATATCACTTATTTCATAGGGTTGTTGTGAGAAATGAAATAATACACCATATTTAACAGAATCTAAGATGCTAATGATCGTAAAACCATACTTATGTGATGTACCACAAAAAAGGGAAAACAGATGTTGCCCCTTAAAATGTGACACAATACTACTTTAAATCATTTTTACTGTTTATTTTATAATTTTTGAAATAATTTTTGTATCTACTTATATCTAGTTTTTTGACCCTTCTAATATATAAATAAGGAAGCTATAAGTGAGATAAATTTATTAATGTAGTTCTAAAACTCTTTCACATTCAGTCTAACATGTTGGAATCACTATCTGACTGCAATTAACGTCTGTGTGTTTCTACATACTTTCCTTTTTTTATGCCATGAACATCATTAGTGATAGGGCATTTCTTAAAAGAATGTTCCATTACTGTTTATGGAATTTTCTTCCAAGTGGCTGACTCCCTTCTTTCAAGTTTTGATGAAGGTGTCATTTTAATTTTATCAGAAGATATTAAGAAAAGTGTTTTAGACAAACAGGTAATCAGGACTTTTCCTTCTTCCTCAAATAATCCTTAAATGGCTTACTGATTAAAATATTAAGGGGCGGAGGGCAGTAGTCCAGTCATGTCATGGAAACGACCAAATAAAGGTCTGCACAGACAATGATAACTGTGCCATAACTGGCTAATGGCTAATCATAAAAGTATATTGATTGTAAAATGCATCTGGATTTCAAAAGTGTTATGATGTGAGAATGTGGACACACTGAAATTGATAAAATATGATATGTGCACACGTGTATTTGTGTGTGTATATATCAACAGTGTCTGGCAAATATTAAACCCTCTATATGCATTAGCTATCATTATATGATTAATGATTGTTATAATAGGGGCATCTGGGTGGCTCAGTCTGTTAAGCATCCGACTTTAGCTCAGGTTGTGACCTCACAGTTCAGGGGTTCAAGCCCCACGCTGGGCTCTGTGCTGATAGCTCAGAGCCTATAGCCTATATTAGATTCTGCGTCTCCCTCTCTTTCTGCCTTTCACCTACTCGTGATATGTCTCTCTCTCCTTCAAAAATAATAAATAACCATAAAAAAATTAAAAATGATTATTATAATAACTTGAATGATACCCTAAAAGAATGGTTTTGTGTGCTCTGGCTCTGGCATGTATTTAAAATTAACTTTTTCTGGGGCGCCTGGGTGGCTCAGTCGGTTGAGCGTCCGACTTCGGCTCAGGTCACAATCTCGTGGTCCGTGAGTTCGAGCCCTGCGCCGGGCTCTGGGCTGACGGCTCAGAGCCTGGAGCCTGCTTCCGGTTCTGTGTCTCCCTCTCTCTCTGCCCCTCCCCCGTTCATGCTCTGTCTCTCTCTGTCTCAAAATAAATAAACGTTAAAAAAAATTTAAAATAAAAAAAATAAAATTAACTTTTTCTATTGCCAGAAATTTTGTAGGTATTTTGAAGACTCCTTTTTTTTTGGAGAAAATTGCATCCTTTGTCAGTCTACTCCACAAATATTCTTTCTTGTGTACTCATAGCACCCTCTCAGGTGGTTCTTTTGGGGAAGACAAAACTAAAAGACAACCCGCAGAATGGAAGAAGATATTTGCAAATGACATGTCTGACAAATGGTTAGTATCCATGATCTATAACCAACTTATCAAACTCAACACCCCAAAAGCAAATAGCCCAGTTAAGAAATGGGCAGAAGACATAAATAGATATTTTCCAAGGAAGACACCCAGATGGCCAAAAGACACATGGAAAGATGCTCAATATCACTCATAATCAGGGAAATACAAGTCAAAACCATGATGAGTACCTCTCAATTCTGTCAAAATGTCTAAACATAACAACACAAGAAACAAGAGATGTTGGTGAGGATGTGGAGAAAGGAGAACCCTCTCCCACTGTTGGTGGGAATGCAAACTGGTATAACCACTCTGGAGAACAGTATGGAGTTTCCTCAAGAAACTAAAAATAGAACTACCCTACAATCCAGCAATTGCACTGTTATGTATTTACCCAAAGGATACAAAAACACAGATTCAAAGGGGTACATGCACCCAGATGTTTATAGTAGCATTATAAACAATAGCCAAAACAATGGAGACAGCCAAAATGTCCATTGACTGATGAGTGAAAAAGATGTTATATATATACAAAATGGAGTATTACTCAGCCATCAAAAAGAATGAAATATTGTCATTTGCAATGATGTGGATAGAGCTAGAGTGCATTACGCTAAGCGAAATAAGTCAGTCAGAGAAAAACAAATACCATGTGATTTCACTCATACGTGGAAATTAAGAACCATTAACAGATGAACACGTGGAAAGGGGGAAAAAAGAGAGAGGCAAACAAACCACAAGAGACTCTTAATGATAGAAAATAAACTGAGGGTTGATGAATGGAGATGGGTGAGAGATGGGCTAAAGGGGTGATGTGTATTAAAAAGTGAACCGGGGTGCCTGGGTGGCTCAGTCAGTTAAATGTCTGACACCTGATTTCAGCTCAGTTCATGATCTCACAGTTCGTGGGTTCAAGCCCCGCATCGGCCTCTGTGCTGTTAGCACAGAGCATGATTGGGATTCTCTCTCTCTCTCCCTGTCTCTCTGCCCCTCCCTTGTTCATGCTCTCTCTCTCTCTCTCTCTCAAAATAAATAAATAAACTTAAAAAAAAAAAGAAGTGAGGAACAGGAATTGAGCTATTAAAAAAAAGGGGGGGACTTGTAATAAGCACTGGGTGTTGTATGTAAGTGATGAATCACTGAATTACTCCTGAAATGAATATTGCAGTGTATATTAGCTAACTAAAATTTAAATTAAAATAAATAAATAAATAAATGGTAAGATATAAATAAAAAAAAAAGTAGAATTACATCTATAGTCATACCTCCGTGATTCATCTTTCATTAAGAACTTGGTAAAGATAGAATTGCATAATTTCATTCTGATCCTACTTACACAGAGGCAGTCTCCCCTGGTTCATTCTTACCTTAGTGTTCCATGTTTTCCTCCACATTCATAGCTTCATGCATGCTACTTTTTCTGTGTAAAACATGTAGTCTTTGCTTAGGCTCCCTACACTCATCTACTCCTTCATGACTGAATGATTTCACCACATCCTCCAGAAGGTTCTCCTCTCTTTGCTTCTGAGCCTTTTTGTTTTGTTTTGTTTTGTTTTGTTTTTAAGTAGCCTTCACACCCAGCATGGAGCCCAAGGCAGGGCTTGAACTCACAACCCTGACATCAAGACCTGAGCTGAGTTCAAGTGTTGGATGCTTAACCAACTGAGCCACGCATGTGCCCCCTCTGAGATTTTCTTTATAATAGCATTTAACACACTATTAATCATGCATAGAAAAATTATAATATTAATTATACCTATGAAAACTTGAAGTTGGTTAAAGAAGATTCTGAGTTTTCAGGTGGTTTGGCTATCACCTCTTAATAGAAGGCTAGTGCAGGTTATTATTTATTTTTCCAATTCCAGTACCAACCACACAACCTAGCAGGTAATAGGTATGTAATACATATTTACTGAGGAAATTTGAATGGATATAATTTTGTTAAGAATACAGAAATATTTATAGCTCATAATTTCCCAACATGTGTAAAACTAAACAGAGATGTCTTCTCTATTATTTATTTGATCATGCCTATCTTAAAAATTATGCCCTGAAATTATGTATGTGCATATTATGTGCAGTTTCTTTCTTTCTACAGTTTTGCTGAGAGCAACTTAAGATTCTTAACATCAGACCTGTAAAACAAAGTCTATTTTTTTTTTTTCAACGTTTTTTATTTATTTTGGGACAGAGAGAGACAGAGCATGAACGGGGAAGGGTCAGAGAGAGAGGGAGACACAGAATCGGAAACAGGCTCCAGGCTCCGAGCCATCAGCCCAGAGCCTGATGCGGGGCTCGAACTCACGGACCGCGAGATCGTGACCTGGCTGAAGTCGGACGCTCAACCGACTGCGCCACCCAGGCGCCCCAAAACAAAGTCTATTAAGTTCACTTATGTGAACTGAAATTTTCCAAGTAGAATGCAGAATTAAAGTCCATGTATGTAAACAATTCTCTATAGAATACCATATTTGTTGAGTAAAAGCTAATTTTGTTTGTTTTTATTTTTGTTTTTATTGAGAATCAGATTTCTTTTTTTTAATGTTTATTTAGTTTTTGAGGGGTGGGGGATGTCAGAGAGAGAGACAGACAGACAGACAGACAGAATCCGAAGCAGGCTCCAGGCTCTGAACTGTCAGCACAGAACCCGATGTGGGACTTAAACTCACGAACTGTGAGATCATGACCTGAGCTGATGTTGGATGCTTAATCAACTGAGCCGCCTAGGTGCCCCAAGAATCAGATTTCTTAAGGAATTATTTGATGAAACATTTTGAGAGTTTGAAGACCTTTGAGAACTGTTTAAGCCACAGAAATCTTAACTGGGCAAGTCCCATCTTTACACTAAATTTACAAATTTAAATGTGTAAGTTTCTCTGATAGGGCAAGGACTCTCTTGTGCAAACATTATGACTTTTCTTCCATTGGCCTCAACTGTTTGAACTGGTTTCCTAGAATGTGCTTCCCTTATCTCTTCAGTTGGATACCCTACCTGTCATTTGGTTCCTTATTAAATGTCACTTTAGTCAGCAAGCCTTCTTCACCTGCAGATGGTATAGGCTCTCTATTCCTTCCATGGCCTTATATTTACTTTTCTTTTCTTTTTTAAAACCTGCCCTCATGGTTGTATCAAAATTGACATTCACTCATTCATTCACTCACTCCCTAACTTATCAATCCAATTATCTATTTGGTATCTCTCTCCTCTTCTAAAACCACAAATTCTATTAGGGCAGGAAACCATATAGATCTTATTCTTCCTGTATCCAGTGCTTAGATGAACACCTCCTATACTATAGGATCTCAATAAGATCTAGTAAATTAATGAATTAAAAGAATCAAGATTATTAGGAAGGGAATTTGCAGGTAAGTGAACAAAATTGGAGGGACCTACATGATTTGCCTTCTATGGGCAAATGTGAATTCTTTCAGTTGTAAAAGACCTACTTCCATTTTTCTTTAAAAAACATGTTTTATAAACTTTTCATTTTTACTTTAAAAAGACACCCAGAAACTTCTTTGCCACATCAGCATGTCTCGAATAAGTGAGCAATTAAAAAGTGCAGTGTATTGCATAAGATTGTCTATAGTGCTCATCTAATTACTTAGGACCTTTCCACTGTTAAAATACATCCTGACCCTGCCAGGCTAGCCATACTCCAAATTTAGAAGGAAGAATTCCTACTCCTAGGGGAATGGTAGTTATTTGCTTCTTTCATTCCATTGTGTGGCCAAACTTTTTTTTTTTTTTCTGTCTATACTTAAAAAAAAATTCTTTTAAACAGATATACATGATTAGTCAAAGGGCAGTAATTTTCAGAAACAAAAATGGTATAAATAATTTATAATTTTGAATTTTTTTCTCTCTTCCTCCTTTTACATTGGTGTAAAGATCCCTCATACCCTTAACTTGCAGCTTCTTCGGGTCAACTAGGGAGCTACATGCAGAAACAAACCAAACTCCCAGCAGTGTAATATTCTTAGGTTTGTTCTGAAAATGACTAATAACTCTGCCAGCTTCCCAGTTCCAAGCAGTCTTTTTTAAGGCATTGTTAATCTAGACAGAGTACAGAGCATCAGACAAAATAGACATAGACCTTTTATTCTTAAGGGATTTTAGCTTAAGTGGTATTGTTACATGGCTTCCTGCTGTGCCTTGGAAAAGTAACTTTTCCTTGTAGTTGGCTCAGGGTGATAGATTTCTGTTCTTCAGGCAACAGATACTTTGCAAACAAGTTGGTTTTCAAACTGGGGTCACCTCAGGTCATTCTTAGAAGCAGAAGTGGTGAGTGAGCTCAGCACCTGGTAGCTACCACTAATACCCATGTGGGAGATTTTGCTGCGGCAGCTGAGTCAACAGCTGGGATTCTAAAATCCTTAACTTGCACATAGGATTTAGCTTTCTCACCCACAAAATTATGGTCCTATATTTACCATCTGTGTGTCACTTTATATTTATGAAATTATAAAAAAAAGAATTTATTGGGGAAGTAAAGAAATAGTTTTGAAAATAATTTGAGACCATGAAGCTGTGCCTTAGAAATGCAGTTTTGATAAGACATAGCCCATTAGACATAACAATAGTTCATTAACAAAACTTTTGAAAGGAATCATTATTAATTAAAAAGAAGAAAACAAAAACTGTGAGCTATTGAAAAGGCTATGCATCCCCTTTACCAATAATGGCAGAAGCTTTCTAAACTGCTACAAAATTCATCCAATAGTTTATTCTCTTTAACTCTATCAATTTTAATATACAAAGGAAAAAAAATGAAAACTCACCTTATGGCACCTTTGAATGTGTTGTTGTTGTTGTTGTTGTTGTTGTTGTTGTTGCCTGGTATGCAAGGGCATTTGCTTTTTGGTAGAGTCTTTGAATTGAAGGAATGGCTGCCAAAATGCAGGTCACTTTGTCAGGTGTGGGACCTTTTATGAAACAGAGAAGCCTGATTTTACCAGGCTAATATGCATGGGTAGATGCAAATCTACCACCAACAGTTCCCATTGGTGTCATTAGCCCTCCTGTCCGATAAACAAATAGCCTCTCTGAGAAAGTGCTTCTAGCCATTGTGCTGCCGCTTCTGAGTGGTAGCCTGCAAAGAAAGAAAGAGTGATCAAAGAGAAAGTGGTCCCCAAACAGGCTATCACTGTGGACCGACGCATGGTGCTGGTCTGGGGAACAAAGGGCATAACTCCTATGTGCTTCTATAGAATAGTGTGTCAGTTTTCATACACACTCTTCTCTTGATAAGTAATCAGAGGGTGTTTTTCAGGTCTCTGCAGTATGGCTGTCTTAAATTCATTGCTGATATTATTGCATAGGGAGAAGGGACCTGAGAGATGAACCGCTTACAGAGGAGAAACATTCACCTTTGCCATTTTCTAGAACTGTAGGCTCACATACGTATTTTTCTTATTGCAAATGGCTGAGTTCGACAGGGAGTGGAGAATTTTTTTCTTTTTTAATTCGAGTTTGGCAAAATATCAATTCAAATACGCTGCTTAGTTTGGGGAATTAAAAAAAAATCAAGTAGAATTCTGCTTGAAATGTTTACTCTTTCTCCAGATTTTGGATATGACTTAACATTAACTTGTACAGAGATACATTTTCCTTCTTTCAAAATAGCTTTCGGTTATTAATCTGATGTTAAAGTTTATAATCTGAGGTGATTTGTTTTTTCTTATAAAAGATTTCCAGTGTCAGTAATTCCATAACTGTATGGTCCTAATTTAAAATTATTGTTCTGAAGTAAAAATAAGCAACTCTGTCAGCGTGGGACTTTAAAGGAAAGGGCACTCTTCCAAGCAAATTATAAACAAATTGACCCTCTTAAGATTTTTATTCTCATCTAAAAACCCGTTCTTTGCCAGTAAGCCTCATGATTTTTTTTGTGGCTAGGAAAGTACAGTTCTTAATGGTCCATTATCCTCAGCCTTTCTGATCCAGACAAGTAAAAGCAAGCCCATGCCTCAGGAAGGATGATTGATTTAGTTATATGGCCATAATTGTTCTATTAGGAAGATTCAGTTCGTTAAAGCTTAGGGGAATGAGAAAGTTAGAGGTGAGGCTGGCTAGACTTACCTTGACATGGAGACAATCAAGTGAGGAGAAATCAATTGGCATCCACTTAATCGTCCATGATGTGTAAAAACTATTCCAAGAAATTAAGTTGCTATTTCCATTTTTTCTCTCAAAAATGAGAAATCAGTACTTTTAGTTCAATTAAAATGTACATTTCACTTATAAATAAAGATAGAATAATTTATAGGTATATGAAGTTTCTTTAGAAATAGAATTTCATGCTAATATATATATATTATAAATATTGCTAGCATATATATATGTGTGTGTATATATATATATATATATATATATATATATTATAAATATTGCTAGTACAGACACAGACTCTTTGCATTTAAGGCTTAGGGTTACCAAACGACAGAGGAGTGTATTATAGAAACAAGTTGATATTGTAAGAGTAAGGAAAATTATATATATATGTGTGTGTGTGTGTGTATGTAAATATATATAATATAATTGTATATATTATACAGTGTATATATAGTATATATTATATAATAGTACATATAATTATATTATTTTTAGACAACAGGATATATTACTGATAGATCCATGGCATTACAAGATTATAATAATTATAATACATTTTTTATTTTTACTTTTTGCAGTTTTCGTAGGAATTTGATTTTTCACAGAGACTTGAAAGTTAGCTACTTCCTTTTAACCCTATTACTCATGTGGAAACTGAATCTCAGAGTCATTTTATTGTGAGTACTGGAACTGGACTTCATTCTAGACCTTTCAGACTTTGAGAATATCTAGGTAATCCCATTCATTTTACATGTAATAAAATTAAAGTTTTTGGATTTCAGATGTGTTCAAGATCATGGCTTTAACTGACTTACATTAAAATAAACTTCATTTAATTTTTAAATAATTTGTAACTACATTTTATTATAAAGGATTTAAACTGTATAGATGCCAAAATCAAAACAGGAACAAAATCAAAACACCTTTCTTTCCTATTCTATCTACAACTGTTGTCAGTTTGCTGTGAATCATTTCACACATAACTATATAGATGTATCCATAAAAGAACATGTATACACACATACACATACTCTCTCTCACACACACAGTGTATGATTTTTTTCAATTTTTTTTAAATGTTTATTTTTGAGAGAGAGAGAGAGACAGAGAGAAAGAGAGAGAGCATGAGTCGGGGAGGTGCAGAAAGAGCCAGAGACACAGAATCTGAAGCAGGCTCCAGGCTCTGAGCTGTCAGCACAGAGCCCAACATGGGGCTCAAACCCACAGACCGGGAGATTATGAACTGAGCCGAAGTTGAACACTTAACAGACTGAGTCACCCAGGTGACCCTCTGCACCTGATTTTAAATTCCAATACAGGCAGAGAAACTCTTGTATTCAGAATAGATCTCCTATTCTTTTAAATTGCTACATAGTATTCTTAATATAGAAAACCATAGTTTACATAACCATTTACCTGTTTTGATGGGCATTTATATAGCGTTTAATTTATTTCTTTAAACAAGTGGTAGCTTGTAAAAATATTGGAATATTTTAAAGAATAAATTTCTGGAGGTGATAGTGGAAAATTGCCTTTCATCAAGGTTCTACACATTTTTACTCAATAAATTGTTAGAGGAGGTCACAAGAGGATGTGACCCCTAGTTGACCTCAGAGCTAGATCCGGGCATTCCGTGGCTCCTCGCCCCCTCCTCCACTGTCCTTGGAATATATATTGCCTCCGTGGTTCCCCCAGCCAGAGCTATTTTCAAGCACATAGCCCTAAGAGAGTAACGTGCTATTGGCACCGCCTGGACTTCATGCCTGAACCCAGTTGAGGCCTGATGGAAGCTTTTAAGATTCTGGCGGAGATCTACTCGTCTTGCAGCTACCCAAGATAAACCTGGTAAGGAAATTCGCTTGTTGTTTAAACTGCCACCAACCAACCTGGGGTGGCCTGCCTCTCTCCTTGGTCCCTCTTTGCCCTCCGTGTTCGCGGACAAGTTTCAGATTTTCACCCAGGAAGCTCCCAAGTTTCGGAATCAACATACATCCGCTGACTTATATTGAAAAAATATACATATTCTTATTTGCGCAATGGAAAAATGGATATCTATTTTAAAAATATTCAGTGTGGGGTGTCTGGGTGGCTCAATGAGTTAAGTGTCAGACTCTTGATCTCAACTGAGGTCTGATCACAGGGTCGTGAGTTCAAGCCCTCCGTTGGGCTCTATGCTGTGCGTGAAGCCTACTTAAAAAAAAAATTGTGTCTGAGCAAATTTTCATTTGTTTAGTGGCTGCTTATATGCTTTTCTCTGAAATATCTTAAATAAACTTAATCCATTTTTTCTAATGAGTAATTTATATTTTCCTTTTGGTTTTAGAAGTAATTTACATATTAAGGGTATTAATCTATTGTGTATTATCTAAATTAAAAATAATTTTCTTCTGACATTGGACTTTTAACTTTTTAATAATTTCTTTTGTATTTTAGAAGTTTTACATTTTTATGTAATTCAACAGGTCTTTTTCTTTATGGCCTCTGAGTTTTGTTAGAATTTGTTACCTCCAAATAATTAAAAATAAGCTATCCATATCTTTCATAAATTTGTTCTTTAAGATACTAAATTTTTTGTTAAATGTAGTGTGAAGTATTTCACTTAAAAAAAAACCTCTCAATGATTTCTAACCTATTTGGTTTTTTATCACTGTATTTCCTTAATTTTTTTCATTTAAGTTTTTCTTTTATTTATTTTTTAATGTTTCAAATTTTTGTTTATATTTCATTAACTCACAGTGTAATAATAGTTTCAGCTGTGCAATATAGTAATTCAACACTTTCATACAACACCTGGTGCTCATCACAGGTGTCCTCCTTAACCCATCCCCTGACCTCCTTCCCCTCTGGTAACCATCAGTTTATTCTCCATAGTTAAGAGTCTGTTTCTTGTTTTGCCTCTCTTTTTTTTTTTTTTCCCTTTGCTCATTTGTTTTGTTTCTTAAATACCACAAATGAGTGAAATCATATGGTATTTGTCTTTCTCTGCCTGGCTTGCTTTGCTTAGCATAATAATACTCTCTAGCTCCATCTATGTCCTTGCAAATGGCAAAATGTCATTCTTTTTTAAGGCTGAATATTATTCTAACCTATTTGTTAAACTCTATATTCCCTACTGATCTCACAAGTTAAAAAGTAAGTGCACTGACTTCTTATTTATGTATAACATGAAAGTGTTTCTGGAATGTCTCTTCTGTTCTATTGCTGCACTTTACCTATCTCTGTTCTTAACACCTCATTTAACTCTATATTTCTAGAAGCTTTTACTAGAGCATGTAATCATACATTATTTCTTTTTTTCCCCTCCAAAAAGGTGGCTTTTCTTTTGTACAAATATCTTCCATTCATTAGAATTAGCTTTTCAAATTCCATTAAAAAGTTGGAATTTTGGGGGTGCCTGGGTAGCTCAGTTGGTTAAGGGTCTGACTTTGGTTCAGGTAATGATCTCATGGTTTGTGAGTTTGGCCCCACATCAGTCTCCTTACCGACAGTGCAGAGCCTGCTTGGGATTCTCTCTGCCTCTCTCTCAGAATAAACATATTTTTTCAAAAGTTGGAATTTTGGTTGAGATTTCCTGTCGCTTGTACATGAATTTGGTAAGAATTATTATGTTCATGCTGTTGACTCTTTTCATCATTTAAGAGACTGAGTGTAAGTGTATCCTTCAGTACGTTTCATAGTTTTTAAAAAAATTTTGTTCAAGTTTTGTAAATTTCTTATTAGTTTTATTCTTAGAATTTTACATTTAAAATTTTTGCCTCTTGGGGCGCCTGGGTGGCTCAATTGGTTAAGTGTCTAACTTCGGCTCAGGTCATGATCTCGCTGTTTGTGAGTTTGAGCCCCACATCGGGCTCTGTTCTGACAGCTCAGAGCCTACAGCCTGCTTTGGATTCTGTGTCTCCCTTTCTCTCCGCCCCTCCCATGCTCATGCTCTTTCTCTTTCTCTCTCTCTCTCTTAAAAATAAACACTTAAAAAGGAAAAATTTTAAAGTTTGCCTTTTATTTAGATATAATCACGTAAAACATTGCAAATTCAAGGTATACAACATGTTGATTTGATACGTGAATATATTGCAATATTTTTTTATCTATTTTTTTCACTACTTGTTTGCTTTTCAGTTTTTAAAGTTTCTATTGATACATCGTCGAGCTCAGAGATTCATTCCTCAACTATGTCCAGTATACTCATAAGGCCATCAAAGGTATCCTTCATTTCTGTTACATTGTTTTTCATCCCTAGCATTTCTTTTTGGTTCTTTTCAGATTAGGATTTCCATCTCTCTACTTGCATTGCCCATCTATTTTTGTGTGCCATCTACTATATCCGTTAGAGTCCTTAACACAAGAGTTGTTTTAAATTCCTGGTTTGAGAAGTCCAACATCTCTGCCATGTCTGGTTCTGATGCTTGTTCAGGTTCTTCAAACTGACCTTTACCTTTTGGGATGCTTTGTCACTTTTTCTTGATACCTGGACCTGATGTACTGGCTAAAAGGAACTGGTGTAAATAGGCCTTTATTAATGTGGTAGTGAGGGATGTGGGGGAGGGGAAGTGTTCTAGCTTGTGCCTCTGGACTATGTGCTTCACAAGAGTTTCTCACTCCCTGCCCCAACCCCTGTTAAGTGGGACAGATGGCTAGAATGGGCTAGAGTTGGGTATTTCCCTTCTCTCACATGGGAGGCTAGAGCCAGAGTTAGGAATTCTTTCCCCAGGTCAGTTAGGCTCCGATAATAAATAACTGAGCAGGTTAGGCTGTGGTTCCCTAGTTTCACCTGAGGACAGGCCTGGTTAAGAAGAACCCCATGTTGTGGTATAATTCAAAATGGCTGTCCCCCGCCCCACCTTCCCTTGCTATAGGCCAAAGGGAATTTCCCTCTGTGGTGTGCTGTGGAAACCCAGTCATGCTCCTGGTGGCAAATCTCACAGTATTGTGGGGTCCCCTATGATTAAGTCCCATTGGAGTTTTAATGGTCAGAGATGTACTGAGGTCTGGCAGTTGGTCAGTTACCATTCAGGTTTTTCTATCCTGGTACTTCTTCCTGCACTTTGAGTCCCTGCTCCAAGAAGCTGCCATTTCCTGTAGGTGCCTGTCTCTCTAGTCCTGAGGGCAGCAGAGTGCCCTTATGTGTACACCCCTTTCTAGGATCCTAGAAGACTTGCTGACCTTTTAGCCTTCTCAACTTTTTACTTGCTGTTACAATGGAGTGATAACTTCCAAGCCAACAGTTTATTTTCTTTATATCTGGTTGTAATTATTTATAGAAAAAACTACTGATTTTCACTTCTGAGTAGTTTATGACAATCCTGATAATTAGTAAATCTATTAGTGCCTGAGTTTATATTTTTATTGCCTAGGTATAAAATTATGTTATCTGCACAAATGATAATTTTCATTTTCTTTTAAATATTCACACTCATTATTTTTTATTGGTTATTATATTGATTAGAACTTGATTTCTATCATAGTTATAGTTGTGTCTCGTAGATGCCTAATGATACTTTTTATCTTCTTTTTTTCTCAGGATAAAAATTAAAAATGCTTATCATTTTATACGCAATTGTGATGAGAGCCAATTTGGCTTTATTAATGTGTTTTGTTTTTTACTTGGTTTGCTTGTTCTTCTGCTTTCTAGTTTAAGAATTTGTGCTTTAAGATTCATTTTTCCCCAATTTTGAGTTTCTTTTCTTGAATATCTAAATGTCTCAATTTTGGGGGTTGTTTGGATTGAATTCAAAGATCAAAATAATAGTCCTTGTGTGGTATTATGTTCCAAGATTCAATATTATTGATAAAAAGGTATCAATATAATTTCATTCTTTGTGAGAATCCTGTGTTACAGAAAAAGATAGCAAAGCCTCAGTAAAGGCCAAGTTATAAAATACAAACGAGGGGAAACTAGATGGCTAATAGTTATATGAAGAGATGCTCAAACTTCTTTGTAATCCCAGAAATTAAAATCAAAATGTGATACTACTTTTTACTCATCAGATTGAGAAACAACGATACACAGTTTTATAATTCCAAGTGCTGGAAGATATGTAGGTAGAAAGGAATCTTGTATACTAATGTTGAAAGTGTCAGTGGGCTCAACTTCATTGTCAAGACATTTTATATCACTTGGTGAAGTATGCCTACCTGACATCCCAGAAACCCAGCTCCTAGGGGTATGTCCCAGAGAAATTCTACACAGGGTGTAAGGAGACATTGATGGTGATTTGTAGTAGCAAAGCGTTAGAGGCAATTTAACTATCACTGGGAAAATGGATACGTGTAATGTGGTTGTGTTCTCCAGCATATCCTGGGGCAGCTGGAAACTATGACTAGATGTACACAAAGAACTTGATAACTCTTAGAAACATAGTTATTTGTGGGGAAAAAAAAGCAAAAGTAACATAATAAGCTTTCCAGCACAATACCACCTATATATTCTAAATATAACAATACACAAAATAAAATCTTTATGCCCCTATTTACATGGAAGTGTAAAGGACCAAGAATAACAAAGATGTTTTTGAAGAATGATATTAAGAATAAAAGACTAGTCCTTTTAGATATCAGGACTTATTATAAACCTATAGTCATTAAAACAGATACCCCCATAAAGTGTAGAATAGGGGTGCCTGGGTGGCTCAGTCGATTAAGCGTCCAACTTCAGCTCAGGTCATGATCTCACGGTTCATGGCTTCAAGCCCCACGTCAGACTCTGTGCTGACAGCTCAGAGCCTGGAGCCTGCTTCAGATTCTGTCTCCTTCCCTCTCTGCCCGCCCCCCCATCTCAAAAATAAATTAAAAAAAAGGAATAGAATAGAACACAGGGCTTGGAAACAGAAACATGCATTTATTGAATTTTATTTATGACACCAGTGATGTGATACATAGTGAAGAATGGAAGGACACTTAATCAGTGAAATTGTACAAATGCTTATCAATGTGGAAATATCAAAGTGTGGAATGGGAAGTGTGTGTACAATGTGCCCACCAACAAAGGAGAAATAGAATATTCCTAAATAATTTTAATTGCTTCTACAATTATTTTCTAAATAACCAGACATTTAGGTTCTTAAGTGTTTTCTTTTTAAAAAATGTTTTAATGTTTATTTATTTATTTATTTATTTTTCAAAAATGTTTTAACATTTATTCATTTTTTGAGAAACAGAGAGAGACAGAGCATGAGCAGGGGAGGGGTGGAGAGAGAATGAGACACAGAATCCAAAGCAGGCTTCAGGCTCTGAACTGACAGCACAGAGCCCAACATGGGGCTTGAACTCACAAACTGTGAGATCATGACCTGAGCCAAAGTCGGACGTTTAACCGACTGAGCCACCCAGGTGCCCCGTTTATTTATTTGTTTTGAGAGAGAGAGAGAGAGAGAGAGAGACAGAGAGAGAGTGAGTGTGAACAAGGGAGGAGCAGAGAGATAGGGAGACAGAAGCAGCCTCCAGGCTCCGATGCAGGGCTCCAACGCAGGGCTCCAACTTACAAACCACAAGATCATGACCCAAGCTGAAGTCAGACACTTACCTGACTGAGCCACTCAGACACCCCATAGGTTGTTAACTGTATTCTAACCTAAGAGTGTTTAAGATAAAGTCTTAAAATTTCCAAGTGATAAAGTATTTTTTTTCTAACTTCGAAAACTTTTCAGAATGATTACATAGTGAGCTAATAGAATCTGTAGTTTAAAAATATTTTGCAAATTATTGAGGATTTTACATGATCAGTTTTTTTTTTTTTAATTTTAGAGAGAGAGAGTATGAGAGCATAAGCAGGGGAGAGGGGCAGAGGGAGAGAGAGAGAATTGTATGGTTTCTCCATGCTCAGCATGGAGTGTGACACGGGGCTTGATCCCACCACCCTAGGACCATGACCTGACTCAAAATCAAGTCAGCAGCTCAACTGAATGAGCCACCCAGGCACCCCCCATATGATCAGTTTTTATAAAATGTTGAAAAGAAAACTTCTATCATAGTAGTATGTTGTATATGTATTATGTGTCAGAGTATCATTTATATTTTCTGTATTTTGTTTATAGATTTGCTATTTAGTTTTAATTTTTTTGATTTTTTTTCTATTTCTGCTATTTTGGGAAGTTTACACTTTTATTTTGGTATTCATTGAAGTTAGCTTTATAAACTTATATAACATGGTTTTATTTAATGTTTATGTATATATTTTGAAGGGGGAGGAGCAGAGAGAGGGAGAAAGAGAGAATTTCAAACAGGCTCTGCACTGTCAGCACAAAGCTGAACGCAGGGCTTGAACTCACAAGCTGAGCCGTGAGATCATGACCTGAGCTGAAATCAAGAGTTGGACACCTAACCAACTGAGCCACAGGTGCCCCAAGGACAGAATTTTCAATAGTAGTATATCTTGATAGTAAGTGATATATAATATGCTTAAACATGTTTTTTGTTGACTCATAGACTTTAGAGGTTGTCTTTTATTGACCACGTACTAAGATGGATTAAAAAAAATTGGGACATTTGTCAGTGTTCCTTCTACATCTCTTTATGGCCACTCCAGTTTTGTGGTAGTTTAGTTTGTTTAGTTTCATTACTACCGAATGAGTAAATACAAACCAGAACAACTGTTGATCTGTTTTTCTCTTGTCATGTGGTATCCCCTCCTCAGTTCTTCTTTTCAGATAGAGTTATGGGAAAATAATTATTACAGATTTGATCTCTGCTCTTATTCCTTTGTAATTTTGTTAGAAGTTCTATTTAAATGTTCAGTTCCTCTGGACAAACGTATAGCTCATGATCTTAAAATACCTTTATACTTCCTTTCTTTATTTCCACTCAATTCATTAGCTTCATTAGATGTATCACTTCTTCCAGACAGAATATGCAAAAGATAACAAAACTTGACTTTGGCCAACCAGTTTGTAGGGAAGGACACAGGTTTCTTGATGTTTTCCCCTTGGCCATTAACTTCCTTAGAGCTTCTACTCTATGTTCTCTTTTGATTTTTGTACTGGTTAGACCCAGACAAATGTTTGTTTGTTTGTTTTAGCATTTCAATATTATTCTGAAAAAAATTAAACGTATTCAAAAGAAGAGAAAATTATATAATATAACGTCATATAGTCATCATTTCTGTAGTTACCAACCTCATGTCCAGTTGGGTTCAAGTATACTCTCATCCTATTCCTATTCCTTTATTCTGGATTATTTTGGAGAGAACACACTATATATCATATTATATCATTTATATGTAATTTCAATACATCTCTAAAAGATAACTCATTTAAAAATGTAACCTCTATTATTATATAAAACACTAACTAGAATCCCTTAATATGATGAAACATACAAAGATTTGTTTAAATTCTCATACTTATATCTAATTCTTTCTAAAAATTTTATTCTTTAAGTCAGGATCCAAATAAATTCCATGCATGGCAATTGGTGGTCATGTATCTTAAGTCTCATACTATAGCTATAGCTTCTACCTCCATCTCACTATTATTTTTCTTACATTTTTTGTTGAAGAAAACATAATTTGTGTTACAGAGTTTCAATTTTTGTTCAAGAAAACATAGTTTGTGTTACAGAGTTTCTCACAGTCTGAATTGTGCTGATTGCATCCTGTGGTATTTCTACATTTAAAAAATATAAGCAAATATACTCTTTCTTAGGTTAATGGTGAGATATAAAGCATCTTTAAAGATGAATAATGTGTGTGTGTGTGTGTGTGTGTGTGTGTGTGTGTGTGTGTGAAGTTGGGGAAGAGAGGGAGGGATGGAGAGAGAGCAACAACACAGGTTCAAGAATGTAGGCTCAATTTTGGCCTGGCAAATAAGTTTGTTTGGATTTACAGAAACTTGTCAAGATGCTTTCTGGGTACACATTTATAACTGGGAGTCTGTTTAATTTGATAACATGCTAAGGTTTATGATTACATGACTTTTTTCCTAACAGATTCTCTGAGATAGTCTACTTTTCAAAGAATACATAGATTCCATTGAGTTTATATGAGTAATTGTGAATATGGTGTTTGTTCACATTCCCAAGTGTGAAGATATTTTTGACAAATACAAGGTTATCTGGACATTTTTTAAAATTAAAACTACTGAAAGTTAGCAATGAGCTGAATGTGACTTAATATTCACTTTTATCTATGAATGAAATAAGCTTATCAATATTATATATTAACATTGCTGTATTGATTCTTCAAATTTAATTTAATATAGCTCTAGTCTTTGAAAGTAATTTCTCTATTTTGCTTATTTGATAATTGCCAATGATTCTTGTCTTCTGGTTTTTAGGGCCCTTTATTTTCTCCTCTCACATGTGACCCAGCTTGATTCAGTAAACTTTTCTCTGTTATTTTTTTTATCACTTCTTTTAGTATTTATGTATATTGATAACTGTCAAATTTTGACATGTTATAAGAAGACTTTATTTACTTGGATTCTAGGCAAAATGCTCATGTCAAGAATTGCAGTTAATGGATGATGGACGATGCTTTCCAAGGGACTAGTCATGGTTGGAAATGTGTCAAGACTTGGAGGAAATGTAGTGAAAGGTGAACAGTGTGACATTGTGGTTGTGCTGACACAAAATAGAAGGAAAGGGAGATTCTTAGTATTTTGAAAATAAAATTTGAGAGCATGAGGGTCTAAAGAGATTATTGAAAAATGCTTACCAGTGTGATGGCACATATCCTTGGGCCACATTCTCAGGAAAACCTGTAATCAAACTCTCCTGATTAGTCAGTGTATAAAGAGTTAGATTCTCCTAAAAACTGAGAACAGACAGGGCTGATGGGGGGTGGGAGGGAGGGGAGGGTGGGTGATGGGTATTGAGGAGGGCATCTTTTGGGATGAGCACTGGGTGTTGTATGGAAACCAATTTGACAATAAATTTCATATAATAATAAAAAAAAAGAGATTCATACTTCTTTGTGGTGAATCTTGGGTTTTACAGCCAGAGCATGCCTGCCTAGTTTTATATTGATTTTTATCTATTATTCCCTCTCTCTTCTTCCCTGAACTCACTGTTCTCATCCTGTCCACAATCCAGATCTGCTCTTCTGACTGTCTGTACAGCATGGAATACTCTCTGTGTTTCCAATGCATGGAAATACCATCTAACTTACCAGTCAAAATTGAGACCAGAGAGTCATCTTTAGCATTTACCTGTCCCTTAATTTTCATAATCATTCATTGAGCCTTGTCCAGATTCTTCCTGAAATATCTCTCAGATCTGTCTTCTCTGATCACAACCTCACTGACATTGCTTTAAATTAGAAACTCTGTGTGTGTTCTAAACTATGAAAATAGCTTCCTGACTCTTATGTCTATCTCTAGAAACTGTCTAGTTCTAAACTATTTTCTCCATTTCCATTAATTTTTGTTACTGTTGTTACAAAACAGATATGACACTGCCAAATTTTAGATAGAAACCTTAAATGGCAATGAATTACCAACTGTTAAAAGTCCAGATACCTTAGGAAGGCATGCCAGATTCATGACCTTGACCCAATAGATCTTTGGGAATTTCACTACTGTCCAAAGAATTCCCTTAACTGTAAAAGAGAATCCATTACTCTTTTTTAAAAAAATAAAATAAAATGTTTATTTTGAGAGCGGGGGGGAGGGGCAGAGAGAGAGGGAGACAGAGGATCTGAAGAAGGCTCCATGCGGGACTCAGACTCACAAACCATGAGATCATGAACTGAACTGTGAGATCATGACCTGAGCTGAAGTCGGACACCCAACCAACTGAGCCACCCAAGTGCCCTGTTATTGAAACTCTTGATAGCCCTTTGTTCGGTCCAGGGATGGGCAATGGACAGTGCAGAGGCAATTAAAAACTTTTCGTGGAGGTTGGATAGTGGGAGGAGTTTGGAGTTGGGCTGGAGAAATAGAGAAAAATAAAGATTAAAATTTGGTCTGCAATTTGGTCTGTCTCCATGTGACTGGATTTAAGGGGCAGTTGGTGGTCATTTTTATGTGGCTTGAGTAGCAAAGAGAATATGCTGAGAAAAATTATTTAAACAGATAATCAGAAAGAATCAGATATATGAGACAGAAAGAGAATGCTCCTTGGGTTCCTTGAAGCCTTCTACTTGCTGATTTCCAGAGACTTGGGTTTCTGTTTGTTTAAAGAAAATGAACAAAACATTAAGCCAATGGATCTAACTGTATTGGGGAAGACATGGAAGATATAAATAATTCTACTAATTACTGAGTGAAAAGAGTAATTCTATTAAACATTTGTTCAATTATAACACAAAGAATTGACAGAGGTTTTGAAATTTGTTATATCTCTACAAAATCTGTTCATGACCATTTACGGTTTTGAATTAAAGTTAGATAAATGAACTATTAAAAATTTTTTTAACGTTTATTTATTTTTGAGACACAGAGAGAGACATGGCACGAGTGCAGGAGAGGCAGAGAGAGAGGAAGACACAGAATCTGAAGGAGGCTCCAGGCTCCGAGCTGTCAGTGCAGAGCCCGAAGCGGAGCTCGAACTCATGAGCTGTGAGATCGTAACCTAAGCTGAAGTCAGACCCTCAGCCTACTGAGTCACCCAGGTGCCCTGATAAATGAACTATTAACAGGATAGTAACACAATTATTAATTTCTCTTTGACTTTGGTTTATCTGAAATTTGAATCTCTGCCACTAGTTCAGAAAAAAAACAACAAAACCTCCGTAAACAGTATTTAACATTGTAATTGGAATGAGATATGTTTTTCTCAGCTAAAGGTAAAGTGTGAAAACTATACCCTCTACCCTACCTCTAAGTTCACCTATTCATGACCATAGGTTAGTTTCTTGTTAAAGAACAATGTCAATGTAAGCTCTCTGGAATGTCTCTATTGGCCTCAAATTGAATATAAGGCTTAAAGCTGAAGATAAATGGGCCCTCAGTACCCGGTCTCTAAAAAGGGCCACCAGCAATTAAGTCTAGAATCTTCCCACTCTAATCCCTTCATATTAATCTTGAGGATGTCTCCTATCCTGGCTAGACTGTATTGGAGACAGATATAAATATGTATCTAGTGATTTAAGAAAGGTAACTTCTGAGATCAGTAAGTGCTCTGAAGGATATAAACACTGTCATGTGATAGAATGCGACTGGGGCAGGCACTTTGGAGAGGGTGGTCAGCAAAGAACTTTGAAAAGATGACAGAGGTGCTGCGAATTGAATAATAAAAAAGATTCAACCACCTGAACATCTACAGGAAGAGCATACCACCCAAAGGAATGGCAAGTGCAAAGATTAGGACGTGGGAACATGTCTGGAGTGGTTGCAGAACAGAAAGAAGGCTGATGGGCATCTGAGAGGCATAGAGCAGAGTAGTTACTTTTATGACTGTTAATGTTTTGCTAGAATAAGTCTCACTATGCTAATATAAACAATTTGACCTTTTTAGTTTTCAGGATATAATAACAATGAAATATATATTTATCTTCAGCCTTTTCTTAATTCAAATTATTATAATTAATTAGAAAAATTGTTGATCCTTAGATACGTATTGCAAAATCAAGTCATATGTTCTACCTGTAGCTTTTTTTCATAAGAAATAGCTTTCACTGGGGACATGAATACCTGGAAATTTTATATAAACTTCCATCAGTACCATGGGACAAAACATTCCAGTCAATATCATTCACATACTTTTGTCTGAACATAGAGGGAAATACTATCGACTGTTCATGCCCACTTTCATGAACAATTTGAACTTGTGTACCTAATGTGGGCCATCATGTACATTTTGGAGGGGGGGGGTCAAATCGTGCGTCCTCTCTCCTTAGCAGAATTAGCAAGTACATAACTTTTAACTTACTGTAAAACTTTCAAAGTCATCACTCTGAGCAGGTCTTTACTTTGTCATCCTAAGAAGACTATCAATAGCTAAGAGTTCCATGGCGATTTTAATCCATTGATGACTTGTGGGGAGTTATTGTAGGTCAATATACAAGGTTCATCAGTGCAGCGTCTGAAGCAGCGGAAATTGACTTGCAGGCGTAGGTGTACTTCAGTACTGTAGTTATCAGCTCCATTTGTCAATATGGAGAAATGAAGGCTAAGAAAGATTAATTGGGTTTGCCAGGGTTATAAAACATTGGAGTGACAGAACGAGAAAAAGAGCCTATGCTGTCTGACACCCAAATCCCAGCTCAGAGTCCTACATAATATTGCCTCCAGCTAAGCACTACCAGTTTGGTGCATAACAGGCTCAATGTAATGCTTTTTATTGTGACTTTTTGATAATTAATGACTAGGGATGCCTTCTCTGTTCTTGCTAAGATGTTAAACTGTTTCTCAGTGAGTTCTTAGTCATGAATCTTTGCTCTGTACTTGCCTATATTTCTCGCCCCATTGACTTCACAGCGAGATGGAATACGGGAAAGATGTAAAGCCTCTGCCCTTTTTTCCATTAGTGACAATATTTTTCCAGTTCAGTTACACGTTTAAGCATAGGCTCTTTGTTAACTAATTCATCTAATACCTCACTCACACAGTGCCCAGAATATACAAATGCTTCCTAAATCTTTATGTTCTTATTCTATTAATTTCAGAGACAAAGAATTGTGGTATTTTTTTTTTCATTTTTACTTTATATCTTTTTATCATGAAATATATATGAGTTCTGCAGTAACTTACTGATAGTATGGGTTAGCAAGAATTATTGATTAAACCTTACTCAGTTGTGAACAACTACTTTTTAACCCAATTTCTCATGGGCTAGGATTTGTTTCATAAATAAGATTTGCCTCTGTGATATGTAGCAATATTTTGAGAAATGTAAATGATGACGCTGAAGTCCTTCAGTCAATAATATGATATAATACATTTAATTAATTTTCTGACCACATCCCAGAGGCAATTGAAAATTGGAGACTTTTCTTCAAAATGTGCTGAGCACACTTGACATAGTATATCTTGATAAAAAGACTATGGCAAGATGCAAAGGAAAGAAAATGCAATAAAATGTCTTGTTGCTCTGGAAGCAGAAGGGATTGAATAATCAGTTACCAGTCAATTGCGGTTTCACCCCAGAGAACATAACAAGACATTAGTAACACTAAATGTGGAAGGAATATACACAAAGCTGTTTTTCTAGTGTGTGATCTTTAAAATATTTGAGTGATTTACTTATTACATGCCCTTTTCACTTAATACATGCATTATAAATTCTGATTGCATTTAAAAAATTAGAACAGTCAAGTTTTATTTCTTTTCAAAAGTTTACCTGTTTTGTCATTGCATTTAATCAACATGATTTAAAGTTATAGTTACCATGCATGTTTCCATATAGTTTCATTTTATTATATACAATTTAATGAACAGTATTTCAACAAAATAAGTAAAGCTTATTTTTTTCACAATATACCCTTGTAATTATTAAAATTCTTGGGCTTTTCTTGTATAGAGAATAATTGCATAACCATATGCATCTGTTAGAAGAGTTAACATCTAATCTAAAGAATTTTTCTTCCTTTGATTGATGGACAATTTTTAAAGAATGTAGTTTGTCAAGAAGCCTTTGCCTTTTCTGTCCTGAAATCCCTGTTTCAAACCAGTGCTAGCAATTTCCTGTCTGTGATGGCATTCGAGACATGAGATATCCTTGTCTTTGACAGCAAAGGACATTTGTTTTGTTTGAGCTGCACTCTTATCACTGACAACAATAAAATTGTCAAGTGTGTTATTTGAAACATCAGATCCAATAAGAACCTTTGTGTAAGTAAGGGACATTGGAAATAGTAATGTTTTCTTTCTTAACCAATGGAGCACAGCTAGAATTTGGAATATTTGTGGATTCTATGATAAAATATGATATAATTGCAAAAGAATATAATAATAAAGAATCAAGGAGGATATTTTTGTAAATGATAGAGTAGAATGTAAGCTATTTGTGAAATAATGCGTTAAGAATCAAGGGGATTACAACAATCAGGTTTTAAAATACAAATTTAATTTTCAACAAAGTTTTGGTGTTGAAAACTTGAGTTGTCACAGACAAAAATGAATAAAGTAAGACAAAAATTCTAATCCAATTTATTTCTAACCCATATTTCTGAATTGATTCAGTCCTTGCAAATGAAAGGAAATTTACCTAACTACTTTGTGACTTGCTGAGGTAAATTAAATGGAAAGAAGTTAAAGGATTAAGTGTAAGGTACACAACTTTTAAAGTCCTACATTTTATACTACTGCTGGCAAAAATTACATTGAATCTCAAATAATTTCAGTTAGAATAAATTCATAGTTCTGTGAACATATAACTAAGTTCCATTACATTAAAATAGTAGTAAATCTGCCGCAGTATAAGATCCTACACACAGAGTAGGAGCTCTGAAATTATTAAAATAGTCATTGGCAATTTTTATTTTTAGCATCTGTGAAGCAACTCTAAGTAATAATAATAATTATAGTTAGGTCATATTTTTATTTTACAAGCACAGTAATTTAGTCTTTAACTTTTGGTTTCTTTGCTTTGCAAGGTTCCTAAAATGCAAATTTAGAAAATGTACCTTGTAACACAAAATTAGTGAACATGTATGATAGGGACAAGGCTGTATTATAATTTTTTCATCTTAAATGTATTATATTTTGTTGGGATGCTATATAGCCAAAGGGGAAAAATATGCATGCTATTGCAGTCCTTACCAACAAAATTTAGGTAAGAATTCTCATGTCAGTTTTTCTTAAGTGTAAATATGAAATACCCTATGAAATTCTATTCTTTCTGGAGTGATGCATAAGCTCCATATGTCCAAGAAGATACAACTTCTTTTTAAGTGGCAGGGGATTTAAAATGGAATGTATTTCCTATGTGCTTACACATCTGAAGGGGCATCCAGAGTAGAATCCATTAATACTTAAAATGTGTCTAGAGCTGCACTGGTGTCTAAAATGGAGGAAAGATGGGGTGCCTGGGTGGTTCAGTTGGTTAAGCTTCCGACTTCGGCTCAGGTCATGATCTGGCGGTTCGTGTGTTCCACCCCCACGTCCGGCTCTGTGCTGACAGCTCAGAGCCTGGAGCCTGCTTCTGATTCTGTCTCTCTCTCTCTCTCTCTCTGCCCCTCCCCTGCTCATGCTCTGTATCTCAAAACATAAAATAAATCGTTAAAAAATTAGAAAAAAAAAACGGAGGAAAGGAGAAGGGGAACACTCTCTATTCTATTATCATTCCATTTGTTTCCTTTCGTTTTATTTCCTCCTTGCTTCTTGTCTTCTGTCACTTGCTCACATATGCACACCCAGGAATGATAGATTCATTTCTAGATTTGCTGCTGAGTTGAAGCTGTTTCCCTGCCACTGAGTAGGTGAACTGCAGGAGACCATTTAGGCATTTGGGACATAATGTTTTATTTTTAAAGATTTTATTCAGAAAAAGCTCTGAACTTTAGAAGGTGAAAAGAATAGGTAAATACATAATGACAGTTACTTAGTATGAGAACTATGCATCATTTAAATTTTTTCAAGCCATGGTATATTAAGTTATTAAAATGCACCAAAATGAAAATAAGTCTTGGACCATCTACTCTTTTTAAAAATGTTAATATATATTTATAATATATATAATATATGCAGTTATTACTAATCTAATGATAATTAGAATTTAGTCAGTCTGTCACATGGCTTTTCCCTCTAAGTCATAGTATGTAGTTGGAACTCTAGCCGACTCTATTACGTCTAGGCTTTTGCCAGATGTCCTTCCTTTAGAACTTCTGGTGGTCTCCAGAGATGCATATACACCTGTTCTGGTCACTGTCACCTCACGTGGCCATCTGGCTCTAGAATCCTGCTATGCACCCAGCTCAAGGGTAACCACATGCTCCATACCATGTAATCTCACCCGTTGTCTTAAGACTCACTTCTCTCAGGTGGCTGCTGCTGCTCCAAACTGCTTCATTTTCAGTTTGGGCAGAGAGCCGGCTGTTTAGTTCCCCACAGGAATCGCTGAGAACAGGTTGGAATGTTTAACAAGATTTTACTGAAGGCTTGGGAACAATAGAAGAGAAATATAATACAAAGAACTTTAAAAAGGTTGCTCAATAGACTACTCTCTGTGCAAGCCAGTAGCAAAACGATTCCTCCTGCACCTAGCCCTCTCTCATATATAAAGGTGCCAGTCATTATTTGTTGTTGAATTAATTAACCGAATTAAATATTTTTAGAACCCACACATTCAAATGTATTTGCAGAGTTTTTGACTAGAAGTCTCTTGACCTCCAACTGGCCAACTTGCATTGGGATTCAGTTTACCTTCCCTCAAGAGTGTCTTTGCGAAGGTCTCAAATCCAGGTCTCTTCCCTTCAAAGTGAGCACAAACTCAGCTCTTTCTCTTCATCCAAGGATAAGGGTTATGTCTGAAGTAGTGATTGTTATTCCACTTTCAATATTCTACTATTTGGTGTGCCATGCTACTTTTAAGTACAAGAAAAATAGCATTGCTTTAGTTGCTCTGATACCAGTCAGCAACTCCATTCTCTTTTTGGGTGTCTTTTTTTTGTCACCCCTCTTTTATTTTTCTGACTCTGTCACTCTTGAAACTTGGTATTCTTACTGCAAGGCCATCAACCTCTCATTCCTACTCACTTCCTGTAATCTCCTTCCTACCCATTCCATTTTTCCATGCCCCCCCTCCTGTCTGGCAATCCCACAAACTCTCCAAGTTCATTTTTCACTTGAAAAAGGGGAGAAGTTAGGTCAAAATAAGGGGCATTTTATAATCAAATGTTCTGTGAAATTGTCCTTAAAGAAGTTCCTGAGAACTTCTCTCGGGGTGAATAAACATGTCAAGAAACTCTGAAGCCTAATGAGCACAGCGATCCCAGAGCTGGGAGCTCTTATTTTGAAGCTGCCTTCGGTACACTAGACTAAAGTCAAAGGGAACCAGGGAGCCTAGGGCAGCTATCAATTTAAATTAACATGATAATACCTGATATGCAAGCACATATATGCATTAACATTTTACCCAATGCTTTGCTTTAAAGGTAAATTATTTGTGTTTTCATAATTTCTAGCATACTATTAGTATATAGTAAAATGCTAGGAATTTACTAAGCTATTTCTTTAAGAGTCTCCGAACCTACACAAGATTTTATTTAATAAAATTTTAATTTTCCAAAGTCATGTAATATAAAAAAGTTAGATAATTATAACATGCATTAATAATATTTCTTGACTGGCTTACTACTCCTTGAAATAACATCATTTATATGTGTATATTATCAAAGGAATGCTGTTTGGGTCCTTAGAGAGTGTAGTTAGGGCATTCCCAAAGTGAAGTGGAACATGGTCAAGGTCAGAGATAGGAGAGAACTTCCATTAGGGACAGCACAGGTCAAATTGCGTTACCAAAGCAGTACTGGGTGTTGGAGAGTAATAGAAGGTATGTTTGGGTTGATGAGAATTTGTATTTTCAAGTCAGTAAAGAAATTTTGCATTGAGGAAGTAAGATACAGCAAATGCAAAGAAATTTAGTTTGTTAAAGAACCCCAGAAATTTTACAGCTTTTTGATTTAGTGTTAATGGGACAGCTGGCCATATTATCTAATAAAATGGCAACACTGTTGTATATGTTTTATAACAAAAGGTATAAAAATATATGTCTTCTGTTTATTCTAGGGCTGAAATTGTAGTGGTACATCCTATTACTCACATAAAATCCAATAGTTCGTTTAACTTAAAAACAATATCTTTGGAAAAAATGTCCCAGTTTCCGAAGTAAAATTCATGTGACAGTTATTTAGGATACAAATCTCTAGTGCAGAATTTTCTTGTGAAGGAAAATGCTCTGAATAGTTTACAAACATTTGAGAGAAGCTGTGAATCTCCTTTGTGAATCTCTGAGGGGAAAAAAAAAATGAATTAAATAGTAAAACAACTAAAACTTAGCAACTTAAGGAAAATGAAAAATATTTCTTTATAGTGTGTATGTGTACTAGATCTTGTATTGATTTTGATACTGATGTAGGAGGCACCATAAACACAAGCATCGCATGCAAGCTATGGAGCTACAAACTGGAAGCATATTGTTGTATAAACTTTGTGACAAATACTGTCACAGGTGCCAAGATAGGTGCAAAATTTCCAAATTATCACCTGGTTTGCTTGCAAGAAAGAAAAGTGTCATGCAGCTTATCAGAAATGTTGTGACACTGTGATCCCAACACCTACTGTCTGTGTAAGATAAACCCTTAAACTTTTCCATCTGTGATGCCACATTTCATTGAGAAGAATCTTTGCCAGCCGTATAGCTTTATGATGGTAGCCAACAATAAAGGCATTTTTCTAGTTCAAAGTTTACAATCTTTTAAAAAAATCCTTAATTTTAAAAACTAGGGACGCATTTTGGTTTCTTTAGGTCAGGTTTTTGGTGGATTTTAGAAATAATCCCACAACTGAATTAGTGAAGAACTCAATATTCATACCTTCAGTCTTAACATCAATACATATACATGAGTAAAAAGAGAATGGTATTGCCATGTTAGCTTTTTTTACATGAATATGTTCTGCTGACTTATACTAAATACTCAAGCAATGGTTAATTAACTATCTCTAATACTCCTGTTTTAGAGCGCTAAGCTGTTCATGTTGAAAGTGTCACCGCTTGCCATTTGCTTGTGTGGCACCGTTCTTGTGAGCTGCTAATGCTCACAAGACAAAGAAATATAGTGCTTTTAGATGTTGAAAAATCTTATGCATTATGTAATATCCTTTTGTATCAACGGGAGTGAATATTATTAAGAGGCCTGGGTTGCTCTGATAGCATGGTAGTTTTAGAAACAAAACTGCAACGTCATTTCACATCATCTATAAGAGTTCTGTGAATTGTTACAAGAAACAGTCTGCAAGGTAAAATGGTATTAGAAAATGTCCTGATTGCTGGAGGCAGGAAGAATTTGGTGTTTGAAAGTCCGTATACTCTGTACAATGGCTGGCTGCCCATGAACATACTAAGTTCTACAACCTTGACTTTGATTTCCATTCTCCTGATCTCTCAGTAATGCTTTTTCACACAGTTCTTTTTTTTTTTTAATAATTTTTTAACCATTTATTTATTTTTCAGAGAGAGAGAGAGAGAGAGAGAGAGCGAGAGAGGGGCAGAGAGAGAGGGAGATATAGAATCCAAAGCAGGCCTCAGGCTCCCATATGTCAGCACAGAGGCCGGCACAGGACTAGAACCCACAAACTGTGAGATCATGACCTGAGCCGAAGTAAGATGCTTAACTGACTGAACCACACAGGCGCCCCCTTTTTCACCCAGTTCTTTTTTTTTTTTTATTTTTTTTTTCAACGTTTTTTATTTATTTTTGGGACAGAGAGAGACACAGCATGAACGGGGGAGGGGCAGAGAGAGAGGGAGACACAGAATCGGAAACAGGCTCCAGGCTCCGAGCCATCAGCCCAGAGCCTGACGCGGGGCTCGAACCCACAGACCGCGAGATCGTGACCTGGCTGAAGTCGGACGCTTAACCGACTGCGCCACCCAGGCGCCCCTCACCCAGTTCTTAATAGTGGTTAGCTCATTGTCAATAGAGCACCCTTTCTCTCTCAAGAGAGTCCCTCAAGATTCTCTGTGGCTTGCGTTTATGACTTGCCCTCATTTTCCTCATTTTGTGTCCTTCTAGTACTCCCATTTTATGCAGCTCCTACTTTTTGCTCTATTTTATGCTTTATTTTCTCCATCTGAATATGCAGGACAAAAACTAGACATCTGGATGTGTTGGGGCCAATATTTGTGAGTCTGCTCTGTATCTTAGGATTTAAATTCCATCAGCCCAAGCACATAAGTTCCTGGTTTGATTGACATGCTATTTACATTGTGGTTTGCATATTAAATGTTTATAAATTCTGTAATTTGAAGATGTTGTCCTATAACTGTTGCATTAATAGTAAAATAATTTTTGTGCCTTTGTCTTTGTGACCCATTTTTATTTCCATTATTATTTTGTACACACACACACACACACACACATACACACACACAGAGGCACGTACCCCAAAACACTCTCAGTGGATTAGACACAGAGCAGTATCCCTTATGATGCAGTATAGAAGAGAACAGAAATTCTGACCACCATTAAACAGTAGTTTGGAGCCCTGAATTAATTTTCCATGAGCCACCACTAATTTGGAAAAAGACTAGACTATTTTCTACCAGCAGTTTTCAACTATTTTTGCTGTAGACTTGTTGAATGCTATTACATTTTTAGTTGCACTGGTTTTATAAATTGATCCCTGTGGAACCATCTTTTCCAAAGGTAGTGTGCCTTCTTTCAAGCCTGGATTAATGCCACTAAATTCGCCCTTTGATGTTAATAATTAAAAAAGAATAAAAACTCCTTGTGGAGTTTTTCTTCAATGTAATTTAAGCTTAGTTTCCTTCTAAGTAATAGCTGTTTGATAAGATTTACATCAATGATGAAGACTAGTTGGAGTGTATAGTTCATTTTTGAACTGACAGGAATAATACTAAGTATGTTCCTGGAGTCTCTCTGGAATCATCAGGCTGTCTACAGAAAATCTTTTGATTTTCAGTATGTGTGAGTATATATATATATATACACACTATACCATGACTATATATGTGTGTGTGTGTGTGTGTGTGTGTGTGCGCGCGCGCGCGCATGCACATGTGCTGGTTACATCTAGTCTAGAAGTATATATTGTATTTGAGCCATTTTGAGTGATACTGTGCATGTAGAAATCAAACCAAACAATGTAAGGTAATTTTCATAAATTACTATATTAGGAAACATAAGACAATTGCAAGTAACTATTAAAATTCAAACATATAATAAATTCTAAAAATGGTAAAATGCATTGTAGGAGTGCAGAGAAGGGAATTTTTTCAATTGTTATTTTATTTCCACATAATAATACAAAAGTGACCCTAAAATATTTGAGGTTTTGGTATGGCAATTTACTTTAAGGACACCCTCTTCAAATTTTATTAAATAGCCACATTCTTATTTTCAAAATATTATGGGAGAAAAGATATTTGTAAATTTAGTACTTCTGATTTTATGGTGTTACAATTGCTACTCTTACTTGATTTTTAACAAATAGTGCAAACAGTTTAGGAAATCCTGGATAGAGTATGTAACTCTTTGAAAAAAAATCTAATATGTGAGCTTTAATCTTCCCAGTAAATATTATGAATTTATGAAGGTAGAAATCACTGGTATAAAGTATTCCACCACCACCCCCCCCCCCGAAAAGTAATATGACTCATTGATAAGATGCTGGGCCATTTTTTAAATTTCAGAAACCCACTAGTATTGAGACTGCTACACAGCTACCAGAAAACAAACAAACAAACAAACAAAGTTAAAAGCCTGCAGGAGATTCATAGTGGTGCTAGAAGTTTTATGAAGTAGAGTCTGAGGGCCAGAAATCTGGTTGGAAGATAGGTTAGTGAATTTACCTCTTGGCTGTATTTATTTATTTAGTTAGCTTTATTATTATTATTATTATTGTTATTATTATTTTACATTTTTATTTATTTATCTTTTAATTTAAATCCAAGCCTGTATTATCTTTTTCTTGTTAGAGGACTGATGGAGAGGAGTATGTGTGTGTATGCGTGTGTGTGTGTGTGGGGGGGGGGGGTATCTTCCTCAAGACAATCCATGGCATAACCACTGCATGAGATCATTAATTGAATGATTTTACTGTGTTAACCTAAGTTGTCATGATTAGTTTCTTGAGACATTTTCCACTGGCCTGAACAAATCGTGAAATTACTTGCAATGGCATTAAACTGAGAAAGAGTATTTGTTATAACATAGTATTTGCTATCCTTCATTAAAAGCTATGTTTTTAAACATGTATACTATACCTAGACTTTTTTCTTTTAAGTTTCTTTTTTAAATTTATTTTGAGAGAGAGTGAGAACTAGCAGGGGAGGGGCAGAGAGAGAGGGAGAGAGAGAGAATCCCAAGCAGACTCCACACTGTCAGTACAGAGCCTGACGTGGGTATTGAACCCATGAACTGTGAGATCATGACCTGAGCCAAAGTCCAGAGTCAGAAGCTTAACAGACTGAGCTATCCAGGTGCCCCACTATACCTGGACTTTAACATAATCTCTCATAAATGGGATATCTTTCCTATATGATTTTGGGGAATTTGCTTTTTAGTTGAATTCTGATTTGGGGCTGTATTAGTTTCTAGGTCTGCTATAACAAAATACCACACTGGATGACTTATATAGCAGAAATTCATTTTCTCACAGTTCTAGAGGGAAAAAATCCGAGACTCAAGACATCAGTTCCTCCTGAGACCTTTTCCCTTAGCTTGTAAATGACCATCTTCTCTCTGTCTCCTCACATGACTTATTCTCTGTTTCTCTCTATAGGTCCTAATCTCTTCTTCTTGTGAGGACACCAATCATATTGGATTAGGGACCCACCCTAGGAGCTCATTTAACTCTAATTACCTCTTTAAGGGACCTACCTCCAAATACAGTCACATTTGGGGCTATGGCTTCCACACATGGATGTGAGGGGAACACAGTTCAGTCCATAACAGAGAGTTACAGGGGTTTAGATTTGTTGAATAATGAGAAACTCTTCAAAAAATAGGCTGAGTAACTAGGGAAATACGATAGGCTATGAAAAGAGGTTCTGTCTGATATGTACACACTTGTGTCACCTGTTGAGAATGTAGCATCTGGTTGAGTCAGGAATTTGGGAGTCATTCATAACTCTTCAATCTTCTGATATTTAATGAATTACCTGGGAGAATAAAATTTGTTCTATCCCTTCAATATCTATGCAAGCCATTAACTTTTTTCCACTCTCAATATGAATATGGTAACTTAGATCTTGGCTAGAATATTATGGAAATTTCCTAGTTCATATTTCTGCCATTCTTCCAATTCAACTCTTTCCAGTTCATTCCTAACTCGACATACAGAATGATGTCTGCGTAAACTCTTCAGTGTTTCTGGTGACCACTGGATTGAATGAAATTCCTTGCACAATTTAATACAGCTTCTGTCGGCTTCTCTACCCTTTTCTTTTCTTGCTCACTTCTTATACTCTATGCTTCAGCTAAATTACACTTGCATTTCTTGAAAAAGTCCATGTTCCTTCTTACTCTGGTACTTTGTACAAGTTGAAATTTTGGCCTGGCGCCCTTTCTGCCAAGAATCTAATTCATATTTAAGGTCTCAGTTTAGATAACACTTTCTACAGGAAGCCTTTATTGACCTTCAAATCTGGGTGAGGTGCTCTTTTAAGGTACTACCAAAACCTTTTTTTTTTTTTTTTGGTATTTAATTAATCCATACTTCTCTCCTGATAGCATTTCTCTCATTACATTGGAATTACATTTTTATCAGTATGTATCTACTAAAATTTAAGCTCCTTATGAAATAGAAATCCTGTCTTGCTCACTGCTCTAATTCTAGCACCAGTGTTAAGCCCGGCAAATGGTAGGCATTCAACAGGACTAAAGTTACTAACTGAATGATATTGTGGAATCTCTTCTAACATATATCATAGTTTACAATTAGGGAATAATGGCAGGGTAATTATTCCCAAACTATAAATTTTCCTTAGTTATCTTTCTTTTGCTGTCTTTAATATTTGCTTCCATTTCTATTATTTTCTATTCTGGAGAGTTCTTTATATTTTTGATCCCAAGAATCGGGTCATCACTTGGATTTTTTTCACCTTGCATGATACAAAGAGACACTTGAAAGATACTGATATCTCATATAAACTGACAACTGGGATGAATTGAAAAACTGACCAAATTAGCCAAGAGGAAGAGAGTAAAAGGACAGTGTCTGTGACTCAGGGAATGCTTCAGGGCAGCTGAGGCTGCTGCCCTCAGGTTTCTGAGTGATAACAGAGCTGGTAGCTATCATTTCAAGATCGCTTTCAGAAGACAGTAGACTCTGTAGCAATGTGTGCATGTGCATTTTTAGAGAAGAAACATCCACCCAAACATCAGTGTTGTAAATTGCATGTGGTGATGAATAAGAGCTTTATTCTCCGAACAATGAAACCGGGTGGTTTTAAAGTGAGTGAGGCATGAGGAAGGAGCTCACATACAAAACACTCCCAGAAAAAAACAAATGCTTGTGTAATGACTGTGTTAAAAACGTGTAATTTCTAAATATATGCTATCAGCTTCACCAGAAATTGGGTCCAAGTTTGTAAACATTCCGTCACATAATACGTTTCGAAATAGAATTACCCTTTTACTTCAGATAGAGGCTTGACCCTATGATTACCATGAGAAATTCTTCTGTTGTTTGTTCCTTATGTCTCTCATATGCTCAATGTTCAGAAATGTTGATGATGTATTACTATCGTGCCCCTTTAAGTAAAGTATATATTGAGCAGATCAAGTCCTCAGTGGACTTTGAGTGAAAGTGTTAGAAAACCATATTTACAAATCATGCTGTTTCTGTGAGTGTAAAGAAACTGCCTTGTTGTCCCTAAGAGGACAGTTTCCCTTTCGGACTATGTGGAACGAGGTAATGCCCTGTTATGGGATTTGTAGTCCTAGAAAGGGAAGTCTTTAGTAAACAATGTACAGATGACTAGACAACATGTTTGCCTAATTATAATATCAGACCAACCACTTAAATCTTTCCTCAAAGAACTAGACCACCACCAGGAGTGGGCTTATGGTTGTCTTCTGTGCATTGCTTTCATAACTACTTTGAAATTGGTAATTAAACTCACATTTATTGAGTAGTTGTCATCATGTCTAGGACTGTGCTGGGCAGTGGAGATGCAAACATAAAAATAAAGATTCTAAACGTTATGTTTGCCGTCACTGT
Organism: Panthera onca; assembly: GCF_046562875.1. NCBI lineage: Eukaryota > Metazoa > Chordata > Mammalia > Carnivora > Felidae > Panthera > Panthera onca. The sequence continues at coordinate 50,427,793 of NC_138342.1, forward strand.
GTTCACAGCTCCTTGGAATGCTGAGCATTTTTTTCAGCAATGTGATCTTTAAAATTTTTAAGTCTCATCATGATAATTCCTTGCTGAGAGACTTCAGCATTTCCTTTTTACACGGAGAATAAGCTGAAACTGGAAACCATGATACACAAGGTTCCAACTGACCCAGTCTGTTTCTTATCCCCCACTGTCTCTTCTTCCTTGGCTGTGCTACCTCCCCTGTCTGAACAGGACACCTTCAGTTCTTGATGTGACTCACTCCTTCTGTATACACAGCCATTTCCTCAGCAGGGCTTTCCCTGACTGTAATAGTTATTCATTTTTGAGAGAGAGACAGAGACAGAGTGTGAGCAGGGAGGGGCAGAGAGAGAGGGAGACACAGAATCAAAGCAGGCTCCAGGCTCTAAGCTGTCAGCACAGAGCTTGATGCGGGGCTCGAACCCACAAACTGTGAGATCATGACCTGAGCCAAAGTTGGATGCTTAACTGACTGAGCCACCCAGGCGCCCCATCATCACAGTTAACAACCAGTCCCCATTCCAATCTCTGTTCCTTTCCACTGCTTAATATTCTTTATAGCACTTGTCACTATCTGAAATATTTGTTTTTGTTTAGAAGAAGAAAAAGAGAAAACTAAGAAAATTAAAAATAAAATCCCAATAGAATTAAGTTCCATGGGGTAAAACCTGTTACTCTTCTTAACTGTTGTATTCATATCATATGAAAGTAAATATGTGGCCAACGGGACATGTTTGGTAAATGTATGTCACATGAGTGAATGAAGGTCTGGAGAGGCCGTGGCACTCAGCATACAGTGCTTGTGCCACAGTCCTTCATGTTCCAGTAGTTTCTGTACAACTGGAATGATGGAGAAGGCTCAGGAAGTCAATCAAAATGCTTTTGTAAAATATTTTGTCCAGTCTCTCATTAAATGTACGTTTATAAAATATAATTTGGCACTTAGATGCAAGAGGAGATGCAGACTTTCCCCCCAACTAAGCCCTCAATATTTTTTTAAAATTTGTTTTTACATTTATTTATTTTTGATAGAGAGAGAGAGAGAGAGAGAGTGTGTGTGTGAGCGCACAAGTGGGGGAGGGGCAGAGGGAGAGGGAGACACAGAATCTGAAGCAGGCTCCAGTCTCCCAGCTGTCAGCACAGAGCCCGATGTGGGGCTCGAACTCACAAATCACGTAGATCATGACCTGAGGTGAAGTCGGAGGCTTAACCAACTGAGCCACCCAGGCGCTCCAGCCCTCAATATTGAAACAACCATCTTACATGCTAATTTTCCCACCGCCTTACAGGTCAGATGCAGTCCTTAACAGTCCTTTCCAAACACTTGGGTATAAAATCAATGTTTATTAAAAATTTCGAAAAACATGAAGTGTTGTAAATGGATCACATATTTACAATTTAAATTGTATTTTTTATAAAAATACATATTTGGAAAGGTGTATTCATGTCAGGATTTCTTAAAATAGAATGTATCTATCATAGGTATATGAATTATAAAATAAAAGTAGCACTTCTGGTTATCTTAAAGCATGGCTAGGTTTCAGGCTTTACAAATGCCTAATATAGTGTGCCAAGAAATACAGCCAACTTCCAAAAATGGTTTGGACCAAATTTACACACATGTTAGCCACTGCACCACACCATTGTTCAACCTGCTTAAACTGTATCCATCTTGTTTTAAAGACTGCACTTGCAAATAATAAGGGTGCACTGGAATGTTTATTATCTACCAATTTCCTTTTTAGCTTGAGAGACAGTACTCAATATGATAAATTACCTTTCTGGTAGAAAATCCATTCCAGAAAAGCCCTCTGAAGTGAATACCTGTTAAACTACAAGATCTTTAAAATGAATACATTTTATAATGAGAAAAAGAAATTGAAAAGTGAAGCACTGAAATGAAATGCCTGACGCTTGAAAGAAAAAATGAAACCGTAACCTATAAAATTTACTTTTTTTAGCCATGCCTCATTTAAAAAAAAAAAAGGTATAACAGTAGAGGTAACAGGAAATGGCAAATGTCATGCTCAATAAATGTTTTTGCTCTATGTAATTATGTTATTTTAATTCATATTAAACCATAGCATTGTAGATTGCTTTAACTTTAAAGATCTGATATTGTAAACAGAGTTTATGGGAAGACATGATTCATAGATGAGAAATTTTTAGTTGTACCACTGGGCAATGTTCAGATTGAATTCTTCCATTTCCCGTCTACCCGTCAGGTTCCTCAGAGCAAATATTGTTGAAGAACATGCCTCAGTAATATTTCCTTAGAAAACACAGAACTTTCTGGGTGAAAAAATACATTCTACCTACAACAGGTAAATAACTTGCTTCTGTGTAAACCGCTCTCAGCCTTTCCTTCTTCCCTCCATTCACCCCTCCTGGCCATCCTGGACTTTCTTCCTGACAAGTTACCTTTAAAGTGACTCAGTGACCGTTTTCTCAGTCTCAAGTCATATGCAGTGGAGTCTGTCAGAAGGAAGATGCTCCTGAACTGCTGTAATAAGAGAAGCTCTCCTAAACTTGGAAGTTTGTAACATAAAAGCACTCTAGGAAGAATGAAATGGCAGCTGGGAACAGCACTTTAGACACTGGAAGCAATATAGCAGCTGTTAGTGGACAGCATTCCTCTTATAGATGTCTATGTGATTTTCTTAGCCAGGGACACATCTGTGGGGCATTATGAATCTGCCAGAAGATTAAAAAATTCATTTACACTTATCGAAATGTCTGAGGGAACTATTTGAAGTGTGAGAGTCCTTTGTAGCTTTTATGAGGAGGCCTTTTCCAAAGCAAGAAAAGTCATGGTATTGGAAAGGCCAGTTTTAAATTCAAACTAAAAAAAAAATTCTTATTTTAGGACCAGAATAGTAGAGTGAATTTTAAAAAGAGGGGGGAAAAAAAGTAACATTCTTCTATAAGCTAACAAAATGACTATTAGTATAAAATTGTCATTAGACCATTTTTAATGTTCCAACTCATCACTTATGTATTAATTTCTCTCTCCATATGCATATATATATATACTATATGTACACATATATACACAAACATATTCTAAAATAGCACACATATGAGACATCTGCTCAAATGAATATAATTATGTAAATAAATTTAAATAGGGCTTTTATGTTTTTCAAAAAATATCTTTAATTGTGAACTTTAAAATGGAAAGGTAATATCGGGCAAATATTTTTGTTTTCATAGTGTACTATGAATATCTACAGTCTGTAGAGTGGGGTTGAGAGAATATGCCTCTGGATTTCCAAAATCACCACAGCAATTGAATGTGAGTCTTCTGGTTCTAAGCAAGCACATTGCCTAGTATAGTGCCTAACACGAGCAGATAATTATTATTATTTTACATTAAGGAATATTATTTTCAATTAAAAAAATTTAGGTGGTATGTTGAATTAAAATTATAATGTGAAAATTATCATTTAGCAACATTAATTATGTAGCACTAATGAAACAAAAAAAAAGGGTTGAAAATAAATTCAGATGACTTGTGACTTTTGATAAGATGTGAAGGGAACTCTCCTGTTCTTGGAGCAAGTTGATAAGTGGCAAGTTGATAAGTTGATAAGTGCTTAGTATAAAATTTGAAGATCAGGAAGGGGCAAGCAGAAGTGAAGGTCACCTGCCCCAATGGAAAGTCCTGATTTCTTGCTCATTTCCTAGACATGAGCCAATTCTAAGATTTAGAAATCGTTAAACAGCAGTACCGACTCCCTCCCCAAAATGACCTATGACCATTTATCTGGGTAACCATATGACCCCAAACTAGAATAATAGGTGTTTAGAGGACTCTACGATGCAGGATGTGAGTTGACAATGATATTTGGGATCCAAAATGTTTTCATTCCCCCACCCCCATTAGAGGGGGGATCAGTTAATAAAAGGGGCTCAGTTTCATCTCATAGTGGGTCCACTGGATCCACCTTGGCTCAGCCTATGCTCATTTCTCTGGTACCTAAATGAATATATTTAGCTACTGGTACAATCCTCACACTTCTTTGATCTGTAGAATAAGAGCTAGAAGGGAAGGTCGGGAGGAAGCTCTTGGAATTTAGCCTCTCCTCGCGGTAGCAAATCTAAAGACACTGGCCATTCACTAACTTGCAGGGATGTGAGGCCAAGTTTCTGGGTCTGTTGATATCCCCCAGCTTCCCCATGGGATCAGATTGAAGCTAGTCTCTAGCTGAGACTACATTCTTATTAAGCTTTGCTCTTCTGCCCTATCCACTTCAAGTTTTCCCCTTCTCCTGAGAATACTTAGCTGATAAGTCATTTGAACATTAATCCCTGACTTAGGCTCTTCTTATGGATCAAGACCAAGACATTTGAAATAGCACCCTCCTCTCTAACACCTTTCAGTTTTTTTATCCCCTTACTCATTTTATTTTATTTTTTACATAGCTCAAAACAACTTCACATTATATTTCTAAACAATTATTTTTAAATTTATTTAAATGAACTCCCTAATTAGATTCTAAACTATCTTGAGTTCAGATACTTTGTACTATTCACTACTTTAGTCCAGATAGAGTAGAGTAGGACCTAAGCAACAGTACATACCAAAAAAAAAAAAAAAAAAGTCTAACAAATGAACATATGAATAAGTAAGAGAATTTGAAATAGTCACTTTTCATTTACCTTTTTAATTTGTTATACTTTGGTAGAAAATTTACTGACTTATTCCTAAAAGGGAAATTCAGTTGCTCAACTTAACATCTGCTTTTCTGTCTAGTCTTTTTGTGTATGTTGATTCAAATAGAATCAAGAAAATATTTTGACTAAAACTCTTAAGTAAAAATTTAGGAGTTTACATAAATATAAGTGCAACCTAATTTTATACGTAGATTATTTTTCCATATTTGCAAAGTGAGTTATTTCCTTTTTATGTTGATAATCCATGGCTTGGATGGTTCTAGCCTTATATGCTATGAATTACCTACACTTAGGAACAAAGCATGTTCCTAATTGCTCCCTTCTGATTAACAGTTATTTTATAAATTGAACAGCATAACCTTTAATTATTACAAGATGTTATTAATCTAAAAAATGCAACCCTTTGTACATTTAAACTTCTGAAACCTGGTGTAAGGTGTTGGATATATTTTACTAACCCCAGTAAGTGATAAAACCTCTATAATTTTTGAAATAGAGAAGATTTTTGAAATCGCTGTAGTCTTTATAGCACTATTAACTTCTATAAAGATTTCCTTGTTTTTTTTTAACTTAAATAAATTGATTGAATTATTTCACTACATATTTTATAGAGCCTTTAAAATATAGTGAGGTGAGTTAAAAATATAGTAGATTAAATCAAGAAATTGACATATGCCGAGAGAGTGCAGACACTTCGAATTTGTCTTAATCTATTGTGAATATTATAAAGCCTAGAGATTTAAAACCTTGATACAATATTTTTTGGTAGGAGTTTAGGGACAACAACAAGAATAAAAACAAGACGATTCACTGCTTTTAAAGGTATCATCAAAGAATTAAGTCCAATAGAGGAGGCATTAGGAGAACTGATTATCATCCCAATATTGCTGTTAACTTGCTGTGTGATCTAGGATATAAGTAATGTCATCCAGAGAAGGATTTTATTTGAACCATATTTAGTGATTGATAGCATAAATTACTGTTGTGTTTTTACTCTACCCCACTCTTCCTTTAATCCTATACATGAGCCCATTTTGAGTCATGAGGTCACAGTTGTTCATGAGGTCACAGTTGCAAAGCCAGTAAATAGAAACTCTACGTGCTTGATTTTCAAGTAATAGAACACAGGTAAAGTTAAGAGATCTGGAAAAATACGTCCTGGATGTTACAGAATGTTTGTGTCCCCAATATTCATATGTTAAATCCTTGTAATGTGATGGTAATTGGAGGTGGAGACTTTGAGGGATGATTAAATCATGAGATTAGAGCCTTCCTGAATGGGATTAGTGCCCTCAAAAGAGACCTCAGAGAGCTCCTTTGCCCTTTATTCCAAGTAAGTTTACAGCTAGAAGGGGCTGTATGAACCTGGAAGTGGGCTCTCACCAGATACTGAATCTGCTTTGACCTTGGGCTTCCCATCCTTCAGAACTGTGAGGGATAAATTTCTCTTGTTCATAAGACAGCAGTCTATGGCATTTGTTATAGCAGATGGAGCATGTAAGACCCCAAGTGAGTTGCTCCCACACCAGAAGAGATTAAAGGTCTGGGCTGAGTTTTAAACACAGCAGTCATGGAAAGTGAGTAGTAAAGGAAGTGGTGCTTTAACCCCTCACCTCCTGAAGGTTACCATTCAAGTTTGGGGTAATAAAATTGGCAGATAACTTTGGGTATCTGAGAAACCATGCTCTCCAGATTTGTCTGTAAAACCTGGAAATCTTCAGCAGTGCAGGCATTTACTATGCCATTATGGCATGAGAACAGAGAAGATAGATTGCTATCAGTGTTGGACATAGAATAATTATATAGTTTAGTTTGCCCAGGACAGTCCTGATTTACATCTGCTTTTCAGTATCATTTGTCTCAGACAATATGTCCCAGTTTCAGGTGGTAAATTAGATAATCACTCTAGCTGTAAATGGCAAGTAGGGTTTGAAGTAGCCCTACCAAGTTTCCTATGGCACGAGATTGGGATAAGAATATAGTTGCATTTTACTGGGCCCCAGTCAAATGTAAGGCGACATAACAGTTGAAAGAGCCATACTTATGTAAACTGCATTTAACTTGGGGCACTTAGATGAATGGAGAGGTACCTATGACTATACAGTAATTTACATCGCAGTAGCTATAAATGGTGACACAGTAAGCAATAGGAGCAAATATCGTTACCTTCTCCACTGATGTCACTATGGCATTGTCAAATCCGTAGTTAAAAGGAGCTGCAGATGGTTCTAAACCTGACTACTTATAACCTGAAGTGACTTTATCTGAGATTGAATAAGATTATGTTTTTGGTAGTCATTTGGAATGAAAGTTTGAAACTAAGTTCAACCTCAGTTCAGGGATAATTTTTAAAAAAGGCAGACACAGATTGAGAAACGTGTACCAACAGTTTTTCAAACTGTTCTCTGAGGAGTTCTACAGGTCTTCCGAGTGACATTAGGGTCAAAAGGGTGCCTTGGGTGAGGGATCTGAGTTTAACACCTTTGATTCAATCAGTTTGACTGCTTCCATTTGTTAACAGTGGTTTAATTGAAGGAAAGATTTTTCTATTAAAATGGTGATATTAGAATCACCTTCATTCCTCTTTTTTTCTTACAGCCTATATCTGACACCTTCGGCTTACTGCTTCTATTTTCAAAAGTCTGATCATTTCCTACTGTCCCCACTGTTATAAACCATGTTCAAAACCATTATCATTTCTCACCTGTATTATTGCAATAACCTCCCAACTGGTTCCCTTTTGCCACCCTTGTTACCCTACAGTCTATTCTCAACAGAGCGGCTAGAATAATGCTTTTAAAAAGATAAGTAAAATCAGGTCACTTCTGCGCTCATGACTCTTCAATGGTATCCCATATCACTTAGGCCCTACACGACCTGCCCCATATGGTACCTCACATCACAAAGCCCTACATGAGCGGCCCTCCTCTACCTACTGTCCCTCTGATCTCATGCCTTTCCAAACTTCTCTTTCTTTTTCTGTTCTCTCTGGCTTTTGGGCATCTTTGCTCTGTGTACAAATACACAAATTATTCTTTTACTTCATGGGTTTTTGCACTTCCTATGCACTGTGACTAGCCCACCCTTTCCCTTGAGCAGGCTCTAAAAAGTAAATTTAATGATCCTAGACCAAATGATTTCTGAGAGCAATTTTTATGATTATAGTTCTGTAATTATAAGAAATTCTTGCATTGAAATACCTGGAATAGAATCAGATGTTCTCTCAAAACACTGGGGATGAACTCTGTGTTGCAGTGCAACTGTATCTATTTCTGAAATGTCTATTTGTCCTCTGATAGGGAAATTTTGGACCAGCGATGTCAATACCACAAAGGTTACAAATACTACATATTCAACTACTGATATTTGTAGGATAAGGTTACCACCGCTATCTTATACCATGTAGCAAAGAATTTTAAAAATTGCATTTGTTAAAATTGCAAACCTTATCATTTTCACCATGATAAACTCAAAGAATCCTGTCTTTTGTTTATTATGCCAAACCATTCCCATACTCTTCATTATTCAGATGTTACTTATAACCACTTTTTTAAGATCCTGCCCAAAAAACTCACTGTCCAAAAATGTTAAGCAGCCATATGTGATTCTTAGAAATAGACACTTGAATGCAAACTGGTCAAGAGACCCAAGTTCTAATGACCAAGTCACTTAACTTTTTGAGGAGCCAGTTAATTTCTGTTTTGTAGTAGCAACCACCAAGAAAGCTCCCAGTGGTCTTCACCTCCTGGTAGTCACACCTGGTGTAACCCTGTCCCATGGATTATAAGATAAACTTGGATTGATTCATTTCTGATGAATAGAATACAAGGCGAAATGATGGGTAGTCCTTTCTGAGATAAGGTTTTAAACAGTCTGTGCTTCTGTCTCTCGATGCTCTCCCTCCCTCTATTATATTGCTTGTTCTGGAGGAAGTCAGCTTTCATGTTCCAAAGCAGCCCTTTGGAGGATCCCCCATACATGAGCTTGGAAGCAGATCTTTCTGCCAACAGCTTATGTGAGTGAATTTGGGCATAAATCTTTGGAGGACTAAAAGCAATGATCCTCCCCAGTTGACCCTTGAGAGGACAGCTGTCCTGGCTGTCACAATGTTTGCAGCCTTGTGAGAGATGCCAAGGCGTAAACACCCAGCTAAACTACTCTTATATCTCTAACGCTACACATTATAAAATAATAAATGTTTGTTCTCATCTCATATCATAGGAATATCATATCTAGGGATATGTTATCTAAGGATAATATGACTATGAAAGTCTTTCCTCTCTCTTAAATCCTTCCCTGCTTTTCTAGGTATGGTCATACTGGGCTATAAGAATTATCATTTTTCACCAGTCAGCGAGTGAAAGTAGTGAACTTGAGAAGAAATGTGATTTTGCATTGTGGTAAAACTGTTGACTGTCCAATTGGTCCATAAAATGTGTTTAATGTCCACTAATTTTTTCCTAAAACTTCAGAGTTTAAAATAAATTCCCTAAGTCATTTGCCCAACTTTAGACTGAAGTGATAAAATCAAGGCAACCAAGTCAGAGTGACTGCTCTAGCCCTCTTGCTTAAGAAAGGTCATGTAGAGGAGACTTAATTCTGTTCAGATCTGCGCTGCCTCAAAAGGACAGCAGTAGACAGTGTGGTCAGAAGGCCACAGCCTTGATCTTCATGATTCCTGTCCTTGCATTCCAAGCTTAAACCAATGCCCTTTGAAATAATATATTTTGATCCTTGTGGTCCATCTACATTGCTGTGGTTTTAATTGGTCAGAGTCCATGATATCAATCCATTACTCATGGCCTTTCTATATTACGGCTCTGTACCAGGAACCTCTAGCATTACCGATCCTTTTATTTGTATAAAAGGAGAACTCTTTCAACCGTACTTATATAGCTACACCTCTACAACTCAAAGCGGCAGCCTTCAGCCTCAGCTTTCCTCCAGCCTTTTACAGCCTTTATAGGAGCATCAGTATTTTTATCTCCACTTTTCATAGCCAAACTCCAGTGTGCATTTGTATGTAAAGATACATGCAGAGAAATAGATGTAATCACATACAACAAATACACTTTTTTCCAGCTAAAAGCAGTGTAATAATAATTATGTAACAGTTAATGAAATAGATGCCAGAAATTATAATGTTTTTTACTGTATCATAGATGACACCATATATTAAAATGTACAAAAGAAGTACCTTAACCACAGACTAAAATTCATCTGTTTTTATGTCCCCATTAAAATAGGTAATAGAAAGTTGCCTCTTCACATACACACATGCACACGTTTACACAATTTTCTCCTTAGGGACAAAAAGCAAAAACATGCTGCTATTTGTTCAGGTATTTTCATAAGCAAATCATTTTTAGAGTTCTCTGATAATTGTTCCCAAGTGCATTTCTTGGATTATTTTTAGTTAGGTGTTGACATATATACTAATAACCCTCAGGTTGCATATATTTGGAAAATGCCGGGTTAAAGTGAAATAAATTTTGTTACCTCAGGAAATATTAGACTTTAATAGGCTTACATGCATTATGGATCTGCAACAGGAGACTGTAGAATGAAACATTCCTCAAAAGAACTGATAAAGTTTTTTTAGATAGTGAAATATATTTTTGGAAAGAAAAAGAAAGGAGAAAGAAACAAAGAAAAAAGCAAGAAGGAAGGAGAGGAGATGGAAAGAAAGAAGGGAGAAAACTAGAGGGACATATATTACTTTTCCAAAGGGTTAAAAGACAGAAAAAAGATAATTCACTGGCTGAAATCTACCTAACATGTTATTGTGCATTTATACGTTATAACTAGTACATTGTAAGTGGCCCTAGAGATAGCTAATAATGAGAGACAAAGAGAGGGAGAGAGGAAGTAAAATATCGACTAATTGGATGAATCATTTAGGAGAACTAGAAAAGCATTGAAGAAGATGTTTAGCTTGCTGAGAGGCATCATTTAACTATCCAACAATAGAGGTCAGACTTGAGTGAGGCACAAATGAACATCTGTTTATCAGGTGCCCTAGGATGGAGGCAAGGTGGTGAAAAACACAGCACATCTCCTCCCTTTAGTCATTTTACTTAGACTTTTAAATAATGGCGTCGTTTTTGTGAGACAAAAATGCGGCAATGGTCTATTAAAATACTTCCTTATATTAAAAAGGTTTACCATATAAAACATCCATTTGATGTTGTAAGAAGTCTCCGTGATGAATAGGTTGTTGTGGGTGAATATTGAGAGGTGCACAAACTGTGATCAGTAAATAGATGTTTACTAAAAATGACTAGAATCTTGGAAGTGTCCGTATATTTTTCTTTATTGATCTCATCTCTTAACAGTTTCTCCAGCCTTAGCACTATTTCCGTTCACCGATCTCAGACATTCCTTTTTTCTTTCTTCGACTATTGTCCCTCTCACATTTTCCTGCATACAGCTTTGTCCTTCTACATCCCTTTTCTACATTATGACCAGAACTTATATTTTCTGAAATGAAATCTGATCATGCTGTTCCAGTGCTCATATGCAGTGGCTCTCAGTTACCCTCAGGGAAAAGTCTTAACTCTTATGGTGTGTGTATATATGTTACTGTAATAGTTCAGTTATTTCATGATTTTATGTTTTTGTACCTGCTCTTTGCTCACCTAAAATGCTTTCTCCAGTTCTATGCAATTGACATGTTCCGTGAATTACTTAAAAGAAAAAAAAAAAAAAAACAAACAAGATTCCTAAACGCATAATGTAGATAAGCTCTTTAAGATGTACAGTTTAAACTTTTTTTAACAGGCTTGTTTTTAACATGAACTCTTATTCAAATTCTTAAAGACATTTTCAGTTTCTTTTTTGTTCTTTGGGAAAGCCTTTAAATCATCTCAATGAATTTAAATTGAAATAGTCCTTATGCATCTAGGAAATAAAGAGAAAATATTATTAACCAACTCTCCCACCTCAGAGACATAGAGACTGAGGAGAGAGCCAAGTACTACAAGTGTTTAATGAAGATGTGAAATGGGAAATACCTAGTTAAGTAGCTCTTAATAATAATTTTGACTAACACAGTATGTTACCAATTGGTATTTTATTGTGCTATAAATCTTGCAACCACTTTCCTGCTTAAATATTAAAGTGTGCAATTTAAACTATTTGCCGAAAGGGCTTTCCAGATCTGAAGCTACACAAAGCAGTTACCTTAATCAGAAGAAACCAAAAACCAAAAACCAAACAATGACTTTTACAGTGGAGGAACTCCTCTTGACATTTCACTCTCCTCTTCAGTTATCACAGCATAGATCCATTTTTCTCCCCTGAGCTGATTAGAATGTATGTGCACATAGTATTCTTGAATGAATTAATCAAGAGGAGGGGTAAATAGCATCTAAAGAGAGATTATTTGGTATTGTAAGGATTTTAGCAACCTGGAGGCTTACAATGACTTTATGTACTATAAAGTGGATGATAATCCACAATTACCTTAGTCAAAAGATATAGTCAGTCTATAGGCAGTGGCTCCCTTTATGACTTTCTTCTTTAGACAAGGGCACTGGCTTTCATTTTAATATCTTTGCTTGGCCTGCTTTCTCTAAAATGGGACATCTCTCATAGATACGTTTCCATGTACTTCCCCTCAACATTATAGTGAAACAATAGGTGCTATTTTTCATAGGCTAAAAGTTTGATTGGACCTGAGTAGGCTAAAACCAACAATAGCAACAACAAAAAAACAACAAAAAACAAAACATTGAGCTCTTTTCCATGGTAACAGCCATTTTCCGATGATTCCCCAGAATGACCAACACAAAGGGAAACAAAAAACCACTCCTTGTGTATACTTTAGGTCTTTAAAAAAATACAGAATCATTTGTTTAGCCATATACATGTGAATCTACTAGTAAGGCAGTGCTGCAGCATCAGGGGAATGGGCACTGTTCCAAAAGGAGTGCCCTACAAAGGTTCCCATGATGAAAATAGAAGAGGCTACCATGTTTTGTATGCATGCTGTTGGCATTGTTGTATAAACAAACAGAGGCAAGATTCTTGCCAAGAGAGTCAATGTATGTATTGAGCATCCATACTCTAAGAACCATGATAGCTTCCAGGAACTCAATAGGGAAAATGATCAAAAAAGAAGGAAGCCAAACAGAAAGTTTCCTGGGTTCACTCAAAGTACCAACCAGCTCCACCCAGAGAAGCACACTTTGTGAGAACCAATGGAAAGGAGCCTGAGCTGTGAGAACCTATTCCCTATGAATTAATTGCATAATTCATTGTATAAAAACAAACAAAAAATGAGATTGTAAAATTTAGGCCTTTGTTTTTTCCCTTAATTGGATAGAAATGTAAGGTTCCCTCCCCCCATATAAGTCTTTAAAGCAAACTTTGTGTCCCAACTGGGTCATGTCTTTACTATTAAAATTTCATGTTTTTATTGCTGGAAAAAAAAAGTTTGAGAAAATCTGCTCTGCATAGAAAAGTATGATTCAAAGATTCTGCTGTATGTTTGCTAAACAAGTCACCATGAAAAGAGAGTGTGTTGAATGGGGCAGATTTGGCTTTCCTCAAATCATTTTGTTTTTCCATATTAATAGAAAACTCCCTTGTTTGTCAAATTTGTTTATTTCCATTTCTCATTTTTTAATTAATTTTTATTAACATCATTTTTACTCATTAATCTCTCCTCTCCTGATTTTTCTTTAGATTAGCTCAATTCCATTCCTGTATTTACCCACTCCTGGAGGTGAAGAAAAGATAAGTGAACCTAATTAGAGAGATTAAAAAGATAAACCAAAGGGCTAGGGGCAGGGCTATAGAGCAAGAGTATAATGGGGGTCAAATTGTAGAGATCCAGCTACATTTTTTTTTTCTTTCTGAAGGAAACAAAAAATTCAGCTCACCAATTAACTTCTTCCTTCTGCCTGGTACACCCTTCTCGATCAATGCCTGCTGAGCTTGTTCTCATAAATTAGAACTCAGCTCATATATTGCTTCCTTTTACAGGATTTTCTTGATCCTCCAACAGAAAATACTGCCACCTCTGCAATTAAATTACGTTGCTATGTTTTAATTTCTGCTGTATGTCACCTATAACTATCTGAATATATTTTATTGCATGTCGATTGTCTCCTTCAAATAAAAAGTAACCTCCATGTGGGTAGGGTTCTTGTTTTTATTCCAGCTCTCTATTCCTAGCATATAAAGAAAGGCATATTTAAAAGAATTCTATAAATATATTCTTTTTGTAGAAAGTTATAATTTAGCAGAATAACTAGAAAGAGACTGAATAGTCAAATGTGCCTTGCGAATGGTAAGTTCAGGTTCAATGATGAGAGAAACCAATATGGCTAAAAACATCTGGGAAAGACTTCACAGAGGATGTGAGCTTCAAAATGACCTCTGCAGAACAGGTAAAGAGAAGAAAGGGCATTCCCAGGGAGGGGAAGAACATTCTTAGAGATATGGGGGTAAGAATTAGCCTCAAATGCCATTAAATGCTTAATTCCACATCCACTGTTTCTAATTATTTTTTAATATGAGAGTGCCATTTGAAATTACCCTCCTGAATTTTTTAAAAACATGAAGCCAGATATTTAACACCACAGCTTCCTGAAGGAATTGGATGTAAAGGCATCACTTGTCTTTGTGCTCAAGTGTAGCACTCAATAAGCTTCTGTTCAATGAAGTGCTGCCTTTCTGACAAGACAGATGAGGCAGTGACATTGTGATCAGCAGTTGTAGACTGTGCAGGGCCATGGCTTTCACAGCAGGAGTTTGTCAGGCTAGTCTGGATTTCATTTGGGAAACCTTAAGCACATTTTCATGAGGATGTCTACATAAGGCTGCCTAAGAGTGCCTCACTGTTGCCGTAGGCCAACAGACACACATTGTCTTCTCTCACCTTTTGATTTAGAAGGTGGCTACGGATTCATCACTCTCCATCTGATAAAAACTAAAGACTGTTTATTCCATAGGGTATTTAGTTAGTTGAAGGAAGGCAGCTAAATATGCAATTTTTAACACTGGGGAAAGGGAGAAGTGGCACAACTGAATTTTTCTTGTCACTACCTTTGATATTGTCTTGTATGTTGGTGACTTTGTGTGGATGTGTATCTGTTTGTGTGTGTGTGTGTTTCTGCTCTTTTCTTCCTTTTCTCTTATTGCCATATTGACAGGAACCTGTGCCCTACTGGATTCGCACAATGTTGAAAGAGAAGGCAATCCATTTTGATATGGTCGTTTTAAAGAATAATTGACAGATGGAAACCCTAGTAAGAACGAAAAAGAGAATACAGATAGCAAATAACTAGAGATCTGAGTGCTATGAACATTGAAAATATTGAGGTAGTGGATGACAAGAAGGCTTTGACTTACTGAATAACAAGGAAACCCTTAATTGGAGGCATCATTTTCTTGGTATCTAGTAAGGCCATATCTACAACCAAAGATTATAGATGACATAGGGAAGCTGAGGACACCATTTATATTCAGAATAGATAATCTTACTATTGGAAGCTTCTGGAGTCATGAAATATACTTTTTGTGACCATTAGTGACTTCCATAAAAATTCTGTAAAATACAGCTATCAAGTATAATGATATGCTAAATATTAGGTTAATCGTTACTTAAAAGCTTTCCCCAATGTGTGTATAATCTTATATATGTTAAGTACGTGTTGTTGTGGCACATTTCTATAAATGTACCATGGAGATTGTAAATGCAGCTGTCACCCAATATAAGTGCTTAGCACCTATGATGAATACTGGGTGACATTAGAAAAAAATAGAAATAATTCTTAGCAAAATTTTAAACTTATTAGAGATATTTTCCTTTAAAAGGAGACATTGTCGAAAAAGGTTAACTTAAGTAATGATATTTTAGGTTTGCATTCAATGTAAATGATAAAGCAGGACAAGCGGGGGAGGGTCAGAGAGAAGGAGAGGCAGAATCCCAAGCAGGCTCCACACCATCAGTACAGAGCCTGATGTGGGGCTTGTACTCACGAACGGTGAGATCATGATCAGAGGTGAGATCAAGGTGACTGTGCCACCCAGGTGCCCCTGAAAATAAACCTTTCTTAAATGCTATTATGTGCCAATTACCTTACACATACATGTATGCATTTTGTCTTATTTAATGCTCAAAATAATCTCATGAGCTGGGAATTATCATATTATAAGTAATATATATGTTTGGTAATGAGACCTAAAAATTACCCATCTGATATGGTTGCCAAGTATCTGACTACCCATTATAAGAGATTCGGGTCCCGTTATGATTCCATATAGTTCCTCGTCGGTAATGCATCCCACTATTGTGAGCAGGTGTCATATGATCCTCTTTATGTTGCTCTATGTTAACTGGTAATTGGGGAACTGGCACAAGTATGCTGATACTCTGGCTATTGCTATAATTGTGAATAATAAACTGTCCTTTATCTCAGACTCAGGACTATCATATTCTCTACCAGTGTTTGCGAAACTGGGGACAGCTAACTTGTCACGTTCCAAATAGACTAAGATCTTAGATCCTTTATGTTCTCAACAGTAATGTCAAGATTTAATTGGTAGTTTTATTTCTTAATATTACATGAAACAATGGTATGTTTAAAAATCAATGGCTTCTTAGATTCAATGGCATGCAGTATCTGAATATATATTCCCACATCTATAAAATATAGAAACAATAGATTTCTAAGAATCATGCCAAACTTTCATGTTCTTGTAGCATGGAGCTGAGCAGAACATGGCAGAATCCCAACACTTTCACTTAATATTAGAGCTAGAGGGAAGCCTCACCTCAGCTTTAATCATGATCTCTACTTCACCCTTTTTAGACTGCTTTTTTAGAAAGCTTTTAATACTGGTCCACCTAATCAATGCATACTCTTATTCTCACTTTTCTATTCCCATCTTGTAAATAGTCTCCTGGAATACTTCCTTGGAGGAGATTGGTTTGACAAGGCTGGCTTCAGGAAGTTTTGGCTATAACACGCATCTTTCTTTTGTCTTTTTAAAATGAAACCAGCAAGCGAATTTGTTACTTTCGAGTGAGGAATAACTGTGAAAGGGCCCAGACACTTCTGTCTTAGAGTTATATATTATCTCCCTATAGACAGGTAGTATGGGAAGACAAATCACCATTACAAGATTTTGTGGTAGGCACCGATTAGAGTAGATAATATTAATGTGATTCTGTTGTTTACTAGCATCTGATTGAAAAAAAGAAAAAGCTACAAAAAACACTGATATCCCTGCCTGGGACATGGCCCAGCGTATCATTTACCATATTGGCGATCTGGATGATTTCATTCTTCAGGATAATTGTTTAGCTTTGGACATAAGAAAAAATTCTGGCTGTTGAGATATGAGAGGAAGTATACTGAGGATTAATACCAAAGAAACACACTTTCTGTGAATATTGTTTTGGGTGGGCATTTGAAGATGGCTAGAAATGAACCTAACTTCAACCCTGTGCAGAATTAGCCTGTAGACAAAGCGAAAGTACTGAGAGACAAGATGAAATGTTAAATCTCCCAAATTGCCAAACTCCAATTTCGTCCCTCTGTACTCAACAGATAACTTTTCCGGGCTCACATATTACATGTCTCTTTTTTGCTCTTCTTCTGTAGCAGGAGTTGAGGGTGGTACTGGGATGGAGGCGATAGGCACGGAAGACAGCACTGCGTGGGTTCTCACTCACTTTTTATCACAGCTCTTCTCATTCATTCTCAGCCTACTTGAATTCTTCCCTAGCCGAGAGGAGAGAAATCAGCTTTCTTAATTCATGTACAATTAATTGCTGGTCTTTTTTTCCCCCTTTCTCTCTGACACCAGGCATAGAATTCTTTTAATATTGGAGATTACAGTGTTCTTTTTTCTCTGATGTCCTTATGTAGGAGAGGAAGAGTATTCAGTGGAAATGAAAATAAGCCAGTCTTTGAAATAACCAGTTCCTAACTGTCATAAATGAATACTCCATGCATCATATTTTTATACACGTAATTAGCCAGTATATGTTTTTATTATTTATAGCCTTTTAAGCATAACATCTCTAAACAAAGTGTGGCTTCATGCATTACTTACTGTTTTATGTAATTTCTGTTAGTTCTTATACATTTTGTCATTTTCTTTACTTTTAATAATACTTTTAATGATTTGTTTTATGGTGGTTGATTGAGAATTTCAGTACAGGAGATATTGAAACTCATTTTTCAGACCATCACTCTTAATGGAGTTATTATCTGATTGAATTTTTTTTTTCTGTTTTGTGCTTTATATTTGTTCTTATTGATAGAGGACTTACATGTAAAAAATAATTTTCCTATTTCAGCTGTTAGGTGTATTGTTCTGTAGGACATAATTCTCTTTCATAATCACAAAACTGCCTCAAAAGATAGTTTTGTACTATTTCTTTTGAAAAGGTCTTTTGAAACGTAATATTTTCATGACCGTATATAATTTCCTGAAGCCTTTTCATCAAAGGCTAAATGCTAGCTTTTATCTCACTTACTTGATACAATTTTTCACATTTTATATCTCAGGTTTTAATTTTCTTTCAGCACCTTTATTTTTAAACTTCAAATGGTAGTAGAATTCTATGTAGCTTCCAGACCATTGATCGGGCTATTATAAGCAACACTTCATTCTACATCATGATCCCCTGTGTTACTTTCCTTCACACTCGCTGCAGGTACAAATGGAAGAAGGGTTAAAGTGAGATCATTTCAATCACTTTGAGTATGAATGAATAGTGACCTCTGCAAGGTAGAGGCAAAGCTTGGAATTCGAGTTTGGCAACAAATACAGGGACCTGTTAATTCTAAGGATGCCCACCAGAATGTGAGGCAGAGTATGTTAAAGATTGGGGATCAGGAGATAGGCAAGACTCAAGTAGACTTGGAGATACATTTGAACCAAATTCCAGATCCAAGAAGCTGTCACCATTATTATTTAACATGGTCTGTAACATCCTGCCAATGTAATAAGATTGTACACAATAAATTTTAAAATAAATTCATTATTTACAATTCATACAACGTTACATTTGTTAGAAACTGCATGTTAGTTGAGAGTCCCAAGAAACAGTTACTTACACAAAATAATAACATTTATTATTATTACTGTTATTGTTAATAACAGTATTACTGTTAATACTGTTATTGTTATTATTATTTCTGTACATAAAAGACTACTGGAGGTAGGAATTTCAGTACTGGTATGAGTTTCCTGACATTATTGGAGAATGAAGCTTCTTCTAGTTTTTGTTCCATCTTCCTTAGGGCATGATTATTGTTCATGTTTTTTAAGATAGCTACTAGACCTAGTCATCATTATTTAGCTTGAGCAAGAGAAATCAGGACAAATGTAAAGGGAAAAAAAAAGATCATGGCTAGGTGATCTTCCTGCTATTTAAATATTTTTTTTTTGAGAAACTCCATTTAAGAATTTACATTTATACAAACTACGTTCCATGATCATTTCTGCTCCCCAAGTGAGATTGAGAGATAGTTTTAAAATACGCATTGGGGGCATCTGGGTAGCTCATTTGGTTGAGCGCTGACTCTTGATTTCAGCTCAGGTCATGACCCCATGGTCATGGGATCCAGCCCCACGTTGGGCTCCCTACTGAACATGGAGCCAGCTTGGGATTCTCTCTCTGTCTCTATGTCTCTCTCTCTCTCTCTCTCTGCCCTCTCCCCAACTTGTGCTGTCTCTCTCTAAAATAAAAATAAGTTAAATCTGCATTGGTACATCAAATAAAATCAGGGATCTCTTAGTAAGGGAGTTGAGAAGGACCGTTGTGTGGGACAAAAGTAGTCTGTGCCACTACTTTGGTTAAAAAACCAAAGAGAAGCAACTGAAAATTCCTGGAAATA
The DNA here is from genome assembly GCF_046562875.1 of Panthera onca. Taxonomy (NCBI): domain Eukaryota; kingdom Metazoa; phylum Chordata; class Mammalia; order Carnivora; family Felidae; genus Panthera; species Panthera onca. Next base: position 50,447,349 of record NC_138342.1, read on the forward strand.
ATGAGAACATTTAATATATTGATTATATTTAAGATAGTTACACACAATCTAAGAGCATTTTTATATGCCAGCTATACTCAGAAGTTACAGTGTGGAAACAGTAATAAGCACTACCAACAATAAATCATAAATAATTAGAAACTACTCTAAAAAGAAATACATGGTATTTGTTTGAAGTTCTTCACACAACTCTATTGAGAAATGTAAGGAACGTTTTAATAAGGTAAGATACATGCCATATCTTTAAATAAAATATAAAATTATTAAAAAAATCAGTTAACCCCAAATGTATTGGTTTAGTGGAAAGCCAAGGAAATGCCATTTCCCCCCTCTCTTCAACTCCATTCTCAAAATTATTGAAACAAATAGTAAGGACAGAATGTTAAAATGTTTTTGAATGTTACAAGGATAGATTTGCCTTACCAGGTATAAAAAGATGTTACATTATAAAAACAAAATAATGCAATTATGAAAATAGCATAAAACTGAACAAGGATTAGAAGCCAGATCAAAAGGAAAGACTAAACTATATTGTTCCCAAACTAAATATGTATACATATATTAACATAATAGACAAATATTTGTTATATACTTAGTATATAATAAAGACATCATTACACACCATAGGAAAGAAGTAAAAGTTTCAACAAATGTGTGGTTTTTCTCAGTGCTGCTATAAACATTGGGGTACAAGTGTGGAAAAGTGGTCTTTAAAACAAATTATCAAATTTTACCATTGTTATATCCCAAACACCCAAATCCCAGATGAATTAAACTATTAAAAGTAAAATACACAAACAACCAATGATTTTAAAAATCTAGAAAACATTAGTAATTAGCTGATCTCAAATCAAAAAAGTCTATCTGAGCCTTATAGGTGAAGATTATAAGGAAAAGACTGATAAATTTTCCAGATTAAATTTTAAAACTTTCTCCATGTTAAAATACCACTTGGACATTCAGAAACATATTTAAGATAAAAGTGACAAAGAAAGTGGACATACAGATATGACTGAAGTCTAGTCACTGGACAATAGAGTACCCGTTACAGAAATAATTAACTGGGAAGTATTTTGTTGATAGTATAGTATAACTATGCACTGGGATTTGAAAAAAAAAAAAAGGCCTTAATTTCAGTTTACATAGGACTTATAATTAGCAGGTATTTATTTATTTATTCATTCAATATATGAAATTTATTGTCAAATTGGTTTCCATACAACACCCAGTGCTCATCCCAAAAGGTGCCCTCCTCAATACCCATCACCCCTCCTCCCCTCCCTCCCACCCCCCATCAACCCTCAGTTTGTTCTCAGTTTTTAAGAGTCTCTTATGCTTTGGCTCTCTCCCACTCTAACCTCTTTTTTTTTTCCTTCCCCTTCCCCATGGGTTTCTGTTAAGTTTCTCAGGATCCACATAAGAGTGAAACCATATGGTATCTGTCTTTCTCTGTATGGCTTATTTCACTTAGCATCACACTCTCCAGTTCCATCCACGTTGCTACAAAAGGCCATATTTCATTGTTTCTCATTGCCACGTAGTATTCCATTGTGTATATAAACCACAATTTCTTTATCCATTCATCAGTTGATGGACATTTAGGCTCTTTCCATAATTTGGCTATTGTTGAGAGTGCTGCTATAAACATTGGGGTACAAGTTAATTAGCAGGTTTTTAAACTCCAATGATAGGTTTTCTCAAGGTAGACATATATCTAATATGCTTAATTTCATCACTATGAGTTACATTAAATCATAACTTAAATCATAAATTCTATCCAGTAGCATATGCCCTGATGTACATATAAAACATAACATATACAAACTTGTTTATCTACTTTATTATCTCCCAAGTTTTGTTACTATGTTCTTCCCAATTGTGTATTTCAGCTCAATATAATTTATTGTTTTGCTGCCATCCAGGAGAGTTCTATACTTTGCATGCTTCTATTTATCCTTAAGGTGCCTATGTGAATATATTTTATTTCAACAACTGTAAAATGTCTGCTAGTTACTAAGAAATCATTATATTTTGGAAAAGAATACCACCTTTAAATCAGATTGAATATTCATGGATCTTTAAAGGTCTGACCTTACTTAAACAAATGTTACCTTAACAGAGGAATTGATTTCAAGGAGGATCAATTATGATAAAAATCACTAACTCCAAAAGAGAAGACTTGTCTTTGGCAATGAACATGAAATGATTTCCTTGAATTCTAATAATATGTATGCCACTAGAAAAATGAAATGCCTTTACCACAGAGAAGATATAGAAATGTGTATGAGAGAATTGATTAGGTAATAATTAGTTTCTTGCTCTTTAACTTCATTATTATTATTCATGGACTAAATAGATCTTGTATGCCAGAGCTAGATCTTTTTCTAAATTCTATAAACCATTTTAAAGGAATAACTGCCTTTATTCTTAAGGAGGAAATTTAATAAGGGTTTTCTTGACTCAAAAAAACGTAATTGGTTTATTTTGGTTAGTGTTAGCCCAAGAACTCAGTTGATTTCTTTGCTGGATATATTATCTTTGAACATATCAGGAAATGAAATAATTCTTTCAGATATGGGAGTTAATTGTTCATATAAGTTATTTATCTATGGTTTATCTTTACTATTATCAAAACAGTGGCAAAAATTGTGATTTACACATGCTGTCTTGTTGAAAGTAAACCTAAGTCACAGAAATCAATATATTTAAATGATAATTAAAAGTTCGTTTCAATCTGTATAGACATTTGCAATTAAATATGTAGAATTAAGAAAACAGATTATTTAACTCATTGTCCACAAATAACACAAAATTTCAACAGCAATTGAGTGCTTAAACCTTCATTTCCTTCTTCCACATTTCTAATTTAAGCAAATTTTTACACAAATATTTAAAATTTAATAGCTATTTTAATAGGTGTTAAATTTGTTTTGTCTTCTCAAAAATATACCTTCTTCATTACAAAATGTCTTCATTTTTCTTTAAGGGAAAATATTGATATATTCAATTACTCACTGCTGTGCTGCATAGACTGTCAGAGTTATGAGATAATGAGTTTGAGATGATTAAATAAAAGCCCTTCCTGAGTTGCTGTAGTGTGAAGACCAGGAGAAAAAAACTATGTTAATGGACTTGCAAAAGAAATGTCATATTGTCCCTGTTTCTGGCCAATGTGGACACGTTTTCTGCATGGACCTTGTCTTAGTTTGCTAGGCTGCCGTAACAAAGTACCACAGACTGCATGGCGTAACCAACAGAAATTTATTATCTCAGAGTTTTGGAGGCTAGAAGTCCAAGATCAAGGTGTCAGCAAGGTTGATTTATTCTGTGGCGTCTCTTTGGCTTCTAAATACCCATTTTCTCCCTGAATGTTCACATGGTTTTTCCTCTGTGCCTTTCTGTGTCTTAATCTCCTGTTCATATAAGGACAGCAGTTATGATGGATTAGGACCCACACAATAATTTCATTTAACCTTAATTACCCCTTTAACGGTTTCATCTCCAAATATAGTCACATTCTGAAGTACTGGAGGTTAGTACTTCAACATATGAGATTTTGGGGGACATAATTCAGCTCATAACTTACCTTGGGCAAGAAATGAATCTTTCTGCCAAAGGATTTTAAACATCTCTACTGTTATCACTGTAGGCAAGGCTATGAGGACAATGGGAATGCTGACTAGAGAAGAAAGAGTATGGCTTGTGATCAGCAGGAACAGAATAAGAAAGCTGACAGTAAAGAATGCAACAATACCCAGACATTTCTTGCAACTAAGGAGGCTGGTGGCTACCATTTTGGATAACATATTAAAAGGAAGGAAACTAATATAAGTAGTTCTGCTAACTTAAGGTGCAAGTGCTATTATATTCAGTTATTTGTCTGTGTACCAGAACTCCCAAATGGTCTGAAGAAGATGAAGACTAAAATATCGGGTAGCGAGTGCTCTGGCACTCCAAAGTGAGGCGTCACACACTTATGCTAGACCTGCAGATGAAGAGATCCAGATGCAGCTTTGCAGTCTTTGGCAAAATATCTTCCTCAGCCTCAAAGGTTGAGCTTGGGAATTGGGAGATTTCTCAGGAGAGATTTGTACTTGTTTAAAAAGGAGTAGGGGGGATTGTGCTTTACCTCACTTGAAACCAATCATGAGGATCTTGATTTATGGTGCCTGCAGTTTGGAAGCATAGTGGACCAGTATCACATTCATATCTGAATGTCTTGCTTACTCACGTTCTCCCCTCAAAAAGTTAAGAGGCAATGGGGCTCCTGGGTGGCTCAGTCTGTTAGTTGTCCGACCTCTGATCTCAGCACAGGTCATGATCTCATAGTTTGTGAGTTCAAGTTCTGTGACGGGCTCTGTGCTGTCAGCACATAAACTTGTGCTTGACACAAGCTGTCGGAATTCCACAGCTTGGAATTCTGTCTCTCCCTCTCTCTGCCCCTATCCTGCTTGTTCTACCTCTCTCTCTCTCTCTCTCTCTCTCTCTCTGTCTCTTTCTCTCTCTCCAAATTAATAAATAAACAAATGTTAATAGGCAAGAGGCTGGCTGAAATGGCCTGTGGCTGCAAAATAGGGTGCTGCATTAGGGAAGTAACTGCACTCTCACTCCCAACAAAATTGGCCAAGGCTTTATGTTTCTTTTTATCTAGATCTGAGCCATATGTAGAAAGGAAAGCTGACCTTGGTTGGGCTTAGACACTGTCCAAGAGCATTAGACATCTTGAGTAATGGAAGAGAGTCCAGAGAACCTAACACTACTCCATGAAAGAAAGAGTTAGCTTTAGATACTCACTGGTCCAGAATGTGCCATGACCCTTATGACAGTACTAGTCATATAAAATCTTCCCACTTGCATCATGTGCAATTTAGGGAAGGAGAGAAACTTATACTCAAAATGTTATTCAGAGTTTTATTTCATATAATCTACATGTTAATTGTATAAATGAGGTTAGGCTCATAACTAAAGGCGAACAGAGAGCTTTTCTTTTTCAAGAGTCAGGAGATAAGTTTGGAGGCCTGCCCAGGATTTCACTCAGGGACAGGAAAACTGAAATAAAATTAAATTCTGTTCATGTGTCTGGAATTATGGGACTATTCTTGTGGGACTCCCTTTTTGTCTCATTGTTCATGAAACTCAAAGGGCTAACATATTTCATGGAAGTGAAGTTCCATATTCTTGTGTATTTACTTCGTGTCTCTCTAGTTCTGTTCCATTTTGCCCTGACTTCACATGTTGGCATAGTTAAGCCTTCATTATCTGCAATGCATGAAGCTTGGCTAGGCTCTAGTCCCCAGGAGAAGCCAGCATGATGATTTGAAGGTGAAGGATTGCATCCTGTTTATGCTAGGTTCCCCGGAAGAACTTTTCAGTTAGATTGCAACCTGTGGTCTTCTGCAATTTTTAACAACACACATAGACATCATCTTCATCTGCCTTGCTACCTTTTACGTGCTATACCTGAGAGTCCACCAAGATGCCCATATTGCTGCCATCCATTCCAGTAGATCAGACGAGTTTCCCTTACCTACCATCCAAGGATGGCAGTCACCACCCCTTTTGTTCTCGGCAGTGATACAGTCACGTCAGCCTTGCCCTCCCCTTCCTATCCCCACCCACTGCTCAGAGATATTTATGGAGAAAGGTACAGAAGGAATGACACACTCTCTCAGTTTTCAAGGAGTCATTCTAGTGCATCTCCTAAAATAAATTTAAGTTTTATTTATTTATTTTGAGAGAGAAAGAGCATGAGCAGTGGAGGGGCTTAGAGAGAGAGGGAGAGAGAGAGAGAGAGAGAGAGAGAGAGAGAGACAGAGAGAATCCAAAGCAGACTCTGCACTAATAGCCTGATGAAGAGATCAAACTCATGAATGTGAGATCATTACCTGAGCCGAAATCAGGAGTCGGACGCTTAACTGACTCAGCCACCCAGACACCCCAGTACATCTACTTTTTAAGAGCTGGAAATTGATTTTTGTCCTTTCAACAAATAGGTTTGCAAATAGTAACAAGTTTGCTAAAATAATACATGCACATCCTATTGCAAACAGCCTGAGACAAACTATAACCTGTTTGTAACAGGAAGTAATGCCTCGAACTTTCAGAGAGGAACCTATATTAGATCAAAATAGAATGATCTTAACACTGGTTAAGGATCACCAAATTTCTTTACTGAGAAACTGAAAATGGATTTGTGAATTTTCTACATATCACACACACATTTTAACTGTAGATTTTCTCATTACATCATCAAAATGCCTTCAGTTTCAAGAAATCCATTCATCAATTTTGTACAGCAATAAGTTAAAAAATCATTGAAGTGGAATTTCTCTGACTGTAAGAATCAAACTTTTGTACTGAAAGTGGGCAGAACCAGGTAAACAATATGTATTATAGAATAATGTCTTCAAGAGGTTTAATTCCATCTGGTATTAACATAACAGACAAATAAATTCCATGGTCATAATTGTATATTTTAAGCTAGAGAGCTTAATTATGACTGGCAGATGAGTTTTTCCCCTAAAGCAAGTATAATTTATAAAAATATTAAAAATCCTAAGGTAGACATGTATCTAAATTTGCACACCATCTGATGAATATTAAATGCTTTGGAAAGATGGGATGAATCTACACTAAGGCCTGATTGATCTTGATTGAACACATGAAAGTCTTTACCATTGAGAGAATTGATTTGAGGAGTTAGGACCAGTACCAGCACATAAAAACTCTGGGAAGTCGTATTCTCTGAGCAACGATTAGTTCCTTTTCACTCCCTTTGATATTTGCTGTATTTTAAACTCAACATGAGAACTACAAGAAAACAGGAATTAATTAGGCAAACATAAGTGTAAACAATTTATAAAGCAATGCCCAGAACTGGAGTGCCTGAACAGCATCTTGAATACTATATATAAACAGGATTTTCCATATTTGACTTTTCATAGCTTTTAAAAATGAAACCAAATGTTGAAGTTTAGAGGTGGAGAAACCTAGGACAGAATTGTGCAGTGTTTTATTCTCCACATTACCAGATACTTTCCGGAAACAAAATGACAATGAAAACAATAAAACACATTTCCCAAGCCTCAACATCCCTCACACGGTAGATGCTGAGGCAGACACAATGATAAACAGATAAAGTAGAAACGTGTTAGAAGACAATATCTAAAAAGGGAAGTAGGCAAACAAAACAATATTCTTGAAATATTGCATGCCGTGTCACATTTTTTTTTTCTTTATTGAAAAACTTTTGTGCCCTGAGACTCTCTTATGAAATTCATCACATTATTTTTTGTGATGGGGGCTGCAGAACAGCGATGGTGTGATCACATTTCCACAGACTTCAGTAGCACGCAAATAGCATTAACACAAGACCCTTGGTCTACGGCAGCTGACTGTGATGTACCAGACAACACTAATCAATCAGAATTTGAGTTCCCTTTGTTCTGACAGGGCTTCTTAATACCAGCCATCAAAAGTAGTTTAAAACTTGATAGTCCTGCTGCCCTGTTTTTAATAGAATAGGTACATACCTCAGTTGCTGTCTTTACCTTTATTGAAAAACTGACAAAGCATTACACAGTGCATCTGCTGTAAATATTTGAAGCCAAGTATAAAGCATCAAAATGTGTGGTAATAAATGCACCAGTGATGATGTACTGTGAAAAGAAATAAGCATACAACTGTCAAAAGGCAAAAAAACAAAAAACAGAAAACAAACAAACAAAAAAAAACCCCAAAAAACCCCAAAGAACAACAAAAAAAAAACCCACACACACGCACACACATACACACATGTACATGCACACAGACTAACCAAACTTCAGCAGGATTGAAGTTAGAAAAATAATTTTGTCAGGGGCCTGGTGACTCAGTTGGTTAAACATCTGACTTGGCTCAGGTCATGATCTCGCAGTTCATGGGTTCAAGCCCTGCGTCGGGCTCTGTGCTGACAGCTCAGAGCCTGGAGCCTGCTTCAGATTCTGTCTCTCCCTCGCTCTCTGCCCCTCCCCTGCTCACACTCTGTCTTTCTCTCTCAAAAATAAATAAACGTTGAAAAAAGAAAAAGTTTTGCTAAGAAGGCCATAAATTTAGCGGAAAGAAATCCAGATTGAGTGTCAGGAGAACATACTTCTACTCCTTTTTTGAGAGCTATGACTTCGGTAAGGTAAGCAAGTTGCCAGGCCTCTCCAGGTTTCACTTCACACATTTAGAAAATAAGGGAGTAGACTGCATGATTTCCAGGGTTCCTTCCAAAGCCAAAATCCGACGATTTTTTGGTGATTTACAATTGTTTTTTTTTCTTTTTAATTTTTTAATGTTTTTTTTTTTTTAATTTTATTTTTGAGAGAGAGACAGAGCACGAGCAGGGGAGGTGGAGAGAGAGAGAGAGAGACAGACAGACAGAATCCAAAGCAGGCTCCAGGCTCTGAGCTGTCGGCACAGAGCCTGATGCGGGGCTCGAACTCTCAGACTCTGAGGTCATGGCCTGAGCCGAAGTCGGACACTTAACCAACTGAGCCATTCAGGTGACCCAGAGACTTACAATTGTTAGAAATAAGACTTGCAAATTCAAGTTCTTCCTTAACAATCTTCAGATGAGAATAAAATTATTTTTTAACTTATAGAAAATATAATTGAAGTACAGAATAGCCACAGCTCTCTATATATGAATTTTTTGCAGCTTTTTTTCTGACACCTGACTCGATATTTGTCATTATCACCTTCTACAAGTAAAGTATTCAATATCATCAAAATTACCTTCAGATACTTTCAAGTACTCACATGGCCATGAAGCAAATGAGTATGGAGTTTATGGCAAATTATTTTCTTAGACTTAATGGCCATTAAAAGAGGCTCTGTAAATGTCAACTGACCTTATACTATGTGCAAGGAACTGTTCTAGATTTTAATAATAAAGTGCTAAACAAGACAAGTGAGATGATTGTTCTAACTGATCTCACATTCTTGTGGAGAATAATAACAGATTAGTAAATTAGCAAACAGATAAAGGAGTAAGAGCATTTCTCATGATGGTAAGTTTTATGAAGAAAGTAAATCGAGCTAGGTGTGTGAAGTTTGGAGGAGGACAGTTATTTCTATTGATTTCTCATTTCCTTTATGGTAGGCACATTTTGACTTCTTTATTATGTGATTCACAGCTGCCAGTTAAAAAAAAAAAAAAGTTCAACCTGGATAACCAAATACCTATTTCCATACCTGACCCAGAGACCAGTTTAACCCAATGGATGTAACTTCTGTGTTGCTCCCCACTGTCCTTCACTATTTTCCATTTATATTTGAAGCTAGAATTTAAGATATCAAAATTGATTTTCAGGGTAAATTCTGGAGATAAAATTTACTATTTCAGTTAATGCACTAGATGATGTGAAATATTTAACATACACCAAGGATGATGATTAATATTAAGTCGATATGTTTTTTTTATTTGTTTCCTGTAAAGACTTGTGGTACTGAGATTGAGTTTTGAGGTAATACCACTTTTTTGTTTAATTTGTATTTTCTTTATTAGGTACTTCTTCATTTGGAACTATATTAACTGGTTAAGAGAGGTTGCAGGTATAAAGAGTGAAAATTACTGAAGTATTAGAAAATATAATATGGAGAGTCCTCTCTCCTATGGAGAGAGAGAGGACCCCAGGCTACATGTGACACAGGCACTTCTGTGACAATTGGGGAAACAAAAAGCCCCCTAGATGGTTTGCAATTCCCTATTTCATTCTAGGAGTAGGAATGAAGTTTTCCAGGTTACAGGCCCTTAATGAGGTCTGCTTGTTCTGTGTTGGAACTCTGAAATCTCTAGCTGCACTTGGGAAGGAGTGGGCTCAACCCTGGGCAGCTGTGCAACTTCCAGCTTATTAGAGTTGCAGGTGCAATTCACATGTCTGGGCTAGGTACTCTCCTGAGTGTAGTTTTAGTTTCAAGGAGAATTAGCAACTTCTACAATGGCATTGGGAAGGATAATTATTATTGGTCAGAACCTGAAGTTGAATCCCAATTCCAAACCCTTATAATAATATTAATAACTAATATTTGTTGTATTTTAGGCAAGCGCAAAATATTTTACATGTCATTTAAACTAATATTTGTAACAATCCATGCAGGTAAGAATTATTATCATTAGCACAGAGAGATTAAATAATTTGTTAAGTGGAGAGTTGTCATTTAAATGAAGATGTTTTGAAGTTTATTTTGAGAGAGAGAGAGAGAGAGCACGAGCAGGGGAAGGGCAGAGAGAGAGAGAGAGCAAGAATCCCAAGCAGGCTCCACGCTGTTAGCACAGAGCCCAGTGCAGGGCCCAAATCCATGAACTGTGAGATCATGACCTGAACTGAAATCAAGAGTCGGATGCTCAACTGACTGAGCCACCCAGATGCCCCTTAAATGAAATTTTTTAACTTAAATTCTCTTGTTCTTGGTTACTGTGTGTGACAACCAATATGTTATTTTATTTTCCTAAGAGTCATGGATTGTGTCCTCATGTGAAATAGGAATAATAATATTTCTCTCTCCTTATGTATATGAATATAATCTACATATTCATACAAACACGTCTCTCTAGGTCTCTGTCTTCATATCTATCTCATCATTTAGCACAAAGCCTGACCAACTATAGGCTCTTAGTAGACCATAGTTCATCTTTACTTGTGCAAAGGGTCTACTCTAATGTTCAATTGAAACCAGAGAAGGAAGCAAGAAGTTGGAATCCATTAGTGACAGATACTTTTGGTTTAGTTTAGGTCTGATGAATTTAATGAATTTTCTTAAGACAAAGTCAGGTCTCACTTCTGATACCTCACACAATGGCTAGACTATAAAAATGTCATTACCAACCATTTACAAATTCCTACATATTCATAATCTTTTGTTCATAGTGATAATGCAAAATAGTTATCACTTTTTAAAGATGAGGAGATTGAGGGTTAAAGAGGTTAAATGTTTTATCCTAAATCACACATAAAGGAATGGAAAGGGTCTGTTTGTCTAATTGTAAGTATCATAATATATTAGTGAAACATATCACCTCTGCAGCATACAGATCCTAGGGGAGACCCCATGATCCTTATACCCTGATGTTCATGTCCCTTGAGTATAGGTAGGATCTGTGACTTGCTAATAGACAATAGAATATGGCAAAGGGTAAGGGATTTTGCAGATGTAATTCAAGTCCTAAATCAGTTGATTTTGCATTAATCAAAAGAGAGATTATTTTGAGTGGATCTGATCTAATTATACAAAAGCCCTTCAAATAGATACTGGGCCTTCTCCTTGTAGATTTGATGAAGTAAGCAGCCATGTTAAAGAAGCTTACATGGCAAGGAGCTGTGGATGGCCTCTAGGACCTGAAAGCATTCTCTAACAGAAAAAAAGCTGAGACCCTGAGTTATACAGCTGCAAGGAAATGAATTCTGTCAACAACTTAAACTAGCTTGCAAGTGGATTGTTCCTCAGACAAGCCTCCAGATGAGACCACAGCCTGGCCAACATATTGATTATTGCTATGCTGAGGAGAGGACCCATCCAAGCTATACACAGATTCCTCATATAGAGAAATTGTGAGATAATAATGGGTGTTGCTAAGTTTGTAGTAATTTGTTACACAGCAATAGAAAAATAATGCAATACCAGAAGTATTCTTCAACTAATATTTGTGGAGTATTTTCTATGTACAAAATACTATGTTAATGCCTTATTAAATGCAAAAACAAAGTTATTTTTCTAGAATATCTGCATTTAAGAAAATCATAACTGCAATAATAGAATCATGTTGGCACCCTAGTCCCCTTCAGTTTCTTTTAGGACGTTCTATTAGCCTTTATTAGGAATCCTTAATAATCAAACATGGTAGGTAGTGGTATCTATTTTCTGAATTATTTTTTTAGGCTTTTATTTTAATTCCAGTTAATTAACATACAGTGTTACATTAGTTTCAAGTGTACAATATAGCGATTCAGCAATTCCAAACATCACCTGGGGCTCATCACAAGTGCACTCCTTAATACCCATCACCTATTTAATTCATCTCCATGACCCACATTCCATCTGGTAACCATTAGTTTGTTCTCTGTAGTTAAGTCTCTTTCTTGGTTTGTCACTCTTTTTTTTTTCCCTTTGCTCATTTCTTTTGTTTCTTAAACTCCACATATGAGTGAGATCACGTGGTATTTGTCTTTCTCTGACTGACTGATTTCACTTAGCATTATACTCTCTAGCTCCATCTATGTCATTACAAATGGCACAATTTCATTCTTTTTTATGGCTGAGTAATATTCCATTGTTTATATATGCCACATCTTCTTTATTCATTCATCAATTGATGGACACTTAGGATACTTCCATATCTTAGCTATTATAGATAATGCTGCTATAAAATCAGGGTGCATGTATCCCTTTAAATATTTATTTTTGTATTCTTTGGGTAAATACCCAGTAGTGAGATTACTGGATTATAGGATAGTTCTACTTTTAAATTTTTAAGGAACTTCTATACTATTTTCCACAGTGGCTACACCAGTTTGCATTCTCACCAATAGTGCACAAGTATTCCTTTTTATCTGCATCCTCACCAACACCTGTTGTTTCTTCTTTTGTTGACTTTAGCCATTCTGATTGGTGTGAGGTATTATTGTAGTTTTGATTTGTGTTTTCCTGATGATAAGTGATGATGAGCATCTTTTCATGGGTCTGTTGGCCAACTGAACGTCTTCTTTGGAGAAATGTCTGTTTTTGTCTTCTGTCTGTCCATTTTTTAATTGGGTCATGTGTTTTTTGGGTGTTGGTTTATATAAGTTCTTTATATATTTTGGATACTAACCCTTTATTGGATATGTCATCTGCAAATTTCTTCCCCCATTCTGTAGGTTGCCTTTTAGTTTTCTTGATTGTTTCCTTCCTTCTGCATAAGCTTTTTTATTTTGATGTAGTCCCAAAAGTTTATTTTTGCTTTTGCTTTCTTTGCCTCAGGCGACATATCTAGGAAAAAGTTGCTACAGCTATTTCCTGAATTATAAGGAAATTATAATTATAAGGACTGAGCTAAGAAAAATACCTTCATATAAAGGAATATTAATTTAGATATGAGCTTTTTCTAGTTCATATGAAAACATAACCAAAGATATCCAAATTTGATATTTTATGATAACTTAAAATTTATTTCTGGTTGAATAGTATAGCTTCTGAATTAAAGTATCTCTTGAGTTTCTTTTTAATTTTAAAATTGTATCAATTTTTACAACTGTTGTAAAATGATTCCTATGTTCTCTGATTTTGAACCACACAGTCCCTAAGTTGAAGGAATAACAAGAGAAAATAAATTCAATACTAATTAAAAAAAATTTTTTTTAATGTTTTATTTATTTTTGAGACAGAGAGAGACAGAGCATGAACGGGGGAGGGGCAGAGAGAGAGGGAGACACAGAATGCAAAGCAGGGTGCAGGCTCTGAGCTGTCAGCACAGAGCCCGACACGTGGCTCGAACTCACGGACCGCGAGATCGTGACCTGAGCTGAAGTCGGACGCTTAACCGACTGAGCCACCCAGGTGCCCCTATTCAATACTAATTTATATGAAATATGTTTGGATTCTAATCATTGAAATCTTAGGGAAAAAAGATTTCCAAAATAAATTAAAAGAAATAAAATATTAAATAAGTATGTTCTTGTGATCTGAATTTGTGCTTAACTGCCATGGGATTTTCAACACTGACTTTCATTCAAAATTTTTTCATGCTGTAGAAATTAGGTAAGCCATACAGGTTATTCTTATGTTGTTATGTATGTTACTCTTAAAATTTATTTTTTAAAATGTTTATTCATTTTAGAGAGAGAGAGAGAGAGAGAACGAGCAGGGAGAGGCAGAGAGAGAGAGAGGGAGACACAGAATCTGAAGCAGGCTCTGGGCTCTGAGCTGTCAGCACAGAGCCTGACGTGGGGCTCGAACCCACAAACCATGGGATCATGACCTGAGCCAAAGTCGGACGCTTAACAGACTGAGTCACCCAGGTGCCCCTTATGTGTGTTATTCTTATGATATGTGAGACATATCAATTTAATCTCCAGAGGAAACATTGAATTCTTACATTGAAGTGATTTTACATCTTGGGTTTTCGAGTGAAAACTGCAGAAAATAATTCCTTATACTTTGTTAACCTCAAAATAAATAACTCTTATAGGATATACCCCATGCTTTTTACCTTTTCTGAAATCCAGGCAGTACACAGATAATATTAAACGTAAGTATGTTCAGATTGTTTCCCTGCCATCAAATACAGGAAAAATGCAAATTATCATAAGTTATCAATAGGAGGTAAAAGTTCTGAAGTGAAATTATGCAGTAGTGGGTACACAAAATGTAAGGTCTCAGAATAATGAGACAGATTAATTATAGAAACACAAATTTTGCCCACCTTTAAGTCTTTAACTTTTCTGTTAACTCCTACCTTATGTATTCTTAATAAAAACAATACATACAAACAAACAATCTTCAGGTAATATCTCACTTGAGTGAAAAATTCGCTTCCTTAATCTTATCTCTCAAAGAAAGATTTTTCCCTTCACGTCTTTACTTTATTTGCACTAAACATGTATAGCAAAAGAAAAACACATTTTTTCTCTTACTAAATGAAGAAAACTAGTAGAAGGCTTTTGACACAGCAATCTAAAATTTTCTTTGTTCTGGCTAGCCAGTCTTAAAGCAAACAAAACAAAACAAAAACTGTCAAAACCCAAACAACAAGAAAACAAAACAAAACAAAAAACTAGTCAGCAATACAACTTTCTTTTTTTTCTGAGTCTGTCACTCCTACTAAAAGTAACTGCTAGGCTTGATTTCCTCCATTAATGATATCTGTTTGTGAAGAGTATATTTTCCCAGTAATACTCCTGGAAAGCCTTTTGCCTCTAAAATCCCATCTTTCAAGATCTCAGAGCTGCAGTCCATGTGTACAAACATGAACCATCGAGAAATTTCATTTCCACTTTTCCTACTAATAAAGTCTGTAGCCTCTTTTAAAGTACCATACCTAATGAAATAAAGGAAAATAAAGGAGAAAGTGAAGTGAACATTCTTTTCCTTTCAGTTTATCTATATTTGGAAGATTTCTCTTTCCATGCAAAATACATGAGAGAAAACATGCGTGTTTAGATGCCTTTCATTATCTTTTGGGGGTTTTGTTTTTTGCTTGTTTTATCTTTCTTTATCATTGTGGAAGTTTCTCCATGGGTCTCTGAGTTACTGTGTTTTGCTAGTTAAATCAATAAAACCCTTTATTTGAAAAAAGAATTGCACTACAGTGTTGTCAATAATGAATGGTTATTGCAAGAAGGAGCTCAGAGAAAATAATTAAGAGGTGGAAATCTTTTAAGAAACTTCTGCAAACCAATTGTAGATGTAATCTATTTATGTAAATGATAGGCTTACATTGTATAGCAGCTTTCAGCCAAGTAGATTACTAGGCACTTAACAACCGAGGCTACTATACTCATGAATGCATAGAGTATTCTTTCCTTTCTCTGAGGTTGTTTTCATGATGAAATGTTGAATCTGCTGAATAAAGTTTGGTATGGATTATTTAGGCAAGAAATATAAAAGGATGAGATGGTTAAATTACATCAGAGTGGTTCAATGTGCACATCTCCAAAACTTTGGGATCTGCAAAGGATAGAGCTTGTTCAGGGAATAAAAATGACCGTTTATTCTTCTGTTAGGTCTCCTCTGTTGCTTGACACATTTACCTACTTCCACTGCCTCACCTTTTCTTTGCTTCATGCAAAATTCTCTTCATTTGACATTTTTCAGTCAGAAGAATGAGAAGTTCCATTCCATATGGTTATTATAACTTTCTCTTCACCAAACTGCAGTTGTTTCTAGTTATCTGGTGGGGGGGGGGGTCCCTTGTTCTTATATTTTATAAAATTCAGCTTTCCTAAGATCCTACTTTGCACCTCCATCCTCCATATTAGTAGCAACCTATTCTCTCCACTCATTTCCTGTAATTAAAAATGACTTTCTCTGCATGTGTCAAATATAGAAACTTACGTAGTTTTTGTGGTCAAACCAAAATGAATTTGTAATTAAAATAATTTCAGGGTCTATTGTCGCTGTGTGGAAATGGATTCATTGCAAATGGAATTGGGTGAATAAACTAAAAATATTTGAAAGATGCGTGTTATTCAGAGAATGATTTGTTTAGGACAGTGGAAGAAAGCATTAAGTGCTGACTCTCCAAAAAAGAATATTGAGACAAGAGAAGTTATTGAAATGTACTCTGGAATAACTGGTAGAGGAAATATGGAAGTGAATTACATTCTCAAAAATTGACTCCATCGGACCCTGATTTGAGTGTTGTCCATAAGAGTGTAGAGTTACACACTGCTACAGATACTGAGGACTGACCTTGTTCTGGTCAGATAGAAAAAGGAATAGGGCACGGCCTTTGCTTTTGATTAATTGGTATATTTGAGTGTATACGGCTAATTGTAATGACAAAGGAAAAGAAATAAAGTTCTTTATGGGTTTCGGTCACACAGAATAAAAGCCTATTACTGAGGATTAAACAAAGAGAGGTAAACTATTCTCATTTTTCTGGCTAATTTACAGTTTGTGACTTTAAATATATTTTGACAGTAAGGCAAGCATAATTTTAATTCTAAACTTGGAACCTTCTATAAGGCAGAGTAATAAACAAAATTCTCTCAGGGCAGGTACATGCCTATTTTATATCTTTCTGACTTTAAAAATTAATTGGCTCTTAAAGCATGACATTGGATATATCTCCTTACCAGAGTGGTTGAAAGGGATGATTTAAGGATAATTTCAAATTGCAAAGGGCTTCACAAATTAAGTTAATTCTCCCTGGCTATAGCCTCTCTGGGTTGAAAAATATTGTCCTCTTATAAATGACAGTTAAAATTGAGATGCAGTTTAAATAAATAAGGGGAAAAATCAGGATTAACGTTATAGTGGGCTTTCAGATTGATGTTAAAATCTCTTCTTCCCTGTGAAAGATAACACTCTTCAGAGTTATGGTTTCCTAGGGCATGTACCTTTTGTATCATCATCATCATTACCAACATCATCATCACCAACAACATTATCATCAGCATTTTCGTTGTTACTACAACACTAGTCACATTAACATTCTATATGGAAATACTCTTAGTAACACTCTCCAGATACTGATAGGATATGATAGATAGGCTGCTTCTAAATAGGTGCAGTTTGGGCTTTCTCTGTTCTAGCCTGTGTGTGAAAACAGTAAAAAGAGAGGCGTGGTAGGCAAAAGGACAACCATTCCTTTGAGATGTCATTCAGAATTTGAGCTAAGGAAACATTGAGTAATATAGCTCCTGGTTGAACTCTGCACTTAACTTTCTTTTTTTATTTTTCTGAGCTCTAATTATGGATTTAATTTTCTTAACATTGTTTTGCATAAGTGACATTAGGATTTGTCCTGAGTCCCAAGCACTAGGCAATACTTAGCTTATAGTTCTTTTAGTTAAAATCTGGTACAAAAGAATGCTTTTATAGGAAAGTCTTATGTATAATTTTGTTGGTCTAGCTTTTTTTTTCTCTTACATTTTTTGATCTATATGGTTCAAGTAGTTTGAAAGGTTCCCTTTTTGTGTATTCTAACTTTAAGAATTTTATATATGTTTACTAGGAAGAATTAAGATAAATTATTTACTTGGTTTAGTTTTTTATTATAGAAACAATCCTAAAAAGGACAGTATTTATTTTCCAAACAGATCAATACTGATGATGTTGAATTTTGAGCACTATGACCATGGAAGAATGAAGGTTAAAGAGGTCCTCCAACCTTTTTATGTTCCGGAAAGGCCTACCGCAGAGAACCATACCTCCCCCCATGACTTGGATAAGACTGGTTTACCTATCACAGGGCCAGACACAGACTCTCCAAATTCCCATATGTTTTTGTCTTCTAAACGATTAGCTGAACTTCTTGTCCTGCTGATCAATCAGAAAAAAATGCTTGTTAACCAAACTTCAGTTAAGTTTCTTTCCTTCCCCCAGGCCCTTAGACATTGGTACCCTCAGCCTGACTCATCGTACAACCTTTCTTAACTCCCTCTCTCAAGCTGTTTTGAGGACCCAGTGGTAAAACACACTCTGATTTACTATCTACTATCCTTTCATTCTGATTCCCTTTTAGCCTTATTTACTCCTTATATCAGAAAAACCCTTTTCTTCCTGAACTTTGAGACACTTGCTGATCTGTGGTCAGAGCTTTTTCCCATTGCTGTAATCCCCTCCCCACATTACGATAATTTCTTGCCTTCCCTTACAATATTTATTTTTTCCTAATAAAGTCTTTCCTTACCAATGTCCAGGGTTGTTTGTGTTTGACATCTGTTTTTGTTAGTTAGGGATAGCATTATATTCAGCTGGCGCCTTAATTATAGTAGATTAAATTAAGGTAACTAATATATCTGTAGTAAATTATTATCAAAAGAATTAAAACGTAAATGACTGTACCATTTATAAATGTATTGTCTTTCATCTACCCTTATTTACCTTGTCTCGTGATACTGGAGTTGGGCTCTCTAAGCCACTTTGCCAGCTGACCAAATGCTAAGCTTCACCAATAGAGAGCCTCGAGTGGCCCTGCAGGTGATAGCCATCGAAGACTCAGGTTTAAGGTCTCTATTTTTATGATTGAGCCGGTCTTCTAGGGGCCTATGCAGACAAGCTCCAGCTATGCTCTCAGGCCATCTTCTTTCACCGGCAGCCCTTCTGAGGGCTCCAGTCTGCCCACATCCTGACGGCTGGTTGCCTGTACAGACTGTTGTCAGCTGGAGACTTCTGACAAGTTTTGTCACCACCCGTGGGCTGTGAGTTTTGTGGCAGCCGCGCTCTCTTTCAGAAGTCCGAATCTCAGCATTGGCTGGGCTGTGGCGTCTCCTGGTTCTTAGTTCTTTTATTATTTCTCATCCTCAGTCTAGAGGAAAAGGCTGCTTTTTTGTATATGCCTCTAGATTCCCTCAGAGTCCACTTGTGTTACTTCCAGTAATTAACCCCATTTTACTGGTTAATAATTTTTATATTAGAATTTATCTTTTCCAATAACCAGTTTAGTTTCCATCTCCTAACTGCCTTGACTAATATAATGAGGAAGTGATAAAATTTACTGTAAGTATTTTTGTCCTCAATTTTCAATATTAGTGGACTCAAGTCTTAGGCATTCCTTCAATCTCATCCATCTCAGTAAACATAACCGTGCAATAAATCATATGCCCGACTGTTCAGTCTAGAAATCTGGGAGTCATCCTGACACTTCCCTTTTTCTCTCCCCCTAAATTCAGTTCACCATCAAATCCTGTGGATTCTATGTCCACATGTATTTCCAACTGTATACTTTTCCTGATCTTTCCTCTGCCCTACCATCCTACATTACTAATAGGCTCCTAAGTGCTTCCCTTTCTGGTATTATTTCTCAATCAGCTTCTACAGTGGTGACAGATTGATCTTTTAGAATATAAATTGGATCATGTTAATTCCTAAATAAATTATTTCAATGGCTTACCATTGCACTTATGATGAAATTAAAATTCACTAACATGTACCTATAGGCTACTATCATTATCTGGCTACTGACTACCTCTTCTCTCATATTACATTTACACTGTTTTACCCTGTCTCTCTCTCTGTCTTTCTCTTTTGGTATAAAAATAACATTTTTAATTTTAGGGCAAATCATTGTGTGATTTTTGGGAGTCATTTAAAATGTCACTGAAATTCACCAGTGTATTTCCAACAACACACATTTTCTAACCTGAGTGACAACAGTGGGCAGCTGTGTCCTATGCTGATCATGACAACTACATGATGACTGCTGCCTGGCTTTCAAAGATTGTAAAACACCATTCATTGTGAGACACAATAGAAAAGTGAGTTACAATGAAATGTGAAAAAAAAATTGTGTTCTACACTGATAAAATACTGTAGATAATTGTGTTGTTATTTATTTAATGTATGCCTCTTTGAAATTTTTTATTTTTATTTTTTTATTTTTTTAATATATGAAATTTATTGTCAAAATGGTTTCCATACAACACCCAGTGCTCATCCCAAAAGGTGCCCTCCTCAATACCTGTTTATTCATTTTTTGAGAGAGAGCACGAGGTGGAGGGGCAGAGAGAGCGGGAGACATAGAATCCAAAGCAGCTCCAGATTCTGAGCTGTCCGTGCAGAGCCCCACACGGGGCTCAAACTCACAGACCATGAGATCATGACCTGAGCCGAAGTCTGACACTTAACCAGCTACCCAGGCACCCCTGTATGCCTCTTTTTTTTTTTTTAAGTTTACTTATTTTGAGAGAGAAAGAGAGAGAGAGCAAGCAGGGGAGGGACAGTGAGAGAGGGAGAGAGAGAGAATTCCAAGCAGGCTGTGTGCTGTCAGCCCAGAGCCTGACACAGAGCTCTATCTCACAGTGAGACCGAAGACCAAGAGTAGGTCATGGGCGCCTGGGTGGCTCAGTCAGTTGAGCATCCGACTTTGGCTTAGGTCATGGGTTTGGTCATGATCTCACATTTCGTAAGTTGGAGCCACATGTTGGGCTCTGTGCTGACAGCATGGAGCCTGGAGGCCGCTTTGAGTTCTGTATCTCCCTCTCTCTCTGCCCCTCCCTTGCTCATGTTCTGCCTCTCTCTCTCAAAAACAAGTAAACATTAAAAAAAATTAAAAAAAAAAAGTTGGTTGCTTAACTGACTGAGACACCCAGCCATCCGTGCCTCACTCTTGACTGGACTGAAAGCCATGTGGTTTGGGGGACCATTTAATTTCTAGCACCTAATGTGCTTTCAGGCATTTAGGATGTGTTCCATAAATATCAGTGAGATAAATAAGTATGTGCAACATTTCTAAGTACTTAGTGATAAGATTCAAGATACACTTTTTCAAAGGAGGAGAAAATGGTGGCTGTTTTTTGCCAACAGGATTAGCCATGCCTCTGTGGTTGACTTTGGATAACAGAAGTAGCTTAAGTGGGTACAACTGAGCCAGGCACCAGAGAACCAAAAAAAAAAAAAAAAAAAAAAAGAGAGAGAGAGGCTCTTAGTCTCATTGAGGCTTACCTCTGAGGGAGCAGTATATAGGTTTTGGACGCATTGGTTGTTGGGATACCTTTTCCTCACTGTATTTTCTCAACAAAGCCCACAAGCTATGACTTTAAACTACAAAGACAAACAATATGTCACATGGGCTACAAAGCAATAATTAGAGCTTGAAGCTTTTGCTGTATAATTTTAGTGTTGAGCATTAAGTTGACATATTTAATAAGTAGCCAAAATGATTGTCCCACTTCATCTCATTATTAGCTATATTTAGGACTGAAGAAGAAAACACTGTAGAGTAGATAACTTACTGAATTTATGTAGCCTGCCCATTAGTTATAGGGCCGCTCCCATCTTTCTTTTGGCACATGGCTTCAAATCATATGTCATTTATTGATTATATATGCCTCGACTGTGGACCTTGACTTTAGGAGACATTTAGCAGATTCAGTCATAGAGGAGTGGTGAATGTTTATTGAACAGGTAAATGAAACGGGGGCTCTATTTCAATATTAATATTGCTTCTTTTTGAAATGGGTAGAATAAACTTTGAATGAGAGCACCACACATGCCAAGGTCAAAGTTAGTAAACAAACAAACAAACAAACAAACAAAAAACCAAAAAAACCCCTTGTATGTGGATGCTTTATTGTGAAGAATCCATTGGCACCAAAGAGTATAAGAACTTGGGACACCAGAGGAATTTCAAGATGTTAGAAGAACGAAGCTTAGGAAGTTATTTTAACTCTGGAGATAGCAGTAAGCACACTGGGAAGTAATACGGATTATTAAAGAGACATGCTTAAAGGGAGGCAAGGTCATTGAAGTCACACTAGATCTATATGAAAGACTAAAAATAAAGACTTATTTATTCATTGGAAAAATAGTTCTTTAGGGACTTGCAATATTTTTTAATAAAAAAAAAAAAAGAAAAATCCCTGCTCTTCATAGAATTCATATTCTAACAGACATACTCAGAATTTACTCCTTTTAAAATGATATTATAAAGACAGAAATATGTGAGTTATTACTGGGCTGAATTGGGTCAGAGAAACCTAATGGAAAAGGCGTGACCTCATGAAGTAAACTGAAGTGATTCTCCCAAGAAAGCCTGGTTCAAAGGAGGACTGAGATTTTTCCCTGTTAAACTTTAGGCATGAAGTCAATAAATATAGCACTAGGCTAATCATTCATCAAGGAATGGTACATATTAACATGATAAGAAAAAAAATGGGATAGATTTGAAAGGGGACTAAGAAGATTATTGTGACTTACCTTATGAGTTTTAGATTTTCAATATGACATACATCCTTTGATAGCACACCAGGGGAACGTATGTAGTTAGGACTCTAAAGAAAGGCATAGGGAATGTGAAATATACTAAAGGGAAACCAGGCAGGACATTTACAGAATCTAATCCTGGGTTAGTTGAATATTTAATATTAACAATAACTTAAAAAGTATTATCTTGACCAAAAAGCAAAGAGGTGGGGAAAAACATACACTTAGAAGAGAAGGGACAACTTGAAAAGATTAAAATGCGAAGTCTGCCTAAAAGAAACAACAGAGAAAAACAGAACACGGAGGATATCCCATTAAAGCAGAAAAAAGATTTGGCAAAATTAGATGTTTCTGCTACTGTTGAAGTAGTAGAAATTATTTAAGGCATGGAAAATGGAAAAGTTCTCAAAAGGGAAATTTTTGAGGTAGATTTATGGTCCTCTTCAGAATTTCAAAACACAAATTTCAGAAGGATTCGTTGAACTTTGATTCAGGATTCTGCTGATGACAATCTTCCAGCTGGGAAAAAAAAAATAGGAGAAAATTCTTTAGTTGGGAGATTCATCAGGGATAGCCAATTTATGGAGCAAGAAGCAATGGTAAGTGGGTTAGAATGCCAGATGGGGAAGCAGGGACCTTACCATGCAAGACACAGGGATTGTGGGCATCGGCACCGTAGACTTCCACATTTTACATGAAAATGAGTCATCGTGAGTGTCACTTTTCAGGAGTCCCCACCATCCTTCTCCACCTCCTGACATAGGATAAACATGGTGGCATAATTAACCACTTATTCTATTTGTTGATATTAAACTAATAGATGGTGAGCTCCATCAGTCTTCACAGACTAATTTACATGCTGTTGAGGTGAAACCAAGAGGATTTTTCCTTTATTCTCATGACATTTGTGGTCTGAAACTTCCTTTGAATAACGGGAATTTTGGTCAATATTGGCTTAAAGATAATACTAAGAATATAACATAATGTTGCCTATGGACACTTGGGAATTGCTTTTGTTCTTTAAATTTTGTGGGAATTGGGCTGGTATTGCAATGACAAGTGGTGTCTAGTAACTGTTTAAGACTGTTTTCAACAATACATACATCTAATAATAATGATAATTTTATTGATTATTCTTAGTATGTGCCAGGGACTATGGTTTTAAGGTCTTTATAATTTAAAACATAAATAGATTTGGGGTTCAATGAATTCAGCTTTGAATCTTAAGACAACTTTTTTCCATTCCTGGGAAAAACAGTCTAGAGAATAATTACTGGAGATTCTATGAGACCCCTCTGCCTGAGAGTGACCAGTAAGAAATTGATGATGGTTATTGTGGACTTTATTTCTTGAACTTTTAGTAATTTTGAAGTGGAATTAAATTCTGGACACTTAAACTTCTTCTTGGGCTTTGATACAGGGGAGAGTAATTAATAGTATTTAACTGTCAAGGGCGCCTGGGTGGCTCAGTCACTTGAGCGTCTGACTTCGGCTCAGGTCATGATCTCACGGCTCGTGGGTTCGAGCCCCACGTCGGGCTCTGTGCTGACAGCTCAGAGCCTGGAGCCTGCTTTATATTCTGTGTCTCCCTCTCTCTCTCTGCCCTCTCCCACTCATGCTGTCTCTCTCTGTCTCTCAAAAATAAATAAACATGAAAAAAAATAGGATTTAACTGTCAAATATTGAAATATTGTCTTTTTAGGTATTTCTGCCATCATTGAATAAATTTCAATCTAATTTCTAAGAAGCTATTATCAGTATTTGTGACAAAATATAACAGTAGGATAGGAATTATTGTAGGAAGCAATTTTATTTTATTTTACTCTATTTGCCTATGAGGGCAGTGTGGCCTTGAAATTAATTTTGTGTAATATTTTGACTTAATAATTTAATATTTTCTTGAGGCAAAAGCGAAACCATATCCAGTGGTCCCCAGATGATATTCACAAAAGCTTTGTCTGGTATAGGACAATTAGGAAGTAGGAGTAGGAGTAGCCTGAGAGAATGATGGTTTTCTCCACCCAGGGGTACAGCCATATCCCTGTTTTTAATTATAAAGGGTTAATTGTTAAGACCCATAGGTTAAGAGAATGCAATCTGGGCAGTGATAGAGTGCAATTTATTTCCCTATAAATCTAGTTCCTGGAGAAATCATTTATTCCATCCCCTGGGAGAGAACAGTATTGTGAAGTTAACTTTTGCTTCTCTTCCAGCTTCCTAACGCTTTCTCCTGCTAATTGCCTAAAGCAATTTAGGAGAAAACAAATTGATCAACATGATAATTATTGTTGAGGCCTGAGTCTCAGTTACTAGTGTTTTGAGTATTGGCATATTGGGTGTATCCTGTTGTGCTTTTTGTAAATTTTTATGGATCTCTACTTATTTTAGTTTTAGATTTCCCTCAATTTTGTACTTCAGTCAATTTTAAGTTTATTATATGTATGTTGCTATTTGTAACATAAACTTAGGCCAATTTTACTACCAAACAGCTGGATATTATTTGGAAAACCCAGAATATCTAAGTCCAGTGCACTGGAAGGAACAAGTTTAACAGTAGTGTGTCAAGGGAGAACACTTTGAAGATCCCACAATTGATGAAATCCTTATGTAAAATATGATAGTGTAAATAAATAAAATAAATAAAACTTACTTACACGTAGAATGGGGTTTGGAAATATTAACGTCAAAGTTTTACCAGAGGTAGTGTAATTGAACTAACATGAGTTTGCTCTTTGGTGAGTCACAGATAAAACTTGTGGACTTGTCACACAAAGTAAACTTTATCTGTGGCAAATAAGGAGATCATGGGGAATAACTTACAAAGCCATGACTCTCCACGCAAGGGTGACAGGGTTCCTATTATTTAGGGTCAGGATGCATATTTAGATAGGGAAGCCTTGTCATCATATGTGGCGGCAAGCATAAGGTCATGCATGGACCTTAAAGAAATATGCCGATACGTACACTGTATGTTAGGTAAATAAGGATTGTGCTCCTCTTTGGGGGAGATGTTAATATTATAATGAAGTAAAGGTAATTGTCACCCATTTTAGAGATCATTCTATGGAATCGGTGCAGGTGTGAGTCGGGGGTGAAGTTCAAACTGATCTGGGTGGTCTGAGTAGCTGTTATTGCTTGAATGGTAGTTTTTGTTTCTGTTGGGGATGTTGTGCCCCTTGAGTCTTTTGCCTGAGTTCAGAGATAAGCTGGAGGGGTGCCTAGGTGGCTTAGTTGGTTAAGCATCCCACTTTGGCTCAGGCAGTGATCTCATGGTTTGTGAGTTCAAGCCCCACATTGGACTCTGCTGTCAGCACAGAGCCCGCTTCAGATCCTCTGCCCTTCCCTCTCTATGCATACCTCACTTGTGTTCTCTCTCTGTCTCTCCCTATCTCTCTCTCAAAATAAACAAACTTTTTTTTAAAAGAGATAAGCTAGAAAGAAGAACTTAGGGGAAAATGTGGGACAAAGATCGGTGAGTACAAGCAGGTAGTAACGGTCAGGTCTTAGGGTCTACTAGGTGACAAGGATATCTGGATATATGACAGTATCTGGATGCATGTGATTTTCCTACACCTTTTTTCAACATATTTTTACCTTAATTATTTTGTACTAAGCCTCACATTTATAACAAGTCAAATTTAGAATTAATCTGAAAGTAATATTTATTATAAAAGGGAAGTAAGTGCATTTAGGGATCCCAGTGATTTATACTTAAAAATTATAAACCATTTATTTATCTCCTACTGTTTTGGCTCTGTTTTCAGTTTATACTTAGGTGTGAAAAACATTTAGTTTGCTTCAATTAATTCCCTCTTGTCGGACAGTTAATTTTACTCCCCAGTTAAAGCCATATTATTGGATATTGAAGTTGTGCCAAATTATTTTCATTTAACTCACTGGGCAATTGCCACGTCTAACTCTTTAATTGGAACTAAAATTTTTAAATGAATTAAATATAATTAAATATAGCTTAAAAATCTATGCTTATATCTTTACGGAATGCAATGTTTTCATTTTGTTATTATGATCCCATTTTAGGAACTTATGTCTCAGGATTACCAATAATATTGATTATAGTAATAATCATTATAGTATTTGTCACCAAATCAATTGACCTTTCCTAAAAACACTTAAGTATTCTCTAGCGTTTAATACTATTGAAATCTTCTTGTAACTCTCTCTCACCATTACTTTAATATAGTCTTACCATACCATGCTGATTTTCAGTCTATTATACCTTCCTCAGTTGTTTTTCTTCCACTTCTATTTGCCCTTTCTCCTTATTTCCTTCTTTTGTCTCTTTTTCCACCTGCTGTTTTCTTTTTTACTTTCTCTTTTTTCTGATTATTTTGTTTCCTTTCTTTAATTTTCTGCTCCTATGTCCTCTTTCTTCTCCTCCTGCTTTTGTTGTTTTCCCTTCTAAATGAAGACAATCCTTTAATTTCTAATCTTCATTCTTTTGAATTTTCTCTAGGCCGGGGAATTTCAAAGTATGCTCCAAGGATGTCTGGGGTCTGCCTTCCCTAACTACATTTTTGCGTGAGGCCAGATTGTCTGCATATACCTTGAGCAAAACAACATTTCACAACAGATTTCATGGCTATCAGCTGGCCAGGTCCTAATTCCTGAAACCTGTAAGTGTTTTACCTTAAGTGGGTAAAGGGCATGCAGGTGTGTTTAAGTTAAGGCTCTTGGGATGGAGGGGTTATCCAGGTGGCTCCACTAGAGTCATTAGTGTCTTATAAAGGGGAGGTAGTGGGGTCAGAGTCAAAGAAGAAGACGTGAGGACAGAATTAGATGTTTGGGTGATTTGGCCAAGAGCTAAAGAACATGGGCCCCTTCCCGAAGCTGGAAAAAACAAGGACTGTGTTCTCCCCTAAAGCCTCCAGAAAGACAACCTTTGATTTGCTTCTTAAGACTCGTTTCAGACTTCTGACCACCAGAACTGTAAGGTAATACATTTTTGTTGTTTTAAGACATGAAGTTTGTAGCAATTTGTTATAATTGCAATAAAAAAACCAACATAGGAGCTATATCAGGATGGCTTTATCAGGCTGGTCGTTGAGGAATTTTAAAGACTGTAGGTTTTCACCCTCAGAGAGTAAGATTTTTTCAGATATGGGAGGGGGATTAGAAATTGTTATTATTATGTTGCTATTATTTTGCTCCAGTAATTTGAGATGTCACCTTTACCGTAATCAGATTTTCATATGCACATGAGTGTACTTCTGGGCTTTTTATTCAATTCTACTGGTGTATTTTTCATTTGTACTCCAGCACCACACTGTTTTAATTATAGAGGTCTTACAGTATGCCTTAATTTCTGGTAAGGCTGGTCCTTCTATTTTTTTTGGGGGGGGCGGTGTATGTTCTTGGCTATTGTTTAAACTTTTTTTTTTTTTTAATTTTAGGGAGTGTGAGCAAGGTGGGGGGGAAATCTTAAGCAGGCTCCATGCTCAGTTCAGAGCTTGCCACATGGCTCGATCCTACTACCCTGGGACCACAACTTGAGCTGAAATCAAGAGTCCAGTGCTCAACGAACTAAGCCACCTAGGTGTCCCTCTTGGCTATTTTTGCATGTTTTTCTTCCCATATGAACTTTGGGACCAAGTTTTTAATGGTATAAATTATTTTTAAGTGTTCCTCCATTGACTCTGGATACTTGAAGGGTTTAAGAACTGTTGGCTAAGAGTACCGATGGAGTTTTAAAGGGTAGGTACATTTTCTCTGTTTAGAGAAAGGTAGACTGGATCTGTGGCAGCTGCAAACTGAAAATATCAGTAAATAGATATTTGTAATCCACATGGTAATTATTTTATGTTTATGTATTTTTGAGAAAGTGAAAGAAGGGTGCCTGTGTGGCTCAGTTAGTCAAGCATCTGACTTCGGCTCAGGTCATGATCTCGTGGTCTGTGTGTTCCAGCCCTTTGTCAGGCTCTGTGTTGATAGGTCAAAGCCTGGAGACTGCCTTGGATTCTGACCCTCCCCCTCTCTCTCACAAAAATAGGTAAACATTTTTAAAAAATAGTGTGTGTGTGTGTGTGTGTGTGTGTGTGTGTGTACGTACAAGTGGAGGGGTGGCGGTGGGGGGGGGGTGGTGGGCAGAATCCCACATAGGCTCAGCTCTTTGAGCTAGGCTTTATCTCACAACTGTGAGATCATGACCTGAGCTGAAACCAAGAGTCGGATGCTTAACAGACTGAACCACACAGATGCCCTGTTAATTGTTTCTAAAATCCACAGTAGGACCACTGCTTTAGGAAATTTTTAACCTTAATAATCTATACTGAAATTGAGTAGCCATTGCTGTAGTAATTGACCAACTTGATATGGGAATATATACAAGTTAATCTCTTTCAGTGATCTATTCAGGGTGATTTTCCATATGCATGATTTTTATTTCTTCAATTTTTGAAGGACTATTGATTCACAAAGGTAAGTTGAAAATACGAGTTTCTTTGATTTGCATGGGCTAGGAAATCACAGCATATATAAAGTGAATATTTTAAGGTGTAGTTTTGGGGGTTAAAATTATGCAGTTGATTTAAAGTAACTCCTACACTCAAAATTCTCCAATGACTTTCCATCACATTCATAAAAATTCTAAATTTCTCAATATGACCTGCATGATCTGGACTCTGGCTACCACTGTGACTGCATCTCCCATTGTTTTCCTGTCTTGTCCACTTGCCACCAACCACAGAGGCCTCCTTGGCTTCCTCAAAGGGATAGGTCATGAGATGGCATCAGTTTACTCACGTTTGCTCTTTCTTTGACTGGTTATTCACATGGTTTACTTTTCTATTAAAATCTTTCCTCAGGTATGCTGTCAGTTTTCTGATTGTTGTGTGGCAAATGGATGGTAGAAAGCCAAGTGTTGAGGAAGGGAGACCAATTAAGAGACTGCTATAAGTAATTCAGGCAGGATATTGGGGCAGTTTCATATAGACCTATACATACAGTGATGTTGAATGTAAACTGGCATGGCTACTTTGGGAAACTTGGCGGTATTTACTAAAGCTAAGCCTATGTATGTCATATGACCAAGACATTTACTTCTATTTACCTACCCAAGAGAAATGAATATATTTGGATATCAAAAGATATGCTCAAGAATGCTAATAAGAAGCTTTATTCATAAGAGCTTCCAAATTGGAAACAACCTAATAGCCCATCAACAACAGCAAGAATAAATAAATTCCATATTTCCAAAATGGAACTTTAAAATAGGATTTTTTTTTCATTCTGGACCTTCATTACCACTTTGATTACGTTTTTGGAAAAAAGGAAATACAACTATGTATAACATAAATCTCAGACCTAGTGGCAACTGAACAGAGCTAGTTAAAAAATGTCTGTGTTGTATGATTTAAGTGATATTAAGAATAAACAAAACATTAATCCTAAAATATGCCTTGCATTTGGACACAGACTGCTGACTGGGTGGGGTGTGAGGAAGCCTGCTGAGGTGCTAGAAGTGTTACATATCTTGATTTGAATGGTATCTATATAGGTTTTTACAGAATTTATATAGCTTTGTATTTTATATAGAATTTATACCTATATGTTTATATACAATTTATATATATATGTAGAAACCATGCTGTAAACTTAAGATTTGTGTGTTTTACCATCTATAAATGTTAACTCATTTTAAAAAGTAAATTAAAAAAATATTTTGACTTGGATCATTTGATTTTTGTTGAGGTGGTGCAATTCAGGGTATATTTTGGAGAGCGGGTTAACAATGTTTGCTGAGGAAAGTCTTGTATGAGAAAGAGAGCCATTAAAGATGATTCCATTGATTTTTAGAATGAGCGAATTCATGAGCTGAGATGGAGCTCATGATGAGAACAGTAAAGGAGATTCAAGGACTTCATCATCTTTTGCTTGTAATAAATATGTATATCTTTTAAATGCACATTCACACATGTATATATGAAAGCAGAATGTACAAAGTTTTACAGTCACCAATAAAACATGTATACATGTTAAAAAGAGGTAAGTACTCTCCTCACCCAAATGGCTACTTTCTGAGTTATAATCAGACAAATCTGGTTATTAACAATAAAATGGAGTAAGTAAAAATACTAAGCAGTTAGTTAGATTCAAGAATGAAAACAGTTTACAAGTCCTAAAATGTTTTGTTTATGGGAACCTCCTATAGGAGCAGTGTATAATAGAACCTTCTCTACAATAAAGGAAATATTTTGTATCTGTACCATCCAGTATGGTTGCTGCACCTATACCTACATGTGTCTATCGAGTACTTGGAATGTGGCTAGTTCAACTCAAAACTTTAATTTTAAATTTTATTTAACTTTAATTGAAATTTTTATTTAAATAGCCACATATGGCGTGTGACTACTGGCCACAGTATCTTTGTTTTCTGAAGAAATAACTGATTCGGACTTTGTTAAAAACGACAGTGCAAAAAGAAAAAAAAAGTGCAGTATCTAAGGTACATGGCATTTCTTTCTCTCTCTAAAGGTAAACACCTTTCTTTGGCCCATTGCTAGCTGAGTGCTATAGAGATATGCTTGCTTGTGACCTTACTTAGCTTTTTATAAGGGCTATTTACTTTCTTAGAATGATCTGTTTACATACTGCACCTCTTCCGTGATCTAGTTGTGCTTCATGACTCCCAATAGCAAAATCATTGATTAATGTGAGTCACAAGCAAACTATACAAGCTGGTTCTCCAGTAACGATGTGAAGATACAGCTAGAGTCTATCCGTTTTGATTACTTCTTGTGTTTGAGGTTATTAGGAATAAAAGTCAGTGGCATGCCATGAGTCTTGCTTGTTACTGTTTAATATACTCTGGTTATTCTAAATATTTGCATATGCTTTATGTGAAAGAATATAAAACAAAATCTTGTGTTTTTTGTATGATATTTCCTAGGTTCCTGAAGACTCTAAATTTCCATAGGGTTCTTCATAACTCCTATCATATAAGTTCTCTTATCATAAATGTTAAAGACTGAATGCTCAGTTGCTGTTTATTCCTCATAGAATATTTCTGAATTATTTCATGTGTATGGGACTGTTGATGCCAAACTGAAAAGTAACAAACCACCAAAATTACCAACTTTTGAAATATGTGCATGGTTTTTAGATAGAATAATAAAAGTGCATGAAAGAAACTTTTGTAGTTTACATAGAGATAAAAGTACTTTTATTATAGAAAATTTGAAGCATATGTAATATTAAAGGTACTAGTAAAAAGAATGTGAAATACCCATCAGCCAGTTTCAATAATTAGGATGACCGATCACTTATTATTATTGATAGCCCCATCCAGTGTCTCCCACATGATTATTTAATAGCAAATCTCAGATATTCTGTCAGCTGATCTGTAAATATTTTGGTTTGATCTTTAAAAATCATGACAAATCAAGTATCCCATCTAAATCATTGATAACTTTAACATCTTCAAATATCCAAATATCCATCTAATATCCAAATATACTGTTATTTACATTTCTTCAGTTTTACAACATACAATTGGTTTAAATAAGGATGAAATTAAACCCTGTGCATATAGATAAATGGTTGATTTTTCTTGAGTCCTTTTCAGTAATAGTTTTCATCTCCATTTTTAATTTTTTTGCTAAAGGGGCCAGAGTATTTGTCCTATAAAATTAACTGCACTGGGGATTTTGCTGATTTCAGAGCATGAATTATACCTTGAGTAACACTGTCATATTTTATTCAACATATCTGCTACAGGGAGACTTTTGAGTGGACTGTGCTCTTTACTGTTTTGATAGTGCTGCATTGAATAGTTTTGTGAATACTCAGTTTGTATTTCTGCCAGTATGTATTTTGGATAGATACCTAGACCTGAGATTGTAGGGCCAAAGGGAAATGCATATGAAATTTTGCTAGACACTACCAGATTATTTGCCATTAATGTTGTTCCATTTTGTATTTCTACCAGCAGTATTTTAGTATGCTTGTTTCCTGAGAGCTTTGCCAGTAGAGTAGATTGTCAAACTTTTGGGTTTTTGCCTAAGAGTTGAGAAATGCCATCTCGGTATAGTTTTTAATAGTATTTCTTATTAGAAGTTAGGTTGACCATACAGAAGAGATAACTTTATGCTGTGTGGCCATTGAGCAATGATTTTTGATTTAATAAAAATATATATAAATAAGCAGTGGTTAACTTGAAAAGTTATTCTCATAGCTGCTGTTTCCCTGGTATCAAAATAATTTTGATAAAGAAAATATAATGATAATACCATTAATTTAAATAGTTTTAAAAAATTTAACCTATTGTAATATATCTGAATATACTTTATAGAACGATTTTTATCCTATATCCATAAATGGAAAAATTGGTAAAAGACCTCCTATAGTCTGTGAAATATTTTCATAATTTGGAAAAGGTAGAATTTAGACTTTTTTTTTCATTCTTGATATTTTAATATGGCCTATGGTCTCTTTAATTCAATTTAGCAAACTTGTTATTTAACTAGTAATAGTGGATCACTTTGAAATTTAGGATGTGAGAAAGCAATGAAAATATTTTGGCCTTTTCTTCCATCTCAAGGATAAAAGGCTAAATAGGCAAAATGGAATACTTAAATCTCAGGCCTATTGTGTATATTAAGAGGGCAGAGGGAGAAGGAAGAATTACAAGTTTCTGTTTAAAAAAGGCTGCTAGGTATTTCTTTGTCTGAAGAACTTTCTTGTTTTGTAATGTTACATTCTTTGAATTGAGATTTTTCCACTTCTTCCTTTTTCCATGTTTCAAGCCAAAAGGAGCCAGGGCAGAGTCTGATGGAAATCAGGTCCAGAGTGGCAGCTTAGGAAAATTCTGTTCAAGTGTATGACAAATACTGTCCTTGATTACCTACAGAGTAATAACTCCCAGAGCCTGGGTTTGGCCTAGGAGAAAGGAGTCAAGGCTGTTGTTTGATCTACTTTAATTTGGACAGATCAGTGGATCAAAATGAGTCCTAGAGAATTACAATGCTGAGGCATCCTTGCCACTCTGGGGCCAGAGAGCCAAAGGACTGTAAGATGCTGCTCCTCCGAGGCTTGAAAATGTATTAGACCGCTGGTTTAGGCTTCAGCTTACCCAGCCATTGCTTTTCAGTGGAAACGAAATTAATGTCTTCCATGTGCCTATCACATTCAAGGTTAGGAACCAGCTTCTGACACATCGTAAGATGTCAAGGCCTCTGTTCTGACAAAGGCTGTAACCTACTCACAGTGGCAGAGTACGGTAGTTGAATGTATGAATTCTGGAGCCAGACCCTTAAATCTGGGTGACTTTGGGGCAAGTTATTTAAAGTCACTGTAATTTAGTTACTTTATCTGAAAATTGTTAATGTGAACTGACAATATTTGTAAAATCCTTAAAACAGCACCTCACACATAATGAATACTTAATATTAGTCATGATTCTAGTTATTTAAAACAGATCCCACCTTTGATTTGCCCTGTAATAAATGTGTCTGCTCTTCATTTTTCTAATACGCCAGTTCAATCCCAAAGGCCAGTTGCAGAAAATCTTCTCTGATCATCTTGCCAAGGGTCCAGGGACTTATAAATTCTTTGTGGATGAAGACCAGGCTTCGTGGAACAAGTACTTTTCTAGCTAGGCAATGTTTTATGTGCCATTAATTAGTGGTGCATCCAGAATAAATGAGTTACTATGTGGAGGTCTTAGTTTATTCATTTATATAATGTGGACATTTATCTTTAAAGTCCATCACAGCTCTAAAACATCATTAATGTATCATCTTGACATAAAAAATATGCTTTATTTTAAGCAGCTATATGAAAAATTAGGAAAAATTTCCAATATAACTAAGTATATTCTCCCTACTGAAAATCTTGCGTTTGATTGCTGCTAATTCTTGGGCTGGGAGGAAATTTTAGATCTCAAGTTTGTAGTCCACGGAGCTTAAGTTTAATAACAGAGTATAGAAGATTAAGTGCTGTATTTACAGAACTAGCAATTCTCTTTAGAAAACATACCACAACTGGGTTTGCCATACGTGCCAATCACTAACAGCTAATTGGATAACTTTGCGGAGACTGGGGGAGAGAACACTGTTCAAGTCTACCAGATTTCTCTAACACATTTGAGTATATAGTGAGACCAAATTATTTGGACATCAATATAAAAAGAAAAAAACACTTCTATGTCGTGCATTTATCAACATATTAGAAAATAGGCTGTCATTGATACTACTTTTCCAAGTAGGTGAGTATATATGTATATATGTTGTATGTACAGGCGTATATATGTTGTATGTACAGGCGTATATATGTTGTATGTACAGGCGTATATATGTTGTATGTACAGGCGTATATATGTTGTATGTACAGGCGTATATATGTTGTATGTACAGGCGTATATATGTTGTATGTACAGGCGTATATATAGGCATATATAAATGCACACATATGAACACATATGTATGTACATACATGTATGTATGTAGACACATACATTTGATATATACATACAGCTAACATGAGGAATGTATACAATGATGGCAATGGTTGGGGTGTGTGTGTGTGTGTGTGTGTGTGTGTGTGTGTACATTTATCCTTCAAGCATTGGAAAGATTCAAATCATTGCAGACTTCTGATTTATAGTTACTTATAGACTCTAAGTTGTCATTCTGAACCTAAGTGATATTTGAGCCAAATAAAGATATCAAATTCTAATATTATAGTGACTTGTAAAATGAATAACTCAAATTATATTAAGTAGTTTCTAGCATATTATACTAGGGTAAAATATGAGCATTTGGCATTGATAATAATAAATTCTGCTACAAAAGATTAAAAATCCAAAACGTCTATAGGGATTGGTTCATATCTATAAAAGGAAAAGTTTCCACTAGAGACTATGTGGTTTGAGTCCTATAGTCTGAGGATATGAACTCTTGAGATGGACTGCCTGAGCAAACAGAATTTGCCATTTAGTAATACTGTGATCTTGGGCACTCATTTTTCTTGGCACTTATCCTGCCAAGTACGGATAAGGGGTGTCAGACAGTGCCTGGCACAGTTAATCTGACCATAATTGTAATAAAAGCTGAGATAGTTCCTGTTCTGTAATTACTATAGAATTTATCTGTTTAAGAGCTTCTTTAGCAGTGTGGTATGAAGAATGAGATCTCGATGAAACTATCACTGTAATTATTTCTTACCATATTCATGTATAATAGAGTAACTTAAGAACTTTGCTTGGAACTTGCAACAGTTGAAGGTGACTTGAAAAGGGCAATATGTTTGTTGGGGTACTTTGGAGAAACATAACCCTGCTCTGAGAGGGGACATGGGGATTATGAGAAATTGGCTCATCTGATTGTCAATGTAGAGACTTCCCACAATCTACCATCTATAAACTGGAGACCTAGGAAAGCTAGTAGTGAAACTCAGTCAGAGTCTGAAGGCCTGAAAACCAGGAGAGCTGATATTTGTAAATCCTAGTCCACGGGCAAGAGAAGATGAGATAAGATTTCCTTGTTCAAGCAGTGATCTAGGATAAAGGGCCAATTCTTCCTTTCTCCATCTTTTGTTCTATTTAGGCCCCCAATGTATTGGATGAAACTCCTCTACAGTGGTGAGGGCAATCAACTTTGAGTTCACAGATTCAGATATTAATCTCATCCTGAAACACTCTCTTAGACACACCCAGAAATAATGTTTAATCTGGGCACCCCATGGCCAGTCAACACATAAAATTCACTGTCACAGATAAATAATGGTAATAATTGGAGGAATTGCAGTGATAGTTCTAATCCTCTTATATAAGTTGAAGGATTCCTCATGTTTTACATGTCACTCATGTTTTACATACTATTAATGTAGCTTTGTATTGACTCTTGGGCTCAAGGAGAGTAAGCAGTTCTCCATTTGCTGAGTTGCACAAGTATTTCCTTAATCTGAACTCTTTAGAAGGAGATCGAAGTAAAGAAAACTGAAAAGAACCAATCCTAAACCTGGGCATCAACTAAACGATGCATTTGGGGAATGTACTTGGTGGAGAAGAGGACAGTGCTTAGACTTCTTGCTTCTGTCTCTCTTCTCCTCTGCAGAGAGTTAGATGGTACACTTTATAAATTGCTGGGGAATGTAGATAAAACTTGATTTTTAATAGTGCTGGCTGGTTTTTTTTCCCCTAGAGTTATTCAGTTAAAGTTCCTCTATGTTAAGCATCAATGAAAAAATTTCTCTGTCCTTTTAGATTCATTCTGCATAGAGAATTAAATGGGAAAAATTATATTTCTGATCATTTTTACAAGGCCAAACTTTTCTGGCCAATGTTTGAACATTGCAAAGAATTGTATAAGTAAAGATTATTCATTTAGACAGTGTTCTTATTTCAACAATAGCTCATTTCTAGTATTTAATTACATGATGTTCCAAATGATATCATATCATTCCAGTAGAATACGAAAGCTTTCCCAATCACTGTTTTGAATATTTCATCTAATTGGAGAACAGAACTTTTATGTTGTGAATGTAATCTCATGTTGTAGGATATAATTTCTATTTCATTATTTGGATGGAGAAGAGAGTGATCAAAAAAGGTTTGAATAAACATTTAAAATTAGTCCAGGTGCTAAAAGGTTGCTTAGTAATCTTAAAGAGGTTATTTTAGAAACTTATTATATATTTTGTAATTTTACTAGTCTTTAAGGATTATCTGAATACAATATAGACACTGCATACCTACCTATACCAAAGTGACAAAACTAGTGCAAAAATTAATACGACCACTTCCAGTAACTTATTTAAAAGCACTCTAGACTCAGTAATAGGCCCACCCAAATACAGATTTTAATTTTTGACAAAGGTGTAAAAGCCATTTAGTGGAGAAAGGATAGTCTTTTCAACAAAGGGTGCACAAGTAATTAAACATCCGTAGACAAATATAATGAACCTTGATCCACACCTCCAGCTTTCTCCAAAACGAACTCAAAAGAGATAACCAAAAACTATAAACCTCCTATAAGATAACAGGGGAAAATTTAAGGCTTGGGTCAAATGTTCTTAGATGACACCAGAAGCATGAGGTATGAAATGATAATTGGACTTCATTGAAATTAGAGCCATTTACTGTGAGAAAGACTGCCAATTAAAAGACAAGCTACAAACTGAGGAACTAATTGCAACCCACGTGTCTGACAAAGATCCGTATCTAGAATATACAAAGACCTCTTAAAACTCCATAGTAAACATATCCTAAACAACCCTTCCACCTAGAAGGGCAAAATACATGTTGACAACAAACATGAGGAAATATTTCACTGAAAAGGAAATGGGGCTGGGGGTGTCTCCCTTTTTTTCTTGAGTTTGGAAAAATAAATCAAGTATCCAGCAATCAAGTTTTAAGAGTTAAAGAAAAATACTCAGGTGCCTGAGTGGCTCAGTCGGTTAAGCATCCGCCTTCAGCTCAGGTCATGATCTCATGGTTCGTGGGTTCCAGCCCTGCGTTGGGCTCTGTCGTGACCACTCAGAGTCTGGAGCCTGCTTCAGATTCTGTGTCTCCCTGTCTCTCTCCCTCTCTGTCTAGCTCTTGCTCTCTCTCTCTCTCTCTGCCCCTCCCCCCCAAAATAAACATTAAAAAAAAAAAAGGTTAAAGAAAAATATCAGCATATGTTGTTAGCCAGGGCTACCTAACCATTACAGAAGACCACACACTGGATAGTTTAAGTAACATAAATTTAGTTTGTTATAATTCTGTTGGGTAGAAGTCTAAGATCAAAGTGTCAACAAGGTTGGTTTCTTCTGAGACCTCTCTCCCTGGTTTGTAAATGGCCATCTTCTCCCTGTGTGTTCACAAATCCTCCTTGTGCAGCTGTTCGGATTCGAGTCCCCTCTCCTTATAAGGACACTGGTTTGTTTGATTAGTGCCCACTATACTGACCTAATTTTAATGTAATTACTACCGTAAAGGCCCTGTCTCTAAATATGGCCACATTCTGTGGTACTAGGGTTAGGACTTTCATATATGAATTTTAGGGAGAACCAATTCAGCTCCAGACATTCATATATACATACATATTTATGTATACATAATACATGCACACAAAATGATCAACATGGTTTGCTTAATACCCCAATATCTCATTCTGTGAGCTTTTTAGCTTGGTGAAAGGATCTGTTCTCCTGGTTTAATTTGGGCACTTTTATCTTCTGGGCTGGAAGAAATCTTAAAAACTCTGCTCGTGTTCTTTTCTTAGTACTTGCTATGTTGAGGTCCTCAAATGTTTGCTCTCCGGAGTCTCAACTGCTGGTACAGAGCCACTGTCCCTAAACCATCATATACCAAAAAGAATAGGAAAGCATAAACTTCATGGAGATTGAAATGACCACAAGCAGAAACTTGTTATGTGATCATATTCCACAAAGAATGGTCCAGAATTGGATTGATTGTGTCCCCAGATGATAGTGATTTATTATTCAGCACAGGTATAAGAATTACAAGGGAGAATGGAGAACTTGTAGCGATCATGATGCTATGACATAACTCTTTGTCTCAGGAGGTACTTTTCCAGGATGGTAAGAGCATAAACCACACCACACACACAACCACTTTACCGTTTACTTCAGGAAATTGCTGTAAACCAATTTATCTGGGCAAACAGTATGCTCCTGTGGGCAAACAGCTTTCCTATCAGAAAAACAGAATGCCTGCTGGTGTCAAGGACTAACATATTATAGAAGATCTAATAACAAAACACTCACCTTGCTGCATCCACCAATTCTATGTCACAAGCTGTGCTTAATACCAGTTGGTTTCTTGTCTGAGCCTGAATCCTGGTTTCCTCAACTTTCTAAGTCTCCTTCCTTGATCTCTCGCTTTTGGGATGCAACTAGGATTCTGTCAATGTGGTGCTCTCCCTTACACTGAAACTAACAAATCTAACTTGGGTTGAGAAACAGATTTTTGATGATCTTTGGGGATTTGAAAGCTGATAAATTTTATACCTAAACTATAAAAACATGTTAAAGTTATTGAAAACAATCTGATATATTTACATATGATTAAGAATTTTATTTCTCATTTCCTCAAAATTAAACATTATCTTCCAAATAAATTAAAACTAAAATCCCACAGAATGTATATTTTGATGATTTAATGCTTAACCCATTACATTCTTTGATTACTTTAAAAACTTGATTCAATGCAGTAATGTAATGCCAGACACTGTGCCTTGATGATCTAACCATTTCCTTTCCCATTTTACTCTGCCAAAGTTCACCTCTCATTATAAAGGCTGATAATGTCAAGTTCTCATTTGCCAGCTTCCCTTACGGTAAGGCTAGGCCATAGCTCTAGCCAAAAACTAAAATAAAAACTGAGTGTGTGTAAGTGTGTGCATGTGCACACACACATGCAGTATGAGATACACTCCCTAATGAAAAGATATTGCTATGAAGATAGAACCTTACATTCACTTCTCATTTGGTTGCTGTTGTTTAAGAATATGCTATAAAGATACTGTGGATACAGTATCTTGCGACCATGTTGCCACACCATGAAAACAGAAGCCAGTTTGTTCAGGATGGATGAGTAGAAGGTGTCTGGATCTTTGGTGACAAGGAGACATTGAACTACCTTGGAAGTACCTACCTCTAGACTTCTTGGTATTTATAATAAATATTTAAAGTATTTGAATAGGTTATTCCATAACTTGCAGCCAGTGGTATCTCTTGAGTCATATATTGGACCATTAATGTTTTTGAGTAGCAGGTTATTTGTGAAAAACAATTTCTACTTAAACATTTCCATTTGTTTTTGGTAGTGAGTTAAGGGTCTCCCCATAATATTGCTTCATACAGTAATGTTCACTGTCCCATAATTTCAACATGTGAAAACAATATTCGGAGGTCTCAGACATGGATATACTAATCGATATGCTAAGTTTTCAGTGTTTATAGTAGTTTTTTTTTTTTTTCAATTGATCATTTGCAAAGGAAACTCAGGAAAGTAGACTTTTATGCTCACTTCAAATTTTTACAAGCAAATCTCAAAGCATTTTTTATTTAAAATTTAATATTTATTTTGGAGTTTTAAGAAAGAAACATTAAGTATTCAAATAAGTTAAGCATGGAAACATTTGTTTCAGTCCTCAGAACATTTTTGTTTTCCATCTTCTTTCATGTGTTTGAGGAGATTTGGAGCTGTCATCTTTATGAAAGGTAGATAAAATGGGTTTTTGCTTGCAACTGTGTCCCTCAAATAGAGGAAAGTGTTCTGGCACATTTTTGAAAATGATAGCACTGATAGCATTCAATCATAACTCTGACTCCATTAAGGGCAGGTTTAACGGGCAGGCCTATCTCTACTTGTTATTAGCAACATTATACACTGAGCTATGTTGAATTATTATCATAATTCATACAGAAAAAAATATTTGGATAAAATTTTACTATGAACTTTGTAAGCTTTGCAATTTATTTTTCAATAGTGTGATATTTAAATGTGTACCTGGATATAAGTGGAAATAACTCAAGCTTTAGCATTTATAATTTTTTTCTTTAAAAAGAAAAAAATAACTATGTAATTATTAAGGATATTTTAACCTTAATAAAGGG
Organism: Panthera onca; assembly: GCF_046562875.1. Classification (NCBI taxonomy): domain Eukaryota; kingdom Metazoa; phylum Chordata; class Mammalia; order Carnivora; family Felidae; genus Panthera; species Panthera onca. The sequence goes on from NC_138342.1 coordinate 50,488,299, forward strand.
CACTAAGAGCCAAGAAGAGTCTGTCCATAGGTTTTTCTTAACAAGTATCCAATGTATTCTTTTTTAAAAAAAAATTTTAACGTGTATTTATTTTTTTGAGACAGAGAGACAGAGCATGAATGGGGGAGGGGCAGAGAGAGAGAGGGAGACACAGAATCGGAAGCAGGCTCCAGGCTCTGAGCCATCAGCCCAGAGCCTGACGCGGGGCTCGAACTCACAGACTGCGAGATGATGACCTGAGCCGAAGTCGGACGCTTAACTGACTGAGCCACCCAGGTGCCCCTCCAAAGTATTCTTAAACATAACTTATCTTTTTTTATTTGATCTGTAAATGCATAAAAATATAGGATTGTTGCTCAATTTTTGTTACAATTTATTTGGTTTAGAGACCTTGACTTATCTGCATATATAGTTTTAGAAGGCAAAAATTAGCAGACTAGTAAGACCCTAAGGGGGAAAAATGTATTCTTAGTGGTTCTCATGGATGAATCTAGTACAGAAGCATTCTAAGATAAATATGATCACGAATAGTCAAATACAGTACTCAAATGTCATCTTAAAAGAAATTAGAGACAAACTCCTGTCATTTAAACCCAAACCCAAATAAAGTGAAAATAGACTTTGTCAATACACTTATAAAATGTAATTATAAAAATGGTCACTGAGTTATTATTTTGATGTTATATTTTTTGTCCCTGTATTGGCACTTCTATGACATTCGTACCATGCTTTCTAGAAACTACATGAGTACCTAGACTTCTGTGAAGGACAAGCACATGGAAAGAGAAGACCATTAAATATTGTATGTGGAGATTTTATGTTTTAAAATGCATTCTTGAAGCTTCTGGCATAGGTAATAGTTTGACTTTAGAGTACCTAGAGTCAAAATGCATACCATATTAATAGATTTGGGAAAAATGCATTGTGAAGCACAACAAGATTTCCTGCTGTATATGTAATGAAGAGACCAGATAGGAGAACAGTGCAAACATTAGAAGTTTGCATCCACAGCCAGGCCAAGTATAGGATGGACACTTTAAGATGGTGGGGATTTGAGCACAGAAAGGAGACATCTCATTTCTCAAGTGGTGCCTAGAAAATGAATAATCTTCTGGGCTGCATGACACTGCTTTAGCATGGTTCCCCCAGAAGAATAGAAAAAACAAAACAAAACTAAAATCTGATGCCAAACAAAATATACCAATTTCAATGACTGCCAAAGACAACTTGTTTCTGATGGAGTGAGGCTATATACACCTGCTCCCTCCTCCCATTATGCCCTTAGAAGCCAGGATACGGAAAAGGGCAAGTAAAGGACAATTTTCTACTAATAAATTTTAAAGTTGAAATTACTAATAAAGCTCAGAAGTTACTGATTTTACTTAATCATGTCTAGAGTCAGTTTTTTTGTAGTCACATGGCATGGGAGTTTTAAGTAAAGACTAATTTCAGTTAAAAAGACCTTATAAATAACATTTCTGTATACATAATATTATGTCTATTACTAAAATTTCAAAAACCTAATTGAGAAAAAACTACATGAAATACAAAATGTTAATAATGAAATTCCAGATAATATACACAGAAAACAGGAAGTGAGTATTAATTTCTTTATAGTTTCCAGGGAATCAGGATTGAGAATTATAAGTCTAAGTATAAATTTAATATCTTAACATCTTTGTAAAGTAAACATAGCATGGATGTTATAAAAATATCAAAAATTAAAAAAATCTAAGAATTTGTACACAGAGGAAAATACATGTAATGAACAAGTGCCAAGAAGCTCAAAAGACAGCAAGTACAATAAACTATAAAAGAAGAAAAATGTACTAGCGTTGACAATAAATGTAAAAAGTTAAACTTGTTTATGCAACAAAGAAGTTTCTTGGAATGCCTTCCAAATCAAAACCCATCTGTATGATGCTTACAGAGTTACATTTAAAATGATAAAGAAAGCTAAAATTCAAAGAAGGCATAAAGCAAATCCAAAATGAAAAACAAAAGAACACTTTAAAAAACAGGTATCAGTATATTCTTATGAGACAAAGTAGAATTCAAAGTGGAAAACATTCATTGAAAAAGATGACCATTCATATTTATAAGCAGTATAGTTCACAAATAAGCTAGGTCTCTCTTGAAACTCTGGAGCACTCTGCAACATAATAGAGAATACCAAATGTATAAAGGGACAGAGGCATGCTAGAGAAAGAGATAAACACTATTCTATGAAATGTTATGACTCATGGAGGCAAAATTAAAATAAAAGTAACAGTTTTGTATATAAACATTCTATATGCTATGCACTGTTTTGAGTGCTTTGCATGTATTTATTTAATCCTCAAAATATCCCTGTCCATTAGGTCATATTACTATCCCGATTTTTCACATAAGAAAGCTCAGCGTTAACGTAACTTATTTAAATTTTTAATTTTAGAGCATGAATGGGGAGGAGGGGCACAGGGGGGAGAGAGAGAGAGAGAGAAAATGAATGAATGAATGAATGAATATCGAACAGCCTCCACTGTCAGTAAGAGCCCCATGTGGGGCTCAATCCCAAGACCCCAGTATCATGACCTGAGCTGAAATCAAGAGTCAGAAGCTTACGAATGAGCCACCGAGACACCCTAACATAACTTATTTAAATTCATTGTTAACAGTCATGGAACTTGAATTTGAATGCAGGCAACTGAACTCCAGAATTCACACTCCTATCCACTACATTACAAAACTTGTAGGTCACATAATGATTTATTTAATAATTGTCTCAAATATGATCTCCAGAAATTTAAATGCATTGGGCTAAGGATCAATGGAAATATTTAAAGAATCCTCTCATAAACAGATTTCAATAAATTGAAAACAGATCAATAGAAACTGCCAATGTTTTCTGACAAAGATGAAACATAATAAAAGTTAAATGAATCCACCATGTGGTAACTATTTCCCGTTGTGTCATGCACAGAGGACACATAGGTCCACTGCACCCTTCACAGTTCAAGGGAAGTGGAAATTAAGCTGTGTCCAGCCAAGGGATCAAGATTCATACAAGGGAGAAGGTGCAGGGCAGAGGGAGAGCAAGAGTGTCCAAGTAACTGAATGACCTGAGAAAAGCCACAGAGACATGGGAGGATGAATTTTGAGAAACTCTATATAATTTAGTATATGTGGGACGTTGATGCAAGATGTAAAGTCCGAAGAGCTAAGTCTGATGGTCAAAATCCATCTTTTCTATAATGGGCTTAATTCTGATGGATCTATTAAAATTAAGTATTATTTCCATTAAAATAATACATCAAGTTTTAAAAGTAAAATCAGGATTAGAAAAATATAATAGCAGGTCCCTGTCTAATTTCCTCCTGCAAGCTTCTATTCTATGATTTTGGGCATTTATTTTCATATTTCAAAATATATGCATAAACCAACATTTCTTTCTTTTTAAAATTTGTATGTTTAATCTTTTTATCATGTTTCAAAATGTTTCCCTAAGTTTGAGTTGCATATTCCCCTGCCTTGTCTTTTAGAAATAAAGATATGAAGAGTTTAAATCATTAGCCTAAAGTCATAACAAATCTTTTAAGTAAAGCTAGGGAATTTTCCACACAAAGCAAATGGAAGACCGTATAAGAACTGGGAAAACTATATCATCATTTTTTTTTTCCTGTAGGACAGTAGTTCCATTTGTATTTCATGATGAATCCTACATAAATTTGCAAGTACAGTATGTTGCATCCAATAATGAACTTCTGGAATGAAAGAGAATGTATTTAAAAAGATTTGTTTTGCATTAAAATTTATTTGAAATTAATTTTGCTTTTATGGATTAACATGGTGTTGAGTCTTTGGGATTAGATTTCACAGTGGATTTCAGAAGGGTTTGAAGAATGTGTTGATGTGATTTCTCAACATTTTTAATAATTTTACTCAAGATTAAAAGAATGTTTCAGACATTGACATCTTTTTTTTTTTTTTTAATTTTTTAAATGTTTATTCTTGAGAGAGAGACAGAGACAGAGTGTGAGTGGGGGAGGGGGGGGTCAGAGAGAGTGAGAGAGACACAGAATCTGAAGCAGGCTCCAAGCTGTCAGCATAGAGCCCAATTCAGGGCTCGAACTCACAAACCGTGAAATCACTACCTGAGGTGAAGTTGGTTGCTTAACCGACTGAGCCACCCAGGCGCCTGGGACATTGACATCTTCTGATGTGAGACAAAGATTTATCTGTCTCTCATTCTCCCTCCCTCATTTATACAAATTCACTTCCTTCTATGGTCCAATGTACTTATGCCACAATTTTTGTTTGAATAGTTATTTTTAAAAACTGGCTTTTTTACAGCTGAGACATACCATTGCTATGATTATTTTCTCTTTATTTTGCATTTCGCTTTTTAAATATTGACTGAATATAGTCAATAATACTTTTTCATTTGCTTAGCTTTCTGTCTACCCTAGCACTTTATCCCTAAGTTGTCTGATCGAGTGGAAAATATGGAAATGTATATACAAATATGAACATGTCCAGGATATGATCAAGCACATCAGACATTCTGCATTTAATTTTCTCCTAGCATATGGTACTCTCGGAACCTGTCCTGGTCTAGTTTGAACTCTGCTCTTTTGCTTGTTTCTCATAGTCAGCTTGAAAATCCCTTTCTTTGGCCAGTATTGAATCCATTGTTTCTTATTCCTGTTTCTTCTTTAATGATTTATGCCCTTATTTTGGTGGAGTACATTCACCATTGGTTTGCTGAAGAAAATTTCTGACTTATGAATTGGATAGCTTGTTTGACTTTACTTCTTAAGGATGTAAGTTTTAGTTTTGTTAAGTTACTAAATCATCTTAAGGGTTTAGGTTTTAGCTTTTTCTCAGCTTTTATTTATTTTTAAAATTTTTAACGTTTATTTTTGAGAGAGAGAAAGAGAAAGAGAGAGCGAGCGCAAGCAGGGGAGGGGCAGAGAGAGAGGGAGACACAGAATCCAAAGCAGGCTCCAGGCTCTGAGCTGTCAGCACAGAGCCCGACGACGTGGGGCTCGAACTCATGAACTGTTCCTTGAGCCAAAGTCAGCCCTTTAACCAACTGAACCACCCAGGTGCCCTGCTTTTTCTGAGATTTTAAATCATATACTGTTAGTCCATTTACTTTCTTGATTTCTTGTCTGCCTCTGTTGCTTTTACTATTCACTTTCTCCTGGTGGCTTAATTCCTGTTTCATCCTTTTGCTAATTTAAGGCGTTTGGTAGGCAGTCTTTGAAATGGCCTCCAGTGATCGCTCCCTGCTGGCATTGATGTTATTATATAACCTCCTCCCCTTGAATTTGGACTGGACCTAGTGGCTGACTTCTAATTAACAGTATATGACAAATATAGAGGGATTTCATCTCTGAGATTAGGTTACAAAACACCTAGAATTTTATTTTACTTTCTCCCTCTCTAGCCCTCACTTTCATTCTTGTTTTCTCACTGGCTCTGAAGGTAGCAGGTTTCCATATTGTAACCTGCCTTATAAGTGCCCATATGGCAAAGAGCAAAGGGAAACCTCTTCCCATCTATACTCATCAAGGAATATGGTCCCTCAGTCTAAGAGGCTGGGAGGTACTGAACTCTGCCACAATGATGAGCTTCAAGGCCAATGTTACCCCTGCAGATAACACTGCAGCCCCTGCTCAGAAGTAGCCTTGTGGGGAACCCTGCTGCAGAGTTACTCCAGTAAGCTGCCCCCAAGTTTGTAACTTCTAGAAACTAAGTGTTAGTGTACCCCTTGAATTCACATGTTTACATCCTAATTCCCCAAGTGATGTTATTAGGTGATGGCGGTGTCTCTGGATGATGGTTAGATCATGATGATGGACTCTTCATGAATGCGATTAGCGTCCTTATGAAGGAGACCCCAAGGAGGTCCCTTAACCCCATCTGCCATGTGAAAACACAGCCAAAAGCTGTTTGTGAACCAGGAAGCCAGCTCTCACCATCCGCAGAAACTGCTGGTGTCTTGATCTTGGACTTAGCCTCCAGAACTGTGAGAAATAAATTTCTGTAGTTTGTAAGCCATCCAGTGTATGGTATTTTGTCATAGCAACCTGGATAGATTAAGATGCTGACCCACAGAAACTGTGAGGTGATAAATGCTGGTTGTTTTAAGCTACAGTTATTCATTTCATAGCCATAGATAACTAATATAGAGAGCTTTTTAGCAAGGAAGGAGGTTATCACATGCGTTTGATTCATCAGGTTTGAACAGAAACCTGAAGGCTCTTCATAGCAGTCAGAGCATGTTTTAAAAGACAGCAACATGATAATTATTTAAAGATGTATTTTTGGAAAACTTGTGGGGAACTCACTGGCAGGAACAAGACTGGGAGAAAGGAAGTATTGCAAGATTCAGATGAGAAACGAGGGCCAGAATTAAGTCAGTGTCAGAGGACGTGAAAAAGAGAAGATAAATTTGAGGGCTGTTATTGATACAGTGTGATTGCTGGATACATATTATGATTCAATAATGAGTTTTCTCCTGGATTTCAGTCTTGCAAGAGTGAGGGGACCACGGTTCTGACAATTAGGATATAGATTAGAGAGGAAGGAGAAAAAATGGAGAGGATGAGGAGGAGTTGAGCCTTGGACTTTGAGTTTGAGATGACCTGGTCCATCTGAATGAAAATAACAGTGATGATAATACTAAGAAGTAGCATACAGTAAGCGCTTATCAGCAGGCTTTGTTTGATGCATTCTACGTGGATTATTTTGTTTCGTCACTGTAACGATATTATCTAATAGTTGCTTTCATTATTTCCATCTTAAAATGAATAATCTGAGTATTAGATCAAAGAACTTGCCCAAAGGGCAGAGAGTGATTCGGGGATAATAATAATAAACTGCTTCCAAAACTCAAGGTTTTTTTATCTTCACTCCATATTGTTCTTAGAGAACCAGCTTTCAAAATGAAATAATTGGACATTGTCTTCAGGAATTTTGAATTTGTCTTCCTTGCCCTAAACATTTTTGTAACCAGGCAATTCTGGTTCTAATTACATGACTGGGCCTACAGCCTAGAAGATAATTACAGACATTTAAAATTTTCTGGTGAATTATTATATTTTGTGAATCAATTATATGTAAGATATGTTGTTGATAGATATGGGAAAAGACAGGCCTTGTTTTTAGTGTTTAATTCAGTCATTATTGTACAAGCCTCTTGGGTGATGTATCTCACATTCATTTAAGTAGATTATAATATTGACTATTTAAATCCAGGATCTTCAGTTACAAGAAGTTGTACACAAAAGGGCCACTTTTACTTAATTATGCTGCTGAAAAAATTATGACCCAAGTAGCGGTAAGCTAATACCATTGAAATTGGTTTATTTTGACTTTGCTTTACTTTGTAAAAATAATATTCTGCAAACTGCTGCTTGGATTGAGCAGAAAAGTTCATTATATTTTCTGAAACAATCATCAATTTGGCATAACATGTAAATTTCAAGGTTATACCTAAAAGATAGATGGATGTACTCCGGGAATTCACTAGGACCACTAGACGAATATTTTTATTATTGAGATGAATAAGCGAACTTTCATGATGATTGCAGATGCCCTAAGGAGAGTGTAGGAAGATATTTATTTATTTGTCTCTTTATTTTGATTATATAATTGGCATCCACCATTATATTAATTTCAGGTGTACAACATAGTTTGATTGAATATTTGTATATATTGGGAGATGATCTCAAGTCCAGTTAACATCCATCAACATTCATTGTTACAAAATTTTTTTTCATGTGATGAACTTTTAGGATCTACTCTTTTAGCAATTTTCAAATATGCAATACAGTGTTGTTACCTGACTCTGGCAACCCCAATCTGTTCTCTGTATCTATGAGTTTGCTTACGTGTGGGTGCGTATTAAAAGCTATAGAGTTATGGAAGTGAATGACTAAGGCTAAGGGAATTAGCGAAGAGTTGCACACAGGCATTAATTCAAAACATTTAAATTCATTCAGTGAACTTTTTTCTGAATTATTTGCATTCTGTCTTCTGTTCTTTTCACATCCATATCCTGATTTCATCTCAATGCTATCACCTTATGGAGTGTGATGAGTGCTTCTTTTCTTTCAGCTTTTTATTATAAAAATGTTCAAATACACAACAGAAAATAGTACAATGATTTGGTACTCTTAATTGAGGTTCAGCAATTGTTAAGGTTTATCATATTTGCTCGTGTATATGCTTGTGTGTATGTGCGTTCAAATTCATCCTTGAATATTTCAGCATGTGTCATTGGGAATAAAGGATCCTTGAAAGGTTCTTTTTCAATGTCAAGAAGAAGAGAGAGTTTGGTATAATGATCAAGAGCAAAACCATTAGACAGCTAAGTTTGAGTCCTGGCCCTGCTGCTTTCTAGCTATGTGACATTACTTTACCTTTTATAACCTCAGTGTCATCATATGCAAAGTGGGAATGAAATGCTTTTCTTTCTGACAGCATTATTGAAAGATCAAATGACAGAATATATGTAAAACATTTCAGTCTAATCCCTTGGACAAAATGAGTACTCAGTAGAAGAGTGTCATTATTATTAGCTACTTCCCTCTGTTTTCATCCTTCCCTCACTGCCCATTATTACTATGGTTCAATTATTACATTCTCACAGCCAGGGTGAAATCAAATTAAGATAGAATGTGGAAATCCAGAAATCCCAAGAAAAGTTTGAAGAAGGTACGATTCTGTTGGTTAACATATCTTCACTTAATTTAATTTAAAACTACTCCCAAAAGAAAAAAGAAAATGAACAGAAAGACTTGCTTGCCTACATTATTTTTGCCTAAGAATTAACCCACAAGAGTCTCCTTCTGCTCAAGCTAATTTTTCATTACGTAAGAAGGCTTTCAGAGATAGGCTGGGTTTGGGAACTTTTCAACAACCCACCTTCAAGTGGTTTTGTAGTTACTGATCAGTGTTCGTCATTAGAAAGAAACCTTTTATCATTTGGCTATTTTCATAGTGAATTTAAGAGTAATTAGGAGGCAGCTGGAGTCCTCTGACAGCTCTCAGGGAAACTAGCAGGATTTCTTTGGGAAAGGATTACTATTACTATATTTAAGGGAAAGAGCACCTACCTTGGTATTGAGTCAGTGATACTGGCTTTGCAGTAACCCAGGATGGAAAGAGGGTTCTTTCTTTGGGAGGAAACCAATTGGGCTGGCTTTGAGATGAATCCTTTTTGATCCAGAGAAAAAGGGGAAAAAAAAGAGAGTGGACATTTTTAGAATAAACTTGTTTTAGTTAGATAGTGGGTTAATGTCATATGCATGTATATTTCTCATTTTAATTGAATCCTCACGAAGACCGTAAGAAGCGGTAATTGCCATCTTTCATATATGTAGGTGAAGACGCTGCGAACTTGAGACATTGAGTATTTGCTTAATTTCACACAGCTAGCAAATAATACACTTGTAATTGAAACTCAAGCCTCTGTTTCTAAAATTGGTACTCCTCTCTAACACTGGTTCTCAAAGTGTGGTCCTTGGCCCAGAAGCATGGATATCACTTGCAAGAAATGGAAAATTTCAGGCTGCAACCCAGCTCTACCATATCAGGATCTCTGAGGATGGGGCCTGGCTATCCGTGTATTAATAAGTTCTCCAGGTAATTGTGATGCACACTTAACAGTGAGACCCCTTGCACTATATTATCTATCTACTGCTGTTATATTATTTAGCATTTGAAACTCCAAGAAAGAAATTGATGTTAGGATACTTAGTTTCAGCTTGATACTTACTGTCCTGATGACACTTCTCTGAAGGCATTGTAATCACAGTGTAGGAAGCTAGAAGAAAAGAGGTCTAGGAGATTTTTCTTGCTAATATCTGTGAAATCAGCAGAGAACAAAGATTGAGAGAATCCATTGAATTAGGACTCCTAGCAGAGGAGCACATTTGAGGAGGGCAGAGGTATGTCATGCCTGGGGGGAGATCATGAAATGGTTCAGGGAGAAGACCATTCGACAGAAGGATATTTGAGCTGACACCCTGAGAATTGTTGATTCTAATGCTTACTAAGAAAGGATTCTTCAGAGACTGTTGGAAAATATTTGGTGTAGGGGACAGTATGGTACCTGTGATCTGTCTGATGCAAAATGTGTAGCATTTGTTCTTTTATTGACTTTTGATAGAATTTTCTTCTAATCCACTGTGGCTAGCATCTTGCAAATTGGTCTACAGCTGCCAGCCCAGTACACCATTAATACTGCCTGACAAACACTGATTGAAGGTCTACACTGAGCTAGGCATTGGATAAACAATATAAATTTCCTAGTTGGGTATCTAAGCCAAAAGAAGAAAGACACATACATGAAAAAGGTTAATTTTTTTTGTGACCCTAGAATTTTAGACAAAAGCAGGAGATTTTTTGATTATACATAGTCCAGACTGTAAGCTAAAGGGTTAGGCATGAAATTGTCATTTATCACAAATCAATTAAAAATAAATATGGTAAGCAGATGTGACATTATAACTAGAGGAAACACAAGTAAAAATTAGATGATTTTACTTAAACAAATGAACAGATGCATGGGAGAAAACAAAACCAGAAAAACAAACAAACATTTGGAATAAGAAATTTTTAATTAAAAAATAAAATAAAAAGGAACTATGGTCCTAAACTAAAATATCTGGTGTGGTGAAGTGTTGTCCGTTTATTTCCTTGGCAAATATTTTTTAGGCATCTGCGATCAGGGTAAAGACTACTAGGTTTCCAGCTCTGAGTTTCTCCCAGATTTAGATCACATTCACGCCTGGATGTGGGAGGAGTATTGCCACCCATCCAAGGTTTCTGGACATTTAATATTCAAGATGTCAAGTAAATGTAGCAAAGCCTGGAATGTGGCCACTGTGGCCATGTTTGTGGTTCCCCTACTTTATGTCTTTGGACTGCCAGAATAAATTTGGCAGTAGCAAAATGGGTTCTTGCCAGTGCTAGATTTGAGCCTTTTTTGGATCAATTTTCTGAGTATCTGTTTGATTCAGAATTTCCTTTTTATCACCAGGATACCATATAAGGAACATACAGAAATAAAGAAAATATGTAAAGAAGCTCTCTTTTAGATTTCCCATAAATGGAGTTGCAGAGTTACAGAGTTAAATAAAGCTCCTCTTTAACCTATTTTTAACATCTTTGGGCAATCTGTGTGTTAACAAGTCTTCCAGGTAATTTTGATACACAAGTGAGAACCACATAGACTGATATACCCTATTCAAATATGTACTTTCTTCTGTTTAGAATTTCTGCAATGTTGAATTTTCACACCTAGGTTATAGCCCTCTAGCAAAATGACACTTTTGTAGAGAAATGCTTTGATATAGTATACATGAATACTATAAGACCGTTCAATGCAGTGGAGAAAGTACCGGGTTTGTAGTCACAAGATCCAATTTTGAATCCGACTGGGTCACTGACGATCTCTGCTACATTGCAAAAGTTATTTCATATTCTTGAACTCAGTTTTCCTGATTTTAAAGTGGGATAATAATTTCTTCTAACTCAGAGTGGTTGTGTTACTAAGGACAAAATTATATGTATTTAACTGATATTTTTTGAGTGCCTACTATGTGTCTGGTATGGTGCAAGAAGCTATAGGTAAGCAAGTGCATAAGGCCTAGATCTTAGGGGTGGGGTGCCTGGGTGGCTCAGTTGATTGAGCGTCAGACTTCAGCTCAGGTCATGATCTCACAGTTCGTGGATTCGAGCTTCACATCGGTTTCTGTGCTGACAGCTCAGAGCCTGGAGCCTGCTTCGGATTCTGTGTCTCCCTCTCTCTCTACCCCGTAGCTCTCTTTACCTCTCTACCCCTCCCCCACTCATGCTCTGTCTCTAAAAAATGAATAAACCTTAAAAAATTAAAAAAAAATAATAAGCAATTTCATTAATGTGTGAGTGCTGCTGTGGGGGTAAGCTGAGGACATAACCCATTCTTTGTCCATAGTGGTGGGCAAAAATCAGAGATGACTTTCCAGAGAGATGTTCTGTTGAGAGTAAGATACAGCTAAAGTAGGAAGAAAAATTCTATAATGGAAGTGGGTGGTTGATAGGGCATTTTAGGTAAAGGGAATAACATGCAAAAACTTGGAGGCAGAAAGAGCATTGAGCATTGATGGTACTTCAAGTAGTTGATGTGCTAGCTGAGACAATATTGGAGTTCTGAAAGATAAATATGGATATGCGAACAGCAACCAAACTCGTAAGGGCTTTATACACCGTAACTTGTGGAATGAGATCCAGCAGAAAGGCGTTTTAAAAAGACATTGGCACAATTAGATTCATACTTTGTAAAGATCATTACAAATGTCTGCATTACATAAGATGGGCAGGGATTATATTTTGGGAGTTGTGATAGTGTAGTAAGAGACAAACTGAGACAAGGGCAATGGACTAGATGAAGAAGTAGAGATTTGAGGTGATAAGGGTACAGCCTAAATGGCATTTGGAAAATAATAGGGTATGACTGAAAATTTAATTAACACCAGTTTCCCAGACCATGCCAGCCTATAGTTACAAAATTATTATTATTTTTATTTTGAGAGAGAGAAAAAGAGCGTGTGCAGGGGGGAGGCGGGAGAGACAGAGAGAGAGAGAGAGAGAGAGTGCCAAAAAGGGGGGGAGGATATTAAAAATGCTCCACACTCAGCATGGAACCCCATGCCAGGCTTGATTCCACTTCCCTGGGATCATGACGTGAGCTGAAATCAAGAGTCGGATGTTCAACTGACTGAGCCACCCAGGTGCCCCCTGCAAAATTATGTTTAATGCCCAGATTATCATAGGTTGAGCTCTCACTGATGTAATTGTTAGCAATCCATCCTCCTCAAAATGTCTTTTAGCCCAGAGGAGTTTTCCAGGGTGCTGCCTCTTGTGTGCTCAAGGCCAAGTCCTAGAAGTCCTCCTGCTCTGTCCCTGTGTCATGCCACCCTAAGGCTGTTTTGCAGGCCATCCTATACCCTCATCTTTGATCACACAGGCCTGCTCCTGGATTACTTGTTGCTGTCCTCATCCTGGCCCTAGACAGGGTCCTCTGCTCTGTCTTTCATGCCTCTGCTGCTATAACAGATTTCATAGGACAGCATCTAATTCGGGGATGTGAATTTTATAAAGCACAGATAAGACCAGCCTTCAAGAATATTTTTAAGAGGGTGCAGAAAGCCAGGTTCCAGAAAGATACAATAAAGAAGTTGATTTACAACAATATGTGGATTCCATCTCATTCTAGAATTTCCTTATCCTCTCTCATTGCCCGCTGTTCTTCATGTGATCAGGAGTATCTGAACTCCCACATGAAAATTTTCTAATGTCCATACACCTTAGATTCAGACTAAATCTCCTTTTAATTCCAAAGAGAAAAAGGAAGTTTTTTTCTACACCTCCAATTAAGGCTTGCACCCTGAGTCCTGATTTCTTTCTGAAGCCTGTATGATAAGAGCATATGTCCACTTACCCTCAAGAAAAACCTCATCTTAGGGTGGCTAGGTGGCTAAGTCAGTTAAACGTCCAACTTCGACTCAGGTCATGATCTCGTGGTCTGTGTGTTCCAGCCCTGTGTCAGGCTCTGTGCTGGTAGGTCAGAGCCTGGAGCCTGCCTCGGATTCTGTGTCTCCCCCTCTCTCTCTGCCCCTCCCTGGCTCATGCTCTCTTTCAGAAGTAAACAAAAATTAAAAAAAAAAAAAATTAAAGAAAAGAAAAACCTGATCTCCTTTCAGTCTTTTTGATCTGTTCCCATGGTGCCAACAAAACAATATGACAGAGTAGTAAGACATCAGTATATTCCTCAGGGTCTAGGTTATTTGGTTTTAAATAGTAGCATATATGGAACATGAGCCTTCTTCTCCCATAAGCTGATAAAACATAGTTTACTGGGTTTTTTCTTTTTGTCTCATTTCACCAATGATTTAATAATCTTGAGGTTAAAACTCAGTCATGGTAACCTTGTTACTTATATATAAGGATTTTGTTACCTGTAATACTCTATACAAATGTAAGTGCTGCCATTTTTCATGCAAAAAACAAAGTCTAAGTTATTTAGTATGAGTCAGTGAATACTAAAGAAGCATTTTGCTCCTTACCCACAGCATGATGATATAAAACACTATACTTTATTGAGTTTCATTTTATAAGACACCAAAAATAACTATTTCTGAAACACAATCTGTTTATGACAGCTTGCCTCACTGAGTCACCCAAATCCTAAGCAGACATGATTTTCACTGGAATTTGTTTGATAATAAATTGTCAGTAAGGTGAAATTAAAAGGAAGTTATATTTTATAATACCTTTGTCAGACTTTTCATTTTATCCTTCTTTTAGAGAATGAGCATCACTGTTTTCCTGAAAATAAAAGGAACGTTTACCTTGATTTTACACATCAAAATTAGCACCAAAAGCACCTGTTTATATATCATGATTCTAGAATTTGTACAATATGAGCCATATGGCAAACATTTCTAGCTTCTATAAACTAATAATTTAAGCTAAACAGTACTAATACAGGCAGATAATATCATTTATTTAAAAACCCAGAAGAAAGAATAGTACATTATCTGTTAAGTAAGGACAGTCTATGTTTGAAAATGATCCTAGAGAGACTCTGGATTGGAAAAGAAGAAAGGCATTCCTTTATTGTAGGTTAAAATGAAAAAATATTATCCATTGTGTCCACAGAGTTTTAGAGATGTAGGAGTACTTTTTTTTTTTTTTTTTTTAATACCGTAAGACATTCCACACCCTGACACCTTCCAGGCCTTTTTCATTCAGAGAACTTAGGATATTAACACTATACCTTCAAGACCTACTTAACCTGGGGCGCCTGGGTGGCTCAGTCGGTTTAGCATCTGACTTCAGCTCAGGTCATGATCTCGCGTCGTGGTCTGTGGGTTCGAGCCCCGCGTCGGGCTCTGGGCCTGCTTCAGATTCTGTGTCTCCCTCTCTCTCTCTGTCCCTACCCCGCTCATGCTCTGTCTCTCTCTCTCTCTGTCAAAAATAAACATTAAAAAAATTAAAAAAAAAAGACCTACTTAACCATATTTCCCTGTAAGCAAAAACCCTCTTTCTATATAACTTACTCCTCTCTTTTCCTATTAACTCTCTGCCCACTTAAATTATGTTTTGTCCTATTGAGAATCTTACTTATGGCACTCTATATTTTGCTCCTATATTGGTCACTCAGGTCCCTCTACTTCTATTGCTATTTGGAAGTGGCAGGTGGAAGGGAGGCTGGAAATGGTTCTCTGACCATGGGCTGTACTTCGAGTAGAATAGATAAAAAGTGATCCCAGCTTTTTCATTGCTCAGAAGTTCCTGCTGTCATGTTGCCTGGATGTTGTGAAAATGATGTCATTTTCCTTCTGTTGTCCTATGTCCAAGAAGAGGGTAGAGAGGACCAAAAACTGCTCTACCCCCTCCTGCCCTGGTAGAATCCCTTCAGTCCTTTCCACACCTTCCCTCCATAGTAGATTAAGAAAACTCACTTGAACCACTGCTTGCCACAAAGCAGGGAGTGTATAGTTCCCCTGCACATTTAGGTTTGCTGCATGTGGGAAGCTGTCCTTTATTATTTTGATTTAGAAATTGGCTACTTTATAAATCTTCCTTTGAATGTACTCATCCTTCTGCAGTGGTCCTGGATGTTTTCTTCCCTGAGATATACTGATCTCATGCAAAGCCTCCCACGTCTTTGAATATTTTCTTTTTTTTTTTCAATATATGAAATTTATTGTCAAATTAGTTTCCATACAACACCCAGTGCTCATCCCAAAAGGTGCCCTCCTCAATACCCATCACCCACCCACCCTCCCCTCCCTCCCACCCCCCATCAACCCTCAGTTTGTTCTCAGTTTTTTTTTTTTTAATTTTTTTCAACATTTATTCATTTTTGAGAGATGGAGAGAGACAGAGCATGAGTAGGGGACAGGCAGAGAGAGGGGGAGACAGAATCTGAAACAGGCTCCGGGCTGTGAGCCGTCAGCCCAAAGCTCAACGCGGGGCTCGAACCCACGAGCTGTGAGATCATGACCTGAGCTGAAGTCGGACGCTCAACCGACTGAGCCACCCAGGCGCCCCTGTTCTCAGTTTTTAACAGTATCCTATGCTTTGGCTCTCTCCCACTCTAACCTCTCTTTTTTTTTCCTTCCCTTCCCCCATGGGTTTCTGTTAAGTTTCTCAGGATCCACATAAGAGTGAAACCATATGGTATCTGTCTTTCTCTGTATGGCTTATTTCACTTAGCATCACACTCTCCAGTTCCATCCACGTTGCTACAAAAGGCCATATTCCATTCTTTCTCATTGCCACGTAGTATTCCATTGTGTATATAAACCATAATTTCTTTATCCATTCATCAGTTGATGGACATTTAGGCTCTTTCCATAATTTGGCTATTGTTGAGAGTGCTGCTATAAACATTGGGGTACAAGTGCCCCTATGCATCAGTACTCCTGTATCCCTTGGGTAAATTCCTAGCAGTGCTATTGCTGGGTCATAGGGTAGGTCTATTTTTAATTTTCTGAGGAACCTCCACACTGCTTTCCAGAGCGGCTGCACCAATTTGCATTCCCACCAACAGTGCAAGAGGGTTCCCGTTTCTCCACATCTTCTCCAGCATCTATAGTCTCCTGATTTGTTCATTTTGGATTGGAAGAATAAATATTGTCAAAATGTCAATACTACCCAAAGCTATCTACACATTCAATGCAATCCCAATCAAAATTGCACCAGCATTCTTCTCGAAACTAGAACAAGCCATCCTAAAATTCATATGGAACCACAAAAGGCTCCGAATAGCCAAAGTAATTTTGAAGAAGAAGACCAAAGCAGGAGGCATCACAATCCCAGACTTTAGCCTCTACTACAAAGCTGTCATCATCAAGGCAGCATGGTATTGGCCCCAAAACAGACACATAGACCAATGGAATAGAATAGAAACCCCAGAACTAGACCCACAAACGTATGGCCAACTCATCTTTGACAAAGCAGGAAAGAACATCCAATGGAAAAAAGACAGTCTCTTTAACAAATGGTGCTGGGAGAACTGGACAGCAACATGCAGAAGGTTGAAACTAGACCACTTTCTGACACCATTCACAAAAATAAACTCAAAATGGATAAAGGACCTGAATGTGAGACAGGAAACCATTAAAATCCTAGTGAATATTTTCTACCAAAGAGAGCTTGCTTCTGGCACACACTGAGATAGAAAATATTCCATTTCAGGGGCAGCTGGCGGGCTCAATTGTTTAAGCATGCGACTCTTGATTTCGGCTCAGGTCATGATCTCATGGTTCATGGGATTGAGCTCCAAGTCCGGCTCTGCACTGACAGTGTGGAGCCTGCTTGGGATTCTCTGTCTCCCCTTCTCTGCCCCTGCCCTGTGCGTGCTCTCTCTCTCTCTCTGTCTCTCTCTCTCAAAAAAAAAAATTCTATCTCAATCCACATTTGAGAGTACCTAAACCCCTCAACCTCTTCTTTTTAAATATCCAGCCTTCACTGTGTGTTGGATATGCCACAATTATTGCCAAATTATGAGGGGACATAAATTCCCTTCTGGGCAAGTTTGTGAATACATAGATGTTTCTGTACACAGCCTTAACATTCCTTGGTATTATGGCTTCAGACTTTACATTATATACTTTATATACTAGAAAGAACTCTTAACTGGTCTAATATCAAATGTGGATCTTCTTGCACTTGTCTGCTGAAATTCTGTTGTGAGACTCAATGTTCTTTTTGCAGTTTCTGGTCCTACACCTGCATGTCATAGAAGTTTTTTCTGTTTCATATATAACCAAAAGCAGATGTATTTGCTGGCACATCTCCAATACATTTTTAGGTTAAAAGAGTATCTTTCTTTGTATTAGTCAAGACTCTTAATGTTGTAAATGACAGAATCTCAATCAAAATCGGCTTAAGCAAAATTAAATTTATTGGGTTCCATAACTGGAGAAGTCCAATGGCAGGGCTGGCTTTAGGATTCAAACAATGTCACCAGAACTCATTTCATCATTCGTCATTTCTTGGCTTGCTTTCACATTTTTGGTTCCAACTGGTAACAAGATGATTGCAGGATCTCCAGTTCTTATATGATCTCAGGCCTCACAGAAAGGGGCAGGAATATATTTTCCAGAAATTAGAGCGACATCTCCTGCCATCTGACAACTCAGTCTGGGTTATATGTCCGTTCCCTAACCATTACTGTTGCCAGGCAAATGCAGTACTCCAAATTTCCAGGTGTCAGTCATACAGTATTGGGAGATAGGTTCAACTCTAATGGAAGCAAATGAACTAATAAAATTGAGATATGGTTATCAGAAAGTTCTGGGCAGCAAAAACAACAGATGTTCACTATAGTCTTCCCATCCTTAATATGCTGTAGGATTCAGGAAAGAAATGTGTTGAAAAATGACCCAATACAAAAAGATAGCAGCATAAGGAATAGTTTAGCAAGTATTGAAAAGAAGACAACTTGGCATCATTTGATCTTTTGGACATTAAGATTTTGAGAAAGAGAAAAGTGTAGTAGGAAATTATTGAGCATACAATGCATGATATAATATTTATTTTTTCAAAGATCAGCTATTAAGCAAAAAATATTTCCAACTTCAAGAAGGAAATGTTTGAATATGATATAGCGATTATAACTATTCCAGTAGTTATCTACCTTTAAATGGTCCAAACATTCTCCTTTGTATTGACGTAGGTAACATTTTAAAATGCCGTTACCTATTAAGTAGCCATCTATGTAGTCATTAAAAAAGTATCTTTGACATATACTCTCCAGGACTGCTACCAATGCTAGCTGAAAATAACATATTGTCTACACATTATTTTATTTAAAATAACATTAAAATAGCTCCAGAGGGAGCGAGTAAAATATCAATAATAAATAGTATATTTTATCCACTAATAGAGCTTGCATTATCTGAATCAATTTTGACAAATAAAAATCCTCCAAAGCTCAGTGATTCAGAAAAGAAGATAGCATTTTTTCCTCTGCATACATTTTTTAAGTACTTTGTTTTCTAGCAGGCAATTTTTCAGTCAATGTCTATATTTCTGTGAATGTGTAAACTGAGGAGAAAATTATGCCACATGGATATCAGTGAGATCCTAGATTAGGGTTACTTTTCTTGATGGGAAAGAACTAAATCTTCATAACCAATGCTGGAAAGTATAATGACCAAGTTCACTATGGGTTGAATTTTGTCCCCTGCAATTCATATTTTGAAGTCCTAACCACAATACCCTAAAATGTAACTGTATTTGGAAGTAACGTGTTTAAAGAAGTGACTAAGTTAAAATGAGTTCCTTAGGGCGGGCCCTAATCCAATATGACTGGTGGCCTTATTATAAGAGGAAATTTGGACACGATTAGCTACCAAAAGACCATGTGAAGGCATGGGAAGAAGATGTCCATCTACAAGTTAAGGAAAGAGGCCTCAGAAGGACTAAAACTGTTGTCATCTTGATCCTAGACGTCTACTTTCAGAATTGTGAGACAAGATACCCAGTCTGTGGTATTTCATTAGGGCAGCTCTAACAATGTAATACACGGTTTAAAAACGTTGGAGTCCTGATAGAATAATAATTAATTGCTAAGTATTTCTCCGGTCTAAATAGTTCATTGTCATTCATTGAGCAAGCATTGTGACTGGACCATAAAGAAGAAAAGAAAAAAAAAATTGTGAGGTGAAACAGTAGAGCAAGTAACATCTAGAGCATAGAGCACTTTGTTGGCTCTCGAACTTGATCCAGAAGACATTAAAAACTTACTGAAGGGGGTGACAAAATCAGACATGCCTTTTAGGAAGTTCCATCTGATGGTAGTAAGGTTGGATTAGACTGGATCAATGTGGATTCATGGAAATAAAAAAGGAACACATTCTAAATAAGAAGCCTTCTCTCCATAAGAAGTATTTTCATGGGAATGGAAAGAAATGGAGGAACTTAATATTATGTAAGAGTTGCATTAACAAGATTTTGGTTAGAGGATATGAGTGATAGGGAATATTAGTGAGGGGGAGACAAGGATAATGGTCAAGTTCTAAGTTGAAGAACTTGATTGACAGCACAAACACATAGTGATGTAGGAAAAACTGGAATAGGAGGAAGTTTTAGGGAGCTGATTATACATTCAATTGAAGAATATTAATTATATAAGACAACACTGGATGAGGTGGGCAGAGTCAAATAAGATGTAGCCTGAAAGGTGACCATGAGACAGATTGACATGGAGTTCTCAAGAGATACAGTGATCATTTTCTGTTGGGGAGATAATCCAGATTTTGTTTCCATATTGTCAAGAATTAAGGAATAGTAGAAGAAGAAATATAGACAACAACAAAAAAAGTAAGCATGGTCAATTTAACCCTCTTTCCTTGTTCTTCCTACCTATCTCTTTACTATTTTCCCTGTCTCAGTCCCTAAGAAAAGATGGGTGATTATTATGATTGGTTAGAATCCAGGGCATTGGGGACACCTGCGTGGCTCAGTCAGTTGAGTCTCAGATCTTTGATTTCAGCCCAGGTCATGATCCCAGAGTCATGGGATTGAGCCCTGCATAAGCTCTGTGCTGACCCTGGAGCCTGCTTGAGATATATTCTCTCTCTCCCTCTCTCTCTCTCTCTCTCTCTCTCTCCCCCTCCCTCTCTCCTTTCTCATTCCCTCCCTCCCTCCCTCTCTTTCTCCCCCCTTCCCCTCTGCAAGTCTCCCCTGCTCATGTGTTCTCTCTCTATAAAATAAGAAGAAGAAGAAAGAAAGAAAGACAAAGAAGAACAAGAAGAACCCAGGGCATTAATTGAAGGACATTTTATTAGGAGGATGGCTTACTATGTTTCAAGTTTACCCTCTTGGTACAGTGCTCATTTTTCTACTCTCAATCTTAGGTAGGATCTACATACTAGGGGAAATTGCTCAATCTCTATTTGTTCTTTATGTTCTGAACACCTGAAAATGAATATGAGGTTACAACAATGCCTGTTCTCCAGATCCATTTTTTTGTAATTCATAAAAGAATGTGACTTCCCACAGGACTGTAGAAACAAAGCTAATTCCCTAAACCAATTTGGAGAGTGTAAATTAACCAAGTGATCAGATTCTTGCCTAGTCATAATAAAATGATATGTTGATTCTTTTTGCTCTAGTTCCCTATATTTAGCTTTCTCTGTAGAAACCTTACTGTGGAGGGTTAATAGATTAGGATTTAAGCAATCCTGTGTTCCTATTCTGAATGCCATGTAATTCCAACCAAACCCTGCCCATCAACTTTTAACAAAGTGTAGAGGATAGGGTCGCCTGGGTGGCTCAGTCGGTTTAGCATCCGACTTCGGCTCAGGTCATGATCTCAGGGTCCGTGAGTTTGAGACCTGTGTCGAGCTCTGTGTTGACAGCTCAGAGCCTGGAGCCTGTTTCAGATTCCATGTCTCCCTCTCTCTCTGACCCTCCCCCATTCATACTCTGTCTCTCTCTGTCTCAAAAATAATAAACATTAAAAAATCAAAGTGTAGAGGATAGAGAAATACAGTAGTTGGATGTGGAAAAGAGATCAAAGAATTTTTTTTAAAATGGAAAAAGAATCAAGGATATTTAAATTAATATATAAAGGAGACAACAGACAGAAGTTAATAATATAGGAAAGAGAAGATAACTGAATATTATTTTCCCTAAGGGAATGAAATTTGGGCACAACTGGAGGGATTGCATATTTCATTAAAAAACAGACAAAGGTAATGATGATGAATAGCTGCAAATACAATTAAGAGGCTAAGAATTGTTCAGTCAGATAGTTCTAGTTTCTCTGTGAAATAGTAGGAGGGGGCATTTTACCTAGAGTGAAGAATGAAGAAGGCTTTTCCAGAAGGTGGAGAAGAGTAGAGAAGTTTTGAAATCATTTTTGCAGAGGACTGGAGAATGAAAAGACTAGAAAAAGATAATTGCTTTTGCAGGGTTATTGAGTGTCTAGCTGAGTTTAGGGAACAAGTACCAATTTTCCCCCTTATGCTTTTTCTTCCAACGGTACCCAAAGACCTGGGGCGGTAGGTAATTAGATGAAATGGGGTTGGTATTTTGAAGGTAGGGTGAGAAAAATGATAAAGGTAAGTAATTGAAGACAAGAAGAGGATAATATATAGAAGGCACAGGCCAATGAAGTAAGCCCAAAATTAGTTGTGGAATAAGTAATCAAATATGTTAAAGTGATATGAGTATGTGCAAAACTTGGGATATATGAATTCGTGATGGAACCATTTGAGTTGTCTGCATTGGAGGCAAGAGTTTTGGGTATTTTCATCAAGAGGGGTGTCTAAATAATCTAAGCCACTATTTCCCCAAACCAGAGCCTCTTGTGATTATGTTTACATTCATTTAATTTTTTTTTTTCTTTTTTGAGAGAGAGAGAGAGTACTCATGGCTGAGAGGGGAGAGGCAGAGGGAGAAAGAGAGAAAGATCTTAAGGTCCACACCTAGCATGGAGCTAGACGCAGGGCTTGATCTCACAACTGTGAGACCATGACCTGAGCTGAGATCAAGAGTGGGACGCTTAACCAACTGAGCTATCCAGGTGTTTCTATACTTACATATTCTAAGTGGATTTTTCCTTAATAGTGAAACAAGTGTCAAGTAATTCCTTTTAAAAACCATGACTCCATTATATGCTAGTATCCCCATCCCAGAGTTTTTAAAAAAATCCAATATTTGGAATAGTCTTTTAATTCTTAAGTGGTCTTAAATCTTATATAATTTCTTTTTTATTTTTGACCCAGCCTTTTCTCAAATGATGTCAGGACTTCTTTTTTTTTTTTTTTTTTTTTAACATTTATTTATTTTTGAGAGACAGAGACAGAGCACAAGTGGGGGAGGGGCAGAGAGAGAATGAAGCACAGAATCCCAAGCAGGCTCCAGGCTCTGAGCTGTCAGCACAGAGCCTGACACAGGGTTCAAACCCACAGACTGTGAGATCATGACCTGAGCTGAAGTTGGATGCTCAACTGACTGAGCCACCCAGTGGCTGATGTCAGGACTTCTGATGATGTCAGGACCTCTAAGAAAATATTACCAATATTTTCTAAATTCTCGAATTAATCAAAAACCATAACTGAACATCCAAATGTGCCAGTAATGAATAAGAAGGTTCTATATTTTGTTTTTAAGTTTAGAACTGTTTCTCTACTAAATTATGTTTTACGCTATGCTTTGGCATTATAATAGATGGATATGGCAAAAATATATATTCAGAGATTTAATTTTAGTGTATGCATAGGTTATAGAAAATTTAATATAAGAGGATCTTTTTTTTCTGCTTTAGAAGAACTAAATTGTATATCCTTAGGGGCTGGGAGACTCTTGCATTTTGTAGCAACTATGACTGATATTTACATACCTGTGTGTATGTATATATGTGTATGTGCATACGTATGTGTATATATATATATATGCTAAATTATTCCTTATATATATACACACACATATGCACATACATGCACACACACATATAATTTAAATAATTTTGAGCTCCACTGCTAACACGTTGATAAAAATCTTAAAGGCTGTTCTTCAAGAAGTTTGCTAAGCTCTCCCTGGGATTGTGTCCCAGTTTCAGGAGTGATATTGAGTTGGAGCTAAGTGGTTCACAGTCATATTCACGTGTCTTGAAATTCCAAGATTCTTTGCTCCTGTCTTCATGGTTCCTTTTGCGTTTCCTGGGTTAAGATTGAGGTTTCTCTGTTTTATGCTGGGCTGTCTCTCTTCCCTGCTAACATGATGAAACATGAAGCGATTTCTGTTTGATGTCTTACTGCACCACATTTAAAGACCTGAAGAATGAATACAATAAAAAGTGGCTGTATCATTTTTGAGTCCTGGAGAAGAGATCAGCCATACTCGAGTTTATAATCACTCCTTAAGGAAAAGAAATGTCTCAAGATGGAGTGCTAACTAGGATGGTGAACTAACCACTATGCCTATAGAAACCAGGTTTTGACCACTTTGGAAAATGGGGGCTGGAAGGGAGTATTTTCTGTTAGTAGAACTAGTTCCCTCTAAATTTATCATGTGCACAATAAATAGCATCAACAGCAATTAGGAGGCATTAATGAGAAGAAGCCACAACTGACATTTATTTTCTGGACTGTGAAAAACAGAGTTCTGGATCACTGGGAAGGGAAAGACTTATAATGACCTTAGTAAGTGGAGGGCTGGTATATAGATAGTTTGTTTTGGCAAAAGAAAATGTCATGGGACCTGCACATTGTGCGCTATGAAGCAATTCACGTTTGTTAACACATATTTATTAATTAGGTTACCTCATTCTAGGCAATGTTCTAGGTATCTGTGGATTAAAGGTTGAACAAGACAAAGCTTCTCTTCTCATAAAATTGACATTCTAGTGAGAGGGAGTGTACCAAAAGACAGATGGATATACAGCATTATGTTAAGTAACAATAAGCTGCAATGAAGAAAAACAAGTGTGCAGTGTAATGAGGGTAGTGACTATTTTACATAGATAAAATAGGTCATAAAATATGTAAAAAATTCATATTTTTACTTATTTTACAACCTATTTAAAATGGCTTTTATATGCATATACATACATATGTACTATTTTTCTTAATTGAGATTAGGTTTTGTAGAGTGAAATTTATGTTTTGAGTTTGGCCAATGTTTCGCCTGTATACCGAATATCCCAACAAAGATAGTAAGTTTTATAATCATCTCGAAACATTCCCTCTTTCACCTTTGCAGTCCATTTTTACCCCCAAAGGCAAAGATGACCTGATTTTCTTCACCATAGATGTAGCTTTGCCTCTCTTTGGATTTCATATAAATGAAGTCATGCTCTTTCATGTCTGCTTGTCTTGATCTCTATGATGTCATCGAGATTTATGCAAATTGAAGGTATTATATTTCACTCTTTTTTATTGTTGAATAGTCATCCATTGGTGAGTATTTCAGAACTTGTTTGTTCATTCCTGTTTTGATGGGAATTTGGGTTGTTCACAGTTTGGGGCTCTTATGAATTAAACTGCTGTGGTGTTCTGATATAATTCTTTTTGCAGAGAGATATTTTCCCTTCTTCTGGGTAAATACTTAGAATTTGAATTACTGGTCATCTACTAAGTGTATGTTTTGGTGTATAAGAAACTTTCAAACTGTTTTCCAAAGTAATCTCATCATTTTACACTCCCTCTAGCAATATATGAGAGTTCTGGTTTCTCCAAATCCTCCCCAATATTCCTTTACCAGTCTTTTTACTTTAGCCATTGTAGAGGGTATAAAGTGATACCTCATCATGGCTTCAATTTGCATTTCCCTAAAGACTAATGATTTTGGACCTTTTTGTATGCTTATTAATATACACGCATTTTTCTTTTGAGAGGTACCTAATCAAGTGCTTTGTCAATATTTTTAGCCTTTGAGGGTTGCTTTATTGTTATTCATTACTCTCCGATGTTCTTTTACATTCTTGGTATAAATTCTTTGTCAGATATGTGTATTTCCAGCTATACACATTGAGTATGTATATATTAGATGTATGTGCTATCAACCATTTTTCCCATTTCTGTTGTTTTCCTTTTCATTCTTTTTTACTTTCTTCTTGCTTTTCTGTGTCATTTATTTCCACTCCTAACTTTATTATTGCATGATTTACTGTGTATTTAAATTTCTTCTTTTAGTCTAGATTTTTAAGTTGGAGACTTAGAGTATTGATTTCATGACTTATTTTCCTAATAGAAGCACTTTAAAGCAAATTTTAAAGTAAATCTACATTTGGTACTTCTTTAACTGTATCTTTGATATATGTTGTGTTTTCATTATCATTTACTTTGAAAAATTTTGCTCATGAATTCTTTGATCAATGGCTCATTTAGCAGTAGGTTGTTTATTTTCAAAATATGGGAATTTAAAAAAATGTATCTGATTGTTACTGATTTTGAATATGTTTTAGTTATGGTCACAAAACATACTGTGTACGTTTTTTGTTTTTTTTTAATTATTGAGACCTATTTTATGGCTTAATAGATTATTTATCTTGGTGAAGGTAGAAAGTGTATGAATGTATTTTGTAATTCTAGGATATGGTACTCTATAAATGTCACTTAATTCATGTCAGTTGATAATTCAAATTTATATCCTTACTGAATTTTATTTGGTCTGTGACTCTACGAATTATTAGGAAATTATGTTAATGCCTCCAATTAGAATTTTGGATTTGTTTATTTCCCTCTGGTTCTGTCAACTTTTCCTTCAGGTATTTTGTAGTTCTACAGTTTAGGTCCATACACTGAAAAGATTGTTTTTCTAATAAGTTTCATTTTATAGTTTGAAGTCTACTTATTTATCTCTGAGAATATTCCTTTGTCTTGAAGTTTACTTTGGTATTAACTTAAGTAAACAAACTGGATGCTATATTTTTTTTCCATATTTTTTCTTTCCACACCTCTTTATTTCCTATTTTGAATGCATTTATTGATAACAGAATGTAGTTGGGTCTTGATTTTTTTTTTTTAATGCAGTAATTGATATGATTGTGTTTAGATATAGCATCTTGGTAATTACTACTCCATATTTAAAACTTTTTATTTTGTTTTTCCTCCTTTCCTTTCTATGATCATTGTTTTGAGTTAACTACAAAAATTCTTTGGGTTCCATGTTTACTCTTCTAAAGCCTTACAACTTTAACTCCTCAGCTTCCTTTTTCTAGTAGCTACTCTAGTTATTACAATGTGCATCTTTAACATATTATAGTCTATTCAGTTAACTCTTGTACCACATTATGTGAAATGTAAGAGCCTTAGAAAAGTATAATCCCACTTATGCCTTTTAACATTTTTGTTATTTTTATCAAAATTTTACTTCTATGTGCCATGTAACTATACAGGACAGCATTATCATTTTTGTATCAGTTTCTTAAGTAAATGATAAGATAACTATTTATATATTTACCCACATACTTATATTCCCTGTATGTTAGTTTCATTTCATAAACCTTCATTTTGCATTTATATTCATTTACGTCAGGTCTTTCGGTAATCTATCTTTTCAGTTTTGTTTATCTCAAAATGTTTTAATTTTAGTATCATTTGTAGTGGATATAGAATCCTATGTTAACACACTTTTAAAAAAAAAGTGTTTGCATTATTTTTGATGAGGAGTCAGCCATATTTTTATAGAATGTGTCTTTCTCCCCTGGCTGCTTTTATTCTCTGGGTGCTTTGTCATAGGTTTTCAGCTATTTGGCTGTGATACACCTAGTTTTTTTTTTTTTTAATTTATTATGCTTAGACTTTAGGATATGTAGGTTAAAGTTTTTAAACAAATTTTGAAAATTTTTGATAACTACTTCTTCCAATTTTTTTTTCTGCCCAATTTTTTCACTTTCTCTTTTAGAGGTGCAAATTATACCTGCGTTAGATCACTTGAGATTATTTTACAAGTAATTTAGGGCCTGTTTATTTTTTCTCATCTTTTTTCCCCCTCTCCTATAGATAGAATCATTTCTATGGTTCCATCTTCATGTTAACTGATCATTCATTTTATTGTTTTCAATATGCTGTTAAGACCATTTAATGCAGCTTTTCATTTTAGATCATGTACTTTTTGTCTTTGAAATTTGCACCAGGTTCTTCTTTATATTTTCCACGTTTTTGTTGAGATTCCCTGTTTATCCATATGTTCTTATTTTTGCTTCAGTTTATTATGCATAATTATAATTGCTATTCACAGTCCTTGCCTACCAGTTCTAATATCTGGGTCATCTTCTGTTATGTCCCTATTGGCTGCTTCTGCCAGTCCCCTCTTGATCATATGCCATTTTTTTTGTCCTTCTCTGCTCTTTGGGGATGTTTTACTGTATGCTAGATATTGTCAATGTTATGTTGTAGGAAATTTTGCTTATTGTATCTTGAGGGCACTGAACGTGGTTCTGGCAGGCAGTTAAATTAAGGGGGATCCTTTGGTATCACCAGGCTTGACTTTATTCTTTTTTTTTTTAATTTTTTTTTCAACGTTTTTTATTTATTTTTGGGACAGAGAGAGACATAGCATGAACGGGGAAGGGGCAGAGAGAGAGGGAGACACAGAATCGGGAACAGGCTCCAGGCTCTGAGCCATCAGCCCAGAGCATATTCTTTGTGAATCATAATTTCATTTGTGTCCTTAGTCCTAACTTGTGCCATGGGTGTAGGAAGCATTTCTCATTCCTGATGTGTGACCATTCAGAGGTTTCAACTGACAGAGTAGATGCCCAGGAAGTTCCCTCTATCCCAACTGGGCCATAGCTTCAATACCTCACAGTACTGCATGACTTCCAGTATCTCAGATCAGCTCTCAGTAGGTCCAGCTGCACTGACTTAGTCCTCACAGAATTTTACCATGCTGATAAACAGCAAAGCTCTGTCCAAAGACTTGCAGGAAACCCTACACAGATTTTTGATGTCTTCCTCTGTATTACATTTTTATTGCTGTATAACCAATTACCACTATTACCACTGCTAACTAGTGAGCAGTTTAAAACAGCATTCATTCATTTCTTCAGAGTTCTGCAGGTCAGAAGTCCAGACACAGAGTAGCTGGGTTCTCTCCTCAGAGTCTTTGAAAACTGACACCAAGGTTTCGATAGGGCTATATTCCTTTCTAGAAGCTCTGGGAAAGAAGCCACTTCCAAACTCAATCACTCTAATGGAAGAGTTCAATCTTTTGCGACCTCTGTCCTTGTTTCTTTGTTCACTGTTAGCTAGGGGCCACTTATCTCCTGGAAGTTGCCTGCATCCCTTATCATGTGGCCACTAGACAATTCACAAGGTGGCTGTTGCTTTTCTTTCTACCTGGAAGGATAATCTCTTTAACTGCTGCTTCTGTGACCAGCTAGAGAAAACTAAAGGACTCATCTAACAGGTCAGACTCATCCCAGATAATCTCTCTTACTCAAAGTCAAATGTATCCTATTATATAACTTAATCGTGGTATTTATAGTCCTGTTATTTATAAAAGCATGTGTACCAGGGACAGGAATCTTAGGGCCATTTTAGAATTCTGTCCACCACACCCTCTATGTATTTACCTTTCCTTTGATACCCTACCCTGCAAATCTCAGGCTTTTCTGCTGTCACAACTTCTTAGCTCATTGAGAATCCCAAGCTCTGCTTGGACTCTCTTTCCACACTGTGGTGTGGGAAGTGCACCCAGGCAGAAATCTGATGTGAATGTGGGGCTTACCTTCTATGTTTTTCTTCACTCTAAGGTCACATACTATACTCTCTTTTACCCAATGCTTGAAAACAGTCAACTCATGAATTTTGTTTAGTTTATTAGCTCTTTACCTCACGAGGGCAGGTCTAATCTCAGTTATTCCATTATAATTTGAAGAACAGTGGGAAATATTTTTTAAATGAAAGCATCTGAGAAAAAGCATACCAGGGATACATAACACAAGTGCA
The DNA here is from genome assembly GCF_046562875.1 of Panthera onca. Lineage (NCBI taxonomy): Eukaryota > Metazoa > Chordata > Mammalia > Carnivora > Felidae > Panthera > Panthera onca. Next base: position 50,517,758 of record NC_138342.1, read on the forward strand.
TCCTTGTTGCATTTTATCAAATACGTTATCCAAACGAGATTAAACACACACATAGGTGCACACACACATGCATACACAAACACTTACAAAAGATATGATATTCCTTTGGTAATGCAATTTGTGAAAGAAAGTGGAGTTACTTAAAATCACCTTATTTTACATATATAATCTTAGTATCAACAAGAGATATTTTGTACATATAGACAATCAGAACATAAGTTGCCCTCTCTCTGTTATTTGCATGCACTTCCAAGGCAATCCATGCAGTCCTGTGGCTCAGATATTATGCTCAAACGTAGATAATGTTCAAATATATTTCTTTAGCCTCGATTTCCACCCCCCCCCGACTTGTGGGCTAATATATCTGATCTACTACTCAACATAATCTCGTACTTGACTAAGAGGCAAGTCAAATTAACATGTGCAAAATAAACTCTTGATAATCTTCCCCTTCCCACCATATAAAACAACTTATTTTCCCCAAGTCAGCCCTATTTTTATAAATGACAATCTGTTCTTTCTGTTGCTCAGGCTATAATCATGGAGAAATCCTTGACTTCTTTCTTCCACAACCACAGCACACTTATAAACAGATCTTATTACCTTTGCTTTCAATCTTGAATCCCATCAAGCAGCAAGATTTGTTGGCTTTACTTCAAAATATATTCCAAATTTCACCACTTCTAATTCCCTCCACTGCTACCACTCTGGAGAGAAATCAACAAAACCTCTTACCTTGATCACAGCAATAAAGTCCAAATAAGTCTACTGTTTATATTTGAGTCCCCAGCCCCAGCAGTCTCTTCTTATAACAGTCAGATGATCCCTCAAAATATAAACTATAATTTCCCTGCTCAAAACCCTCCTATATTTCCCCACCACACCTAGAAGAAAAACCCGTAAGTTCTTAGATTGACAATAACCCACACGATTATCATTTATCTACTATATCATCTACCACTCTCCTTCTCTCTTGTTCCATTAATAACACACTGATATCCATACTGTTAATTTTTTTAATGTTTATTTATTTTTGAGGAGGTGGGGAGGTGTAGAGAGACAGGAGACAGAATCTGAAGCAGGCTCCAGGCTCTGAGCTGTCAGGGCAGAGCCCGACGCAAGGCTCAAACTCACGGATGTCGAGATCATAACCTGAGCCAAAGTAGGACACTTTGACTGAGCCACCCAGGTGTCCATGATATCCTTACTGTTAAATTAACAAACCTGCTCCTACCATAAGGCCTTTATGTTGGTGTTCACTTCTTTGGAAAGTTCTTCCCAGAAATTCATGTGGTTCTGTCTCTCATATCACTAAGGTTTCTGCTCCACAAATAGGCTTACCATGATTATTCTTTCTATAGTAGCAGTTCTTTCGCTCTACTTTAGTTTTATACTAATATTTGTAACCTTTTGGCATCATATTATACCTCGATTGGTTGTTTACTGTATTCCTTCCCCACTAACATGCAAGGTCACTGACGCCAGACACCTTGTCTGTCTTGTTTGGTGTTATATCCCCAGCAAATTTAATACTGTCTTGTTGATAGTAGGCAGTCAATAAATAAATGCACGAATAACTAAATGTTTTGTTACCATAGAAACCTTATTTTCTCAATTCTGTGACCATTGAGACTCAGATAATTTACTCTCTGATAAATTGACATTACTTTGTAGATCAAAGAGCAAGAAATCAATACTATATATATATTCAAGGCTAACTTTTAAATAAACGAACTTTTAACAAAGAATTTGTAGACACTGCAGTTTTCTTTCCCTCCTCATTGCAGATATGCAAAGTATCTCTTGGGAAAAGCATGCATATGCTGTTATATTTTGTTTAACATAATAGATACAGACTACTAATGCCGTATGTTTCATGAGAATGGTGGTGCCAGGATTTTTAAGGCCTGCATAAATAATTTTCTAGAGGGTTTTCCAGAAACTATTCCCTATCAGGGAATGGCTGCTGTCCAATATGTTTTGTCATTTTTTTTCTTTATTAACAAACTTAAAAAATTATTATTACTTAAAAAATTATTATTACTATCAGACACAGGAATGTACATCTGGTATGTTCTTTGAATAACAATATGTTGAATCCCATGATAGTTCATGAGATACAAGACAGAGTTGGAGTCAATATAGGTTAAATTATCTCTTAGGAGAAGCTTCCTTTTTATAAGATCGAGTATTAGGTGGGAAGATGAGTTGAATTTCAATTCTTCACTATTCTCTCCTTTTTTGGCATTATGGCATTTTTCTTTTTTCCCAGATGAAACACTTCACTAAGTTTATTGCATTTGCTAATTAGATTAGCAATTACCAATTAGATTAAATTTAAATGTACCAATCAAATTTTATATCTAAATTTGTTACATTATCACTAATTAGAATAGCACTTTTTACTTAATGGATTACATGTGAATTAAAACAACTCAGGCCATTTTTAGGGCCTACGTATATTTTACTATTTGGCATAGGAATCATTAGCTTATATTTAAATTTAGTAAAGAGTCATGTGACAATTCACATCTATGTGGAAAAAAAGGAAAAAAATATTAGGTAAATTAGAGTTACTTTAATTCAAAATTGTCTAATTTCATCCAAGTTTGAGATGAGTAATGCTTTTGAAGACATATAATCATGCTTTTGAAGACAAAGTCCTCTAATAAGAACAAGCAGAACTTAAGATATATTAAAAATACTCAGAGAACACTTTTTAGGAATGTGGTTCTTTCATCTGGCAGTTATTGACTGACATGCCTTTGGTATGGTAGTATCTGAGGATGCAATGGCTATGCCAGGGGCATGTAAATGAAGTTACAATTTTTAAAATTTTTGTTGGGTTTTGACATGTGGACTTTGAAAATCATTCAAAAATCTATTTGTTTCCACTGACTTTTAACAAATATTTTGTAAACCATTCTACTGCCAGATGTTTCTTTACTATCATATTAGAGATGCATCAAAGAAAACATAAAATCTTAGCAGCATGTTAAGTATACATTTATAATGAAGACAATATCCCATAACATGATTGCTTTAACACCTTACTATATACACCACGTTAATTATAGTAACTAATATTAATATACTTTTGTCTGACTATACTTATCACTTTTAATGGTTAGTTTAGTTAAGTACAAGAGTTTATATTGTTTAGCATAGTTCTTGAGTCCTGGGCCATACAGGAACACGAATCAAAAGAAATAAATCCTTAGTCAATAAGTCAATTATAAACTTGTATAAATCCTGAAATTGTATTCTGCCTCATAAGACTAATATTACTTAATACACTCTAGCTCTTTGTTTGTAGTTATGGCCATAATATGGTAAAAGATTACGTAAATTTACAAATTAGCAAATGTATGTATTTTAAGATACTGATAATTAAAAAGGAAGTCTCCAACCAATTTGGGTAACAAATGTATAATATTCTGTTCTTAATATCTCAAATTAGTCATTTGTGTATACCTTTTCCTGAGTGGTTGATATTTGCATATATGTCTTTCTGCAAAGGAGTCTTTTATGGGATCCATCTAAGGATCTGGCATGTAAATAGTCAAGCCGTAGTTCTCTCTGTCTCTCATGTCTATTTGGCTCTGTCTCTGTCTCTGTCTTCATCTCTTTCTCAGTCTACTCAGTTTTGGTAGAACTCCTGGGAAGAGAAATTGATACAGTCTAATCTTTTGTACATTTTAAGGATGGAACTTTTGGCAAACAAATGAATAATACTTGCTAGAATCCCTACCTATGGGATGCTTTTAGCAGGTTGGACAAGGTTGTCTGTAATAGGTCATGGTAAAAAAATATAGAACTGTGTATTCATGGGGCAGCTGTCCGCAAAATGTACCATAAGCTGTGTAACAGAATAGAAGGTGCAGATGTTTTATCTTCCTGACAACTCTACTATGTAAAGTATGTAGGTGTATACATTATCCTGGATCTCTGCTATTGGCCTGTATATTGAGATGATTTATATCATCAAAACTATTAGTAAAACTGTATGATTGGGTCAGGACTCTGAGCCTTGTGAGTGAGACTTAACAATTTGATCCTTTGTGTTATCATAGTACACATATAATATTTTAGGTTAACTACATGGCAGACTAAGGATTAAAACAATTACATGGTTATATGAAAAATATGAAGCCATAACCACTAAACGTAGCTACTATTTAAGCATATGGGAAAATGATTAGATCTTGGTCTTGGTCACAAATATTCCTAAACATTTGCCCAATATTTAAGAATCCAATAGGGGTGGCTGGGTGGCTTGGTTAGTTGAGTGACCAACTCTTGGTTTCAGCTGAGGTTGTGATCTCACAACTCTTGGGCTGGAGCCCCACATTGGGTTCTGCACTGATAGCTCTGAGCGTGCTTGCGATTCTCTCTCTGCCCCTCCCCTGCTCATTCATTTTCTCTCCCTCTCCCCCGCCTTCCACTCATCTCTCAAAATAAATAAATAAACTTAAAAAAATAAGAATCCAATAGTTATTGTGCTCTAAAGAGCCTTTGTCTATTAAATCTAGATATGATTCAATTCAAATTTTATTAGGATTTGTGGAAAATGGACTGTAGTAAAAAAAAAAAAAAAAAGCCATTTGTTTTTTTGCCCTGAATTTGTCCAGGACAGAGGGTAAAGAATAGAAAAGGAGAAAAACTCAAGTGAAAATACTAATTTTCACTTACCTGTTTCAATGCTATTATACCATATCCTCCATTTCCTTTAAGTTTTGACCTTTATTTTTACTTTTATTATTTTATTCCTCCTTGATGTTTCTCCCACTTAACCATAGGCTGTTTCTTCTTAATCATATTAATCTCCTACATATTTCTCTCCCTACAAACAACCTCTGTTGAATTTGTGCATTTGTCTTTCTGGTTGTGATACACATAAAGAAACTCATCATATGCATAAAATTTTACATTTCTTGTTTTATTTTTAAATGTTTATTAATTTATTGAGAGAGAGAGAGAGAGAGAATATGAATCAACCCCAAGCAGGCTTCATGCTGTCAACACAGAATCCTATATGGAGCTCAGTCCCACGAACTGTGAGATCATGACTTGAGCCAAAATCAAGAGTTGGACACCTAACCAGCCGAGCCACCCAGGCGCCCTTCAATTTTTTAATGGCACAAAAACAGGCAAATCTATTAAGTATTTTTTAAAATGTTTTAATAAATTATAGTGTGCCTGGGTGGCTCAGTTGATTAAGTTTCTAACTCTTGATTTTGGCTCAGGTCATGGTCACTCAGATTTGTGAGATCAAGACCCAAGTCGGGCTCCATGCTGAGAAAACCAAACTGGATTGGGATTCTCTCTCTCTGCTCCTCCCCTACTCTCTCTCTCTAAAAAATTAATTAAAAATATTATATTTACTATCATGAAGTACAGCTTTAAAAAAAAGGAAAAAGCTTAATATTTAGGGTGATACCATTTCCACAATTTGGATTTTGAGGAGAGATTTTCCCTAAAATCATCTGACTCCTTTCCAGTCTTTCTCCCTTTGCCTTCTTCCCATCCCTGCTCAGTTCTGTCCAGAAGAGCAACAGAGTAAAAACCTCACCAGACTCCCAGACACCATGAGTTAGCTTCTCCTTCATGTTCTAAGCCTTCCTGGGTCATCTGTTAAGCCCTCATGGCAGTGTCTGCCTGAGACCGGTTATCCAATGATTGACTAATTGTGTCTGTCTCATGCTGGCATGCACTATTGGATTGAAATATTTCACTCCCAAATTGAGGTATATGCCCTAATTCACCCTGCATTGAGGTTAATGATAACATACTACACTCAAATATCATTCTGTTCAGGAATAAGGTGAGGGAGAGGGTGGGAAACCTAATTATTAGTTTCCTTTAAAGACCTCAGTGAACCATTATTTAACCTGACAAAGACAATTAGTTTGCTTCTAGATTTAAGTGTTTACAATAAATTTGTAATAGACATTACTTGTAGCTGTATTTTTGCATATTTGTGTTGTTAACTTGTAGGCTAAATATTTTTTTTAAGTTTATTTATTTTGAGAGAGAGTGTGTGAGTAGGGGAGGGACAGAGAGAAAAGGGAGAGGGAGAATCCTAAGCAGGTTCCATATCATCAGTGCAGAGCCCAACATGGGGCTTGATCTCACACACTGTGAGATCATGACCTGAGCCAAAATCAAGAGTTGGATGCCCAATCATTGGAGCCACCCAGGCACTCCTAAATTTCTCAAATTAAAATTGCTCAGCCAAAATTTTTTGCACATTTAAAATTTTTATAGGTATTTCCAAGGTGCTGTTTAGAATTTTCACTAATCTCACTATTACACTCACAACAATAATGTAAAAAAATTTTTTTTTTCTATGATGTCTGAAAAGTTGATTATTCACTTTATTTTCATAGGGCTGAACAAAGTATTGTTCATTTACTGTCATCTATCTGTAAAATTCATATTTGTGTCCTGTACTGTGTATTTTAGATTTTTCTTTTAAAATTTATGTGTAAAGACTTATATTAAAGTAGTTTATTCCTTTTCCTCATATGTATTGCAGACAGTATTTTAGAGCTATCATTTATTTTTGACTTCTCTATATATGTGTCTTTAACATATGTTCTTATTTTTTATGTATTTAAATTTCTTACTGTTTTTTATTTATGGCTTCAGGATATCATATTTAGAAAATCTTTTTTTTTCACTTCAAAATTATACAATAGCTATCATTTTCTTAACTTTCACAGTTTTCTCTTCATTAAACAAGAAAGTGGAGGTGATGTAATGAACCTAGTTGTTTTCACATTTTTCTTCCTATAAAAGTTGAATAATACCTGAGGTTGGAACAGAGATAGCAGAGAGTGAAGCAACTTGAACCATCTTAAGCTCCTAAAAAAGACAAAAATACAGAAAAAATAATGCATAAATAAGAAATCGTGGGAAAACATAGAATTCAGACATATTTGTGATAGGGAGGAGTTGATAAGCCTCTCTTAAAAAAAGGATAACAAAAGATTGAGTGTTTCCTGCTATGTAATGCAGCTATAGAAAGAAAAAGCTGATAATAGGTGGTATTTTCCTTAACGCTGAATGATGGGAAGATTGTATCTATTTTCATTTCAATTTGCTCTGATTTCCAAAACAGCTTTAAATGTAATACTCTACTTTATTTGTAGCTTAGCTACCAATAATTCAGACTTCTGCATGCATAAGGAGTACATTACCATCCAAACGTACTTACTCCGTGCTAGTAAATCATATGATAAATGTTATTTTCAAGTATGGAGTATTCTAATTTGTCATATACCATCATAACTTTAAGTTGGATTTAGTTTTAGGGTCAAGATAGATGATAATTTTTAAAAATTTTAAATCAATTTAGTACTTTTTCTGTGTAGCATTCATAATAAATACAAAAATGTTAAAATTTTATAATTTTAATGTTTGAGAGAAAAAGAAAGAGTGGGGAAGAGACAGAGGGAGAGAGAGAGAATCCCAAGCAGGCTCTGCACTGTCAGGGCAGAGCCCAGTGCCAGGCTTGAATTCACAAATTGTGAGCTCATGACCTAAGCTGAAATCAAGAATTAGATGCTTAACTGACTGAGCCACTGACGTGCCCTCAAATTAAAAAAATTTAAAATCAAGTATTTTACATTCATTGGATAAAGATTTAAATTTAAAATACTAAGCACTAAAAGTATTAGAGGAAATTTTATATAGTTCTGGTGGATGACCTGATGTGGAAAAAACAGCAATTTAGAGGAAGTAGACACAATTAACTATATAGGACTAATTTTATTATTTTATTTCATTGTATTTTGGTATGGGAAACAACTCCCATAAAATGTTTTATAGCAAGTAATAGAATACATATTTAAAATGCATATAAAGGGGCGACTGGGTAGCTCAGTCGGTTAAGTGTCTGACTCTTGATTTCAGCTCTCAGTTTGTGAGTTTGAGCCCCATGTCGGGCTCTGTGCTGACAGCTCAGAGCCTGGAGCCTGCTTCAGATTTTGTGTCTCCCTCTCTCTGCCCCGCCCCTGCCCACATTCTGCCTTTCTTTCTCTCTCAAAAATAAACATTAAAAAAAATTAAAAATAAATAAATAAAAAATTGTCAGGGATATAAACCATTTTTGATCAATGTCTGTATCGATATTTATTTTACACCTCATTTTGAAAAACAAAATATATATGCATGTATACATGTATATGTATTAAGATATAAATAGATGTATAGAAATATATTGCAGCATTGGCTTGCTGAAAAGATACAGGCAAAAATTTGAATGTCTGTCAATATTTACCAAGACAGAGGGGTGCCTGTGTGGCTCAGTTGGTTAAGCGTCTGACTTTGGCTCAGGTCATGATCTCATGGTTCCTGGGTTCAAGCCTTGCCTGGGACCCTGTAATGACAGCTGAGAGCCTGGAGCCAATTTGGGTCTCTCCCTCCCTCTCTCTGTGCTCCTCCCACGTTCATGTTCTCTCTCTCTCAAAAATAAACATTTCAAAAAACTAAAAAAAAAATTTACCAAGACAGAAATCAATAGGCCATGTAAAGATACTGCATAATATTTTGAAGGTATTACAAAAAAAAAGTGGTAGCTCTATGTCTATTGACCTGATAAACTGTAAGTAAGAAAAGGAAAGTATGATTCCATCTTTGTAAAACAGTAACAAAATGCTTAAAGTGTGTGTGTGTGTGTGTGTGTGTGTACATGGATTAGTGTTACTGATGAAAACATATCAGTCTGTCAATATTTGTTAGAGAGCAGGTGGCGAGGGCATTTGAGGTTAGGAATTTTATAACACCTATTTACTGAATTCATTGTTTAAATGTTTACAGAGCATAGATTTCTTTTTCTTTTTTAATTTTTTAACATTTATTTATTTTTGAGAGACAGAGACAGAGCATGAGGGGGGAAGGGCAGAGAGAGAGGGAGACATAGAATCTGAACCAGGCTCTAGGCTCTGATCTGACAGCACAGAGCCCGACGTGGGGTTCCAACCATGGATCGCGAGATCATGACCTGAGCCGAGGTTGGATGCCTAATCAATTGAGCCACCCAGGCTCCCCACAGAGCATAGATTTCTACCATTGTAAATATTGAAGAGAAATTAAGAAATGAGGAAATAAAAGACAACTGGAATAAAAGTAAATATTTAAGAAAATTAAGACATGAAAGATTTTTAAAATTATCATCATTATTATTGTAAACAATAGTTTTGGATTCCTAACTTCTATTTTAAAAAATGTACTTTTATTTTTAAAAAATCACCCAGAAAATAAGTTAATAAATAATTCTATCATGAATTGGACATTTCCACCAAAATATTTGAATATAAAAATTAAAATGTGTATGCTGTTTTCATAAAATACATGACAAAAATATGTTTAACCTACATAAAATTTTCTTTCAATCTACACTGGAATACATTCATCCTTATATTAGTTTGCAAATTGAACTTAAAACATATGTATAATTAAAGGGTTAACAATGTGCTGGTTGCTAAATTCAATTCAGATAAATTAGGGAATAACTGTGCATTTGAATAGATTATCACTTTGAACTATGTTTTCTTCCAATTAGGATGATTTTAAATGAATCTTATAATTTTCTAAAATAAAAATAAGTATATCTGGACATTATTGATTTTCTAGTTGAAGAGTATTAAAGGAATCTTTTCTTTCCCAGGGATATCATTAGTCATAGTCTTACTTCACACAGGTCTGAACTCGGTTCAGTTCAGAATCCTACCTAGAGATATTGAGCCTTCCACCATGACTACTGCCTACTCCTACGTACTCAGTAGGTGCTAAGATGCTATATGGGTGGGGGAAGTGGAAATACAGAAAACATAGATTCATACAACAAAAGTTTATCCCAGTCACACAGTCTGAGTGGCAGATAAAAGCAGATCTGATTTGCTGTTCTCCTGAGCACCTTTCCCAGAAATGCCACATATCAACAGTTTTAACAGAAAATATGTTGACAGGAAAGTTATTAAAACCTTTATAAAGGTAGAGAAAATGTGTAAAAGTTAAACCTGCAGGCTGTCAGAGAATTGTGCTATTTGTTACTGCTTTTTCCCAACTAGTTCATTGCACAGACCCTTCTGAGACCTGTCCCTTGACTTAATTCCTCTAATGGTGAGACCCAACTGTCCTAAATCCACCCACCTTTCCCTAAACCTAAATATCAAAAAAGCATCTGGGGCTCCATGGAGCTCAGTTAAAAACAAAGCACCAAAATCACTGTTAAAATTTTAGGCCCAGCACATAATAGCTTTCTGTAATTTTTGAGTTGGAGAAATCTGAAATTGCAAATGGATTTTGGAGAAGTCTGGATGCAAAAGTTTATATGAAGTCTCCTCCTTTGTTAACTGTTCTTCAATTCACATTGACCATATTTATTAGATTGATGACTGAATTACTGACTTGTTCATTCGTTCAAAATTTACTGAATGTATTGGATTTCTCCAGAGAAACAGAACCAATAAGACACATACAGAGGGTGGGGAAGTAGATGAGAGATTTTAAGAAATTATCTCATGCAATTGTGGGAGCTAGCAAATCTGAAATTTTTGCAGCATTATGGCAGGTTGGGGACCTAGGGAAGAGTTTATATTTTAGCTCAAGTCTGAAGATAATCTGGACGTCAACTTTCTTCCTGTTTGAAGGATCTCATTCTTTTGTCTTAGGCCTTCAACTGATTGGATGAGGCTCACCCACATTGTGGTGGGTAATCTCTTTTACTGAAAGTCTACTGATTTAAATATTAATCACATCAAAACAAGTTACTTTCACAGCAACATCAAGACTGGCAGTTGACCAAACATCTGGACACCATAGCCTAGCCAAGTTGACACATAAATTTAACCTTCACACTGAGTTTCAAATACAAAAAGCCTAAGAATCTGTTGAGCGCATAACCTCATCAGTGGAGATTGAAAAGGTAGGGAAGGGGAGATGAGAGACAGACACAAGGTCAACTTGCAATAGGAGAAGGAAAGTAACAGATACTTACAAAATGTCAAGGGAGCTGAGAGTAAGGAAGTGAATAATTTTGCCTGAATAAAAAAAGAGGTGCATTGATGCTCAAGATGCTTACCTCTTGTCCAGAAATTTGGCCCAGAAGAGCAATTCCTCTAGTCAGAGAGAAATTTAAAGAGATGTGCGAAGCTCTACCTTGGGGCTCATGTGGAACTTGTTCTGGGCTCAGTTCCAAAATATTTGCAAACTTAAGCTGGGATTCAATTTTATAGTGAAACCTAATATGCATCAGGATCTTTCTTAGTTTGAGGCATTGTCTTTAAAAATCTCCTTCCCCCAGATAGATTTTATTTTGTAAGGATTATATATGACTGTTTGATTAAATGTGCAGTTTTTAGAAGCCTGTTTTTCAACTGCCTTAGACCGTGAGCTATGCAGTTTTTCCATTTGAAATTTTCATAGTAGAATATTTGCTTCAGCAAATTGCAAAGTTTTTTTGTTGCAGAGTTTTGGCAGCTAAATTCACTCTGAGCACAGTGGGCTGTCTTTCTTCAGTACACTGCATTAGAGAAACAGTTCTACACCCTGAGGGTTTTGGAGTTTCTTTGTTCAGCAAAGAATTGAATCATATCCCTGAAAGGGGATCTATGTCTTTCAAGCCTTAGTTTAAATGATCATTGACAAATCAAGCTAGACACTAATTAGCTCTCCTATTGAAATTAACGTATTTTATATGTATTAATGTGAATATCAGAGGAGACACCCTGTCAATCTCGATTTCATAAAGGAATGTTACATACTTTCCAAATAATTTGTACTGGCAAAGGTTTCTAGTATTCAGTCTCATCCTGAATTAGTTTCCTTCTTTCTGTTTGTGGTCTGGTCACACTGGCCCTCTAGTTCCTTGATCTCTTCGATACTTTTCCATCTTAAGGCCTCGGTACTTCCAGTTCCATTGGGCCTAGAAAACTATTTTTCTTCTTCTCTCAGGACTTTCATCTCCTCATCTTTAAAGTCTTCTATTTGACCTGCTAAAAGAAGCTATCTTTGGCCATCCCATTGCTAGCTATCTTTCCCACCAGCCCCTTCTCATCTGTGGGCCACTGCTCTCTATCACAAGCATACTCTTTATTTCCATCAGGGCCCTTATCATCATATTAAGTTATTTTGCTTACTTTTTCATCTTCTCAAAGACTGTTTTCTCTGCTAGGATGCACACTTGATTAGAACAAATAACTTGCCTTTTTTCCAAAGCTGCATCCTTAACAAACTATAAACAAATTCAGGCTTCTTGATGAACTAGTGGAAAGAAAAGTGTTCATGACAATCAAATTAAATGTTATTACAAGTAAAGTTCTTAGAAAAAGTCAGGTATGTAAAACAACTATAATTTCTGCTTTATCTTAAATGAGATGTCAATAATAATAAACATCAGACTCCAATGTAATGTGGGATAGATGGCCATATGCAGAGTTTACAAAAGGGAATGGTCCACATCCTTGGACCCTTAAGCCATATCAGGGATACAGTAAAAGAGTCAGACTGTAGGGAAGTCAAGAAGACTTGAAATTATTTGGGCCAAGTTGTTGCTTTACTGGTCCCCTGGCCTCCCCACTTATTCACCCCTCTAAAACCTATAGAGGGTACACAAATAGACTGGTCTGAAATTTGGGAGATACCTAGGGGCAGACCCAGGAAATTCAGGTTCCTGAGGAGCAGGATGAAAATGACATCTTTGAGAGTGACTTACATTGTCAGAAATATTTGGTGCTGGAGGTGGGCTTAGAAAAGAGTCACAGTTACCCAGGATTGGAATAGAGATACCTGTGTCCAGGTCCAGGAATTGACAGAAGAGTCCCTGAACTGCAAACAACCTAAGAAACCCCAAAAGAGAAAGTATCAGCTTTGAACATCCACCAAGTCCACAGAGCATAAAGCCAACACCCAAGGAAAATGATGAAAATAAAGAATTGCTTTTCCATTCTTTACTTTTTCTCAGCAGCCCTCCCACCCCACCCCCCCACCCCCCCACCCCACCAATACAGCTTTGCAAGTACCTACCTTCCCATGCTTTCATCAGCCTTAGCCAAGGTCCATGTCATTGGTTAGGAAGGGTAGAACAGTAGAGCAGGGAGAGAGTATAGATGCTGACCTCACCTCTATCCAAAAAGGCAGACAGTGTCTATTATAAATATTAGCTTGAAGGCGGTTGAAAAGTTCTGATTTTAAGTGGAGATTAAAGCACTTGAATAACCGCTAAATTGTATTGCAACTGGAGAAATGTCTGTTGACCAAGATAAAGCAGGTAATTCATGGGATTTGACTAAATTTGCATCCATGGGAGGAAAAGATTATCCCCACTGAATAACTTTTAAAGGGTCAGAGAGATGAATAAATCAAGTGTTGATCATATCATGAATCAGGTATTTCAATATACCAGTACCCGGAAATTTTGTTATCCTCATTATTCTTTTAAAATTTATGGGTGAAATTCGTCTCTTTTTCAATCCATTTTCCATACAACAGCTATTTTTAAAATCTCAAATAAGATTATGACAATCTCCTGCTTCAAACCCTCCAACTGCCCTTTAATTCCCTTAGAATAAAATCTAATCTCTCAACCACAACATATAGGATCTCTATGTTTGGCTGTTGCCTAATTCACTGACACTTTTCCTTCTACTCACATGTCCAGTCTTTGTTCTTTAAACACACTGCCTTATTTTTCATCCTTAGAACACTCCAGGCTTGTTTCCACCTGAGAGTGCTGTTTCTCCACCCCCAAATGCTCTAGCACCTGATTCCGTGGCTGTTTCCTTGGGCACTCAGGTCTTTAGCACAAATATTCCCTCTGCAGTTAGAATTTCTCTGACGTCATAATTTAGACTTTGTCCCCGTCCCCCCACTGTGGGTCCACTCTACCATTCTCTACTTCACCAACTAGTTTTATTTTCTTCATATGATTTATGTAAGATTTTTTGTTTGCTTGTTGTGGTCTGTGGGTTGCATCTGATTATAGACTGCTTAAGAGGAGTGAATAAATTGGTTTTGTTTACCACTAAATCCCCTGGGATGTGTTCAATACATTTGGTTGGATGAAGAATCGAAACCAAAACATTTCTTCAATTAAAAGTGAAATTATCATAGAGTTGAATTTATTTTTCTTTTAAAATAATATGTGATCTTAAAAATAAGCCTTGTACATGTAACTTACTTTTTGATGTCATAGCTTTAAATTTGTGTCTTTATTTTCGTGATCATTCAGTTAGTCATATATAGGCTACATATGAATATACTCATAAAATATAAAAAATCAAACATCACTATCTGCTACGCAGCATCAAGCATTTAAGAATTTTTTTAATCAAGTAGACTTATGGCTATCCAAAATAGTTGGCCAATAGGATAAGGCAGTCATAGAATACTTTGATTAACTGTGTATTATCATATGGAACAGGCATTGAAGATCTCCGGAATCAGATTAAATAAATCAATTTAGGGGCACTTCATGGCCCCCGACTCTTGGTTAAGCATCTGACTCTTGATGTCAGCTCAGGTTATGATCTCCCGGTTCGTGGAGTTGATAATGAGGATAAAGAATTGCCTTTTCCATTCTTAACTTTTTCTTAGCATCCCAGGCTCGATGCTGACATCATGGGGACTGCTTGTGATTCTCTTCTTCCTCTCTCTGCCCTCTCTCTGCTCACGTACTCTCTCAAAATAAATAAACTTCAAAAAATAAAATACAGCAATTTAAAACAGAAGGGAGGTCTTTCTGTTGTTTTAAGGACTCCAAATATACTCTATAATTTTGCTGAACATTCTTAAGAATACTGTGGAATCACAAGTATTGGTGCTGGAGAGGCTTTTAGGACCCACTGCAGTTCTAAGGGAGCACTTGTTCCTTCCTCTTGACTTCTAATAAGTAAAATGAGTAGAAGTGGGAGTAGCACTGAACTGCATGTTTCTTATCTTCATATTGAAAGTGCTACATAATCTCAACATTCTAGGAATAGAAAGCTACTTCATAGACAAATTTTATCTCCTTCTCTTGATATCTCGATAGAAATTACTTAATTTTAGTACCCTCCCCCCTCACTTCTGTAAACTTCCAGAGCTGGATTAGTCTACTGTGTTACTGGAAAGATGAAATATGAGTGTGCCTAGCAAGCGTCTAAGCGGAAATGCTACTGGAGTTCTAACTTGCTCTTGTCATTAGTTAAATGTTAAGCTCATAAATTGCTGTATGTTTATAAATGTCTTCTTAATATCACTCAAATTATGTGGCAGAAAACATCATAAAATGGTACAGTGGCTCTTTACCATTTTACCGATTTTATTATTTAAGTAAAACTTGATCTTATTTCATCATCCGTAAAAACAGAGAAAAGAAAGCACTGATCTCCAAGGTGATTTTTCATGAGGATCAAATGAGATAATGTATGTCACAGTGTTTTTGTTCCTATAAGAGACTGTATTTTCATTTAACATGACTTGCACTACGTTGCATTTCAATTAATGTTTTTATTTCGGTTTCGCACAGTGGTGAGTGCTAAGTTATTAGACAGGCAAATGGTTTTATTTTAAAAGGTTTTATTAATAAAAGGTTTTATTATGTTTTGTGCATCTATGTCAATATTTAACAATGGTCTTGGCCTGATATGTGAGAGAAAAGAGTGAGGAGGGATTACAACATATCCAAAATAATCTTTAGAGAAAAAAAATCTAATTTATGGGTGATGAAATAAGTAGTTTAATATTTTGAGAGTATTATTTTAAAAGTATTTTCCACTTACTGTTCTTAGAGAGTTGGAGGGTGGAAAGGAGTTCTTATAACCAGCTCTACTGCGGCCAGCAGAAGTGTAGGAAGGAAAATGCCACCACCAGAAGGGAGAATAATAAGACTTGCAAAAAATTTTGCCCAGAGGGGAAAGCAGAGCAGATAACCAGCACCATTTGACCCTCCTGTAATTGTGGGAAGAATTGGGTACAAAGAAAGGGAAGCACTCAGCGACACCTTTTTGTCATGATCCTTCTGCTCTGGGCCAAATTTCACTTCTAAGGAGAAGAGAGCTGCTTTCAGTGTTCCTGACACAGCCTGGGGTGCCTGTGCATCAGTCTGCTTGCACACAGATATGGCCGCCCTAGGATTCCACCTAGTGTTGGGGGGACTCAGAAATTCCTCCACACCCCTAGGAGGGATGAGGCAACTGCCGAGTCTGCGTGGGTGGAGAGCCAAAGGGAGCCACTGAGTCGTGGGGAGAAGTTCTGCTGTGGGCGTCTTTAGCATAGACCTGTTTTGCTTTGGAAAAAAAAAAATGAAAATCACAGTCAGTATTCAAGTTGTCTTGTGCCAATAATTACTGAGTCAAGGGGCTGTGTGTGTGTGTGTGGCAACAACCCCTTGTCTTCAAATGCATCTGAGATTTCATCCAGCTTGTCCACCAGCCTCAGATTTCAGCACTGGATGCCAGAATCACACTCAGTGGCCAGGTGACAAGAGGCATCATTATGGAAATCAGAGGAGCCAGAGGCTGGTACAGGATCTCACTCCTGCAGATTTGATGCGTGTGCTCCCAATATAGGAAGTTACTTAAGGTCCTACCTTCTGTATCTATTGCAAATGCCATCTGGTAAGAATAAAGAAAACCACAAAGATTAAACATTTATCGAGGAAAAAAAAAAAAACAAAAACAAAACCCTGACTTATCCACAGTGACTATTTATATTATTGGATGAGACGACACTTAACCAGATTGGAATAGCTATTTTTTTGCCACAGTACCTTTTTCCAGTGTCCAGAATGGTAAATTACTATTAACAAGAAAAAAAATATGAAGAAAGATTATCTTTGATGATCTAAACACTTCCCTGATAAATGCATTTTGGCAAATACATTCATATTAGTGAAGTCTTTCTAAACACAAACGGAAATAGTTCTGTTTCTATTTGTAGCAATTACATCAAGTGAACTTTAAAGTTAAAATTAGAATGGTTTGAAGGAAAAGTGCATTTTATTTTATTACTTTAAAATTTTTAATGTTTGTTTATTTTGGGGGGAGAGAGAGCATGGCCAGCAAGCATGAGTGGGGGAGGGGCAGAGAGAGAGACCCAGAATCACAAGCTCCAGGTTCCAAGATGTCCAGAGCAAGATGCGGGGCTCGAACCCACAAACAGAGAGATCATGACCTGAGCTGAAGTCACGCTCAACCAACTGAGCCACCAAGGTGCCCTGAGAAGTGCATTTTAAGAAGAGATGACTTTCAAACAGAACAGTTAAAGTTGAATAAAATCTGACCACTTATAAAACTCTTCATCGTTTCTTCTACTTGTTTAATTTTTAATATTAGTTTACTTTTTAAAAAATTGGCTGCAGAATATAGGAAGTTATATTTGCTGTATACTTTTATCGTTGCCTAATTATGATTGTAAGTAGGAATTAGTCTTCCTATTCATCAGTATATTTGCCTCTATTGTAATCAAGAGACATAGAGTTAATTTTTTTCTTAAAGGATGGATATGGATGTTGGAGTATAGCTGAGTAAGGTGGGTTTTTTGGTAAATTCAGCAATTTAATTACTCAGCATTTTGATTTTTCTACCCTTTCCTTGCTTGGCAGTTCCTTCCTATACAACATGCTGTGGTATTGGTGAGTCTTTCCTGAGCAGTTGAGCAAATCCTGCCCATCCTCTTAATTTAAATAACCCCTCACTTCACATCTCAAATCATTTATCTGATATTCTCAGTTCAACCTGCTTTGGAAACTGGGATA
The DNA here is from genome assembly GCF_046562875.1 of Panthera onca. Classification (NCBI taxonomy): domain Eukaryota; kingdom Metazoa; phylum Chordata; class Mammalia; order Carnivora; family Felidae; genus Panthera; species Panthera onca. The sequence continues at coordinate 50,535,501 of NC_138342.1, forward strand.
GTGGCATGCATAGTTGAAATCCATAGATAAATGAATTAATAAATTTATTCAATAATTCAGTTTTTGCTAGACATGCTAATAGAGTAACTTTGAATTTTGCCCTAAGCACCTGGTGCATGTACTAATACGTAAATAAGCAAAAGAGCAGTTCCCGAAGGAAAGCAGCAGTGACAGTGCACAGGAAGATGTATCCGAGCATAATGAAGAGCTGGATGTGTCTCACTTTACCTGCAGGACAGAAAAGCATGTTCTAGGTCCATGAGGATAGGCAAAGGGAAGGTTAATTCTTAGAAGCTCATCTTTCACCACACTGATAAATAATTCTGGTGCGTTTTATTATTAATCTTATGAATATATACAGTTTTAGTTTTGTGACATAGGAGGACATATTCTACATAAAGTTACCTAATTTAGATTTTTTTAAATGTTTATTCATCTCAGAGAGAGAGAGAGAGAGAGAGAGAGAGAGAGAAAGAGAGACAGAGTGCAAACAGGGGAGGGGCGGAGAAAGAGGGAAGGAGCAGCTTCCAAGATCAGAGCTGTTAGCACAGAGCCGGAAGCGGGGCTCAAACTCACAACTTGTGAGATCATGACCTGAGCTGAAGTCAGCCGCTTAACCGCTTAACCGACTGAGCCAGCCATGCACCCCTAAAGTGACCTAATTTACATTAAGGTATTCAATTCACAGTTAAATTAGTTCTATTTAATGACTTTTTGCAACTGTAGATCAGTATTTTAAGTGCTTGAGAGCAGAGAACACTGGATAAAAAGAAGATCCAAGGGAGAGAATAATCGACTATAGAAAATGATACGTGTTTTCTGCAGTGAGTTCCTGATAATTGTTAAAAGCCTGAGCATCATTGTAAATTGAATACAAATCCAGAGATGAACTTGATAGGACTTTCAGTTTTGTGGAGATACTAGATTCATCAGTAGAGCAACATTTACTTAGCATCCCGTATGTGCCAAAAACTAAAAAGGTGCTGGAAACAAAAGGTGAATGAGAAGACATCGGGCTCAATGAACTACAATAGACTAGGGGAGAGAGACCCCTAAGAATGCTTACTGGGTATCAGGTATTCTTCTTCTTTTTTAATTTTTATTATTTTATTTTATTTTTATTTTATTTTATTTTATTTTATTTTATTTTGAGAGAGAGAGAGAAAGGGAAGGAGCATGACAGCGTGAGTGGGGGAGGGGCAGAGAAAAGGGAGACAGAAAATCCCAAGCAGGCTCCAAGCTGTCAATGCAGAGCCTGACACAGTTGTCAAATCTACAAACTGTGGGATAATGACCTGAGTTGAAATCAGGAGTTAGATGCTTAACCCACTGAGCCACCCAGGCACCCCAGTCACGTATCATCCTTAAAGGTTTACGTGAATCGACTCATTTGATTCTCACCCTCATTCTGTGAGATTGGTACTTTGCTCCATTTCACAGATGAGAAAATTGTAACTCTCATCACTAAGGTTTACTTATTCAAAGTTGTATGGTTATTTTATTATCCAGGAGAGTTGAGGCCGGGCTGCTTTATTTAAGAAATAACAGAATTGTAAGGGCTTAAAGATCTATCAGGTCTATTTTGTTGTGCATGTGCTCCTCTCATATGGTTCCGGAAGCTCCCTTCCAAGTGCTGCCTCAGAGATCCAGGTTGCTTTCACATTGCAGCTACAATACTGCAGCCAGAGCATCAGGAGGAACTAGTTCTCAGTGTCACCAAGAAGGGTTTAGGACAAGTAAGGGGATTGCTTAGGGGGAGTATGACCAGCCCTGGAATTGGTAAACATCATTTCCCTTCATACCCATTGGCCATATGAGTCACATAGTTTCAATTTAGCATAAAGGAATCTGGGAGGAGAGGGTGCCTGGATGGCTCAGTTGGTTGAACATCCGACTCTTGATCTTTGGCCCAGGTCATGATCCCAGGGTTGTAGGATCGAGCTCTGCATCGGGATCTGTGCTGAGTGTGGAACCTGCTTATGAATTCTCTCTCTCCCTCTGCCCCTCTCCCACACACGTGCATGCATGTGCTCTTTCTCAAAAAAAAGAATCTGGGAAATGTAGTTGTGTGCTCACAGGAGGAAATGGATTGGTGAGCGTCTGGCAAGTCTCTGCCAACCACAATAAATGGGTAGCACAGTCAAGATTTCAACTTAGATGGACTTACAGGGCCCATCCTCTTAACCACTAACTTTCTTATGAAGGGACGTTTGTAATGCATTGTGGTAACTAAAGCAGACAAATAAACATGGGAGAGCAAAAGGACGGTACATTGTCGTTAACAAGTCCTCATCATACTCCTACCACAATCACATGTAACACGGCGAAGTTAGCATTTGTCCTGAGTGTGCAGATGATGTGTTAACACTGCACTTGGTTGTAATGAAGTGTTTCTTTGTAAAGGGAAAATAATCTTAGGGCTTGCCAGTCTTGTTGCATACTGTTGTTTATATATCTCCCCTTAAAAAGGGAATAAACTCTTCATGCTTTTTACTTTTACTCAACTTTAAAACTGAAATAAAATTTACACACGAAATGTAAGCATATTTGAAAAGTCAATACGATTCAAATTAACATTAATTTAATATGACAAGTAGGATTGTTTTGCTGCAGCTGAATTGTAGTTCCCCTTGTGACTCATTTTGATTGCTTTGTTGCCTTCCTTTGCTTTTGGCACGACCCAACTACTGTTTGCCTTCCGTGGCTTCAAATTTCCTATCATTTTTTCCCATTTTAATAAGTGGGAAAGATTCCTTCATGTATCACTTTCTAGTATCATCTGGCCTTCACTTGACTTTGGGGCAAAATACAGTATTTACCTATAAAGTTGGGCTCTGTCTGGCATTTATTTCCCTGTGGCGTCTAAGGTAGAATTGCCCACAGGCAGCTTAATTATAAATGCAAACATGGGTCTAAAATTGTCTAACAGAACTCACAAATGTAATGGATGTCTTTTCAGTATGGAACTTGGCAGATTTCTGAAAATACTTGGGGACGTATAGGGACCTGTGAACAAACCGATAAGCAGTGCCTTAGGGGGTGAGTCTTTAAAACCAGAGAAATAGTTTCTCTTGTTTTTCTTAAAGAAACGGGTTAAGAGTCTCCACAGAAGACATGGAACAGCTCTATTTTTTGATCCATGGAGGAGGCTACATGTAATCTCAGCCAATCAGGAATTCAATTCTTCACTTCCATGTCTTGGCACTTTATTGTACCTGATTTGTAATCTTTGTGCTTATTTGATGTAAAATATTTTCTGAAATACATATGAAAAAGTGAAAAATGGATTTGTTGAGTTGGCATTATTAAATTTATGAATTATAAACAATGCTAAAACCTGGAATTTTGATGGATACATGGAGTGATAGAAATTTCTCATCTAATACAAGTTCAGCGTCTGAAATTTTAGAGTTTTGAATTTCCCGAGAGCAAAATAATATATTATTCAATGAAACAGGAATTCAAGCCCAAATGAGAATAAAGCAAGTATCTCCCTTTTATTACTTTCTGTCTTCGTTTTCTTTTCTACTTCTCTCCTTTTTTTAAAAATACATGTATCTCACCCCTCTTACCCTCCCTTTCTCTTCTCTCTTTTTCTCTTGCCTCATTTACTTCATCAGTAAATAGGATTATGGAATGCATATTATTTGTCAAGCATTATGCTAAGTACAGGTGACTCACAGATGCATAGGAGGCAGCCTTGAATTTCAAAGAGATTGCAATCTGTTAGGAAAAGTAGGTGGAAAAACAGTCCCTAAAGTACCGAAAGGATGAGCTGAGTGGTGCTGTTGCCTAGGGGAGGAAGAGCTAAATTTAAGTAGAGACTGTTAACTGAGGGTCTGGCAAAGTGTCAGACTAGACAGAGGTCAAAGGGGCTGCTAAGAGCTGTCTTTTGGCTGAGGCTTCACGAATGTGTAGGCTGCACAGGTGGTAGTGGAGATACTGGGGAGAATGACAGTAAGTACAGCGCATGATACAGATTGAAGAGCTAGATGCACACATGGGGATTAATTTACATAGATGGCTTGTGGTTCCGTTGAACCTATTATTGACGATATTACCCTTTCACGTTCACTAAAAACACCTGAAATATTTAATAAACAAGGAAATATCTAGCTCTTCTCCCCAAAGAGTCTAATTAGAGCTGTATCAGGTCTGAGGAATCAGCCTTGTAAACAAGCTTGGCTGTTCCTAATGTAGGTGGCCAGGGACAGTGGTTTTATAAACTCTACCACATTTGGGTTATAAGTATATTGAGAGGTCGGCAGTTGTGTTTGGGTGTGGGGGCCCAGTGCAGTTAAAGTGCTCTTCACAAGAAAGGGAGAGGCGTCCGGTGGGTGGGGGCTGCAGGAACACATTTATGGAGATCTAGCTGGGAGAAGAGAGAAATCTCTGAGAGTATGACAAATGGAAGTGCTTCCTGAAGTGAAATGAACTGTGAGGAATTGTGAAAGTCACAGTAGGGCAGGGGATGAAGAATTTCTAAGAACAGGAATTTATAATGGTTGACTTGAAGTGTTTATGGTGTGTGGTTTTTTTTTTTTAAAGCTTTTTAAAAAAGTGTTTATTTATTTTGAGAGTGAGCAAGCATAAGCAGGGGAAGGGCAGAGAGAGAATCCCAGGCAGGCTTCCCACTGTCAGCGCAGAACCTGATGTGGGGCTTGATCCCACAAACCGTGAGATCATGACCTGAGCTGAAATCAATAGTCAGGTGCTTAACTCACTGAGCTACCCAGGCACCCCATTTTGCGTGGCTTTAATACAAAACCTCCTTTGCTCCACCAATGCTGTAGTAGAGACCACTGCACATGGAGAGTTAGTGCTATATGTGTGTTTTTCTGTTTTGTTTTGTTTTTTTTTTTTAAGAAATTGAGAAAGATGTTCTGTCAGTGATGTGCCAGAGCTAGCCTGTACCAGCATGGATAACCCAGTTTTAAAAAAATTCAAGGATTTTGTGAGATGGTTGTCAAACACAGCCACGCTGTGTTTAACACAGCGTGTTAACTCCTATAAAAATTAACTCCTATAAACTTATAAGCAAATAACACTAAAAACAAAGTTAATAGGTAGTGAACATTTATTACTGTTTAATTATTTTACTATATTGTACTATTATCGTTACTTTTGAGATTATTGTCATTATATGTTATGTATATGTTGTATGTATCTACGTATCTATTGCATATCTTTTCCCAATTCTGCATTCAGTGACCTGACATCTTGAAATCATCATGAAGGGAGAATTTGTGGCATGAAGATTGTCAAACACTACAGAGAAGACAGTTTTTTTGTTTTGCTTGAGAGCTGGTTTTAAACATTTACTAACACACCACTGTCTCAGTGGACTATTTTCTTTCTTTCCTCCCTCCTTTTCCTCTTTCCCATTTTGCTTTCCTTCCCTTCCCTTCCCTTCCCTTCCTTTCCCTTCCTCCCTTCTTTCCTTCCTCTCTCTGCTCTTCCCTTTCCTTTTTGCCCATCCAGCATTAATTCTCCTTTCCTATGGCTATAATATGCCCATTTTACCTTTGGGAATTACCTACTTGTACTAAAGGCCTGTCTACTTTGGATGACATGATACAGTGTAGAACAGGATTTAGGGTAAACCAATCCACACATTCTATCCTTAGCCACAGATGAATCAAGGAAATGTATTTGACTCAAGTCAGGCTGGTCACAGTTGAAATTTCTGCTTGAAAGTTCAGAATTTCTGTCAGTCTCTTCCTCTGGATATAAATGTCCAGGGTAATAGCTTAGTGGTTGCTGGAATTAATTCAGTAACTAACAGGGAAGATGGCTTGAGAATGAAGCCAAGATTGAAAAAGGAACTAAGAACACAAAGAGTAAAGTGAGCCCTGATCATATCATTTGAGCCCTAGATTAAGCTACATCTGGACTGTTCACCTCCTTGAGCCAATATATTGCTTTTTTTCATTAAGTACATTTGGGAGTGCTTTTCTGCATTAGTTACATAAAACTTTTAACTGAAACAGATTGAGCTTTGTGTTTTGGTGAAAATAGTACAAAACAGCGATCATTCCTATGGGCTGGTGAGATAATCCGCAAACTGGAGAAGCAAGAGTTCAGAAGGAGCCTATGGTGATGGCAACAATACACATGTGGAAATAACTGGCTTTCAGAATTGGCAACTGGTAATGATCACATTACTTATTATGCTTAATTTTACTCTCCATTAGTACTTGGCCTTTTAATAGTAGCTAGTTTTCATTTTATTCCTATGCAGTTACAGTATCTGTATTGGTTTTCTATATTTTGTCTGAAGAATTAGTTCAAATAGAAATTCCTTAAAGCCAGAATCTGTATTTTTTTGTCTGGTTTTTAACTTCACATCACTGAGTGTACAATAAATGCTGTTGACTATGTCTTCTTGCATCTTAGAAATATTTGAACTGCAAGATTTTCCTATATTTCCATTATTTATTACAGGACTCTTTTGAAAATTATGTATTACCCTAAAGTGCTTCATTGGAAAAAATGGATAATAAATTGGACAAATTAGATCAATAACCTCTATCTGTGATAACTTATAAAGATGGAGCTTAGGGGAAATGGTAGAAAATAAATTTTCCTATTAAGATGTTCATGCATTAAGTAGGACTTAAAATAGTTTATTCCTAGGGTGACCATACATTCTAGTTTGCCTCTTATGGTAGTAAAATTATTAATAGTACTTTCTTCTGAATAAGTTTGTATTAAAACTCACATTGTCTGGTCATTATTCCAATAGATCCCAAATGTGGATGATGATCTGAGTTCTGTGGGGACAGTACTTTTTTTAACAGAGCATATTTTAAATACATAAAAAATAATGTAAAACACAATAACATAACCCATATACCCACAATCAAAATTTGACAAATGTTAACATTTTGCCATGTATTCCTTAATTATTTCTTTTTAAGAAAAAGGGTTACCACAGTTAGGATTAAAGAATATCTTATCCCAATTCTGTTGTCTTATCACCCTCCCCAGAGGTAACCATTAAATTATTGGCACATGTGCTAACAATGGATGCATTTGTAATTTGATTATGTATATGTTAAAGAGTTAGATTATAGTATTTTGCATATAATTTAATATTGTTTATGTAAAAGTTAGTAAACAAAAAACTATAATATATATTATCATGAGAACATTTTTAAAAACGTGGCTCTCTGAGCATCTCTCCAGTGTATTAACTCAGAATGTTTTGAGGTTAGGACCAGGAATATATATTGACCCCAAAATGATTCTGCTATTCCAACAGCCTTGGGAAATTTGATTACTGTCATATCCCACACTAATTTACAATGTTTATTTAGATTTAAAATATCTGGTTTGATGGGCTAGAGATTCAGTATTGAATATGAGCAGTAAACATCTCAGGATGAAATCTGACAACCTAAACAGGTCAATTTTTCAGTGATCTTTTAAAATATAGCCTGGTATATTTTCCCTTTGTAATGTTAGTATGCTAGTTTCACATTGGTTTTCAAGGGTGAGAGGACTATAGAATTTTTACCTATTATTTCAATTCTCAAATGACAGTGAGCCAATTAAATTTTGTAGTAGTTAGCACAAGACACATTTAGCATAATTTTTAATATATTAAAATTAAATTTAAGGAATACTTGCATGATTAAGAGACAATGCTGATACATAATGGATTTCAGAAAAGACCCAAAACATTTTGGAAACCATTAATGGGTTTAGAGACTAAATGTAGAGAATATGCTCTTAACATAGTAAAGAAAGGATGATATGGAAAGCACCAACAATGGGCTTTCAGAGTAGAAATAATTAAAGTAGAATATAAAACTCTGTAAACCTAAGTAAATTGCAGATTCCTGGTATGCTCTGAAAGGTATCTTATTTCAAAGAGTTTACTAAACTTATTGAAACCTTTATGGTATTATATATTTGACTTCCTTCATCATTCAGTGTTTGGTCTTACTTTAACCCAAACCAACTCATCTGGTGTGCTGTGATTATATGAGTGTTTATACAATTGTCCTTGAGCCCCAAAGCAAATTGTGGATTCATTTCATACAATGGTACTAATGATAGAAAACAATTTAGAAGATAAGCTTTGAGACTCTGCCAGAAAATTTCAAGTGACATATTTTAAATATTTACATGTGTATTTACATGAGACTTCATTGACAGAACTTCACCAGCATCCTTCATCAATCATGCATCAATCAGAGTTAATTGGAAAGACTGGGGCACATGCCCAAAATTTCATCAAAAGATTTAACAATGTCACTCTCTTTCTAAAAGTTACAGTGAATTTGGCACCTCATCTTTTTACTTAGTCTTTTGGAGTCTCAAGATAATAGAAAGGGAATAATGGAATGGATAGGATAATTTGGGAAGAAATTGTGTTTGCAACTGAGCTATCAAATAAATCGCACTCTAAGGGAGACAACAATAGAAAAGATTTTGGCTGTAGCAATTGGATAAAGATAAGCATTCAAAATGAGACAACCAGGGCTAGGGGTAGATAATAGCTTGTCCATCAGGGGCAGTGTTGCCAATTAATGCTAATAGAAGCATATAGAATTTCACAATATTGCTGCTAGCCATGCTTAGAATATTGTTAACATCAGTATGCCTATGCTTTATTAAACACCTAGAATGAAAAGGTGGGGAAAAATTGAATCAAAGCTTCTTTATTGAAGGCAAAGGAGATTTTAATGACAATCACTCTAAAAGAAAGTGTTTTAGAAGAAAAAAGAGATGGTTTCTCATTTTTCTTTATTCTATAGCGTGTTCTCAATTGTGGACTGACAAAAGTTTTGACCTCATTAATCTAATTAAATATTACAAGTGCCTGGGTCTGTATGAGCACTGGAGATACAGAAGTGTTAAGACAGTTAAGATCACTGCCAATTATAGTACTCCATGGTAAGCATACAGGATGCTATGGGAGCATGTAATAAAGTTGCTTAACCCAGGCTTAAAGGTCAGGAAATGCTTCCCAGTGAGAGACACCTAACTGAACTGAAATAAAGGTTTTGAGTTAAGCAAAAAGGGTGGTGATGGCAGCATTAAAGTTCCTGGTAAATTTAATGGCATGTGAAAAGTTCTGTAATAAGGATAATATGCTTAGATAACTAAAAGAAGTTTGCTTTGACAGAATCCTATGAGGAGCAATGATTCAAAGTAGGAGCATAGCTGATAAATCATGCAAGGGTAGATGTTTGAATTTTATTATATTTGAATCTATCTATGAGTAGATCCTGAGGGCCAGGCATGATCAGGCTTGGGTTTTAGAGAGATTGCTTTTGGAAAAATGGATTAGATGAAAGCACAAATGGAAGCAGGGGGAGATTTTAGTGGTCCAGTTGTGTCCGGACAAGGGTAGTGACAGGTAAGAGTGCTAGGCAGATTTGATAGATTTCAGGGATAGTACTGATAAACCTGGGTGATTAACTGGATGAGGTTGATAGGGAGCAAGAGGAACTAAGTAACATCCATATTGAATATTTTTGTAGTAAGTGGGACTATAATATACTATAACATAGAGGTGCACTTGAATGGGGTACTAATTATCGCAGCAGAAGATTATTTGAGAGAGTAAAAATTAAGTTAAGGCAAATCTTTGGGATCAGAGTTAATTGTATTTAGAATCTGAGGTTCATAAGAGTTTCTTGGGCTGGAGTTATGTTTCACAAGAACCGCTAAGATTTAGATATTAATTAGAATTGTAAGAGTGAATGAGAGGACTCAATATATAAAAAGAAAAGAAATGAAGGCTCAGCATAGGATTTCCCTGAGAAAAACTAACAGAAAAGCATTTCCTAAAAGGTAAGAGCCCAGGGATTGGGAATGAAGAGTAGAAGTTAGAAAATTCCAGAAGAATTGGGACATGTAGAGAGATTTGTTTCTTATGGAGTGGGGTTGCCACAGAATGGCATGGGGAGAGAGGGGCCAATTAGATATGGGGAGACATGGAGTTGCAACAGCTAAATCAGTTTATGTCTGTGATACAAGGATCACAGCAGAAAGCATGTTGAGATGACCTGAACCCAAGTTTTAAAAGGGGTACTTCCAGGGCATCTGGCTTGCTCAGTTGGTTGAGCACCTGACTCTTGATTTCGGCTCAGGTCATGTTCTCAGGGTCTTGAGATCGAGCCCCATGTCAGGCTCTGTGCTGTGGGACCTGTTTAGATTCTGTCTCTCCCCCTTTTCCCTCTGCCCCTCTCCCCTGCTCCTGCACTCTCTCTATATATATAAAATTAAATGAATGAATGAATGAACAAACAAACAAACAAATAAATAGATAAAAGGAGTACTTCCAGTTGTTCCCTAGTAGATGAGTTTCATATCCCGGTCCCCCACAGGTGCTATATTTTCATAAACTATGTAGAACTTTGACAAATACTAGAACTAGAATTCTGGTGTAACAGAACCAACTTCATATTTCTACCGATGTGGTTTCAAAATTTCAAGAGTCACAGTCTAAGGAGTGTGTCTTTTTTATGGTGAACATGATAGTAAAGCCATCAGGCATCAAATTTAGAGAATTAATCCTATCCATTTTTAAATATAAAGGGTTGAATGATTTTATTAGGAATTATAACCACCACCAAGCTTTTCCCATTTTCCCTCTTTATTTATAATAATGCAAAACAAGGATTAGTATTTTTATTCTTTACTGTTAATATTTTTGCTAAAATTTTATAACATACACGAATTTCAAAGTCACCGTTCTTCAGTAACATGTATGTTTAAAAAAAGTAATAATAATCATCACCCAAGAATCATTTCTGTTATGCGGTTCTTTGAGAATCAGAGTGTAATAATAATACTGGAAAATATATTAGAATTTAAGATTTCCAATGAAAGTGTTAGTTCCTAAAATACATCATGCTTGAAGATGAGATCTGCTTCAACATTCAAAAAAGAAGAAAAGCAAAATCTTGCAAGTTGTTTTAAAATTATAATTCACACTTTGATCGTAACGTTTCCAGTTTCTTTTGAAATGTTCATTGTTGTTGTTGACAACAGACTGCACTGCCTATCATAGCTTAAAGGAATAATTATTTCTATTATCTGAGAATTAGGCATGATTTTTCCTTTCTTTTAAGTGTATAATATGGAGATAAAGATACTTGTGTTTTCAGATTAGTCTGCACAGCAACAAGTTCTAGAACTGATCTGTGAAACTAATGAGATTCTGACAAATATTTTTACTGAAAATTAATATTTTGTTTTGATCTTTAGAATAGACTATATTTTATTTCCTTCAATATATTTAAATGAACTCTTATGTTTCTTGCAAGAAGTATTAAGGGACTACATAAAAGATTATATACTAATTTTAGATACGACACATTACTTGTGCCTCTTTTCTTGGTGTATAAATTAGGGCAGAAACCCACATTGGCTAACCAAAGTAAAAACTGAACTGCAAAAGCTCTGGCTTATTTTTTTATGTAAAGTTAGATGCAAGTCAAGCAGCCTTTCTTCATCTTAGGCTACACCACGTGGAACATGTGACACCCAGGGATGCTGTTCTGAGGAAAAAAAGGAACACTTGTGGTAAACCACCTTGGCTAAGAAGGATCATTCTTTACTTCTGTTTATGGTCCAATGACCAGAAGGGGTTAAGTAATTGCAACTTAATTACCAAAAGGCTGGGGAGGGCAGAAAAACACAGGACATACTTTCTAAGCCTAACTGCTTTCGCCACGCTATGGAGTTCAGAGAGCGAGAGGGCTAGTTAAAGAATCTAGACTCCAGAAAACCTGAAAGAAGGGGATCTGGGAAAGTAGTGACCTCAGAGGAAGGGACTGAGTCCTTGGAGAGTGTATATCTTTCTGCTTTCTGTCTTCTGACTCTTCCTTGTTTGGTTCATTCCCTCATGTAATTGTTTATTTTTTGTATTTTTAAATTGATTTATAGGAACTTTTTATGTATTCTGGATGTGAATCCTTTTAAAATTACGTGTTGCCTATAAACCTTTCCATGCTTTGGCTTATTAATAAAATTAATTTGATGAACTGACATTCTTAATTTTAACATAGTCCAATTTATCATTTTCCCCGCTAGTCATATTATCTGTAACTTATTTAGAAACTATTCTTGCATGAGAATATGAAGATATTCTTTTATATTATTTTCCTAGAAGCTTTCTTTTTATGTCTATAATCTGCATGAAACAGTTTTTTGTACGCTGTGAGTAAAGTCCAATTTTTCTTTTTCCTATTTAAGAATATCCAGTTTCCCAGCATCATACATTGGAAAGACTATCCTATCTTCATTGGTCTACAGTGTAGGTTTTAGAAAAACTCAAGTGTTCTTTTAAATGCACAGGGCTCTTTTTCTATGCTTTCTATTCTCTTCTGTTAGTCTATTTTTCTGTCTTCATGCCGATTCCACACACAGTTGTACAGCTTTACAAGTCTTAAAATCTAGAGAGGCAAGTTTTACTCCTTGTTTATCTTCTTCAGGGGTTTTCTGCCTGTTATTGGCCCTTACACTTTCTATTTAAACATCAGATTCAGCTTGTCCTATCACACACACACACACACACACACACACACACACACACACAAACTGGGATTATTGGGAGTGCATTGAATCTGTGGAACCTAGTTGGAAATGGACACCTTTAAAAATTAAATCTATGAATACGTGAACATGGTATATCCTATTTACAGTCTTATTTCTGTCAGTAAAGGTTTACAATTTTCTTTATAGAGGTCTTGCACGTCTTATGTTACATTTATTCCAAGATACTTGATATTTTATGCTATTTAAATCTTTTGGGGTGAAGAAATTTTTGCTATTCTGAGATTATATAAATCCAGTTTTTTAAATTGGGATATAATTGATGTATATATAACATTATTAGTTTCAGGTGTACATGATTAGATATTTACATATATATTGTGAAATGATCACAGTGATTCTAATTGACATCTATCATTATACAGTTACATATTTTTTTTCTAGTGAGAACTTTTAAGGTCTTCTCTTAGCAACTTTCAAACATACGATAGAGTACTATTAACTATAGTTAGAGTCCTGTATATTATATCTCCAAGACTTAGTTATTATATAACTAGAAGTTTGTACTTTCAACCAACGTCACCCATTTCACTCACCACCTCTCATCCTGTGCCTCTGAAAATCACCTATTCTCTGTGCAGTATCTGTGTTTTCTTTCTTTTTCTTTTCTTTCTTTCTTTTTTTTTTAGATGCCTCATATAAATGAGAGCATAGGACATTTGTCTTTCTCTGACATTTCACTTAAAATAATGTCATTAAGTTCCCTCCATGTTGTAGCAAATGACAAGATTTCCTTCTTTTATATGGCTGAGTAAAACTCCACTGTATGTGCAGGTGTGTATGCACATGTGCACACACATACCCCACATCCTCTATATTCATCTATCAGTGGACACTTAGGTTGCTTCCATGTCTTTGCTATTATAAATGATGTGATGAACATGGGGGTACAGATCTCTTTTTGAGTTAGTGTTTTCATTTCCTTCTAATAAATATCCAGAAGTAGAATTGTTGGATCATATAGCAGTTCAATTTTTAATTTTTTTGAGGAACTCTGTACTGTTTTCCATAATGGCTGCACCAATTAGCATTCCCACCAACAGGGCACAAGGGTTTCCTTTTTCTACATCCTCACCAGTACTTGCAATTTCTTGTAATTTTTTTTTTTTTTTAAGATAGACATTCTAACAGTTGTGAGTGGATGTCTCATTGTAGTTTTGATTTGCATTTCCCTGATAGGGATTATCACTGATTAGTGATATTGAGCATATTTTCATGATTTTCATGTATCTCTTGGCCAACTGTATGTCTTGTTTTGGAAAAATGTCTATTAAGATCCTCTGCCCATTTTTAATTGGATTTTTTTTTTGCTATTGAGTTATGTGAGTTCTTTCTATATTTTAAATATTAGCATTTTATCAGATACATGATTTGCATATTTTCTCCCATTCCTTAGGTTGCCTTTTCATTTCATTGATAGTTTCCTTTGCTATGCAGAAGCTTTTCAGTTTGTTGTAGTCCCATTTATTTTTGCTTTTATTTTTTTGTTTTGGTGTCAAATTCAAAAAAATTATCACCAACACTAATGTCAAGGAGCTTACAGTTTATCTTTTCTCCTAGGAGTTTTATGGTTTCAGATACTATTTAAATCTTTTAAAAATAACTTCTTATATTTTGCTGTCACATAGAAATATAATTGATTTTATATTATAATTTAATATGCCCTACAGGTCTGCTAAATCCTCTTAATAATACTAACAGTTTATTTGAATTTTTATTTCTGGATTTTCAAAGTACATAATTTTATCTGTGAATAATATTTTTTCACTTCTTTCATCCTCAATAACTTTTTTTTCTCATTTCATTTTACTGTTTAGGACCTTCAAAACTAAGTTAGGTAGAAATGGTATTAAGGATTATCCTTGTCTCTTTCCTGATCTCAAAAGGAACACTAATTTTTTAAATGATTTTCTGTGATATTTTCTGTATGATATATATACTTTTAAAGTATTTATTTAGTTTTGAGAGAGAGAGAGAGACAGAACGTGAGCAGGGGAGGGGCAGAGAGAGAGGGAGACACAGAATCTGAAGCAGGCTCCAAGCTGTCAGCACAGAGCCTGACGCGGGGCTTGAACTCACAAACTGCGAGATCATGACCTGAGCTAAAGTCGGACACTTAACCGACTGAGCAACCCAGGTGCCTCTGTATGATATTTTTATAGACATTCTGTCAGATTAAGAAATTTTCCTTCTATTCCAATTTGCTAAAATTTAAATTTTATTAAATATTGTTGTATCTATTGAGATTATGCAATTTTATTAATGACAAAAAACATTTTTCAATAAACTCACATTCTTGGAATAAATGAACTTGGTTATAATGTTTTACCATTTTTTTATGTTACTGTTTTTTTTAAGTGTATGTATATATGTATGTATGTATGTATGTATGTATGTATGTATTTAGAGAGAATTAGCAGAGTAGGAATGATGGGGACAGAGGATCTGAAGTGGGCTCTGTGCTGACAGCAGACAGCCCATTGTGGGGCTCAAACTCATAAACCTCGAGATTATGACCTGAGCAGAAGTTGGACACTTAACCAACTGAGCCACCCAGGTGCCCATGCTAATATGTTGTTTAGAATTTTGCTTGGGGTTGTGATTGAACTTTCCTTTTTATTCCTTTTACTGTTCTTCTCACCTTGTTTTATTTTTTTTTAACTTGAGATTTGCCAACCTTATAAAATGAGTTTTCTTCTAATCTTTGAAATACAATATGTATTGGCATTGTATATTAAATGTTTGGTAACATTTATCAGAGAATCTGTCTTGGCCCAGATTTTTTCATTTGGTTTTAAATTATAGATCGAGTGTCTTTCATAGTTAAATACTTCGTGTTTTCTACATCTTTTGTGTCAGTTTTGATAAGTTATGAACTTTCCATGAACTTAATATATATTCATTTGAAATCAATTTAATTATAATATTGCTTATAACTCTCTCCTTATCTTTCTTATGAACACAGGATCTGTACTGAGGACTTTTCTAAGCCAAATACTGAATATTTGTAGCTTCTGTCTTTTTCTTGTCCTTCACCTTCCCTAGAGGTTTGTGGATTTTGTTTGCTGGCTTTTTTTTTTTTTTTTTTTTTTTCAAATAAGCTCCTTTTGACTCTGTGGATCCTATAATATATACTATCATATATAATGTATATACTGTTTTGTTAATTTCTCCTGTTCTATTTATTTTTTTACTTTGTTTCGGTCTGTTTCATGCTTCATTTTCCAATTTTGAGATGGATGTTTAACTCACGTGTTCCTCTTAATACATATGCACGCATGTTATCTTTTTTTCTGCTATGTGCTGCTTTAGTTCATCTTCCAATTTTGATATGTAATATTTTAATTTTAATAATATCAAAATATGTTTTAAGTTTTCCATTATGATTTCCCTGCATTTGGATATATTTTAGTTTCTGTTATTGATTTCTAGTAAAATTTATTATGGTCAGAAAATAACCTTTCAATTCTTTGATATATTTTGAGACTTGATTCATAGGCTGGTACACATTTATTTATTTATTTATTTATTTATTTATTTATTTATTTAATGTTTATTCATTTATCTTGAGAGAGAGAGCATGAGCAGGGGAGGAGCAGAGAGAGAGAGGGACAGACAGAATTCCAAGTAGGCCCTGCTCTGCTAGCCCAGAGCCCAATGTGAGGCTTGAACTCGGGAGCTGTGAGATCATGACCTGAGCTGACACCAAGAGTTGGATGCTTAACTGACTGAGCCCCCGAGGTGCCCCCACAATCAATTTTTAAAAAAGAAGTTTCATGTACACTTGCCCAGCAGATACATCCCTCAACTGTTCCGTTATCATGGTTGTTCAAATATTCTACTTTTTCCCAGTTTTTCTGTTATGTACCTTGAGGGAAACATTAAAAGGTTCCACTATCATCAGATATTTTGCATCTATCCTCATACTTATGCCAATATTTGCATTTTAGTATTCAAAGATTCAATAACAATCTAGTTATTAGATTTAAAAAACTAAAATGTTTTATGGTTCTGGTGAATTAAACTCTTATCATTATGAAGAGATCCTCTTGATTTCTAATAATGCCTTTGCCTTAATTCTGATGTTTATTGATACACAATCTGTTGCTCTCTATATAATAAATGTTGTTTCTAGCATTTCATGTATAAATATATATCTTTTATGTTTAAATTATTAATATTTAAATATTTTTCTATAAATAATAGGGATTTTAAAAAATAAATACAACTGACATTTTTTTAAATGGGATGTGTTTAGTTCTAATATTAAAAGTAATTTTTGATACTAGCCTGTATAGTTTTTTTTTTTTATCACAGTGTGTTTTCATTTGTTCTGTCTGTTCTGTTTCTTATTTCTCTTCTTCTGTTTTTTTTTTTTAAATCATCGTATTTTTTACCCCTGCTGGATTAGCTTAAAGTTATACAATCAGTTTCTCTTTAGTTGTTATTATGAATATTATCATATGCTCCTCTGACTTATCCAAGCCTTAGGCTGATAAACTATTATACTCCTCCCAGATAATATAAGGACTGGAGAGCGGTTTAGCTTCCACTAAACCCCTCCAGACATGACTGTCTACATTTACTATACTCTCTCTCTCTCACAGATTGTTTTTCTGCCTGAAAAACTTCCTTTGATATTGTGATGTTTGGGTCTGCTAGTGGTAAATTCATCAAATTGTTTTTTGTTTTCAAATTGTGTTTTGCTTTCAAAACGTCTTCATCCAGCCTCAACCTGGAAAACTATTTTCCCCAGATATTGAATTATAGGTTGGTAGTTATTTTCTTTCACTCCTTGAAGATACCATTTTATTACCTTTGGTTTCCATTCTTGCTCTTGAGAAGTCAGCTAAACATCTAATTGTTCCTTTTTTGGAGGTAATCTTTTTTTTTTTTTTTTTTTTTTGGTCTATAATTGCTTCTCTTATTTTGTTTTGTCTTTCCCCCCACCCCGTAGTTTTAGTATGATGTGGTAAGTGTAGATTTCTTTTCATTTACCTGCTTGAGATAGAAGAGATTTGTCATCCATAATCTCATCAAAATTGCATATCACATTTTACTCTCTTTCTGAGATTCTAATTAAATCCTTGCTATAGCTTTTTTTATCCTGTGTGTTTCTCTCTCTTTTGTATCTCCTATTCTTTTTTGGTGCTCTGTGCTTCATTTTAGTTAATTTATTATTTTCCCCTTAAATTAACTGTGTCTTCTCAGTTGTTTCAGTCTATTGACAGTGGCATTTGTCATACTATTCTAGAATTCTATTTGATTTTTTCAGATCCATTCAATCAGTTTCTATAATTGCTAATTTCTTGCTTAAGTATTCAAGCTTGGCATTCCTCTTTATTTTTAAATATAACAAGCATAGCTGTTTTACAGTCTAGTTACACGTAACTCCAATGTTTGTAGTTATTCTGTCTCTGTGCCCCTCCCCACCCCCCTCGCCCCAGCATACACTGCCTAGGTGGGAAGAAAGCATATTTATAGTAATTCTTTGATGGTAAGATATTGTTTTCTTCCTTCAAGGATTATGCTAGACACATGAGGACACTAGTAATTTAGTTTCTCCTTAATCTGATTTCAGATTTGAAGATTTTCTGGTCTGTCCAGATGATTTGAATGCTAGGTACAATAAAGATAGTTTAATTCCAGTTAATCTTCTAGGGTATAACCATTTCATATCCACTTACAATAGTGGGAATGATTTAATAGTTCCCCATCTCGGCAAGCACTGGAGACTAAGTAGATCAATATTTTTGTTCTCCTAATTCTGTGTGGCTGTAAACTTTTCAGCTCAGCCTCCTGATCTCATCTTCTGGAAAATAAAAAGACCTTAGAGCAAAAGCAACCTGAGTATAGGGTCCACTTCACTTTTCTGGATTCCAAAGAATCCTGTTTTACTCAGCCTGCTAATTCTTATAAACGTATCCTTATCTAATAAAATTAAGAATTTTTGTTTTAAATTTGTCCTACTTGTAAAGTTGCTTTCAGCAGGAAGGTTGGTCAAAATTACCTAGATAACTATTAATGAAAGTGGAATTATTCTGGAAATTTCAATTTTTCCTTTTGTCGAGGGATCAGGTACTCTAGGGACCCAATGATATGTAGGGATCTTAGCTATAGTGTGTAATCTTACAACAACTGAGGTCCTTATGTTCTGCCTCCATAGGCCACTGAAATCTATCTTCAGGAAGATCAGTAAGTCAAGATCAGAGTCTGTAGCACCTAAGACTATAATGCTATCTCTTAACACATTTATCTGTTGCTTTATATTTCTTCTCTTTATTCACAAGGGGAATCCTTACCGCTCTTCATTTCTCCCTCCCTTCTTCCCTCCTTCCTGTCTTCCTTCCTTTTCTTTTTTAAAGTAATTCATACCCTGGGGAAATATTCTTCATGGACCGAAATATCTAGACACTTGAGGAGTACAACACTCTGAGGAGAAAGATAGCAAACCATCATCTAAAGATGAATTTTTGGAAAAGAGTATGTATGATACCATTTAGTTAAAAGAGTGATCTTTAAGTCTTTTCTTTTGCAGTATAATTTCAATGCTTAGTGTATGTGCTATCAGAATCCTAGAGAGTTGGATGTATAGGAAGGAAGTCATAATCAGATTGATTAGAGTGAATGATAACTAAAGATATCTCATAATATCATGATTGCCATTGTTTTCATGAAAGTATATGTGGGGGTGATAAAAATAGTTACCATATGGAATGTTCGTATACCAGGCGCTTTGGTAGCCTGATGGTGCACACTATTTTAATCCTTAGGTATGTGTTCACAGGGGGATCCTGGAGTTCAGAATTTTAAGTGACTTGTCCAGGTCCAAATTAAGAATGGAGTTTTTCATTTCTCAACCTGACCAAAGCAATCCTTGGGGAAACTTTACTATTCTCTCAAGCTAAAAATTCTGTGTTCTGGTGGTAAGAATGCTATTTTATTCTTATATGGCAGTGATGAGAGATGAGGAAAATGGAGAGGCTCAGCCAATGGGTGCTAATAAACAAATGACTAGAAGTGTGTACACTTTGGACTGGTTTGTAGATATATTCTTTATTGCTAAGCCACGTCTTCCATCTCAACTGTGACCATATGTTCCATTTTTATGAATTTTCTCACTCTCCTCAACTTGCCTTTGATACTGTTTTTATCTGCATCGCCCCCAGAGTTGGAGTTTTCTTGGTCCTGCATCCAACTAGAGACAAGCAGTCATTTCTAGTTTGTTTATGGCAGTTTAGAACTGTCCTTACATAGCTTAATGCTTGGGGCTCAACACTGGTAGTGGTGGGGGGGTTAGTACCAACAAGCAGTAGAAAAATCAGAGTAGTCCTGGGTAATAACTTTCCATCTTTTTTCCCTCCGGCTACTATAAGTGATGGTGGACCTTAGAAGGTAGGATGAGTTCTCATCTATCTTAATTCTCTTTGACAGCATAATATGTGTTTCTCTAGGCTGTATAGGACTTATATTACTAAAAGTTGATTTCATGCCAGGAGGTAAATACAGTGAACAAAAGTAAAGTGTTATTAGTTTCATATATTTTATTTAAAGAAATGTAATTATAATTCTTAGTGCCGCCAAAATAAGTTTACAAAGTTTAAGCTTGCCTTTGCAAGATTAAACTTTTTTTTAAGACTTCTGGATGCAATTGCAAAGGTTGTCTCAAGGAAGGATGGTGTTGTAAGAATATACCAGAATCTACTCTCAGCTATCTGTATGTATTATATAAGTTGTTATTATTAATTATTATTAGTCATGATTTTTATGCTTTGGCCTTTTTAACAATTAAACATTTATTTTTAAAGGTTACACCTCAGTTACACTATCATCTGTAACAAAATTTATGGAAAAAGAAAACAATGTAAAGTGAGAACAGTGCAATATTTATCTTAGACATTCATAAGTTCTACAGAGAAATCTCTGAAGACTGCATCCTTGTAACTTTGTCCCTGAAACAGTTTTACTCTGTCATCCTGCAGGTTTATTTGTTGTACAACTTCACAGTTCAAGGAAGGGCAACTTAGGTAAACATCCTCTAGCAGTTGATGTTTTGGGGAACAATAAACCTAAATCTTACATATTTACTTTATTTTGCCCCCAGGAAGCTATTAAATATTTTCACAACAACCTACCTTCCTTGGCCATTAAGTTTTTGTTTATATGATACCCCAACAGTTTATATTAATGGCTGCTAAAATGTGATTATGTTAAGCTGTTTGTATCAAATTGTGGGGTGCCCTCCAGTGTTACTATTATTTCTATTTTTATGCATACAAAGAAGAATAATCTCAAGCAAACCATTGGCGGATGTTCCTAATTTCATTGCTGGTATGATTTTTAAGTGTTTCAAAGAGAATGCTCACACCATCTAATTAGGAGGTGGTCATCTCAACCCAAGATTGGTTTCTATTACCTGTCAGATGATTTGGTTTCGTAAATCTTGCATGGCAGTGGTATTAAAATCTCTAAGATTTTGTATTTATATTTCTACTGTGGGTGGAAAATTTCCCCCTACACTCATCCCCAACAGCCTCCCAAACCACTGGTTGAAAGAGAGCTGGCTCTTTGTCTTAGCTGACCTAAAGGGCTGAATCTACCTAGTATATCCAGTGTATCCAGAACTCTAAGGAATTACTTTGCTTTGGATTTAGGACTTACAATTTAAATGGATGGTAACTAAAGCAGAAAAAAAAATGTGGAAGTCCCGTCTTCATAATCTGGATTTAACATCCAGTAACCTTTGGGCACAACTCTAACATTACCATCAACAGAAAAGAAAAAAGGGAGAGCGAAAGTATGTGTATATTTTCTATATTACTGTGATTTTTGCTGATTATATGCATATAAATGTAATCAGTATATATGTTAATATGTGTGAGTGCGTGTCTTTTAAGTGAACTAAAGGATGTGATACTTTGTTTCAGTAAAGACACTGAATTTGGAACAGTGACTGCAAAAGCCTTCTCTACTTCCTTTTGACCTAAGAGGCAAATTAAATGTGGGACGTAATAGCTGTTTCCACCTACGCACCTTTCAGTTCTGATGTGGGCCTTAATCTTTCCATTTCTCCCAGAAATGGGGTATTGTTTTGACTTTATTACTTTGGCATAGAAATATGGTTCCGGAAGCTTTCACTTGCCCTTTGAAAATAACCTTTTACTTCATGGGTTAGGGACCCAATGTCATGACATTGTCAGCCTTTGAAAATCACTATGAGAACATCTCAGACCAAACTCCACTTATTATTTGACCCTCCTAAATTCCAGCTTTCATTGCTAGTTCACCAAAATATCCTACATGGCCAGAAATTAGTTGTTAGTTTAGAACCTGGTAGTAGACTGAATAATGGGCCCCCAAAGGTACCTATATCCTACTCTCTGGAATCTGTGTGTATATTATGGAATTAAGGTTGTAGATGGAATAAAGATTGCTAGTTAACTGCCCTTGAGGTGGGAAGATTATACTGGGTTATCCATGTTGCCCAATATAATCACAAGGGTCCTTATAATGGCAGAGAGGCACATGATTGTGTCAAAGTGATGTGATATGAAAGTCTTGGCCAGTAATTATTGGCTTTGAAGATAGAAGTGGGCCAGGAACCAAGAAATATGGGCAACTTTTAGAAGCTGGTAAAGGAGAAAATCAGATTCTCCACTAGAGCCTCTAGAAAGGAATGCAGTTTTGCTGACTTTCTCCTTTTAGCCCAGTAACACCCATTTCAGACTTATGACTTATAGAACTATAATTGTGTGTTGTGTGTATACTGTAAACTTATGTAATTTGTTACAGCAGCAGTAGAAGACTAATTCTGAGACTGTGCCAAATAAATGTTGAAAAGTCTGGACATTTCTCTTTCCTTAATGCATAATCACCTTGGTTAATAGCAGCAAGTTCCTGGAACCATAGGGCTTCAACATAAGACATTGGGGGAATACAAATGTTCAGCCTATAACACAGCCTCTCTAGAGTCAGGATTAAGGGCTGTCCTGGGTGTGTTGCTCATAATAAATCTGTTCTATCAACTGTATCACTAAATCTTTGGAATTTTCAAATAATTTTGAGGACCTCAATTCCATTTATAATAGATTTTCTCAAAAAGATCAGCTAACCTTTCTGTTTTAAAAAATTTTTTAATGTTCATTTATTTTTGAGAGAGAGACAGTATGAACAGGGGAGAGGCAGAGAGAGAGAGAAGGAGACACAGAATCTGAAGCAGGCTCCAGGCTCTGAGCTGTCAGCACAAAGCCCAGCACGGGGCTCGAACTTGTGAACTGCAACATCATGACCTGAGCCAAAGTCAGACACTTCACTGACTGAGTCACCCAGGTGCTCCTATCAGCTCATCTATCAAATGAGAGATAGAATCCTGCTTTTTGAGCTTGTATATTGAATTTAGTCTAGTTAAAAGCAGCCTGCCTCACCAAGGTTTTTGAATCCTTTGTGTCTCTCTTAGTCATCTGTCACAACAGGCCCTTGGTCTGCCAAAATTTCCTTCAGTAATTTTTTTCTGTGTGCCTACTACACACTCAATAAAGTTAAACCTTTCTTGTATACCACTGGTCAGCCGTCCTGTCTTCTAATATCAACCGGACCTTAATTATCTTCAAACTCACATGAGTTAGGAAAATGATCCAAATTTCCTCAACTGCTTTTGTTCCTGATTGTCATCTTGGTCAGTGTGTTTCCTTGGAGAAAACTGAATCCATTGCAGCTAGTTTCGCAGGGAGGAATTCAATGGAAAGTGTGAGTTACCTGGCAAAATTTCTAGGAGGATCAGGGAACCAAGTTGTCATGGTGCAGGAACAAAGTAAGCATCAGAAAGCATCCAGCTGTCATGTGATTATTGAGACAAAAACTTCTGTTGTCACTGCTTGTTTTGAGGGACTTGTAAAGGAGAGGGAAAATGAAAAGGTTGGAACAACTTTTTCTGTTTTGCCTTGCTGAACTTCTTGAATCTGTAATATGTAATATTTCAACAAGGTTGAGAAATGTTCATCTGTTTTATCTCCAATTTGCACACGTTTGCACTTTTTGATGTTCCACAGCTTTGTGGAGTTTCTGTTCGTTTTTAAAAATCTTTGTCTCTTAATAAGATTAGGTATTTGGTGTTGATCCATGTTTAAATTTTCTGTAGCTTTGTCCTTTCCATTCTGATTCACTTCCATCTAATGAACCTAATTACCTACTTATTGTATTTTCACTTAAAGAATTTCCCTGTTTTTGGTTCCTGTATCTCTGCTACAATTTGTTACCTTTTTAATTCATTTTCAGCATGCTTTCCTTTACCTTTTTGATTATATTCATAACTGCTTTCTTAACAGTCCTGTCTATTTCAAATATCTAACTCATCTCATGGTCCGTTCCTTTTAATTGTTTTTTTCCTTGACTGGATTGTATTTTTGTGATGCTTCAAATGATGAATAATTTTGTACTGTAATCTGGGCCTTGAACTTTTGTTGGGGAGAAACGGAGTTTTGTTACAGTGCTGCTGTTCTTGATTTTAGCGGGAGATTGATTGGACTCCAGCTATGAACTCTGTTTACTCAGACGCAGCTCAAAATGCAGTTCCTTACTTTTATCTTTGACTGGGCTGCTTTGAGTTTGTCCTGCATATGCATGGTTCAGGTTTGTGCAGAGATTTAGGTAGAGTCTGAATGTGTAATTTGTGTGTCGACTCTAGCTTTTGTTTTTTTGGGGGGGTTCCTCCTTTTGTTCCAGTTTCTGTGTTTGTCCAAAAATACTTGCATTTTTAAATTTTTTTAGCCCAGAACTACTTCAGGTTTTCTATCAGCAGTAGTACTATACTGCATGATATTGATCAAAGCTTTCCATCAGGATAATGCCTTAAAAATGGAAATTTACCTTGTGCACCTTTTCTTTATTGTGTTGACTCACATCCAAAATCTACCTACTTTATACACTCACTGGTGTCTTTAGGTGATTCTTTTGGTTTGTGTGTTTTTTCCTTGTTGTTTTGTCCTATATTTTGTCTGGACTTTATAATTGTCATCTTTAGGAATTTTTGTCCAGTTGAAGAACTCTTGGTCATAAACCATCCAAACTTTTTTTTAATGCGATTGCAGGCCCATTGCCTAGTTTTTGAAACATAGTCACACTTTTTCTTTTTTAAACATACTTATTGACTGTTTACTTTCTAGAAGGGAAGAAAAGAGTAATTTGGGCAAAGGCCATATGGAATGGTCACAAACGCTAAAGTATTTACTATCTGGCTCTTTACAGAAATAGTTTGCTGACTTTCGTCTTAAGCTATTATTTAGAACTAGTACCTCTTTTGGGGGATGGGTAGGAATAGAGATTTTAGCATATTGAAGATCTGGTTTCCATACCTATACTAATTAAAAGTTACAAATGTCAGTGTCAGTTGGGGAAAAGTTACGTGCTTCAGGGAAGAGGAGACCAAAAAGGTCACTAGTGTGTAGAAAGCACTATAATGACATTGATTGGCTCTGAGTGCACGGAGCATTGCTACACACAGCAACAATTGAGTTCAAGGTGATGGCGATGCCCTATCTGAATGCTTTTGTTAATACAGATACAATTCTAATATATTGTCTTGAAAACCAAAAAATGTATGTGACATTAAAATCATTAAAATCTCTTCATTGAAAATGGCTAAAAAGGAAGGTAAAGAAAGCTTGGACAAAACCTCTAAACTATGTTGGAAAATATCCCAAATATAATTACGATCAAAAACTCAAGAGGGAGGCAATTTCTTTGTTTGATTTTAATTTCCTGCTAATTGAGGCAGTTGCGATTGAAGTAACAAAGCCAAAGAAGAATTTGGTTTTAAATGTGTAATGTCACTCGCTAGTATTGAGTACATAGGAGGGCCCAATGTAGACAAACTGAACACATCAACAACATTTGTATAATTTTTATAAGCTTTGAGAAGACAGCATGCTTGTAAAGTACCTGTGCTTGGCACATGATAGGCACTTAATAATTATAGCAGTAATTATTTTTATTTACCTCCCACATCATGAAGAAATTGCTACTATTCCCACTACTTCTGCTATGAGGTGGTCTCACTTGTAAGATAGATCATGTTAGACAGAGTCTGACAGTGTGTGGTATGTATTAGGTATGCTTTCTACCTCTCTGGTTTTTGCCCTTCTTATCTCACCCCTGGAAAGAATATTTGTGAAGCCCTAATTTGTTTATCAATTTCCTTGATCTTGACCCCAAAATGAATTCTCATGAAGAGAATTATACATCGTGCATGTGTGTGCAACAGACTCCTGGTTCTGCAATTAGAAATGCTTTTAGGGGAATGATGGCAAATGCTAACTCTTTGTGAAAGTCCCACAGCGTTTAGAAGACAGATGGATTTTTTATGCCACCAAAAGAGCTAACGTATGTGTCAGTGACATTCTGCAAATAAATGAACAATGTTTCTGAGGCTTCTAAATTTGAAATCAGAGATGATAGGTAGCACTCATCCTGTAATTAAGTTATGCTTACAAGCTACTGGGTAATAAAATAGAGTTTAGGCAATCAATCAATTTTACAGCATATTTTTAATATCTCCAGATATTTGTGGGAATTGATTGCTATTGTTTCATTAGGTAACATCATTGCATTATTTTAAGGTTGATATCATTAGCCACAAGCACATTTAAAAATACAAGAACGAAATGTTAAAAGGTGACCTTCCATCTTAGAACACAGATAAATAGTAAACGAGCTCCATAACCTCCAGCATTGATGTTTCAGGGCAATTTAATAACAAGACCCTTAACTAAAATACTCAAGTGTGGTACTATATATCACATTTAGAGGCATTCACAGACCTATAAGGGTAATTAGTTACTGTGACTTTTCCAATCCCACCATATTAAATTCAATTAATCTATCATTGATTGGAAGATACTTGGTTTTATTAGACATTTTCTAGGCATTTGCAGTCATTAACAACACTTGTATATTCATAGTTGTAGCCTGGAGAGACAATAGCTGACACATTATATTTAGTTTTTATGAAGGTTGTGGCTCAAGGTCAAGAGTATGTGTGTGTGTGTGAGAGAGAGAGAGAGACAGAGAAAGAGAGAGAGAGACAGAGAGGGGAGAGAGAGAGAGAGAGAGAGAGAGAGAGAGAGGATATTTTGCTGAGATCCCTTTAAGTTTGAAAATACAGAGCTCCCTCGCCCCACCCTACAGGTTTTTCACACAGCCTGTTATCTCCAAGAAGGCAGACACTAGATTTTGGTGCTTTCAAATATGTGTCACTTTGCACAGCATTATGCTCTTATAGATATTAATTCTGATTCCAAAGAAATAGGAACTGATATTAAAACTGTTACAAAGTAAAGAAGGGAAATACATGGAGCAAGAATTTATCTCAATTATTCTAAATGGCAGTCCTCAAATGACATTGGGGTAGTGTATCTTAGTCATGATGAACTACGCATCTGGAGTCAGAGATACATGAGCTTGAGTTCCAACTCTTCTCAGCTTCTTTGCTGAGATGGCTGAGACTTGCTGATAGTGAACAAGGTAATTATATTCTTTAACTCTTACATTTATTCTTGATTAATAAGAAAATAAAAGCACCCATCGCGTTGGTTTGTGTGAATTATTGTCATTTTATGTATTTGTTTGGTGATGTCCAAACAAGCGGTTACATTACTGAAAACATACTGTGTCTCTGAGATGTGTGGAGAATGCACAGTGCTCCAACTGCCATGTGGCAAGAGAGAGTACTAAGGAAATAGCACCTGCTGCTGCTAGGTGCCTACCAAGTAGTCATTCCTTCTTTCATTTTTGCAGACAGAATTCAGATTTTATTCACATTTGGGGGGAAGAAAGGCACTCTGAATGGGGCATGGCTAGTGCTTCATCTCGTCAATGATACTATTACTATACCTTTTTACCTGCTTTAGGATTCATCCTGTGATCCTGTTCTGACTAAAAAGTCCTGACGGTAACTGTGCTGTGAAACTTTGGGGAACAGTTTTCTGTGTGACTGAAAGGAAGAGGTGCATAAGGGGTACATCACTCCCTTCCCCACCTTTGCCTTTGAACACAGTTACATGTGACTGTGAGGCTTGCAACAGCCCCAGGTGATCTTGGGGAGGGTTTGGGAGAAGCGTAAGTGATGGAAAAGCCTGGCAATTGTGAGCTGGTGGAATTAACCTCTGAACTCCTTGCCATTCAAGATTTATTAATACAACCTATGTTTAAGCCACTGGCAGCAGATATGCTGTTACTTAAACCAAAAGCATTTTAAGTTTGCTGCTATAGTGAAAAATGTATGATTCTGTTAAATTGTTTCCTTGGGAGACCCCAAATGAAGAAAGAAAGGAAAAATATCCCCAAATGCTTAAATCTAACAATCGATATATTTCATTTTTACATTGATTCAGTACATGTCCCTTAAGCTCCAAAAGTGAAACAAAAATTTGTAAATGCTAGGTGGGGGGTTATTAAGTGAATTAGCATAGTTAATGAGCAACAGCACTTTGTACTGAAATCCTAAAGGCTTAGACATAAGTACATCCGAGCAGGATGAATAAGCTTTACCGCCTTCAGGCAATACTTACTTTCTCTGAAGTAAGTGAGGATATAATGATCCCTACCTCTAGTATCACTTCAAAGATTGGTGATTAATATTACCATTCATTATTAAGCACTATCCCTAACCTCAATAAATAATACTTAAATGAATGAACAAGTGGCATGTTTTCTCATTGGTACTAATGATCTATTTTGCCTAAAGTTTAGTTCTCCTAAAAGAGTGGAACAAAATTCATTTTAGAAAACATCACTTGACAATACCAGTTATTAGAAATTTAAATAAAGTTGAAATGTTTATGAACCTAGGACCCTTCAGAAGATGCCATCTATGCTCTGTTTATTATCTCGTGGATTTTCGCCTCGGCATCATATTGCAGCATTAATTACATATATTTTGTTTTAACAGTTTAGGCCAAAATGAAATTTATGTATATTCACTTCTTTTGTTTGAAAAGAGCTGTCTGGAATAATCAAATAAAATTTCCTCACTTTATTTTTTTTTTTTTTTCAACGTTTTTTTTTTTTTTTTTTTTAATTTATTTTGGGGACAGAGAGAGACAGAGCATGAACGGGGGAGGGGCAGAGAGAGAGGGAGACACAGAATCTGAAACAGGCTCCAGGCTCCGAGCCATCAGCCCAGAGCCTGACGCGGGGCTCGAACTCACGGACCGCGAGATCGTGACCTGGCTGAAGTCGGACGCTTAACCGACTGCGCCACCCAGGCGCCCCAAAATTTCCTCACTTTAAAAGAGTCAAGTAAGGATGGCTTCTCATACAAATTATAGTTAATGCACACAGAAAATTTGTGCGTGTGCGTGTGCGTGTGTGTGTGTGTGTGTGTGTGTGTGTGTGTGTGTATTTGCATGAGGCAGGCTGGGTAGGGCAACAGAGTGGTACGGCTTATAGGGAAGTTGTGAGACTGTGGTCTAACATAGGGGAGGGCTGCTACCCACCAATTATCACCACATGAGGATGTGGAACCCTCTGCTTTCCTCTACCAAGGTAACCATGGTCCTGTATCCATATTCTACACTCTCTCGCTTTCCTTTCTGATAGTTTGATCTCATATATAGTTTTTTAAAGGAGTCTGCCAGTTTCACTGACATAAAATTAAATGCATATGATAATGACTATAAGAGCATCAATATATTCTTTCTTAAGCAGGGAATTTTCAGAAACAGAAAGCTTCTTTCCTAATTTCCACCTATGTTTTACTGGAGTATATATGAACATCAAATGGAAAATTACAAGCAGCTAAAGAATTTGGAATCTTATTGAATATAACCCCAAAATAAGATATATGCTCAAATCACTTAAACAGTTATTAACAACTGTAATCAAGGTTACCATTTATTGAGTACCTACTATGTGGTTGGCAATGTTCTAAGCACTTTATGTGTATTAAGTTGCTTAAATCCATTATATTACTGTTACTCCTATTTTATGGAAAAGAAAACTGGGGCACATAGAAGTTTATTAATTTGCTTAAGGGTACCCAGCTACTAAGTGGCAGATCTGAGATGTGACTGGAATATGATTGAGGAACTCAGCTATAGATGCCATGCTCTTAACTCTCACACATTACTTGGAGGAGGTCAGATTTACATTAGTAATCATTAGTGAGGGCTAATGTTCAGTTCTTAAATGCTTAGGGATTCTGACAAATAAAAAAATCAATAAGGCTTTGAATAAATTTTGGTGGTTCCTGGTAGGAAGAAAGATCTTCCTAGGAACCTGAATACAAGTTACGCTTTGGATGGGCAGTGCATAAAGGAGGGTGTGCCTTTGGGCAGGACAGAAAAGCATGAGTCAAGACACAAGTGCAGGAGTGAGCTGGTAACATATATGAGACATAAAGGACATGGAAAAAGTAGTCTCAGAAAAAATGATTTTTGTATCTGTCTGTTGTCTTTTCCTCCTTTGCTGTGTCCATATTTTTCTATTCCCTTCAGAGCCTCCTCTTACTTGCATGATGTGACAACCTCAGTAATGACTCCCGCTAAATCTCCACACCCTAATTCCCAGAACCGTTGAATAGGTTACGCTGCATGGTAAAAGGGACTTTGCAGGTGTAACTTGGAATATGAATGTCAAAACAGGCAGATCATCCTGGTTCATCTGGGTGGGCCCAGTCTTATCCCAGGAGCCCTTAGAAGCAGAAAACTTTTTCAGGTTGGAATCAGGAAGATGCAGCAACAGCAGAAGGGAAACCAGAGTTGATCCTAAGCCTGCAGGGGCCTCAGGATTCTGTTTCTGCTCTGAGATACGAAAGTCCTGCGTGAGGACTGGAGAGTGGCTTCTAGAAGTTACGGTGTCCCTAGCTGACAGCAAGTAAAGGAGGGGAACTAATCCTATGACTTTATCAAACTGGATCTGCCAACAATGTGGAAGTGCTTGGACTGGATTCTTCCCCAGAGGCTGGGGTAAGGAGCACAGCCCTGCTGACAGCTTGGTTTTCATCCATTGAGATCTTCCTCAGGTTTCTTTCTTTTCTTTTTAAATATTTATTTATTTTTGCAGGAGAGAGAGACAGCGTGTGAGCAGGGGAGGGACAGAGGGAGAGGGAGACACAGAATCCGAAGCAGGCTGTCAGCACAGAGCCCGCTGCGCGGCTTGAACTCACGAACCGAACCGTGAGATCATGACCTGAGCCAAAGTAAGAGCGTTAACCCACTGAGCCACCCAGGGACCCCAAGACCTTCGTTAGGTTTCTGACCTCCAGAAACTGTCAGATAATTGTTGTGTACTGTTATGAGGCACCAAGCTTTGTTGTAATCTGTTGTAGCAGTAGTGGAAAATTAATACAGACAATGTACAAAAGACTATAAGGGTGGGGGGGGGGGCGGCACATGAGCAAGTAATGTAAAATTTCTATCACTTTTCTTTACTCCCTACTTCAAATCCAGGTAATAATGGGGATATGTACGCATGTGTGTACCTACACGCATGCATACATATACTCCCCAAATCTTTTTCTCAGATTACTCAGCAGTCTGGTGTTAAAAATTATCCACTTCTACTCTTTTTCTGTCTAGATTTTTAACTAAAAGAGTCATTATTCCTCAAAGTGCTTTAAAAATGGTAAATTGAATACTCAGTTTTTCCCCTCTTCACAGCAGGAGTTTTCACTTCACTGGGATATTTTCATCTGAGTCAATACTTAAAGGAAAACAGTACAGCGGGACTTTGTTATTGAGAGTTCTATGAGATGGGATTCTTTATAGGCTTTTATATGGAGGGAATAGAGAGAAAACTGTTTTTTCTGCTAGTATTTTGGAATATAACAAGAAAAATTTAGTCATGAGAAAGATGCTGGTAACTCAGGTTGGTTGTAGTTTCCAAAACATGAAGTGTATGCCTTTTGCCCAAGGGAAGGATTCCAGAATTGAATCTGTTTTTTCTCTTGGTGTATCTTTGCATTACTTTTCATATTCTAGGCTTTACCATGGTCTGCTGCCCTCATGTGGATCTATTTGTGAAGATTAAAAACAACTGTGTAATTAAAGTTAATAACTTCACCTTTTCTCTTTCAAACATTAATTTGTTCCATTTTGTGTTTATGAACATAATAACACTTAATTTTTGAATAATTATTTTTTAACATCAAAGATACAGAGAATATCTGAAAAGATTATTTTATCCCAGACAAATTGTCATCAAAAATATAGAAAAATAACCACCAAACCTCCTAAGCTTGGGGTAGAGGCTTTATTTTCTTTCACTGATTGAATTTAAATTGAATTTAAATACTTTATGTTGATTAGCTATTTTGTTGTTGTTATCCAAATAATTAAAGCTATGTTGAATAGAAATGTCTTTTTTGGGGGACCAAACTTCTAAAATGACTTGACACTAAGAGGAATGTAGAATCTGAAGTGCTACATGCTTAACCTTAAGTCAAAATAGAATTACAGAGATTGCTAGATTGGGCTGAATTCTAATGATTTAGGTTATATTTATTTAATCATTTTTGAGAATAGCTTTAAAAAGTGTGCTTTATTTCATGTTGATTCCAGAATTTAGACCATTGATTACCTCAGTGTTTAAAGAAAAAAAATAGCTTAAATAATTATTCTTTATAATTGTTCTGTTATCAAGATAAGTTATTTAGAATCTCCCCATGTTAATTGGAGCTGGCACTTAACTTGTGACTCCATGGTTCAGGCCAGTAGAAACCAAGCCCTTTGCACCACACAGGTATAATAAATAGTTAGGGGTAAAATTTTTAGATTTTATAAGGTATTTCTTAATGTTTTAAGCTGGTTATAATACATCATCATTCTACGATGTTTGGGGAAATTTTACGAAGCAATTAAAATCACCTATGACTATACCATCAAAATAGTGTTAGTATTAATATTAGTTTTAAGACTTTTTATGCATATGTAATGGGATAACATTTTGAGAGAAAATAAATATGATTTTTTATGCCTTTCTTATCACAAAATCTTCCTTTTATTTGACTCAAGGTATTTTATCTGGAGGAAATTGTTATATAAGATATATAAAAAAGAAAGAACGATAATAAATTTTTGACATTCGGAATAAGATTGTCTAGGAAGTCTTCAAAGCCAGTCTTCATAAAATAGAATGATTTTTCTAAATTTATTGTAGCACACATTTAACCTTCAAAGGGCAGATTAGAGTTTTTAATAATTTAGAGAAAACATCCTGTCTTCCACTGACGCTTAAGATGTTAGAATTGGGAAGAAGTTGGAAATGTGACCAAGGAAATGTGGGAACATAAGAAGGAAAAAAGAGGGGTACCTGGATGGCTCAGTTGGTTAAGCAGCTGACTTCGGACTACGGCTCAGGTCATATCGCAGTCCGTGAGCTTGAGGCCTGAGACATGCTCTGTGTTGACAGCTCAGAACCTGGAGCCTGCTTCGGATTCTCTCTCTCTCTCTCTCTCTCTCTCTCTCTCTCTGACCCTTCCCCGCTCATGCTCTGTCTCCCTGTGTCTCTCAAAAAATAAATCAACATTAAAAAAAATTGAAGAAAAAGGAGATTGAGTCAGTCAAGATCTAGGGCTAATTGTGTCCTTTATTTTTCTATCTCCAATCCAAGGATCTTATCCAATTTAAACTTAAATTGGGTGAGATTGGGGATGGTAGTGAGGGCAGCAATTTAGAAATCAGGGTCAAGAAAGCCCTGAGGACAGAATGGAATTGAACTAAAATGAAGTGGTCATTCCAGGAGACAGAGCTGTGAGACTAGGCACAGTGAAGGAGAGAGTGTGCATGTAGTTTATAAGCAAGATTCATTTGTTTGCTATATGGTGCCATGTTGAAATGAGTGCCAGCATGCCAACAGGGCCAGGCCATTGGAGGGACATAAGGGACTCACGGCAGATGCTACAGATAGATCAGGAGGTGAATGGAAAATACAGTAAAGCTTCAAAAATGATTTTAACCAGTGAGAGTTATGTGGAAGTCACGTCAACAGGAAGCGCTACTGAGAGAGGGCTGAAGGGGAAAACAGAATGAGTTGTGTCATCTGTTGACATCAAGCTTAAATGTTAACACAGGAGTCAGGCAGACAAGAGGTATTGCCACTGAGCCCACAGTAGCCAATGAGCAGCTTGCTGATGCAGTGATCTGCTTCTATTCAGCAAAGTCACATGAGCTTTTTTGCCTTCATTTATCTGGACATCATCTTGAAAAGGAGCAGGAAGGGCACCTGGGTGGCTTGGTCGGTTAAGCGTCCGACTTCAGCCAGGTCACGATCTCGCGGTCCGTGAGTTCGAGCCCCGCGTCAGGCTCTGTGCTGACAGCTCAGAGCCTGGAGCCTGTTTCAGATTCTGTGTCTCCCTCTCTCTCTGCCCCTCCCCTGTTCATGCTCTGTCTCTCTCCATCTCAAAAATAAATAAACGTTAAAAAAAATTAAAAAAAAAAAAAAAAAAAAAAAAGAAAAGGAGCAGGAATTTGATGAGGAACAAAATTAAAAGGAAGCTCAATCACTATCGGAAAAGACTAATTATATTTTTAAAATGGTTTGACTAAAGATTAAGTCAGCGTTAAGTAAATACAGGTTCCCCTGCTACCCAAAGGTGGGGGGATTTGAGAGGAGGACCACATTAGTTTTTAAAGATCATCTAATTTTAGTGTAAGTGAATTTTAAAAACCTTACATCGCAAAGATTAAAATATGTACATAAATATTTATGCATCTATGGAAATATTATTATGTAAGTATATGGTTGACCTTTGAACAACACAGGTTTGAACTGCATGGGTCCACTTATACATGGATTTTTTTCTCAATACAATCCTATAAATACATTTTTATGTTTGTTATAGTTTTCTTAATATTTTCTTTGCTCTAGCTTACTTTATTGTAAGAATATAGTATATAATGCATATGACATACAAAATATGTGTTAATTGTTTATGTTATTGGAAAGGCTTATGGTCAACATAGAAAATTAGTAACTAAGTTTTTGGGAAGTCAAGTCATACATGGATTTTCAATGGTGAGGGGCAGGGGAGGGTGTTGGGGCACATAACCCCTTGTTGTCTAAGGGTCAGTTGTGTATGTGAACACAGGCACACATGCACACACATACTAAGGAAATCCTGCCATTCTATCTGATATTATATAACATAACTATTTTCTCCTTTCAAAAATTAAGTTTGAAGTCATATGTTTAAAACCATTGTTATTCTGCACAGTGAAGGTAACCATCAACAAAACTTAAAGGCAGCCTACAGAATGGAAGAAGATATTTGCAAATGACATATCTGATAAAGGGTTAGTATCCAATATTTATAATAAACTTATCAAACTCAACACCTGAAATACAAATAACTCAGTTAAGAAATGGGTAGAAGAGATGAATAGACACTTTTCCAAAGAAGAGAACCAGATGGCTAACAGACACATGAGAAGATGCTCAACTTCATTTGTCAGGGAAATACAAGTCAAAACCATGATGAGTACCACCTCACACCTGTCAGAATGGCTAAAATTAACAACACAAGAAACAACAGGTATTGATGAAGATGCAGACAAAGGGAACCCTCTTGCACTGTTGGCAGGAATGCAAACTGGTGTAACTACTCTGGAGAACAGTATAGAGGTTCCTCAAGAAACTAGAGATAAACTACCTTACGATCCAGCACTACTAGGTATTTACCCAAAGGATATAAAAATACATATTTGAATGGGTACATACAGTCTGATGTTTATGGCTGCATTATCAACAATAGCCATATGGAGAGAGCGGAAATGTCCATTGACTGATGAATGGATAAAGATATGGTATATAGACAATGGAATATTAATCAGCCATCAGAAGGAATGAAATCTTGCCATTTTCTGTGGCATGGAGGGAGCTAGAATGGATTATGCTAAGTGAAATGAGTCAGAGAAAGGCAGATACCATATGATTTCACTTATAAGTGGAATTTAAGAAATTCCCATAAGATGAACATATGGGAAAGGGGGGAAGAAGAGAAGAGAGAAACCACAAAAGACTTAAATGATAGAGAACAAACTATGGGTTGATGGAGGGACATGGGTGGGAGAAGGGCTAGATGGGTGATGGGTATTAAGGAAGGCACTTATTGTGATGAGCACTGGGTGTTGTACGTAAGTGATGAATCATGGTGTTCTCCTGAAACCAATATTGTACTATATATTTAAAAATTTTTTTATTAACTTTTTTTTTAATTTTTGAGAGACAGGCAGGCATGAGCAGGGGAGGGGGAGAAAGAGAGGGAGACATAGAATCTGAAGCAGGCTCCAGGTTCTGAGCCATTTGTTAGCACAGCGCCTGACCGGTGGCTTGAACTCACAAACTGTGAGACCATGACCTGAGCTAAGCTGGATGCTCAACATACTGAACCACCTAGGCACCCCTGCATGGTATATTAACTAAAATTTAAATTAAAAAAAATAAAAACGTTATTTATATTGTGAAATATAATTTATAAATAATTATAAAACATACCTTTATGGAATAAATTCACACATCAGAATCTTACTATATATTCCTTCTTAGTCATAATCATTTCCCTACTCCAAGAAGTATTCACTAACATGCCTTTATAAAAGTTCTCTTATTTTTATGTAGACTTTATCACCTATACATATTTCTCTAAATAATGTTGTATATTTTGCTTTTCTTCTTTATTTAATGAAATTATATTGTGTATAATTATGAATGAAATTGCAGGTACATAGTATTACATCATATGACTAGGTAACACATTTTTATTCATCCTATTATAAAAACATGAATTTTCACTACTTTGCTATAACAAACCCACTGCTCTGATCATTATTTTTTATAAAGAATATATTTTTTAAGCTTTTTAAATGTTTTTATTTTTGAGAGAGAGACAGAGTGTGAGCAGGGGAAGGGCAGAGAGAGAGAGAGAGACAGAATCCGAAGCAGGCTCCAGGCTCCAGAGCTGACAGCAAAGAGCCCAACGTGGGGCTTGAAGTCACAAACCGTGAGATCATGACCTGAGCTGAAGTCGATGCTTAACCAACTGAGACACCCAGGCGCCCCTAAAATATATTTTTTAATATTTTTTTTTTTTGAGAGATAGAGATAGACCATGAGTGTGGGAGGAGCAGAGAGAGAGGGAGACCCAGAATCTGAACTAGGCTCCAGGCTCTGAGCTGTCAGCACAGAGCCCAACTTGGGACTCATACCCACCAACCGCGAGATCTTGACCTGAGCCAAAGTCGGAAGCTTAACAGACCGAGCTACCTAAGCGCCCCTGCTCTGAACATTCTTGTACATGTATATCCTATGGAAAACAATATGAATGTCTCTAGGGTATATAATACGGGCAAAATTGCTGTAGCACAGGGTATATATATTTTCCACTTTATTTGGAATGCCAAGCTATTTTTCAAATAGACTAGACCAACTACATCATGCTAAGTAGTCCTTGAAACATTTTTACTTGAATAGTAAAATGTTTACTTGGTTGTTGGAATATAGGTTGTTTTCCTTTATTTATGATTATATATTATGCTACAATCAATATCTTTGTGCAATTTATACATTGGGTCAAAGTTCCTATTTTTCAGTCATCAATTTTCAGATTTTAAAATTATTTTGATTAAGAGCTTCATCAGTTTTGTGGTTCTGTTCCCCTCCCACGTGTTTCTGTTTTTATGGCAAGAGGTAAGCAAAACAATAAAGGTAAAATGTGTTTACATAAATAATCACATTTCTAGGAGAGATTTTAGGGCTGCCAGTATTGAAGTATACCTGGGGAAAAAAGTTAAAGTTTAAATAATTCTTAAAAAGGTCCTCCAGTATATATCAAATCTGTAATTGTTTTATATTAACTTAAAATGGCATTGGCTATTCATAAACATATTTTTAAAGTTTTTTTATAGCCATATATTTTCTATGAAATTCCCTGAGATTTTATTTCAAAATGTATTTCCTTTTGGATACACAGTCATTTTTAAAGGGTTAACCTTGCAGAAAAGTAAGTTGTGAATCGAGAATGGCCATTCTGGGTATTAACCTCTAAGGGAAAGGTAAATCTACTGAGACTGTAGAAGAAGGAACTGAACTGATGCCAGTCCATTTTATTTGGATTGAATTGCCTACAACTAGAGGTGAGTTAACCAGAGCCCTCAATTTCTTTCTTTCTTTTTCTTTTTTTTTTTCTTTTCCCTTTAGTAGTGGCCTGACTGATTTGATTTCAAGTCGCCTGGGGTTTTAAGAAACAAAATCCTCCTCCATTAAAACTGTATAGTGTTTATGACCACCACAGGGATGGTTTAAAAAACAATGAAAAAAGTTGACTTATGAAAAATAAAGCTGGCTAATTACAGCAAATGGGCTTAATTTAAAAACCACAGGTGCCTCTTTTATAAGCTTTTCTTGAGCTCTTGCCCATAGCTTGTTTATATGACATGGATCAAGCTGAAATCTTTGCTGTGGCCAGCTTTAAATGGGAAACATTTGGTTCACCTCTATTTACAGTTCAGACCACATATGATGTCATAGAAATGATAAAACCTATAAAAGCTTATTTCTGCCTTGAAGAATATTGCATCTGCTTCATTATTTATGGAATTTAAGTAAAATGGTATCAGTTAATGTGCTGAGAAATCATTTGCTATGTATTTTAAGTAAAAATAAAGAGTTAACTCTATAGTTCATATTATTTTACATTTAGAAATCTGCAGTTTGAGAGTATTAAGATATATTTAGTGAAAGCTAAAATAACTTTGGTCACAGTGGATATCCATATGCTTATAAGTAAGATGTATGTGATTTTATACTCTAGGGTCTAAAATGTTTCCTCAGATATATGTATATATATTTCACACTTAATGTTTTATTTGCAAGTTTATTTCAATTAATTTGGTTATTTAGTGATATTAAACTCTTACAAATGAAATGTATTCTATGCAGAAGACTCTACAATCACAGAAGGAATGAGAATATCTGTTTTTTTCTTTGCCTAACTCCTGACACATATATTTTCTTGATATATTTTTTTCATGGATGTGATAAGTTTTCAAATCTCCTTACTCTAGGTGCTTAGAGTTCAGGTTAGTTCCTTGGGGTCCTTGTATTTCTAAATCAAGCAGGCATCTAATCTTCCTGCCCTTGAGTAGTTAGAACTTCTGGGCTATAATCAGAGATTTAGAACAGAATCACAAAAGAGAACCAAGGAGGAAGCCAATGAGTCTCACAGATTACGCTATTGAAATTAACCTAGAGGGGCGCCTGGGTGGCGCAGTCGGTTAAGCGTCCGACTTCAGCCAGGTCGCGATCTCGCGGTCCGTGAGTTCGAGCCCCGCGTCGGGCTCTGGGCTGATGGCTCAGAGCCTGGAGCCTGCTTCTGATTCTGTGTCTCCCTCTCTCTCTGCCCCTCCCCCGTTCATGCTCTGTCTCTCTCTGTCCCAAAAATAAATAAAAAACGTTGAAAAAAAATTAAAAAAAAAAAAGAAATTAACCTAGAAAAGTATAGAGCACAGCAAAACATACCCATTAAATGTTGCCAATTACTTTTCAATACAAACACTCTGTCATAAACAAATCACCTAAAATCCACTAAATAACATCATTTCAGGTACCATATTGAATCTGTGCATAGATTAAAATGAGCTATGAAATCCCATATATAATTAGGTGTACATCTATTCACTTTTCATATTTATCAGGGAAAAATCCATGCAAGCTATTTTGGTTTGATTATCTTCTATATTAGTTTTACCATTATGTTTGGACAGCATGTGTTATATTGCAGAATGAGACCCTCAGGTTCTTCATCTGTTAAATCAAGCTGACACGTCCTCTCTTGTAAAGTTCTTGGTGGAATTGCAGGGACCCAGTAAATGGTACAATTATGTTGTTGTTATTGCATTAATCCATAAATTTATAGCATTTCTTGTCTGAAAAAAATCACTCTGTTTTGCAAAAATATTTTTTTCTCAAGAATTACTAATTACATGAGGTTTGGCACTCGAGCAAGTCAAATATGTGTATATATCAATAGCAACTGTATACAAAGATTTTACTACATATTCAGGAAAACTTAATGTAACATGATTTCTATCAAAAGATAATTCCATCCTCATGATTTTATGTTTCCAAAAAGGAAATAATCCCGATTACTGAGGAAAGATAAATAGGAGATTTTCCCATGGCCATGATTACTCACTATCTGAATAATAGCAGACAGAGTTTAGTACCCACTGCATTGCAAGTACTGTGCTATTGCATAATAAACACATTATTTCTAACCCTTACAACACAAATATTATCCTCATTTTTGATATGATAAAAATGAGAGGTGAGGAAGTTATATAACTTGTCCAAAGTGATCAAAATGTGAACTGAATGCAAGTTTGTCTGACTTCTGCTTTCCCAAGTTTTCTAGAAATGCTGTCATCATCTTTCATTGAGGTTGGCTCAACTAGCCAACTGATGCGTATAGACTTCTAAGCCTAGAGCTACTTTACCTGCATTTGGAAAGTTTAGGAATACCTTAATATTGTTTAATCTGTTCTGTGCTACCTTTGCTATAAGAATATTCAGTTGACTCATTTTTTCTTTTCTTAGGATATTGCTGACAACAGTAGAGCTTAAATGCTTTGCTCAGCAACAACAAATTTTTCCAGCCATAGCTATATAAGATACATTGCTATTGCAGTGTTCTCCTTTAAAGAGTGAGTCTGTAGAAAATTGAACCTCACAAACTCTGCAGCATAGCTAAGACTTTAAATATATATAATGGGAATGACATTTGATATTTCATTTGCTACTGAATTATAGAACTTTAGAAGTTGAACGGTCATCATAAACTGGTTCAAACTCAAGACAGACGCAGAGGATTTTCAAAGAACTGGAACTAGAATATAGGTTTTAGACACATAAGTGGCATCTGCCTAGAAGATTGAGATAAATGTCTTAATGCATTAAAATTTGGGCTGAATGTAAGTTTCATGCGTTCTCTCAGCAATCACTAAATGCCTCCTGTGTCTCAGATACTCTTCTTTCAGGCCTTGGAAACCCAGTGGTTAAGGAAATAGGTAAGGTTCCTTAGTCTGTAGTGAAAGAAAAAATAATTTCACAAGCCAGAGAACAAATAAATGAAAATGCATTTCAGATTTTGACAAATGTAATAATGAACAACGTACTTTGAGGTTGAGGTGTGTGTGTGTGTGTGTGTATGAAGGTGTGTATGGAATACTTTAGGGATAACCCACCTGGAGGATATGACTTTTAAGCTGAGACCTCTTTGGAAAGGTAATATTTGAGACCTAAATTATAAGAACAAGCAGACTGGGTGCAAACCTGGCATCAGAGTGTTTCAGAAAATGTTAAGGCCCTGAGGTCTATAAATCAAGGTTTGGAAAATTTAAGTCAATAGAATTAAGGCCAATATGGTTAAGAGATAGTGCATAGGAAGCTTAAATTTTCTACATTGAAAGGGCCTGAGGAATAAATCTGGAAGTAGAGTTAGGGGATTATCTTGACACTTATAAACACACTATTTTTAGTTTGACTGCAGATTCATTTGGGACAACTATGGGAAGGCAGACAAAATTTACAGGGATCTTAAAGGCCTTCCTTTGGCAATCAGAAGCTACCCCATGCCGTGTGTTGGGTGAGTTATGGGTAGAGGTCAGATCGTGTATGTCTGACTAAATCATGTAGTCCATGTTAGGCGGGTTGCATTAAGTGTGATGTTAAGTAATATTACATATTTTATAATTTTCAAGGATCGGTATGACTGCCATATAAAGAATGGGAGGAGAAATCTTTCTATTAAGAGATTAATGCTTTCTGATTTGTTCAATCATATATTTAATCATCTATTTTTACAGCAGTCATGTATTTAATATTAAGTTCCTACCGTCAGCTAAGCACTGAGGAAATAGCAGAAACGAGGGCAGAAATATAAAAATAAATAACACAAATATCAGATGGTGATAAGTGCTTCATTCCAAACATAAAACAGGATAATAGGATAGAAAGTGAAGTGGTTCTAGTGTGTCTTGCTAATTTATGCAAGTGTTTGGGGAAGACATCTCTGTTTATGACATTTGAGCACAAACCAGAAGCCGATAAAATAGTAAATAAGGTAGATATTTATCAGAAGGACATTCTACTGTCAGTACAGAGGCATTGGGAATAATTTTTTAAAATATTTTTTCCTTCATTTTTCCAAAAAAATGCAAAAGAAGATTCAGAATTGTGTCCTTCTATACCTGGCATATCTGTTGATTAAATATATAAATATAAATATAATTATAAATTCAATATATATTGCAACATCTTTAGTCACTATGTATTACAGCATCTAGTAGCCTTCAAAAAGGATATTACCATCTAGAAAGGGAAACAATGAGAGACCTACAGTAATAATTCCGCAATCCTGCTGGGTAAATATTGTCTTGTACCTCTCTGACCTTGAGATAGGAAATATTCCTTGTTTAGGACACAGTCCTGCCTCTACTCTAGCTCTTCAGACCCTTGTTTTTCATGGTTCTTGGCTTCTTTTTCTAAAAATTCATTCCTTTTCTCTTATGCCCATGGCTTTATCTAAGGAATTTAATGAAGAATATGCTCTCTTTTATTTATTTTTTTTTAGAAATTTTTAATGTTTGTTTATTTTGGAGAAAGTGGGGAGAGAGAGAGAGGGAGAGAGAGATTGAGAGCAGGGGAGGGGCAGAGAGAGAGGGAGACACAAAATCCGAAGCAGGCTTTAGGCTCTGAGCTGTCAGCACAGAGCTCGACATGGGGCTCGAACTCACGAACTGTGAGATCATGACCTGAGCTGAAGTCAGACACTTAACCAATTGAGCCAGCAGGAACCCTAGATTATGTTCTCTTTTAA
Source organism: Panthera onca (assembly GCF_046562875.1). Taxonomy (NCBI): domain Eukaryota; kingdom Metazoa; phylum Chordata; class Mammalia; order Carnivora; family Felidae; genus Panthera; species Panthera onca. The sequence goes on from NC_138342.1 coordinate 50,577,943, forward strand.
GGGCTGAATAATATCCTACCCATAAATACTGGGAATCTGGAAATCCCTCTTTGAAGATTGAATATTTGTCAATAATTTAGTTTTACCATACTGGATCTTAACATTCTGGTTTTTATTAGTCATGTATTGATCTGTGATTAATTGGATATTTCTATTTTTATTATAGATGAAAATATTTTTTTCTTCATAAATATTTAAGATTAAACTACTAGGCATAGTGAACCCAAAGAATCAGACACATTCCATGTCCTCCCAAAATTCCACTAAGGGCATTGGTAAGAATATCAAAAGTTGGGGTGCCAGGGTGGCTCATTCGGTTAAGTGTCAGACTCTTGATTTCGGCTCAGGTCATTTCTCATGGTTGGTGAGATTGAACCCAGTGCTGATCTCTCTACTGAGAGTGTGGAGCCTGCTCTCAGAGGGAGAGAGGGTGAGATACTCTCTCCCTCTCTCCTGCCCCTCCCTTGCTCTAAACAAACAAACAAACAAACAAACAAACAAACATTAAAAACAATGTCAAAAGTCTTAATCTTGTTTTAAGTGCTGACTGTATAATAATGGTTGTGTTTATTATGCTCTGGCAGCAGGGAAGATTACCAATCTAGCACTGTAGATAAGAGATGGATTTCTACATATGCTGTTTTTTTCCCCCTGAGCTCAAATACTAGGGAGTCATTAGCCAAAGGAAGAATGGTGTTCCAAAAGAGAATGTGTCAAAGCAGAGAGCTCCAAGCAATTGACATTCATCTGGGAAAAGGCAAATGACCTTTCATGGCTGGGATACAGCCTGTCTACTGGTAATTGAGAGGGGAGTTCAGTTGACATAGTTATGTTAAGCAATTTGGATTTTATCTTGAGGATAAGAGGGGAAACAATGATGTGTTAAAAATAGGGATCAAGTTTAGGAATCAGTAAAGGATTTGCAGGTACTAAAGAAAGGAAGGACTAGTGATATTGGAAGCTGAAAGAAAAGACAAAAATATAGAAATGTTAATGGGCTGAATTTAAGTGCTGACAGTAGGGCTGGTGGAAAGAGATTGAGAAGGTTGAGCTGAGAGAACCATTTGACAGGGCTAGGGAAGGAGGCCTGGAGAACAGTTCTTAGTTCTGTCTTCCTTCCTTCCTTCCTTCCTTCCTTCCTTCCTTCCTTCCTTCCTTTCTCTTTCTTTCTTTCTTTTCTTTCTTTCTTTCTTTCTTTCTTTCTTTCTTTCTTTCTTTCTTTCTTTTTCTTTCTTTCTTTCTTTCTTTCTTTCTTTCTTTCTCTTTTTCTCTTTCTCTCTCTCTCTCTTTCTCTCTCTCTCTCTCTTTCTCTCTCTCTCTCTCTTCCTTTCTTTTTCTTTTTCTTTTTCTTTTTCTTTTTCTTTTTCTCTTTCTCTTTTTTAGCAGGAGCCAGCGAGAGGGGCAGAGGGACAGATTCATGGGGAGAGAGAGAATCTCGGAGCAGAGCCTGACATGGGCCTTGATCCCACAACCCTGGGATCATGACCTGAGCTGAAATCATGAATCAGATGCTCAACTGACTGAGTCACCCAGGTGCCCCTGTTCTTATTTTACAAAGGATATTTGCAGAGGAGGAAGGGATTTTGTATATGTGATAAGATTATCTATGCTGAGCCAGTGGTCTGTTTTATTCAAATGGATAGTTAAGTGTAAACATGGATATGTTTGGGGCTCAAAAGAAAGAAAACAACCTATATATAGGTGATGTGAACCCAGGGGTATAGTTAGTGAAAAAGGACCAGGTAGAGAAGGAGGAAGTGGTAAAGAGTGAAAGTAGGAAAAGCTTTTTCATGGACGTGAAGAGAAGAGGTATTATCAGTGGAGAAGGTTGTGAACAGTCGTGAGTTTCAAGGAAAAGTCAACCAATGAAAAGGATGTAGTGACCTTGGTCACGAGGAAAGAATTGATGATCTTAGGGGGAACCATTGCATCATAATGCATTGATACAGATTTCTGAGGATTGAGATGCAAATGTAAGACAAGAAAGTAAAAGTAATGAACTTGGGTCTAATATTTATTAAAGTTGATAATGAAAGAAAAAGGGCGTTAGGGCAATGCTGAGATTGTTTATTTTCTTAATGTCCAGAGAGACTCTAGCATTCTGTTTGGCAAGTGTTGAGAGGTGGCGGGGTGGTGGACGGAAAGATGATAAATTGAGAAGTGATACTCGTCTGAGCAAGTCCCTAAAGTGGTGCCATGGATTGAACAAGGGAGAAATTGGAATCAAGTGAAGAAGCAAAACTGATTCATCTTTTAAAAAGGAAGCAGAGATATTTATGAAAATACACTTAGGGGTTATTTCTAAGTTTTTAGGTGGTAAAATTAAAGTTTTGTAGCTCTCTGTTTATCTAAACATTTTGCTTTTTGTTGGGTATGCAAAGATTTGCACTGAAGAGCTAAACAGTGATCTGAATTCTCTGAAGAAACCCACAATCAGAAATAGCAGAAACAAATAAGTATTGGTTGGATGTATTAAATCAATTATCCTGTCTCAGAAAAGGACTAGAAAATAATTACTTTGAGGAGTTCCACTCTGACCTCCTAGAGCACAATGTGATTGCCACATTTAGCCTGTATTTTATGTATTGTCAGGCTGATCTCCTTGAGGTTATAAATTTTCAGTTGTGATTTATGAAGAATAATAATTTGATCTGTTTTAATAACTTATCTCTAGGAAGTACAAAGTGACAGTTCAGCACAAATTAGAAATTTTACTTGTTGCTCTGTATCAAAATATACATCCAGCAAATAAGGTGCAATTTGATTTTTAAAATGATTATTCTTAGAAGCAGCATTGCTTAGTAGATTACACGCAATAATGGCGCTATTAATAAAGACCAGGTACCTGTGTATGCTACTTCCAAATTGATTCACTCTAATGCTCATAGCCAGATCGAAATAAATGGAAAAGACAGACATCAATCGTATATTATAAACGGTAACATTTAAAAAAATATTATCATATGAACCAAAGAGTTTAATCGACAAATACAGATTTCTTGGTACCTAAAGATGCATGGGTGGGTTAAGGGGAAGAGAGAGGAAGGCTGGAGGGAAGGCACAGGAGCCCCAGCCGTGCAGTTTAGTCTCTGGGTGCAGGAGGGAAAGGGTTCGACTACCCTTGAAGGCTTCTGAGATTAGGACTCTAGATAATGTATGTGCGTCACTCCTCAGGGTAGGCCTTTTGTATGGCTATAAACAGGAGTCTTATTCTAAAATGACTAACTGCACAAGTTGCATGGGCTAGTCTCCTCTCTGAAATATGTCCTCTTTCTTTATGATGTCAAAAATTCCTTTAGCAGAAGAAAAGTTAAGTCTTTTGTGGTAGATGAGAATTAACAGACTTAATGTGCAATTATGCCCAGGAAAGACAGCATTTCGAATATGACGTAATTTTATTGGAGACAATAGCCACAAGTACTAATTGGTATTAGCTTTGTTTTCTTTAGAAGCTTAAAAGAAATGGGTGCGAAGGGCAGACATATGTTTATTGGATCCATGAAATGAGGGATAACTGCATAAAGGAAGAGTTTAGGCTTATAAAAGGCACCACTCCCACTCAATTACACCTGGCTTGCTGTACAAATTCAACAGGCGGAGAAAAAGCCAAATTTGAAAATATTTTTTCCTTGTAGGAGCACAAATACATTGAAAATAATCTTCATCAGATGTAAATTTCTTTGCCTGTTTTTTAACTAGTCTCACTTCATGCAAAGACATTTTGATACTAGTGATTTGTCAGTGTATGAAAGAATTTGTTGTAAAAAACCCTCATTTAAAACCAGGTTTCATTTTGCATATCTAATGACATGAAAGTGAGTCATAAATACGTTGGAACGTTAGTCTCTCTCGGCATTGATAGGCCTTTTCATAGTCTCTGATCCTTCACACATTGACTATTAATAGTTATTTGCAAGTGATAAACACACTATGTCACATGACCACAATTTGAAATGCAAATATATTTCCCTAAAGTATAATCACAGACATTTTAGTTTTAGGGCCATCTCGGACTTCTGTTTTCTTGTTTCGCTAGTTGTGAGACCTCGATTTCTAAGCCTCAGTAAGTAACTAAGTAAGATCAGGTCTTTGCCATAAAACTATTTTTTTTTTTTTCACACTGTTGTATTTTCTAATAAGCAGTGATAGATTGTTGGAAAGAGTTCACAGACCCAGGCTTCTGAAACTTAGTGAAGTTGGTGACAAAGGCCCTTGAGAGTATGAATTAGACGGTATTTGGATTGGGCGGACAGGGATTTGGGGAGTAAATGTGCCTGACATCCTCTGTGTCTAGGGTTGGGCAGCTCTCAGCCCTGATTTGTATCCAGTAAACTGATAATACGACTTTGTAGATAGAGGAAGTGAAAAGATTTCAAGAGATTATCGGTTCCCACTTTCATAGGATCTATCCACTCGGACATAAAAACCAGACCAATATTATCTCAGAGAAATGAAAACATATTGTTTTGCAATACTTTTAGAAAATGAATAAAAAAAAACACTGTTGCAAGAAAAAGTCTTCTTATATAATCAGTGTACTTCATAATCAGATATTTATGATTTATTATCTACTATGCATTCTTATACCATGATTTCACTAGATACTTTACAGTATCCATGTGAGAGCAAATTTCTTACTCTTATTTTAGTGATAAAGACTTTGAGGTTCATCCAGTTTAACAGTTTTGGCGAAGGATGAACCACGGGTAGATGTCAGTGCAGTTACACTGCTAATGAGTTACCAAGATCTTATGTTCTTGTTCTGTTTTCAGTGACAATAGGTAATTGGTTGTATGAAACCATCAATTAGTCTTCTTAGATGTACTATGTTCCCAGCCATTCCCCGCCCCCCCCCCCATAAAGGAAAAGGTTACAATACAAATAAGTATGTGTGTGTACTTGTTTTTTAATAAGGAAGTTTCTGTGGACTCCTTCTCAGTTGGGACGTTCAGTTTGAGATTTATTTCCTAATATTGGTAATGTGTATTGATGAGTCACTTCACTGCTCAGGACCAGAAGTACAGCAGTTTATCATAGTGGGACTCTGGAATTGAACAGACTTGAAATCAAGTATTAGTCGTGTGACCTCCTAAGTAAATTACTAGGTAAATTTTGCTAAGTTCCCTAATCTGTATAAACCATACTTTTCTCACATGTAAGAGAAGTAAAATAATACTTGGGTTATTAGTAAAGGATATACTGTATGCAAAGCAATTGGATAAATGATACCATTAGTGTTATTTTTAAAATTTTCAAAAGTGTTGGTTTAGTCAAAGGCCAAACCACATCTGCTTTTTTCTTATACATCTCATTTTCTTACAATAAAATAAAATACATCACATTTTTCCAAACTCACCACCTCTTTCTTTCCAGACTGTCCCAATGCTCAGATCTAACAGCTGGTGTATTATGGTATTTGTCTAATTCAGAGGTCAGCAGACTTTTTCTGTAAGGTCCAGAGGTAAATATTTTAGGCTTTCTTGGCCATGTGGTCTGTTGCAACTACTCAGCTCTGTCACTGTAGCAAAAAAGTAGCTATAGACAATATATAAACAAACAGTGTAACTATGTTCCAATGAAACTTTACTTTGAGAAACAGACTGTGACTGTGGATACATTTGGCCTGTGGGTGATAGTTGGGTATCCTTGATATAAATTACTGGTAAATAATCATTGACTACTGTTACTCAGTGCTCATACACACAAACACAAATAATCACAGTATTTATGCACAATTAAACATTTAAAATAGTACACATAGTATTTATTTAAAGAGAATTACCGTTTTACCAATTGGCATTGTTGCATATATTAGTGTCTCTCCCTCTTTTACTGTTAATTCTGAAATTGAAATAAAATAAGGAGACCATCTGCAAAATTTAGGAAAAACATAATTATCTCGGTAAGGTAGATTTCAAAATTTGTCACTGGACCCACAGTAAGAAATGCCTTTACAGCATGACCCAGTATTCTTTTACACACACACACGCACATTCACACTTGCCAGTGTTTTACCCTGATTAATTCTACACTATGCTATTCTGTTTTATTCTATTTTATTCTGTTTCAAGAAAAAAAATGTAAAACTAGACTCATTAAAATGATCTAATCATGATCTACCAATCATTCATAATCTATTAATGAATTATAAACTGTTTAGAGAATGCTGGCATAGGTGTCTAGAAACTCAGGGACTGACTTCTAACAGATTCCTCTTCCACAAACATCTCTCATAATATCTAAGTAATACCATCTATCATAAAATTAGAAATGAACTCAGATCAAAACCACTCACTAAAAATCAAAGTAATATATTCACCTGGAAGAAATATTAAAAAATAAAATTTTAGTATGAAAAATTTTCCTCTTATTCTCTCGTTCTCATATCCATGTTTCCACTTTGTGGAGGCAATCACTTTAAACTGTTTTTGTTTTTGGTTATTGTTTCCATATCTCTAGGTTTATACTGCTATTTATTTTTTTTTTAATTGAGGCATAATTGACATATAACATCGTATTACTTTTACAATGTACAACTTAATGATTCAATATTTGCACTGAAAAATGATTACCATAATAAAGCTGGTTCACATCTGTCATCATATTCATCATCATGCATAGTTACCAAATTTATTTTCTTGTGATGAGAACTTTTAAGTTTTATTCTCTTAGCAACTTTCAAATATACAATACAGCATTATTAACTATAGACACTATGCCATATATTATTCTCAGAACTTAGGTATTTTATAACCAGAACTTTGTGGCTTTTGACCTCTTAGCCCATTTTTCCCATCTCCATCCCCTGCCTCTCTCTTTGGCAACAACCAGTCTCTCCTTTGTACCTATGAGTACAGTGTTTTTGTTTGTTTGTTTTAGATTCTACATATAAGTGAGATCATATGGTATTTGTCTTTCTCTGTGTAACTTGTTTCATTTAGCATAATGCCCTGAAGGGGTTCATTCCTGTTGTGACGATGGCCAGATTTCCCTCTTTATTCCATTGAATGTATGTACCACATTTTCTTTATTCATTCATCCACAGGTGGACACTTAGCTTGTTCCCATGTTCTGATTCTTATAAATAATGCTGCAGTGAATCTGGAGGTACATATGTTATTTCGAGTTAGTGTTTTCATTTTCTTCGGATAAATATCCAGAAATGAAATTGCTGGATCGTATGGTAGTTCTGTTTTTAAAAATTTTTTGTGGAATCTCCATACTGTTTTCTATGCCAATTGGACCAGTTTACATCCCCACCAGTGGTACACAAGAGTTCTCTTTTGTTCATATCCTCATCAGCATTTCTGGATTTTGTGTATTTTTTGATAGTGGCCGTTCTAATATTCTATGGATAACTGATATCTCTGTTTTGCTATTTCCTGATGCTATTTTTGATTGGTATTTTTTGATAATGCTGATCCTAACCTCTCTAGAGTAGTGATATCTCCATATTGCTAATTCTTGATATGTTAAGTTTAGAAATTATCTAACTATTTCTTGTATGGAAATCACCATTACTATCTTCCCTGACTCCTTCTTTTCTACAGCGTTAATATGGATGAAGGTAAGAATGGATATTGGGAGACAGATAGGGTTTTATATTCTCCTGAGATTTGCAATTTTTTTTTCTTTTCTTATTTTCTAATAATCTTTACTTCTGGGTGTGTTTGTTAGTGTGTGTTTGCTTGTGTGTGTAAGCATGTATTTGTTAGTCTTAAGCATATTGTATCAAATATTTGAAGGGTTTTTTTTCCCTAAAGTCCTAACTGGAATGTCCATCCTCTGAGTCATCTGCATGTACTTTAAGCAGTTTCTTGGATTGTTCTTGAGTTCCTGTCCATTCTCTCCTGAGAAACAAATACAGTTTTCTTTTTTTTTTTTTTCAACGTTTACTTTTGAGAGAGCATGCACAAGCGGGGGAGGGTCAGAGAAAGGGTAACAGAGGATCTGAAGCTGGCTCTGCACTGAGAGCAGTGAGCCTGATGTGGGGCTCAAACTCAATGACTGCAAGATCATGACCTGAGCCGAAGTTGGCTACTCAACAACTGAGCCACCCAGGTCCTCCAACAAATACTGTTTTGATTGCACATCCTTCCTTTCTTTCATACTTTCTCATTTGCTGCAACACAGAGTAGGTGAGAGATACTTGCATATTGAAAAGGATTCATTCCATCCTTACTTCTTGTTTAAAACTTTTGAAACATGTTATAAAACAATGATAAGCTTACCCAAAAAGTAAGTATGGTATAAACAGGTACAGTACAAATAACTTTATACTTCTAACAAGGAAGAAGTGTAAATATTTTATTTCCTCTCTCCCTCTCTGTCTTCTTCCTCCTTTTACTCTCCATTTCCTCCCTCCCTTCCTTCCTTCCCTGACTTTCTACCTCTGTCCCTCCCTCTCTTTCCCCAGATAACTTTCCTGAAAACCTTCATTGTAACCTGCTAACATTGCTACTTTACTCCTAAATACTTAATGTGCACTTTCTACAAACCAGTTCATTCTCCTAATAGCCAGGTGGATTTATGATAATCAGGAAATTACAATCACGTAATCTTTAGATCTCAAGTTGCCTCAGACAAGTTTCAGAGACTCTTTCAAAATTTACTTTGTAGCGAAAAGATCTAGTCCAGAATTTTGTGTTGCTGTTAGCTACAATGTCTTATACTCCTGTCTGAAGGATTCCTCAGTCTCTTCTTGCCTTTGATGGACTTGAACCTTTGAAGTACCGTAACCAGGAATACAGGCTAGTTATTTTTTAGAATTCCCTGGGTTTATCTGATGTTTTCTCATGTTTACATTTAATTGTACATCTTTGGCAGGAAAATCACACATGCAATGTTGTGTTCTCAATGTGTTCTTCTGGGTGACAAACACTTTTGATTTATGCTATTTGTTGTGACGTTCACTTTGGTAACTTGATTGACGTGGTGTCTGCCAACCTCCTGTTGTAAGTTAGTCGTTTCCCCCTTTGTAATTAATAAATATTCTGTTGGGAAATATTTTCCTGCCTGTTTCATTCAGTGGGTTATAATTTATCACTACTGCTACTTAATTAAATACTTCTTTGTCCTATATTTGGCCTGTAGAAGCCCCTTCAATTTGAAATTCTTTTCCATGTCTTTGTAATTCCTTGAGCAATTACTTACCCTATGGCCTAAGATATTACAAGATCATCTTGGTTTTTTCCCCTAATCTATAGGGGAATCAATAATTTATTCAAGAATCTCCGCATCATTTTAGTGGAGAATTCCACTTAGAAATAAAAATCTGGATGTTAAGTTTGCTCATTGATAGTAGGGTGTTACTACTTGCTGGCCATCTCAGTTATCAGAGTTAAGGAACTTAGAAGAGTGTGTGTGTGTGTGTGTGTGTGTGTGTGTGTGTGTGTGTGTGTGTTTGTGTATACACATATTGAGGGCTGAGACTATTGCATCAACATGATTTACTTGTTAAAACAATTTTTTCTAGAAAAGATAATTTTTTAATTATGAAATAACTTTGTTTTGAGAAATTCCATCATTTGAGGAAATCTCTAAAAATTAATCTGAGAATATACCTGAGCAAAGACCTAACTAATGAATCAACAGTTCAGTTAATAGGACTTGCTTTAAGACTCTTGCCTTGTTTTGCCACAATCCTAAGTGATTTAAACTAAACTATTAAATTTTATTAAATTATTAAAAACTATTTTAAACTAAAATCTGAAATTTCCCCCATTCAATCCAATCCCTCCCTTGAAATCCATTCTTTAAAGCACCTGAGTGCAGATCACAAAACCCAAATAAATAGCTCACTTCCTCTAAGAACCTGTCAAGGTGATGTTCTCCTAAATTTCATAAATTAAAATAAACTTAATTTTAATTTATTAACAAATTGCTGATATTTTGTCATGCACACACACCATACCCATATTTACATCTGCATTAATGTATCTATTTCTGTTTAATTATCTATATCCTTATATATCTGCATAGCTATATATTTACATCTATATCTAAATCTCTATGTGTATACATAAATACACGTATATATATGTAAAGGTGTGCTATGCATGTGCGCAAGTGTGTATAATCATAATAACACATGAGAGTTCCTCAGGAGGTAGAAATAGAAGTATTCTAACCAAATTGCTGGGATCGAAGTAACTCCTGTATGAGACTTCTATATCTTCATTAAGTACTGGGACAGTGAGGCACAGATGACATATTCCTGCAAGTTCATCCCATACCAATACACCAGAAACACTTTGTCAAGCAAAAGAGATCAAGATAATAACACACATCCGATTGTTTTCAGTTTTCACGTTGAATTATTAAATGGGAATTTCAAAGAACATATTAAGTGTATATAACTACACACTCATTTAAAAATGGTATATACATTATATAAAATACATAAAATTACATAATTATTCATTTATTCAATGTGTACTAGTATATTCATTTATTCTTCCTACTTGGCTCTTCTTAGGACAAATCATGTCTCTATTCTACAGATAAGAAATCTAGGCTCTTGAATGCTAATTGACTCATACCTAGGAAGTGATGTAATTGGTGCATTATCTGGATCAAATGAGTTCTTTTTAGTCAAGCTGTACTTTTCTATAACACTGGGTTGCATATTTGATTATGCTTTTATGATTGGGCACTCAAAATTTATACGGTTTGGTTTGTTTTTGTTTGTTTAGATTCTAAGAATTATAAATGCCTAATCAAAATTTAGGAGCATTTAAATTTTAATAAATTTTACTGATGTATTTATACAACACTTATTTTAAATGTTTTCTCATAACCTAAGTCATCAATATGCAGAAAATGATGACACCTCCAAGTTCTTCAAAACAAAATGCTCACTGCATATTTTACACTTGTGTTATGGGGGTATAAAACAATAAAATTCAAGAACTCAGTTCTCTAGAAAATTGCCTGTGAAATAAAGATTTAATATTTGCAAACATACATTTAATTCATATTACAACTCTACAAATAATGAGTAAAAATGTAGGATAACTGTGAATTTCAAGAAGGTGACTCGGCCAAGAGTTTTTGAAGGAGATGAGTTTTCAGCTGCTTTTAGCAGAAGAGGATAAAGTAGTGTTGGAAATCAGTCATATGAAGATATTTTCTTGTTATCTGCCAACTAAGACAGGGTACAAAATCCCACCAACTCTTAAGCACACCTTCCGTATACACATTTTCTCAACACATATGAAAATTTAATTTTCAAAAGTTATTATTTATTACCATGGATCATTTCCTGCATGATTTTTGAGCAATGCTTTCATGGATAAATTTAATCATAGTTACAGTAGTTCTTTGTCCTAGGCTATATTTGGAGCTTCCACTCATTTGAAGAACATAATTTTTTATAAAAGATTGCAGCTATGAAATAGCCTCCTGTTATAAGCAAATCATAATGATGAAAAATATCACCTCTATTTTGGTACCTGTATGAAATTACCAGCAGTATTTCATGTAGATGAAAAAGTATACATTGACATTTAAATCTATTACATATTATGCCTCTTTCTGTATTTTTGATTTAGTGATGTAAATCTTCATATAACTTTGTTTTTTACTCTCCATATTATAATTATAGAGAATAAATTTTGTAGAATAAATTGAATGCTTAGGGAAATTTTATTACTGGAAACATCTTCTTCTGGGGGAGAATAAAGATTATATATTCTCATAACCACATAGAAAGATTCAAATTTTCAGTTGCTCTCAGTTTTTTTATAGTCAAGCCTCTCCAAAAAATAAAGAATAATACATGCCCTTTAGGCCAAACTAGCTATACTCTCAGAGGCTGTGGTTAAATTCAGGCTCTGAATGTCGTCTGTAGTTAACAATCCCAGCAAGGCTTGGACTGCTGTTCTGTAAAGTGTCCAGGTGAAAGAACTTACTGGTTCTCTACAGTTCTCATGGTAAAGAGGTCAACTTCACCTTTAGGTCTAACCTTCTGTTAGGCAGTACGTGTTATGTAGGCTTGGGGAATAGATTGGTTTCTCTGTAGGATATTTGGGGTCTGCCATTGAACAAAAGAAACAAATATGATCTTCAATAGAAGCTGTGCTTGTGTGTAGAATAAGATAGGAGTTGGCCTTCTTTGTGGTTTATTTCTTCAAGGCTTCTTTTAAAAAACCTGAATCCCGTTCTGCTTTTTGAGGTAGCCCTGTGAAAGTTTAATACGCCGTTTGTGGAATCCTTAAGGAATGTGAGCCTTTTTGTGTGCTGCTGTTGAATTATAGAACTGATTCTCACTTGATGTCAGAAGTGCTACCTCTATTAATAAGTTGACAACTGTTCCAACTACATCTTTGAACATTTTTGAATTGGAGAAATAGACCAGAAATAGATACATAAACAAAACAAAAAGTAGGACATTAGCCATTTTTTATTTTTCTACTTTTTGCCTGGTGGCAATATGACACTAGGCAGCATTTTTTTTAAAAAATAACCTTCTCCAAATTCTTTCTTTTTTTTTTTTCATAAAGTTTATTTCTCAGGGAAGTTTTGGATTTACAGAAAAAATTAACAGTAAGTACAGAGTTTTCATACATCCCCTCCTCTCTCCTGCCTATTGCCTCTCCTTAACCATTTTTTTTCTTTTATTAACATCTTACATTGATGTGATACATTTACAATTGATGAACTGATATGATGCATTGTATTTTGCTAAAGTTGTAGTTTACATTAGGGTTCACACTCTGTGTTGTAATTTTCAGTAAGTTTTTGACAAAAATGTAATGGCCCGTATTCACCAGTAAAATATTGTACAGAGTCATTTGTCCCAAACATGATATGTGCTTCACTTATACATTCTTTCTTCTCTTTCCTTCCCAACTCCTGGCAACTACTAATTTTTTTTTACTGTCTCTATAGTTTTTCCCTTTCCAATATGTCATATAGTTGGCATCATATTGAATGAAGCTTTTTCAGACTGGCTTCCTTCACTGAGCAATATACATTTAAGTTTACTCCATGTCTTTTCGTGGCTTGATAGGTCATTTGCTTTTATCACAGAATAATATTTCATTGTATCGATGTACCACAGTTTATCCATTCACTTATTGAAAGACATTTTCGTTGCATATAATTTTGCATAAAATTTGCATAAAACTTGTGGATACAGCCATTTATGTACAGTTCTTTATGTAGATGTAAGTTTTCAACTTACTTGGGCAAATATTTATGAATGTGATTGCTGGAATATATGGTAAAACTACGTTTAGCTTTGTAAAACGAACAAAGAAACCAACACACCTCCAAACAGTCTTCCAAGGCAGCAGTACCATTTTGTATTACCACCAGCAATGAATGAGACTTCCTGCTGGTCCATGTCCTTGTCGTCATTTGGTGTTGTCAGGATTGGGGTTTTAGCCATTCTAATAGGTATGTGCTGCCATCTTCTTTTAATTTGCAATTCCCTGTTGATATATATGAGGTTGCACATCTTTTTACATGCTCATTTGCCACCTATATCTTCTTTAGTGAATTATTTGTTCACATTTTCTGCCTACCTTGGTTTTTTATACTGGGTTCTTTGAAAACTCTTATTATTGAGTTCCAGGAGTTCTTGAATGTTTGGGGGATACAGGTTCTTTACAGCTGTTTTGCAAATATTTTTGTTTCTAATCTGTGATTTGTCTTTTCATGTTCCTATCAGTGTTCTTTGCAGAGTAGGTTTAAATTTTAATGAAATATACCTTATTAAATTTTTCCTTCATATATCATGCTTTTGGTGGTGGTATCTGAAAGTTGCTAAACTTAATACCACTTTGATTTTTTCTTCTACAGGTTTTTTTGTGTTTTCTACATAAATAATGATGTCACCTGTGAACAAAGACAGTATTTTTTCTCCAATATGTATGTTTTTTAATGTTTTTATTTATTTTTGAAGGGGGGAGGAGAGAGAGAGAGAGAGCAAGTGCATGAGTGGGGGAGGGGCAGAGAGAGAGGGAGACACGGAAGCTGAAGCATGTTCCAGGCTCTAAGCTGGCAGCACAGAGCCCGATGTGGGGCTCAAACTCACTAACTGTGAGATCATGACCTGAGCTGAAATCGGACGCTCAACTGACTGAGCCACCCAGATGCCCCCTTAATATGTATGTTTTAAAATTTCCTTTTCTTGTCTTATTGCATTAGCTAAGGCGTCCAGTATGTAAACAGAAGATATAAAAATATGTAAGAAATATGTTTGCTTTATTCCTGATCTTAGGGGAAAACATCTAATTTCTCACCATTAAGTGGCTATAGGGTATGTATGTATGTATCTGTATGTATGGATGCTCTTTATCAAGTTGAAGAAGTTCCCTTCTATGCCTTCTGCAAATGGGGATATATTTCCTTGCTTTTTGCAGCTTCTAGAGGCCTTTTGCATTTCTTGGATTTCCTCCATCTTTAAATTCTATCACTCAAAACCTCTACATTCATTGTTGCATCTACTTTTTCTGAATCTGGCCTTGCCTCTCTCTTAATAAGGTCCTTGTGGTTACATTGGGGCCATGTAGATAATCTAGGTTAATCTACCTATCTCAAGATTCTTTAACTTAATCACACCTACCAACCCCCTTTTGCCATGGAAGGTAACATGTTTACTACTTTGGAAGATTAGAGCCTAAACATCTTTGGAGAACTTTATTCTGTCTACCATAGTAACATTCCTTGCTTTTATCTTTGCTGTTTAAACATTTCACATTCCTTTAAATTCAACTGGAATATCACTTCCATGTTGAATTTTTTCCTTAACTATTTTTGGGATTTATTTGCTTTTTATTTTCTTTACATATAGAGTGTATTACCCCCCTCCACCCCGGACTTATTTATGATTTATGTTTGCTTGGAATCACTAAAAAGTCTCTTAACTGTTTTTGTTGTCTTTAGTATCACTTCTTGTTAATCAGATTTCTTCTTTATCATTACTATAAGACTTTGAAAATACTCATTCAACAAATATTTATTGTGCCCTTATTAAATGTCAAGTACTGTGATAGACATTAGAAATAATGTAAGCAAAGGAAACACTTTTCTTAATAAGTTTACACATCACAAAAGTATTTAATTATAATATGGGATAGATTTAATGGAAATAAGATTATATAGTGGAACTGAGCTGGTCTGGTGGAGGCAGGAGTACTGGTGGTGATATCGATAGTGGAGGTTAAGGAGAGTTTAGACTTTTGCCAGGATAGTAAGTGATATGTGAAGTTTGGGGGATATTCCAAGCAGAGAGAAGAGCAGATGCAGAGACTTTGGGACAGAACAAATACTGAAGGAACTGAAAGAAAATTGGAGTGACCAGCTATGGAGAAAGAGAGAATGACATGGAATGGGGCTTTATATGTGGGCAAGGGCTGGATCTCAAAGGGCTTTCTGAGCCACGTTACCAGTTCTCACTAGTAACTGTGGGTTTTAAGCAGTGAATCCCCACGATTATATCTGAGTTCTAAAGGGATCTCTGTGATAATTACATTTATTTTTAAAAAAATATTTGATAGTTTCTTAGAGTCTGATTATATCTTAAAATAATTTTTCATACTACCTTCTATGCATACCTACTGGTTAAGTAGATTCTGTCAAGATTTTCTTCTTACAGTTTTTATTTTAGGGAAAATAGCATATGTATAATAAATATACTTTCTCGTGCTTTGACGAGCTCCTAAATCAGGAATATGACCATAACCTTCCCTTCTCTTGTTCTACACATGTACATAGAGCCTCAATTTCTCTCTCTCACACACGCACGTCCACACACAATTGAGAGTCATTAGACTATGTACTAAAGTCTAAACTCATTAGGATTCCATATCTGTAGACTTTGCTTTATCGCTACTCACTTCACTGCACTATTTGCCATTTTCTTATACATCATAAACCTCAGAATAAGTATTCATGAGTTTTCAACCACATTATGCTATCAGCCTACATTAAAGGTTAAATAACCTTACTAAATTCACTATTGTATAAATACCTCTTTCCTTTGCATTGTCTTTATATTGAGAGTATATAAGAAACATTTGTCTCATGATCTTCTGCTAAATAACTAGTTGTCTTTATCTCAGAGACTTTGTTACATCATTACAGACTGTTCTTTCCTTTTTAACTTTGTCCTTATGAAGCTTTTACCTGTATAGTTCAAGGGCACCTCGGTGGCTTAGTTGGTTGAGTGTCCAACTTCAGCTCAGGTCATGATCTTGCGGTTCATGAGTTTGAGCCCCACATCAGGTGCGCTGCTATCAGCCTGTCAGCACAGAGCCTGCTTGAGATCCTCTGTCCCCCTCTCTCCGCCCTTCTCCCGCTTGTGCTTTCTCACAAATAAATTTAAAAAATTTTAAAAATAAAATAAAACCCAGTTCAACTACACTGATCCATCCACTAGGGAATATTATGTGAGCTCTACTTACCACTGAAATTATTTTCATATCCATTTTTTATTTTTCTAGTATTACATGAGCCTTTATTTTAATCAGCTTATACTTCATACATATTTATGTTAATTTTTATTGTGAAGTGTATTATAAAGAGGAGTACACAAAGCAGCCATATCAACAAATTATTAAATGAACACCAATATAACGACCTTATGAGAACAAAAATTACATTATCAGACCACCAGCATCCCTTTGCATGACATTTCTTAGTGACAACTGTTCCTTTCCACCTGAAGATAAACCAGTATTCTCATATTTAAGCATTATTCTCATTTGATGGTAATCATTTCATTACTTTTATTTATATTGGATCAAAAGTATATTTTGTGATTTATCCATATTATTTAATATTTCTATAGTTTCTATAACAGTTTTCATTGCTAGTGTGTTTTCTATAACTTTCAATTTTATTGCAAAAGATTCTTATATGTTCTTATATTTTAAATTTTTTAGGATATATATTCATATTAACTTTCCTAATACTGATCTGATCTGTTCCTAATACTGATTTTATATTTTACTTTCTTCTTTCGATAATCATTGTGCTAGAAATTTATCAATTTCATTTTTTCAAGGAAGTTGTAGGCCTTTCTGTTGAATGTTTACATTCCACTACAACAATTTTCATTCATATTTTTTATTTCTTCTTTCTGTTTTATAGTTCCTTTTTTAGTAATTTTAGATTAATCTTAGCTTATTATTTTTCTGCCATTTCAGTTTTCTCAATTGTTGCATTTAGGCTATAAAATTTCATATAAGCACTGTTCAATTTCTACTGTAATTTCTTCTTCACCACATGGATTACTGAGGAGTGTTTTTTAAATTTCCAAGTATGTGAAGTTTGTTAACTTCTAGCTTTATTGTCCAGTAAAATACATTCATTGGCTGCATTATTTCAGTTTTATAAAACTTTTTTTTGACATTTGCACCAGTATATTATCAAATTTGCCAATAATTCTTATACAATAGAAAACAGTGTAAATTCTGCAACACTGGCAATATCCTATGCAAGCGCATTTGGTTAAGTTTGTTCAGTGTTTTGCAAAATCTCCTAAATCATTATTTATTTTCTGTGAATATTGTATTAAAGTTCTCTCATTGTAACTAATCATTTGTCTGTTTCTCCTCATAGCTCTGCCAATTCTTGCTTTTTGTATTTTGAGGACATGATTAGGTGAAAATTTATTTATCAAATGTTTTGAGAATTTTAAACCTTCAACTCCATGGTAAAGATTCTCAAAATGTCTTGGAATGCTTCTGGACTTGAAATTTATTTTCTCTACTACTTTATTATATTTTTATGCATTTCTTTTAGTAGTTGCATGGTATATCTTCCTCCACATTCTACCTTCAACTTTTCTGTATCATTAGTCTTTCAAAGTATGTTTTATAAACAGCACACTTTTGTTTTATTCAGCAAAACAATCTTGTCTTTTAATTGAGCATTTGTTCCATTTAATGTAATTAATTATATGTTGAGTTTAAATCTCCCACCTTAATATTTTCCTCCATTATCTTTCCATTCTTGCCTTATTTATGAATAATTATTTGTTATTATTTTAATTCTGTCGAATGGAATTATATTAAGAAGTGGGATTTCTGGATCATATTGTAGTTCTATTTTACTTCTGAATAAACTTCATACTATTTCTCCATAGTAGCTGTACCAGTTTACATTCCCATACATCAGTGGTATACAAAGGTTTCCTTTTCTGCACATCTTTTGTCTTTCTGATAATAGCTATACTAACAATATGTAAAGTGACATCTCATTGTGCCTTTGATTTGCTTTTCTCTGTTGATTTGTGAGGTGGAGTGTCTTTTCATATACCTGTTGGCCATTTGTGTGTCTTCTTTGGAAAAAATGTCTATTCAGTTCTTTTGCCCATTGTCTATCTATCTGTCTGTTTATTTTTGCTATTGGCTTATCTGAGTTACGTAATTTTATGTTAATATAATTTTGGATATTAGCCCCTTATCAGATATGTAGTTTTCAAAGATTTTTTCCCATTCTGTAGGTTGCCTTTTCATTATGTTAATAGTTTCCTTTCATGCAGAAGCTTTTTGTTTATTATGGTCCCACTTGTTTACATTGCTTTTGGTACCCTTGCTTTAATATCAAACCAAAAAAATAATTGCCGACAGTGATGTCCAGGAGCCTAGTCTCCATGTTTTCTTCTAGGCATTTTATGGTTTCAAATCCTAGGTTCAAGTTTCTAATCCATTTTGAGTAGATTTTGTGTATGGTATAAGACAGAGGTCCAGTTTCGCTTTTGTATGTGGATATCTGGTTTTCTCAACACCATTTACTGAAGAAACTATCCTTTTCCCATTGTATATTCTTGAGTCCTTTGTCAAGAATTAATTGGTCGTATGTACATGGATTTAGTTCTGGGCTCTCTGTTTTGTTCTGTTGACCTGTGTCTGTTTTTTGCTAATGCCATAGTGTTTTGTTGACTATAGCTTCATAGTATAGTTTGAAATTAGGAAGTGTGATGTGTCTACCTTTGTGCTTCTTTCTCAAGATTACTTTGACTATTTAGGACCTTTTGCAGTTTTATATAAATTTTAAGATTGTCCTATTTCTGTGAGAAATGACACTGGAATTGTAATAGAAACTGCATGGAATCTATAGGTAATTTTGAGTAATACAGGCATTTTAACAATATTAATTGTAATCTATGAACACAGAATTTATTTCCGTTTTTTCATCTGTATCTTATAGGACTATGGAACCAAGAAGCTCAGGCTCAGATCCTGTTTTTATCATTCACAGATGGTGTGACATTGGGCATATTATTTGAATTTGGGGCACTTCCTAATCTATAAAATAGGGATGGTAATAAATAAATCAATTTCATAGAACATTATGAATTACACTTATAGAGAACTTAGTGCCTAGCACAGTAGATGAAAAATATATGTAATATGTCAAAATG
This sequence comes from Panthera onca, assembly GCF_046562875.1. Classification (NCBI taxonomy): domain Eukaryota; kingdom Metazoa; phylum Chordata; class Mammalia; order Carnivora; family Felidae; genus Panthera; species Panthera onca. The sequence continues at coordinate 50,597,321 of NC_138342.1, forward strand.
TTTGCTAAAAATCTTAAAGTTAGTGATAGTTAATTTTTATGTGTCTACTTAGTTGGGCCATGTTGCTCAGATATTTGTTCAAACATTATTACTCAAACATTACTCAAACATTATTCTGAGTGTTTCTGTGAGGGTGTCTGGATAGGATTTACTAACACGTTATTAAAATAAGATTACAAAAAAATCAGTGGACTTTGAGTAAAGCAGATAGCTCTCATAATGTGAATGGGCCTTATCCAATTCATTGAAGATCTGAATAGAGCAAAAGCTGACCACCTCCAAGCAAGAATGGATTCTGATGTGACACTGCCTTAAAACTTCAACTGAAACCTCTGCTCTTCCCTTGGTCTTTAGTCTGCAGGACCAGCCTATGGATTTTGAACTTGCAGGCCCCAATAATCTTGTAATCCAATTCTTTAATGCTTTCTTTTCTTTTTTAAAAAATGTTTATTTATTTATGAGAGAGAGAGAGAGAGAGAGAGCGCAAACTGGAGGGGAAGAGAGAGAGGGAGAGAATCCCAAGCAGACTCCACTGTCAGTGCACAGCCTGATATGGGGCTCAATATCATGAGCTGTGAGATCATGACCTGAGCTGAAATCAAGAGTTGGATGCTTAGCTGACTGAGCTACCCAGGGGCCCATGTGATCCAGCTCTTAAAAATTAATTCCTCTCTCTCTGTATGTGCACATGTGTCTGTGCATGCATTCGGACACATCCTATTACAATAGACCCTTGAATAACACAGATTTGAAATGTGCAAATATACATGGATATTTTTTGATAAATGTAGTATAGTATTGTAAATGTACTTCAGTTTTCCTTATGACTTTTTAAATATTTTCTCTAGCTTTATTGTAAGAAGATAGTATATAGTACATAATATACAAAATACATGTTAGTCAACTACTTATGTTATTGGTAAGGCCTCTGGTAAAAAGTAGGCTATTAGTAGTTAAGTTTTGGGAGAGCCAAAAGTTATACATAGAATTTCGACTGTGGGGAGGGGTCAGTACTCTTAATCCCCACATTGTTCAAGGGTCAACTGTAGTTCTGTATCTCTGGAGAACTGTAATAGAGATGTCTAATATTTCCATGTATTTTGTCGTTTTTCTAACAAAAATGACATAGCTGAGGGTATAAAATTTAGTACTACGAAATACAGTACAGCATCTTAATTTTTATTAGTTTAGACAGTGGCCCCCAATTATTTTGATAGGGCTCATCTCATATATTTTCTATTGATAATAACTGTAGCATAATAAACTCTTTAGGTGGACCTATGATTGCTCTTTTGTAAATATACTCTCTGAATGTGAGTGACGCCTATGACATTAACTTGTAACCAACTGGATAGAGAAAAGGTGATAGGATGTATGTGTTTATGTGCATGTGGTTATGTTACCTAGGTTGAAGTGCCTGCCTCCTGTACTCTTTCCTTTCCTTGCTGGCTATGAGGAAGGGAAAGGCCATGTTGGGGAATCCCACCTGGCAAAGAACTAAGTGTAGGCGGCTTCTAGGAGGTGAGACCTGCCCTTGTCAATAGCCTGCAAGAACGGAAACTCTCAGTCCTACAACTGCGTGGAACTGACTGCTGCTAACAGCCACACAAAGGGGCAAGCACAGATTTTTCCCACTCCGCACAACGGATGAGCATCAGTTCTGGCTGACAATTTGCAGCATGGTGGAGCAGCCCACTAAAGCATGTCTGGACTCCAAACCCACAGAAACTGTGACAATTAACGTGTTGTCTTAAGCTCCTACGTTAGTGAGGATCCTTTTATACAGCAATAAGTGATTAATAAAGTAACATTTTTATCACAACGTCTCTAAGAAAGATTATGCAAGATTGGAATTAGGACATGTTTACTTTGTTTTACATAATTCTAGTTCTCTGTGTTTCTCTGTGTTCTCCAGTTACATTCTCGGGAGCTTTAAATCCTGGATTCCTTCTTTGCCCTCTTTCTCTAATATATTTCCCTCACTACTTGCGAAAAATAATGGAATGAGAAGAAGGAGAAAAAGAAGAGAAGTAGGAGGGGAAACAGGAGAAGAGCAGGAGAAGAGGGGAGGGAGAGGAAGGAGGAGGGGAAGAATGGTGTTAGATGCCTAGCTTCTTGTGCAAACCTCTGTTACACACTAGTTGCTTTGTGTTGAGTTTATTAGTTCTTTAGTTTTCCCAAATAGTCTGCAGGGAGGTCAGAAAAGGTACTTTAGTTATGTTTGTATACCATGCCAGGAACATGATAGATATTCAATACATGTAAATTCAATGGAAATATTTAATTTAAAATGTTACATGAAGAATATTTGCTTACATCTAATGCAGAGAACTGTAAAATTTTACCCAGAGAGATGGAATTTTACCAAAAGATATGTGGATATTGGTTCTCTTTTTTATTGCCATAGTAACGATGCACTATTCAGTGTGTCCTTATAATATTCATCAGCTTTCCACTTTGCTGTCTTTAAATATAGGAAGAAAGCACACTATCCATCTGGAAAGAAAAGAAAATAATAAATACATAATTAAATATAATATAAAATAACATGTGCAATTATTTATACTGGGGGTCACCATGTCCAGAAATAGGAAAAGATGTATTTTATGGTATAATACCCTTAGTCTGAACAGTCATGGGAAAATTTGTGACCTCTCACATGTATTAACCACTCAACATGATGATTTTGAGGTTTAATGGCTCTATTTTTATAAGAAACAGAGGGACTTAGATACTGAACTTTGTTTTTACAGTCTCACAAACTACAGGTTATCTGTAGATTTTCAGTATCCATTTTGTAATGTTCTCCCTCACTAGTTTTATCAGACCAATACAGCTATTCTCTTCAAGACACCTTCACCAAAATTTATATCACTTAATATTAATATGTTTGTTGCATCTAATTTGTATATTTCTGATTTGCAAGACTACTTCTTATTTTAGTAACATAAAATCAAAGACAGTTTTAGTTTATATAAGATTTATTTGGCAGTATATTTCACAAAGAGAAAAAAATGCAAGTGTCCATGGGGATGGTGAATGAAAGGAATGAAAATTTGTCAAAAGTGTGTAAATATGTGTGTGCATGCATACATGTATATGTTTATACATACATGTATATGTTGTGCTACGTCTACCTATATATACACACAAACTAATAAGCATTGATATTAATAGTATGAGACTAATTAATAGTATGAGACTTGTGAGTAATAATCCACATAAATAATTCTCTATATTGCCCTAGAGCAAATGTTGTCCTATTTCAGCAAAGGCAAAAAAAAAAAAAAAAAAAAAAGATTACTGTAGGTTAATTTATACTCTAATGAAGAGTATCTCCTTTCAATGACTTTATCTCAGATTCATTGACTAAGTTCAAGAAGAGAGAGGTATCAGCATATGTTAGAAAGCCCCCAAGATAAGGGAGCCAGACATAGTACATTTGACCTTGTGCAGATTTCATAATAGTTTCATATATCAAGTGTGAATTATGATGGTTACTACCTTGTAGCCTTATTTGTTAGGATCATCTGGGAAAATATTTATATAGTGATCAGAAGATGCTGTGAGATTAAGGAACAAAGAGATTAAGTGATTTGAGAAAAAATAATAATCTCCAATATTGCTGTATCTTTAATGCCATTTTAATATAGACATAAAAGGGAGTTGCCTATAAAACATCATTTGAAAGATGCCAAAAATGTTTGTCCATGCTTTACAAGATGTTATCCCACAAAAGAGGTGATAATGTGAAATTTTCATACATACCATTTAATTTCTTGGTTTCAAGGCCTCGAAGGCCCAAGTAAATTGATAATTCCTTACATTTGTGTCATGTCTTAAAATTTGCAAGACGTTTCTGCTTATTATCTATTTTAATCTTCCCTCTGCCCTGTGATTTAGGCACTTTAAAAATAATCATTTCACAGGGTGCCTGGCTGGTTCAGTCAGTAGAGCATGTGGCTCTTAATCTCAGGGTTGTGAGTTCAAGCCTCACGTTGGGCGTGGAGCCTACTTAAAATTAAAAAAATAATAACAATTATTATTTCACAGTTGTAGGCCTGATTCACATCAGGCCTAAGAGATGAACTCAGTGCTTTTGACTCCACTGAGTGTTGGCAGTGGTCTCTTCACATTGCCATAGCTGACTGAAAATGGTATCTGGAAAGGTTTCCTCCCATGCAAAATTTAAGGCAAGTTAAATTAGTTCCTATCAGCAAAAATAAATCCCCAGGTAAATGGACATAGGGAGATTATGATGGGAAATTCTATCAAGACAGTTCCACATTATAAGAATGAGGTCTAGAGGACGAGTGTGATAGGAGTCAGATACTGAGAAGGAGCCCTGTGTTATCGCTAGGTATCCCGGAGCTGGGAGGGCCTAAGTGAAAAGAAGTCGTACAAACAGGGTCACGAAGGAACACTTAAGGATACTGTGTGATCCGGTTCCACTCCAAACTCCTGTTGCTCTGTTCCTTGACTTGCATTTTATAATTTAATCATCCATTCAACCAACAGTTATCTGGTATCAGGTGCTGTTCTAGATCCTGGGAACGGGACTGTGAACAAAAAAGATGAAAAGTTCTGCTCCTGTGAAGTGAAGATTAAATTGTAGTCAGAAATATTAAAATGCTTAATGATCTGGCATAACCATTTTTTTTTCACATACACACCCTCTATCTGCAATGCTCTTTCCATCCCTTCTTGAATCTTCAATATTCTGCTTGGTTTTCACATGTTTCAGGAAGATTTTCTGAATTTTACAATAGGGACAATATTCCTTTATCTTATGTGCCTTTAATATTACACATGACACATATTTTTCACTGTTATCAGTATTTTTTTAACTTAAAGTCAGAGCCCCGGTCGTCTTTGTATGTGTATCACCCTTGCAAAACCCAACACCTTACACAGCTGCACTAAACAGATTTGTTCAGTGGAAGAATAACTTTCTTTTGCAGATACGTCCAAAAATGATCCTTGCTTTTTTTCTGTTTTGCTGACTGCATTTTGACAAATGTTTAGCTGCATTTTCCAGGATAGTGTTCTTCATTGATCAAATGATTAGATATCTGCTAAATTTTGACACCAACCTGGACCCATGTAGACACGTTTTCCCCTGTCCTTAAAGATCCTTGAAATAAATAATGAAATATATATAATATACTAACAGAAACCGAAGAAAGCATGCCATTCACAGTTAATATAACTGTTCTGTCTATACCTTTAAGTCCCCTGCGTAGTAATAGCAAGGTGATAGTTTGTGAATTAAGTACACCTTCCACCCTCCTCTCCCCCTACTCAGAGCTAATGACTGACATTCTTCCTAGAATTTTCAAAGGTTTTGAGCAGCACATTAGCCCAAAGATAATAAAAAAAGAACAAATTCCAAACCCATTAGGGAGAAAAATTACCTATGGAGCTGGAGTTGATCTGATATATCCAGAAAAATTGGGGATAGCAACTTGAATAATGATCCGGAAGACTGACAGAGTGATGGATAGACTTCTGTAAACCCATGGGGCTCGTAGAGGATTTCTCCGTTCTCTGTCTGCGGTAGCAGCAACTGGCATGGTTCCTTTAATCTGCAGCTGAAGTGTATTAGAATATATGATGAATTAACATGGACTTTTCTTCCTTTTCTCACTGTCAGTTTTATAAAAAGAGAAAAAATATACTGTTATATATATACACTAAAGACATGCCGTATTTAATAATTATCCCTTTCCTATGATTTGTTCACTTCGATTATATTTTATATTATATCATATTATATATTATATCATATTATATATTATATCATATCATATTTATATTATATTATATTATATTATATTATATTATATTATATTATATTATATTATATTATATGTATTATATATGATCCCTCATCGGCTTAATGAGCTGCTCATAGCGTCTATTAGCCTGCTCTTCACCTTTCCCTTAACCCTGGCTAACCCTGGCTTAAATATCAATAGTCCCTTTCTCTCACTAACAACCTTGGTGCTTCAGAAGTCCTGTGTAGAGTGGCTAGGTGAGGACACCTGCACTCACTCTGCTGCTCTGTGACTTAACAGTTGGGCGGCCTTAGCCACGTTACTTACCTTTTCAGGGTTTTCTCACTTGTGAAATAACTCATCACAGTATTGTAATGAAGTTGAGATGATACTGCAGACAAATCAGCTAGAACCCTGTACACACCCAGAAGTGCTAATTGCTTCCCTGTCTATGAGTAAAGCTTTTTTGTGGCTGTGATTTTATATTGTTTATTTTATTACAACAAGCAGAGAAGAGGCAAAGCATATATATTAACCATAGTTTAACTCATGAATAAGCATAGTTACTAGCGCAAGTTCACTTCAGAAGAAAGACCTAGAGACAATAATCTTTAAATTATAACCTGGGTAATCTGGCTTCTACAATTCATAGAATTTTAAGGTAATAAAGGAATAGGAGGAAATAATATATTTTGGTGTCTACTATGTGCCAAGTTCTGTGCCAAGTGCTTATTTCCATTGTTTATAATTCCCACAACAATCCTGATGGTACTTATTCCGAGAGTAAATTTAGACTCGTGAAGGTTAATTCATTTGCCACTGCTCACGCAACCAATATGTGATGAATTTTAGATTAAAATCCAGGCAATAATGACCCTAAAATCTGTACCCTTTCTATCTTATCATGATTCCTTCCTTATTCAGAGAGATTTTAGACATAATTTATGCCAACTTTTTTTTTTTTGATGAAGTTTGGTCTAAGGAAATTGACTTGTTAAAGGCAAGTCAAACCTTGTCTTCTCAAACTTTGTCTCATATGTGTTCATTAAGTTATTTAAAACCTTTATTTGACCTATTGCTTTCTTATAACTGCATTTACATATCTCAATAGCTTTTCTTTGTCCCTGAAATCTTTCATTATTGAGACTATGTGTCATCAGATTTTATAAGAAAAAGAAAAACCCTGGGTTTCTCACCCTCCTCATCTGACCTCCCATGTGATATTTGGTAACAAATAAGTAAGTCCGTGTCTTTATCTCTTTGTTGTACATGCTTATATGGTGATGACTGTAAAGCATTCTGCTAAGTATTAAGTGGCAAAAGTGGTCATAACTGTATATATCTAATAAGACCCTTGACAGAATCACTTAAAGCAGAGTCTATATTTCTCAGTCTATATTTTTTCGTAGTTGCCCCTAAAGAGCACACCCCCTTTTTTCCTTCTATGTTTTTTAGTTTTCTTCTTCTCCTTCTCCTTCTCCTCCTCCTCCTCCTCCTCCTCCTCCTCCTCCTCCTCCTCCTTCTCCTTCTCCTTCTTCGTCTTCGTCTTCGTCTTCTTCTTTTTTTTAGTTCCCAAAGTGTCCACCTTTTCAGATCATGTACCCATTAGGCTGACTGCCTTAGGAATCCTCTAGTTCTTGAAAATAAGAGCTAAGAAGTTTTCATATCCCCCTCTTCTCAGATTTGTGAAATATATTTGTCATAATGGCTGACTTTTGACACAGATGACATCATTTTACCATCATAATAGAATTTAGAATTCTGTCAATATAGAAGAGATGCTAGAAGTTTCATTATTTATAAGAGGCTCCAAATGGATAAAACCAAACACGGTAAAACCTTACAAAAGATCTTAGAAAGTATTGACACAATGACATTTTTGGCAATTTCTTTATGATGATACCTTGTAGAAATATATTTAGCCATGAGTACCAAGAAAGTTTTGCTTAGGAATCGTCCGCCATTGAGGTTGGAAGCTATCAGCACTAATCCTTTATATGTAGCAACCCAATACTTGCCACGCTGACCCTGCTGTAAAGACATCTTTGGCTGCATTCTTACTCCTTCCTCCTATTCATTTCTGAGCCAAATGATCCTGCCATAAATGCCACCAGATAAAGTAAGGTATCTCACTCAATACAACTTTTGAAATTAATGCTATAACATAAATTGAAATGCTGACAACTCAGTAAATGCTGTTCTTTTCTCTGCCTTCTATAAATTTCAGTGCAATGAATTTTTTAGGAACATGTAGCGATGCCAGAGCACACAGTGAGGGTCTCTACCTTGACTAATGCTCAAGGTATGAGTTCAGTACATGCTGACTGAATCAATCCGTATACAGTTATACCACTTTATTCATACATATGCAGCTATATAAAGATTTAGGTATGATTACATGTTCATTATACTTAAAGTCCTTGTATATACACTCTTTAACACATATGTAAACTTATTCAAATAAATAAATTATGGATTAGTTAGGATAATCACTTTTATTTTCAACTATGATATTTTATTTGAACAGAGGTCTGTGTCAAAATTTTATACTTAACTGCTTTCAGGTTTCGAATTTCACAAACATTTTTTCATTTGATCTTTACATCTTCAGAAAGGAAAAGTAGATATTAGTATTCCTAGTTTACAAAAGGAGAAGATTGAAGTTAATTTGAATCAACCAGTTTATTGATGTTGAAGTGGTGAATAGTTATTTTTGCAACAAAATTAACTTGCCAAATACTGATGTTTAGAAAAACCATCAAAGCATTTTTATAGGTAAACCCCTATGCTTATTCGACATTACATTGGGTATGTGTCATGAGAGGTGAATTTTGGATCTTTCCAGAAGGTTCTTCTCTAAATGGATGTGCAATATCATTATTGTTGTAATCAGCAATAATTTTCCTGTCCTGTGATATCAGTCTCCTTCCTTCAGATTATTTGTGCTGTTGAGATAACACGGCACCCCTCTTGAGTAAGGATGCAGTGATTGCATATTCTATGGAGAAGATGTAAGCCATGGGCAAATGAAAATCACTGCTGTGTTTTATCTGGCTTCTTAGAGATAAGCACTCTCAGGTCAAGATAAATTTTTATGCTCCTGTGCTCTTTATTAATTGCTTTAAATTATAATAAGAGGTCAAAACACAGGGGTCCTTCTAATTTATTTCCTAATTATTATGTATGTGTGTCTCTGTGTATATTTGTGTATGTGGATACACAAATAATGTCTCCAAGGAAAAAGGGGAAAAAGTAATGTCTAATGGATTTAGAGACAAGAGATATGAAAGGAGACATGATACTATGACAGCCAGAAAAACATGTATTAAAATATGGTTTGTAGCCATGTTGGAGAAGGTGTCGGTTTAAAGAACAAAAATCCAAAATCCATGAAACTATTTTGTTCACAGCCTTAAACAAACCTGAAATGTAAGATTAATTTTTATTTGCATAGAAATCCCATTGCTCATACAGTTAATGCTAATTATGTCCTCTAAGGTTATACATGTCCTTTTAAGGACCACATTGGTTTGTTTGTCTGCAAATAACTAGCTAATAGGATACAGTTTGTCTCACCTAATATATTTTCATGCCATTTTCATGCTACTGTTAACATTATTAAATTTGTAATTTTGTTTTTTATGCTTGTGCTGCATTATATCTTCAGTTCTCAAAAAATGGACCCATGACTAAAATGTGGTTTACTGAAGCATAAAAAGTGATGAAAAGAGTAACAAATAGTACAGCCCAAAATAACATCATAAACAAAGAGTGAAGTGGTCTCTAGTGGTGAATATGGAATGCAAATCTGTATATGCTGGGACACATAAATCTTCGAGTGTCATGATTTCACATATGCGACAGGAAAAGAAAAGTGCAAATAGGAAGTACACTTATGAATATCTTAAAAAATTGAATTATATTTGACTGGAGATTAATTTGCCACAATTCCCCAGTTCATTTTCCATTATAAAGCCTTGTCAAACAGGGGCATAAATGTCTGGCAAGGCTATTTCTTGAAGGATTAATTGATGTGTTCCCTCTGCTTCCTTGTGAAGTTTCCAGCTTGTACCCTGAGAAATATTCCACTTTCCTGGACCACGTGAGTTAGGGAAATCACCCATTTAAAGAAAAAAAAAGCCTAAATCATAACGGAAGAGAAGAAAAGAAGGAAGAGAAGAAATCAAGAGGGGGCATAAGAGAAAGAAAAGGAGAGGACAGAGAAAAGAGGAAGGCCTTAAAAGCCCACAATCTTGTTTGAAGAGTAGGCAGAAAATATACCTTCACTTAACCAGCAGAAATGCATGGATTCTGGCTAACTGTGTAGCTGTTGTTTTTGTTTTCCATGGAGATGTCCACCAACAGATAAATTGCAGCCCTTTGATTTGAACATCCAGTTGCAGTGAGACTGTCCTATAACCTAAGGACTCTAACTTAGTTTTACCCACTTTTAAATGTCTCATTATCTGTGACTGATCCGCCACTCTACAGTTTGGGGCACATTCTGCATTCCCTCAGTGAGGGCAACTTAGACACCAACCGTATGATGGAGTGGTAGTGGTGATGGCGATACTCCTGTTGCAAGGTGGGAGTTGGGGGAGCTGGAAAGAAGAAGCTAGAATACTTGACCAGTGGAATCTATTCAAAGCCATTGATTTTTCTATTTTTGATTCAGTAAGCTGAGGGAGATTTTTAAACATAACATGCATAAAATAATTTTCATGCAATAACACTGATTTTGTTGTTAGACTTACAGAAGAGACCAAAAGTTGGGAAGCATTTATGGCTCTACTCTTTATAGCAGAAGCAACTTAGAAACAATAGCCAACTGCAATGTTAATGACAAATTTTACACTCAAAGAGAAAGCATAAGAAGTTATTGTTGAAAAATCTTTGTCAAATGATATTTTAGGATGATGCATAATGTTAATTATGTATTAAAGGAAGGAGAATAATTATGTGGTAACTGCCTGCAGATATTTTGCTAAACAATAGAATGAAACAATTTGTGCAGACTGAATAATAACTTGGCTTACACACTGTACAGATATTAGAGAATTATACTTGATGGCTCTTTATCAATGAAAACCTCATGCCGTAGGATAAGAGATTTTTTATTTGATTACCACTTATTTTGTGAACTTGGCATTTCTGACTGTGGCCTTGCAAGGAGAGTTGGGAATAAGAAGAGGGGTTATCAGGGTACCTGGGTGGTTCAGCCTGGTGGTTAAGCATCCTACTTCAGCTCAGGTCATGATCTTATGGTCTGTGGGTTCAAGCCCCGTGTTGCAAGCCCCGTGTTGGGCTCTGTACCAAGAGCTCAGAGCTTAGAACCTGCTTCGGATTCTGTGTCTCCCTCTCTCTCTGCCCCCCCCCCCCACCCCGCCTCATGCTCTCTCTCTGTCTCTCTTTCTCAAAAATAAACATTGCAATGTTTTTAAAGAGGAGGGGTTATATTGTGAGCCAGTTTGGGTGTACTTTAACACTAATGTACATATGATTTCATTCAAGGTGAGTGTTTGGTGAATAGTGATATGCTTCCTGACTTTATGTATCAATAAGTACTAGAAATAGCAAAAATAGTAAGAATGAAATAACAAGATAAATCCTCAGGAAAAAAAATTATGAAATGGAGATAAGTAGTTTACTTGACACACAGTTCAAATCAATGGTCACCAAACTGGGGAGGAGTGAAAACTTCAACAAGGAGATGGAAAAATAAAAAAGTACCAAATAAATGTCACAGAGTAGAAGTATAATGATTGAATTGAAAAATACACTAAAGGAATTTAATAGCCAAGTAGATGAAACAGAAGAAAAATTCAGTCAACTTGAAGACAAGGCAGTGGAACTCACCCAGTCAGAGCAGCAGAAAGAAAAAAAGAATGAAAAAAAGCGAAAATAGTTTAAGGAACTTACAGGACAATATCAAAAGAACTAACATTCGTATTATAGGATTCACATTATGGAGAGAGAGGAACAGATAACTTAGTTAAGGAAATAATCAATGAAAGCTCCCCTAACCTAGGAAAGGAACAGACATGTAGACCCAGGAATCATAGAGAGTTCCAAACACGGTGAACCAAAAGACATTATAATTAAAGGAAGCCAAAATCATTATAATTAAAAAGTCAAAATTTAAGACACGGAGGGAATCTTAAAAGCCACAAGAGAATAACAACTTGTTAGGAACAGGGGAACAAGACTATCAGATTTTTCAGCAGAAACTTTGTATGCCAGAGGGAGTGTCATGATATATTCAAGTGCTGAAAGAAAAACCCTTCCAACCATGAATAGCCTACATGTCCAAATTTTTCAGAATTGAAGGACAGATAAAGAGTTTTCAGGACAAATAAAAGCTAAAGTAGTTCATCACCATTCAGATTGGAAAGAAAGAGGTAAAATTGTCACTATTTGCAGATGACGTGATAATACACACAGAAAATTCTAAAGACTCCATTGAAAAACTGTTAGAACTAATAAATTTCATAAAATTGCAGGATACATAATCACTATGCAAAAATCTGCATTTCTATACACTAATAATTAACTATTAGAGAAATTAAGAAAACTATCCATTTATAATTGCATCAAAAAGAGTAAAATACCTAAGAATAAATAACCCCAGAGATAAAAGACGTGTACACTGGAAACTGTAAGACATTAATGAAAGAAAGTAAGGAAGACACAAATAAAAGGAAAAATATTCTGTATTCCTGGATTGAAAGGCCAGTAGGACTGGCCTGTAATGTATTTGTTACTGGTACATGAACAGAGAAATACTAAAATTGAGAAGAAGAGGTTAGAATCCTTTTTAGTAAATTTATGCTTATTTGACAACATACTGTGTATGAGCATGAGATCATTTCATTGAGCAGGTTTGTACCAGTTTTGGTGAAGTTCATCTTGTGAATTAAGTTGATGTAGACTGAAATGCTTATGTGTAGTAGGATCACGATACATGTGGTACTTCAGAGTTAGTCTGTAAAGTAAGACTCAAAATGATACATAAATCAGGGACAATATATCATTTTTTAAATGACTTACTATTTCAAGGTCATTTTATTTTGTGTTTTAATTAACATTGGCTTTAAACTTACAGTTGAGCAGTATTGGATAAAATGCAGAAGTGACATTTACATTATTTTCACTCCTAATGAAGTGATGATGAAACATTCTTTACTGAACTACTTTTGAAGACAATACAAAACTTTTTCTAAATGTCACAGAATGGTAGTGTAAAAACAAATCTGAGCTTAGGTAAAGAGCTTTATTCAAAAGGACAATTGCAATAGAAAGAAGGGTGCTGTTGCAGTAGGGCGAGGGAGACTTTGACCATAAGATCTACAAGTTTCTAACATCAGGAAGAAAGGAATTTTCCCACAAGGCTAGAAAGAACTAAGTGAGGAGGAGGGGAATGAATAGGTGGTGGGATGAAACAGTTGATCAGAAAACATCTTCCCTTGAGGTCAACTTGGTCCTCCAGAATTCTGTATGGAAACATTGGTTCACATTCTGATGATGGCTCAGGCTGGGCATGATTAAAAGTTTGGTTCAATATGTTCTGAAGAGGGGAGAGAAATTTAAGTGTACCCACAAGTTAAGTTAGCAGATGTGTGGTCCAGGTTGGTCAGTGAATACAAATGGTTCAGCTAATCATGGATGAGACAAAGAATGGGAGTGTGGTCTGTGTCTATCCTTGTCATAGGTAAACAAATCAGGGGGCCTCCTTGACTCTTATCTGAGTCATATGAGGAAGAATGGTGTTGTGCAGTAAGTGGTTTTATAGAACACAAAAGAATCAGCGGTAATTTCTTAACCATCACTGATTTTTCCAGGAGCACGGGGCTCAAGTAGGGTTTAACATTGTCAGTCCCTCCATTTGCTTAAGCCAAATGAATATCATTCATCTCTGAACAATTCAGAGGTGAGCAAAAAACCAGAGCAGAGCAAAGCAGGTTCTAAGAAATCAGCTCCTGACGACTCTTGCTGGCATTGTTTGTAAAATCAGTTAAACCATTTTTTGAGAGATAGTGGCAAAGGCCAGTTGTGTTAAGTTTACGTGTCTTTAAATAGGGATGTCTAAAATAAAAAAGATTAATGTAAAACATTGATTAAAATAAAGAGGCAAAGTTGAACACTGAAAGGTAACCAGTCCAGTGAGTTCCAAGAACGTGATGGATACAAATCTTTCTGCGAGGCAGTCCTGCTTGTTGAATTTCTCAAGGCCAGGAAGATGCTGATAGTCCTGGAGATGTACATTATCTCTCCTCTAAGAGCCTGCATGACCTACACATTTTATCAGACTTCCTTGATGACCTAGACAGCAGACTGTACAGGGAGAAATCTTTCCTCTGTTTGGTCTACTACAGTGATGAGCCCTTCAAGTGTAGCAAGTCTTCAGAATTTAGCTCCCAGTACTTCAGATGTTGAGAGTAAACTCCACTATAAGACAACCTGGAGTTCAAATAAGAATCTGGTTAGGCAAGTTTTAGCTCTTGGTGATACCAAGTTAGGAAGGGGAGCAGCTGAAAACATTAGTTGGGGATATGCCCAGACACTGAAGGAAACTGGAAGAGTCAAAAATATTATAAGGTTTAACAATGCATACCAGATGAAAGAATTTAGTCCAATTTACATGTAGGTAATAAAATTGGAAATCCATCATATCGAACAGTTACTTAGAATTTGTAAAGAGGTACAAAATAGCACAAAGACTGTTAACAGGGCCAGATAATGATAACCTGCATGGATGTACTGTGGTTTCTCACTGAAACACAGAATTTCTCTCTATAGTCCTTCTTTTGATCAAAGATGTCAAATACAGATTATAGATCATAAATTAAAGCTCCTCTCATTAGACTTGGCTTTATTAATTGCATGCTTGTAGTAAGAATGGTGATTTACCTTACAGGGAGGAATGTTAAAATATTTACTTTGCTGAAAATTTTTGTAAGGAATCTTAGATCAACGTTTTAAAATTCTCTTATGGCTAGAAGCCAAGCCAAAGACTCTCCATCATATTTCACCTGTAATATCTATAGGTTTGGGCGAATTCCCATCTTGCAGAGGTCTCCCAAATATTCTAAGTTTTCCTTGCCTGCAAAGAAAGTCTCTTTCTTACTCACCTATAGGGTTGGGATCTCCATATGCTAGTCATTACCTCACCAGTTTTCCTAGTAGGCTTGTGAACATTGGCTCCATAAAGTTAACTTTAACCCCTTAAATAAAAGTGTCTAGTCATGGGGCTCCTGGGTGACTCATGATCAGGTCATGATCTCAATGTTCGTGGGCCCAAGCCCCATGTTGGGCTCTATGCTGGCAATGCAGTGCCTGCTTGGGATTCTCTCCCTCCCTCTCTCTCTCCCTCTCCCCCCACTCACTCTCTCAAAATAAATAACCTTAAAACTTGTTTTTAAAAAAAATTCCTAGTCATATATGACTGAAAAGCATCATTTTCCAATATGACATTTCAGTCAAAGCTTTGGTTTATTACCAATGTTTCCAATTATGTCCTGTTAACAAAGGAAGACAGATTCTTATCAAACAAGCAAAAATTATATTGCCATGAAATAATATTTAATCGATAAGTGTTTCCAAAATCTGGAGGGATGAGGTAGACAGAGGTTTCATTTCTGTTTATGAAAGTACAGCCTACTAAATTTTTAGGAGTTACAAAGAGCAAAAGAGAAAAGAGAAAGGGGTTCATTGTATCTAGAGAACAGGGTTATTATCAGCAGTATTCCAAGGAAAACCCATAGTCATCCTTTATCAGTTCATTCAGTCCTATATAGTTAATTTTGTTCTCATCAATTTAGGGTTAACAGTCTTATGAACCCATCTGCTTCTACACTACCATTTAAGAAATCCTGACTCAACCTAATAGTATAATTTCAAAGTTATTTAGGACTTGAGCATCTTAAACCTATGCTAGAGAGTACCTGGCATAATCATTTTCTAAGGGTCTCAGAGAGTCTTTTTTTGGAGAAAAATCTTTCTGGCCTGTAGTTGATTTGCAAGTGCTTTTAGGGAAGGACAAGAGATAAAACTATGTGTAAAGGATGCAAGACTTCAAAATAGTTGTGATTAACCTACTTTTCATAATTTTCTAAAGTGGAAATCTGATAAAAGCACATTTGAAAATAATGCAACTGACAGGGAAATTTGTTTTGTGGCATGCAAAACAAAGTTGATTGAAAGTCAAAGTGAGAGGCACCTGGGTGGCTCAGTCAGTTAAGAATCAGACTTCAGGGGCGCCTGGGTGGCGCAGTCGGTTAAGCGTCCGACTTCAGCCAGGTTACGATCTCGCGGTCCGTGAGTTCGAGCCCCGCGTCAGGCTCTGGGCTGATGGCTCGGAGCCTGGAGCCTGTTTCCGATTCTGTGTCTCCCTCTCTCTCTGCCCCTCCCCCGTTCATGCTCTGTCTGTCTCTGTCCCAAAAATAAATAAAAAACGTTGAAAAAAAAATTAAAAAAAAAAAAAAAGAATCAGACTTCAGCTCAGGTCATGAACTCACAGCTCGTGGGTTCGAGCCCCACATCAGGCTCTGTGCTGACAGCTCAGAGCCTGGAGCCTGCTTTGGATTCTTTGTGTCCCTCTCTCTCTGCCTCTTCCCTGCTTGCACTCTGTCTCTCTCACTCTAATGAAATGAATAAACATTTAAAAAAATTAAAAAAAAATCAAAGTGAAAAAATTTTAAAAGTATACATAAAATGTAACATGATTGAATCTTAGTACAAAAGTGAGAAAACTTATTTTCTTAAGTAATTAAGACCATGATAAAGTCAAAAGAAAACACGAACAATTCTTTTTTTAAATTATTTTTTAATGTTTATTTACTTTTGAGAGAGAGAGAGAGAGAGCGCGCGCGCGCTAGAGCGAGACTCAGTGTGGGGAGGGGCAGAGAGTGAGGGAGACACAGAATCTGAAGCAGGCTCCAGGCTCTGGGCTGTCAGCACAGAGCCCGACATGGGACTCAGACTCACGAATCATGAGATTATGACCTGAGCCAAAGTTGGCCACTTAACGGACTGAGCCACTCAGGAGCCCCAAGAAACAATTCTGATATGACACAGAACTTTTGGCTTCTAGGCAGACTATACAGAAGGTAAAGATACACCTTTTCTAACCTCTTCTTAAGAGCAGACCAATAATTCAAGAATTTTGTTATTTTAACAGAGAAAACCAGATTCTAGTTTTGCATCAATATACAGTTGACCCTGATCACTGACCTACAATGCAATCCACAATCCATGTAAAACTTTCAACTCCCCCAAAACTTAACCACTCATACTCTGCTGTTGACTAGAAGCCCTACTGATAACATATTTTGTATGTTCTGAGTATTATGTACTCTACTCTTACAATGAGGTAAGCTAGAGAAAAGAAAATGTAAGAAAATCATAAGGAAGAGAAAATACATTTATGGTACTCCACTGTATTTATTGAAAAAATTTGCATATAAGTGGATCCCTGCAGTTCAAACTCATGTTGTTCAAGGGTCAACCGCAACATTTTATACAAAAATCCTTTACAAAAATTTCTTATAAATAAACCCATCAGAGCTTTGATAGCTTTGAGTACAAAAAGTAAAATTATTTTTCTGTGGAACTTTATAATTTTCTATACCCATGCAAGTTTTGTCCTACACTCTCCCCTTTCTCATATGGAATAATGAATTATTTTACATTGGACAAAACAACTCCCTCTTCCTTTAACAAAAACACTTCCTGCATACCTTGTATGGAAAACTGTTTTTCTGTGCCACTGTTTCTCCTGGTAGAACCTCGTTAGCATTTAGTGATTATAAATTTTAAATACATTAACTTCTATTTCACAGAGAAATGTATACAGAATATAATTGCGAATGTCTTCCATCAGGGTTTTGCTGTAGAGCTTAGGAATATACCTTTTATCACTTTTATAACCATATATGTCCTTGTAATACAATTTGTCAGTGTGGCCACAAATGAATACATTTTTTTTAAGTGAATATGTTTTTGTTTTAAGTTTATTTACTATGAGAGGGAGAGAGAGTGCAAATTAGCATGAGTGGGGGAGGGGTGGAGAGGGAGAGGGAGAGAGAGAATCCCAAGCAGGCTCCACACTGTCAGCACAGGGGCAACATGGGGCTCAAATTCACGACACATGAGATCATGACCTGAACTGAAATCACGAGTTGGACACTTAACCAACTGAGCCACTCAGGCACCCCTGAATACATTCATTAACAGACCCAAATACATACAGCCTTAAGGTTAGGTTTAGTAATTTACATTTCAGTATTTTATTTTAGAAATGAGTTAGGTATTTAAAGAATAGTCATTAATTAACCTAATGTTATATCTAAGATTTTAAGTTACCAAAAGAACTTGGAGATTATATCTTCATATGGACATATGAAAAAAACAGAATTATTGTTGAAATAAAGTTTGTTAGAATTATTCAATTTGATTAATCACAAATTTACATTTTCATCATCTTAAATGTCTAGTAGATCTAATGCAAATTTATTTAGTAACATAAGTTTCGGAAGAATATACAAATAGGAAAAAAAAGATTGTATTATCCTCAATTTCTGACTATTTTAAGAATATTCCATTTATATAAGTACTATTGATCTCTAAGCCAATTAGAATAGAGCTCCTTGAAGGCATTTTATAACTTAATTTGGTAATCATCTAGAGGTAGGGAAATAGTACACATATATAACTCATAAATACTACCATGTCAGTCAGCTTGGGCAGGCAGAACAAAGTATTCTTTGTGGCTCTTTGTAGTGGCCCTGACCAATGGCTCTCTGTAGGGGCCCCTCTCCTGTAGCTCTTTAGAAGGGCAGCCTGGCCTGCTATAACCAAAGGGGCGATTCCACCCTCTGAAATCAATGAGGAGTCAGCCTTACCCTCTGGGTCTGTGGTGGGAGTGGCAGCCCTGATGATCTCTGAATTGCCTTTTGAGTCATTTCCCCCTATTCTTGAAGAAGGACACATGCCTCTTCACCACTGGATACATTTATGGTCCTATGCTCTAGAACCCCAGAAATCTGATAGCATTCTCTGTCCCTTTTAGTTCTAGCTAACATTGTTTCTGCTTATGTGATCCCATTTCTATCCCTGGTTTCTGCTGAGATGGCTGAAACCAGTTAAATCCATGAACTGGATCCATGATTTCTTTACCAAATGGTTGTACAGCC
Organism: Panthera onca; assembly: GCF_046562875.1. NCBI lineage: Eukaryota > Metazoa > Chordata > Mammalia > Carnivora > Felidae > Panthera > Panthera onca. The sequence goes on from NC_138342.1 coordinate 50,616,288, forward strand.
GCACTCTTAGTGTTCTTGTCAGAACATGTTTCCTTGTTTTTTATAATATGGTTAGGCTGAGAATTTCCCAAATCTTCAAGTTCTGGTTCATTTCTGCTTAACAATTCCTTCAAACTGTCTTTTCTCTTGTAATGTATGTAAAAAGTAAGGAAAAACCAAACTTCTCCTTCAGTACTTTGCAAAGAAATTTCCTTAGCCAAATATCCAAATGTATTCCTCTCCAGTTCTACCTTCTACCAAACCCTACAACACAATTCCACAAAACACTTGAACAGTGCCAGGTTCTTTGCCACTTTATAACAAGGATAACCTTTCCTCCAGTTGCCAATAAGCTACACCTCATTTCCATCTGAAACCTCACAAACTTACCTTTAACATCCATGTTTCTATCAACAGTTTCTTCAAGAGGATCTAGGCTATTTCTAGGATGCACCTCAAAACTCTTCTGGCCTCTGCATCACTCAGTTCTGCAGCTGTTTCCACCTATATAGGTATTCATTATAGCAGTGCCTCACTTCACAGAACCAAAATTTGTATACTGGTCTGAAAGGGGTAGCATAGCAAAATACCACAGACTGATTGGTTTAAAGAACAAATATGTTTTTTCACAGTTCTGCATGCTAGAAGTTTAAGATCAAGGTGCCAGGATGTTCAGGTTCTGGTGAAAACTCTCTTTCTGGCTTGCAAGTTACTGCTTTAAACATGGCCTCTCTTCTGTGTGTGTAGGGGGGTAGTGGTAGAGAGAGGGAAATCATTTTAGTGTCTCTTTCTCTTCTTAGAAGGATGCCAGCCTTATGAGACTCCCCCTGCCTTATGACTTCATTTAATCATAATTACCTCTCTAAAGGCCCTATCTTCAAATACAGTCACACTGGGGACCAGAACTTTAATATATGAATTGGTGGGGGTGAGTGGGTAAGGGGGGGCACAATTACATATATCTATATATCTATATAGATATCCATATATCTATATAGATATCTATATATCTATATAGATATCTATATAGATATATACACACACACAAACATATATATATATATATATATATATATATATATACACACACACACGTGTGATAATATATATATTACAAACACACCCAAATACAGAGAGTATGGGTTCAATTCTAAAATTTCAGCTATGAGTCAGACATAAACACAGAAATACAAAACTCACAGGTTTATAGGAAAGGACTGGCTCTCATCTTTGCTCCACTTGTATATCATCAGAACTGTGCTTCAGGCTTATGGGACAATTTGAAGTCACTTGCTCAATATAAGATTTAAAGAATACCCACAAACATTTGTGAGAGAGACTTTTAATTTTTTAGAGTAATCTCTAAGTCCAATGTGGGGCTCTAACTCACAGCCCGCAAATCCAGAGTTACATGCTCTGCTGACTGAACCATCCAGGTGCCCCCTTTTATTTTTTTTTTTAATCTGGTGAATGATTTTATTTAGTCTGCAGGTTAAATTTTGGACAAGGGACCAAGGAGAGAGCAAGTGGCCATTGTGCTTCCAAAGCTCTGTTATGAGTGACATTATATCCAGCCTGCTTCTAATTAGCTTTTTCAGTCTTAAGTAGTTGCTTTTGGGGTTTCTGACCCTCTCCAGAGTCCCCAGTAAAGGGGAGGGTCACCTAAAACTGGAGTGTGGAGTGGCTATAGGAAGTTGAAGGGCCAGAGTGGGAAGGGAAAGGTCTGGCAGAGGTGGATAGAGGACTGGAGAAGTTGGAGATGTTGAGCTTAAAGGAAGATCAAAGTCAGTAAAAAAGAAAAAAGAGAAGGGGTGGGTCATGGGAATGGGAAATTATAAGCAGTTTGAGACAGTCCCAAATTTCCAAAACATGTAGAATGTTGAAGTTTTATTTTTTTTAATTTTTTTAATGTTCTTATTTATTTTTGCGACAGAGAGAGACAGCATGAGCAGGGGAGGGGCAGAGAGAGAGGGAGACACAGAATCGGAAGCAGGCTTCAGGCTCTGAGCTGTCAGCATAGAGCCCGATGCGGGGCTCAAACCCACAGACTGTGAGATCATGACCTGAGCTGAAGTCGGACGCTTAACTGACTGAGCCACCCAGGCGCCCCTAGAATGTTGAAGTTTTAAATGGTTCTATAGTGATATTTTGCTTTTTCTCAAGATATTGAACTGAATTAGTGCCTGTATGAATTAAATGTTTGTGTATCTCCCGAATTCATATGTTGAAGCCATAACTTCCAAGGCAATGGTATTTGAAGATAGGGCTTTAGGATGGAATGAAGGTGCCCTATAGGAAAATATACCAGAGAGCTTTTCTCTCTGAGAACAGCCATGTGAATACATAGCCAGAAGACAGCCATCTGCAAGCAAGAAAGAGAATTCTCACTAGAACCTGACCTTGTTGATACCATGATTTCAGACTTCCAGCTTCCAGAACTGTGATAAAGTAAATTTCTGTTGTTTAAGCCCCCTGATGTATGGTATTTTGTTATAGCAGCCAGAGCAGACTACATCAGTGACATAATGGGAAAACACATAGTCAATGGAAGTAGAGGAGGCAGGGATCCTAACAGAGTGAGAATTACCCATAGGAATAGATAATTAAATCAAAGATACAACCTTAAGTGAGCTGGGCAAGAGGTCCACTTGATGATTTTCTTCACACAATCCTCAAAGAACCAAGGGAATTCTTCCAAGCATAACCCAGTCAAGGAGCTAAGGAAATTCCCTCACATAATCCCTCACTCCACAGAAGGTCAAAAACATTCCTTATGCATGAAATAATCAAAGTAACTCCTTACCATGTTACAACAGACAAATGTCCAGAACAAGAGATGAGGATTCAAGACTCACCACTGTGGTGAGTTCCCCAGCTGGGAAAGGACACAAAGGACCAGAGAAGTTGGAATGAATTCAGATGAAGATAGCAGGTTCTTGTAGTCATCAGCACTCCATCTGAGTCTCAGTACCCCAAAGCTTTCAAATAAAAACAAATTAGGACCTAGACAAGGAAGGATTTTATTTGAAAAGACTATTGCAATATGAAGGGGTAGACTGTTGTGTTAGGAAGAGCTTTTCAACAATAAGATCTACAAATGTCTCAAAGTTCAGGCAAAAAGGAATTTTCTTTTGTAGGGAAAGGTAAACAAGGCTAGATAGAATTGGGTATGGGGATATGGGTTGAACAGGTGGTATGATCAGACATTTGATCAGAGAACTAATTTTCCTATGTTCCACTGATAATTCGGAGGGTCTTTTGTGGTGGTTGTTTCACATTTTGCAGATGGCCCAGTCTAAAAGTGGGTAAATTTCAGGGTCCTGGAAGTAGGAGAGAAATCTAACTAAAGTTTGTCATGTTGGCAGGTATTTTGTCCAGATTGGTCACTGGTTACAAACAGTTCTAACACACTGACCAATCTGGACAAAGAATGAAAATTTGGAGGCTCTGTGTCTGGCCTTGAGATAGGTAAACCAGGGCATTCTTGAGCCTTTTCTGAGTCCTATGATAACAGGTCGTTCTTTGCAGTAAGCAAAGTATGTGAGTGTGTGTGTGTGTATGTGTGTGTGTACATGTACATGTGTGTGTGTTGAGGGCCAGTTCTTAGCTGTTGCTGTTTCCAGGAGCACTGGGCCTATGTAAGGATCCACTTTGTCAGTCATAAGCCAAATTATGGCAATGACACTAACTCTGAAGAAATCCTAAAAGTTACCACCTACTAATTTTACTGAGAAATATGATATCTTGTGTACCAAGTTTGAGCTTATAGCCATAATTGATGGAGAATGTTAAAATGAGTATCTTATTGATAGGGTCAGGATGTGACTAAGGAAGCAATAAAACCATCGAAATCTTAGAAGTAATTATGAACAAATCATAAATAAATAATTTCAAAACTCCCAAAAATTATTTGAAGGAAAATGTAAGTGTATTGAATTCAAAGCAGATAGATTTTTCATAGTTTACCTATGAACATTACTGCTAAGCATTCTAATAAAGTAGCAATTAACGAAGGCTAAAAATATACAATTACCATGTTGTTATATTTGGTGAGAAATACTAGGTGAATTTGTAGTAGAGAAGGCAATGAAAATACCACTTTACACCAATATACAATGACGTATTGTGGAACAGGCTGATCATAGGAGGGCATCTTAGAGCACCAACTAACTATTAAAGTATCTTTCATTGCAACTTGGCAAATTTCCAGATATGGCTAACATGACAATTAAAAAAAGAATACACACACACACACACACACACACACACGTATATATACACACACACACACATAGTTTTGAACATAGTAGTGATGGGAAGGAAGAATATGTTTTTTTCAGCTTAATTTCTGGAAACACAACTAACTTTTGAAAGATCTCATAAAAGTATAAAATGTTACACTGTTTCAAAATTAAGTTTCTACAGGAATGGGTTCTGGAGAAACAGTTGTGATATCAGAAAAACCTTCTGAAGTAGTTATATGGATGAAAGAGTGAGCTTATGCCAGATTGAAAATTGATACCCTGCTTCCTTCATGGAGAAAGATTTGCTGTGGAACAAAAAGTGTCTCAAGACTTAGTAATATTTATTAGTTACAACAAAAGGCTAAAATATTAAAGTTGAGATTATTGAGTGATAATATGGAAGCTAATCATAAATAGCAATTTGCATATTAGAAATCAAACGTTCTTTTCAAAATGTTTGAATTACTGAACATTTAGTATTTCTACAAAAGTCAGTTTTGTCCCAAACTTTTAAAGTTAGAAATTGGACATTTAGTTTTCATATTGCATATATTCAGCATTTGTAATCTTTTGATTTTCTGCATACAAAGGATGAATACAATATAGTTTTCAAAGGCAGAGAAGACCAAAGAGCAGAAATGAAAGGTAGAAGTCTAGAAGAACCATTTCCACATATTCTGTAACATGTTTCTTAATTTAAGAAGGATTCTCAAAGGATGTTGATTTTGCATATCTGAGAAAAGTTATCATTGCAAAACTTAAGAATTTTACAGAAAATTTTCATTTGAATTTTCCAACAGAAATCCTATTCACAAATAGGAATCTGGAATTCTTTTCTTTAATTATAGAATAATTTAATGTTTATTTATTTTGAGAGAAAGAGAGAGAATGAGTGGGCAGGGACAGAGAGAGGGGGAGAGAGAGATTTCCAAGCAGGCTCCGTGCTGTCAGGGTAGAGCCTTATGCATAGGTCAACCACACAACCATGAGATCTTGACCTGAGCTAAGATCAAGGGGCAGACACTTAACCGACTGAGCCACCCAGGTGCCCCAATCATAGAGTGATTTAAATTTAATCATAATTTGATAGAATAAATCGTTGGAATTGCTACTGATATTTAATTGAAGAGGAATTTTGAAAATCATCATAACTTTCTTGATTTGGATAAAAGTTAAAAATAAACATACAGAGACTGACTAAAATGATTTATATTTCATCTTGCATTCAATTCAAAACACCTTTGGAGAATCTCTACCCATGTTATTAAAACGAAATATAAATACCATGTAAATATACGTTATCCCAAGCAAGCACCACTGCCATCAATCTCACCTAGATTAGATAAGCTAACAAGCAAGAAGCAAACTCATTCATCCTATTAAATGTACTGATACACATGTAATTCATCAAAGTTTTTGTAAAAAGGTTTAACACAAAAACCAGCCAGTTTGCTCATAACTTTTCGCTAAGGTACTGTTTGAAATGATAGGTACGAATTTGTCATTTTCTACACTAGCACTTTTGAACAGTCAGTGGACAACGTGTGTGTGTGTTTTTCTTTTTCCTTATATGTATAGAATTTGGTCTTTCATCCTTATATTTTTATTTTATTTTTCCTAGTAATTTATTGTTGTATTTTACAAAGCTCTCTAAACATGACTGATTATTAATTTAAACTAATGAAAGTAGTCCTTCACTAAATATAGCTTACAAGTCACTGTTCTGAAGCATTCTCTGATACTCTATTCCAATTCTGGATCCTGCTCCCCCTTTACCACTGCTCCCATCAACTTTTATTAATTAATAGCTAATGTCTCATGTTGCAACTCAGCTTGCTTTAGCCTCTTTTAGTGAACTAAAAACCACTATTCCCAACTTAAATTCACTTCTGATAACTTGCCCATCCCCTTCATTATATTTAGATATGACATGGCTTTACCTACTTTTTTTTTCCTCAGAGATGAGCTTCAAAAGGTAGGCAGAAGTCTAAAAGTTTGAAAGTGACAAGGAACACAAGTTTCATAAAATATACCTTAAAATGTTTATTTTTGCCATTTGGAAATATTTTCAAGCTTCAAAATATAGAAATCATAGTAGTCAAAAAATATCCACTTTCTATTATATGCCAGGCATGTATGTTTTCTTCAATGCACTCACAGAGAATATGGCCAACATGGACAGTAAATATTAAACAAATTATAATAAATGATTTCGATTATGCAAAGAATTACAAGATGTTTTTGGATTTAAAAATAATTACAGGGTATCTTGTGGAGCATATAATGGGAGGCAATGATAGGATGAATAATGGCCTCCCAAAGATGTCTACATCCTAACTCCCAGAATCTATGAATATTACATTTTTTTTTTTGGTAAGCTTGAGTTTGTAGATGTGATTAATTTAAGAATCTTGAATTGGCTCCCTATTCATTATCCTGGATTATCCTAGTAGGTTCTAAGGGTTCTAAGGGCCCTTAGAAGAGCAGATCAGAGTTACTCATAGGAGACTTGACTATGGAAATAAGAGACTGAAATGAGGGAAGAAAGAAACCATTAACCAGGGAATTCAGAAGGCCTATAGAATCCAGAACAAAACAAAACAAAACAAGAAAAAAAACAAGAAAATAAGATCCTTCTCTAAAGTCTCCAGCAGGAATCAGCCCTGCCAGTGCCTTGATTTTAGCCTTTTCAAAATGATTTTGGACTTCTGATTTCCAGAACTGTAAGGTCATGAGTGTGTGTTGTTTTAAGCCACTAAGTGAATGATAAGTAGGAAACTGATTCAGGGACCTAATATTATAGGAGAGAGGCAGAGAAGTTTTCTATATGAAATGATATTTAATCTGATGCATAAGAAAAAGCAAAAATTAGCTGGGTAAAGAGGAGCAAAAATACCCAGGTAAGGTGCATATAGTGCAGGTAAAGTTTTGAGGTAAGAAAGAAAGTGAAGAGTTACCTGTTGTATCTGTCACAGATTCCACATAGTCAGTGACTTAAGACAACACAAATTTATTATATAACAGTTCTGAAGGTCGGAAGTGCAAAATCAGTCTCACTAGGCTAAAATCAAGGTGTTGACAAGACTGTGTTCCTTCTGGAGAATTAAGAGGAAAATCTGTTTCAGTGCCTTTTTGGCTTCTAGGTGTTGCCTGTATTATTTCTTGGCTTGTGACCCCCTCCTAACCAGTGATAATATTATCTCAAAGTCTTCTCTGCCTCCCCTGCCTCCTCTGTTTTACTTATAAGGACCCTTGTGCTTACATTGGGTCCACTGGGATAATGCAGGATTGCCCCCCCGCTCCCCAATCTCAAAATCCTTAACTTAGTCACATTTTTAAAGTCCTTTTTATCATGTAGGATAATACATTCACAGGTTTCAGGGTTTAGAAAGTGGACACTTTAGGTGTGTGTGTGTGTGTGTGTGTGTGTGTGTGTGTGTGTGTGTGGTGAAGGGGTTATTCTGCCTACCACAGTGAGATTAAGAAATGGAAATAATAGTAATGTCTAGAGAACAAGTGTTAAGAAGAAAGAATGGTATAATTCTTCTTAAAAGACTCTTAAAAGATAGACAGCAATGAAGAGCATCTTACACTATGTTTAAGGTTTCAAATTTTACCCAAATGAAGTCATTGTAATCTACCCTAGAGCACTTAGAAGACTTCCTAGAAATTTATTTCCCCTTCCCTTTCTCTCTCTCTCTCTCTCTCTCTCTCTCTCTCTCTCTCTCTCTCTCTCTCAAGCATAAGGGTAATGGTGGCCTCCCTGTGAGGAATTGACAGGGAGTAAGTGAATAGGACGTCAGTGCAGAGCCTAGGAGGAATGGTGGGCTCAAGGTGGTAGAATAAAGATGAAAATGAATGGATAGGTTTAAGAAAACTTTTGAAGGGAAAAAGGAATATTGCTGGTGAATGACTGGAATGATAGATGACCAAGCTTGGGTATCATGATTCCTCTAAAACCCTGGCATACACGAAAGCCATGTAAACCATAAACTGAGAGGACAAATTGGATAAGGGAGAAATTAGGAGTGGGGAAATCATGTATTTAATTTTACAAATACTGTGTTTTGTATCACAGATACTTTCAGGTGAAGATCACTGTTTTCACAGTTTAAGAGCACAGATAGGAGTACTAGACTGGGGATGATATATTTGTGATTCCTAGACATCGACACATTGTAATTCAAACCAATGGAGTGGAGGACATTGCTCAATGTAGACCGGGCAAAGAATTGAACAATTCTGATATTTAATGCAGTAGGAGAAGGTAGTACAAAGGTGATAAAACATTGTCTTAGGGAAAGGTAGCAAGAAGCCTGAAGAGTGACATGTCATGGAAACCAAGAGATGAAAGGATTTTAAAAATGATGTTTTCAGCTGAGATGAAAGTTGATAAGAGTTTAACGAATAAAGACCCAAAATATCCACTGGATTTTTTAATGGCAAATTTCTTGGCAAATTTAAAAATTGTAACTTCTGTGGAGTTATTTAGGGCAAAAGTTGTCAGATTTTTCTGGATTGAGGAAGTGAAATCCCCAACTGTTGACAAGTTTATTCTGAAGTGTGACTGCGAAGAGGGGTAGAGAGATGGTGGAGAACATTGGAATTTGGTGTGTAGTCTGGAGACTTTTTTTCTTTTTTAATGGTAGAAGAAACTAAATCATATTTCAATGCAGATACAAAGTGCAGGATGGAGATACAGAAGTGTGGAAAGGCACCTTAGTTTAATATTCCTGAGACCTCGCTCACAAAGTGCTGCCCAACTTCAAGGAAAGACTTTTGACTGATGATAGTACAGGATTTAACCACAATTTATTTTGAAATTTTTTCATTTTAGAGTTCTATTTCTTGCCTAACCTCCAACCAAGACATTTATTTTCTTTTGAAAATAATTTCTGCAATTTCTTTTCTTTTCTTTTCTTTTCTTTTCTTTTCTTTTCTTTTCTTTTTATTTTTAAAAGGTATCCTTTTTCTTTTAGTTTCATGTTGTTAGGCTTCGATCACATGATTACATTTGTGCCTTGATTGTATTTTATATTTATAAATTCCCATTTATTTAATCTATCTTAACCGTCAACTCTTTTACTTTTACAAAGTTACCTTGTGCTTCCCATCTTTATTTTTTCCTAGATTTTTAGTTTGCTGTTGTTGTTGTTTTACTTCTACCTTGTGTCTACCTTTGTTGGAATTTTAATTTTCTTTCAATTTTTACTGTATTCTTTTTTTTCAATATAATTTTTTTCTTATTCTTAGTTTCAGTATATCACCCCTTTTTGTTCTTTTCATCTTAATCTTAAAGCAAAATTAGACATTCTGAATTACAGTTTTTAAGTAATCCACTTCTCTATTTCAGTTTTTAATGTATTTTTTTTGTATTTTTTAATGATTATTAATAAATACGAAAGAGCTCCTTTTCTATAGTCTCCAAATGAGACTTTGTTGGGTTTTTTTTCCCATTGCTTACACTGCTGCAAACCACATCTATTTTTTCCCGTGGATCTCTTCATCTAATAATGACTCTTACTAACAGTAAAAAACAAAACCTATAATTAAGATTAATGGATTCATTCCTATCTAAAAATTCTTTATTGGCAGGTTAGATATTTGATATACTGAAATGATTTTTCCCAGATATTCACACTATGTAGCAGTTAAAATAGAGATACGTGTTTTAAAACGCATCGTCTCTGACATATTAAAGCACTGGATTTAAAGCAAACTGACATAGCACATCGTAAGAGCACTGATCATTGTGATAGATACTTGCACAAATAGGTATCATAAAACTCAATGCTACTACATAAATAATATTCCTTTCCGGTGCTTTAAACTTCTGTATTATGATGTTCTTAAAAAAGGATTAGGCTCATACCCCATAGCCCCAAAGGCTATTTTGCCTTTGTCTTGCTTTTTTCATTTAATATTGTTCTGTGAGCATTTTGGCATTTAAAATATTTTTAAATGAATGATATTACATCGTGGGTGATGTGTGGTTTAAACATTTCTGTATTATAAGACTGTTACATTGCTTCAAAATCTTGCATATAATCAAGTTTTCCTGATTACTACCTTCAGATACATACCAAACAGTGACGTTATTGGATGAAATGATGTGACCATTTTTAAAGCTCTTGCTCCTTATTGTCAAAATGCATTACCACACCAAGCAATGAACACAGGGCTGTTTTGTTTCAACTATATCACTATCAATTAGTTCTGGTTCTGGTCCTTTATTGGCTTCCTAGTCCATTGTGCAAGAAAAGGACTGCAGGATGGAGGCAGATTTACCTTATATATAAGGCTCCCATGTATTCTACATAGTTACTCCAGCTCACGGGTGATGTGTCACCCTTTAAAATTAGGTTTATCTTACTACCTGGTAACCTCAACTCCTTGATGAGTTAAATAAAATATGATGTTACAGATGAATTGGACTTTTCTCATTTTTCAGCTTTGAATAGCATTCTGCTGCAGATTTACACATCATAAGTGTTAGGAGAACTCGATCTAATGATGCCTTGAGTTATTCTTCCATCCAATATTTCTGGTACATTCTTCAGAAATACCTATACTTTTTATATCAGATTTCCATTTTCTGTCTTTCATAGTTCTTATATTTTCAAGTTCTTTTCCTTATTTATTTCCTCTGTGTTATCTACACTAGATCCCTCATGATGATTTCCTATCAAATTTTCTTACTTCCTTAATGGGTATTTTAAAATTTAATTATAATCCTCCCTCAAGACAGTTAGCTAGGTTTTTAGTCCAGAGAATCTCACATGCTTTTTTATTATATGTGTGTGTGTGTGTGTGTGTGCGCGCGTGTACACACACATTACATATATATGTATATATACACATATATATACACATATATATTGTATTTCATATTATATATGTATATATTGTGTCTTACTCTACTTACTGCTCTTCTTTCATAAAAGTCAGATCTTGTAACCTGTTGGGAGACAATGAAGAAGGTTTTCTAACGTTTTTTTAAGGTTACGCTATATTTTCGTAATATAAATATTTTTGATTTGAGTTTCAGGATGTTATTCTTTTTATTTTGTTATATAAAGAACTTTTTTTCAGTGTCCTCAAATTTTGTTTATTTTCAGAATATTCTTTGTTTAGAACTAACGTTTGCACCCAGGAAGCATGTATATGGTCTAGAGTGTTGCTAAGCATTCTTTGCAATCATGGTAGATTTGTAATCTCCTTGATGTGACTAGAAGGCACATTGCATAATATAAATCCCTTCATAATTTCTAGCAAGATCCTGATAGTAGTTAGGAAATGGGTGTGAAGTATTCTATCCAATACCAAAAAATCAGCCACTTTGAGGAGTACAAGTCTGTTGCCTTCTGATCAAGAAATTGATCGTGAACTGGAGCCACTTTCTACCTACTTCCAAGAACAGCAAGTTTGCTTTGTTTCACTGATGCAAACATGGTTTCATTAATTGGTTTTCCAGTATAACTCCATGGCCTTTGTTACTTAAAGTTCCTCTTTATTTTCAGCAGTAAGTTGAGTGCCTCATTTTTTTTAAGTTTTTTTAAATTTATTTTTAGAGAGGAATAGTGAGTGACAGAGGCAGAGAGAGAGGGAGACAGAATCCTAAGGAGGCTCCACGATGTCAGAGCATAGCCTGATGCAGGGCTTGAACTCATGAACCATGAGGTCATGACCTGAACTGAAATCAAGAGTCAGACACTTAACCGCCCGAGCCACCCAGGCACCCCGAGTCACTTGGTTTAAACATTATTATATAAACCGATATTCTCCTCTCCACTTATGGGTATCTAGGGGAAAGCTGAAAAGGTTGAAAAGGAGACTACCAGTCAGAACATTTTTAAACTAAAACCTAACATAAAGTTCTCAGACAATGACACATACCCTATGGTCATCATTTTAATGCTAAAGTTGGTAATTTTTGATAAAGCACATAAACAGCTGTTTGTTACTGATATGGCATAAGGGATATGTGGTGCTTAATCATTAAACTGCATCTGTGGCTTAATCAATTGTTGTCATATTTATTGAGGGCCTAGCAGGCAGTCTGAGCTATCAAAGCTCCACAATGGCATCACTCTATGAATATCAGAGCTTTGAAAGTTGGCGGAGCATTGTTAGAGCAGCCCTGTTTAAATTTATTTCAGGCTATTACCTAGTTAGATAAAATATAACTTTTGTCAATTTTAATCTATGTGAGGAAAGAACATCTAAATTAAAATCAAACAAAAATGGTATGTTCATATCCCTTTGGGTTTTTCTCCCAGTTTAACAGATACTTTACCCTCTAAGTCTGGGAGATACATAGCATAGTTCTGTGCTGTGATACGTAAGTTCTCTGTTCCTCATTTCTAGGGACAGTCCAATTGAATCTGAATTCTTTGATTTCTGGTTGGAATTTGCTGGAAATAGCAATGGGGTACTGAAATCCTGGTAAAAAGAAGTGCTGGAAAAATGATGAACAATTTAGGCTCTTAATCATAAACTAGAGCAGCTTCATAGATATGGGGGCTCCCAGAATGAACCAGACCTCTCATGTGAAAAACCATCCATTTTAGAGTTTGAGGCAAGTGAAGTGGGATTGGTAGCTAAGAGCTATTAAGCAAATGCCTTGTCCTAAATTTATAAGGTATTAGTACCTGTACATCTCCTCTCCCCATTTTCCACCCTTTCAAGTATGATGAATCTGGGATTTGGAGATTTTTAATAACTTGCATTACTGTGTAACTCGTATAGCTGTCAGAGATGGTAACTTGTATTTTGCACTTAGGTCTTTATGAGTACAAATCATGCAAGCTCTCTCCTCTGATAGTCTGCCTATAATATGTAGGATACCATTTAGGTTTTGGAGTTACCAATGACAAGTTTGACTCTTTAAGTTTTAATGTCTAGCTAGGGGATTCAGATTTGTCAGTTTAAGCAGGAGATTTGTTTAAAAGAGCCTTGTGAAAGGAATCATTTCAATAAGGGTGAAAACATCACAGGACAGAATATTCATGTCTGGGGCAGTTGGATATATCTTTGTGATTTTGCAGAAAACAGTTAAGGTATGTAGTATCAGGCCATCCTGAGAATCACAAGAGTCGGTTCAAACACTAAGAAACAAGAACAAAAAGATATGTAATTATTGTTATCATCGAAAACAGAAGCAAATAATATCATCGTAACTTATTAGGACTGAGGGAAAATGAACATTTTGTATCTTCTGTCTTATTTCTGTTTTCACTTGAGATGCAGAGTCATGTGATTACTTTTTAAACATACAGGTGACATGCTCAACATAGTTATGACAATGGTGACCATCTGGAGCAGCCCTAAAGCACTGTGTGTGGGAGTTACTTAAACTATAATAAAAGGTCACTCAGCATCTGTGGCTTATAGGATTTCAGGAGTGACCAGCAAGGGGTACCACCTCCACTTGGCATTTATATGGACATCAGCAGTCTAATCCTTCTACAAGGCCACAAAATACCTTTGATGTTGTGCATAAGAAGCAACTATCTAGAAATATTTTAATACTTTCAGGTATTTATTGCTTGCGAGAGGACAAGAAAGAAAGGAGATGAGTACCGAGCTATAGAGTAAACAAGGAGATCGGTAACAAATGCTTTTGGGGAAACAAATCCATCAGTGTGCTAGAATGAATAGGTTCATTGTTAGGTGCATTTAAGGTATGACAGGAAAGGCAAGTAGTAGCCAGGATGTGAACGATCAGGTTAAAACGTTTGGATTTTTCATTAGGTGATTGGGAACAATAAAACATTTAAGCAGTAGACAGGAGAGTTCCAGTTGTATTATAGGAGGGTAACACTGGCAGAGGTACATTCTATCAAACAGAGAAAAGAGTGCCTAAAGGCAGAGTATTAGTAATTGTTATACAGCAAAGAGGCTGAAAATATCAGTGACTCACACCAATAAACGTTTGTAGCTTCTTTTTCATAGTTTTGCAGGTCAGCCGATGCACTTGGGCTTCGGGCTGCAAATTGTCTAGGTTTGCTACAGACTGCAGGTTGGGTTCAGGTGTACCCCACAAATGTCTCAACCTGGTTTTAGGGTCGATCAGGGACACTTCTTTTCTCTTCACAATAACACAGGCACGAGCAGAAACACCTTCTGACTCTTAAAGCCTCAGCTCAGAACTAGTTACCATCAGTTCCTTACTCGTTCCATCGATCAAAGTGAGTAAATGGCCATGCTTATCCTCAATGGGCAGGAAAATATAGTTTGCCAATTCTAGTAGTACCACATTGTCACATGGCAAAGGGTGTGGCATTGTAATTGTGATTCAGGGAATTGAAGAACTTGGTCCAAGGACTGCGTCTCTACGTACAGAGACTGGTTGGGGGACCTAGTACAGTAAACTAGACTTATTTTGACAAGAACCCTGATTGGTAACAGAAGAAACTTATAATTATAGAAAGGAAATAATTCAAGAGACATTCCTAATGAAAAAGGAAGAGCATTTACTGACTGACCTGATGTCAGGAATCCTGGGAAAAGATTCAAGTGCAGGGGATTGAGTGGATGACACAGAATAAGTAATCTGGCTTAAAGACAAGAAATTTGAAAGTTGTGATGACTCTGAAAATCAGGTGTGGCCAACTTGAAATTTTTTTTTTATCTCAACCACCATGCTGTATTGTTATCAGTCATATTATTTCCAGAAATAAAGCCCCGTATAACTGGATCCATTGGTTCCATCCCTCCCTATACCTGTTGGGATCTAAACAGGTCAATATAAATTTTTATGAGTCAAATTCACACATTCTTTTCAGAAATGACTGGAGTCAGAGATGCTGCAAAATGACTAGAGTTATGAGAACTTCCCCAAGAAAATTTTAGCTTGCTCTATTTTGGCTCATTTCAATGGATTCATTTAGAATTGGACAGTTTAACTCATTTATCAGTGGTGTGGATTGTTCTTTTTTTATGGTTCTTTTATTTTTTTTTTATTTATTTTTTTAAATATTTATTTATTTTTGAGACAGAGAGAGACAGAGCATGAACGAGGGAGGGTCAGAGAGAGAGGGAGACACAGAATCCAAAGCAGGCTCCAGTCTCTGAGCTGTCAGCACAGAGCCCGATGTGGGGCTTGAACTCACGGACTGTGAGATCTTGACCTGAGCCGAAGTCGGCCGCTCAACCAACTGAGCCACCCAGGCGACCCTTTATGGTTCTTTTAAATTGTGACTTCTACTTGTATCATTTTTTTCATGATTCCAAGCTAATTTCTTGATGTGTATACATGGGGAAAAATTAAGGAAGGTGACCATACATGGTTTGAAAACTTGTGGAAAGGATTAATGCAAACATGAGAATAATTATCTTTTATTTAAAATGATCTTAGACTATGACCATGATGTATATATGAAATAATCTCTATAAATTAAAATAAATGTTAAATGTATCTTTAGTCTTTGTAATGTTTGATAAATTTTTAAAGAAAAATGAAATAGATTTGATTGAACTTTCATTATGTTTAGACATAATTATTAATGGTTAAGTAAATTTATAACAGTTCTTTATAACATAGAAGCTACTATGCCTATGAACCAGAAACCAGATAATTTAGTGGAAAAAAATCCATCAATATCATGATTTGACATCATGTGGAGAGATCAATAGGTTTCTTCAATGTGTTTGTCAATACTTATTTTGGTTTTGTATTGCTATAGTTTAGCAAGTTAGCAAAAACTTTTTCTGTATTTCTTTCAGGCTAGCAAACATCCATTGATGTATTTTCCAATTATTAAAATATAATAAAATAGAAAAGGGAGAACATCGTAGCATTTTCCCAGAGTATCATATCTGTGACCTCTTTATATTTTACCTTTTATATTTCACATAAGGGAAGACTGTATATGTGATAAGCATGAATAAACCATCAAAAAAGGTAAAATCATATATTAGAATAAAGGAGTAGTTAAAAAATACTTTGCTTAGACAATATAATTAAATACATTTACCACCATTTCTATTATTGTTATTATGTCAAAATGTAGAAGAATGAAACACAATGAAATTATAACTGGAAATCTAAATATTTTCCCACCATGGAGATCTTAATATATCTTAGAGATATTAATTTATGTCTACTCAAGCATAAATACTAGGAGGGGGGGAGCAGTACTTGTGGCCTTACTAGCCACCCATATCTGTGCTGTTGTCCAAGTCATGGCTGCCCTGAGTTTCAAAGAGTTTGTCCCACCTGACATCAGCGGGCTCTGCCTTAGCTTTCACCCACACTCCCACACCAACTGACACATTCATTTCAGAAACTGCACTTCTGGACTTTTTGGACTTTTGATCCTTCGGCCTTTTGACTGCTCCATAGGTTTGGTTGACAAAGTATGGTGACTTCTCCTCCCCGAGGGACCCAGATAACGCGCTCTGGTCAGTTCTCTCAGTGTGAGCATTTTGATCCTCGAGGAGGCAACAGGGTAGCCCAAGCTGCCCTCATAGCACAGGACCTAGGGGCAGCTAGTAGGGGAGAGACCTTGCTGTATCAGCCTGCCTTCACCTCTGCACCCACCTTCCTCAGAAGGCTTTAAGCCAAACCAACAGACTCTGTGTGAATCATCTTCAAGGTGGAAAAGGGCCTCCTCTGCCTTTGCTAGCAATAACTGACCTTCACTTTACCCTTCTGAAGGAGCAGGGACTTGGCCCAGAATTCACTTTAAACGGGACTGAGGGAGCATCTCTCCTCTGTGTGAAAAGAAATTTGTTTTATTCTCCTTCCGACTTTTAACTGTTTGGCTGACTTACAGTTAATTGGAATGAAAGTAATAATTTTCTACGTAGAGTCAAGGAGGGCAGGACATCAGTTTTCATTGGCAAGATGCCTGTTCTGCCTGTCCTCTGATTGGACATCATTACAATGAAGTTTCTTCTGGGCTTCATGGAAACTCTCTTGTTATGTTCAATAATACCCAGACTTCAGAAGCCAAGGTGACCATGCAGCAAAATCTCCTTTAAGTTTTATGCTTAAGGGCAATGGGTTGATCATTAAGGTTGTATTCCTTCACACTAAATTAAATTGGGAAAAAATGTTATTCAGAAACTGTAAACTAGGAAAAGGTTGAGAAGAAAAAAAAATCATTTTCCCTTTTCATTGTATATAGTTCAAATCTTCCTTTGTCACATTTAAACTATATCTGTGTACATCAGCCTGTTTAAATTTTTAACCCTTCAGAGCTGTTGAAGAGCAATGAGAGTTGCTAAGTGGCTTAGATTTAAATTCACAAGTCAAATTCAGGTTTGAACCCTTCGTATTGAAGGTGAATTAATAGCTTAACCTTTGATCTTCACTTATAAGGAGGGTTGAATGCAAAAGGGTTGAAGCAGAAGAGCAGAAATTGTCATCAACATGTCAGTAAGCATTATGTTTATACAACATACACATAGGCCTATATGTTCTTAAAACTCACCATGGATCAAAATATGAAGTTGGGTGTTAGGAAAAAAGAAATAAAAAGGAATACTGCATTTTAAAAACAGCTATATATTGGGATGCCTGGGTGGCTCAGCTGGTTAACTGCCCAACACTTGGTTTCAGCTCAGGTTATGATCTCATGGTTCATGAGTTCGAGCCCCACATTTGGTCACATATTGGGCTTTATGCTGATGGTGCAGATCCTGCTTGGGCTCTCTCTTTCTCTCTCTCTCTCTCTCTCTCTCTCTCTCTCTCTCCCCCCTTCTCTCTCTGCCCTTCCCCTGCTTATGTGCTCTCTCTTTCTCTCTCAAAAGTAAATACATAAATTAAAAAATATAAAAACAGATATATATATTTTTTATTCCCTGGCAACTCCAGTGGTCACCAATGGAAAGAACAATAGATATACTCTCAGAACCTGCAAAGCCACTGTACTTTAAGGTGGTCAGACACTGAATTCTTTAAAAGAATGTGAAAACTGTAGATGTTTTGTTTTACATAGTTTTTATTTGTTCATTTAAATTCCTCCTATTCATATAAACGAATACAACAGAAACTAACCCAGCTGGTGTAGTGGTTGAGTATCAAACATGTCACTTTTGTGCCAACCATAAATTGCTTGTCCTATTTCACAGCACTGTATTTCTCTTCATATTTTATAATTTCTACCATTGTTAAATGCTCTGGTTTACCAGATATAATGGTATATTTTATGCTTGAAGCAATTAAAGAGAAATGCAATATAATGTCAGAGAAAAATAATAGTGTTTTTATTATTGTCTGTAAAATGCCTATATATTCTTTTCAAACTTCCCAAAATGTATTGTTTCAAAATTAAAAGCAAAACAGTAAGGAGAGTCAAATTCTAGAATGATGAATCAATTGTGAGAAAATGAAAATTCAGCAGTCTTTGAGGAGTCAATAGGGTAAAAAATATTTTAAAATATCTTTTCAACGTTTTGTTATATTAACATCCAATATATGAAATTTATGGAGTAAAAAGCCAATGTACTGAAAGAGGTAATAGGAAAACCATTTTTGATAGGAACATATGAAAACTTTCATGAGTAAAGACCATCATAATTTAGCTGGAGTCACATGGAATTAAGCCAAAACTGAGTGAGTTTTTTGCCAGTCACTGCTTACATGGCTATGCGTTGGTTATAATCCTCTCTTAGACTTAATTTCCACATCTCTTAAGTGAGGGAGCTTAAAAACAAAGAAACTTCAGTTTTAGATGATAATTATGACTGCGTTGATAAATATAATGCAATAGAAAGGTTGCTGATGCAATTAGATCACACATATATTGTAATGAGGCAGTATAGCATAAGTACTTGACACGTAAACTAAATGACTTCTGTTCTTATTATTGTTATATTATTCTCGTGGCAGAAATATGTTGAGTACCAGTGCCTGATAACTTGAGTCCTGATAATTTGAGGACCATAACGTTGATGATTTACAACAATTTTTCTGTGTAACTTTTTTGGCTGCTTTAAAATTTTTTTTTTAACATTTTTATTTATTTTTGAGACAGGGAGAGACAGAGCATGAACAGGGGAGGGTCAGAGAGAGGGAGACACAGAATCCGAAACAGGCTCCAGGCTCTGAGCCGTCAGCACAGAGCCCGACGCGGGGCTCGAACTCACGGACCGTGAGATCATGACCTGAGCCGAAGTCGGCCGCTTAACCGACTGAGCCACCCAGGCGCCCCTGGCTGCTTTTAAAAAGTCAACTTATCTACACTATGTCTATGTGATTTTATTTATAATCTATGCTAATGCTTTTATATTGATATTTGAACTAAAGTTTTCCCTTAATTTCCTAACTTACAGCCTACTTCATATGTGACATATCAACTTGCACATCTATCAGGTACATGATCAAAATTGATCAGATGCATCGATTGCCTTCCCCCCCCCCCAAAGCACATGCGCGTGCATGCACACACACACACACACACACACACATACAATGATAGCAAAAACATTAACCAACCAAATGTTCAATTTACTATGGATGCATAACAACCCCAAAACTTGATGGATTGAAGCACATTGACATTTATTTTGCTCACAAGTCTGCCATTTGGGCTGGGTTTGGTAGTGATATGTTGTGTGTGCTGCACTTTGTGTCAGCTGGGATCACTCCAAAGGCTGGGATCTGGAATCATCTGAAGTCCCGTTCACTCTATCGCAGGTGGTTGATGCTGGCTTTTAGCTGAGACCTTAACTAAGGCTATTGATTTGTGCACTTCCACAGTCCTTTCCATGTAACCTTAGCTTCCTTACAACCTGATGGCTCAGTGACCTTTCCATTGCATTCTATTTATCAATGTAGTCATAATGATCCAACCAGGTACAAAAGAGGGAAAAAGTATCTACCTCTAGCTGGAGAGTTGCAAGTCTCTAGAAGTGCATGTGGGATCAAAAATGTTGCTATGGCCAGTTTTAGAGAATACAATCTGCCACACCAACCAAGAAAACAAAATCCAATTCCTTATAATCTCTAATAAATGTCACCATCATTTTCCTGTTTGCTCAGATCAAAATCTAGGAATCAGCCTTAATTTTTTCTTTGTGTTAATTCCTCACATTAGTAAATCCAGCTGGTATTATCACTGATATTACATATCTTGAATCCTTTCCCAGAATATTGTAATCTTAGTGTTCTTATACAGAAGTATTATAAGGGTATATGAAACATACTAGTGGTGAGAGTTGTGTAGAATGGAAAACCATAACAAAATTATCAAGCACCTTTGGTTTAAAGATCAGCAGAGTTGCATTCAGTTTTTGCCTTGAAATGATATTAAAAATGAAAACATTAGATGTGATTTTTTTAAACACCCAGAATGTCATGTTTTATTGTGATTTCTCAAAATGTCTATTATTTCCTTCTATAAGTAAGTGTAAAGGTCTTAAACATCTTTTTCTGCTCTAACCACACACATATATATGTGTATGTACATATATATATGCACATATATATATATGCTACCTAATATGTGTTTATATATATATTAGACAACAAACTTTATATTTTATTTTCTATATATATAGTTACAAATATTTTTATGTAATGCACTTTATACACATTTTTATTTTTTGTTTAATTTTCTCAGTATAGGAGGGTTCCAGGATATCATGAATGTTATGTTTTTGCAGTTGTAAAGGAAGAGAATCCATAAAATTTGGAGAATGGTTGCAGAAATACGAAGAGTGTAGTGTCTACAATCAATTAAAGCTACTTTCTTGTTTGGCATCGTAATTTGGTAGTAAATATAAACTTGGACATGTTTGTTGAACTAAAAATAAACTTTCAACAAAGTCTCTTAAAAATAAATGTAACTCATTAGTTTAAGTAGTTGGAAGATGACATAAGACATTGAATAATTTGAGTTAGAGATTAGAGCTGAAAGGAAATGTGAATTACTGTACTATTTCAGAAATAGTCAAAAACACACTCCACTTATGAACTAGGGAAAGGCAATCTATTCTAAGAAGATGAAGATAAATGAATGATCTCACTGAGCAGTTTTACTTTGCAGATAGGCATGTATGAACTATTATATAGTTGTAATGGTAGCTAGTTCTAGAAAATAAAGGGTAAATAAATACCAGCCAGGAATCATTTCACATCACTACCATTCCTAGAATTGAGTATGCCTTACAACTTTCAATTTTAATTAACACAATTTATGTAAAAATATTCTGAAACACTTCTAATGTACATGAAATAAAAATGTGGAACTAAGAACTAAATAATAATACTATACTGAAAAATACATGGACACCATATATATATATATTTTTTTTTTCACCATATATATATATATATATATATTTTTTTTTTTTTTTTTTTTTTTTTTTTTTTTGGTAGACAAGCTCAGACCACTTCCTTATTAGACAGCAAACTTTATATTTTGTTTTCAAACTTCCAGGTATTTTTTAAGCATTTTATTTTATTTTATTTTAGATTATATTTTTAATCTCTACACCCAACGTGGGGCCTGAACTCACAACCCCAAGATCAAGTCATATGCTCTACCAACTGAGCCAGCCAGTCGTCACCTAAGCATTTCAAATATATTATCTTGGTAATACAGTAACCTACAAATTCTAACTACATTGTGGATTGGGTCCTAGAGCTCTACTTTTTTCTCTATTAAATGTTTCCAGCATATAATTGAATAAGGCAGACGGCCATCTTGAAAAGACACAGACTGTTTATATATTATTTACTTTTGCTTTTGCGCTGCTTCATGTTCATATAAAATACATTTATTTTTATGTCAACTGAGAAAAAGTTATAAGACTTTAGATAAATCAAAAACATTTCTCAATATCCTCTGTATTTTATCTGCTTTCCATGCTTGATTTTCCTTATGCTGAATACTACATTTACACAATAAAAATGATCTCTTCAAATATAATCTCTAATCTGTAATCTATAATACATAATATATAACATATTTATAAATACGTATTTATCCACACAGTCCTTCGGCAAGAATTTTAAATTGTTACATTTACTTTTTTTTAGCCATTCCATATTTTATGTAATGTAACTCACATAAGAAGCTTGAAAACTGTGTCTAATTTATATTTTATAAAGGCATATTTTTCTTTTATTTTTTCCTTTGCTAGTGGCAGTCTTCATAGTGACAGTTTTTATTTTTCTTTCAAACTGTGAAATAGCATGTATTGTGTATGCCTGGGGCATGCATGTTTGCCTCTAAGCAATATGTGGACTGCTCTGGCTTCATCAAAAACTGGACAGATGTGCTAAATTTACTAGTAGGATTTTACTATTTCAATTCATAATCTTCTAATGATTCTTTAGCTACTTTATGAATTTGTGTATTATTTTCATTTAATAGAGGGCATTTTACATTTAAGTTATTGACATGCTAATCAAGTTTTGGGGGAGTGTTCTTATTTCAATAAATTTGTGATATATTACAAAAATTTTGAGTTAAAAAATGAGATGTGTTTCATCCAATGATTTTCTTTAAAAAAACTTTTTTAAATTAAGTATATTTTTGAGAGAGAGAGAGAGAGAGAGAGAGAGATGGAATGTGAGCAGGGGAGGGGCAGAGAGAGAGAGGGAGACACAGAATCTGAAGCAGTCTCCAGGCTCTGAACTGTAAGCACAGAGCCTGATGAAGGGCTTGAGCTCACGAACCACGAGGTCATGACCTGAGGTGAAGTCAGACACTTAACCAACTGAGCCACCCAAGTGCCCCTATCTAGTGTTTTCCAATTTTTTTTTCTAATGACCTCAACCTTAAAACATTACTTTTCAAATGTGTTTGCATTTACAAATAATCTTAGCAAAACTTTACATTTCATAGAAACATTGTTTTAAGTGACAAAAAAATTCTTCCAAGAGGTAACTTTCTTAATTTGTTAGAAAAAAATGGTAATCCACAGTACAACGTTCAAATTATATAATGACCTGTGTGAGAAAACTTTCACTAATGCAGTCATTCAACATCTCTACTGTAGATTTTGCAGTCATTATATTATCTATTGCTTAGTAACAAACTACCACAGTCTTAACTTTTCAAACACATTGATTATTTCACTGTTTCTGTGTATCAGGAATCTAGTCACGGTTTGGCTGGGTCCTGACTTTCAGGATCTCTCACAAGGCTGAAATCAAGATGTTCTGGAGGGCCAGAAGTCTCCTCTAAAGGATTGAGCTAAGGTCCACTTCTAAGTGAGTTTTGACCAAATTCAATTTCTTGAGGTTTGTTGGGTTTCAGTTCCCTGCTGGCTTTTGCCTAGAGAATTCCTCTGTTGCTTGCTTCATCCAGGTGTGCAAATTGAGAATGCAACAGAGAATACCAGCAAGACGGACGTTATAATCTTACGTAACTGTTGGGTTTTTAATAGCATCTTTATTGATTTCATCCTAAACGCACACATGAAATGTTCCAAATTGGAGACAGATTTTTTAAATTAATTATTTCACAGTAAATGATAGTACATCATACATGTATCCCAGTTCTTATCCCTAGCACTACAAAGAGGAAGCAACTCAATTGTTTCAAGGGAAAAAGAGCTTGACATTTCCTCTCTCCCCATACTGAGGGATGAGGGGGAAATGTTGTTCTATGTTGACAAAGGTCAGAGAAGCACTTGCCCTTCCTTTCTTTTTTTTCCCTCCTGAAAGGATTTCTTCCTCACTCCAGACCTTTGTTATATAAATAAAATCTTCCCTTGAAGACAGATGACCCTGTATTTGTTCTACAAACTAGAGAAGTCTCTGTTACTGAGCCTCATTCCTCCTTGAAATGTAAATCTTTAGGAAGATACCCTTTGCAGTCTTTTAGGCACCTTGTAGGTGGATTAAGCCTTGTAGGCTTAATCCAAAGGCGGTAGACATACACACCATTTAATCTTCTAAAGAGGAAAAAAAAGCTTCATTACACTTTTGAATTTGAGCAATTAATTAGACAAAATGACTACATATCGAATTGTTCTAGGAGGTAGGGCTTTTCCCTGAGCATTGAAAAATCCAGGAACATTTAATTTTCCCCCATTAACCGAATCGTGGCAGTATCTCATCACTTTTGTCATAGTCTTCTAGTTAGAAATAAGTCACAGGTCCCACCCACACTCAATTACACAGGGCATGGACACGGGAAAGTAGAAGGTGGCAATATATTTGGGGGTCATCTTAAAGCCTACCACCACAGCTACCATTGATGACATCAGATATTTTGAAAATCAATATTGCTAAAAATCATATCAGCTTATATTTGTAACAAACTTTAAAAATCTAGTTTCATATTAACATTGTGTGAAACAAATTTTGGCCCAATCTATATATAAAAAAAAATCTTAGATTGCTGAGAATTCATTAAACCAACAATGAATCCACATGAAAATATTCTATATTTGGGCTACCTCAAATTTAGTTTTAACTGGTTTGCTTTAAAAAGGCTTATTGTCATCTTTCTAAAGTCAATAGAAAGTTTTAAATAATTACTGGTAAGCCATAGCTTACCTAATCATAAAGCTTATAAGATGTTTATTCTCCTCATAACAATGTGAATAAGATAAGGATTTTTAAATACAGTTTGCCTTCAAGAAAACGAAATTTAAGGAGGTTTTTCTAATTTACTCAAGGTTATCCAGATACCAAGGTAGAGCCAAGTCCATTAACCTGGGTTTCCAAGTCATATGATCAAGGTTACTTCATATATATCTAATAGCTTTATCTTTTTTTGTTTAGTTTTGTTTTACCTTAAAAAGATCAATAAGGAATGGGCACTGAAAAGTATTTTCTGAGAAATATATTTTTTCACACTCGTATTCTTTCGTCCTATCTTCTTTCCTATCTCAATAAAATAATCTCTCTAAATCTATGAAAATTAACCTCTGTGGAAACTGTGTTACTTCTTGCACTTAATATTGATAGGCTTATTTGTTAGTCTCTTTTTCTTAAAACTTCCAAGTGCATGCTAGAAAATGAGAATTTTATTGAGGACTCCCTAAAATACTAAAGTGAAAAATAATGCATAGCCATGATGACATGTTTTACCAGGCCAGGTATGTGCTTTTCCATAAAGTATGTCCCTTGGTTATCGAGAATCTACCTAAGAACTCTTCAAAATGTAGATGCAGGGGCGCCTGGGTGGCGCAGTCGGTTAAGCGTCCGACTTCAGCCAGGTCACGATCTCGCGGTCCGTGAGTTCGAGCCCCGCGTCAGGCTCTGGGCTGATGGCTCGGAGCCTGGAGCCTGTTTCCGATTCTGTGTCTCCCTCTCTCTCTGCCCCTCCCCCATTCATGCTCTGTCTCTCTCTGTCCCAAAAATAAATTAAAAAAAAAAAAAAATGTAGATGCAAATCTGGGTGACAGTGGTGAGAACAGATAAGTAGAGCACAGAGGCAGATCTTATTTAAAAGTGAAGCACACTTTATTGAAATGCTACAGTACATAGAATGTCATCAGGTTTCACCACTAGCATTCTGGTGGTCAATGAATGAAAATCAGAGGGGAGTATTCCTGCCTAGTCAACTAGTAAATTCCAGGTCATCAACTGGCCATGAAATTTTGCTGAAATGTGGAAGAATGTGTGTTGTTTTTTTTTTTTTTTTTTTGGTCCAATAGACAAATAGATAACTGCTCCCTGTGGTAGGCCAACCTTGAAAGCAGCATTTTAAGAATTGTTTTTCATGGTGTGTTGTTATTTTTCATGTTTGTAGAGCAGCAGAAGAATAATTTCTGGCTAACATTATTATTAATATTTACTAAATTCAGAGCATGTTGCTTTACTATTTTTGTTCAATATCCTGAACTGATAAAGGGCTGTCCTTTTGGTGTCTTAAGTTCCTTGTCTCTAAAATACTTCAAAATGTCTAAAAACTTTTTAGTTCAAATTTTTATTGGCTTTTCATTGTTTACTTTTTGAAAGCAGTATTTGGTAAGTTCACATTATCTTCATTTTCTTTCCCTCTGTGATTACTGAAATACTGAAAATGGTGTTTTTCAAGGACAGTTACATGGCAATGTAAAATGAAAAACAGGCTGACTTTTTAAAATACATTAGGCATAAAAGTTTAGAAAAAGTAAACCAGGCAGAGTCTAATTTCAATTGATTTATTAAGTAAGGTATTCAATACCTTGACATCTTTTATATACGCAAAGGTGCATAATTCATTTTTGCCTATAAGTCAGAGATGTTATGTTGCTCCCTCTCTTCATAGAAAACTACAGCAAGTTTTATTGGCTCCAACTGCATCTGTCCTATTCTCTTGCTGAAGTTAAGGAATTCCTCCACATTGTCAAATACATGGCCATTTCTCATTCTTAGTCTTACTTCTTAGCAATGTTTGATTTACTTGTGTTAAAAATAGTCTTTAAATTTCATAATATCGTAGTCTTTGGCTCTGTCTTTCCTGTCTTCGTTATGTTTTCTTCTATTTCTTCTTTGCTTGTGATTCCTCTATAATACAACCTAAGGTCTTTCTTTTGAGCTTTTATCACCTTCATGCTATGTGCAATTATATAGCTCACATAGTCTAGCTCATGTGTTCTCATGCCATTAGAAACCATTTATATGCTGACCTTTCCCAAAAATTCATCACTAGTCCTAGTTTCACTTTTGAGTTTTGGGATACAAAACCAACACTATATATCTGCATTTATATCTACATTGATGTCTCAAGCATTCAGTCCTAACATGACCAAAGTATATTCTGTCTTAATCTGGGGTAGGGGAGGAAAAATATTTTCTATACCTTTCTAAATTCTTTTGGCTAGCCTATTAAGTTGACATAAGACAGATAAATATGAGAAAAATAAATGTAATTACTTATGCAAGAGGCACAAAGACTGGCAATTGAGCCTCATATGCCATTCTGATCTAAAAAGAAGGGGGTAGGTATGTGGGACTACAGAGGGGAGGAAGATAATTCACAGAAAGACGGAAAGATCAAATGTTCGGTAAACAAATATTTTCCATGCCATGCAGAGACGAGGGGACACAGACAGGAATTTGAACAGGCCCAGCTGAGGTCCCACCAGCTTACCACATGTGGTCCTTACCCTTTGTAGTTATCTCTGGGGAGAGCTCTCTTGCTGGACCAGATACTGTATTTAAATTCTTTCAGGCAGTTAAGAGGGAGGCAACAAGCTCCTCCTGAATCCTTTGGGTTCAGATTGTCTTCAGCTCAAAACAATCCATACATCCAACTGGCACATTCTGTGCTGGCCTGCCCTGGGCCCCATCAGCTGCAAACAAACCTACTCCTCTTGCAGTCTTCAATAAATAGCAGTAAATAACTTTCTCAGTAAATAACACCATCCTCCCCAGTTACCCACAGAAGAAAGTAGGACAACCGTCACATATAGTTGAATACCAACCAATCCTGCCAATTTTGTCTCAATATTATCTCAAATTTAACAATCTATTTTCATCTTCACCCCACCATCTTTTCTCAGTCATTTTGCCTTACCTTCTAGAATAATTCTTTTCTACTCTTGCTCCTAATCAGTCTAATATGCTAATAGCCAAAATAATTATAAAATATAAATCATATAATGTCATTTTTCTAATTAAACTTTTTCAGTGGCTTTGTATTCACGATAAAATTAAAAATCTTTGACCTTTCCCGCATGATGTCCTTCTAGCTTTATCTTCACTCTTGTTATCACCCACCCACTCTTTCCCATCCAGCCACCTTGGCTTTCAGTCAGGGTCTGGACAATTCTTTTAGGCCTTTATAATTTCATCTCTCTTTGCTGGAAGCATACCTCTTCATTGCTCGATACCCTCTACCCTGTGCTCCAAATTCTTTTGTCTAGCTCGCTAATTTATACTCATTAATGAAGATTTGGCTTAAAAATCAATTTCTCAAAAACAGAAATGAAAGCAAAAACAAAAAACCTTTCCATGATTCTCTAATCTAAATAACTCCTTTTTCCTCCTTTTTTAAAATTAATAATCTCAGAGAATCAGTGTCCTTTACTTCATAGACAGTATTAGTTTCTAAGCATGACTATTTCTGTGACTTTTTGCTTTCTCTTCTCACTGGACAATAAATAGTGAGTTTTCCTTCTTTTTTGGCCCACAATTTATCACTAAGGTTTAGTATGGTAAATAGTACATAATAGATGATAGTTTTGATGTAACATTCTAAATTTATTTTTTCTCTAGAACCCCAAATAATGTGTCTGTTTATTTACATAGTGTTTATTCTTTTCAGGATCATCTTTTTTGTACCTCTGGTTTTCCACAATTCAGATCATCTCACTGAAGGTGCTATTTATGTCTTCAAGGTACTTCAAATCAGTTTGGTGGCCCTTTGTTGTGGAGATATGCAATGCCTGTGAAATATCATTGTCAAGCTTCATGACTTTATAATGTATTTTTCTATTTTAATTTTCCCTACCTTTATCTGTAATAAATTCAAACATAAGTCCTCAAATCTTTTCTAAAATTTCTTCCTAGATTTTTTATAAACTTGATTCCCACGGTTTTCTAATTTAGTAATTATTTCCTATTTCTAAATATTTTTTATTTAATAAGTTTAATAATGGCCATAATAGTAGAATAATAAAAATTCCATGATAGTTTTACATTTCAACGACTTCTTTAATTGTACAGAAAGAGAATGCTTTTCATAAAACTACAGGAGGTCCAAACTCAGCTTTTGTGTATCCTGTGCGGGAGAAAAATAAGTTTCCCTCACTCCTTCTAGGTTCTTGGTTGAGACATCACCTTGTAACAAAAGATTAACAGGAGAAAAACAAACAGAAGATTAATAACATCTATACTTTTTATATACATTGGAGATAACCGGGAAAACAGTAGTTTCCTGAAATGGCCTAAACAAGTGCCTTAAATAACGTCTTCGCTAAAGACAAGACATGTTTGGGGGAAGGAAAAGGATGATTACAGTGGGTTACTGGGGAAAGGCACAGCAAATAAGGGTAAGGTTGTTAGCAGATATAAGTCTTTGCCTTCTCCATTGATAAAGAGTTTTGAGCGATTTAGAGTCATCTTTCTCATCTTGGTGCAGAGGACACCCTTACAAATGGCGATTTCCCTGATACATATGAGTGTCTCTTATAAAAGGATAACCTCTACTTGTTTTCAGAGCTTCTCCCATGTTTGCTACTTCTCAAAAATAATCAGCCTAAAAAATCCTTATGCCAAAGAGGCATATTTTGGGTAGCAAATTCTGCCCCCCTAGTCTTTTTGTCAGGAAAGGAGAGCAAAAGTTATTAAAAGATGTTAACTTCACTTTGCCTGAGTGGAGGCTTATTGCAAATGAGGATTTCTATAAGAAGTTGATTATCAGAGATAAACACGAGGCTTGATTTTCTTTCCTTCAGTAAGGGAAAAAAAAACTTATTTGGGAGAAGAAAAGAGCATTTAATTAGCCTCATTAAATGCTAGATAGGCATCAGGTCTTTTTCTTGATACAATATTATTTCCTTTCAGGAAGGCATCAGGAACACTGATTACTAAGCCATCGTGTATTATGGGCAGAGAACTGTAAGTGAATCACTTGCTTTATATCACATAACACAATTTATTTGGTCAGTTTGTATTTGGTGACTTTGCCAATAGTTACTTAAAAGTAGCTAATTCACAACCATAGAAGGCAGATTTCTTAAACTTTTTCTCCTTTTCACAGACAGTTTTGTGTAATGTGGTGTCACTTTAGTAAGATCAATTTGGAGAGACTAAGTAGGAAGAAAGAAAAAGAATACCATTACTTTGGGGGAGGCAGAGACAGAAATAATTAGGCTTGAGTATAATTACACATTTTTGTTATCAGTATCTGTACACATTTCCTCTTTTACTTATTATTTGCACAGTGGTTTTTTGTTTTTTGTTTTTTGTTTAAGAAAATCAATCATATTCTTTAAACAGGCACTGTAAGGGAGCAGAACAGACATGAATCTTGTGGTGACAGGATTTTGTTAGTGATGCCACTTACTTCCTTTTTCACTTGACTTAAAAACTCATAATAAATTTCACCTCGTTGTCCACATAGAGGGTTCCCAGCTTAGGATGTTTCCGCTTATGGTTTTTTGGTTTTATAATGGTATGAAAGCAATCCACATTAAATAGGCACTATGCTATGAATTTGAAATTTTGGTCTTTTCCTGGACTAGCAATATGTGGTACAATACTCTCTTATGATGCTGTGCAGGGGCAGCAAGCTGCAACTCCCAGCCAGCCACATGATCGTGGGGGTGAACAACCAATATACTTAACAACCATTCTTGTAACTGAACCAAACGAGAGTTTGTCCCCCTGATGCATCGCAAGCCAGTAAAAACTGGCAACGAAATTTTGCAATGAAGAAAGACAGGCTATGTTTTGGTGTGTGGCACCACCCATGGGGATGGGGAACTAATGCCCTAAAGTCCTAAATTCCCTGATGGCTTGCAAGTGAATGTTTCTATGGACAGAATTGGGGGCAGGTATGTCCCTAGAAGGTAGATGCTATTGAATGGAGGCCCAGGAGGTCATGTTAGCAGAGGTTTCCTGAGAAGGTGAGCATTGTTGATTGGAGGCCCAGGAGGTCATGCCAGCAGGTGCTCTGGTGCTGTTTTGTCTGGTTCCCTGGAATTCTTTTCCATCTTAAGAGACTTGGAATCTGAAAGTCCATTGACTTTCCATTATTCTTTATGTTAGATATTTCAAGAGGTACATGTGGTGATTATATGCACTTTAGGGTAGTGCTGATTAAGTACTTACAAGCTAGTGAACGGTTGCATTCCTGTAGGTTCCTTGGTTGGTCCAGCCATGCCCGGGGGCAATATAACGTATAGTATTCATTCTCTCATCTGAACTGACAAGATTGATGCTAGCTTCGTTATTTGTCCATTCAACAATTCTGTTTATCACTTTCAGTACAGTATTTAATATGTTCATGAGATATTCAACATATGATAAATAGGCTTTGTATTAGATGATTTTGCCCAACTATTCACTAATAATGTAAGTGTTTTGAGCATTTTTTAAAGTTTGTTTATTTAAGAGACAGAGAGAGCATGAGGAGGGGAGGGGCAGAGAGAGAAAGGGAGAGAGAGATTCCCAACCAGGCTCTATATGCTGACAGCATGGAGCTCGATCCCACGAACCATGAGATCATGACCTAGGCCAAAATCAAGAGTGGACACTTAACCAACTGAGCCACCCAGGCACTCCCTGAGCACATTTAAGTTAGGCTAAGCTGAGCTATCACATTTGGTAGTTTAGTTGTATTAAAAGCATTTTCAACTTAATATAGTTTCAAATTATGATTTGAATTTGGGATTTATAGAATGTAACCCTGTGGTAAGTCAAAAATCTCTATACTGAATATTTGTAATGCTCATAGAAACATTATCTACAATAGCCAAATTAGGGAAACAGGCCAAGTGTCCATTGACCGATGAATGGATAAAGAAGATGGTGTGTGTGTGTGTGTGTGTGTGTGTGTGTGTGTGTATACTCAGCCATAAAAAAAGAATGAAGTCTTGCCACTTGCAATGATGTGGATTGAACTAGAGTATTATGCTAAGCAAAATGTTCAGTCATTTAAAATCTATTTATTTTGAGAGAGAGAGAGTGCAAGTGGGGGAGAGGCAGAGAGAGAAGGAGAGAGAGAGAGAATCTCAAGCAGATGCCAGTCTGTTAGCAAAGAGCCTGATGTGGGGCTCAAACCCATGAAACTGTGAGATCATGACTTGAGCCAAAATCAAGTCAGATGCTTAACGGACTGAGCCACCCAATCACCCCAATCAACTTACAATTTTTCATAAATGTAGGAAAATAAATGTTATTCTGGTTTAGTCAAGACTTTCCATGTTTTTGCTGAATATCTTTCAGTTATGACCAGTCATTCTAAATTGATGTGGTCAGTTGCTTCCTGTAGGCAATGATCTAACTCTTGATGCACTTCCACATGGTTCTTTCTAGTAGGGCTCTTGTGTCTACCCTGTCCAATATGCTATGTAAAGCTGTGTGCCTGATTCAGTTTGGGGAGTGTCAATTTTGCCAAATATGTTACTCTGTGGGAGTGTCGCTGCCATTCTAAGGACTAAGGACAGGCTACCCAAAGATAGGCCACTTAGCCATAGTGACGATTTTGAGTTAAAAAGCATAAAAATCCAGCATACTCAGAAAAAGTTCTTTTACTCCCCCTCAACTCCCTAAAAAAGGATTTAGATAGAGGAACTGCTCTAGGAAGAGAGCTTCCATCATAGATAACTACATTATCCTATAAAATAGACATGGTACACAGGGAGGAACCAACAAGGCCTATTTGATCAAAGTCCTCTACATCTCATTGTTTCTGAGTGGCCCAGCAAACATTTATTTGCTAAAAACTTAATTTTTTTATCTTCCTGAGTATTGTATTCTTTCCCTTCTAAGTCCCAAACCACCCTCCCTCCTTAGTTTAGGATGGCATATATACCTCATTTTGCCCGTCTTTGTAGTTTTCATGTCTGTATGGATAGCCCGTATGTACACCATTAAATTTTATTTCCTTCTCTTAATCTCAAGCCAGTTTGATTCTTAGTCCAGGTAGAAGGACTTTGAAGGGGACATGAAGTTCTTACTCTGTGACAGCATCAAATAGTTTAGATTTTTGATCCTATATTCTTAGTTATCTTTGTTTTTCTATGCCCGTCTCTTCTTTCTGGTCATAGTAAAAGTCGTCTTTTTGGAACCAGGGGCAAAACACCTGAAATACCCTTGAATATGAAGCATTAACTTGCTACTTGTATTTTAGGCTGAATATGAATCACTCATACTACTGAATCATTATTATTTTGTTTATATCTTCCTACTGGAAGCAAAGCCCAAGCATTAACTATTCTGTCATCTTTTATCCAGTAAAATGAAGGCAACAGATATGTATCTTGTCTAAGTTTTCTTTTAATTTATAAAAATCTTTGCTGCACAAACATGACAAAGCCTTTAGCAATTTTTAATTAGTAGGAAAGAAATAACATCTTAGTTCTAGTTTAATGTATTTTGGTTATATTTTCTATGAAATGACATGTTTTTGTGAGATGCATATCCATGTATGTGTATGATATATAGTTAATTAAACCCTATAGAGAATTGAGCACTTCAATGTCATAGAACAATCAAATAATTTTACTATATTAAAAGTAAAGTCACAGTGGTTGCAAATATCATTTACATTAAGTATTTCTAAAGAAATAGATTATTAGAAGTTAATTCTAATAGATAACTGTTGTCTTACCAGAGTAACTTTTTTTTATATCCCATGCCAAAAAAAGTCAATGTAGTAGTTTATCCTCAAACAGCAAAAAATCTTAAAATGGAGAAATAGACCAAAGTCCACTTTTATCCAATTTTAGTAAGCCAAGGAGCATGTGAATTGTGGTGAAAATTCAATGAATAATTGATATATTACATATCCTACTTTTGAAAAAGGAAATTATCTTAGGAGGAAGTAGAGTTTCAATATTAATTAGTGTGAGCACAGGTTATTATTTTTTAATGTTTATATCTTTGTTAACCCTAATTTTATTAGGAAATGCATGCTCAATATTGGCATTACAGGTTCATCATGTGGGACTTAGGACACTTGGGAACATATGATACATGAATGAATCTACGAATGAATATAATTCATCTCTTAAGATTATAGCTAAGTTTTATAATATAAAATAAACTTATTTGCTATACCAAGTATATAACTTATCATAATATTAATAATATACTTTGCATTACCTTTGAATTCCTATAATATACCTGATTATTGAATTCTAATATTAAAACATAAAAAGTATAATGCAAGGCATTGAGATACATGTCACAGTTTGGGGAGAAAATAATTAAGAAGAGTATATTTTGATATAGTTTTATAAAGTAAATACATTTTACTAATGCTGGCAAAGGGAAAAAAGAGTTAAATAGAACAAAAGTATGTGGATGCAATAGTTAATTTTATGTGTCAACCTGATTGGAACACAGGATGTCCAGATTATACATTATTTCGGGTGTGTCTGTGAGGCCATTTCTGGATGAGATTAGCATTCAAATCAGTAGATTGAGTAAAATAGGTTGCCTTCCCCAATGTGGGTGGGCATCATCCAACCCATTGAGGGCATGAATAGAACAACAACAACAATAACAAAAAGCAGAGGAAATGAGAATTTGCTCTTTGCTTGACCATTGGATTGGAACATCAGTCTTTTCCTGTCCTTGGACTGGGACTTTTATCATCAGCTTTCTTGCATCTCAGTTCTTCAGTCCTGGACTAGAATTTTCACTTTTGGTTCTCCTGGTTCTCAGGCCTTCTGACTTGGACTAGAACTATACCACCAGCTTCCCTGCATCTCCAGCTTGCCAATAACAGATTGTGGGACTTAGCTCCACAATTGTGGGAACCAATTTGTTATAATCTCTTAAGATAGATGGATGGATAGATAGAGATAAAAAGGTATATATGTTATTGGTTCTATTTCTCTGGTGAATCTCTGACTAATAGAGTGGGTAAAATTAAGTATAACTATTAGTATTCATGCATATTGTACTTACACATAAAGAGCCATTTACTTAAATAACTTTATAGAAAATATAAATAGTATTTTCACACAATGTCATTAATACAGTGAAATAATATGTGATGCAATTATTTGTGGCTTCTCTGAAGATTTTTGTCAGGAAAGAAGGCAGGCAGGAAGGCAGAGGGAGAGAGAGATAAAGAGAAAGAGAGAGAGAGAAGGAAGGAAGGAAGGAGGGAAAGAAAGAAAGAAAGAAAGATAGAAAGAAAGAAAGAAAGAAAGAAAAAGAGAGTAGAAATAGAGAAGGAAGGAAAAGGAAAATAGATGCCCATAAACTGTAATTCCATTTGGAAAAAAATATATAGTTCTTATGTTCTTACAGAAGGAATTGTTTTTTTCAAGTATCTAAATACCTAAAATATATAACAAAGAACTCATGATAAAATAAATCACAAAAATGAAAACTATTAAAATGTCACATTAGTAAGAAAAGAACTCTGTATGGTTCAAGGCAAACCATGATGATGTGAACCACAGTGTTGCCTTTAAAAGGATCATGATGTCATAGTGGCCACATTAAGAAAATGGACAGAGTTGTAGATCATAATGGTTCATGGTGATTTAGGAATTGAACATTATTACCTTTTTAGAATTTGGCAGGCAACTGTTTTAGAATGCTGAATTGGGAAATGCAAATATATTTTACATATCTCCTTCCTTTATATAACAGAAGGAAAAAATAAGGTAATGTTAATAATACGTTAAAGGTAAATCAAGAAACAGAAAGATAAAAGTCTCTGTTTCGGATGTCTAATTTCCAGACATGTTAATCTGGGGAAAAATTTTTCAGCATAAGAAGAAGTTTCAAATGTAGACCATTGGAAAATTCTATATAATGAAAGTATTTTTAAAGAATATATTTTTTTCACACAAAAATATAATTTTAACTGTAAAAAACTGAGGTCACTGTTATTTGCTTAAATGGCAGAAAGTTAGAACAACATTATTATATGAACATTTTCTAGCAGCATTATTTTTCCCGTGGTTAGGAGTGAAGTACACAATATCAATAAAGTGATTTAAAATTGATTTTAGGCAGTATTTTCCTTTAGTAATATATTATCATATTTGTAGTATCAGCCAAGACAGTTAAGTTAAAATCACAGTTTGATATGTTCCCTCTTTAGGCCTAATGCATTTTTTAAATGTGTAATTTATTAGAAGCAACTTATAATGAATATTTTGATCATATTGTTGCAAGATCTGATAATCTTCCTTCAGCTGTGCATCAATGAAACCTATTTAAAAAATCCACCTTATAATATTGAACTTGCTTTGATCCTTTCCCTGATTTCAATAATAGTCTACACCCTAGGAGAGTGTTCCAGACACTGCTTTAAACTGTGCGTGCACTATCTACAACTAAGAACTAGTCTGTGTAGACTTTAATAAAAGATGATTACTTTCATATTGAAAATGACTTTACTGACAATTTATAGGATGGTAATTCTTCTCTGTGTCCTTACTAGTGGTGAATGTATTAACCATTGTATAGAAATCAGTTAATAAATCAATGAGACTGAAATCTGCAGGAAATCCTGTACTGCTCTCTTTCATAAACAGGCTTTACAAAATGCTATGGGGACGAATGCAAAGCAGTTCGAAATACCAGGTTCTGCCATAGCAATAGAAGGAGACAGCTACCTCTGTACTTGACAGCCCTTGCTGGTTTCCCATGCCAAGGGAATTGTTAAGTCTGTAAAAGTTCTTAGTAAAATCTTTGGATTTTACAAAAGCTAGCCTAATAATCCAAATATTATCCTTTTATGGAAGCACAAGTCTGAGAAGCAAGATAAAGTCACATTCCAAATTATTTGTTTCCAAGCTTCTTGCAGAGGAAATAATATCCTTATTCCTTCACTGGAAAGTTAAAAGCCATTCTCAGAGTCCTGTCCTTTTATTTCTCTATGTCCTTTATCATTATGATCATGTTTATATTTTCTCCATTTTATCAGTGATTTCTATATTACGACTGACCCCCAAGCTATTATTGTTTCACTGCTGATAGACGTTATTGTTAACACTGCCAATTGACATTTTTGAAATCCACGTTACTGGAAGCAAAGGGAAAAAGAGACATAGATATTTTCTGCTGGTTTTTGCTAAGGGCCCACTAAGGACTTTATGAATTAGCAGGTAACCCAGCTGCCAGTGCCTGGCACTTTTCACTTGGATCTGGGACCAAGACATGGGCCCCTAATTTCAGAGTGAGGGGATAGTAATGAGGAGTAGGGGGTCAAGGAGGTACTGTTTACTAATGGACAAAATTGGGCAAAGTTATTGAATTACAGAAGGGATGTGAAAATGGTAACCAAAGAATTGTAGTCATTGCTGTGTTTCTCAAAGTTTTTGCAGAAGTATTTCTAATGACATGGATAATAAACCAGGGACATCTAGTGGACTGTTTGGTGTCCCATTGCCCCCCTTCTAAAATTTCATGAAAATTTCACATCCAACTCTATAAAATGTCAGTATTTTATCATAGGAAATGATACTTTGTATTACATACCATGTGAGATTCTTTCATTTCTCTTTTCCTAAATGGCCAAAGTAAATACTTATTAAAAATCTAGTTTGAATGAAGAAACATTCCTTGTCTGGGCAATTTCCTTTCATGAAAAAAAAATTTTAGATATATAAACATATAGATATAAATGTGAACCAAAATTCTCCAGCTTAATGAGCCATGGCATAGGAATTCTAGAAAAGTTCTGGGATGATGTTTATAAAGAGAGGGTGCCATCCAATGTTAAAATTTTCAATAAATGAATCCCATTACTAGGAAACTTAGTTAATTGTGTCTTATGTCAGTGAAAGGTTCACTGACTCACTCTTTTTTCACCAGACTAGACACGTTTGGTGAAGAAAGATAACTCATACAGTTTTTTTAACCACTAATACTACAGTTTTTGTTATATGCAATGAAAGGTAAAAAAAAAAAAAAAAAAAAAAACAAAAAACTACTTATAATGTTACCAATGACCGATTCTCTTTTTCAGATTTTTAAACTTAATTTCTATTATATGGATATTGTCAAGCACATTATAACAATTCACAATTAGCTTACAGTTGTTGAATGTAAATGCTTAGCCTTGAAAGATATTTCCTAAATAATCTGAATTTGTGGGCAACCTGTCAGGTAAACAATGAATCCTTTTACCTTATTCTCATGTTTACCCTTTACTAGAACATCATTATTTTTCTCTTTGAAGAAAAGCAGCAAATAAAATTTGGCTATTGCATTCTACGTGCCTAGTAAGGATTTATGTCCATCACTTCAAATTCCATTATAAATATGCCTAAAAAAGTAGTTAAATTATTATTTTAATTTATCACTTTACTACCCAATAGAAGATATTGAGAAAACAAGAATGAAATCATTTTAATCTGAGGAATCTCATTCAGTTAATGATGTCTTGTTGCTGAGTGTAGGATACAGAATGGGCACAGTGTGAACTCCTACTCTTGCATTTTATCTGTTAGAGTTTTGAGCCCATATAAATATATATCTCTGTTTTTCCCAGTTGAAAATATATAAATATTTGAAAAACTCTTTACAATAAAATCTGTCTTTATAGATTTTTTATATGTGGGGAAACAAAACAACAAAATCACCAAAATGTTACATATTCATTCATACAAGTCCAAGGTAATATTTTGGTTGATTTCAGCCTTTCAACCAACTAATGAAAATAAGGATGTATTTTTTTCTATCTGGGCTTTCTCTTTTTTGCCCCAAAATAGATCATTGATATTTTCAATGCACTACTTCACAAAATGTCCTATTATAATAAGAGCTTATTCCTCTGACATGAGTTTAAAACTCATCTTGTAAGAACCTTTAGTTATTTTTATTTGCTCGTCACAGGTGGAAACTTCATTCATATGTATAATAAATAGCCATTTATGTTTCTAAGACTATATTTTGTATTTTGAGCCCTATTTCATTAGAGTGTCAAAATTTGTAATCCAAATTATTTCACATTTTCCCCTTTCCTTTTCTAGGTACTAGAAAGTTTCCATGGGTCTGACGTAGTCCCAAAACATTGAGGGTATGATGGACAACTAGTTCTAACTGCTCTGTTCCCACTGACTTCTGTGGAGTCCCTCATTGTCTTGCTGAGTTCTCAGAGGTCATTCTATACTAATTCTTACTACATTATTCCTGTTCTCATCATGTCCATTAAGTTCAGCAAATCTCTTCTTCAATAGCCACGCTGAGACCAAGAGAAATAATTTTGTTGTTGCTCCCACAGTGTCGTGTTTGGGGAACTTTTTGAGTCTAATTAAGCCCCAATCTGCCTGGAAATTCCATGAAATGGTTTTTATTTTTTGCTCCATTTTCTGTTGCATGCATATTATTCTGCTGTGGCTGTGCACTCTGGGACTGAAAGAGCTCTGTTACACCTTCTAAAGCTCTATCTGCATAAACACACAATTATGTCATCTTTCCCTGGAGACTCACTGCCTTGCTAACCTGTTAGTGGGAGATAGATGCAATTACACTCTGGTCTCAGTTGCCTCAAACATGTACAGAATGAATGGATTATGTAAAAATAACAAAATGTAATACAAAATAAACTAGACAGACTATTTACCTGCTTCTATATTCCTGTTTTCTTTCTTTTCCTCTTTTAATAAGGAGATGTTTTTCCTTCTTCTGGTTGCAGTCTTCTCTTTTCTGGGCTTTGAAATCCATCTTTTACTTTCTGAGGCACTTGTTTCTGCACGTGACCAATTCCCATTTACCGACTCATGCTGGTGATAATGATGATGATGCCATGTATCAGGGTAAAGTCAATAAATAATAAAGGCAGCTTCTTAGATGGTATCAAGATACAAGAAGATGGCACAGGAAGATGACACCTGCTTTAGATAGCATTAATTCCTTCAGAAGAAGGTGAGGGATTAAATACCTGACTGTGGCATAAAGGAGGAAGGAGGATATCTATGTCACCTCTTGGTGGTGAGGTTTATGGACTGAGAAATAAAAAAATAAAAAAAACACAACTTTCTCTTAAGAATAATTCAGTGGAAGGACTTCCACAAGAGGGAGCCAGGTTTTAATGAATGGACAGCCAGTTATGAGAACATTCAGAGAAAACATGGCAGCTATAGGGGAATTTGCAGATTACATACTAGATGGCTGAAATGGGCAAAGGACAAAGACAGACAATGTGGTAGGTAAGAGTCTGTAGACAACAGTATGGAAACTGGTATTTACTGGCACAAATAGACACATGGGGTAACATGGCCTCAGATCCATAAGGACTCAGATCTCAGAGTCCAAAATGAGGGTGAAGCCAAATATCTGTTTTCCTGGGTCTTTGTGCTTTCCTAGTAATTTACAAAAGGGGAGCTCCTTGAAGTTTCCAATGTTTCTAATGGTTAAGAAAGGAGGTCTACTGTAATTTCCTGTTTAACTTTACTAAAATTCCTGATGGCTTTCTCCCTAGTAGATTATAAGCTTTATGAGGTCAAGGCCCCTTTGATATTGCTAACAATTGTATTCCTAGGAACTAACATAGTACCTGGCTTTGTATACCTGGAGCTTCTAGTGCAAAAGTTTGCAGGGGCCAGGATGATAATATAAACCATTGAAGCAGACAGGGTTGTGTCTTTTCTGTTACAGAGATTGTTTGCATATTTAATTGTGAAAATAACCTTGTTTCTACAAGTAAATATGTTTTCCCTTTGTCTTAAAATGTGATACTTTATTGGTCTCGCTTTTGCTTTTCAATTTTTATAGAGGCACTGATATAAAGACATATATCTGTACAGATAAAAATGACAGCAGGGCTCTGATAAAAGATAATTGAGAGAGGTAGGGGTTCTTTGGGGAATGGTCAAAACTGTTTGAAGATTACATACCCTGTCTAAAGGAGGCAGCCCTTTCTCTGTTCCAGCTGATTGTCTGGCCTGCATAAATGCAAGTCCCAGTTTCTCAAGTCAAGAAGACAGAGATCTAGATTTGTATATTAAATGTACTGATTTTTAAATATTGGTTCAACTTTTAAAAACACAATGCAGGGGCGCCTGGGTGGCTCAGTCGGTTGAGCTTCCGACTTTGGCTCAGGTCACGATCTCACCGTCTGTAAGTTCAAGCCCTGTGTCAGGCTCTGTGCTGACATCTCAGAGCCTGGAGCCTGCTTTGAATTCTGTGTCTCCCTCTCTCTCTAACCCTCCCCCGCTCATGCTCTGTCTCTCTCTGTCTGAAAAAAAAAATAATAATAAATAAATAAATAAAATAAAAACACAATGCAGGAAGAAGTTTCCAGAATGCCATATTTGAACTCATATCCTCGGTGTAGATTTCCATGTATTTAATCGTGTTTGGTTAAAAAAAAGTGAATGACTGAATGAAGGATATAATTTTCTTTAATTTATGTAAAGCATTTAGTTATTTTTAAAGGAAAGTCATCTTTAAATGAAGGAATTTAATGCTGTAAAACTTTTATTTTATAATTTTCTTATTCAGAAGTTTCTTTTCCCCCCTGCCCAAGTTCTTAAGGGTAATATGCTCCCTCATTCTAAAACTCTGTTTACCCAGAGTAATTCGTGTGTGAGATTGCATAATCACTCCTTTTTTGTGAAATTATATTTGTACATACTTTATGATTGGTTGTGACCTCTTCTTAAAGATAGCAATAATTTATTCCTCTAACAAAATTGCCTTTGAAGACCTTGTAGAGTTAATAAATTATTCTATATATCAGATTTAATTATTTTCGGTAAAACAATTTCACAGGGAGACTGCTCTTCTCTCAGGGCTATAATCAATGAATGAGAAACACTGATAGTAGGCTATCATACTTTTGTTAGCCATGGTGGTCTATAAAGAATTTCCATCTGGGCTTTTAAAAATGTCCTTAAAATATCTCCAACTGAAAGTAACAAAATTGAGATTCCTC
The DNA here is from genome assembly GCF_046562875.1 of Panthera onca. Taxonomy (NCBI): domain Eukaryota; kingdom Metazoa; phylum Chordata; class Mammalia; order Carnivora; family Felidae; genus Panthera; species Panthera onca. The sequence goes on from NC_138342.1 coordinate 50,657,932, forward strand.
CCGCTAAAAACTTACAAGAAAACTTAACTCAATACACACATTTGTATATTTTGTATAGAAGTCTATATACAAATGTTTTCAAAAATGTAATGTATGAGGGGTCCTTTATTTATGTCAGAAAGGGAGAGACTGAAAATGCAAAAGGAAATCGATCAGACTGTATATCAAAATAAAATTCTAATCTACAAACTTTGTAGCAGCCAGTCCGGAAAGCCAACCCACGATCTCTTTATCAGTCAGCCTCAAATGATCATGACTGATTGATAAGTGACAGTTTTGCTGATTTTGCCCCAACTTCCAACTTAGACCAACTGGGAAACCCAACTATTCTCCACTTCTGTTAGCCCACCACCAACTTATTCCTGCCAACAACCTCTAATCAGAGCCTTCCTTTTTCTTCCCACTATGAAGCTCTTTATTCTCTTGTCTGCTTTGGAGTCTCTGCCAGATGCAAGTGATGGTGGCTGACACCCATGCTTTATACTAAGCTCTGAATAAATAGCCTTTCTAGTTCTCATTTGGGAGGCCTTTATTTCCATAGAAGTTTTATGAATTTTGGTTTCTTGTTTGTTTCAAATGAAAACAAGGAAGCATATAGACAATGAATATTTCTTCTGTGCCAGAAGAACCAGAAAATAAAATATGATAATATTTTATAAATGATAATATGTTAGTATTCTTTTAGATGCTAAAAGAAGAATCTTGGTCTCTTCCTAGACCAATAGAGAAGGAATACTTTCCAGATGGGTAAATCCTTTGACGTAATAGAAATTTTAAGGCTTACTGAAGGGCTTAGATTTCAGGGAGAGAAAAAAAAAGTTTCCACTGGCAGTACAGAAGAATAGGAAGAAAATGTTATTATTTGACAAGAAAAAAAAGACTAACAGTTGCTTGTTTAAAATTCACACATGATTATGTCACATTTGACCTTCCATTTGCTGGAGTTTAAGGAGAAACTTACCTACAGGTACAATATTAACTATGCTGGAGTGTGAACTCCAGGAAGACTTATATTTATAATAATAATGATGATAATATTAAAAACAATTAAAATAATAGCTGTATTATCTACAGAATGCCTACTATGTATTAGCCTGTGAAGAAGTGCTGGACGAGATGCCCCAAAATATAGAACTTTGGCATAAACATTATTTTGAGTTAAAACTAATTAAAACACAGCAGATACGGGAAAAGCTCTCTGCTTCCCCCCACAACTTCCTAAATTTACCTTGGAAAGGAGAACCTGGACCAGGAAGAGAGCTATGAACAGACTCCCCTTTGCCTAGGAAACTTTTCTGCATAATAGGGCAACCTTGTTTTTCCAAACATCTCTTATCACCTTGTTGCTAATGAGCTTTCTCCCCTATGTATCCTCAGACGCTGTCCCTCTCCTTAGCTCATATAAGCTTTATGTTGCCTCATTGTCTTGGGCTTCTGTGTGAATTCCTTGTATATATACCTATTATATTTGATTTTCTCCTGTTAATCTGTCTCTTATCAATTTGATTCTTAATCCATCTAGCAGGACTATAGGGCAGAGAAAGATCTTCCTCTCTGACACCTGCTTTTAAATTCATCTTTTCATTTGAATCTTGCAAAAGTCCTGTGAGGTAGAATTTACCTTTGTTTTAAAGATGGGGAAATGGAAGCTTAGAATATAATGATTTCCAAACTTCACATGAATAGTGGCAAAACTGATTCCAAACCAAACTCTAAATGGCTTAAAACATACAACATTTACTTAGCAGTTCTAAAGTTTTTCAGGTCCTATTTTTTTTAAGTTTATCTTTTTATTTTGAGAGAGAGAGAGAGAGAGAGAGAGAGAACGAGCACTCACATGAATAGGGGAAGGGCAGAGAAAGAGGGAGAGACAGAATCTTAAGCAGGCTCTGTGCTGTCAGTGAAGAGCCTGATGCAGGGTCTTGATCCTACAAACCATGAAATCATGACCCCAGCTGAAATCAGGAGTGAGAGGCTTAACCGATTGAGCCACCCAGGCATCCAGGGCCCTTTCGGAATAACTATCTCAACAAATACTTTTAGAACAACAAGTTGGAAATGAGTCCTCTTACAAATACTTCTTTTTGATATTACCATTAGTTTGTTGTTGTTTTTAGTTTTGCTTTAAGGCAGTAACAGTAGGAATTTTGATATTTGTGTTACTCCATTCAGTGCGTATTGGGCATCTATTTTCAGTGAGGCACTCTCCTAGACATAGGACATAAAGGGTGAAAAATCCCCACATGCCAGTTGCTTACAGCCCAGCAGAAGATAAATCCACAAACAAAACAATAGAGCTAGGCAAGCCTGATATAGAATGGGGATGGTGTATGGAAGCTTTCAGAGAAAAGATAGCAATCCTTCCTTCTTATTTTCTTTCCTTAAACAAGTGTTTGCTAAACACTATTTATCAGGAATTATTCTAAATGCTGGAGATTTAAAGGTGAATAATGCGTAGTTTTTGGATTTAAATTGCTTACACCCAAATGAGAAAACCAATGTACATGTAAATAATGGCAGTGTTAAAGATGCCAGGGCTTTGCAAAAAAAAAATTAATAATAATAATAATAATAATAATAATAATAATAATAATAAAGGCTTTTACTCTGCTCAGAGTGTCAAGGAAAACTGAGATATAAAAAAGAGTATTAGTTCATCAGGTGATTAAATGGGGGAAGGTAAGACATGTGCATAGGAGAAACACATTCTGGATATTTTTAAGTGTCTGTTGCACTTGTCCATGTATTATCAAAATTGGAGAGAGAAATATTAATAGACACCCTACCTGATCACTTGGTGCTTGGTGTTTCATTGGCTTCCTTATGAACAGCATTCTTACTTCCTTTTGATGATCCAGATCAATAAATCCTGCCAGATTGGTGCTTCTTTTCTTTGGTATCAGGGGCCAAGAGGCATCGAATGGCATCTATAGCTTAAATTTTATTGAGACTATGGATAGGTTGCCTCTTGGAAGCATTCCTGCTGTGGGAACTAAAAACTAGGATCTAAGGTTGTATAATGGGTCACTGGGATAGATGATGAGGAAGGTCAATTCTAGCTTCACTCTTTGCTTCCAGATCTATATTTTCTATCAGTTATGTTCATTGTATCATTTAATGGTTCTTGAATGAGGGTAGAAACCACATCCTGAAGTTTGGTCCCATCCTTGCAAGATAACATCTCCAAGCTAGCACTTTAACTGTATATTCAAAACGCTGGGGTGCCTGGGTGGCTCAGTCAGTTAAGTGTCCAACTTCAGCTCACATCATGATCTTATGGTTCCTGAGTTTGAGCCCCGCATAAGGCTCTCTGCTGTCAGCATGGAGCCTGTTTTGGATCTTTGGTCCCCATCTCTCTCTGCCCCTCCCCCACTGGTTCTCTTTCTCTCAAAATAAATAAATAATCTTTAAAAAAGTGCTGTACCAATGCTCCATTATACTGGCAACCACTGGAGTTATAATATGTGATTGGTAACTGAGTTCATGTGCCCATTGTCACATGTCCTTTGCTACAGAGTGGCTGTCTTGCTTTGAGATGATATTATATTCACTGGTGTCCTATTAGAGTAAACATTTTGCAACTTTGTTGAGGCTTTGTGGGTAGGAAAGGAAAACTTGTACCTAAAATTTGGGGCAATTCCAGTCAAGATAAATTACAGTCCTTTCCAGGATCAAAGTGGGTACAATGTGGTCAACTTTTACCAATTGGCTTTTTCGCCTCCTTGATGGATGGTTTGTCTGGAATTGTCCCAGGTTTAGCACTAAATGTCCTGTGTCACCCCTCAGTCTTTGGCAGACTGAGGGTATTGGCCCCTTTAGATGGTACTTTATCAGGGGCTCTGTTTCTGTCTCTGGACATTGGGCAGCAGCAGTAGCTAGATCAGCTTTGGTAATTAGGAGCCATGCTGCTGGGCCCATGCCTAATGTCTATTTTTGCCCTAATGGCTTGTCTATTCAAAGCCGGTGTGCCACTGTTGGAGTAGCTGATATCAGAAACTGGCTGAAGTAAACGGAGTAAGTCATTATGTATATTTGTTTGCTTAGGCTTCTTACATGTTGGATGATGTCATGGGTATCAACATGCAATATAAAGACTGTACTTTACATCCCTGATCATGCCTTATGCTTACACCCATAAGTCTTTTCATATGCCTTTACCCTAACATTTTTTTTTTATCACTGATCTTTTTCTTACCCCAGGTCCTAACCAAAAAGCTGAGGCATTTGCCAGTGCCCCCATGATCCTAAGCATACTCATTTCCAGATGCTCATACCTAAAGTTCTCTTCCCTTTAACATTATTTCTTTTTCTTTATCAATTATTTATTTCTGTATACCAGATATGAGTTGATGGGTTTGAGGTTGAGTTTGGTTGGTTAGGTCAGCTGCTGAGGAGACTGGTTGAATACAGGGCAGGAGGGTCTGAGGACAAGTTGGGACCCACTATTTCCCTCACTTATTTATTCAAAAGACTGTAAAACAGTCTACCAGTTATTTCTTTTCTACATTGTCTCTACACATTGGCACATTTTTTTTTAGATTTACCATTAACTCACTTTTCATTTGCTCACTAAACATAATGTCATTTTCCTTTTCAGTCTAACACACTCTTCTCCATCTTTCCTTTGTTTCCTTTTCTCAGTATTTTCATTCTTGCATCTTGGACCCTATATCCTGAGCTTTTTGGACAGCTCCCTTTCCTGAATCTTGTCCTTATTTTCTTTCAAATAAATCCTTACCTAATATGTAGCCAATTCTATTAGGTCCCTGTTCTCTATAAATTAGATGCTAATCAGTGAATAAATTGAATCTGCCATCAATTGAGTAGCTTTATGGAGATCCCATGTCATTTAACATAGGATTAATTGTAATTGGGAAGCATTGACCCTACTGACTATCAGAAAAAAAAAATGTTTTCATGCAAGAAGGACACTAGTTTCTTAAGTAACATGATACATAACCACTGGCTTCATAAGTGGATAAATCTTCTGAGAAAACTACAGGTTGTAACTTTAAAAAATTAATAAGCTGTTATGTCAGGGGCTGACATCCCAGGGAATAATTCCTTGGAGGGGAATGATGCATCTTGTACTGCATGTACAGCTTCAAAGACTTGTGAAGTCATGGATGAGGCAGGGTGTTAAAGGTATCATGTCAGAAAAGGAGCGGAATATAAAGGAGTTCTCTGCTTTGATATACCTCTTTTGAATTGTCAGAAGTCCGTATTCTATGATGCAAGACACAGAATGATGCATTTGTGACATACGTATTTCACAATGTGAATACATAATGTGAATTAATATAATGTACTAATCTGCTACCAAGCTTAATGTGTTTATTAATGGTGGCTATATATGTTATTATGTTTCAACAAAACATTCACATTTATGTAGTATTTTATACTCATGTAGTATTTGAATATATGTGACTATTAAGTGATTAAGCTACAAAATTTGTTTTACATTAATAAATTATATTCAGAGTATGCATTTGAAAGTATAAATAGTAAAGGACCCGGAGGTATCAGTTACATCCCAAAGAGTAGAATGGTGCCAAAACAAATAAAAATTTCCCCACGACAAGTAATTTTATCCCTGTGTTTTAAAATTAAATCACTTTGCTAAACTTGAACGCATGTAGTCTTTGGACTCAAATCCATTACTTTTCTCGTTTCACACTTTCACCTTTGTGTTTTCTGAATGGACATAGATCTCTTAAAAACCTGCAAAGAATATGTTGCTCGTTCGGGGAATATATTTTTAAATGCTCTCATTTTAGGGGCAGCAGAAAATTTTGTCAAAAGTCAGAAACTCAGTTGTTCTTCAATCATTCTTTGTTCCAAACGGCACAAAAAACTTTGCAGTAAATTTTATAGTTTGTTTTTTAGTGAACTTAATTCATGCAGAAAACTACTGAAAAAATATCAAAAGATCTTATTCGAACAATAGAACACTGCTTTTGTTAGATTTTGCAGCATAGGAGTGGCAGAAGAGCTAATTGTTGAATAATTTTTATGTGGAAAAGCAAATGAGAGGCATCATACAGCAAATATATATTTTTTTTAATTCTTAATTATATGATACAAATTATGTTGAGTCAGTCACTGTGATTTTATAAAGGCAAGTCTACTTTTTAAATAGGACTGAAAAAACCCAAGGGTCATAAGTCTATTGTATTGAATATTTTTTGCAATACTAGCCAGTAATTATTATAACATCCTTTAAAAAAAAACACATGTCAATTTTGTTGCCAGAAGTATTTTAGAAAAAATTCAAATAAATTCTAAAAAGTTTAGACAAAACAAGTGTTCTTTCTTTTCTGTGATACCTGTTTCACCATCTATAAATGTATATACATATATGATGCAGAAAATACTATAAAACTTTAGTATAATTCTAATTATCAATAATATCAAAAGTGTCTGACAAGAGAAGCAGATTGTTATTAACTTGCACAGCATCAAAATATTGGCCACAGTTCAGACAAACCAATTCATCATCATCTTTTCAGTATCTTTTTGTAACCAATTTATTGTATTGAAAACTACCATGTTATCCCTTCCCTTATTGTCCCTTATTTTACTTTTCTTTTCCTTCCTTTCCAGCAAAAGAAAGCCACTGTTCTGTTTATTATCCCTTCCCTTATTGTCCCTTATTTTATTTTTCTTTTCTTTTCTTTCCTTTCCAGCAAAAGAGAGCCACTGTTCTGTTTATTTTGTGATTTTGTCTATTATATTGGTCTTTCACTATATCTGGTTCCATCAGCACCACGAGAGTTTACATGAAGTTGCATTGCTTTTGTAGCAAAGATTTTTGATAGCCCTAGAGAGACATCTTCAAAATGGATTTTTTTAACTGTATTTATTTATTTTTAGAGAGAGAAAGAGAGCATGTGAGCTCAAGCAGGGGAGGGGCAGAGAGAGAGGGAGAGAGAGAATCCCAAGCAGGCTCCGCACTGTTAGTGTAGAGCCCAATGTGGGGCTCAATCCCATCAACCGTGAGATCGTGACCTGAGCTGAAATCAAGAGTCTGATGCTTAGCTAACCAAGCCATCCAGGTGCCCTAAGACTGCTTTTTAAACTTTAAACATTATACATATTTTTCTTATTGTGAAGGTTCTATTAGTATACACTATGTCTTCCAGTTGTCCTATAATATGCCATTTTCAGTCTATATTTGTACATCAGGCAATCCACAGATACTCACATTTTGTTTTTGTTTTGTTGGTTTACAGTTGAAATAACCATGTACAGGGTTAGCTGAGCTTATTTATTTTCTTAGTATGTCCTGTGTAGCTCACAAAACTAAATTAATATTAATGATGATGAGATACTACCAGACCAAGTTGTGTATAAGAATTAGTGGTAAAATCTCAGAAAAAAAAACCCTTCTTTTTCATGTTGCTTATGTAGAAAACACTTAATTTTTCATTCCAGCCTTTGCTAAACCTCAATGATTTCATAATAGCTCCCATTCCCCAAGGAAAATAAATTATAGCATTCCAGAAGGATTTCTTTCATATGCATGAGTATTATCTAGTTTACACAAAGAAAAAGAGAGAAAAGATGAATTTGAAGAGGTAAAAGGTAAATGTAGATATAGGAAAAAGGAGAAGAAAACATATCATATGGAAAAAATCATCACACAACAATGCAAAGATGGAAATGGCTCAACTCTAAGCCACTTTGTCATTTCAATCCATGCTATATTTGAATTGTACACTTTTATACCATGAACCTACAAATGCCCTAAATCTTGTGTCTAAGTTAGGATTATGCTTTTCACATCAGAGGCACAAACTTTCACAGCACCCTCTGGGAGGTACCAGTGTATTGTGACTCTGAAAAACAATGACTACACAGGTTGTTGGTCATTAATTTGACCAGCTTATTTGGTGATATTTTTAAATAGTTTTTTAAAATTTTTTTAATGTTTATTTTTGAGAGAGAGAGAGAGAGTATGAGTGGGGAGGGGCAGAGAGAGAGAGGGAGACACACAATCTGAAGCAGGCTCCAAGCTCCCAGCTATCAACACAGAGCCTCATGTGGGGCTCAAATCCATGGACCCTGAGATCACGACCTGAGCCAAAGTCAGCAGCTTAACCAACTGAGTCATCCAGGCGCCCCTTAAACAGTTTTGATTATAATTAAATATCTCTAGTAAGGTGATTTGGCTACTTACCAACTGCCTGATCTTTCTACATAGGCTTAGAAGAAAGAGGAAACTACTCTCTGATAAGCATTCTGAAACCTTGTCAGTCAGAGGGTTCAGCCTGAGGCAAGGTATCTCAAAACATTTATTGTTAAAAATAAAGATTTTGTGTTTCCTGCATATCACTAAATTTGGCAAAAGATTAATGGTTGATGATCTAACATATTTTATTCTTTGAATTACGTTGTACTTTCCTATGCTTTATTAAATTGCAAAGAAAAGTTGAGAAGTGTAAATATTGACTTTTTACCTAAAATTACAACAAAAAAAATCCTGATTTTCAAATAATCGATACCATATTTTTTTAATATTGGAAAGGTAGGAAAATGAGTACTTGAATGTAGCTATTATATATAACTTTTGGTACCCTTTTCCTCTTGGGCTCTAGGCCAACTAAACCTGTTTGAGTGATAGCATAGTGTAGAAAAATCAATCCAAAAAATCAGCTGCTACATTGTCTATAATAATGAGCCAAAATACACAGAAAGGTAGCTTTTATTCTTCAGTCCCAAATTCCATTCCATACATGAGTAATGCCCGTAATTTAAACAGGTCATGCAACATAGATATGCAACTATTAGATTTATTCACACTGTTTGCAACTTGAACAATAAGAGATACTACGTGTGTGGTCCAGAAACTCAAGTGCATGTAGGCCTAATTTAACCCCTTTATTCTAAACATAAATTATTTTCCCACGGATAACAACCAGTGTCTGAAGATGAGCCAGGTTGTACCCGCCTGCGGGGAAGGGGTTACTGGTGCCCAGGAGATGCTGATCTCAGTCCACAAAGAAGTTGTGCAGAGCCTATTTGTCCACCTTGTCCATTTACCCCAATGTGCATATAAATATTATTTTCTATATATGCCATGACATTAAAAAAGAAAGCCTCAAAGTCATTTTCTCTTAAACAGACTTTCTTTTAAAGGAAACTAACCAGGCACATCTTTCACAGGAGTAATATTCACTTAATTTGCATGTAATCTTTTTCATTATAATTCCCATAAGATGTGGGGAGGAGAAGAGTTTGTTCACCAAGAAGCCATGGTTGCACTGTTTAGTGTTATGGAAACCTTAATTCTTCTTTATACCAGAGCTGTGCTCTTGAGTCCCCCTTCCTTCTGCATTCTACAGAATGTAAAATGTAATGCAATTGTTTCTTTTCCTATTTTCCTTGCTTCTACACAAAGGCCACATTGATATGCACATTCTTTTAAATTAACTAACCTAACCAACTTTTATCTACTCACTAAAGTTGATGTCTTTCTCTTTTCCGATACAATACATTATTTTCTTGCTGACACTGCTCACTCAATACTATACTATTTGTTTTTATCCATAGATCAATAGAGATGGCTTTTTTCTTCTTATCTCTGGCTAATGCAAGAGGCTTTTAAATAATAGAACGACACTTTGGAATTTTTTGTCCTGATATTTAGAGGAAAATAAATGCTGTAATTTGTTGGGTGCTTGTAATATTACAGGTATTTTTGGAATTATCTGTTTTAGCTGTGAAAATTGGCCACTTTTTGCTATTTAAAAAAAAACTCATATCAGCAACAATAAAGTCCAGCTAATAGACAAAAGTACAAGCCTGGCTTTATTTCAATTTGAATTTCTCTACCCAAATAGCTCTTATTGCATATAGCCCTAAGTATAGTTTTCATAAAAATGAAAATGGGCCTGCATTGATTGATTGTTTATAGTCACGTTACCTACCTGTAAGCTTTATGTAAGCTTCCATACTAAAAGCCTTGAAATTTTTCTTGGCCAGCCATAAATACTTGGAATATCCCTTTTTCTCTTTGAAAAATGAGAACCACCCAGAAAAGTTTCTATCGGAATCATTACTCAAACATCATTTTTGGCAGAAAACACTGAACTTTGTTTAATACTAGTGGAATACTTCCAAACATTGGCTGAACATGACAAAGAGAGCAAAAGATTTGTTCAGTGTGATCAAAAAACACTTCACAGATTGTGAAATGTCCCCAGAAATTTCAAATCTCCAGACTGGCCACATTCAGGTGAAGGTAGGAAGAAAACTAATGATATGTGCTGCTTGCATACCTGCTGAGGTGTTAATAGTTCACAGTTAAACCGTAATAGAATGACTGAGGTCAGAAAACAGAGCATACCTACAAAGTGTTATATTCTCAATATAAATACCTCTATAGCATATATTTTTCAAAGCAGTGTGATTCTATAGTGCTACAAGAGGTGTTACATTTTACCCAAGGGAATTACCATGAAGAAAAATATATATTGCTAAATACTCTCCATATATAAGTTTTGAATTCTTCAGGATCTGTATTACTCTGACCATGAATCTTGGTCTTTGATTAACAGTTCCAGATTATTATAGAAAAGTAAAAGGAGGCCACAGGTAAAAATGTTCACATGAAGGTGAATATACAGCTTATAAACTATGGTTCTTCAGTAGGCCATATGGAATCAGAGGTAAATCATAAAGAACAATGACATGTTGGGTCTTGAGAATTACCAGTAGATATAGAAATTTCTACCAAGGAGATTGTGAGTGTACAGAATCATATTTGTTTTTATTGATTTATTGTTTGTGTTTTTATGCTTCTGCCTTTAATTTATGTTTGGCAATGAACCTACTCTGTGCAATGAACTAAGGTCCAGACTAGGATAATTTTGACCCAGTCCTGCCCTTTAGGGAAGCTAACCCTGGTGGGAAGGATAGTGATACGCGTTAAGGAAAAAAGCCAGAAAGACGTGATTACCTTTGCTGAGGGTCAAATGATATTTGCAGACTATCAGAGCTTTAGGAGTTCAGAGATGTCAGCAAAAGCCATTGTAGTTGGGGAAGTCTTCTAGGAAATGACAAGACTTGACTGGATCTTTAAAGAATGGGGGAAAAAGTCTGAAACAGAGGAGGTGGAGGGAGTATTGCAGGAGGTGGGCAACTTTCCAGGAACAACAGAGAGCAAGAGATCTGTGGTGAATAACTGAGTTTGGCTTGAGCAACTGATTTCCAATGGCAAACATGTGGTGAGAAGATGTGACAGGCAGGCTGGAGCCAGAAGGGAAAGTGTGGGCCTTCCCCCAGGCACTTGTTAGAAGAACCCTTTCTTTGCTGTCTTTCTCTTCCGCACTGCAGGCCAAGGGAGAAGGTGGCAACAGGCAGGGCTGTGTGAGAATGTATTATTGTTAGTGTTGTTTTGTTTTTTTAAATTCCTTTGGTGTGGCTTAAGGTCTGTGGAGGAGGTTTATCTGTAATTTTTTTTCTTTTTTTTTAAATTATATTTTTTTAATTTTTGCATAAGGCCTTTTTTTTTTCCAAGAAAATCTTCCCCCAACTACATGAAATATGCCATACACACATCCTCTAGCATAGACCCAGAAAAAATTGAAGTCCTATCCAATTTTTTATTGTCCTTCTGTGTGTAGGAAAACAGTTCTTAAGCCTTCTTCAAAAGCAGGGATGGCTCTGTCCATTCCTGAGAAACTGAAGTGTTTCCATGGTAACCAGCCTCTCAACCTCCCAGGACCCTCTCAGTGGCTCCAGAGGTCTCAGAGGCACCACTCTGTGTGGGCATGCATTTTCTAACAACAACAAATCACTTTGGTCTGTGGCCATTAGGATTAAATTGCTACAAAGTTTATTGATAAATGCACTGAGATTGACTAGGACTTCCAACTTCAGAACCACTGATTATTTGCCAAACATCCTGTAGACCCTTTGGCTAGACAGAATATAGTCTGAAAACATCATCACAGCATTCTCAAGTTTGTCCTGGAGGCAATGTAAAATCAGATGATATGACACTTTGTTACTAGTTGCTAGTGCATGTTAGAAAGGGTGAACTTTGGGATGCCTTAGTTTAAAGGATCAAACAAGTTGAATTTACTGAGCCATAGGAGTAGAGGTGACACAGGAAACTCAGAAGAAAGTTAAAGAGCAGAAGAATGAGGAGAGGGTAGTGTCACAGAGAACAAGAAGTGGAGAGATTTTAAGAAGGAAATGACTAATGACACAAGAAAAAAAGATAAGTCTCACACACAAAAAAATCTATTGCATTCAACAATAAGGACATTATAGGTAACTTTTTTCCAAAACAGTATTAATAAAGTCTTAGGGGACCAAAGACAATTACCTGGGGGAGAAATGAATGTGATGGGCGTGGGGGAAAGACCCAATAGTCTTTCAAGGGACTTGGTAGTGAAAAAAAAGGTTATTTTATGGTAACTAGTTAACAGAATTTTCTTTCGTTCTATTTTTCAGGGTGGGATAGTCTTGAGTATGTTTAAAAGCTGAAAATAAGAGCAAGTAGAGTGAGAGAGACTGAATATGAGAGTTAAAAGGGGGTAACTGATAAAATAATGTATTTGAAGAAATAGGAAGAAAGGTGGAGGGTTTGTCATTGAACAGAAACAGGGTATCCAGTGGTGCTTGGGTAGCTCAGTTGGTTAAGTGTCCAACTCTTGATTTCTGTTCACATCATGATCTCATGGTCTTGAGATTGAGCCCTAAGTGGGGTTCTGCACTGGGAAAGGACCCTACTTAAGATTCTTTCTCTCTCTCTCTCTCTGCCCCTCCTCTGCTCTCTCTCTCTCTCTCAAAAAAAAGAAAAAAGAAAAACAGGGTATCCAAAAAGGTATCTACCTTCCTCCAAAAGTTGAGGTAAAATGATAAAAGTACTTTCAAGAATAAAGAAGGTAGGTCAAAGGAAAGCAGAGAAGTATACTGAAAGGGGAATTAGAGGTTGACATTTGTTTTTAGTTTATTTTAATATTAAAAATTATAATATATGCTTTGTTCTAATCATTTTCCAGGTGAGAATGTGTTTGGTGTATCAGTAGAATCGTGCTTATTGGTCATGCTCATTGTACAAAATGCTTGATATTATTTTTCCTGATGCAGTAGATTAAACCTTCTGCTTAGGAGTGAGGAAAATCTTTCATTTAAATGAAACAAGACATAGTTCCTTACATTACTGGATTAATCTGAGTCCTGCAAGATGGTAGGGATCTCAATTATATAGGCAGTGTAGTCCATTTAAGTCCATGACTTAAAATCTTACTTTGTTTAAGGTAGAAACCATTGAATGAGCTATAGAATTGCACCTTATATCTTCAAATTGTCCCTCTGTATGTGATAAAGAACAGCCTATATAGGGTTAAGAATGGAAGGTGAGAAAACAAATCTACTGTGATAATTCAGCGATGTGGTTGGACTAGACTAGGAGTATAATAGTTCAAGAGATGTAAGAAGTGATACAATTAAATGCATAAAGTTAAGATAGATGAGGGGCACTGGGTGGCTCAGTTGGTTAACAGTGTGACCCCTAGTTTCAGCTCAGGTCATGGTCTCATGGTTCGTTAGATTGAGTCCCATGTCATGCTCTGTGATGTCAGCACAGAACCTGCTTAGTATTCTCTCTCTCCTTCTCTCTCTGCCCCTCCCCTAGTCATTCTCTCTTTCTTTCTCTCTCTCTCCCTCTCAAAATTAATAAATAAACTTAAAAAACAAAGGTAAGATAGATTATATATTGATGTAAGTGGGATGTGGAAAAACAGAGGCATTACAGTTGACTCAGATTTTTTCCTCCAGTTATTAGAAATCTTTCACAAAAGGGTTTGGGGAATATGGAATTTGGTTTGGGACACAGTGAATTTAAAGTCTTTAATAGGCATCTAAATGGAGATGTCAAACAGCAACTATGAACCTGAGTTTATCAGGAAAACCTAGTTTGAATATATAAATGTGGGGCTAGTGATCAGGTTGTTATATAGGATTTTGCAGTTGGATGAGATAACCAAGGAAGTGAGTAGAGATGAAGGAAAAACGGAGTCTGAGATGATGTTTCATGTCGTGATAATGTTTAGAAACTAAGAAGAATAAGAGAAACCAGCAAAGGGAGAGTAGGAAAAATTTAACACTGAGGAAGCAAGTACAACCTAAATATACACGTATCATAGAAGTCAAGGGAAGAAAAAAAAAATCAGGTCTGAGTGAATGAGCAAAAGGGGCAAATGTTACAGCTAATAGATTAAAAAGAAGATTGTGGATTTCCTATTGTTTTTGGCAGTCTGGAGGTCATTAGTGATATTGAAGATAGCAATTAATGTTAATGTGAATTAGCCAGGATAAAAGTATGATTGGATTGGGTACAAGAGAAAAGAAGAGACAAACTGAGAATGATAGGAATCTGGAAGGGGGTATGAAGTCAAATTTTTAAAAATGTTTATTTTTTGATATAAGAAATAATAACATGTTTTTGACTTATAGCTATGTTCTTAGGTAATAAGAAAGACTTCGTGTTGCAAGAGAGAAGGGAAAAGCGGAAAATCATTCATGGGATTTCAGTCAGTGCAAAAGTACAGGGTTTGGCCTTGGGATAGGATTTTGAATAGTTTATCCAGGCAATAGGAGGGAACTCATAGGATATATGTATATGTGTATATGTATATATGGAGCCAGGCCAGCTGGTAGATACAGTGGTGATAATTGGGGAGTTTATAAACTTTCTCTTCCCAGAGAAATGTGCATAACATTAATCACCAGAAGATGAGAATTACAGAGGAGGTATGGGATGCTCCCAGGAAAAGCAAGATCTACTATTTTATATAACATATGAGTATAGATACTATTTCATATAATATATTTTTCATAATATAATAGTATATATATATATATGAATATATATTATTTCATATAATATATATTTTTTCAAACTCAACAAGATCTCTAGTCCACTGGTTCTGTCATTTTCTCATCATCCATTAGCCCCTTCCATTCTTTACTTCCATTCTTACCCCATAGCATGATGTTCAAATCATTTACTGGAAAGTACTCTCAACTCTCCAGGCCCCTTATGCTTTGCTCACATGTGCCTGGTAGGAAATACACATTGGTTCAACACGAGGGTCTCTTTTATTTTTTATTGTACTCATGCTTCTGAATGCTATAAGAGAACATCATTGGGTAATGTTACACAGCTTTATTTTAAGTATATGGACATAAACTCAATTGGTAATTTGATACTTACTAGATACACAACTATTTTTTACCTAGAAAATTTGCTTGTTCATCTTCTGACTGTAATTTTTCCTCTTCTTAATTTATTCACATCTCCCTCTTTCTTCTTCCTTCCAAAATAATGATTTCACTTCACACTTCACTAAGAAAATTGAAGTCATCGAAGGGGACTCAGCATCTTTCCATCACTAAATTTATAAACCAACCTGTAAATGCAAACATATTTTCTTCATTTTTACTAAAAGGGTGAAAGTGTCTCACTTCCTCAAAGCCCAATTCTTCCACATGTGTAATCAATCCTATTCTTTCTTATTTCTGTAAAGACATATCCCATCTATCTGCTAGATCATAACTATTCATTCCCATCACACACTGCCTTCTTTTTGTAAAATAAAACTTTCAATACTTCTTGCATTTAAACTTGGCACACAATGTATCAAACCAAAATTTAATATGCTAGGTACTGTTAAAAGTTTCAAAGTTGTGTGACACTTGCAATATTGTCTCAATGATTCCAAACTTATCATTATGTCTACGCATAGTTCCAACTTAAATTATCAATATCATGCATTCATTTAATTCTTTTTTATTTTCTTACTTGTACTGAAACTGCATTTACTAATCAAGGAAAGTTTCACTCACATAACCCATGTAATTAAGAGTAGCTATTCTGGTTGTAGAAGCTTGGTTCTTGTCCAGAAACTGGTTGTGTCCCTAAGGTGATTGAAACTCAACCTGACATTAGTTGGATTGTATCCCTTCTTATTTTAAGTTTTGCCAATCATTTCAATGGCACCTTCCAGATTCTGCCTATTAGCAACAACTTCCTATGTCAGTAAAACCTAAATTTCAGTTTTGAAACTCAGGATCTCTGAAGTCAGCAGAATTTAATTAAAAATTTTTTTCCTCTCTCAGTGTAGAGCCATCCTTTGTATTCTTAAAATTTTTTTTTCTGTACCTTGGTTGACTCTCCTGAACAAATGTGAATTAGTGTATCTAGGAAGGAATAACAAAATCTTTAGTTTTTTATACTTTTACCTCCTGTTCCAAAGTGTTACCTATCTGAATCCCTATCATAATAGTATTACAAATACGCTCCAGTCGATCTTCTTTTAACCGTGCCTTCTAATAATTTCAAATATGCCTCATTTCTTCATTTCTCTTCCTTTCATAAACTCTTGGTAGTATGCTTAAATAACTAGTATCTGCTTCCTCTCCTAATTTAAGGAAGAACAAAATCCCTACTTCATACTTAGAGGACAACTATATTGTAAGGATAAGTTTTATTATACTTCTGGTCCTTCTCAATCTGCTACATAAGATGAATGATCTGTGTGAATTGTGATGTCGGGGAAAAGAATGAAACTTGCATGGATACTTACTGAATTAGGGTATGAGTTAAGTTTCTGTAAAAAAACAACAACAACAACAAAACAAAGAAATAAAAAAGGATGCAAAGTTTCATTGGATCTGCCAGAAGTTTATTTCTCTGTCATTTTTGGGCCCAGAGGTTGAGAGAAGTTTTAAGGCTATTAGGCATGCTGGATGAGCAGGCAGTTATTATCTTCAACACCTGACTTCTATCTCTTGATTTAAAGTGGCTGTTCTAATTGTCACCATTTCTCAACAAGCATAAGCAAGGAAAGAGGAAATGAAATAGAGGGCAATAAGCTTTCTTTTTCAAAATGTACTTGGGTGTTGCATAGATCTCTTTTCTTCTCAATTTAATTGAGGCTGTGACCACTTAGTGACAAGGGAAACTGAGAAATGTGCTTTATATTTGTGCTGTCATGGTTCAGAATCAAAGGCAGAAGAAGGTCGTTAACAAATGGATGAATGGATGCTAAGGAGTGATGAGCAGTTTCTTCTTCTCTGGCCACTCAAGTATTATTGCATATCATTTCTCTCACACATCTTTCCAAAAAGGTAACATGAGGTTCTATTCTGTGCAAAGTCCACCATCTCTGGGTGATATGCATGCTCTCCATAGAGTCAGGATGTTACTATTCAAAGTCCAGTGGCATATGTATTAATAGATGAATTAATCTCTATCACTCCATCACTCTCTAGTCCTACCATATACACACATACATGTACATGTGCACGCACACACACACACACACACACACACACACAACACACACACACATCCCTAATACACAGTGTAATGTGAATAGCGTATTGACAATAAAAGCACTCTTTTGGCCATCTGGAATTGGGAAGAACATATAGCAAATGGTCATTAGTATATAATAATGATGAATTCCAGCCAGCCAGAAATCATAAAGACTTCCTCAGCTAGTGGTGGAAAAACTTCCTTAGTTAGACCTTGGTTCTTGTCTGATTTGTTCATTGTCCTTCTTGACTTTTGGTTTGCCTTCTAGAAGATTTTCATGTTCATTGTGTACTCATTTGTTTTTATTCATTAACACTTTTATTTATTTACATTGTTAAGTCCATTCTTCCTTTCTCAGATTAACTGAGGTTACATGAGGCTATATAATAGAAAAAAAAAAAAGTCTTGACTGGGAAAGAAACACCATATATCTAGCTGAGAAATCTTGGTGAGATGGATTATAAAATAGATATGGAAAACAATTTTATCTCCTTTGAGTAAAGTTATATAGAAAAAAAACTAGCATTTCTAATATTGTTAGGTACCCAGACACTAAACTTACAGTCGATTCAAATTGCAAGCCACAGGACAAAAAAACAAAACAAAACACAAAAACCCCAAAAAAACTCCTTTGGGAGAAATGTGTTCCATTCCATCTCTGCTCCCAATCTGGCTAATTCTACCCTGTCTGCATTTATCTCATTCAGGATCTTGCTAAAAGCAACAAGGTGAAGTCATACAAAGTGCAGCGCACTTACTCTTTCAGAACCACATAAAGCATTGGAAAGATTGCGGTCTGCCTTCCATACTACTGAAGCTGATAGACCAAATATTTCGTCATGATGTAATAAGTGTTGCTAGCTTTCAAAACTAAGGTTTTTATGTGCTTGAGGCTCATAGCTCACCAAAGAAGCCAGTGCTTCATTTGAGATTTTTGTTATGACAGCATGACATTACTAAGTTCTAAATTATATATTAATTATAGTGTAACATAAGTTACTGTAACAGTATACATAGTTTCCATCTTTGACGTGCTATTTGTTTCCATTTCTCAGAACCCAGATTCAGAGAAAATGAAAATGGATGATAAAATATTTTCTTTTTAAAGATGTGACCTGGAATTTGTTCTATTACTTTATCTGTCACTTAATCTGCACCATAGCAAGAGCAAGAAAGGCTGGGCAATTTGGTTTCTAGCTAGGAATCCATTTGCCTTGATAAAATTGAGTGACAAGGAGGTACAGTCCTGAAGTTATGAAGGGAAATGCGATAGTGAGAGACAATGAATAGTCTCTGCCACATATAAATGGATGGTGAAGGCATGCTTCTAATGTTCATTCTCTCTCTGTAGAAAATCTGGGATTGAGGCCCAGCATCTTTTAAAAACTCCTGAAAGCCAATTTCTGTATATACTGACCTGAAGGCTTTGAAGTGCCTGAGGCAGCCATTTTTTTTCCCCTTGCCCATGGATGGATAAATGGAGTCTGTTCTGCAGACCCAATCTTCCCTGTGGACATATCCCAAGCTTTGTAAGAAAAGAGAAATACAAGAAATACAAGGAACCATACATTGGCCATAAGTACAGTTGTAATGTCCAGTTCAACTTTACTAGTTATAGATTTGTTGCTATGATCTCAATATCTCTTACTCCTGTGTGTATTTGTAATTTTATTCTGAATTTGGTAGGGAAGAGAAGGGTGTAATTTATCAGTCTCTCAAACTTCAAAATCTTGTATCCATTTTCTTAAGTAGCTTTCTGACCTGGCCATGGCTCCTCTGCTCTACTGAAATTTTTCGTGTCTAGCTCACCAATGGTCTTCATGTTGCCTCAATTCATGGACATCTTTCAGGCTTCATCTTTAGTCAACTTTAGTAGTTCTTGACAGAGCTAGCTGTTTGTCTTTTTAAAAATATTTTATTTTATTTTATTTTATTTTATTTTATTTTATTTTATTTTATTTTATATTTTATTTTATATTTTGTTTTATTCTATTTTATGTTATTTTATTTTATTTTAATTTAATTTTATTTTATTCTGAGAGAGAGCAAGCATGAGCAGAGGAGAAAGAGAATCTTAAGCAGGCTCTACAGTCAGTGTGGAGCCTGACATAGGGATTGATCCCCAACCCTGGGATCATGACCAAAGCTGAAATCAAGACTAGGTCGCTCAACTGACTAAGCCATTCAGGTGCCCTCTAGCTCTTTGTCTTTTGACAATTCTAATTGTTTGCATGATTTCATACTTCCCTGATACTCCTGTTATTTCACTAAGCTTATTCTTTCTCTTTTTTAACTCCTCATTTATTTAAACTCTAAATATTATAGTCTATTATAGCCCCTGGGGACTTGGTCCTAAGATTTGTTTTTATGTTCCTTCTATAAGTTGTAGTATTGTTCAATATTCATTCTTCCTTCTCCTTTACTAACTCCCAATGGATGATTATAACTTTTCATCTATTGGCCAAGTGACTTACGTGGCTAACTTTATGTGAGCCTATCTGTCATGTGCCATAGCTGAGCAGGAGCTGAAATAAAATGACATACTTTGACTTAGGTTCTCTTGATTTTCCCCTGTGCTATGAGAAAGGTCATGTCCTAGCTTGCTGCTGTTCCTTCACTATGGCATATAGAATTAAAGGACAAATGTAGAAGATACAAATCTGCCCCACAGATAATAGTGGAGGCACAGCCATCCCACACAATCCATATAAATGGAGTGAGAAGTAAACTTATGCTAATGTTGGGCACTGAGATTTTGGGGTGGTTTGTTATACAACATAGACTATCAGAAGCTGACTAATACAAAAATGTGCACCTATGTTCCTTAGGTAAAAGCTAACTCATTTGCACTGAGGAAAAAATAATAAAACTATCAACTGTGATAATTGGGAAAGCAAGACAGTGTGTCTAATGAAACTGTGGTTTTGGGGCGCCTGGGTGGCTCAGTTGGTTAAGTGTCCGACTTCGGCTCAGGTCATGATCTCGCAGTCTGTGAGTTCAAGCCCCGCGTCGGGCTCTGTGCTGACCGCTCAGAGCCTGGAGCCTGTTTCAGATTCTGTGTCTCCCTCTCTCTCTGACCCTCCCCCGTTCATGCTGTCTCTCTCTCTCAAAAATAAATAAACGTTAAAAAAAATTAAAAAAAAAACTTCAAAAAAAAAAAAAAGAAGAAACTGTGGTTTTGACATATAAGGTTTGGAAAATAAATGTTAATGTAAGGATTAGGTTGCATTGGATAA
Organism: Panthera onca; assembly: GCF_046562875.1. Lineage (NCBI taxonomy): Eukaryota > Metazoa > Chordata > Mammalia > Carnivora > Felidae > Panthera > Panthera onca. The sequence goes on from NC_138342.1 coordinate 50,678,503, forward strand.
AATGCTACAATGCATTGGGTAAAAGCAAGAGATGAGCTCAGAAAAAAAAAAAATCAAACAAATCAAAACACCCTGCGTCTTTTCAATAAAGGATAAAAAGGAAATTAGATTTTGAATATCTGACACTTATAGGGCTAGGAAATATAATGGGTTATCTTTTCTAAACAGTAAACATAAACCTAAGAAATGTTTTGATACCCAGAGCCTCATTAAAATGCATCCTTAGGTCAAAGACCAAATCATGAGCATAGCCAGTAAGGCACATTCCCATGAAAAATCATAAGCATGGTTTAATCCTTTATTAAACTCTCTGAATAGATTATTTCGTGTAATTTCTTTGTTATTATATGGTATCTGATAAATCTTTTTAGTTGAATAAAATAGTTCAGGATAAAGCTAAGAGTATGAGCCAATGAAAGGCAGATATACTGAAAATACCTACAATTAACCTAAACAGAAAAAAAGTCTCAAAAATAATTGTTTGGTTATTAGAATATTGAGCATCAACTAGGTTAAAAAAAATCCAACCCTATTTTTAAGAGATTTGTGCTTTTGGAATCACTGCTAGACTGTATTAAAAGAGTTTGTGGCTATTCAATATGTAAAGTGAACTTTTGGTTTCCCCTTTCTATTGGAAAGAAAAAGACAGAAGATTCTCGTCACATGTTGCCAAGGAGGCTAATCAAAAGAAAACTCTTCCTGGAAGGCAAGGCTTAGACCCGTGGAGAACAATGAATCCAGAATCCCTCCCAGTGGACGGAACCAGAGACTAATCAAGGAACATGATCTACTACCAACAAGAGGGATCTGAAGTGTTCACCTAGCTGGATTTCAGATATCTATGGACCAGAGATTGATTGTGGCCTGTCTCTCATTATTCTCTTTTCAAACACTAGTGCTTTTTTTGGTGGATATTCCACCATTCTATGATGGATGTGTGAGTCTGAGGAGTGCCATCATTTAAAGTAGAGATTATTACAAAATGATGGATTTACAGTCTGATGCCATGATTGGATAAGATATATAGGATGTCATTCTTGGGGTGTATTTTTGTGCACAAGGAAGGGAAATAAATGCTTGTGACTAAGAGGTCAGAGTGTGTTAATAGATTACTATTCACAAATATTTACCCTTCCTCCCTTCCTCTCCTCACCCCTGCCATTGGAGAAGTATATTTCCTCATTCCACTTTTGTTTTCAACTTGTCATGAGACTTATTTGGTCAAATGAGTATGAGTAGCCATGCTATCTGGCAGACTGAAGCGTTAAATGTGATTTCATGGAATAGCTTGCCTCTTGAATGTGCCTCTCCCGCAAGAAAGGCATGACTGGTATAGTGGTTGTTCCTTCAATCTGGGTGCCAGAATGAGAAGACACGTGGAATAAAGACTCAGAGAACTCACAGTCTCTATATATGTAATGCGAGCAAGAAATGAACTTTCATTACAAGTTTCTGAGATTTTAGGGTTTTATGTTTCACAGCATAAGCACCGTGGCACTTCACTGCCAAGCACATTTCTTATGTTTGGAAAATTGCTCACTAGTCGACTTCCTCTAGTCCAAGGTAGAAGCCAGGTATTCACTTTCATACACTGCTTTGCAACAGAGGCACACATTGTAAACTAGCATGTGCCAAGCTAACTAAGTGCGTCTACAGCGAACTTTAATTCGAAAGAGATCATCATGAAGAAACAGGTGTTGCACAGAGTTCATGTTCAGTTTAGGATGGCAGTGCAGGCTTTTAGGGCCAGTGATGAGAGAGAATCAGGCACCCAGTGCCCAGGATCACTGATGCCAAAAGAGGTTTCTGATCCCAGAAGCAGAAGCAGTGACAGAAGTTCTTCACTGGCATAATCCTGCAGTGTAGTTTGGGCTTAGCACCTTTTTGTGTGGTGTGCTTTCTGTAGTGCTATTGCTTTAATTTGCTGGAGTGTGTTTTAAGTTGCTTTTTTTCTCTTTCCTTCTCTCTTGCCCTTGCCCTGTCCCTCCCTCCTTCCTCCCCACCTCCTTCCTTCCTTCCTTCCTTCCTTCCTTCCTTCCTTCCTTCCTTCCTTCCTTCTGCCTGATCTATGAATCATTTGCATTACTTCCTATGTCATGATTAAACTCTATACATGAGTTTTTCCAAGATCTGGATACACTGAATTTCCGACAGATTCTAAAAAACTGTATTTTTACAAACTCAAAGGTTTTGCCCATAATGTGCTATTTGTCTGGACATCTTCTCATAGCCCTTCTTGAGTCTTGTCTTCATAGTCTTACCTTTGAAATTCTAATGCAAATAAGTCTTCCGTAAGCTTCTACTCTAACCTATCTTCACCACCCAAATTTTAATTCTCAGAGTATCCTTTCTATTTATGTCTTCCATAAACCAAAAACTATAATTATTTTGTTTATTGGCTTATTCTCTCATTTCCTGACTAAAATACAACTTTCTTGACAACAGAGATCATTCCTATTTTGGGCACTGTTTTACCTCCAAGTCCTATCAAATGTGTATTTCATGCTGGGAACTTGATGTAGACTTTTGAATGAATGAGTGAATAAATGGATGAGTGGGTATGAGTTAGGGATTGAGAATTGTGATGAAGATTTGAAAGAGTTACTTCAAGGAGAGGCAGAGGAAAATGGACGAGGATTTCCGAGCAGTGCTTAAAGTCCAGCTCTGACTGGAGAATATTAATGTGTAAAACATCGGTATGTTTATGCTGTTTTCTTTTCTGTAGCATAGCTTGGCAACAAAGGTGTAAGAGCCAAAAAGGAGCCTTGGTCTTTATCCAGCATTAGAGCTTTCTTTGTAATGCAGATGAGGTAAAAGGAAGGGAATTGAGGGTATTTATGAGCAAGTAGTTTAGATAATTTACAAAACAATCTGGGCTGGGTAGAAAAATGAGTGTTGCAGGAGTCTGTTGGAGAAAATGGTGGAATCAAAAGAGATGAAGTCCAAATGTAGTACAATTAGGCAAGTCAAAATAGCAGAAGATTACAGTTATAATCAAAGTACTATGTATTATATTTTAAGTTTTCTGAGGCTGAAAAACGACAAGTGATGATAATTCCCAGAATGTAGCCATGTATATGAGGACTGAAATGAAATAGATGTAAAATTAACCAGAGATCAAAGAAGGAAGAAGATGGGTTTTGGATGACTCTATTTTTTAAGACTGAAATCTGCCAAGATAACTCTTGCTAATTTATTTTTTAAAACTTAACTTTTGTATATTGAATAATTTAATTCAATTTAGTTCAACCGAAATTTGTTAAGCATACAATCCAGACTATAGTTAGGCCTGTATTACCTCTATGTGAACTGCGGAAAAGTACCCCTTTTTTTAGGCAGAGAAGACCCTTAATCTGTGTACATAGTTTGGGAAATGGAGCATGGACTGTAGTTCCCAGTGTTTCCTTAGGCTACACAAATATACATTGTGGCCGCAAATAGACTCAATGAAGGAAACTGTTGGGCGAGGAAAGGAAAGTCAAGGAATGTGACTGAGTCCCTAACATGTACTAGCCATTGTGCTAAGTGTTTCAAATGTGTTATCTCTTTTGATTCTCACCACAACCACATATAGACAGAAGTTATTATCTCACTTTCAAGTAAGGTAATTGAGTTTCAAGGGGAAAAATAACCTGTCCAACTTGAAACACCTTTATTAAATGGTAAAACTATAATAGCCCTTTCGGTTAGATTTTTTTCTGTTCAGCAAATGAATGCCAAAGTACATGACTAAAAATAATACATCTTAATTTTTTCTCATAATTCTCTGTTTTGTCCATGCAGTTATTCCAGTATAGATCAGTTTGGTTAGGAACAGACTGAATAATCTAGGCCTCACTCTCATAGTTAGAACAGACAGAGTGCCTGGGAAGGAAGACTTGTGACCTTATGCCATATATTTTTTTCATCATTTAGGAAGCTTTTCCTAGCTTGTTCAGATAGTGGAGGGTTTTCAATATAAGTGGTGGCAAACTTCAAGTACTCAAATACCTTTTAAGACTCTACATTACATTCTCTAATGTCCCATTGAGTAAAACAAGTCATATGGCCCAACCCAAATGAAGAACGTTTCTCCACCTCTTGAAAGGAGAAGACACATAGTCACATTGCAAAGGATTATGCGTATAGGGAAGAGAGGGAATTGTAGGCATTTTGAAATCAATCAAAAAGTCTATTTTCAAACTCATGCTGTTTCTATCATATCACATCATTCATTGACTGTTTATTTCTTTATTTTAATGCTTATTTATTTATTTTGAGAGCTAGAGCATGAGCAGGGGAAGGGAGGAGAGAGAGAATCCCAAATAGGCTCTGCACAGTTAGTGCAGAGCCCAACACAGGGCTCAGTCTCAAGAACTGTTCGATCACGACCTGAGCCGAAATTAAGAATTGGACACTCAACTGACGGAGCCACCCAGGCGCCCCACTGCCTGTTTTTAATTCTAAAGTGAGGACAGCATTGTCTAAGCCCTTGTGAAGCTGTGTAAATTAAGGAAAACATTTTTATTTAGAACCTACTACATTGTTAAAACCATCCTAGGAACTTGCCATTATGTCATAATCATATTAGGGATGAGTAATCTGGGGAATATTACCCCTCTTAGGCAGTCATTAAATAGTTTAAATAATGTTTTAAAAATTCAAATAAAGTCCATGTTCTTACACCATACACAAAAATAAACTCAAAATGGATGAAAGACCCAAACGTAAGACAGGAAGCCATCAAAATCCTTGAGGAGAAAGCAGGCAAAAACCTCTTTGACCTTGGCCACAGCAACTTCTTACTCAATACATTTTCAGAGGCAAGGGAAACAAAAGCAAAAATGAACTATTGGGACCTCATCAAAATAAAAAGGTTTTGCACAGCAAAGGAAACAATCAGCAAAACTAAAAGGCAACCGATGGAATGGGAGAAAATATTTGCAGATGACATATCAAATAAAGGGTTAATATCCAAAATCTACAGAGAACTTACCAAACTCAGCACCCAAAAAACAAATAATCCAGTGAAGAAATGGGCAAAAGACATGAATGGACACTTCTCCAAAGAAGACATCCAGATGGCCAACAGACACATGAAAAAATGCTCAATATCACTCATCATCTGAGAAATACAAATCAAAACCACAATGAGATACCACCTTACACCTGTCAGAATGGCTAACATTAACAACTCAGGCAACAACAGATGTTGTCAAGGATGCAGAGAAAGAGCATCTCTTTTGCACTGCTGGTGGGAATGTAAACTGGTGTAGCCACTCTGCAAAAGAGTATGGAGGTTCTTCAAAAAATTAAAAATAGAACTACCCTATGACCCAGCAATTGCACTACTAGGTATTTATCCAAGGGATACAGGTGTGCTGTTTCAAAGGGACACACACACCCCAATGTTCATAGCAGCGCTATCAACAATAGCCAAAGTACGGAAAGAACCCAAATGTCCATCAATGGATGAATGGATAAAGAAGTGTGTGTGTGTATATATATATATATGTATATATATATATACACACACACACACACACAACGGAGTATTACTCAGCAATCAATCTTGCCATTCACAACTATGTGGATGGACCTAGAGGGTATTATGCTAAGCAAAATTAGAGAAAGACAAATATCATATGACTTCACTCATATGAGGACTTTAAGATACAAAACAGATGAACATAAGGGAAGGGAAGCAAAAGTAATATAAAAACATGGAGGGGGACAAACCATAAGAGACTCTTAAATATAGAGAACAAACAGAGCGTTGCTGGAGGAGGAGGGGTTGTGAGCAGGGGGATGGATAAATGGGTAAGGGGCTTAAGGAATCTACTCCTGAAATCATTATTGCACCATGTGCTAACCAACTTGGATGTAAATTATAAAAAATAAATTATACAAAGTAAAAAAACAAAACAAAAAAGAAGTTCAAATAAAGTATCAAAGAATGAAGCTATATAAATGACTGTAGAGATGGCCACCATCATTTCTTTTTTTTCTTTTTGTTGTTGTTGTTACATAAGGTGATTTTATTACAGGACAGGCACAGGACATGTGAGCAGGAAGAGCTGCCCCAGGACCATGAGGAGAAACTGATTTTATACTGGGAGTTGGGGGAGGTAAATTCAAGTGGAAGTTTCCAAAGGGATTTTCATTCCAACCACAAGATATTCTAAGAAAAAATATACACACATTCACATATAACACATAGTATTTGATACATAGCATTTCCTTAAACAGATTAGATATATATGAATGGACAGGTATTATAATAATATCAAAAATTATTTCCGGATGGCATTGATAAATATGATAAATGCAAAGAGTTTAACTTAATTATTGTCATTAGGTTGTTTATACCAAGTCAATTATTGAGTTGGATGCCTTCCACAGATTTTCTCATTTAATCCCCATAATAACATGAAGTGGGCAATGTTATTACTCTCACTTTATGTTGGGGAGATCTCTGAGGAACAGGAAATTTAAATAACTTGTGCACAGTTCCATAATTAGCTAAATGGTGCAGCTATGGTTTTAGTTCAGTAATCTTAATCTGGAGTTTGAACATTTAATTATCCTTCAGTTCACACCAAATATTTTTATGATTAATTACTTAATAATTACATCAACCACATCGATATCTCGTAATCATTTAAGACAGCCCAAACTCTTTGCTGATGTGACATCATAAGCAAAAACAAAGATTACTAACTCAAAAAGATTACCTTTGCTCTTTTCACCCCATTCGTAGAGGAAACTTCAGAAATATATCATGGAGTATTCTTTACATTCTCTTAAATTCCATTCTGTTCTCCTTCTTTGGGGGGATGTTTAAAAGCTAATTGGTGCCTTTTATGGGATCTGAATGAGGTTCCATTAATAAGATGCATTTGTGTGGGTCCTGGAAGGTGACAGTGAAGCAGAAGCCTTCTTCCTGAGGTCCTTGGCTGTTTGAAACCAAGTTTGAAAGTGTGCAGATGTCTGACACAGGCGTTCCTACATCCATTCCCCTGTGGCCAGACTGAAGCTTTGTTGTGACGGATGCTCATTCACATGTACAAACTCACCCACTGCAGCTTTGGTCGCCTATATGCCTCCCCACTGTGTCTGTGAGACAGGGGTATTGTCAGTGGGAGGCACAGCAACTTCCCGCTTCTTGACTGTTTTCAGCAGTTGTGTTATTAGTGCTTAGGGGCCTGTGGGTGGCTTAGTCGGTTGAGCATTGCCTTTGGCTCAAGTCATGATCTCACAGTTTGTGAGTTCAAGCCCCACATCGGGCTTGCTGCTGTAACCGCAGAGCCTGCTTCGGGTCCTCTATTCTCTTCTCTAGACACCTCCGCAGTTTGTGCTCTCTCTCTCTCTCTCAAAAATAAACACTAAAAAAAAAAGTGACAACTTCTACAATAATAAAGTAACTACAGTAAATGTACATTGAAAGCAAAATTCCAAACTAGCTGTGTGGAGTGATCCCACGTGCAGGGAGAAAAATCCATAATATAAGCAAATATGTGAGGCTCCATTTTTTAGAATATGGAAACGTACAATCACTCAGAATGTTGCTATGATAATTTTTTTTTCTATTTGGTCATAGAGCATATTGTATACTATTTTATTTGTTTTTTTCTTCAGCTGTGTCTGAAACATAATTTGAAGTATTATACAGTTATTGTGTGCATGTTGCATCACATTATAGAGTATGATCTGCTCTGTAATATGTAGTTTACTTCTCTATTTTCATAATATTTGTATCTGATTAGAATGGATCAGCTAATATTGCCATCAGGGATCTGTGTACTGTGGCTATTTTATCAGATTGTTTGTAGAAGATTAGTGTTGGAGAGACTGTCCAATCTAATTTTACAGGTGATTAAACTGAGGCTGAGAGTTTAAGGGCCTTTGCTCAGTAAACGTATTTATTTAGTGTCAAATTGGGAACTAGGAACTCTGACCAGAACAGTCGACTTCAGTATTCTTTATACTATCCCACACTGCTAAAAACAAGGAGAAAATAACATAGGGAATAACTTATATATTATACAATTATTTATATAATATATAGATTATATAATAAATTATATATATATATATATGCATATATGTATGTATACATATATATTTGAATCTCTGGAAGTAGAGACATCTAGGTGACACAGATACACTGAACCACTTAACAACAGCTGGGATAGAAATGGATACTGTGCAGTAAAGGTCAATATATGAAAATCACTCCTGAAATGCTCTGTGGAAACTGTATTCTTGGACTTCATCTTTATTACTGGACACAGCATGTAACACCACTGATCTGGTTCCTTCTTGAAGTCCTTCCCTTTCTTGGCTTCTCAGACTTTCTTCTCTCTCTCCTTCTATTTCTTTTTTTAAAGTTTGTTTATTTATTGAGATAGAGAAAGAGAGAGAACACAAGGGGGGGGGCACAGAGAAAGGGAGAGAGAGAGAGAATTCTAAGCATGCTGTCAGTGTGTGAAGCCTGAGTGTGTGTGTGTGTGGGGGGGGGGGGGGGCTCAAACCCACCAACCGTGAGATCATGACCTGAGCAGAAACCAAGAATTGGATGCTTAACTAACTGAGCCACTATGCATCCCTCCCATTCTATTTCTTGCCTGCTCTGTTTGAGTCCCCTGTGTGGACTCTCTTTCCTCTAATTACCCTTTAAAAAGTGTTGGTATCCTTCTCCACAAGTAGAGCACTGGTCCTCAAGTGGGGACAACATGGCAATGTCTCGACACACTATTCATTGTCATGCCTTGGGATGCACTGCTAACATCTAGTGAGCAGAGACTGAGGACGCCGCTAAATATCCCACAATGGGCAGCCCCACAACAAGGGATTATCTAGCTTAAAATGTCAATAGTGACAAAGTTAGGACACCTTGAATTAGAAGAATGTGATATCTGTGTGCTCAGGACTGTTTTTGCCTATCCAAAGTAAGTAAGAAAGGCAAGCAACTTGTGTGTAAAGTGAACTTCAAATAGTTTTTTTTTTCTTTACTTTTAATTAACTGTAAATGCTTTAGCCTCTGTGGAGCACATTTAAGGACAGGAATTGCTTCTCAGTCATCTTCATATCCATAGAACTTGGGAAAATAAATACTGAAAAAGTTTTTTCAACTTTTAAAATAGCCTGAAGACGTGGAAGTTGGGGGAGGTAATTTCCCCAAAATGATTATTTTTCCATTAATTGTGTTCATCAAAATGGTACCTAATGAAAGAAACTAATATCAACTTCACGTTTTTCAGAATTTCAATAGAGGCCAGTAAATTCACAGAAAAATCAGACTAAATATTTCTCAAACAGACTTATTGCAGGAATCAACAAACCACATCACATCTCCCAGAAATATAAGCCCTGATTCTGTGTGTCCTTTTCCAGGATCATGAGGAGAAGCCAAGTAGAAAATGCCCTTAGTAATAAACTGCTTTCAAGCATACTTCAGCCTTGGGCTTTTACTCCATGGAGGAAGAGAAAAGAATATATTCTTGTGAACCTGGTGTTAGATGATGGATGCATAGTGATTAAATTATGATTGACCTGAATTCAGTACTACTGTTTTTCAAGCTCTAGAGTAAGAGAACAGAGCTCTTTTAATTGGAATGGATTTTATTTCAATTTCATAATGCCTAACATAGAATGAGAGGGATGCCAGTGAGAAGAATTCCATTTCTCATTATCTCAGTGATTACCAGCTGCTAATGTTTGATTTTACCAAATTAGATACCTTATTAAATAGATAAGAAAAAACAAAGAAAAAGTAACATGATGAAGAAGTGTAGAATTACATACAATGCTTACTATTTTTGTAAAATGTGTTGATTTGAATGCTTGGAACATTCTAAAATCTAAAAGGCCTTATCTCAAGCTTAGCTAATTATTTTGACAGGGGTCTAAGTGATGTGTGCTTTTCCATGCAAATGAGTTTGTGGCAAACAAGATGACTGTCATCTATATAAACACTCCATAACTAATTCTTATCTCCACAGAGAGATTAAGTAGTGAAAGTTAGCAATTAGAACTTAGCGACAGTGTTTTCCTCTGCAATGGATTAGTGTACAGAATGTTCATCAGGTAGAAGGGCTATAAACAGTTCCACCAATCATTTCCCTTTTGGAACCCCAGACCACCTTGTTTTCTATGTGTGTGTAACTATATATTTTTTTCCTTTAACATTTGCTCTTTTTGACACATTCTTCTCTTTAGATCTCCAGGTAAGATTTACAACTTGATCCTCTATTTCTTATGATTTTTTTTCTCCCTTCATTGTTTGCTGTTTGTTCTCCTATATCCTTAAATGATAGTGTTGCCAAAGCTTCAGTCCCTGGTTCTCAGTGTCAGTTAGCAATACCATCATTCGCTCCCTGATCTATATTGTCTTAGAATCTTGATTTATCAATTTTCCTTAATTACGTATTCAAACATTTATTTTTAGTTTTACTTACTAATGTTTACTTTCTTTCTTATCCTTCCACAGCTACCCTGGTATATACATTCTTAAATTTGTGCCAAGAATTAGGAGTTTTCATTTATTTTCCTTTTTATCTCTACGCCTTTATTTTGAATCCATTTCATTCATCACTTCAAGGAAAGTTTTCAGAAACTCAACTACTTTCATCATATTACCTTTTGGCTCAAAATCATCAGTTGATACCATATTTTTTCTGGATAAAATCCTGCCTACTTGAGGAGTTTGATAATATTCATAACCCTGCTAATTAATCTCTCTTATTTGACCATTGGTAGTCTCCAGCAAATTCTTCAAAAGTTAACCAAATTTGTTCCTTTTCACATTACTCAGACTATTTCCTATGCTTTCTTTGTCTACTTAATTTAACTGATTATAGCCTATCTTTCAGGGTCTAATTCAGGTCACACTTTGTTTCCACTCAAGTCCTATGATGTATTCCACATGGATTGAGGAGGATCAGCTATTTCTGTGATACTTTCCAGATACTTTATAGATACTTCTGAAATAAACTTTTAGATTTATGTTTTTGCTTCACTATGTTGATGTCTGTTGGGTGTATGTGTGTGTGTGTGTGTGTGTGTATGTACAGTTTTTGTTTATGTGAAGATTTATTCTATTACTTACAAAATGAGTTATGGAGATTAATTTTGAGAAAGCTTATATGAATTAGGAAAGTGTCTGGGAGAGAGTATAATTATAGCAGGAACCTACTTCATTTTGTGACGGTTGCTTTTATGTATCAAGTTGACTGGGCCATAGACTACCCAGACATTTGGTCGAACATTATTCTGTGTGTTTCTATCAGGGTGTTTGTAGATGAGGTTAACATTTATTTATTTATTTATTTATTTTTTATTTATTTAATTTAATTTTATTTTTTTTATTTTTTATTATTTTTTATTTTTTAATATATGAAATTTACTGTCAAATTGGTTTCCATACAACACCCAGTGCTCATCCCAAAAGGTGCCCTCCTCAATACCCATCACCCATCCTGCCCTCCCTCCCACCCCCCATCAACCCTCAGCTTGTTCTCAGTTTTTAACAGTCTCTTATGCTTTGGCTCTCTCCCACTCTAACTCTAAATGAGGTTAACATTTAAATCAGCCGACTGAGTAAAGCAGCTTGCCTTTCCTAATGTGGGTGGGCCTCACCCAATCAGTTGGAGTGCTGAATAGAACAAAAAGAATTATCTTTCCCCAAGGAAGAGAATTTCTCATGCCTGACTTTAAACTGGAACCTTGGCTTTTAGCCATCTTCAGACCCAAACTGAAACATAGGTTCTTTCTGGATCTCAAGTCTGGTGGCCTTTGGTCAGAAACTATATAATCAGCTCTCCTGGTTCTCATGCTTTGGACTCAGACTGAAACTAAACAATTGGGTCTCCAGGATGTCCAGCTTGCTGATCCACCTTCTAGGACTTGGGACTTGCCTGCATTTATAATCACAAGCCAATAATTCCCTATAATAATTTCTTCATATATATGTAACTTAGTGGTTCTGTTTTTCTGGAGAAAAGGTTTATCTTGCCTGATGGGGGTTTGGGGTGATGGTGGGGTGACCTGGAGGTGACAGCCAAGAAAGAATTCCTGAAGATGTCTTTGCTACAAAAAGGTTATTTTATTGAAGCACGGGAACAGGACTTGTGGGCAGAAAGAGATGCATTGGAGCTGTGACTCGTAAGGTAACTGATTATATACCCTCAGGTTGGGAGGGGTTTGGGACAGCATAAGTCTCTAAGGTACTTTGGAAGCAAGGTTTCCAGGACCTTGAGGAGCTGGCTGCTGTTAGGAAAATGCCATTTATTACCGGTTAGTAAAACCTCAGTCATGAGACCCTTCAGATGTATATCAGGGGGCCATAAACTTGGAGTATGATTGCCAGCATATATCTTGGGGGAGTTGAGCTAAGGAAATGTCCAAAGGAATTTTTATATGTTAAAGTAGACTCACAGGATCCTGAGAGCAGGGAGAGGTCAGGATAATGTTATGCCAAGGTTCCCTTTTGTCCCTAGCAAAGTGTCATCATCCTGGCAGCTGAGCATCTAGAGCGAGGTCACTCTGACTGTTTCAAGGGCTGTAGGCAATAAGGGAATTTAATTTTTTATTTGCCTTAATTTCCCATATCAGCATGGCAAGCACTTAAACCCCTTTCCTTTGTTCTCGGGCAGCCAGGGGTGTTTGAGTAATATTACACATATCCCACCTTGTGGGGGTAGGAGAGGGGTTACACTTAGCCTGTACTTTGCCCTCAGCTTGGCGCAAGCCCCCTCATCATTGCCTACTGCCTTTGAATAGCTAGTTACTAACCTGTAAATGGGGAAAAATGAAAATGAAAAAACAAACCAAAAACAGGACACTGGGATAACCCACTGGGGCGAAATAGGCTCTAGGAAGACCAACCAATGTAGCAGCAAGTCCTAACCTTGTTTTGTCACTTACTGGCTGTATGGCCATAAGTAAGTCACTCAAGATCATTGTTTGAGTTTTTTCATAGATAAAATGATAAATCTGCCTTTTGATTCCCCAGTTTTGTTTTGTACAAAGAAGATATTTCATATGTAAATACTTTGATGACTGCTAAATATTAACAAGTAATAAGTATTATTGCTAAAACTATTTTTAAGATATTTTGCTCCTGGCACTACATAAAAATTAGGTTTCTCAAATTCCCCAATTGTCAAACATATCAATGGCATATCAGAATTCTGACAAAAGCACAGACATACGTCATTCCTATTTACCATGGTTACCAGAGGGGAAGTTGGAAAGATAATTCAAAGCCAAACTTTCTTGCAGCTGGATGGATTAACATAGTATCTCAAATAGCATTAGGTAAGTTCAGAACTATGCTGGGATAGATTGCATACGAGGAGACAGATCAACCAACCAATGTATTTTAGGTTAAAATTCTCACTAGGACCATAATTTAAACTAAAGCTTGGTGCTTAGAGGAAAACAAAACAAAACAAAAACTGAAAAATAAAAAAACACACAAGGCATAGTACTGTAACTGTCCTTTCCTTGCAACAAAATTGAAAAGTATTAATGCATGCTAGTTTTAGTGTAATAATTACATGCACCAGATATTTTAAAGTATTCACAAAGCAACATATGGCTTAGCTGTTCAGCTGCAGTGAAAATGTGAATTTTTAAGAATAAAAATTAGTTTGAAAAGCAGCAGGCAACAGTAATCTCGAATCCCCTATATACCCGTAAAGTGGAGAAACCATCTGTACTGTGTGCAAGCTGATGACCTTGGATTAATTCTAGCAATGTCATTACCCAATTAGTTGAGGAAGGAAAGATACTTGGGAATTACAATTAGAGATCCATTAAAATTGTGCAGTGCTTTTATTCTCAAATATTTATTAAACTACATCTGTCTGATAATCATTATATGATAATTTTTTTCCATCTAAAAGAGATTCAAGTTTGCTAGGTAAAACAGTGAACCAGTCCTAACTAATATAATTATACTACTTGAGCGTACTTCAAGTATGTCTGTTCTTAGAAAATAAAATAAGGATATCTCCTTTTCATCTCATGACTCTGAGATGGTAATACCTCCATTTGTGAGAATAATCTCCTCAGTTATAGTGAACTATTTCTAGCCAAGAAAAATATAAATATGCATGCCAAATGCATGTAGTAATGTCATATTTTTTTCTGTTTTACTTGTTCTTAGAGAGACCCTGCTGTGACCTTAGGGATCAGGTTAAATAAATTAATAATTCTTGGACACTAAGCAGTTTTATTTTCATTTGTTGTTATTTTTAAATAGAAGATTTAATTTTTTAAGTGATCTTAAGACAGAAAGTTTCTATCCTCATCATTTAATTTGAGAAGCTATTGGCAAACATGTGATTCACTCAGAAAACCTTATATGTGGAGGTAAATATATATTTGTAATATCTATGGACACAATGTAGATGAATACATTAAAATTAACACTTACAAATGCTAAGCAATGTTGATACTCTGATTAGAAAGACAATACTAAAATTAAAGTGTTAGAAATATTTTTATTTAACATACAAAAAATTGTATGACATTTAGGATTTTTATAGGAACATTTCACATTATGTTGTTAGAAGAGACAAATAATTGGCATTCATTATTTAATGCTCATATTTGGATCTACTTTATGATTACTTTTGGCTGAAAAGAAGGAGTGCCTTTAAAACAGAAGTATTCATGTATGCATTCATTCAAAAAGTATTTACTGAGTACCTACGTCACACAGATATAGCTGAGCGCAACACAGAAGAGAAGAAACAAGGGAGGAGAACTGTGAAAGACTGGTCTTCCAGACAAATGAGGAAATATTTTAAAAGGAATGAGTGATGAACTTACCAAGTGGTGTTAAGAGGCCTGGTAAAATGAACACTGAGGTTCTACTGTGGGACTTAATATGGAGAAGGTTATTGGTCACCTTGACAACCCCAATGTTCTGGGAACAAGTAGTGGCAAGTAATGACCGGAGAGAGTTCAAGAGAGAATTGAAGAACAGGAAGTAGAAACAATGAGTATTAAAAACTCTTTTGAAGATTTTATTTGGGAAGACTAGATTTCAGCATGTGAATTTTGGGGTACAGGAGGCACAAACGTTCAGTTCATAACAGTGACATGAGAAAGAAAGGACAGTGTCTGTAGAAAGATATGAGATCAAGGGAGAGTATCGGTTTTAAAATGGAAGATGCAGGAGCACCTGGGTGGCTCAGTCAGTTGAGTGTATGACTCTTGGTTTCAGCTTAGGTCATGATCTCATGGTTTGTGAGGTCAACGCTGTCCCCCTTCCCCCCCCCCACCCCAGCTCTCTGCTGTCAGTGCAGAGCCTGCTTAAAATCCTCTGTCCCCATCTCTCTCTGCCCCTCCCCCACTCACTCTCACTATCTCTCTCTCTCTCTCTCTCAAAAATAAACATTTAAAAAATACTTTAAAAAACTAAATAAAATGAGTGATGTAAAGCATGATTTATCTTCAAGCTATGATCCAGATGTGAAGGCAAAGCAATGATAAAGTAGGAATCTCAAAATTTTAGGAGCAGTGTCCTTGAACTTGCTCTTAGGATCCCAGTCATACCTGGGGGTGGTTGCTCATTGCATTTGGAGTACAGATAGAATATATGGGCACTTACTGGCTCATGACTGATTTGGTGTTTGGCCTGAAGAGGGAGATCTCCAATTTTTATGTTTGTTACAAATAAAAATAATGGCATCATCTGAGAGTAAATGAGTAAGTGATTGAATGAATACTAAATTAGGGATAGAGGTAAAAAATAATGTAACAAATTCAGAAAATATAAATTAAAACACTATAAGGTAAGCTAAATACAAAGTGATAATAAATGCAAAGCAAGAATATTATCAGTTGAATTCAAATGTAGGGCTTCTATAAACATAATAAACTTTCTTTGTATAGAATTCAAACCAATTTAAAGGTCAAATGACTAGTTTATTAGTCTGTGATAGACAATGATAATCACAATGTTCACAATGCTGATTGACCCTGACACACTAGAAGATTCTCAAGAACTTCCTGAGTCAATAAGGATAGTTCTGTATAATTTAACTGCTGTGTATTTTATTACATTTTTTAAATTTGCTAAATCCAGGACTACCAATGCTTACTATTCAAGGCTGTAGAAAGTTCCCTCTGGGAGTGTTAGTATTCCGAAATAAGGCTTAATCATACCAATTAATTTTTAGTTGACTCCCAGGAAAAAGGTGAATCTCAAACAAGGCAAGAATTTCAATTCACTCAGTTTACATTATAATTATAAATCACATTTAAAAATATATTGTCCTTTGAAAAAAGGAATTTTTGTCATTTAAAACAAAAAGAAATACAGAAAAAGGAAGAAAAAAATACCCTGAGCCTTCACAAGAGGACAATTTTGTCAACATATTGGTGTAAAAGTAATGTTGGAATGTATTGCCTGTGTAAGGCTTATCTTGCTCCTATGATTAATTTCTGTTAAATTAGCATGATATTTGGTAGGACTTGTTAGTAATTCTTGAAATGTTCTGCATACCAGTGACCACTCACTCTCTTAAATTTTCTACGCCTCACAAAGAAAGATCCTCTTGGCTGTGACCTTGCTGAAGACAAAGTTTTGAGCATGTAGCAACTGGGTGATTTACAGCAAAATGATCACTAATGAAGAACAAAAAATAGAAAAGCATAACTCAAAATTAAACACCTATGATTTTATAAGAGACATTGTAATGCTTATGTTATGTAAGGTCTTTCATTAGAGTATGGTACAGTGGAATGAATACCAAACTGCGTTTGAATATTGATTCTGCCACTAACTAATTCTGTGACCTTGAATGAATCATTTAATCTCTCTTAAAATAAGTTTCATCATATTAAAAAAATAATATCTACCTCATAATATGCATAGAGATAATAAATGAAATCTTGTCTCTTGTGTGCAACTGTGCCTGACATGCATTAGTTCCTTTGATTTTTTTTTCCACCGAGGTAAGATTTACATGTGGTGAAATAGATAAATCTTAAATATACAGTATAATACATTTTGATAATTTTATACAAACCTCCCAAATTAAATACAGAATACTCCCATTAGTGTAGAAATATTCCTCATGCATTTTCCAGTCAATACCCACCTACATGTGCAAACATTACTTTTATTTAATTTTTATCACCATAGATTATTTACATTTTTGCTTCATATATGTCAAATTTCTGTTACTAGATGAGACTTAGCATAGTTTTGTTCTGTTAACTGACCCTTTATTCACATTAATGTCCTTCTTTTTCCCTAATAGTATTCCTCATTCTAAACTCCAGGCACTCTAGCTTTCATTTTCTTTTTGAAGTTTATTTATTTATTTTGAGAGAGAAACAGAGAGTATGTGATCAGGGGAGGGGCACAGAGAGAGGGAGAGGGAGAGAATCCCAAGCAGGCTCCAGAATACTAGTGCAGAGACCAACACAGGGCTTGAACCCATGAATGGAGAGATCATGACCTGAGCTGAAACCAAGAGCTGGAAGCTCTTAGAGACAATTGTTCCTTTTTAAATTCAGTCTGACAAACTGCCTTTTGTTCATTTAAATTTATTGTAATTATTTTTGTGGTTGCATTTAGCTCTACTAGTCTATACTTCTTTGTTATTTGTCCTGCTTTCTGTTCCTCACTTACTGCCTTTTATGTGGTAATCAAATATTATTTTTAGTCCATTTTATTCCCTCTATTGCCTTTTAATTCTGATTTTTGTAGTTAGTGGTATTTTAGGGATTATAATACTATTCATAATTTATTACAGTTTGATCAGAGCTAATGTATAATGAATGTAAAATACAAGACTCATGCAATATCTCCAACTTTTGTAATACCATTTACATACACACACACGCACACACACACACCAATATGGCAAACCCTATATTAGGATGTTAGAATTTTAAATTATTAGATACTTTTTTAAAGTAAAGGGAATAAAAATTAAGATAGTCTTTTATATACTTTATATATTTGTCCACGTATTTTCTATTTCTTAAGTTTTTCATTCCTTCTTGTAGAGCTATGATTCCATTTTACATCATTTCCCTTAAGTCTAAGAACTTCATTTAGCATTTTTTGTAGTTTAGGCCTTCTGAGAATAGATTCTCTCAACACCTGTTTATCTGATAATATCTCAGTTTTTATTTTTTTAGTGTTTTATTTACTTTTGAGAGAGAGAGAAAGAGAGAGATGGAGAGAGAGGGAGACACAGAATCTGAAGCAGGCTCTGAGCTGTCAGCACAGAGCCCAATGCAGGGCTTGAACTCACAGACTGTGGGATCATGATCTGACCTAAAATTGGGCGTTCAACCAACCGAGCCACACAGGTGCCCCCATATCTCAATTTTTAAATCTGTATTTGAAAGATATTTAAGCCAGATAGATACTTATAGGTTGATAGATATTTTTTCTTTTAAGAAATTAAAGATATCATACCATTCATTATCTTCTTTCCTTCACATTCTATGATCAGAATTTAGCCAGCACTATTATCAATGCTCTTTTTATAAAATCTATTTTATTGTTGTTGTTAGCATTTTTCAAGATTTTTCTCATATTTGGTTTTTCTGTACTTTGACTGTGATGGGACTAGATGTGGGATTTTTCATATTTATAAAGCTTAGAGTTCTCTGAGCTTCTTAGAACTATAAGTTATAAATTCTTTCAATATTTCTACAAAAATTATTTTTAATTTTTCTTCTCTCTCTTCTCCTTCTGGATACACTATTATATATGTATATATGCCATATATACATATATATACATATACATATTTATATATGTATATGTTGTATAATATGTATATATGTATAATATGTATATATTGTATATATGTATTTATATTGTATAATATGTATATTTATATTGTAATATATACATTATATTTATATTATATACATATATATGTTTTTTGAAATTTTTTCAATTTTGTTTCTCTCTGTTTTGTACATTAGATTAATTCCCTTCTATTATGTTTGGGTTCTCTGTCTCTGTCCTGTCTCTCTCTTTCTTTGCATACCTTAATATTCTCTGAAGACTGAATTTTTAAATTCACATATTATACTTCTGGCTCTGGGATTTCTATTTGTTTCTTTTATGGTTTCCATTTATCTGTGAAGTTTTCCATTAGTCTCATTATCATGACCAGATTTTCCTTTAATTCTTTGAACATTTTACTTTAGCTGCTTTGAAGTTCTTATTAATCTAATCTCTGTTTTATCTGAATTTATGTTTTTGTTTGCTGCTTCTCTTGACTATGGCCTCCATATTCCTGTTTATGTTTATTAATTTTACTGTAATCTGGATTATTTATTAATGTATCTATTTACTTTAAGTTTTATTTTTATTTGTTTCAAGAGAGAGAGAGAGCAAGTGGGGGAGGGGCAGAGAAAGGGAGACAAAATCCTAAGTAAACTCTGCACTGAACAGGGCTTGAACTCAGGAACTGGGAGATCACCACCTGAACCAAAGTCAAGAATGGATGCTTGACTGACTGAGCCACCCAGGCACCCCTGGATGATTTATTTTACAGACATTAGTTCTTATTATTCCTTTGAATAATACCCTACCCTAGATGATAGGTAAGTACCTGGATGACTAATTTATAATCCTGAAGTCATGGTTGTAAGCTTCCTTAGGTGATCTATATTTATTTTGCCTTTAGTCCCAGAATTAATTCCTTAGACCTGAGAAACAGTCTTAGATTTCAATGGAAAACCCAATGTGTTTATGGAACATTCAGAATGTATTGATTTCTCTCTCTCTTGTGCTGTTAGCAACATGTTGCTTTCTGTTGGGCTCCTCAAAATCTCTTTCATAAATGCAGTTTCTGGACATTTTACATATAAGGTTTGGGGTTTCCCTAGTGTTTCCTGCTGTATGCCCTTCTTTTTCAGTTTTTTTTTTTTCATTTAAATCCCCACAATCTGGCAGCCCCCAACTTTGTCTTATGACACTGCAACCTAATAATTCTGTGGGCTTTTTTTCAGAAGTTTTAGCTACTCTTTGACCTTCAGATGTAGTGATCCCCCTCAGGAGAAAATCTGTATAAACATGGATTTAATCCAGTACAGTTTCTTTCAGTAGTTGAATTCTTTCCAGTTTCTGTCTGATTTTGATCACTCTGAAGTGCCTTTTATTCTTTGTCCAGAGATTACACTTATTATCTGTGTGAAACTAAGTCCAGTAAAAGCTATTCCACCAATACCAGTCTTTCTTTCTTTATTATGATAATAGTAGTATCTGTAATTGTCATTAGTATTTACTAGTAGATGCTAAAGTTTGAAGATTGGATGTAGAAACTAGCATGTATTATATGGATAAATATTTTTTTAAATAAGGTGATGCCTGATATGCATTGAGATATTTTATTTATTTATTTATTTATTTATTTAAAAAAAATTTTTTTTAACGTTTATTTATTTTTGAGACAGAGGGAGACAGAGCATGAACAGGGGAGGAGCAGAGAGAGAGGGAGACACAGAATCTGAAACAGGCTCCAGGCCCTGAGCTGCCAGCACAGAGCCCGACGCGGGGCCCGAACTCACGGACCGTGATATCATGACCTGAGCCGAAGTTGGACGCTTAACCGACCAAGCCACCCAGGCGTCCCAGAGATATTTTAGATTATATTAAATATGATAGGTAGCCTAAGATAAACAATTATTTAGGTAATATTAGGTTTACTAATACGAATAAAGTCCCACAGTCAAGTATACCATTAGGAGAAACTAGTGATTTATAATTGGGTTGATTTTTCTTTCCAGTATTCATTTGTAAAAGCTAAAATAAATTTCCAACTATAACCATTTAAATAATATTATCAATTACAACATGAAGTAAGCTTTGAGAACTCATAAAATGTGAGATAGATATTGTCTCTGATTATGTAGGCTAAGCAAAATAAAGCTAGATGAAGGAAATGAAATATGTCACTAAAAGTACAAGGTGATAAACAACAGTCTTGAGACCTCAGAAACCTTCAAAAAAGGAGAATTTCAAAGTTAGAATTATGTAGAAATTTTGAAGTGGACTATATTTGTTAGCTTAAAGTATTCTTTATAGTCATTAGTGGAAGTAATTCAGATGATTTTTGAATTTTATTTTCCTACATTTTTTTAACCTAGACAACTTAGCCCTAGAGTTTTAGGCTAAATTTATTTTTATCTTCTGAAGATTCCAGGTTTTCCTTTCAGCACTTCCTGATATTTCTTTATTCCTGTACTCAAAGAAATTCTTCCATGTCTACCACTACTAGGCATAGGCTATTTTCAGATTGCGTTTGCTGGCCTTCTGGAATACATCTTCTCTTCACTGTGAGCTAAGCAAATTGATCAAAGTTCCTAACCTCACTGGCAAGATCAACTATATAATATTGGTTTTCTTATTTTAAAAAATAAAGTTGAAAGTCTCAGAACTGTACCTTCATAGTTTGTTGTTGAATGAGAATGTCGAATGAGTCATTCTAATCTTGCACATCATGTCTATAGCATTGCACTATTATATCAATACTCACCGCCCGCCAACCTTGGAAATGTGAGAACCTCACAGCAAGCAATGTTTACCCTACACTGCTGTAAAGTCACTCTTTACCCAAAGCTTCTATTATGGCACACCAAGTTGTAAGTATAAAATACAACTCTTCCATCGTTTTGCCTCTATGTTGTGTCTACTTTGCCATTTTGACAGCCAAGAGCCCCACAGAAGATTTAAAAGGCAGAATTTCAAAAGATTTTTGAGGAAATATGTCTCCCTTTCCTTTCTCTAGGCAACTTTTATCATACGCCTGGGCTTTGGATATTTTTTTCTGTGCATCTTTGGCATACATTTTCTTCTGAGTTGTACTCTGCCACATGCTGTCATTTGACTCTTGTATACTAAGCTAAGAAGAGTTCCTGGCTCCTTCTGGTCTAGTATTAACCTTTTATTACTTAAACACTCACATGTCTGAGTATAACAGCCAAAGTTTATTGCTATTATATTTCCAGATCACACGTGTATTTAATTTTCCATGAAATAGCTGTAATTAGAGCATAAAAAAGAAGATACTGGGGATGTTTTCAGAGTTAGTGTTGGACTGGCAATGATTTCTTGGAAGAAAAGTAAACAGTTTGAACATTGGGTGCGTTTTTGTTTGTTTCTTTTTTGTTTTTTTGCATCTTGAAATTTATTGAAAAAAACCTACATGGAACTAAGTCTGGATTATTATTCAACAAACATACATTTCAGGTCCACAATGTGCCAGGCACTCTAGGAGATGCTGAATAAAAAAACAAAAAACAGTTAGAAGAGAACATATCTGCAGCATACTTGCAAATAGGAATTTCTAATATAATTTAGAAGTTTGAGTCATAGGATGAAAAAAATCCTTTACTGTTATTCTGACTACACACATCCAATCCCTTTGTTCCTTAAGGATCTTTTCCCAGAGCACCACAGCTGAAGATGCCAAAGTATAAAACACCTACCAGCCACATTTAGCCTTTCAACTTGTCAAAGGATATGCTGCTTGCTCTTGGATTTTACATCTTGGAATGTCATATTTTTAAATTCACTTTATCCATTTTTCTTAAGTTAGTTTTTCCTAATGTCTTTTAAAGCTCTTTTGTCTTTCACCTTTACAGCAGAGGGAGTCATAAGGTGAGGGGTATAGTGAATAGAATAAGCCTGAAATTGGGGAACTTAAGTTATGTCATTTTTCTACAGCAAGTTATCCGGGAACAGTAAATTCCTCAATAAAATCCTTCAACTTTGAATCAGAACACAAAGAAACTGAGAATTAAAAAAAAAAGAAAGAAAGAAAACAAAAAAGACAAGAAAACAAGCACTGCGTCCCCAAACGGCAAAACAAAACAGAAAATCAAACAGACTGAAAAATCACTGTGACCAAACTAGGGGAACAAAAACTAAGTTTAATCCTATGAAATTATCAGTACTATTTTTCTTAATGTATGTCAAAAACAATTTCTTTTCTTTCAGAACAAATACATTAGCTATGCAACCCATTACTTTAACAATTTGAAAGCAGCTCACAATAGATAAGGAGATGGAAATGGGAGGATAATCTCATCCAGAGAAGAAATCCACAGTGTAACTCGTCTAATTTCACATAATACTTCATGGAAAAGACACACCAGAAGAATCATAATCATATCACTGCCCCTTTACTTTGGCCTGTACTTTACATAAACCTTAACAAATTGATTTTTCTACCATCAGAGCAAGGCTTATAACAGATAATTTTATGGTGTAGGTTTTATTAATGTTCTTAAAATTAGAATTAAACAAGAGTTGACTAGAATTGGGTTTGTGCACAACAGTGTTCTTAGGAAATAAATGTTAATTTTTATCTCTCCATCTTCATCAATTAAAAGGAAAAAAAAAAAAAAGAAAAAAAGAATCCAGAAGAGACAAAGTCTTTGGAGCAATGATACTCAAAACTTTTGCTTTAAGGACCGTTTTATAATCTTTGAGTACCTCAAAAAGCTTTTTTTTTTTTTTAATTTTTTTTTCAACATCTTTTATTTATTTTTGGGACAGAGAGAGACAGAGCATGAACGGGGGAGGGGCAGAGAGAGAGGGAGACGCAGAATCGCGGGGCTCGAACTCACAGACCGCGAGATCGTGACCTGGCTGAAGTCGGACGCTTAACCGACTGCGCCACCCAGGCGCCCCAAAAAGCTTTTATTTACATGAGCTATGTCCACCATTATTTATTGTGTTGGAAATTAGAACCAAATTTTAAACTATGGATAATAGTAAGTCCATTATGATAGCATAAAATTATACTTTAAATAAAATAATTGCAATTTTCAAAATAAAAAATTACTGATAAAATCATTTAAAAATATTTCTGCAAATATGGAGTGCCTGGGTGGCTCAGTCAGTTGGGTGTCCAACTTCGGCTCAGGTCATGAGCTCGCAATTCGTGTGTTCAAGCCCCACATCAGACTCTGTGCTGATAGCTTGGAGCCTGGAGCCTGCTTCAGGTTCTGTGTCTCCCTTTCTCTCTGCTCCTCCCCTGCTCATGCTCTGTCTTCCTCTGTCTCTCAAAAATAAATAAATGTTTAAATTTTTAAAAATATTTTCTGCAAATCTCTTTAATGTCTGGTACACAAGATAAAATAATTTTTCTGTCTCAATTCAACCTGCTGCAATATGTTATTTTGGTTGCAGAACATGAAGAAAATCTGGCCTTATACAGATATGTAGTTGGAAAACATATTTCAGTATGTTCTTTTCAGGTATTTTGGAATACTCTTCTTTGATTCTACCTCAAAAGTCAACATGTGGTAATTTCTTTAAGGTCAATTGCTATATAGAATGTTAAACAGCAACGCAAGACACCTGGTTGGTTCAGTTGGTTAAGCCTCTGACTCTTGGTTTCAGCTCAGGTCATGATTTCGGGGTTGGTGAGTTTAAGCCTCACATCGGACTCTCCACTCTTAGTGGGGAGCCTGCTTAGGATTCTCTCTCTCTCCCTCTTTCTGCCCCTCCCCCACTGGCACTGTCTCTGTGTCTCTCAAAATAAATAAATAAACTTAAAAAAGAGAAAGAATGTTAAAAAATATCAATGAACTTTTATACATTGTTACCTTAGAGTCCATTGTCTCTTTTGCATTTTTATTGCCTCATTTCCAAGTGGATTATTTGTGACATCATATTTTGGTCACTTGCAAAATATATAGTCACTGAATTAATGAAAATCTTCCAAATGTTGGCACATTTCATTGTATAAATCAAATATCAAAATGTCACTCTTAATATTCCATGAATACTACAATTAATATTACCTCTCTATTATTCAGGAAATTCTTTATCTATTGGGAACATTTAAGCTCATGGGAGTGGGTAGACATTTTCCAGATTCAACTTTTGCTTGAAGTCTTGGCAACCTACCCATCAGTTCTTTTTCTTGACGTGGCAGCTTCATTTTACTCATTTTCAAGAAAATGTCTGCCAAAAACCCAAGCCTCAATAGACATAGTTTGTGTGTCAGTCATCCTTTCAAAAAACAATGTGTTTCATGAAAAAATGGCTTGCTTTTGGCTCAGACACATAAGCACACATATTTTCATACTAGTTTCCTGCGAGACAACCATTGTACTTTATTATATAGCAGCAAGTTTTGTGGATACTTCTCATATCATTGTACAGAAAGTTAAAAAATGTGTACTCAAGGGTTGAGATTTAATAAAATAAGTATATTTACTCCTTCTTCAAGGACATTCTTAGTTACAATTTGCATTATCTTTCATCACTAGTGCATGGTATTGAAGAAGGTATGACTACTTATATTACTCATACAGTTTTGAGTCATTGCTTTGATTTGTGCTGAGATCCCACCAATTGTACCCGCTTTTGCTTTTCCACTATCACTGTAATGTCAACACATTGAAATGACAAATGTCTTAGTATTATTATGTATTGTTACTATTATTAGTTTTGATCTTATCCACTCCCTGAAAAAGTCTCAGAAATTACTAAGAGTCCTGAACCACACTTTGGCATCTGCTGGACTAGAGCAGGAAAACAGAAAAATAGACAGTTGAATCATCTTTTTATTCTGAAAACCAGTGTTGAAAGCTCTGAGAATAATTGGGGCATGTAAGGTTAAAAGGCATGTGCTTTGGATTTGGTATCCTTCTACCCAATAAAGAAACCAGTTCTATAAATTCCTAGAATTAGAAGTGTCAACATGGCATGAACCTACTTCCTGAACAGCCTGAGCTCTTTCTGAAACGTTTTTTTTTCATGAATCATCCTCAGTAAGAATTACTCTAACAGTAAATACAGACTCAGTTAACCTGTATCCATAAAGATAAAGATCTACTTTTCCTTCTGGGGAGTTCTCTCAGAGAACTTGGGAGTCCTCTGAAGTTACTCTTTCTGATTGCTAAATATCTAGGAAATGTAAAGGCAAATATCTTAACCAGGATTTATGTGAAAGACATTAAAGTGCTGTAATAGGCAATGACCAAAATTAAACTCTCTATGTGCCTTAGTGTTGTTTTATTATTAGAACAGTGATCATACATGCCAGTATGCTTAGGAAATCTGGTTTATGTCTTCTTGTATCTCTTTTCATTCTCAGGGGTGTCCCAGAGTATATGAGACCCCTGAAAGTAGTTCATACATGGTCAAGGCTTTAGAATCTTCTTTTTCCCATCATGTGGGAAGTTAATTTCGGTAGAATTTATGATAGGCCAACTGTCATAACCACAAATAATATCAGAAGCATAGTTTCTGAAATAAATGGCAGAAAAAAGACATATTTCTTTTAATACTGTGTAGTTTTCCTAATAAATTAAACTTGGCATAATTTTCAATAGGGAGAGCATGCAAAGTTGATCAGGAAAATTTTAGTGAAGAGAAAGTGATAAAGTGGGTATATATATTGAATCATCAGAACACAGCAGAAAATATTGGTCAGCTATTACTATAAAAATGTTGTGAAACAAACTATCCCAATATTCAGTGGCTAATGAAAACATGTACTTATTTCTGTTGCTCAGAGTTTTGTGGGTCAGCAGGGTTACCTCTGCTCTAATCCAGGGATCTACTGAGTTTATTTACAGGTTAAAGATTGGATCAAGCAGTTCCACATGTTTCTTATTCTTCTTTGACCAGTGGTTACCTGGGACATGTTCTTCTCATGAGTTATGTCAGGAATCTAAGAACTAAGCCAAATCAAGCTAGTATAGTTTAGTCCTCCACTTGTAACACATCCACGAAAGTTTACTGGCCAAGTAAGTTATGTGAGCAAATCTTACTTCACTGGGTCAGAAAGGTATATGTAATCTACAATGAAATAGTCCTGCAAAATTACGTGGTAAAGACTGTGGATATATACTCTCAGTACAGGAAGTTGAAGAAACTAGAATCCCCCCATTAACCCAAAGTAAATGAGGAGAATTGAGGAGTATAGTTATTTGGTTGTCTCATAAGTATTGAGGTTTGCAAGCTCCAAAATGACATGGCACCAAGGGCTGAGGAAAAGTGTTCCTAGCCCTTTGGTATGGGTCAAATTGTTCCCTCCAGAAGATATATTGAAATCCTAATCCCAGTACCTGAGAATGTGATCTTACTGGGAAATTGGGTCTTTGTAAATGTTACTAAGTTAAGATGAAGTCATTGGGTTGGGCCCTAACCCAGTATGACTGGTGTCATTATTAGAAGTGGAAATTCCATGTGAAAACAGAGAAAAAGAGGGGAGAATGCCATTTGACGTAGGGGTAGATATTGAAATGCTGTAGGGGAAAAAGCCAATGAATGCTGAGTTGTTGCAAATCACCAGAAGCTAGGAAGAGGCAAGAAAGGATTCTTCCCCACAGGTTTCAGAGGGAGCATAACCTTGACAACACCTTGATTTTGGACTTCAAGCCTCCAGAAACATGAGACAACAAATTTCTGTTGTTTTAAGCCCCCATTTATTTCCTGGGAAATTAAAGTAACCAGTAAAAACCAGCTGCCCTGACATAGCCTGATGAGGAGATAAATATACTGTGCAGGCTTAGAGAGAGTCTCCCTATGATGCTGTTCAGGTAAAATAAAGAAAGAACAAATCTGGACCTCAAAGAACTTGGAGTGAGTCAGAGATAAGCAGCAATGGATTAAGATGGCCTGGGATGGCAAAAGACTACTTGAACTGACAGGACTGGCTTAAATCAAAAAGATCTCCTTGACCTTGAATGCAGCAGGGTATTACTGGTAACTGAATTAACTAGAATTTGTGGCAGAGTAGCAAAAGTGATGAGTAGAATTTGTCTGAGATATAGGAAACTTACATCAAATTCCAATGGAGTTGGGTAACAATCATTGTTAAAAGTGCTTCAAGAGGTGTTGATAGAAATTATCCAAGTCCTGCTTTCTCCTTCTACCTCTCAGTAGTTGCCGGGTGGCCAGAGGAACTATGGATAGCTAGTGTCTCTTCATGCAGAACTTTTTAGAGTTAGTTTTTCTTTTTTGACAGATTTGATCTTCTCCACACTCTCTTGTTTGTATTTATCTTGATAATGGATACAAGGCATAACTTTTACATGTATATTATTCCTACTGGTTTGCATGAAGACTCATTAAAAATCTGAGCTTCAGTTTTTTGGTTCAGAGTTTATTCTGTATTTCTGCAACTTTGTGAAAGGTGGGTCTGTGATGGTACCACTTACCAAATTTCTTTCAGAGAATGCTCTTCAAAAAATGATTTCCTGAAGAAGGAGACTTCTTCTAGAAATGATATTCTAAATTAAGGCAGGAAACTCTAAGAAAAATGTATCCATAAGGATAACAATATTTTCACACTGCCTCTTTGGTTCAGTATTGGAACATTTGTTGAGATTTCCAATCAAGATCCAGAGGTATTTCTTATTTAAATGTTCACATTTAAATTAATATAATTCTAAAGAAGAATAACCTAAACTATGTTACACTTTTTCATTTTTTCTATTATTTCTATTATTAGCATAGGTTAATAGTAGTCATAACTGGAATGTTAAAGTTCAATGGAAAGAAGAGTGGCAAACGTATGATGTTTAGAAAAGGCACTAAAAAAAACCCCAGATATCAATCAAGAATGACTGAAAGATGGTTCTCTACTATAGAGACTTTTTTCTGTTAAATTCAACCCACATATCCTCTAATTTTGGGGAAAATTACCTCAGATTGACAAAGACTTTCATTGCATTATCTCATTTGATCCTGCAAAAACCGTGAAGAGAGAGAAAGATAATATCCCTAATTTTGGAGAATAAATTAAGGTGCAAGGAGTCTAGGACACTTTGTGGGATAGGCAGCTAATGACAGAATTGGGATTAGAATCCATGTTTTTTTAAATGTTTATTTATTTTTGAGAGAGAGAGAGAGGAGCAGGCAGAGAGAGAGAGAGGGAGACACAGAATCTGAAGCAGGCTCCAGGCTCTGAGCTGTCAGCACAGAGCCTGATGCGGGTCTTGGACTGGTGAATTGGGAGATCATGACCTGAACCAAAATTGGATGCTTAACAGACTAAGTCACCCAGGGGTCCCAGAATTTGTGTTTTATTCACTTATTTTTTATCCATTTATTCAATGGATACATTTAACATGGACTACCATGTTCCTACCCCATTTGTAATGTCTTCTACTTTAGATGGAGATAAATATTTTGTTTAGGAGTATGGACTGAGATATATGGAATTTCTTGAATGGGAAAATATTGCTTTTTATCAATAAATCTCCAGTTAAAGAGTGGGAATGAGACAGCAGAGAAGGATTTGGAGAGAGAGAGGTAGAGATAAGTTTAGAGATAGAGAGATGGAGATGGAAATGGAGATGGAGATGTGAGAGAGAAACAGAGGGAGGGAGACAGAGAGAGAGAAAGAGAGAGAGAGAGAAAAAAAACCCAAAGAAGTTACATGAGGGACGCCTGGGTGACTCAGTCGGTTAAGCATCCAACTCTTGGTTTCGGCTCAGGTCATGATCTCATGGTTCATGGGTTCAAGCCCTAGGTCGGACTCTGTGCTGACAGCTCAGAGCCTGGAGCCTGCTTCAGATTCTGTGTCTCTCTCTCTTTTTCTGCTCCTCCCCCACTTGTACTCTGTCTCTCTCTCAAAAATAGATAAGCATTAAAAAAGTTACATGACATCATTTGAGTCTTACTTGAGGAAAGAGAAACACTTCTACAGCAAGAACCAATAATCATTACCACATCATTGTTATCCAGTGAAAAGGATAGTTAAAAAAAAAAGGACATAAAAAGGACAAGAAAAAAAATTGTAAGAAGTCTGTCCTATATCTCTCACCCTCTCTCTTTCTTCATCCATATTTGTTAATATTTTATTTTTATATGTCTTCCAGTTCCCTTATCCTTTTTCTATGTCTTATCTCATGTTGAAATAATCCATAGAGCTATTTATTGTGCTAAAAGTTATTTTATCTTTCAGCTCTTTATCATTTATGATTTCTAATTCCCTGTTGAAATTCTTTATTTTTTTTAAAGTTTACTTATTTTGAGAAAGAGAGAGAACACAAGCAGGTGAGGGTTAGAGAGAGAGGGAGAGAATATCCCAAGCAGGCCCTACACTGTTGGAGTGGAGCCTGATGTGGGGCTTGAACCCACAAACTGTGAGATCATGACCTAAGCCAAAACCAAGATTCAGACACTCAACTGACTGAGCCATCCAGGCACCCCTGATTTTCTGGTGAAATTCTTAATCATGTATTTTAATTCTATGACCACATTTAGCATATTTTTAGAATTCCATCTAGTAAATTCATTAGCTGAGTCATCTGTATACTGTTTGTATTATTTGTTTTATCATTTTCATGTCTATTTTGAAGTCTGATTGTTTTTAATTAAAAATAAGTCATTATATATAAAAATTGAAGAAATTTTTGAGGCCAAGGATAATAGTATACTCTTCTACTAAAGATTTGTGTTTGTTTCTGAGAAGTAAGTAGCTAAGGGAAACAGAATCACTATTTTCTAATTTCAATGTAGCTTTTCTCTTGTCTCTAGATTAGTCTCTAGAAGGAACTGTATCCATTTTATCCTATTCTTTTGTGTCTGACCCTAATGAGGATGTGTGTATGGTGGGTAATCAGAACCCCCCCCCCCCCCCCCCCACATATCAGCAAGTCCCAGGGTCAAATTTACTTAGTATACCATCCAAATGGGTGCTCTTAACTCTTGAAGCTATCCCTTCTATAGTCCATTATGCCCTTAGGGGATAAGTAGTGAAAAATACTAGGTTCTTCTCTCTGCATTTCTTTATTTTTCTGGACCTTGACCCTATAATTTTTCACTTTTTAAAAAATGTTTATTTATTTTTGAGAGAGAGAGAGCGAGCAGGGGAGGGGCAGAGAGAAAGGGGGACAAAGGATCTGAAGCAGGTTTTGTGCTTATAGCAGACACCCCGATGCAGAGTTCAAATCCACAAACTGTGAGATCATGACCTGAGCTGAAGCCGATGCTTAAATGACTGAGCCACCCAGGCACCCTAATTTTTCACTTAAAAAATCTTCCTAAAACCTTCAAGAAAATAAATCTTTTGCTTGTATATTCTAATTGTCTCAGTAAGAATATTGGTACAAATTGCCTAGTTTGCCTTATTATAGAAAATGGTCTTCCTGTTTTAAATCTCCCTTTATCAGTGACTCACTAAAAAGTCAAATATAAGGTTTTATGAGTACAATTCTAACCAAATGACAGTATTGCACAGATAAATATTCTTCTTAAGTACCTACTTTTGGACAGTAATGCATTATAGCTTTTGGTTGCAGAAACAATGAAATTTGATGACAGATTGAGTGTTTTTGTGGGACTTTGGATAAAAGTGATAAAAATGTGTTATGTGACAGTGGGCATTTAACATGTACCATTGATTGACTATATTGTTTCCTATATCAAGAATAGTCTCCGATTTTTATGTCTTATGAACTTTAAGTTTTATCTCACCCAACACTTACATAAAAGAGTCCTCAAACATATTATGTAGAAATAGTGTCTTCATTGTTTACTACACAGTTATTTGTTTTTAATTGTCTCTTAGTTACTTTGAAGCATTTATCCTACTCTATTATAATTAGATAAAAACTTGTCTTAAGACAAGGAAATATATCATATTCATATTTATGTTCACATTGCTTAGCAAAGCTCTAATCTTAAGTTTGTTAAATGAATAAATGAATGATGAATAGATATACACAAGAAGACTGAGATGGTGTGCTGATTGCTCTAATCTCATAATCAGACTTGTAAGATCAAAGTAATTCATACACTTCTGCTCTGATTTCTTTTTCTTTTTCTTCTCTTTTTTTTTTTTTTTTTTTTTTTTTTTTTTTTTTAAAGATACTGTCATCTTTTGTGGGAAATAAGGTTAGGAATTTCCTGAGCCTGCACTGATGGGTTAACAAGGCATAAAGAATTATAAAGCCATAGGATGCTCACAACCAAGTTTGGGTAAACAAGATTAGGTGAATAAGGGTACAGAAGGGGGCAAAGGCCCCCAGGATAGGGGGGAGCAAAGGCCCCCAGAATAGAGAGGGCGGGGCAAAGGCCCCAATACAAAGGTATATGAGGTAAGCAAGATTAGGTATTCAAGGTGGAAACACCCCCCACCTCCTTCAATTTAGTACTATAGCAGAAAGATGCTTTCACAGGAAGGAAGGACCAAATTAGGTAGGCAGGTAAATAGGGCTATAGACCGCTGCAGGGTGAAGTTGCCCAGAGTGAAGCTGATTAACAAAAGGAATGTGCCTTGTTGACCCTAAGGTTACTTGCTCTGTCTTTCTTGTCCCCTAGACCAATTTAGGTAAACAGAGTTGGTGCCTCATGTACACTGTAAACAACCTTCTGCCCAGCTGCCCAGCATCAGGATTTTGTTTTGTATTAACCCAAATCCCTAAACCCAAATATCTTCAAGACCCCCTTTCCGTCACGTCCATGAGTTAGTGTTCAAAGTTTCATTGTCTCTTTGTGCAACACATTCATCACCATGTTTGTAAGCCCTAATAAATATGGAGCAAGGACCCTTAATCGGGGCTTTTGTCTTTTCCTGGACATTAGCCATCTCTTGTATTTTAATCCTGCACCCACTTTCTTGCTAGACAAGAAAGAACTTTAGATTCAGTCTACAACAATCATCTTCTGGCTAAACATATAAATAATAAATATTTTTGTTCAATAGTTTTTTTTAGAGGAGCTTTGTCCCCAGTCACATATCATATTAGAAGTGTGTGTTGTTTTTTTTCTTTCTGGTCTCTGTTAGACTAATCAGAGATTTGTAACTCTTGTTCTTATTTTGATAAGTAATCCTAATAATCAAAGAAAAGTCTCACATAGGAAAAATGGTAAATTCAACAATAACATACACACTGTGTTATATATTTTTATGCAGTTGATAAAAACATGAATTTTGAAATCAGATAGATATGGGTTCGTATTTTAACTTTGTACATTCCTTTTTAAAATTGTTTTTATTTGAGGATAGTTGACACAATGTTATATTAGTATCAGATGTTCATCATAGTGATTCAATTTCTTTATATGCTGTTCTCACCACAATTGTAGCCATCTGTCACTATAGAATTCTACTACAATACCATTGACTATATTTTCTACACTTTGCATTTTATTTATTTGCCCATGACTTATTTATGCCATAACTGGAAGACTGTATCTCCTACTCTCCTTCACTGATTTTCCCCATGCTCCTACCCCTTTCTCTCTGGTAACCATCAGTTTGTTCTCTGTATTTATAAGTCTAATTCTGCTTTTTGTATATTTGTTTTGTCTTTTAGATTCCTCATATGAGTGAAATCATAGTGTAATTGCCTTTCTCAGTTTGAATTATTTCACTTAGCATCATACCCTCTAGGTCCATCCATGTCATCACAAATGGCAAGATTTCATCCCTTTTTTATGGCTGCATAAGATTCCACAGTATATGTGTGTGTATAACATACCCACATCTTCCTTATCCATTCACCTGCCAATGGACATTTATTTAGGTTGCTTCCATATCTTGGTTATCATAAATAATGCTGCAATAAGCATAGAAGTCCATGTATCTTTTTGAATTTGTTTTTTGTTTGTTTGTTTGTTTGCTTTTGTTTTCTTTGGGTAAATACCCAGTAGTGGAATTATTGGATCATATGGCATTTCTATTTTTAATTTTTTTCTGAGGAAGCTTCACACTGTTTTCCACAGTGGCTGTACCAGTTTACCATCCCATCAGAGCTTTGTGAGTTTCTTTGGTGGAGTTGTCCACAACTATGTGTATCTACTATTTCTTTTCTGCTAAAAAGGATTAATAATAGTTCCTATCACATATCACTACTCTCAGGACTAAAGTCAATACACAAATAACATTCTTAGAGTTCTTGACCTGATGTAAGCACTTACTACATGTTAGTATCTAAAAATTTAGCTAGCTTCATTTCTAGGTCTAATTCTTCTTCAATAAACTCTCTGCCTGCATTTGAAAATTCGGTGAAATATATGAGAGGCTCAGTTGTTTTAAATGATCACTGCTCTTCTGTCTTTGTTGTGCTCTCAATTTACACCGATAAATAGCCAAGATTATAAGAGTTATCATCATGTTCATCAGTCTACTGCAGTGAAATACTATGGTTAGAAAGGGCTTGGGTATCAAATTATATCGTTCCTCAGTGACCCAAGATTATGAAAAGTTCTTCAAGTCTTGCAGTTTACAAACTATCGTGACATCAAAATAAGTAGAAATGTCTTACAAAGTAGCAGATTTCAACCCCACTGTTATAAAATGAAATATTACTTCCGTTCTCCTTTTGTGCATTTTTTAGCAAAAGTGTTAGAGATTTTTATTCAAGAGTTGTGGTAAGCTTCAGTGTGGCAAATATGAAGACATCACCTGTGCAGTCAACAAACCACATTTCCATATTATAAACACATTGATAAGCTTTTAGAAAAAAAACTGCATTCATATGCTATTGCTATAGTAAATATGAAAATATTCAGTATTAAAGATATGTGTTTTGTATCCTGAACAAGTGCATTTTTGAAACAGCACTTGATCTTGTGCCAAAAAGTGCAGTTTGATAGCAATGATAGAAAAAAATGAAAACTATTGAGTTTGAAAGATAGTATCCAATCTTAAAAGAATAACAGAACCTGCCTACTTGGTCAATGTACTAAATTGACTGTTGATGCATTTTACAGCTGGCTGACCCTAGTAGGACCATCCAAGACACATAGCTATTCAAAATCATACATTTTATACAGAAAGTCAACGTAGATAACTGACATCTGTTCTAAAAGTATTCCTGGTTAAAATTGTATCTTCTATGCTTTGTGGTATAAAAATCCAGAAATTTAATTATGCATGTAGGTATTTATTTATTTTAAAGTTCATTTATTTTTGAGAGAGGGAGAGAGAGAGAATGAGTGAGGGAGGGGCAAGGAGAGAGGGAAAGAGAGAATCCCAGGCAGGTTCCATGCTGACAGTATGGAGCCCAATGCAGAGCTCAAACCCACTATGAGATCATGACCTGAGCCAAAATCAAGAGGCATTCAATAAACTGAGCCACCCAGACACCCCATTCATGTGGGAATTTACGTAGACCTAAATATTTTCCTACTTTTAGAAAAACAAACAAGTTTACCCTGCTAGCAATATTCTTTTCGAGATAGGATGGTCCTTCTTTGGGGAAAGAATGTAAGTTGTATTTTTCAAATTATATAACAAATGTTTGTCTTGACCTGGTATGCAAATTATATTGCTCTTTTTTTCAATTGGTTGCACATAACATGTACATTCTCAAAGCTTCCCAAATAGTTCAATGTGAATTGTTATCCATATTATCTCAAAACCTAACATTATAACTGCTATTCATGAAGAGGTATGGTTACCATGAAATATGGTTGCAAGATAGATTTATAAAAAAATAAGATAAAACTTTATGATCACAAATGTGTAATTCAAACAAATGAAGCTATGTATGGAAAGATAGAGGAAAGCCATAAAGACATATTTAATATGTCTAAATGCAGACACCTTTAAATGTTTAGAATTTAGTATTTTTACTGCAAAAGACAACATTAATGAGTCACGAATAAAGAAACAGTATGCTAACTTATGACTAATAAAATCAATGTGTGTAATATAATAGGAGTTCCTTCTAATCGATGAGAAATAAATTGACCTAAGAGGAAAATAGATCATTGATAAAGATAAAATTCAAAATAAGTGAAATCACTTTACCAGTAAAATATATAAAATTTTGTTCAGTCTCACTAAATGTCATGGAAATGGGAATTAAACCAGTAATGTAATATAGGTTTAACTGATAAAGTTAGGGGATAAAATAGTAATTATCTCCAAGGCTAATGATGCTGTGTATAGAGATTATGTATGTTAGGGGCAGTCCTGTTCTGTGGCTTTTGTTCTTGAGTTCAGCCAAGAAAGAATTCAGAACCAAACTCTTAACCAAGCAAGTGTTTAATAGTGGTCCAAGCAAAAGTATACTCTCAAAGTGGGAGAGTAAGCAGGCCCAGAGATGTTAACTGTGGGGGTGGGGTGTGTGGGTGGGGTGTCAGGGTTATCTTGTTTTTTTATACTTGCCTGGGTTACAGGTCACAGTGAGGGCATTTACTGAGGTTGCCTTCAAACATTTAAGAGACTACACCTACATCTGGAGGGGGACTTTTGGGCCCTGTATGGTCCCTGTCAGAACTGTCATGGCAGTCATCCCCCACAAGGCAGGTGTGTGTGTGTGTGTGTGTGTGTGTGTGTGTGTGTGTGTGTCAAAACTGCAATGTAAATGTATTGTAATGAAGCTATAGGTTACCATAGGGGAGCTGTTACAGGGAAGGGCCATGGGTGATTTCCAGGGTTTCCCTGGCTGTTTGCATTCCAGAGATGGTTGGCGATTTCTGCCTTTTTCAGCAGTTGGACTGTCTCATTGCCTGCTCATATCTAGCTAACTGTGGACTCTGGGAGGTACTTTCATATACCTCTGCTGGGAGAATAAATTACTATAACCTTTCTGGAAAACAATTTGCCAGAATTAAAGTTATAGCTCTGGTGACAAGATTTTGTCACTCCTGCCTCTCCCCAATGGTAAAGGTAGGTGGATTTAAAATCTTTACACAGATATCTATTTGTGCCATAGACTCTGGAATTTGTAGCAGTTTTCCCCAATTTCAATGGTATATGCAATAAATATCTTTAAAAATTTTTAAATATGTATATATTTTTACACAGAAATTTTACTTGGTGGATGCTGTTTCCAAAACCACTCATTATTTTTATATGTATGCATATGTATGTATTTTTATAAATGCATATTATTACACACATATGTACAAAAGTATTTATTGCAAATTGCTTATGGAAACAAAAATAAGAAAATGTGTACATGATGTCTGTCAATTGAGAAATTATATATGTGAGTCTATATATATGTTTGTGTGTATATTTATAAATAGTATAATACTTGTAGGAATGTCAAGGATCAATTTAAAAATACTAAATTTCTCTATATTGAATTTATCTATATATAGATTATGCTCACATCTCCATACAAATATGTTTACGTTACATAAAAATCAATCCATTATGTATGTGTTACTGGATATCTTAAAAACCTCTTATGTCTATTGCATATTATTATTATTTTTTAAATTTTTAAATGTTTATTTTTGAGAGAGAGAGAGACAGAGCATGAGCAGGGGAGGGACAGAGAGAAAGAGGGACACAGAATCTGAAGCAGGCTCCAGGTTCTGAACTGTCAGCACAGAGCCCTATGTAGGGCTCAAACTCACAATCTGAGAGATCATGATCTGAGCCAAAGTTGGACGCTTAACCGACTGAGCCACCCAGGCATCCCATATTGCATATTATTTTTCAGTATTACATGTATTTATAACTTTAAATCATATATTTATTTAACATATATGAAAATATTTGGTATAACTTGAAAGAATTAGATTTTCATTGGATGCACACACCCACACATATATATAAGTGAAAAGATATGTGGTTATAATAATTTCTGGAAATGGACTGAAGAGTCAGGATAAATATTATTACTTTTTTCTGTACATCTATAATTAGTACTTAAAACAATAAGAATGTATTTTAGAGTGTTAAGTGATTAAGGGAAAAGAGAGGAAAATGGAAATTAAATCATTTAAATTTTTAATAGGTGTTTCAGTAGGTGACTTTGACCATAGATTTATCTCAGGTCCCAAATTAAGGTCCCCAGAGTTCAAAGGCTTCCACAGTCATTACATGGGTTTTCAATTATATTTAGAGACATAAAAGAGATGCTGAACATAAACAAATTTATTTATGTGCTTTGATCAGGACACATCTCTTCAATTTGAAAATAGTCCGGCATAAACTAAACTGGAGGCCCAAGGCTGATACAGCTTAGGGAGAAGGTGATGCCAGATCAGAAAAACTTCAGCCAGAAACTTTGGTGAACTTCTTTCTTCCACTTTAACGGAGCACACGTAAGTCAGGAATTCAAGGCAGCAGTTATAATCTGCAGATCATAAGACAAATCAGTTAATAATAATAATAATAGCCAACATTTATTTAGTGCTTATCAGAGCTGAGGACTGCATTTAGAACTTTTCAATAATTAAACCATTTAATCCTTAGATGGCCTTATAATGTAAGTACTATTTCTAATCCAGTTTTAATGTGGATATATTGAAGATTTTAGAGGATAGCTTGAGGTCACACAGCAAGGAGGTGTGGCTGAAATTCAAAGGTAGTGTGATGACCAGCTCTTTTTCACATGAATAACAACAGTGTTTTAATGTTCCGTTTAGTATATTTAGGTGGAGATTTCATTTTATTCATAATTTTCCAAACAGTTAAAATATTTAGTTTGAATTTTTTTCAAATTATTTTTTTAAATGTGCTCTAAAAATTATTAAAGTACGCATTGATGTTTAAAATCAGCAAAATATTATAGAAATCTTCTGGTTTTTGTTTCTATCATTTCAAATGTACTAATACAGTTATAATAAATGGTTTACTCATAGACAATGCAAATATTAATAACGTGAATAATGCTTCGTGAGATAAAATTATTTCAAATAATTCTGTAGATCTTGACATTTGTCTTTCCTGTATGTCTAAAGTGTCTGTGTGGACTTTTATTTGCAACTGTTTTTATCTTCTGAGCTACAATTAGTTGGCTTTCTTTGCAACCATTATATAATGGCTTTACTTTAATTACACAATTAAAAAACAATAGGCAGAACTGGGGCACCTGGGTGGCTCAGTCAGTTAAGTATCTGACTTTGGCTCAGGTCATGGTCTCACGGTTTGTGGGTTCAAGCCCCACATTGGGCTCTGTGCTGACAGCTCAGAGCCTGGACCCTACTTCAGATTCTGTCTCCCTCTGTCTCTACCCCTCCCATGCTTGGGCTCTGTCTCTCTCTCTCTCTCTCTTTCTCTCTCTCTCTCTCTCTCAAAAATAAATAAACATTAAAAAAAAAACCCTTAAAAAATAATAGGCAGAAGTAAAGCCTTTTGGCACTGTCTCCATGTTCTCATTCAGCTACTGCTCTGGGGAAAAAAGAAGGAATAAATCCAATTCTTAAATATATAATTGAATGAAAAATTTAACTCTCATTAAATTACTATTAACTATCTACTTCATATTTATTTTTCTTTTCCTTGCCAAAGAATACTATCAGTATATTTGTTGCTTTTTGGAGGGTTTTTTAAAAAAATATTTATTCATTTTTACACACAGAGAGTGAGCTGGGTAGGGGCAGAGAGAGAGGGAGACAGAAGATCTGAAGCAGGCTCTGTGCTGAGAGTGGAAAGCCCAACATGGGGTTGGAAGTCACCAACTGTGAGATCATGACCTGAGCTGAAGTTGGATGTTCAATCAACTGAGCCACCCAGGCACCTTGCTTTTTGGTGTTTTAATACATTTCTGCACTATGTATTTTTACTGATACCCACCTTTCAATAAAATATATACTCCATATTCACCTCAGCATAAACAAATTGTAGCTATTTATTTATTTAATTTTCTGAGAGAGAGAGAGAGAGAGAGAGAGAGAGAGAGTGATGCGAGCAGGGGAGGGGCAAAGGGAAAGGGAGGGAGAATCTCAAGCAGGCTCCGTGCTCAGCACAGACCCCGACTTGGGGCTTGACAAGCGCATGGTCTCATGAATCACAAGATCATGACCTGAGTCTAAATCAAGAGTCAGATGCTTAACCAACTGAGCCATCCACATGTCCTAAGTTGTAGCTCTTTAAAGAACTTGTAATTGAATATAGTATCTCCCCTAGCAGATTTTTGACTCATATATGTTAACATATATGAGTAGCTATTTCCATTTTATATAGAAAAGATAGAACAACTTCACAATTCAATTGCATCTGGGTGGATTGACTAAAATTAAAAATCATTCTGGTTCATTTTTTTGGTAAAGTTACCTTGATACGTAGAA
Organism: Panthera onca; assembly: GCF_046562875.1. Lineage (NCBI taxonomy): Eukaryota > Metazoa > Chordata > Mammalia > Carnivora > Felidae > Panthera > Panthera onca. The sequence continues at coordinate 50,718,437 of NC_138342.1, forward strand.
GTGTACACTATAACTACAGTTTTGGATTAAGTTCTGGCTCTCAATATCTAAGTGGGTCTAATACATCACACTCTTTTTTTAAAACATTGAACAAAATGAAAATGTCCGCTTCTTGTGATGCCAGGGCAAATTTCCAGAGTTCAACGTTAAATGATCATAACTAGATTTTAGCCATTCCTTAAAAACATAAAGTTATAGCCTCAGGTGTGTAAACAGTTTTAAACAGTCTTATAAGTTTTGCATATGTATAACTGTTAGCATTTGCACACATCTTCCTACATACTCAAATGGAAAAGACATCTTCACAACTCTATTTTTAAAATACTGTTTATGTGTATTATAGGCAATCTAACTTAATCTTGACATATTTTTAGTTAGACTTTGGGACTGAAGTTTTATATCATTTTTTTAAAGAAACCATGGTAAAAAAATATGTTGCTTAAGTAACTTAGAGCCAAGTAAATATTATTAAATTCACTTGATATGCTAAATAATTTTTTTAATAAAGTAGAAGATGTTTTTGTTGCAATTGATGTAATATAAACTTTGTGTCTTGTATTTTGGAATATAAATCTATTGTAAACTTTAACTTTCAATGATGTTTATTGCCTTACAAAATTACAGTTTTAAATCAAATTCAATAACATATTTAACAATGAAATAAAAATAGATGATAAGCACCTTGGACATTTTCCTTATCCACAATGATACTATTTCATCCTGCTGTCTTTTTACATAAATATTTATAGTAATTATTTCAGGCAATAAATTTTGAAAGAACAGTTTGAAACAAGAATTATTGATGAGATCTTTTGATCATTCTGTAGTTATTATTTCAGAGTAGTCTTTGTTGATTAAAGGATACATAATATTTAGTTTTGTAGTGTTTGTAAAAGAAGACATTGACTTTAAATAAATTATTCTGCAATTGTAAAAATAGAATAACATCATAGAAAAAACAAAGATAAAATGGGAATATTATTTCACTTATTACTTATTCTCAAAAAGTTAGCTTTTTAATTGACTTGTTGTAGATAAATTTAAAGTAGGTTTCCTTGCAGTCATTTACTTGTAATAATTTGTTTTTAAAATTATATAGAAATTGGGGGGGCACCTGGGTGGCTCAGTTGGGTATGCCACTGTCTTTGTCTTAGGTCATGATCTCACAGTTCATGAGTTCGAGCCCCACGTCAGGCTCTGTGCTCAGAGCCTGGAGGCTGCTGCAGATTCTGTCTCTCTCTCTCTCTCTCTCTCTCTCTCTCTCTCTCTCTGCCCTTCTCCTGCTTGTGGTCTTTCTCTCAAAAATGAATAAACGTTAAAAAAATTAAAAAAAATTATATAAGATTGGGTAGATCTCTGTCATATGCTATAGGGATATCAGAATGGATATCATTAGTAGAGTTTTTATTAGTTTTTCCTTTTTAAGAACTAGATTGTATGATCTGATTTGGTTTTAGAGAGATAAACCAAGGCCAGAGTGTGGAAGTTTGGGGTAAATGAGAAAATCCTGATAACTGGGAAGATCAGCAGAAAGGTTGAAATGAGGCAACACAATTGTAAAAATAAGAAGGAATCAATTTTATAACATTTTTGAACTCTGCAGCTTTTTTTTTAATAAGTGAGATCAAGAAAGATGAATAAAATGAAGGAGTCTGGAAATCTAATATGAGAGAGTTCAGAGTTCTAATATGAAGACTGTAAAGATAGTGATATTAATAGCCACGGTTCAAAATATAATTGAGACCAAGAGGAAAAATTGTTAGTTTATAGAGATATATATTAATTGTATTAAGAGCAATGGGATGGAATCTTTCAAAGTTTCTAATAATATTGTTTTCCTCCTGCCATTTCATCACTATTTGCTGAATCTCCTGAATCCGCTTTCTGTTTTTTTTTGTTTTGTTTTGTCTTATTTTGTTTGTTTGTTTGGGAACGTTTAAGAGTACTGCCATTTCTGTTTGAGAAATGTCCTCCTCTCTATTGAATACCTTTAATGGACAATAACTGGATGCTGTAATTTGAACTATTCTAGATCAAAACAGTGCTGACATGCTGAAATGTGAACCTTGAATCTTGAACGAAGGGGCAAAATGTTAAATGTATTTAGCATTCTGTCCTACTTTCTGGCACATGGGCTACATTGATTCCTAGGGATCTACTTCACAGTCATTTGTCAAAGGTGTGAGTTACCAATATTCTTCCAAAAATTGTATTCAAGTTGTAAAAGCCTGCTTCTCTGATTGCAACCATAAAGACTCTAATTGATATAGGTTGTTTTCAAGCACCAGTGGCTCAAGATCAAATACTCACATGGATGTCAGGTTTAACTCACCAAACGAATTCTAGCACTGGACGGTGGGGCTCCTGAGGGGTGTGGAACTATGGCCCCATTCCGGGAAATATAGGAGAACTTAAATATTGCCTTAAAACTATTCCTTATTTTAGCCATTTTAAGCTATGAAATATTGTAAACATTCAGAAAAGTACAAATAATAATATGGTGGTAATAGTTTGACTCTATGTAAAACCATTACATGATCATTAAAATTTGAACTGTGGGGAGATAATCCTACTGTGGGTTGCTCATTTCTGCACATCTTAGACGAGTGGCATTGGCAGTCTTTGTGCTGGACTATCTTTTGAAGCATATTTTTATAGCAAAAAGCCTTGAGAGTCTTTATTCTTCTCATTTACTATTTGCAATCTTAGCATTCGCATTTGATTCTTTCTTATAGTTTCCGTTTCTCTCTTGAAATTACCTATCTAGTGTTGCATATTGCTCATCTTTTCCTTTAGAGACTTTGACATATTAATTTTAGTTATATCAAGTTCCCTCTGGAATGATTCCAGCACCTGTGACATGTATGGATCTAGTTCTGCTGATTGATTTGTCTCTTAATTTTTTTCCCTTGCCCTTTAATGCTTCTCATATATTTTTTAACTGTTTATCTATTTTTGAGAGAGAGAAGGAACATGTGTGTGCATGCATGAGAGGGTGGGGGCAGAGAGAGAAAAAATCCCAAGCAGGCTTTGCCCTGTCAGCGCAGAGCCCAATGTAGGGCTTGAAACCATAAACTGTGACATCATGACCTGAGGCAAAATGAAAAGCTGGACACATAACCACCCGGGCCACCCAGGTGCCCCATGGTCTCATATGTTTTTGTTGAAAGCTGGATGGACATCATGTGTAGGACAAGAAAAAGTAAAGTACATCGATATTATATCTGCAAATGTTCCTTCTGTTTTGTCTCTAGTGCAAGATGTGAGATAATCTAATTGGAAGTTGTGTTAGATTTGAGGTCTGTTGTTTCTGTAGTTATTTCCAGTGCACCAGTGGCTTCAACTTCCTCTAGTGATACTTTGTGTTTAGTGTGGTAAATGGTTTGTCAGAAGATTTTATTTTCTGATAATAGATTGTTTTCCTTTCAGCTTTAAGTTTTCTCATGGTACTGTGCCTCAGACAGGATCTATCTGTGTCTCACAAATTACTTTTTACTCAGCACTTGCTAAAAGAGAGAGAACTTGTTAGGCATTGTCTATTGCTGATGCAGCTTCCTTGTGAGATAGTCTGCATCTTACAATCTTGGGGGTGTGACCTCGTGACTTTTAGTCTCCAGGCAGTTCTGAAACTAGCATCTATTTCCTCCTCTCCACCAGAGCTTGTGGGTTTTTTCTCTTCCCTTCCACAGATGCAATGGGAGTTCACTCCTGCACCATGGCCAACAGTGTTTGCTACCCCTCCTTCCACATATTAAGGCTTTTATTTTATAGAGATAGGGTAGAAGGGTCCAGACTCGTTTCTTACTATTTTTACAAGTGCACTTTCATACTATAAACATCAAAATATTTCCTTGCATGCCCTTTGTTCACATTTTTACCTAATAATTATCAAATAAAAAAAATCAGCAGTTTGATAACATTTATGATGAAAAGAGTGGTCATCACTGTACCCAGAGGGAAAACAGAGTGGTATTATTTCTCTTTGAGAGATAAATTCAGTATCCTTTGTCTTTACTTCCTATTGTTGTTTCTTATCCATGGATATTCTTTCAGGGTCTGTTAGATCTTTGGTTTTACTCTTCCTTTCACATCATATTTATTACTTAGTCCTTTAAAGATTCTTTGCTTCCATATCCTGTCCTCTCCTGTGTCATCATTTAACATTATCATCTTTTCCCTCCCATAGTTCTAAGACAATAATGAATATTATAGTGTTTAAAGTGAAAACAGGAATTGCTTCATCCATATTTTATTAATAAATTAGAGAATTCTAACTTTTTGGTTCTTTCAAATATGATTCATTTCCTCACCCATTAATACTGATGGCTTATTTGTGTTACTGTCACAGCTGTTGAAGGTATGATGTTATAGTGAGAAAAGTACTTGTCATTTCAGTCTGTCTTTGACTGACATAGTGGCACCTAAAATATTTTAAAATTGTAATACATACATGAGGGAAAATACTTCCATTCTATAGACAATACTTAGTGCACCGGAATGATCTATAAAACTCCCTTCAGTCATGCTGCAACCTGTCAGATGTCTGAAGTACACAGTGTTGATGGACCTAGGAGTTCTTATTAAACAGCTAATAATTCTTTCCCATGTTTCCTTCTCTGCACAATGGAGAAACCTATAGCTACCCTAAAAACTTCACGAAACATTATGAGGATCACATGAAATTGTATACGCACAATAACAGAAAACAAAAAAATCCCACAAAACAATAAGCAGGCTCCTTTACGCTCTTTGAATTCATTTTGTAAAATATTTTGTACAGTGGCACTCGTACTGTTTGATGTTGATGGTGAAAAATACATTGTGGGCTAGCCAGTTGGAAGGTGGAACATTGTTTTTTTAGAGACATTCAGAAGCAATGGGGTCTGTTCAGTATCTTGTTTTCTACTATTGAAGCTGAGCCAAATGCAAAGATCTTTCTGGAAGTCAATGGGAGTTCTGAACCCAAGCCAGAGCAAGATGAGAAAAATGAAACAAAATGAGAAACTGGCCTGAACTCAACTGTTTAAAAAAAATGAAAGTAAAACTTTCTGATCTGTTCCCCTAATGGAAGATGATTATGTATTATGTTTTAGATGGTTTTCAAAGTACCTGATTCATTCATTAGTCAATGCCCTTTAAACCTTTGAATAAGATGGGAATATTGAAGGAATTATCTTTTGAATTTAATGAACTTTCATGTGGGTAACACAGGGACTATTGAGAGAATTACCCTACTGCCTTTCATGCAACTTATATAGGAGGGAAGAAGAGCCTTAATAAAAGAATTGCATGATCCACATTTAAATTTCCTTTGGCTATGCTAAAATATTTTCCCTGATAGATATTGGGGAAAAATTTATGTTTCTTTCCATCAGACATTCCCTTTCCCATCCCAATGTTAGCTTCTAAAAACTTGAACTCTTCCTATAAGGTTATAAAAAAGGACATAAATTCTACAGCACCAAACCTTAATTTCAACAATTTTAGTGTTTGACATTATTATAAGGTGGAAATAATATAGGAAAGCAGAATGATTTCAATTTTCACTTTATTATTATCATAGAACTATTTAGAAACTATTTCACACTTATTATACCTACTTTTCAGGAGGGCAGCATATACAAAACTGATATCTCAGTTTATATTTTCTATTTGTTCTTTAGAAGGAGTGTCATTCTATCACTATCTATGAGTTGCAGGAGTAAAGGCACTGTGGGTCTACCTTGTCTACGAATCCCAGGAGCATGTAAGATGTCAGCTACCCTTCCTGGCTAGCATTCAGGCAAGACACAGAGAGTTGAAGAAGCATGGCATGCTCTGGGGCCAAAAAAAAAAAAAAAAATCTGGAATACAAAATTTAATCACATGGAAAATTAGTAAAAGAGAGTAGAAATTTTAACATAGAAGAGGGAGAGAATGAATAATCTTGAAAATAATTTTTAAAAATTGACATAAGATAAAAAAAATATTTCTTTTCATTTTATAATTGATGGGAGATGAAGATAATGTGTTTATTTGAAAGAGAGATCCAGGGCTCGGATTATGAAAACTTCAGTGTATGTAACCCGATCTTGATTTTTTTTTCTTAATTTTTTTTTTTTAAATGTTTAGTCTTGAGAAAGAGCATGAGTGGGGGAGGGGCAGAAGAAGAGGGAATCACAGAAGCCAAAGCAGGCTCCAGGTTCTGAGCTGTCAGCACAGAGCCCGAAGTGGGGCTCGAACTCACAAACAGTGAGATCAAGACCTGAACCGAAGTTGGAAGCTTAACCTACTGAGCCACCCAGGCGCCCCACCCAATCTTGATTTCTTAAAGCAATTGTCATTAAAGAGGTATAAAGTCTACATTTTATATTCAATATTAATCAACAAAATAAGTGAGGTATAAGTGAAAAGAAAGATAATTCTCAAGTCTTACCTTGATTTTTTTCTTTTAAAACTAACATATGCACACTATTGGAATCAATGTGGATAAGATTAAAGAAATAGCATTCACCCATAGTTACCTTACCTAAAGAGACCTATAATTAACATTTTAGTGTATTTATAATCTGCTATTTCTAAGCATTTTTTACATAGTTGAGTAGGCATTGTATGTACACATTGCTGCCCTGTTTTTTGCACTTAATAAATTTTGCACTCAATAAATAAATCTTAGATAAATAAAATAAATCAATCTTTGGTACGCTTTTATTGATACCAAGTGTCTACAACACAAAAGCACTTATGTTTAGAGGATACCTCTAATTTGTAAGTTTATTTAGATTTTTAGTTCATTTCGTATTAACAATACCCCCTTAAAATAGAGAAAGCAGAAATTATCTTCTTACTTTTCAGAACTGAGACCTTGGGAATCTGACCACTGCAGTGGTTGGAATCTAAGTCTCCTGAATCTTCATTGTGTGCTTTTTCCTCAACATTATGAGATATTTCACTGGTCATTAAATTATTAAAACTCTCTCGATGGGATCCAGATGGAACGTACCTCATATCAAAAAAATATATAATGCCAGAGTTTCGAATATGGATTTATACATTTGAATAGAAACAGTATAATGAGAAGGGAAAGGATTTTGGCTTAACATATAATTATTTGTTTCCAAAGTCTATAAATCCTGAGTGAATTTTGGTGTGTTTCAAAAACACCGATCAAATACTAATAAAATGTTTTGAACAACAGCAGCCAAAAAAGTTATTGACAGCTTTTCAGTGTTGACATCTTTCCAAGCAATTTACTCTCCTTGGCAGAACTCAGGAGGCAGTTCCACTCTTTGGTGACTAGCTAATGTTTTAAACATACATCTCAACCTTTTTCTTAACCCAGATGAAAATGAAAATAACTGCAATTTTGAAAAAGGGACAAAGTGCAGAAGAGCTAATTAAACTTTGGACAGAAAGCTCATAAAATGGTTGTTTCAAAGAGAAGAAGCAGGTTATCCACATTTAGCACACATTTTCATATTAAAAGAAAACTCTTTAAAGAAGCGTACCATCTGTCATGATGCCACAGATACAGTTGATAGGGACTTTAAGCACTGAAAAAAAAGTAGGACTGTTGCAATATGTTTTTGTATTATTTTGAAGTGATTCATTGATAATGTAATTGTAATGTGCTAAAATTATTGATACCTTTTATTAAAAAAAAGAGAAATCTTAATGATTTAATTGTTAAGACCATGATGTTAAATTTATTATTGCTTTGTTCCTACGAATGTTATTATGTCCTGCTTGTTCTAGGCCATAAAACACAAGAGTGTTAGCACAGAGCTGCATTGAGAAATAAGAATAATTGTCAGAAAATAAAGGGAAAACTATTGGCAGGATAATGGGAGGAAAAACATACAATGTTTAGTTTACTAAACTACGCAGGATTATGTCTTTTTCAGGGAGGAGTTACAATATCTATTACAGGTCTAACTCTCAATAAACATTGGTTAGAATGAATGAATGCATGTATTGATAATTCTGCATCCCAAGAATTTCTGGGATTCTGAATTGGTAGCGCTTACTATTGCTTTTCATCTTCATCAGGCATTTTTGTTTGTTTGATGTTCAGGGAAGAAACTAATGTTAGAGAGTAACCTAAATGAATCAGGAGAAATTCTTCCGATAAGGAAATGGAAGGGAGAGTTAGAGTCGAAAAGGGGAAATGAATGTGTGCGCAGTGGGGGAAAGTCTACTCTGAAAGCACGTGGAGACAAATTACTAGACTAATCCACTTCATATGTGTATCTTGTTCTGTTTTTCAAAATTAGTGTGGTTTACCAAAATTTATCTATGTGCTAAGCCACTGACACTATTCAGGGTATGGCTTTTTTCTTAAAATGTCTAAAAAATATGCTATCATTTTTTATAGTAGGGATATGTATGTCTAAATATAATTTATAGGTGTTGAATGCCAAAGATTTCTTTCAAGATTCTGTTAAAATGCAGGTGCAGTCTGTAGTGTTGAGAGAGAAAAAAAATCATATTGCTCATTCCTTGCATTCAAGCTGACTATGGTTCTTGTTGGTGGTGACACTGTTCCAAACAAGCAAACAAAAAACACTGAGTGTAAAAGATCAAGTGAGAATTCAGCCTTCCTGTCCATGATGTATTTTAATATCGAATTCCTTGAAGAAATCTTTGATGTATGAATGCCGTCTATTATCTTTTTTTTAAAAACCCTGCCAACTTTATTAGCTTTTCTAGTAATAATGTTTCCTACAATGGTTCTATGTGAAGCAGTTTATAGAATTTTATCAAGCCAAAGGAGCTTATCACATAGAAGACTGAAAAGAAAAGATTACAATATGTGACTCTATGTATTAAGTGAAAACATGATCTGCTACTGAAGCACACCACCTAGGGAGACTTCTGTTTCTCTGTCTGAATACAAGTGTCCATCATATTATTTAAAGATTTTGTATTTACTGTAGAGCATCATAAGTACTTTTCCACATTTTAAGTAATACTTAGCCATGATTTTGAGATAAGCCATGATTTTGAGTAATCAATTGCCACATTTCACATTGTAAAGCTCTACAAGTTTAATTATTAAGTATTTAAAAACAAAATGTAAAGGGGCGCCTGGGTGGCTCAGTTGGTTAAGCGTCCGACTTCAGCCCGGGTCACGATCTCGCGGTCCGTGAGTTCTAGCCCTGCGTCGGGCTCTGGGCTGATGGCTCAGAGCCTGGAGCCTGCTTCCGATTCTGTGTCTCCCTCTCTCTCTGCCCCTCCCCCATTCATGCTCTCTCTCTGTCTCAAAAATAAATAAACGTTAAAAAAAATTTAAAAACAAAATGTAAGATCTGGGGATAAGGAGAGGCATGAAGATCCAGGTAACAAAAAACAAGGTAATATTGCTCTAACCATGGAGTCCTGAGCTACCCCAAATTCTAAGAATCATTGCTTTTATTTCATATTCTGGATATTTTTGAAATTTGGGACTAATCAAAGGGAGATACAGTGTTTTCAAAAAATTGAAAAAACAAAACAAAACGGTATTCTTGTGTTCAAATTCTAGTTCCACTACTAACTACATGAAACTTTGTAGTTGTGTTGGTCTACTAAATTGACGTATCTAAGTAAATATAATGGTATGACTTATACTATTTATCTCTTTGTTTTTTGTGAGTATTAAGTGAGATAATCTATATGAAGGAATTACTATAATATTTGGTCTAGAGTAAGAAATGAATTAATCTATAACAGCAGCCATTAATGTTGAAGGGAGAGAGGAGGATAATGATTAGAGAATTTCCCAAAGCACATTTCTTCTTGGAGGATATTTGATATAGAACAACAGGGCTGTCCTATCTGAAGACCAGGGCTCTTATGGTTATATTTCTGGAAGACCAATGCTGTACCAGGCAAAGTAAAAGCAGTAACCGATGTCAAAAATACATCATCAATTATTTTCTCTCTCTACTCAAGAAATTTGAATCAAAGTCCACATCACTGTACTTAATGTGACTGTATCTGGATGGCAGTCCCATTAGTGGTTACAAAGTTTTCACAAGAAGCTTAATGTAATTCTAAAAGACACATTATTTTGACTCATACTTGAATTTGAGAGATTACTGCAGCCAGAGAAATAAATGATATTTTAACCTTTGCATCACTGTCCTTTGCTGAGAGAGAAAACATAGATTATAACCATTATTTCACTATAATTCAATAGATGGAGTAAATAAAAGTCCACATCCTTTCTATGGCTCTGAATTGTTCTAGGCACTGGAACAATATCTATCCTGAAGAAAATTGGAATCAAGTAAGGGATTCCGAGAGTTAAATACATTATTAACACATATTATGAAATGTCAATTTAGTTTGTCCTTAGATAATCTGAAAAGCACATTAATTTTTATTTTTTAAAGTCTTAGTACTTTATTGGAAAACATTTGATGTTCCTTAGTCAAAAGGGTGCTCATTTCTCTATTTATCAAAATGAATGACTGGTCGAATGTAACTTCGATGAACAGCAAGCGTCATCTATGTATAAAACACTATGTTAAACAAAATTCTTTCCTTTGAGCACTTTAGAGTCTATTGAGGAAATAGATAAAAATAAAGCATTTGCTTTTCTTATAGAGATGAATATGCTATAGGAGTCTGTGGAGATTGATTTTTTTAGTGGTAGATTGGATTATGTATCTTAGGATACAAGAGATAGTTTTTAAAGGTTATTTACTTATTTTGAGAGAGGGAGAGAAAGAAAGAGAGAGAGGGAGGGAGGGAGGGAGGGAGAGAGAGAGAGAGCGAGCGAGCACGAGTGGGAGAGGAGCAGAGAGAGAGAGAGAGAGACTATGAGATCATGACCTGAGCCAAAAGCAAGAGTCAGATGCTTAACTGACTGAGCCATCCAGGCACCCCAGGATATGGGAGATTTTTCACTGTGACTTCAAGGAAGAATAGGAGTTCAACTCCTATATAGATCAGGTAGGACAATGGAGACTTGTAAATAGAGAACAGAGGCAATAAATGGCCAGAGATGTAAGAATACAGAATTAAAAATTTTTCTTTGTACCCACTAGCATGGTTAAAATAAAAAGGGACAGACAATAGTAAGTGTTGGTGAGAATGTGGAGATGTTGGAACCCTTCTCCATTACCAGTGGGATGGTAAAATGGTGTTTCCCCTTTGGAAAATAGTTTGGGAATTCCTCAAAATGTTAAGCACGGAGTTACCATGCCTTACTATTCTAGTCCTAGGTATATACCCCCAAAATATAAAATAAATGTGCACACAAAAACTTGTACATTAATTTATGGCAACATTATTCATAATAGTTTAGACTGGAAAGAACCAAGATGTTCATCAAGAGGTGAATGAAACTTATTTGACCATAAAAAGGCACCTAGTATTCACACTTGCTAAACCATGGATACACCTTGAAAACATTATGTTAAATGAAAGAAACAGACACAGAAGACCAGATATTGGATGATTCCGTTTATATAAAAATGTTCATAAAGGCAAATCCAGAGAAACAGAAATTAGATTAAGAGTTGCTAAGGGCTGTTGGGCGCTAGTGAGTGGGAAGCAGAATGACTGCGAGTATGAGGTGTTTTTTTTTTTTTTTTTAATAAGATGATGAAAATGTTCCCAAATTAGGTCATTGTGATGGTTATTTAAATTTGTGAACACACTAAAAATTGCTACATTGTGCACTCTTAAATGTTAATTTTATGGTATGTGAATTCTGTTTCAATAAAACTGTATAGAAAATATAAACTGGTATTATAGTAAGAATATAGTATGTATAGTATTTATGTATAGTATGTATACTATGTAGTCTATATTTTAACATTTTTATTGAAATGTAGTTTGAGACCCATTTATGGAGATTCCATTCAGGAATCTCTGATTTATTCTCTATCCAGGAAAGAACAATTTCAGATTTTTAAGATATGATGCTAACACTAACAACTAACATTTTCTGAATGCTCAAAAATTGCCAGGCTCTTATATAAGCGTCTCATATGAACTAGCTCTTAATCTCAACTGTCCTGTGGGATAGCTCCATTATTATTCCCAATCATTAAGAGGGAAATTGAACCGTAGTTGGTTTCAAACACATTGGTAATAGGAAAGAACATCAAGATCTGAACTCCCCATCTTACTACCTATATTACAATGCCTTTTGACATTATCAGAGTTGCATTTTATAAAGAAGGCTCTATTTGGAGTGCTTTGGCTGACTTTAAGGAAGAAGAGACCAGAGGCCAGGCAGCTCTTACAAGAGTCCAAATGAAAGATATCATCCATACTATCGCAATGATAGTAGAAGAGTTCTTTCAAATAGTTGAATTTGGGTCCAATTTTTTGGTGAAGTAAAAACATTGATCCCAAACAGACCTACTATTCACAGACACAGATATGCTTGAAATGTAAAAATAAGTCCAGAGGAACCGTATGATTTAAATTCGTTTGTCTCATAAGTAACAAAAAATTTTTACAGTGTCAAGATTTCTAGAGCATGGCTAATTTAGAAAAAAACTGACTACTGGTGGCTAACTATTAAAGAAAATATGTTTTGCCATTAACTATTCATAGACAAAGGAGCGATCCTATTTTGCATCCTGAACCGTAGTGCTCCTAGTAATTACAGATCCACCCATTTTTGCGCTACCCTGTCCTCTGTGGGTTGTTTTAAATGCTTTTCTTAGTAGGGTGGAAAGCTCATAAGCTTTAAACTATGGCTTTGTAATGACACAAATGTTTTCTGAGTCTTTAAAATGCTTTGGGAACTCTTAAAATTGCATCATTGCCTGTTTGAAAAACCAACCTGGTGCTAATTGTGAATGTGCTATTTCACATTGCGGCTTCATGTAATACTGCCCTTAAATAAACACCCCCAATTACTAATCAAGTTGGATTATGGATATACTGTGCCTTTTTCTGTAAAGCATCACAATACTAGAAAGCTTCAAATATCTTAGGTATGTGTCCCAGTTTTCAAGCTGAGATGGTATCAATACCAAAGAATCCTCTGAGTAAGATCATTGCAATACCATTTTTTACTGCAAACATTACTGCATTACTGGATTAGTTTCTGTTGTGAGGGAGATCTTAGGAGAATAAAGACTCATCTCTCCATTAATGGTTTATGGCTTTTACCTTTTTATTTCTTGATATAATATCCTCTCTTCCTAATACATAAGTCCAAAATGCCTCTTAATTTGATAAACAAAACAGGGCATTGGACATTGTTTTAGTAAGATATTAGAGTAGAATGTAAGATATTTGGAAGTAAAGTGAAGACTAATTTATGCTTTGGCAGGATGATTACTTCTGCCATTTTAGTGCAGTGACAACCTTTTACCCCATTAAATCCCAGGTGACTGCCTGGTCTGGGGTGTGCCTGGATGGCTTTTAGTTTTTATTCCTCCTTGTAGAAATATTAAAAATATACTTGATTTAGAATGTTTTGAAATCACTGGTAATTACTGTTTAAACAAAGTTGGTAAGGTAAGTCAGAAGTGGGGAACCAATTTCAAAGTAATACAAAGAAAAAGTTTATTTCATATTTAAAACAATAGGTTAAATAATTGTGGTATTCTGAAATTCTCAGTATTTTCCTGTTTATTGTATGGAAAACTTTGGAAAATACAATCAATTTATTAATTTGTGTTGGCATGTTAATAGACATTCCTATTTAATGAAGTTTATATTTTATGTAGCTATGCTCAATTTCTCTTTTAGAAAAAGTTACACTTTGCACTTTAATCACTTCAGTAATTAAGTACTCTACATTTGAAGTGTCTTTAGTGTCCCATTAAAGACATTCTGTAAGTTTCCAACGAGTCACTTAACCTCGTAAAGCTTCATTTTCTTTATCTGAAGTGTAACTGAGATCTTATAAGTCTTTGGTAAAGATTAGAGGCAATGTATGTATGTCACATAGCCTAATGCTCACCATGTAATAATTTGTACAATAAATATGTATGTGGAATATTATTAAAATAAGTGTATTATTATAGCTTAAGGAAAAATAAAATAATATTATATGTCTTGAAAAGTCTAAAGAGGTGCTGGGGAATAAGATATTTTGGTCGGCTATCATAGTAAGTTTTGTTTTTCTACCCAAAGATGGCTAAAACAACATAGTGGTAAGCATAATGACGAAAAACTCTTACATAAAAGATGAATCAATTGACTTTATGTTTGCTTTACCTTACTTTTTCGTGATTTATTATTTACTTCCTGTTTTTTTTTTCCTGAGTAAGATAAATTACTTATCTGCCTGCCTGCACTTACCCAGTGACTCCTTTGATCAACAGCACATATGTCTAAGATAATAGACAAAAGTGAGTTCTTTGTGAGTTAGGCATTGAAAAGAGCAAAGAAGATATAAGGCTAGGTATGAGAAGGGCCTCCCTTTAGCACAATGTAGAAGGCAGTAGAAGCTGAATCATGTGGAACATGATTGAGTTTATTAGTAGTCCTGTGATTTAACCAGGTTATTTTATGACAAAGTACTGTTATCTTGGTTGTATTTCACAGTCTTCCTTGAGCATGGCACGTTCAAAGACAATCAGAAGGAGAAATCCTGCAGTTCACGGCAACGTGTATTATATTATTAGGAATGCCTCCGTGTAACGCAATTAAATATGGCATATCTAAGGGGTCTGCCTGATAAATCCAGAATAAGTACAGATTCCGAAGCAGAAGAACCTCCAGGGGACATAACAAAAAGTAATAGCAGTTATTTCCCACTTTACATGAGCATAACATCCATCACAAGGAGAGAAAACAGCCACCAAGGCCTTTTTAATGAACTGTCTCCAAGAAAAATGTCTGATACATACTTACAAAGCAAAAAAGTCACAACAAAACATTCTGGGTTTCTTCTGGGCTCCCATCACAAGATAATGTCACAAGGGTGTAGCTTTGAGAATCTTTAGCTGATATCATTGTCTCTTAAACACAAAAACTAAATTTGGGAATACTAAGAGCTTGTCTAAGCAATGAGATTTTTTTTACAGTCATGTCGTAAAGTTATTCCGTAGTCGCTCTGACAGCATGAAATACCACAATTTTTAAAAAAGCAAAATCAAATAAAGGAAAAATGAGAGCATATAACAAAGATCCAAATTCCCAGAGAAATTAAAGAATAAAAATATAAAATTATATTCAGTAGGTTTACCAATTTGCATAGGTTTCCATACAGTATTAGGTATAATGATATTAACAGATACTGACGGATCAATGTTGCATTCAGTGGCTTCTAAGGAGCATCATGGGAGCTATAAAAAGATATAGCACTAATTTCCCTGCATCTGTTTTCTTTTCAGTGTATTCCAAATCATATGCTTTGTCCTTTGGAAGTGTCTCTCATTAGGTTGGAGTTCATGTTTCCCAAGGGTTTTGATAAATCTGTTTGCTGTATGTGCTAAAATATTCATATTGTCGTGTTTACACTTCGTGATATTTACTTAAATAAAGAGTAACCTCAGTGTTGCATTTCAGCCATATCTTTTCTTTCACTTAAATATCTTGAAAATGACATAAAATTTTCTTTCTTAAATAATTGGCTAAATCAAGTGTAAATCTACTTGTAATGGGTCTACACTAAATTGTCTCCATGCAATATGTACCTTTAACATTCCCTGTATTTCTAGGAAATTGAAGAATTTTGTATATAAAGAATATATTTGATCAAACAATAGGCAATTTTAAAAGATAAAATTATGTTGAGTGTACATTTTAGATTTATTTCATATTAACACTTTAAACGTTTAGTTTATGTTGATTTTATTAAAAATAAAATGTATTAGGAATTTGTTATCTAGATATCCAGTGCATAACACATCATGAGAGATTAATGGGACATTTCAGTTTTCAATTAAAATCTATTTAAGCTCATTTGTTGCTGTAATACATTAACATAGTGTTATTACAGAATTGTAATTATTACAACGTTAACCCAATATTGACTATTGTAGTAGTCAACTTTCAAGATAATAACAAAGTATGAAAGTTATAATTGTATTCCTTTTAGATTTTTTGTTCTTATCCAATTATTTCCCATTCATTTGTGTGTGTGTGTGTGTGTGTGTGTGTGTGTGTGTGTGCGTGTGTGCATGTGTGTGGATTGGGGAATTGTAGTGAGCTCACAAATCCAAATACTTATCTTATTTCTTTCTTTACAATTTCCCTGATGTTTGTATTCTTAAATTATTTCTTTCTCACAATGAATTAAGTTTATTTCAGTCTCCCACCTCATATCATAAGTACCTCCTTGTCTCTTAATGTCTTATTTAATTCCTCTCTCTTCACTCTTTTGTCTCCTCCCTATCTTCACTCTTGATATATATCAGCCACATTATTCAAATTGTACCCTTGCTTTTATTATTTCTGGTACCTTTCTTTCCACTCTGAGTCCAGATATGGTTTCTGTTTCCTCCTGTTGCTGTTTTACTCCATTTGCTGATGTTCAGCAGCACTGTCTTCCAAATACAGTAAAACCTTGGATTGTGAGTGATTTGTTTTGTGAGTGTTCTGTAGGATGAGCAAGCATTTCTAATAAATTTTAACTTGATAAATGAGCAGTGTCTTATAATATGATAGTACGTGATGCCGAAAGTCACATGATCACAACTGAGCCAATGGTTTTTGAAATTTGCTTTGATATACAAATGCTTTGGATTACAAGCTTGTTCTGGAACTAACGAATTATGCTCCCAAACCAAAGTTTTACTGTATTTTGTATCCAGTCTCTTTGACACCAATTCTCCATGCCTGAAAAAGTAATCTACCTACCTGAGGCACCTTTAAAAATAGAATGTGTTAGGAAGGAATCTAACAAGTAGACTTGAGAAATAACAAATTCTGCCTTCAGTTCAGTAGCTTCTAAGTCCGGATTGTCCAGTAGGATAACCAAGAGCTTAATGTGGCTACTGAACACTTGAAATAAAAATTAGATGAAATGAAAATTTCAAATCTAAATACACTTGGACTATATCCAATAAAATTAGTATCTGAATTAAGATGTGCTGAAACTATAAAATACATGCCACATTTTGAAGATTTAGTACAAAAAATAGAATGGGAATGATCTCAGTAAATTTTTTATTAAGCATATGTTTAAGTGGCAATATTTATAGATTTTGGATAAAATAATATTATTACCGTTTTTCACCTTTTTAATTCTGCCTTTTGAAATGTAGTGACTGGGAAATTTAAAATTACTTATGTGGCTTATATCATTGTCAGATAGTGCTGTCCTAGGAACATATAGTTAATTCCTTATCTATAAATAAAAGCAATCAATAGAATGATTATTTACTACTAATACTTTTGACAACTTACTTGGAGCAATTAAAATATTTAATGAAAGTCATGAAATATGTCCAGTGTCATATATTCTGTATACTTTTATAATCTTCTGAATCTCAGAAGTCATTTTGCTTTAGAACCCCCCTCTACTCTAGAAAAATTTTCTGAGGGAAGACATAACCTTTGTTAAGAAGTATTTATGTGGAACTACTAAGTGAAATTGAAGAAAAAGATCTAAATGATAGATAAATTGACAGAGCGATAATTACATTTGTATCAATGGCACTTTACAAAGCACATTCTGGTGTACTATCCCACATAATTTTTACGGTGATACTAAATAGAAGTTAAACATTGTAAAAGAATAACACATTTGTGTGCTGTGTGTATATATGTGTTTAGGTAAGGTTACTTCTAATTTTTTTTTAAATTTATCAACATATACACTTTTTAGAAAGGAAAGGGATTATATTGGAAGAAAATTCTACTTCAGGCATGTTTCACCTTGGCTGTTCCATGTTGCCCATTCGGACTTGAAGGGCAAGAGGAACTAATGCAAATATGAAGCCAGTGCTGTCTGAGTGCTGTGAGTAATAAAATACTTTGTCCCTGACTCAGGTGTCTCATGTCCTCTTCCACCATTCATGAAATTGTGTCAGGCTAACTTGTTAACTTGCAAGTAGAGTAAGATTTCAGACCCTCTGAAGCTCTGGAGAAAAAAATCTAAAGAATAAAAGTTGGTTAGGGGCACACGAGTGGCTCAGTTGGTTAAGCATCTGACTCTTGATTTCACCTCCAGTCATGATCTCACAGTTCATGAGATCGAGCCCACACCAGGCTCAGTGCTGAAGTATAGAGCCTGCTTAATATTCTCTCTCTCCCTCTGTCTTTGCCCCTCCCCCACTCATTCTCTCTCTCTTTCTCTCTCTCTCTCTCTCTCTCTCTCTCTCCCTCTCTCTAAGAAATAAATAAACTTAAAAAACCTTATTTGAAAAAAAGAATAAAAGTTGATTAGGAATAGTTTTTAAGCTCAGAAAAGGGTAATAGATGACAGCAAAAAGTAAGGGGCAAAGGAATTATTGGGGATTCAGGACAAAATGCAGAGCAAATATCCATATTATTTATGATCATATAAAGTATGTAAAAGATATGTAAAAATAGACAATTGACTTAATTTGAACATCCCTTGATTTTTGTAATTTATATGGAGAAATAATTCTGCTTAGGAAAAAAATAACTTTCTTGCCGCCTCAAAATGCAAGAAAGTTACTGTTCTCACCCCAAGAGTGGATGTGGTAACTGATATAAAACATACTATACAAACAGGAGAAGAGAAAGCTATTATTCTTAAGTTTCACCTGGGTAAAAATGAACAGAAAATGTGATGTTGGTTAGTGTATGTATATACTTATCTTACTTTAAATTTTTTTAAATGTTTATTTATTCTTGAGAGAGAGACAGAGACAGAGCATGAATGGCAGAAAGGTGGAGGGAGGAAGAAAAAGAATCCAAAGCAGTCTGAGGCTCTGAGCTGTCAGAGCCTGACGTGGGGCTCCAACCCACAAGCTGTGAGATCATTACCTGAGCCAAAGTTGGACGCTTGACCAACTGAGCCACCTAGATGCCCCAGTACTTACCTTGCTTTTAAAATGCTGCAGTGTTCCAGTATCTGGCTCAATTTTCTTTTTTGTTAAAGGAAAGTATGCTTCATTTTCTATAGAAATCATAATTGTTAAGATTAAAAGATTTTTTTCCTACAAATTTAATTTCTTACTGTCATTTTGTATGGAGCTTTGAGCAAAATGTTCCTTATTTAGTCTTCTGAAGGGAAAGAAGATAACTTAGGGAACTACAAACATTTTAGTTTTATGCTGATGATTTTAGTTAGGAATTGCATTTGTATATATTTTAATATTGATATTTTGTTTCACTCTCACAATATATAAAATCTGTCCTATATAACATAATTTACTTGGTTAAATGCGAGTTTACGGATTTCAGCTATATTAGTGAAACAAAAGTTCACCATCTTCATAAAAATAAAACAAATGACATGAAATGAGATAATTTATTTGGTATTACAAGCAGAACCAGGCCTAGATGTAGAGTCACATTTTAATAACTAAAAGTTAGTAAAGTTATGAAGACAAAGGTTCTATGTTAACAAATATCTTCTGAGTTTTATCTTTAACCATAAAAATATACCAAATATATGATACTGAAAATGTTCTGTGATTATTAATTTTTTCATTGTTCCAAATATAGAATTTATGGAAAATTGGTAATGGTAATTTAGAATATATCCCCACTTTGATTGAGCCCCTGTACCCTTATTATTAATAGATACATATCTTTCTGGTGCTTTGAATGACCAATATTTGGGGTCTTTTACCAACATCAAATGAGATACTGCATTTCTTTTTTTGTTTGTTTTAATTTTTTAAATATTTATTTATTTTTGAGAGGGAGAGAGAGAAAGAAAGAGAGAGGAAGAGAAAGAGGGAGACATGGAATCTGAAGCAGGCTCCAGACTCCGAGCTGACAGCACAGAGCCAGATGTGGGGCCCGAACCCATGAATGACGAGATCATGACCTGAGCCAAAGTCCGAAGCTCAACTGACTAAGCTACCCAGACTCCCCTTTTTCTTTCTTTTTAAATTTTTGTTTTATTTTTTACTGTGAAAATAAAATGTTATTTTATAACTTTTAATAATTTTTCTAAATGTCTTATATATGAATAATATGAATAAGCCCATCACTCTAGATATGAGCTGCTAATAGGTGAGCCAGATTCTAAGGCAACAAGTCTAAGTTATCTTTTGGTAATTGAGTGTTGGATTAGAAAGAACAAGAAAGCTTTACCCAAATCTCAATTTTGCCGATTTGAGAGAATAGGAAGAAAATTTATCCAAGGCAACAGAAAACTGAAATTAGCCATGACAATAACTCCTAAAATACTAAGAATTCAGTTTTAGTTTAAAGATTATGAATTTCTTTTCCATGAGCTGTTAAGAAAAATATATGATCTTGCTGATAATGTTGTCTTTTTAGTGTGAAAATGAGTGAGACATACATGTCTATCAGACTTGGGAAATAAATTAAGACTTAGGAAATAAATATTGTCTTAGTCTACTTGGGCTTCAAATACCATAACACCCTAACAAAACACTATACAGTGAGTAGTTTAAATAACAGAAATTTATCTTCTCACAGTTCTGGGGGCTGGAAGTCCCAAGTCAAGATGACTGCTGATTCAGTTCCTGGTGAGAGCTCTCTTCCCAGCTTGTAGATGGCTGCCTTCTTGCTGTGTCCTCACATGGGTGCACAGAAATAGAGAGAATGATTTCAGGGTGCCTGGGTGGCTCAATAGGTTAAATGTCCAACTCTTAGTTTCAGCTCAAGTCATGATCTCATGGTTCATGGGTTCGAGCCTCTCTTGGGCTCTGTGCTGACAATGCAGATTGAGAGACTTGGGATTCTCTCCCTCTCTCTGCCTCATGCCTACTTGTACTTTCACTTTCTCTCAAAAGTAATTAATTAATTTAATTAAATAAAAAGAGAGACAGAATGATCTTTCTCCCTTCTTCCCCTTATGAGGCCATCCACCCTACTGGATTAGGGTCCCATCTTTATGACCTCACTTAACTTTAATCACCTCCTAAAGACCCTATCTGCAAATGCAGTCACATTCGGGCTTAGGGCTTCAACATACGAATTATGGGTGGGTGGTACAATTCATCCATAGGAAATACTCTGACAACATATTCAATGACACAATTCAGTAATAATTCATTTCTTGACTATTTCTTTCAGCAAATACAGCCAGAGTATCTTCTCCAATGCTAAGTTTCTGGAAAGCATCAACATTATATAACTTAGCACCTGCCTTACATTAATTTGAGCAATTCAGCAGCTCTAAAAAGAGTTCATCTATTTTTTTTATACAGCTTTAAGTGTTAATATAGCTGACCCTATTGTTCAAGCAGAAAACTTTATCCTGGACCACAAGTTCTTTCTGGAATTGTTTTACCTGTGGATTAAACTCTTTATCCTAGACAATGTACTGAACCAGATAACTTTCCATAAAGCTATCGTTCTTCAATGTGTATACCATAGTACCTATGTAATCTCTTCCTTTTTATTGTGTTCCATTCTCCCAAGTTAGAAGATATTGATAATGCTGGCAATAGTTCTTGCTGGCCACCTCAAAGACATGTCCATGTTTTCTATGAAAATACTCATATAAGCATTGATAGTCAATGATTTGTTTCACTTGGCCAGAGAGACCAACTTGAGTACAGTGTTCTCAGCCTTACAGAAAAGGTTGAAAGCAGGGCACCTGGTGGTTGAGTTAGGTAAGCGTCCGACTTCAGCTCAGGTCATGATCTCATAGTTTGTGAGTTGGAGCCTTGCATCGGGCTCTGTGTTAACAGCTCAGAGCCTGGAGCCTGCTTCAGATTCTGTGTCTCCCTCTCCTTCTGCCCCTCCCCTTTCACTCTCTGTCTCTCTCTCTCTCTCTCTCCAAAATAAATAAATATTAACAATTTTTTTAAAAAAAGATTGAAAGCATGGGAACAATTCTAACTTTTATTTAGCTATTAGATGTTTTCCTGTTTCATAAAATAATGTGTAATTTGGATTCAATATAGCAAAACTGGCATTCTCTTTAGGAAACTTTCTCTAATTAAAAAATGAAAATGTAACTTTTCCTACATGTACAGAAGCAGGGCCTTATATAAAAATGGAAGCTTCTGAGGAATTTGCTGAAAATCTTGTGTAGGACATTGGACAACCACAATGAGGAAATGACTTGGAAGTGGTTTGTGAAATAAGCCCATTCTACTTGGATTTTTAATGGTTGGGAGATCCCTAGATGATACCTGGAATACATTAATTTCATATAACTAAGCAAAGTATTCTATGTATAGTATTAGTATAATATTAGTATTTCTGCTAGTTGTATAATGAAAGTATACAATTCTTTGTAATATTTTAGTGCAAAATTCACTAAAAACAAAGATAAGCTGTGCTTGTAATTTTCTCTTTCATAAGTATAAAACTCTTTCACGAGTATAAAAACTTTCCCTACGTTAAATAGCAAGCAGCTTCCCTTGCCTAGAATGCTGTTACCGTCTACAAGTCAACAATGTGACTGTATAGTCAGTTTATCCTATTTGTATTCAGACTTTATAAACTTTCTCTTGTGTTTTTTTAAAACCACCTTCCTATAATGAAGTTAACTAATACTGTATATTATTGGTCTTCAATACAGTATCTCCCCATCTAAACATGAATGAGGTAAATAACACATTTATAAGACTGATTTATTATTGCTGATTCTAAAGATTTGGAACCTAATCGCAGAGGCAGCAATGGAAGTGTTGAGGTTATATACATGAATTTCTGGGACTTGTGGAGAGGACTGTGCTTTCTTTAAAAATCCTCTCATTTCCAAAATTTGTTTTTCTTCAGGTTAACCAAGCATTAATCATTAATTACCAGATGGAAAATATGCCTGCCTGGTCCAGTCAGTAAAGCATGCTACTCGTGACCTTGGGGTTGTGAATTCGAGCCCCACATTGGGTGTAGAGATTACCTAAAAAAATAAAATCTTAAAAGAAAAAAAGAAAGAAAATATGACTTTGGCTCTACAGGTCACAGAAACTTTCAATGAAAAGATAAGCAGCGCCCCCTGCCTGCAAGATCAGACATTTCTAACTCATCTTTAAATCCAGTGTACTGTTAATTGTAATAATGAAGTTTTATCTAATGTCTCTGTGTAGAGTAATTAATCCCTCTCTCCCTTCTACCCTCAATGGTAAGTCAGAAACTGAAAACCACGAGATGTTCCCCAACTTCAAACTACCAAGGCAGCCTTTCACCATTTCATAAATTAGAGCAGGAAACACAAGGCTTTGGGGTCCCATATACAAAAATATTTCTTACTGCAATCACAGTAGCCAGAGTTACATATTGTGCCTGTTTTCTAAGCCTCAATGGGATGAGGCTTAAGCCCACAATGGGATGAAAAGAAAGTTAGGTATTTCTTCCCCATACATGCAGAGTGGTTGGTGTGTTTCCCTCTATAACAGAGAAATTCTGAGATTAGGAAACCTCGGTCTTATTGAAGGGCTGCTGGAAAAATTGCCATCCTCCTCTATGGGGAGAGAATTATGTTTATCAAACTGGAGAGAAAGGATATCTACACTGAGGAGAGGGAGGCATCTCTATCTTTACTATCCTAGAATGTAAACAAACCTGGGGTGGGGGTGGGGGAGATATATCTCTCTTACTGAGGAATGTAGAAGACACTACCATTAATCAAAGGCTCCTTGCTTATAAGGACATTCTTGAAGAGGTAATCTGGAACAAATTGACTGTTAATGATATACAGAAATATGAATTATCTCCCATCAATCATATCTTGCAAGTGCCTTCTCTATTGAGAGAGAAAGATAGAGAGAGCCTGAGTGTGAGCCAGGGAGGGGCAGAGAGAGAGGGAGAAAGAGAGAATCCCAAGCAGGCTCCACTCTGTCAGCTTGGACCCCCAGCCCGGCTGGATCCCACGAACTTTGAAATCATGACCTGAGCCGAAATAAAGAGTGGGACACTTAACCTACTGAGCCACCCAGGTGCCCCGCAAATATCTTTTTTTATAACACTTTTTCACTTTTGTTGTAATAATCTACATTGTAATCAACATTGTAGATTTCACTTTTGTTGTAATAATCCACTTGTAGTAGACATTTTGTTAATGTGTTGTTAAGAAAATAGTGAATACAATTTTATTAAAAGAACTGAACATTTGTTATTTCTGCCATCAATACCACCCCAGGCCATGACCTCATACATGTACTAGTAAACATCTTTTTCACAGCCTTTATTCTTGTAAACATCTCTTCCAGTTATGATACGTTCTATACCATGTTGCTAGATTATTCATTGTAAACAAATTAATAATAATATGACCATAAAACCTATGGGATATAATAAAATTGTTTACTCTTAATCAAAACTATCATGTTTTTATACTACTTTTACTCTAACCCAATTTTTGCCTATTATTATTCACTACAACCAAAGTGAATGACTCTATTCTCTCACCCATCCAGTATTTGTATTAACTGTCCTTCCACCGAGTCTGTATAAACTAAGGTGCTTCAAAATTTTTACATTATATACACTAGTGACTAATTCTTTTAGCTTTTCAATTTCTGAAAATGACTTTGCTTTCATTTTTGAAGAATATTTTCACTAGATACAGAATTCCAAAATGTTTGTTGTTGTTGTTCTCTCAACACTTTGAAGATGTTCTATTGACTTTTAGCTTGGTTTGTTTTGTATAAGAAGAAAGTGATTGTTTTCATTTTTTCTTCTCTTATGTAGTGTGTCTTTATCTTGCTTCAAATATTTTATCTTTGTCATTAGTTTTCAAAATTTTGAATATGAGATATTTTGGTATAGTTTTCTTTGTGTTTATGCTTCTTGGAGTTTTTTTGAGTTTCTTCGTTCTGTGGGTTTATATTTTTCAATAAACCTGGAAGACATTTGGCATTATTTATTCAAATATTAAATTCCATATACTTCAGATTGCTTGATATGGTCTCAGAGATCACCCTGACTTTGTTCATATTTATCAGACTCTTCTATTCAAACTTATTATCCTCTTCTGCATTGTGTAACCTGCCAAGTCCATCCTCTGAAATATTTTACTTTACATTTCTTTTAAATTTTTGAGTATTTACAATAGATGTTTGATATACTTGTTGGCTAATTTCATGATTTCTGTCACTTTGTAATTGTATTAATTTTTATTCTGTGTTAGATTTCTTTTCCTGTTTTTTTGCATGTCTAGTCCGTTTTGATTGGGTGCCAAACAGTATGAATTTTATGAATGTTGAATTATTCAGTAGTACATGACTATTCCTAAATTTTCAGTTTTCTGGGTTCTCCTTTGAAAGTTTTGAGAAATTTAACATGTCCTTTAAATCCATGCTTGTCTCAACCCAATTTTAGTGTACAGAGTGAACATGATAATTTTTATACAAGGAATCATTAATTGAATTATAATTTTTCTGTTCTTCTAAAACAGTGTCAAAAGTCACACATAAGATTTAAATTCTATTAATACAAATATTCCAAAGTTACTTAATGAAGAAAGAATACATTAATTTGCTTTTTGAGGATTAAGGTAGGACAAAATAACATTCATAGGAAACAAGGAAGATCAGATGATTTTCTAAATACCAATTTGAAACACTTCAAAAGTAATGAAAACTTACCTTTTAAAAATCTTTTTATCTACTTACAGTAAGATTTGGTACTCAGTGTACAATTCTATGAAATTTAACAAACACGTAACTGACACTTAATTATAAACACAATCTAGGTACAGAACAGTTCCATCAATTCCAAAACAATCTGCTTTGATACACACACACACACACACATACACACTCTCTCTCTCTCTCTCTCTCTCTCTCTCTCTCTCTAGAAATTCAAAGTCCAAAGTCTCTCTCACTGGGCTAAAACAAGATGCTGGCAGAGTTTTTTGTTTTTTGTTTTTGTTTTCCTTCTGGAAATACTAGGAGAAAATCTTTTATCTTCCCTTTTTTTCAGTTTTTGGAGGCCTTTTTTTTTTCTTCAGTTTTTACATTTCCTTGGTTCTTGGCTCTATTTCATTGTCTTTATTTTTTTATTTTAAAAAAAATTTTTTTAACGTGTATTTATTTTTGAGACAGAGAGAGACAGAGCATGAATGGGGGAGGGGCAGAGAGAGAGGGAGACACAGAATCGGAAGCAGGCTCCAGGCTCTGAGCCATCAGCCCAGAGCCCGACGCGGGGCTCGAACTCACGGACGACGAGATCGTGACCTGAGCTGAAGTCGGACGCTTAACCGACTGAGCCACCCAGGCGCCCCTATTCCATTGTCTTTAAAACTACCAAGATTGGACTGAGTCCTTTTCACATTACTACCTCTAATTCTGTTTCTTCTTTCTTTTTAATTATATAAGGGGCCTGGTAATTACATGGGGCCTACATAGATAACTCAGAATAAGCTCCATATTTTAATATCCTCAATTCAATTACATTGCAAAATTCCTTTATCGCTAAGGTAAAATATTCCTAGGTTCTGGGGAGTAGGACATGGTTATATTTGGGGGACATTATTCTTCCTATCACAGCATAGTTTACATACTCTGGCTTTATGGAAGTATAATACTTTTGGTGTCTTCTTTGATGTTCTCCTGGCCTATCATTATGAAGAATGATATTGTCTGTAATTCTACTGATTTGAAGGTACAAATTGAATGCTCACCTTGTAGGCTTATATTATTTATAAAACATTTTTGGCAGAGGTTGAGATTTAAGGAAAATGATTTGATCCAAAGTTTATTTCCATACATATAATAATGAACTCAGCTATGATGGAATGCTAATATATTTATGAAGTATGTAGTTGTATCTTAAAGCCATTTCAAAGAAGCACTGTAACATAGTAGAAATAATCTGGTACCTGAGTTGAAATAAGCTATTAGTTCCTTATACTACTAATGAGGCTAGAATGCTGAATTTCCCCTTAAAATATATAGTATTCTTATTTAATTTCAAGATGTTTTCTTCTCACTTTCATTTTGTCTAATCTGTGACAAATCTACAGAGCCAGAGACCTAGTTCATGTTATTTTAAACATTACCATCTTATATTTCCTGCATTGATATCCTTAGAGTTCTATTTGTGTCGTTGAGTTCAGAAAAGAAGTAAGTCCCTGTGACCCCTGAACAATTTGTACCCAGATGAAAAAAAATTAAAAATAAAAAAAGGAATCCAAGTTTGTGCTCAGCTTACATGACCCTGAGAAAATTATTTAGATTTGTTTAGTTATCTGTCTACTTAATTTTATGTCTTTTTATAGACATTATTTTGTGACAGTGTTAGAATTGTATTATAATTATGACTTTTAGCTCTTTCGAGTTATTATTTCAGATATGCACACCTACATGAAAGGCTGCTAAATATATTATGAATTGGTACAATCAAGGTTACACTATCATGTTGTAGTCTTTGAAGAAAAATACCAATTTATTTTAGCTTAGCATCCAAGAAATATTAGGATACATATTCTCACATTGATATTTTCTCTTATTTTAATATAAGCACACATATATACAACCCATATTTTAATGGATCTCATAAATTAGCTAGCTGAAGTAGAAGAGAAAAATAATAAAAACTAGATATTATGCTGGCAAGACACTCCAAATGTGAAGCTATTTTTGTTTAAACGAGAGGTATTTAACTGGATTGGTGTTTGAAATTTCTTTTCTTCTATCAGTTCCTTAAGTATGAATTTGATTTAAAATATGTAATAATATATATGAACATTAGTTCTGGGCAGATGACTATGCTTAGCATATCTTTGAGATATTTTGAGATAATTTCTCCTGCAGTCTGCATTGCCTGACACATCTCTTTGAAATTTTTTCTGAAAGAAAAATTTTATGCCTCACACAAAAAAACTGTTTTTGATTTATCATTTCTTATTTTGCAGAATCTTGTTTGAGATCAAAATTTTGAGTAACTTGGAGCTTAACTTTAAAATATTCTCTGTGAAGTATTTGAGTCATAAAGGCTAATGTGAGAGTATTGTTTTCAGCTATATTTCAGATTTATAAGTGTATTTTTTTTAAATCACAGAAATCTTAAAGGACTTTTAAAATAATATTTGATTTCAAATTATGGGACTTTAAAAAAAGATTTCATTAGTTATATCTAATTATATAGTTACAGTTATTGGTAATCTGTCTAAACATAGGGATGTGAATCATCTCTATTCCCACAACATATATTCCGACAGGCTACTGAGACTGTTTTATGTTCATTGTAATTTAATTTATGATGTTGATTATTTAATTCAGTTACTTTAGTTGAAATGTGACAGAGTCTGATAATTCTTGTTTTCACAAATTGTAGCTATAAATTTTACCTTAATTTTATTTTAAAAGCTCTATCTATAGAAATACTAATCACATTTTGAATTGCTTTACTATGCCACAAATAGGGAGACATTTAATCACTTTAAAATAAAGTGTAACCATCTGTATCTTCTGTGTGAAGCTCATTGCTACCTGAGACTAGCATCAATGTTTTTTTCTATTCCAAAGGAAAATTAAACAAAATATTTGGGTTATTTTCCAAATAGTTGTTGTTTGGTAATTACTTTCATAGCACACAGGTTTGAAAATAAAGTTCAAAATATAGATAATAAATAAACTACAATCAATTCTATTATCCATGGTAGTTATGCATTGTAAAATCTCTAAAAACACTGAATTAGCAAACATTGAATCGTTGCTCCTAGAGAACAGGATTTATCGATTGATTATAATCTTAAATCATAAAACAACACATCCTGGTAGATTTTATTTCATTTTACAAAGAGAAAACACAGATCCAGAAGTAAATTACTTTTCTGAGGTCTCCCACTAACAGGTGCCAGAGTTGGGATTTGTGATTCGAACCCCATCCAACTAACCCTAGAGTGAGAGCTTCTTGCACAACACTACACTGCCCCCTACCATCCTTTGGCAGCATCTGTATGAGAGCAGTGCAATTCAGGTAGGAACATGGCGCTGGGCAAATCAAACCCTCCACCTCCTTTGCTCTATGCATGTCAGCGAATTACCCTGAAGCAGTTGGGGTATTGATTTAGGGGTTACAAATAAATTTTAGCCACTAGGCAAACTGGAATATACAGCATCTGTGAATAATGAGTATTGATTGACTCTTCTTTTTGGTATTCCTTCCTAGGTTATACAAATAAAAATACTTGTATTTAGGAAAATATAAGGAACTCTTGGGGCCAAGATGGCAGAGCAGCATAGAAGTTCTCTGCTATTGTCATCCCCAAAATGCAACTAGATCAGCACCAAACCATTTTTCACACCTAGAAAATTGATCTGAGGATTAACACAACAGTTTGCATAACTTGAGCCACAGAACTCCACAGGTATGCAGTGTGGAGAGGTGAACTGTGGAGAGAGAAGCTGCAGAGGGTAGGGAGCTGTTTTTGCAGAAAAAAGACAGAGAAAATGGGAAGAGTACAGGAAAAGCACTCCCCCAAAAAGTAGCTGGAGAGAGAGAGAGAAAGAGTGGAAACACCCACAAGTGATTGAACAAGAAAGGGTGAAAGGAGAAAGGAAAGGGGAGAGCACAGTCACAAATTCTATAGCTTAATACCTGGCAGTGCTCTGGTGGGAAGGATGAATCCCCAGGAGCAGTGAGGTCCAAAGGGTCCATGGGCCACATGGGAAGAAGTGGTTCCCCTGCTGGGAAGGCATTTGTTAGAGTCCTTGTGGCCGTCCCACAGATCCTAGTGGGCCCTGGAGAACAGCCATGTTTGCTGGTATTGAAACAAAGACACTAGGGTGCAGTGAAACCTGGTGCTGGTTGTGTGTTGTGATTTACCATAATCTCTGAACCTCTGCTGCTACATGCTCACGTGAACTTTTTCTGTGGCAAGCCAGCACCTGGCCACAATCTCTGAGTCTCTACAGCAACACCATCATGTGAGCATTCCCTGGGGGCAAGCCAGTACCCAGCAATTGCCCAGCAAGATCCTCCCCCACAGGGTTGGAGTGGGTCCAAACCCCAGAGCCCTCAGAAGTGAGGGGTTTGGAAACACAGTACCATGGGGCACCTGGGTGGCTAGTTGGTTGAGTGTCCGACTTTGGCTCAGGTTATGATCTCATGGTTTGTGGGTTCAAGCCCCACATCAGGATCTGTGCTGACAGCTCAGAGGCTGGAGCCTGCTTCTGATTCTGTGTCTCCCTCTCTCTCTCTGCCCCACCCCCAATCATGCTCTGTCTCTCAAAAAAAAAGTAAATGTTAAAAAAAATTAAAAAGGAAACACAGCCCATCTGAGATAAAATTCATGAAGGCGGTGCCACCTGGCAGGCTGATGACTTGGACACAGACAGTGTAGAAGTGGGGAGTAGATGGAAGCCGGAAACAAAGAAGGGATGCTTGATTGCTTGACGGTGAGAGTGCAGAGTTCTGGCACTAGAGACTGGGAAACTGAGTGATGCTATTTTCACCTCTCCCACACATGTGCATATATGCACACACGTGCCACAATGATCCACCCCAGTAAGCTAAGCAGTGCCACCTAGTGGAGAATGGAGCCATTACACCAAGCCCTGTCCAGTTGCGCCAAACAAGCCCTAGAGGACCACCACAAGTCTCTCTGCCTGCTTAGTGTACAGACTATAAAGTGCTTCATAGTTTGACTTCTAGGGGAAACTAGATATAATTTCCTTTGGATTTCTTTCTGTTCACTGGTTATCTATTCTTTTTTCTTTCCTTAGTCCTGGATACAGAAAGAGGAAAAAAATTGTTTTTATTTTCTGTTTTTGTAAAAAAATTTGTAAATTTTTTATTATATTTTTTTATTTTTTTGTAAGTTTTAAAATTCTATTTTACTTTTTTCATTTAATCTTATTCTATTTTATTGGATACATTTTTAAAAATTTTAAAACTTTTTCTTACTTTTTTCTCCTTTTTTTCTTTTCTTTTATTTCCCTTTATTCTCTATTCTAGCAAGCTTCTTTCAACAACCAACAAGCAAGAAATTTTAAGGGGGACTCTCTGAGAGGAAAAAAGATGAAACAAAAGAAAAAAGATCAAAACACAACTAGGATCTCGCTTACTTTATTTGATTTTTTGCGTTGTTTTTAATTTTTTATTTTCTATTTTCTGTTTTCTTTTTCTTCCTCCAAAATGAGGAAATGAAGGAATTCACCACAAAAGAAAGAACAGGAAGAAATGACAACCAGGGACTTAATCAACACATATATAAGCAAGATGTCTGAACTAGGATTTGAATCACGATAATAAGAATACTAACTAGGGTTGAGAAAGCATAGAATCCCTTTCTGTAGAGGTAAAAGAAGTAAAATCTAGTCAGGATGAAATTAAAAATGCATAACTGAGATGCAATCTTGAATGATTACTACAGTGGCAAGGATGGATGAATCAGAGCAGCGAATCAGCAATATGGAAGACAAAATTATGGAGAATAATGAAGCAGAAAAAAAGAGGGAAACTAAAGCAAAAGAGCACCATATAAGAATTAGAGAACTCAGTGACTCATTAAAAAAGGAATAACATCTGAATCATAGGAGTTCCAGAAGATGAAGAGAGAGAAAAAGGGGCAGAAGGTTTATGTGAGCAAATCATAGCAGAAAAACTACCTAATGTGGGGAAAGATACAGACATCAAAATCCAAGAAGCACAGAGAACTCTCATTAGATTCAACAAAAACCGACCATCAACAAGACATACAATAGTCAAATTCAGAAAAAAAACAGACAAGGAAAGAATTATGAAAACAGCAAGGCTGTCATTCAAAATAGAAGGAGAGATAAAAAGTTTCCCAAGCAAAAATTAAAGGAGATTGTGATCACTAAACCAGCCCTGCAAGAAGCTTAACGGGGACTCTCTGAGAGGAGAAAAGATGGGAAAAAAAAGACCAAAAGCAACAAAGACTAGAAAGGACCAGAAAACACCACCAGAAACTCCAACTCTATGGGCAACACAATGGCAATAAATTCTTATCTTTCAATACTCCCTCTAAATGTTAATGGACTAAATGCTCCTTCAATCGAAAGACATAGAATGTCTATGTCTAACAGAATGGATGATAAGAAAACAAGATCTATTTATATGCTGTTTACAAGAGGCCCATTTTAGACCTAAAGACACCTTCAGATTGAAAGTAAGGGGATAGAGAACCATCTACCATGCTAATGGTCACCAAAGGAAAGCCAGAGTAGCCGTACTTATATCATACTATCTAGGTTTTAAAATAAAGACTATAACAGGAGATGAAGAAGGGCATTATATCATAATTAAGGGATCTTTTCACCAAGAAGATCTAACAATTGTAAATGTTTATGCCCCAATGTGGCAGCAGCCAAATATATAAATCAATTAATTACAAACATACAGAAACTCATTGATAATAATCCCATAATAGTAGGGAACTTCAACACCCCACTTACAACAACAGACAGATCATCTAAGCAGAAAATCAACAAAGAAACAATGGCTTTGAATGACACGCTAGACTGGATGGACTTAACAGATATATTCAGAACATTTCATCCCAAAGTAGTGAAATACACATTCTTCTTGAGTGCACACGGAACATTCTCCAGAATAGATCACATACTGGGAGACAAATCAGCCCTCAACAAGTACAAAAATATCGAGATCATACTGTGCATATTTTCAGACCACAATGCTATGAAACTCAAAATCAACCACAAGAAAAAATGTGGAAAGTCAGTGAATTCTTGGATAGTAAATAACGTAAGGGAAAGGAAGCAAAAAATAATATAGAAACAGGGAGGAGGACAAAACTTAAAGGACTCTTCAATAGAGAGAACAAAGTGAGAGTTGTTGGAGGGTTAGTGGGTAGGGGGATAACCTAAATGGGAGAAGGGGCATTAAGGAAGACACTTGTTGGAATGGTGTTATATGTAGGGAATGAATCACTGGATTCTACTCCTGATATCATCATTGCACTATATGCTAACTTGGATGTAAATTTTAAAAAATTTAAATAAAATAAAATAAATAATTTAAAATAATGTTAATTTGACAGTCAGAAAAATTAAAGCAAGAGGCAATAAAGGGAAATAATAAAATTAATTCTCAGAATAGCATTAAACACCCGTACACACACACACACACACAAAATCAATGTAGTCACAGTAAATATAATGATAATTTTGGAATGGTTCATAGGATTTCTCTGAGAATAATTGAGATAATTTCAGGGCTTCATTAATTTTTACTTTTATTATTGAAATTTTGGGGCAACAGATATAAAATATTTGCACTAAATATGTGCACTAAATATCTGTATTGTGCCACACAAGATGTCCTTGATGTTCACTATTTCATTTAATACTTGAGGCAAAACTTTGAAGCAAGCATAGCTATCGTTCAGTTAGGCAAACAGTTTCATACAAGTTAAATAACTTTTCTAAGATAAAAACAAAAAAAACTAGAATGTGTCTGAGTGAGAATCCCGAAAGCAGTTGCTCACAACTCCAAAGCTCATGGTCTCTGCAGTCCACCACAGCTCCCTGGAGAAAATACTTTATGGGACATATCGCTTTTAATTAGATTTGTGTGTTTAACTGAATGTCCAATTTGCTTGAGTGAACATTCTGTGAAAGTATAACTGGCCGTCTGGCCCAATATTGTATCTCTGGTTCCTAGTAGCGTGTCTGCCACACATTAACAAGTTGTAAATATTTGTTGATGTTATACATGAAAACAAATGGATTAATGATATCCTAGTTATAAAAATTAGCTTCCAAAAATTTTTAGATAACTATATTATTCAGCTCAATTTTTTGTTGCTTTTTTTTTTTTTTCATTTTTGTTTGGGCTATGTACACTGTGCCAAAACTGAAAACCTAAATTTTATAATTAATGACTGCTCGTGTTACTTTCAGGTTTTTAGGATATTTCTGTATGCAGCACGGGGTTCTCTTTTGAACCATTTCCTGCCATTACTGTGCTCATTGATGACTCTTTATTCTACCTTCTAAGTCTACATTGTTGGCAAAGCTCTGGCTGAACACTGTGCCCATTCTTAAACAGCCATCTGCATGTGCCCAAGAAAAATAGCAAAGAACAGAAAAAACCCTGTCAGGCTCTTATTCTTTGCCAATTTCTTCATTCAGTTTTACTGTGTCCTATGAGTGCTAATATAAAATGGGTATTCTGATAGCTTCACTTCTCCTCAATGGTTTGTGTTTTAAAGAAGCAGGAAGAACAGAGGCACAGAAAAAAGGAAACAGCTAGAGCTGTCATTACAAAATACTGGATTAATATATATTATTATGAGATGTATGAGGGCAAAAAAATACTCTACAGAACATATTTTAATACATGTATCTGTAAATATATATAGTCATACTCAGGCTTAAATTTTGTTGTAAATACTTAGACATATGTAGAAATATCATAGAGAATAAATACAATCACTTAAATTCAGAGAAGTTGACATAGGAAAACTCTAAAAGAAGGAAAATTTGCTAAACAGTTTCTTACGTGAATGTGTTTGACTAAAACGCTACATATATTGATTAAGTTTAGAGCAAAAACAATGTTATGTACATAGTATTATCTTTATAATTAATAATTTTTTTCTTGTAATTCATCTATTAAGCACATGGCTACTAAGACATTCTTAGAAACATGTAGATTTTTTGTTTGTTACTGTTTTTGTTACATTTTAAAGAAAAGCATGTTTTGAGAGAGAGGATTCTGCTAGCGATGTCTTTTCATTTAGGCTTTCTGGCTCTATGTATTAAAGATAAAGTTTCTTAGAATGAACACTTTAATAACTGGAAAAATCCTTGTTACTCGTAGGTGTAATGTTTTCAAATATGTCCCTTAGAGATGCACGTTCTTCAGGAGTGCCTCAGGGAAAAAGCTGAAGGTGACGAAGGAGAAACCAAACAGACAATCTTGTATTGGTTTATAGTTCGGTATTTTAAATAAGAGTTTATGGGGCACCTGGGTGGCTCAGTTGGTTGAGCATCCAACTTTGGCTCAGATGATGAACTCACTGCTCATGAGTTCGAGCCCCAAGTCAGGCTCTATACTGACAGCTTACAAGCTGTAGCCTGGAGCCTGCTTCAGATTCTGTCTCCGTCTCCCCTGCTCCCACTCTGTGTCTCTCTCTCTCAAAAAAAAAAAAAAAAAAAAAAAAGAAAAAGAAAAGAGTTATGTGCTTAGGGGCACCTGGGTGCCACAGCTGGCTAAGCATTTGACTTCAGCTCAGGTCTTGATCTCACATTTTGTGAGTTTGAGCCTCACATTGGGCACCATGCTGAGAATGCAGAGCCTGCTTGGGATTCTCATTCTCTCTCTCTCTCTCTCTCTCTCTCTGTCTCTCTTCTCGTCCCCGTGTGTGCTCTCTTTTTCCTCTCTCTCTCTCTCTTTCAGAATAAATAAACTTAAAAAAAGAGTTTATGTGCTTAAAGGAATCTGTGCTAACAAAAGATGTGAGAGTCATTTATCTAGCCTAGCTTCCTTAGCACTAGATCAAACACCTGTAGAATGCTAACAAGTACATAGTCTGGTAGATTACAAAGAATTTATGTTGGACACTATTTGGGGGAAATATTCTTACATGTATTTTGTGGAGCACATGATTTGCAAGGATTCTAAACAGGATCCTCTCCTAATTTTCTTCATGAGACCTAAAATCCATACAGCACTGAATCTGACCAGTAATGTCGGTTTACTTTTTCATCTTGTGCCAGCGCGATGCCTGGCACATAATAGGATTTCAACCAGTATTTGTTAACAGAACAAGTACTTGCAGAAAGCATTTCTACACAGCAGATGTTCCAAGCCACATGAAATCTTTGGTCAGAGAATGCTTATTTCCTTACCATGTTTTTGTTTTTCATTTTTTTTTCCCACAAAGGAGAAGAAAGCTCAGGTCCTTTTCTCAAAGGAGAAATAACACAGAAATAACACTTATGGGCCATTTTTATACCATCTCACTCTATTCTCCCTTTAGGATGCTGAGTGGCTTATCTTATTTCTGAGTTTCACCTCTATTGGTTCCATTTTCAAAGTAACCATTGCTATCAGTGTGTTCTTACTGTATTTCCCTTTCACCTTCGAAGTGTCCTCTCCTCCTCTGATGTTTATCCTCTGGCCAAAACTTCCAGGTTGGGTGGAGAGGTGAGTGTGTTATGATGGAAGAGTGTTAAGTCATTCTTCGTCCTCTCTACCTGAATTAAATCAGGGTTGTGAGAGTCTGGTGGTCTGAGTCGCAAGTAGGATAGAAGGCTCCATCATATTTTCTACTCTAGCTTTACAAGTAAGAATTGATAACTGTGTATGAATTCCCATTTGAATGCTTTTGTCAGTTATCATTTGATCAGAACTTGAAAGGGGGAAAGAATGATTAATCAGCATGTTCAGACTACAAATATTATGTAATACTATCTCATACTTATTTAATGTATGTCAGATTCTTCTAAGAATTTTACATGAATTAATACATTTAGTCCCCACAGTAGCCATTTGAAGTATCAAGGATTGAGATGAGAAAACAGAGGCACAAAGACATCAGGTAACTTGTCTACAGTCACAGGGCTAGTTAAGTGGCAAAGAAAGATCTAGGTATCCCAGATTCAGAATACCTTAAACATCATGTTATACTGTTTCTCTAACATTATCTGGCCTTGTCTATGCACCTGCAATTAACTAGAAGTATCTTGAATTAGAAGTCTGAAGACCTGGGGCTAATTTGCTATGTATTTGACTTCCTGATCTCACAGTTAATGAGTTCGAGTCCCTCATTGGGGGTGAGCACGAGCCCAGCATCAGGTAAGCTCAAGTCTTGCTTCCCTCATTTTCTCTCTGCTCCTTGTGAGATTCTCTTTCTCTGCCCCTCATTCAGTTGCTCTCTCTTTCTCTCTCTCAAACAAAAAAACAAGTCTGAAGATCTGGGCTCTGGTTTCTTTGAATCTACTATGACCTTGGAATTTTATTGTCAGTTGTAATGCTACACTTTTCTACAGGTTGAAAAAAAGTGCTGGTTTAATGGGAAGGAAATGATGAATTTGGCTTGAGATATATTTAATATAATGGCATAATGGTAGAATTCAACTGAATTGCAAACTTACATTGGGGACATGGGCTAGAATTCTTTTTTTGAAATAGATCTTTTGGAGTCATTTTGCTAAAAATGAAAACAGATAAAATTCTTCATTTATAAAAGAAATGGCAATTTGCAAGACTTTTTCTTTCACATCCAATGTCACATGTGCAAGTTATTCTGATTTCTATTTTATAGAATTTAGAAGACAAGCTCAAAAAGGGTAAATCAGTAGTGTAAGGCCACAAGTTTATGCTTACTCTCTCTAATTAGGGTCAGATAAAAAGCTTGGGTGATATTATATTTTAATTTAATATAATTTAATGTTTTATTGTTCTTATAAGTGAAATATTCTTTGACACAAAAATGGAGTGGGAGCTATATATGATAGAAAATTGTATAGCCATATAAAATTATAATAAGAAATATAAAAACATGAAGAAAGTTGCTTCTTTAGCCATTCACTCACATAAGCATACTTACTTTGAATCACAAATTTAGCTATCAATATGTTTTTTCACTTTTACAGGGAAGAATACGCATAAGTGCTTTCTGCATAAAAGCTGTCAGATTCCAGTGCATTCTTTATTTCAATGGTATTATATTAATGGTAATAGCTAACACTGATTGCGGTTTATGTGACAGGCTCTGTGGTTATTGTTTTACATACATCCTTGCACTTCCATCTTTAGACAAATTTTATAAAGTAGCTTCCATGCTGGCCGGCTGGGGTCAGAATTACCAGGTCACTAAGAGTTTGAGAAACTAACAACCAAACTACATGGCTCTTCTCTGTCAATAAATTTTAGGTGATTCTGGGCAACTGATGTCACCTCTCTGGACCCCATTTTCTTATCTCTGAAGGGGGAATAGTAATTGAGTTTGTAAGATTGATTGTTTTGAAGATGTGAACATTGCCTGGCAAAGAGTATCCTTCTGTAAGTATAAGCTACAAATGTCACTTTAAATATGAAGAAAGCGAGGCTTAGGAGAGATGAGTGTCCAAAGCTAGCTACTGTAATGAATCTGTGTTTGAGGCATTCCTTAAAATAAATGTCCTTTCCAGCCTTCTAGGCCTTGATAGTTGGCTCGTTTGGATGCTTACCTTTTCATCCTCTCTAGTAAGGTCTGGTGTCCCTATCTATCAGTTCATTTTCTGTCTGCAGTGAGACTACTAGCCTTCCCTACAGGTTTGGAAATCCTTAACCTTACCCCACAGACCTTGAATAGCCACAACAACAATCACAGCACTAATTGTGTGATTTCTCTGGGAAAGATAATATATGAAATGCTTTTTATATTTTTATTTCATGATTATTATATTCATTTTGAAGATGTGGAATCTGAGATACAAAGTATTAGTAACTTGTCATAGGCCACATAGCTTCTACATTCCAGTTGGGATTTGAACTCAGATCTTCTGCATCTTGAGGCAAATATGTTAGCCTCTGTATTATAGACCTACCCTGGAAAACTATATAAGCTGCTCAGACAGCTTATATAACATGGTCGTCAATGTCAAAATAGAGAGCAGGCCATTAGGAAGTAAGGAACATCAGCATTCCTTAGAAGTGCTGAAAAGCAGAGCACTAACAGATATGCTAAATCTGCACAACACTAAAGTAATAACTCAGCTAATGGAAAACATGAAACCATTAGATAATATAATAATGGGTTTGGAGAAAAGTTAGAAAAATGCATTCTTAGGAATTTTTGTGAATTTTGGTTAGATCTGAAGGTTGATACAGTATTCAGCAGAATACTCCTTCCTTGCTATTTAGTATGCAGCGGTTTGCAAATTATTAGTTTTCTTTGCTGATGCTTCTAATTTAGTTGCATTTCTTAGCTTGTTATGTTAAAGCACCTTTCCAGAGAATAACTCTTTGTGAAAACACTAGCCGAATTAAAGTAACTGGGTTCTACTCCTGGTTCTGATATTTTCCAAGGTTTGACCTCAGACCAAATACACATTCTCTGGGCCATTAGTACATTTTTCTCTAAAATAATGGAATTGGAAGTAATTACCAAGGCACCTGGATTTTTCAGTCTACATCTGGTGTTCCATTACTTTATAAATCTTTAAAAGTGATAACTTAAAAAAAAATTTTGTAATGTTTATTTTTAAGAGACACAGAGACAGAGCATGAGTAGGAGAGGGGCAGAGAGAGAGAGGGAGACACTGAATCCGAAGCAGGCTCCAGGTTCTGAGCCATCAGCACAGAGCTTGACTCAGGGCTTGAACCCATGAACTGTGAGATCATGACCTGAGCTGAAGTCAGACGCTTGAACAACTGAGTCACCCAGGAGACCCAAAAG
Source organism: Panthera onca (assembly GCF_046562875.1). Classification (NCBI taxonomy): domain Eukaryota; kingdom Metazoa; phylum Chordata; class Mammalia; order Carnivora; family Felidae; genus Panthera; species Panthera onca. The sequence goes on from NC_138342.1 coordinate 50,757,714, forward strand.
AGATAACTTTTTAATGGATATATGTAGGAGGCACCATTTGTTTTCATTCCAGTACTCATCAGCTTTCTTTGGATAATATGTTGATTTTTCCCTGATAGGCCATCTCTGCTTCCACCCTTACACTAAGCTCAATTATTTTCATTAGATCTAGGGTTATGGTATGGCTCGAACTGGGCCCTTTTAACATTGTGTTACTCGACCACAGTGACTCATTGTGTTTTACTTTTGTATATGATAATGACGATACCGGAAAGGCTGCAGCAATGGCAACAATGAAGAGACAGTTCTGGCCATGGGGCATTGGACCTGGCACTCACCAATTGACTTGGTATTTTTGTTACAATTTATTATCCTATAAAGCTCAGTATTTTTTTTCCATTTCTGTTCACACCCGAAGCAAGAAAATTTGGATGTGCAGTGTTTCTAATAGGGCCACTTCACCAATGCTGGAGACAAGAAAACTGAAGTTAAGCAAATAATAATAAAAAAGAGGTAACATTTATTGGGCACTTACATGTGCTAGGCAATGTTCTCAACACATTACATGTATTATCTTACTGTATTTAAAAGTAATAAAGTAATATGGTTCTTCTAGTTCCACCAAGTGGACATAATTACTCTGCTTATTAACTTTGGCTTTTTGAGCCAGAAGAAGAAATGGAATATAATCAGTAATGTATTTGCCATAAAGGCACATGACTTAATGAGGAAAAGGAGAGCCATATTGTGTCTTAAGAATGAATAGTAAGTGTGATGCATTAAAAGAAAATAAAGAATGAAAAAGTAAGTTGAGTTCAAAATGTGAAGGTGTAAATTAAGGAGTTTAGATTTCATTCTGTAAGAAAAAAAGAAACCAACATAACTTTTTAAGCAGCATTCTAGCATTACAGCATTTGGGGAGGGAGGGAACCCATTGCAAGAAGTGTGCAGATTTGCCTGGGATGGACTGCTTCCAATTTGTCTTCAGGATAATGGAGTTAGCAGCTTGTTCTATCTTACTGTTTGCTTTAGAAGTTAGGCAAAAGAGAAACAAAAATTAAATTCAAATAGTGCTATAAAATATGTATTATTATTATTAAAATGAAGGATTTAGAAAGTTATGGGACTTACCTTAGTCTTGTGATTGTCAATGGTAATGAAAGTGAACTTTGCTCAAGATTGAAAAACATTATAATAAAGGTAAAGCTTTCCTTTCTTCAGTTAACCTTAATGAGGGAAACTGGACAGGAACTGTTTTAAAAAGATGCAAGAGTTTATAGTTGATGCTTTTTGTATGTTCTGTTAAGAAAGGAAAACAAAGCATCAGAATCGGTGTTACAAATCTGGTTAGGAGAGGGGCTAAAAGAGACATACTGACTGGTAAGATAAATAACGGTGACATTGATCAATTTATTGCCTCTCAGCTGTGCTATTTCTCCTTTGTGAGTTGAAATAATGTTAAGTTTTATCAGTAAAGTGCTTTGCCGGTAGAGATGCTGGAGGAGGAAGGGGCTTTCTCTTCCTGGTTCTGATGTGTTCCCCTTAGCTTGTAGCTTCTGTAGCTCCTGGCTCTGAAGTACAAGGCAGCCAGCAGCACTCAGCAACAAGCAGTTTTCCCTGGCATCCTTTTTGTTTGGTTCACAGCAAATTCTGAGAAGTGGCACCTCCCTGTGAGTGTCTTTGCCAGATACCCAGAGGACAGGTTCCTAGCAAATTCCAGAGCCCTGCACCAGCACAATGTCTCTGTCGTTGTGAGTCATGGCCATGCCTTCTCCAAGAGATCTGGATTCTGGCCCTGGCTGTGGGTCAGGGCAAGTAAGGAGGGAACACTACCCTGGGTGCTTTCTCTCAACCATTTGGGTAATAATTGTCTTAATCAGTCCAGGCTGTTTTGACAGACTATCATAGCTTGGGTGGCTTAATCAAGAGTGATTTTGTTTCTCCCAGTTCTAGAAGCTGGAAGTTTGAAATCAGGGTGCCAGCATGGTCAGGTTATGGCAAGGGCCTTCTTCCAGGTTGCCGGCTGATGACTTCTCCTTGCACCCATACCTGGCAGAGAGCAGAGAGGAGAAGCAAGCTTTCTCATGATTCTCATAAGGCACAAATTCCATTCATAAAACTTCACCCTCATGATCTCATCTAATTACCTCCCAAAGTCCCTACATCCTAATACCATCACATTGGGTGGTAAGGTTCTAACATAAGAGTTTGGGGGGAACTTGGGGGAAAACATTTAGTCCATAACAGTGGTTATTATGTATTATATGATATTATCTTTGCTATTATATTATTCATTGTATCTGTGACTCCTATGTTATTCACAATTCTCTTTATGTCTTATTAGCTAATCCCTTGTTATTCCAATCTCTTGCTACAATCAATAATTGTTTATGTTAATTTTTTTTCTGTTCAAATTACTGTGTTTTTATCTCCTAAATGAACTCTGATAAAGTAGATAAATGGGATAAAATGGTTATTTGTATTAAAGAGATAAATAATGTATAACTCTTTGCAGCTTCTGATTACTATAAAAATTTTGCTTTAAAAAATTTTTTTTAAAAAGGTAAAGCTTAGATTTAAAATATATTGCTTTGCACTTTGTTCAACTTATTTTATATTGCAGATTTTATATCTATGTTATGGAGTAAGTAGCTAACTGATGTAACTAACTTATATGGAATAAAAACTAACAGCTAAGCAATCATACCCACGCCTTACCAATTTGTAAGCAACTTATTAAGTTGCTTATTAAGGAAGCAACTAGCACTGCTCCCAATTTTTCTGAATGACTTTTATATGAATCGTTAAAGATAAGTTACTCTACTGTGCTTTCGAGGTATACTCAATACCAATTCAAGTTATCTAAACAGAGCTCCCTATATGCCATTCTAAAAAGTGACTTTTTTTTTTTTATACCATAGCACTTTTCCATTTACTGTTTTATTTTATTCTAAGTGTTTATTTTTGTTCTGGTATGATAACCACCTAGTGGAGGTTTTCTTCAATAAGAAGAGGAACCAAAAATTGGGCCATTATAAAAACTCTTGGGGCTGAAAGAAGGAGAATGAGACACAATGATTGCAAATTGGACGGTTTCATGATTGGCTTTCATTGGTGAACAACTTAAAACATTTTTTTGTTACAAACACTGAAATCATGTGAAAATTAAACATTCAATAACAGTAATAATTTGATATAGCTTGTATTTAAGTATGAGAAGTCAGGAATAATATAGAAAATTCCTATGAAAAGTAAAAAAAAAATTGTATTTGATTACTTTGGGTTCTTTCCAATACTAAGTACTTTAAGTCTATAATGCCTTTAGTTCTTATTTATAATATTATTCCTTTTTAATTTCTTATTATGAGTTGCTATGCAGATGCATGTGAAGTTATACATAATTATACCTTGTAGTGATTCTAATATGTAATGTAAAAATTAAAAGCCATTATATATTTTTAGAATTCCAAATATGGATTATTTAAACATACTAATTTATAAAATCTTAATATTGTACATACATTTTAGAATTATTTTTTTCTTTTAAAAATGTGACTTTCAAAAGCATTATCTATTCTGATACCTTTCTAGTGAAATCAAAATAGTGTAACATATGCAGACATGTTAATACATAAGTGCTGAAAATTGCAGTGGAATAAATGAGTTTGAATTCATTGTCATCTCTAGCCAAATTCTTCACATCTAACCTAATATAAAGAGGCTATAAAATGTAATATTCTTTAATTCTCCATATTTCAGCTTTAGCAACCTACATGTGGAGAAACATCTAATATTAGCTTTTCTGTTTACTGTGTAGTTGGTTGCTGTTTTTTAAAATAAGAATTGTAACTGCATTTTCTTTTGGCTTCAATTGAAATACTATGAAATGTTTTCATAAGCTCCCATTTAAAAGTATTTTCTTATTGCGTAATTGCAATATAATGGCCTGCAATTGCATTAAGCATTTGGAATGAATAGGAAAGAATCGAGTGAAAGCAAAATGAATCCATTAAGTCTTTGTGGAATAGAGACAGGTCAATAGACAGAAGCCCTAACTGAAAACATGTATTCATGTAACTATATGACATGTTCATTCCTAAACTTTCTAGGTAAGGCCAAAAGTGAGGTTATCTTTATACAACCTAAAAGATTATCCCCAGATTTCATGGGGGGATAAATGTTTGTCATGGTAGTCCCCTAGAAGGAGGTTATGATATCCTTCTATAGTGTGACTCTGTTGGTATAATAGACTGGAGGGAGATGAGAATAAAGTCATGGAGATACTTGTGAATCCAGAAATCGACCCTGCCATCAGAGATCAATCCATACAACCCTTGATCAGATATAATCTAGTTTGAGTATGTCATTCAGATAGGATAGAGGAATGGAAGAGAATAGGGGAAATTTCACTCATGCCTTTGGAAAAAGACAAGAAAAAATATTTTAAAATTCTCTGATTGTTCTTCATTAAAATGGTAAAAAGAATACTATCTTGTAATGTCATGTTAACCAGGTATTAAATACCTTATCCCAGTTTCGGCACAGTTGAAGTTTCTTCATTTAAGCCTTCATTCCCTCAAGGCCAACATTTTAATTTTTCATTAAACATTTTGGTCAGATTCTGGGTTTTGAGGGGTTCTAGTGCCACAATTTCTCCTGGAGTTTTTTTTTTATATTTTAGTGTTTAGGCAACCCTAGATTGTTGACTTAAAACAAACTTGTTTAACCACCCCACATGGAAATAGTTAGCAACTACTTTCAATATATGTCATTTCCTATCTCCAAATTATTTGGTAACCCTGGTAATGGTAACCAGTTATATAACTATTTGGGACCAATATATATAGGTAAATGACTATACCCACCACATCCAAGTTGTTTACCATGTGAAAAAATGATACGGCTCTTCTTGCATCATATATTTTCTGGACTCAGATAGATATTATAAAAACCTAGCAAGGATATACTCATTACTTTTCTTTCATGATCTCTCTATATAAAATTGGAAATATAACATTTGTCAGTAGCCTGTATTTTCATTTTTAGTCTTTTGCACAGAAAATACAAGATTGAATTTGCCTGGACATTTAAGCATTTTTCATATCAAAATGTCCATTTTTTGGTGGTTTTTAAGTTTCTTTAGACCTTCTCCAAAGCTCTCATTTTTAGTGTTAAATGTAAGTAGACAATTTTTATTTAAGAAATACTTATTGGTGAACACAATATGGTATGTCCTATAGGGATATAATACTGAATAAGATGTAATCTTCATCCTTATAAACATTGGATATAAAGGTAAGTGTATTTTAGGGCACCTGAGTAGCTCAGTCGGTCGAGTTTGACTCTTGGTTTTGGCTCAGGTCATGATGTCGGTTCGTGAGTTCGAGCCCCGCATTGAGCTCTGTGCTGACAGTTTGAAGCCTGCTTGGGATTTTCTCTTTCTCTCTCTGCCCTGCCCGCACTCATGCTCTCTTTCCCTCAAAATAAATAGATAAACTTAAAAAAAAGGTAAATGAATTTTGACCTTTTTTCATTTTGCAAGATACTATTCAAATGTCAATCATTTAAATAATGTTTTTGTAAATATATTAAACTTTTCAAACTCTTTTTAAATGGTGGGCATTTAAAAATATAGACTCTTCTTACTCTGACATAGTCATATGGCATTTTCTCTCATCCAGTTGGTAATATTTGTTATTTTTAGTATCAATTACCATACTTTTATTTTTCATATGCTCCTTGCTTAGTTGGGTTTCAAATCTACCGAAATATTCAATGGAATACACAAGATTAGTGTTTTTCTTAGCTATTCCAAGTTCTTTAGTTATTACATGCATAGTAATAACCACCTTGAAGCGGCTCATTCACTGGAGCCAGCTGCTAGGGTCATGTCCTAAATACAGCTTAAACAGCAGGCTCCAATCTGATGAAACCTGACCGGAAATCGTGGAGCAAACAGAAGCCCAGCGGTTGTTCATATTTAAGATTCAGCAGGCACACAAAGCTGAAAGCACCTCTTTGGCTTTGACATTATCAATAGGTCCAATCCTCCATATGCTGATTCTATCGTAATACATAAAATTGGTTAATTCCCTCTGGAAATTAGCAGGAAAAAAAAAAAAGTCTCTCCTTGAATTGCTCTTGCTTCTTCTTTTGATTGGCTGATGCTATCTTTCCTTTACCTGAGGATAAAAGGAACATTTTTTTTTTCAAAAAGGCTGTCCATTTATAAAACATATGCACACTCTCTGTATGTTTTCAGTGTACAACACGAGAACTGACGTGTGTAAATGAAGTAAGGTACATATTCTCCGAATCTAACTAGAATATGCTTAAAGAATTCATGAAGATTTTTGATTAATCCTTGTAGACATAGCTTTTTTATGACATGTGGTGTTTGACATTCGACTGCCAGGTGCGTTGAAGTGTGGGGTGCAGACTTCTGAATGCTCTAATTATTTCCTCCTTCTCAGGTTCACTGATGTAACATCCTTCTCTACAATAGAGGAGATGACACGGGGGTACACAAACAATACAGGATCCTGATTATGTCACACATCAGTTAAAATGTGATATAACACGGGGACGCCTGGGGGGCTCAGTCGGTTAAGCGTCCCATTTAAGCTCAGGTCATGATCTCACGGTTTATGAGTTCGAGCCCCAGTCGGGCTCCGTGCTGACAGCTCAGAGCCTGGAGCCCGTTTCAGATTCTGTGTCTCCCTCTCTCTCTGCTCCTCCCCTACTCACACCCTGTCTCTGTCTCTCAAAAAATGAATAAACGTTACAAAAAATTTTTTTATAAAAACAAATGTGATATAACACAGGCAACTAATCACATGAGAACTCATCATAGAAACATACAGAGAGAGATCTTTCTATCGTGATAATTCTGAAGGTGACAATTTTGAGATTTGTGGGTTGCTCAGTGTACCCTACAATGGCAACTTCCTCTCGCTTTTGCAAATGTGCTCAGATGATATCTATGAAATGTGCCACAATATATCTAATTACTGCAACCTTTAAAATCAGGATTAAATCAGTCTTGTGATGTAAGTGAACTGATGAATCTCTCCATTTAAAGGAACAATGAAAGAACTACTTTCCGTACAGAATCGTTTAGAAATATGACGAATCCTCTTCTTTTTTTATATATTTTAAACCTAATGCGTATACGTTTCTTATTAATGTATTTGGTGAATGCTATTCCATTTGTCTTTCATACCAGATATACAGTTTTTCATCTCCTTTCCCATCCCCAGGGTAAGAATTGGTACATTTTAAGCTGCCTTGTTCATAATGCCCAACACTGAACCACCAGCCAATTTAGATGTGGGTTTAATGAATGCTCTTGATTAAGATAATGATACTTATCTAGTTACTATTTACAGATCATTTAGCAACAGTGATCACTTTTCCGTTCTCCAGGATACCTTGAGGGTTGTATGCAAATTTGAAAGGTATAAGTGCAATTTTTAAAAACTATTTTGATCTTAACCTTTGTGGTTTGGCTGCCCTCTTCACTGATTCTGGAGCCATTTCCTGGTCTTGGATGTCACCTAAAGTTTATATTAGATGAGTTTACACAGTTTGGAACTCAATTTCCTTCTTGCTGAGCAATTTATTCTTTTATTTTCACTGGTTTTCAATTAGAAACTCATGGCCATAGGGTAGAGAAAATAGAAGTTTCTTTAAGTGGCTCGGACATAAATTTTATCTATTGTCACCATTCCAAGTTGTCATGCTTAGTACAGTAGACAGTGTTCACTGAGGTTGGTTTTAATTTTTTTTTTTTATTAAATAATGGGTTTCTAGTGAACTTATTTCCGTAATACACTTTAACTACCTGCCTCTAGTAATCAAACTTACACATATCACTCTCTTAAAACAATGGTGATGCAAAGTCTAGAATGTGCTATTATTAGTACAATAGCTCATTGTTCAGGTATGATAGAAATAAATCTCAAAAGTAATAAAATACTATTACTGCCATCACTACAATCAGTTGAGTATTAGCTATTATGCATCAAATATTTACTCTGAATCTTATACACATCATTCCAGTTAAGGCAGTCCTTTTATTTATTTATGAGGTAGATATTTACTGTTACTGAGGTAGATATTTACCTAATTTTACAAATAAGCAAATTGAGGTTTAAAAGTTTGAGAAAATTGGCAAATTAAAGCTATTAAATGACAAGCCTGGCATTCAAGTCCAGGTATGAAAAATCCAAATGTAATTCTCTTAGCCTCTGTATTTTACCCTGTATGTGAACATGGGGCAAAGTTTCACATATCTGGTAGCTAAGCTTTAAAATGCATTTTTAGAGAGCCCTAATTATCTAATGCCATTCTTTCTGACTGGCTATTGCTTGAGGGTGACTAGAGGCAACCGTGAGATTTTTGGGAAGTAAAAAAAAATTCTGTCCACACATTTCTTAAACTCAACGCAGTGAGAACTCATTGTCAGAAACAGTAACGTCTGGCTATGCAATCTGAATTCTTCAAATAGCTAATGCAGATTTGGGATTGTAGAGACAGGAGTTTAAAAGAGAACACGGAAACTTCCAGTCTGTTGGAGTTGAAGCTTACCCGAATCAATGTATCCTTTGCTCTAGTAATAATTCACAATTAATATGGATTCCTAATTAAGTTTGAAAAATTAAAATTATGTATAATAGCCTAGCATATGATTTCAATCTTTTCAAAATCAGAATCAATTTCATAGCACCATACCTAGATTGTAGTCAATACTTTTTCATAAAAATCCCCATATACATGTCCCAAATAATTTGAGGACCAGCTTCTGATCTTACTGCAGCATATTATTCACAAGAAAACTACAGATAATTTAAAATGTGTAGTTTCTATACTAAATAGTTAAGGGAATTTCACCCCTTACAGATAATGCCCCAAACTTCCCCCCTAATATATAAGAAACTATTTTCAGAAAAAAATTTTTGTAAGTAAATCTTAAATTTCCATTTATGGAAATTAAGCTTCATTTATGAGGCTCCATGTCTATCTAGTTCCACTCTACCTTTCCCAGGTATATAAAATCTTTCTTCTTAAGAAAAAACTTTTTTTTTTTTTTACCTGATCTGAACTTTGTCAAGAAGATACAGGTTTTAAAAGGGACTTACCTAAAAGCTAAGAGAAAATAAGATAAATAAAAATAATACAATATTGATCAATTTTTAAATAAAACAAACTTCCTGAATAAATACAGTCAGTGAAAAAAATCGTAAATATATGTAAAAGTAAAACTTGTTAGTTTAAAACACACCCAAGATTCCTTCAAAAAAGATAAAATTGACATTATTGGCCATATGGTGTTGGAACTGGATTCAGATCCCGGCTAATACACTACCTAGCCGCTTGACTGCTACCTGGTTACCAATGTTAATTTTCTGTATGATGTCAATTCTCTCAATCACTCTAACATTCATTTTTCTCTTTCTACATCCTTGATTGATATTTTCAAATTGGTTTTGCTCATACACGCAAATACTTTGCTCAGAAGAACCCAGCTGCCATTTTGTTCCACTTCTTTAACAGAGATTTTTAATGAAATGTTTATACTGAAGAAATTAACACTTGTATAAATGTTTACTGGAAAAAAATATATATATATTGGTTTTTAAGTTTTGTTTAAGGAATTGTGTAGTATGTAGACATTTAAATATTATGAACACATATATCAGTAATTTCCTTTGCAATGTTTTCATTGCTTAAGAATGAAATGAAAGTCCTTTTTCCAATGATTCCATGTATTATAGTCATCATAATTTCTCTTTATTTTGATTTTTTCTATTACATCTTTTATTTCATTATTTTATTTGTAATGTGTAACATATAATTTGAGTTGAAGATCCAAAATTTACTTTTTGTTCAAATTGAAATTGATTTAACATCATCTGTGATATCTTCTTCATCATAAGTTAGATTTTAATATGAGAATCTGTTATTGAAAACTTTATGACTTTCCACCATTCTCCATAACAAATGGCTGTAGTTGCATTCATATTTTTCTCTTTCTTTATCTTAATACTCAAAAGGATGTTCCTCTTACTGTATAATGACAATTATGCCATGTGTATTCTGTGGAAGCCTTGTGAATATCACCATAGTTGTGGCTCTTTAACATATTACTTCTTTTTGTTTCCCCCAGATCTTTAATTTTTCTCCCTCTACCTACTCTTTCCCACAAGTACATAAATGCTCCAAAGATTAACAATGCCAGCAAAATAAAAACAAACCACGATCTCCTTTCAACACCCCACTCTAACTACATATTATTGATTTTCACATTGTACCTTCTTTTTACCTGTGACTTATAGCCAAACTTCTTGCAAGAGTTACATTCATCCTTTCTCCTGTCCCTACTTTGTATTATTCTTTATTGTACTGTACTGTTTCGGCCCCTGCTATTTCCTTAAAGCTTTTCTTCCAGAATCACCTATGACATTGAATTGCATTACCACCTTTCCTCTCATTCAGCTTCTGGATTTGTCAAGTTAAGTCCATTGTACTTTCTAAATATCTTTCTGCCTGGATTACTGCAAAAATAAGAGAGATTAATACACAGTAAAACATTCCTGGTGAAATTATGGAGTTGAGAAGCAGGATAGTTTCAAAGAAGGAGGAAAAGGTCTAACATAAGAGAATGATGCAGACTTTGGTATCAGGAAGATTATAGAGTTCTGATTTGATGGCTGCTATTTTATTTGGAGTCACTGTCTTAGGATTGTTGATCAGATTTCAAATTGCTACTGTGCAATGGATAAGAGTGAGAGAGTCCATGAGGGGTTGATAACCTAGAGTATGTTTGCTCTCTATTGTTTATATGTGACTTTTTCTAAGAAAATTGGGATTCCTGGTGCAGACAAGAAGAAATCAAATGGTTGAGTTTATTGAGTTTATTTTTTAACCTCTTCTTGGGGCATTTATATCTCTGGACTTCTAATACTGGAATGCATGTTTTATCAGTAGAATACATCAATAATCTTCTGACTGGTCCTCCTTTTCTTATCGCCTTCTTCTAATGCATCAACACAGCAAATGCAGATTGCATAGAGCCTTGTAAACCATACTACTCTTCTGCTTAAAATCTTCAAATGCTTTTGTTTCACTTATAAAATGATCAGAATCTTTAATAAGGCTTGCAAGACCCCACATCAACTGATATCAGATATCTTTCAACAACCTATCCCAACTTCTCTCTTACATTAGTTAGGCAACATGTACGTACTTTCTCTTCTTTTCCAAAATCCCCACATAGGTAGCTCATTATTAGCCCTTTCAAATATTATTTACTCAAGAAGGCTATCCCAGATTATCTTGTACTATTCACTCTTTATGACCTTGTCCTGTTTATTATTTTACAGAATTTACCCTAAATGATTGATTATAACTTATGTTTTTAATTATCTATTTACTATACTGCAGATTTCAAAAGAACAAGACTTTGTTCACCACTGTATTTCTAAATCCTAAATTTGCAAATGTTGCATGAATGATCACAATGCCATTGGGATGTCAGGTGCACCTCTGCAAATAAGAAAAGATTACGTACAGATATTTTTATGTCAGGAGCTTTATATTTAGTGTTTTAGTTGGTTGTCAGAACAGTTTGCAAGAAGTATTGTCTTCAGTTTCTAAAGTAGGAAAATAACATTTAGAAAAACTGTCATTTATCTTTGTCATACAGCTAGCCAGTCACAGAGAAAGGATATAACCCCAAATATAACAACATATTCAGCACTTTTTGAACCACACTGACTTGGATCTAAGCATCCAATTATTATATATGAAATTAACACTGGCTGTATTATTAGATGGCATAGCAGAAAGGGTGAGAAGATTTCTATTTGAGCCATTGATGACCATTAGCTGTTAGCCCAATTTATCCAAAGGATGTAAAACACTGAAATTTAGTTTTTATTGTTTACCCAGTGACTTACAGCATCATAGTTAAAATGACAATTCAATGTAATTTACTTGGTTGATCATACTTTCTACAAGAAACTAGTAAAAGAGTATTTCAACTAATAATTTTGATATAGAATGCTTTTCATTTCTTTTAATAATGCTGTTCTGAAGCATGTTTCTTCACACACACACACACACACACACACACACCATCCATAATCCCTTCCTTAAATGTACAAGTGTTTTGTTTTAATTTCTAAAAAAGTATAGCTTTATAGTTCTTAAATTTACAAAAATATAAGGAATGGGTTGTTTTTGCTATAATTTTGCTACTGTGATATGCACATTATTCTATAACCTTTGTATTATGTTTATACTTAGCATTATACATAGTCATTAAGATTGTTTGTTAACTAAAAATTGCAGCTAAATTATAAGTCACTTTAAGGGGGTGCTTTTTATACACAGTAATGAAAGGCTTGTGAAGACAATGCAGGAACATGCATTCTGTACAAACACTTAGTGTTGGTACAAATTTCCATCACAATATAATGGTCTGCTGAAGTGTAAATGTACAATTAAGATGACATTATTCATCAATGAGGACAGATAGTTATAGCCTTATCTCTAGTTTATTCTATGTATAAGCCTGTAACTTATGTCATTTAGAAGTTTTCCTTTGATTTGGATCTGTATCTCCAACTAGGTATAAGATAATCAGTTAACCAAAATACCCTAATTTCTAAAATCCAAATTTCTTGATATCAGAGTACATCTTCTCCCATAATAAATAGACTTAACTTGGGAAAACTTACATTGCTCTTCTTTTCTAATTCTCATGCACACACATATAGATACAAAATATCCTAGATAAAATTATGACATAGATGATGTTTGTTATTAAAAACAAAAGGGTATATATATGATATATATGATATATATGATATATATGTATGTATATGTATATATATATATATATATATATATATATATATATATATATATATCTTAAATTCCAAATTCCCAAGAATAAAGATGTTTCACTTTAGGTCATTTTTCCACCTATATTCAGTCACCTGCATCCGGGGAAGTAGAATCGTAGAAAAAAACCACACTGATACAAGGAACCAAACCTGTGGATGGGAAACTCTCAGTAAAGTCTGAACTGACACTCAAATTGGTGCCCAGTGCAATTATCTCCTTTATGCTATTACATTATTAGCTAGCAAGTTTTGATTCTGAAATAACTTGACTACCATCTTCTCATGCTCTATATGTAATTTTGGGAGAACAGTAATGATATTCCAGGAAGTATTCAAAGTTGTGAAGTAAACCTGGTACGTAATACAGGAATGCTAAATTTCTTTTACGCCAATAATTTAGTGTGGTTATATTTCAACTAAAAATACAGGATCCACAAAAGAGGCTAACCAACTTTAGTGAAAGTTTTATCTCAATATACTATACATGTAGAAAAGGAAACAAATGCTAAGCGTAAAACTTGATAAATCATTAAAAAGTGAACCATCTATTTAACTCGTATGGGACAGAACCTTACCCATCATCCACAGTGGCCCTATTGTCTCTCGAAAGGTAAGCAGTACCTTACTTCTCAAACCATTGGTTACTTTCCCTCTTTTGTTTTTATTTAAATAGAATACATGAGTGTATATTCTTTTATGACTGACCTCTTTCACTTGAAATCATATTTAGAGGTTCATGTAAGTCACCGAATATAAATATAGTTATGTTTATTGGTATTATTTTATAATAACAGCCCATTGTGTGTGAGCATACCATCTTTTATTTATTTATTCATTATGTTGTGAATGGATATTTGAGTAATTTTAAAGTTTTGGGTTGTTATGAATAATAATGTTATATGCATTCTGGACCCATTTTGGAATGAATTATCTTGGGTGTATACTAACAGTTACTAGGTCATAGGACACGCACGTTTTTATTTTTAGTAGATATCACTAACTTCCCATCTTATTCTCACATCAGCAATGAATGAGAGTTCCAGTTGCTTTACATCCTCACTTAATACCTGACTTGGTATATCTATTTTTGCATTTGTGAGTGTAGAGTGAGATCAGAAAGTGCAATATGAAAGCATATTTCCCCATGAGTTGTAACATACTTTAATTTGTTTTTCATTTGAATATCTTTTTATTTGAAATGTCTTTTCATATATTCATTTTTTATAGCATTTTTATTTTTGTGGACATAGGGAGTACTGTATACATTCTCAGTATTAAAATACTTTGTAGTATATATGAATTAATTCTTTTTCTACTCTGTGGCTGGATTTTTCACTTTTTAATAATATCTTTTGATAAGCAGAATTTTATAAATTTTAATGCAGCCCAGTTTATCATATGATTTTTCTTTATAGTTACAAAAGTTGTGATATTTGGAGGTAGACACATTCTTTAAAACTCATAACACTGTACATCTAAAAAGATAAATTTGCCTATATGTGAATTATACCATAATAAAACTGATATCCTCACCCTCAGTGTACGTTTATTTTGTACACCCATTTATTATTCTTTTATTTGTTATTGATGTTTTCTAGGAGCGTAATGCTCTACCTCTCAATTTTATATATGCTATTTACATATAATTGATTTTCTGTGTGTTGATGGTATGAGTTACGTATCAATGGACATATATTCCATTGGTCCAATACAATTTATTATCAAAATTGTCCTATTGTCATGAAATGCCATATTTGACGTAAATTAAATATTGTGGTCCATTAATTTATTTGGCTTCTCCTAGCACCAATAAAGCACATTCCTAATTACCAAAGCTTTAAAATAAATTTTGATATTCTAACTTTATTCATTGTACCATTAACTGCTATTTTGATTTACTTATTTTTTGCAGGTTAAACATTTATTCTTTATCTTATTCTTTTAATTTAAATTGAAGTTAGTTAACATACAATGCAGCATTGGGTCCAGGAGTAGAACCCAATGATTCATCACTTACGCGCAATATCCAATATGCATCCCAACAAGTGTCCTCTTCAGTGCCCATCACTCAGAAAATGTGGTAGATGTATACAATGGAATACTACTTGGTGATCAACTGCTACTAAGAAAAAAAACTACTTTGCAGATAAATTAGTCCAAGATTTGATTGGTAGCATCACCTTTTAGCTACTTTCAGTGTTTTGGGAACATTTTTGTTCATTCTTTAGGTGAGATGATATTTCAGGATCATCTTGTTCTTTCCCTTCCCCGGTTCTGGAATTAGTCAGTTCTCCAAGGAATTCTAGTCCCTTTTAGTCCCTTCATGATGTGGGTCACAACGTAAAGACTAGACCTGTTAGCAAACTAATGAAAATGCAGCTACCACTTTTTCTCAGTTTCAGGCATTCAGTTCTTTTAATGAATGAGTCAACAACTGGCTTCTCAAGCACTATTTAAAATAAAAAGGAGATGCAGTAGTTACTGTTGTTTGGCTGTTATTGCACTTTGAAAAGAACAAGAATGCTTGCTTTTTAGGATAGTGTGTGTATGCATGTGCATGTGTTTGTGTGTGTGTGTGTGCATCTGCAGACTAGTTAGTAGTAGAAGTTTATGGATACTAAGAGAGGGGAGGGAGAGACCGAGTGACTTGTTACTCTGTATACTGTGTATTTGATAATGTCAGGTATTCCTTTATTTATTTTAATATGAAATTTGTTGTCAAATTGGTTTCCATACAACACCCACTGCTCATCCCAAAAGGTGCCCTCCTCAATGCCCATCACCCTCCCCCCCTCCCTCCCACCCCCCATCAACCCTCAGTTTGTTCTCAGTTTTTAAGAGTCTCTTATGGTTTGCCTCCCTCCCTCTCTAACCTTTTTTTTCCTTCCCCTCCCCCTTCTGTTAAGTTTTTCAGGATCCACATAAGAGTAAAACATACGGTATCTGCCTTTCTCTGTATGACTTATTTCACTTAGCATAACACTCTCCAGTCCCATCCATATTGCTACAAAAGGCCATATTTCATTCTTTCTCATTGCCATGTAGTATTCCATTGTGTATATAAACGACAATTTCTTTATCCATTCATCAGTTGATGGGCATTTAGGCTCTTTCCATGGTTTGGCTATTGTTTTTAAGAAATTTTTTTTTAATGTTTACTATTTTTGAGAGAGAGGCAGAGACAGAGACAGAGAGCAAGCAGGGGAGGGGCAGAGACAGAGGGAGACACAGAATCGGAAGCAGGTTCCAGGTCCTGAGCTGCCAGCACAGAGCCTGATGCGGGGTGGAACTCACAGACTGCGAGATCATGACCTGAGCGGAAGTTGGCCACTCAACCGACTGAGCCACCCAGGCACCCCTTTTTAAAAAACTTTTTTTTTCATGTTTATTATTTTTGAGAGAGAGAGAGGCAGAGACAGAGAGCAAGCAGGGGAGGGGCAGAGAGAGAGGGAGACACAGAATTGGAAGCAGGCTTATAATTGGCTATTGTTGAAAGTGCTGCTATAAACATTGGGGTACAAGTGCCCCTATGCATCAGCACTCCTGTATCCCTTGGGTAAATTCCAGCTATTGATGGGTCATAGAGTAGGTCTATTTTTAATTTTTTGAGGAACCTCCACACTGTTTTCCAGAGCAGCTGCACCAGTTTGCATTCCCACCAACAGTGCAAGGGGGTTCCCATTTCTCCACATCCTCGCCAGCATCTGTAGTCTCCTGATTTGTTCATTTTAGCCAGTCTTACTGGCGTGAGGTGATATCTGAGTGTGGTTTTGATTTGTATTTCCCTGATGAGGAGAGATGTTGAGCATCTTTTCCTGTGCCTGTTAGCCATCTGGATGTCTTTAGAGAAGTGTCTATTCATGTTTTCTGCCCATTTCTTCACTGGATTATTTGTTTTTCGGGTGTGGAGTTTGGTGAGCTCTTTATAGATTTTGAATACTAGCCCTTTGTCCGATATGTCATTTGTAAATATCTTTACCCATTCTGTTGGTTGCCTTTTAGGTTTGTTGATTGTTTTCTTTGCAGTGCAGAAGCTTTTTACCTTCATGAGGTCCCAATAGTTCATTTTTGCTTTTAATTCCCTTGCCTTTGGGGATGTGTCAAGTAACAAATTGCTGTGACTGAGGTCAGAGAGGTTTGTTCCTGCATTCTCCTCTAGGGTTTTGATGATTTCCTGTCTCACATTCAGGTCCTTTATCCATTTTGGGTTTATTTTTGTGAATGGTGTAAGAATATGGTCTAGTTTCAACAACAGTTTCAACTGCTGTCCATTTCTCCCAGCACCATTTGTTGAAGAGACTGTCTTTTTTCCATTGGATATTCTTTCCTGCTTTGCCAAAGATGAGTTGGCCATACTTTTGTGGGTCTAGTTCTGGGGTTTCTATTCTATTCCAATGGTCTCTGTGTCTGTTTTTGTGCCAATACCATGCTGTCTTGATGATTACAGCTTTGTAGTAGAGGCTAAAGTCTGGGATTGTGATGCCTCCTGCTTTGGTCTTCTTCTTCAATATTACTTTGGCTATTCGGGGTCTTTTGTGGTTCCATACAACTTTTAGGATTGCTTGTTCCAGCTTCAAGAAGAATGCTGGTGCAATTTTGATTGGGATTGCATTGAATGTGTAGATAGCTTTGGGTAGTATTGACATTTTGACAATATTTATTCTTCCAATCCATTAGCATGGAATGTTTTTCCATTTCTTTATATTTTCTTCAATTTCCTTCATAAGCTTTCTATAGTTTTCAGCATACAGATCTTTTTCATCTTTGGTTAGGTTTATTCCTAGGTATTTTATGCTTCTTGGTGCAATTGTGAATGGGATCAGTTTCTTTATTTGTCTTTCTGTTGCTTCATTATTAGTGTATAAGAATGCAACTGATTTCTGTACATTGATTTTGTATCCTGCGACTTCTCTGAATTCATGTATCAGTTCTAGCAGACTTTAAATTAAAGGCTGTAACAAGAGATGAAGAAGGGCATTATATAATAATTACAGGGTTCGTCCATCAGGAAGAGCTAACAATTATAAATGTCTATGCACCGAATATGGGTGCCCCCAAATATTTAAAACAATTAATGGCAAACATAAGCAACCTTATTGATAAGAATGTGGTAATTGCAGGGGACTTTATTACTCTACTTACAACAGTAGATAGATCATCTAGACAAGGGATCAATAAAGAAACAAGGGCCCTGAATGATACATTGGATCAGGTGGACTTGACAGATACACTTAGAACTCTGCCTCCCAAAGCAACAGAATATACTTTCTTCTCGAGTGCACATGGAAGATTCTCCAAGATAGTTCACATACGGGTCACAAAACAGCCCTTCATAAGTGTAAAAGAATTGCGATCATACTATGAACACTTTCAGACCACAATGCTATGAAACTTGAAATCAACCACAGGAAAAAGTCTGGAAAACCTCCAAAAGCATGGAGGTTAAAGAACACCCTACTAAAGAATGAATGGGTCAGCCAGACAATTAGAGAAGAAACTAAAAAATATATGGAAACAAATGAAAATGAAAATACAACCATCCAAACACTTTGGGATGCAGCGAAGTCAGTCCTGAGAGGAAAATACATTGCAATCCAGGCCTATCTCAAGAAACAAGAAAAATCCCAAATACAAAATCTAACAGCACACCTAAAGGAACTAGAAGCAGAACAGCAAAGACACCCCAAGCCCAGCAGAAGAAGAGAAATAATAAAGATCAGAGCAGATCTAAAAAAAAAAACTGTAGAGCAGACCAATGAAACCAAATGTTGGTTTTTTGAAAAAATAAACAAAAGTGATAAATCTCTAGCCAGGCTTCTCAAAAAGAAAAGGGAGATGACCCAAATAGATAAAATCATGAATGAAAATGGAATTATTACAACTCATCCTTCAGAAATACAAATAATTATCAGGGGATACTATGAAAAATTATATGCCAACAAACTGGACAACCTGGCAGAAATGGACAAATTCCTAAGTACCCACACACTTCCAAAGCTCAAACAGGAAGAGATAGAAAACTTGAACAGACCCATAACCAGCAAAGAAATTGAATCAGTTATCAAAAATCTCCCAATAAATAAGAGTCCAGGACCAGATGGCTTCCCTGGGGAATTCTACCAGATGTTTAAAGCAGAGATAATACCTATCCTTTTCAAGCTGTTCCAAAAAATTGAAAGGGAAGGAAAACTTCCAGACTCATTCTATGAAGCCAGCATGACTTTGATTCCTAAACCAGACAAAGACCCAGCAAAAAAAGAGTACTACAGGCCAATATCCCTGATGAATATGGATGCAACAATTCTCAATAAGATACTAGCAAATCGAATTCAGCAGCATATAAAAAGAATTATTCACCATGATCAAGTGGGATTCATTCCTGGGCTGCAGGGCTGGTTCAACTTTCGCAAATCAATCAATGTGATACATCACATTAATAAAAGAAAAGATAAGAACCATATGATCCTGTCCATCGATGCAGAAAAAGCACTTGGCAAAATACAGCATCCTTTCTTAATAAAAACCCTTGAGAAAGTCGGGATAGAAGGAACATACTTAAACGTCATAAAAGCCATTTATGAAAAGCCCACAGCTAATATCATCCTCAATGGGGAAAAACTGAGAGCTTTCCCCCTGAGATCAAGAACACAACAGGGATGTCCACTGTAACCGTTGTTGTTTAACATAGTGTTGGAAGTACTGGCATCAGCAGCAAAAGGAAATCTAAGGCATCAAAATTGGCAAAGATGAAGTCAAGCTTTCACTGTTTGCAGATGAAATGATACTGTACATGGAAAACCCGATAGACTCCACCAAATGACAGGCATTCCTTTAAAAGAACAAAAACTATCAAGGCTTTAGTTAGGGTTAAATGACTCAAAGAAACCTGAGTTCAAATGTTTGTTCAGCTGTGTCTCCTTGGCAACTACTTTTCTTGTGAGAATGATTATAATATCAACTTCCCAGAACAACATATACATATTAAGTTAAAATATCCTTATTTCCAAGTTGACTTAGTTTCATTGAAAGTCACTGATATGAATGAGGAAGGAAATAATACAGAGTGTTTGTAACTACAGATAGAATTTAAGTTGTGAAATAAGTTGCATGGGTGGAAAATTTAAAGTGCTCTGAAAATTAGTCCTTTTCACTTTAATATTTTTGTCAAGGGTCAGCTTGGATTCTCTATGGGTTATGTGCATACTAATGGGGTACTTTGAATAAACAGAAAGTTTTTCAAGTCTCCACACAAATAAGAGTATTGAGGATAAAATCACATATTTTACATCTGTAATTTGGGCTAATGGGTTGGGTTAAATAAGAATACAAAGGAAACCAACTCTTCACTAACTTTTAGGCTTACTCTAGACAAACAGCAATGTCTCAGCATTTTGAACTATCTTTTTTGACTATGCCTTGATCCTAAATAAGTCTTTACCCAAGAAATTCAATTTGACCCTCACCCAAAATGCACAAAAACTATTAACCATTTCATACAAGATGTAAGCTTTTCAAAATAACACTAGAAAATCTTAAAATGCCACTGATAAACTTCTAAATAGGATAAAAAAAACTGACATAATTTTCATCTAATTAGAGATATTAAAAACTACAAAACAATTATCTGATAAAAATGCATTTGGCATAATCTATAAATCTACCCTTAAAAGAGTAAAAATTACCATTGACTACTATAAATGAAAACGAAAAAATATTCACACCATTTAATCTGCTCAATCTAGCCAGAGATCTGACTTCAAATAAATAATGATAAATGTAATAGAAGTAAAAATTGTTGAAATTTTCATATAGACATAAATCCATGTATTCTTTTCAAAAGTATTCTTTGTCACAGAAAGTAATCTCTGAATAAAATAATTTTGACTCACAAAGAATGAGAATAGAAAATACTCAAGGGGTGCCTGAGCGGCTTAATCAGTTGAGTGACCAACTCTTGATTTTGGCTCAGGTCATGATCTAACAATTGTGAGATTGAGCTACATGTTGGGCTCCATGCTGAGTATGGAGCCTATTTAAGATATTCTCTCTCTCTCTCTCTCTCTCTCTCTCTCTCTCTCTCTCTCTCCCTCCCCCTCTGCCTTTCCTCAGCTCATGTGAGCACACATTCTCTCTCTCTCTCTCTCTCTCTCTCTCTATATATATATATATATATATATATAATTAAAAATAAATAAATAATAAAAAAGAAAATACTGAAAGTGTATTAAATATTTATTCTCTAGTGAATTTCATTTATTTGGCTTTTTTCCTCCTTTCTTTCTTTCTTCTTCTCTCCCTTCCTTCCTTCCTCTCTCTCTTTTTCTTTCTTTCTTTCTTTCTTTCTTTCTTTCTTTCTTTCTTTCTTTCTTCTTTCTTTCTTTCTTTCTTTCTTTCTTTCTTTCTTTCTTTCTTTCTTTTTGTCAGGGGTGGTTCCACATATAAGTGAGATCATATGAGATTTGATTTTCTCTGTCTGACTTATTTCACTTGACATATTGTTATCAAGGTCCATCCATGTTGTCAAAATGACAAATTTTCATTTTTTATGGCTGAATAATATTCCACTGCATACATATACTACACTTTCTTTATCCATTCATCTATTGATGGACTCTTAGGTTGTTTCCATATCTTAGCTATGTAGGTAATGTTGCAATGAATGGGGGGGATACATATATCTTTTGAAGTTAGTGTTTTCACTTTCTTTGGATAAATACCCAGAAGTGGACTGCTGGATCATGTGGTAGTTCTATTTTTTAGTTTCTTGAGAAAACTTCATAATGTTTTCCACAGTGGCTGCACCAATTTAAACCCCCACCAGTAATGCATGTGGGCTCCCTTTATTCCACATCCTCACCAACTCTTGTTATTTCCAGGCTTTTTGATAATGGACATTCTAACAGCTGTGAGGTAATATCTCATTATGGTTTTATTTTTTCATTTCCTTGATGATGAGTGATGTTGAGGATCTTTTCATGTACCTGTTATCCATCTGTATGTCTTCATGGAAAAATGTCCATCCAGATTATCTGTTCACTTTTTAAAATCAGATTGGTTTTTTTGTTTGTTTTTGCTATTGAATTGTATGAGTTTTTTAAAATATATTTTGGATATTCACCTCCTATCAGATATGTGATTTGCAAATATTTTCTCCAATGTAGTAGGTTGCTTTTTCATATTGTTGATGATTTCTTTGCTGTGCAAAAGGTTTTTAGTTTCATGTGGTCTCACTAATTGATTTTTGCTTTTGTTGCTTTTGGTTTTGGTGTCAAATCCAAGTAATCGGAGCCAAGACCAGTGTCACAGAGCTTACTGCCTGCGTTTTCTTTTAGGACTTTATGGTTTCAAGTGAAATATTTAAGCCTTTATTCTGTTTTTTAATTAATTAATTTATTTATTTATTTATTTTTGAGAGACTGGGGGAAGGGCAGATAGTTGGAGAGAGAGAATCCCAAGCAGGCTCTGTGCTGTTAGTGCAGAGCCAGATGCAGGGCATTCCACACCTTTAATCCATTTTAAGTTAATTTTTGTATATAGTCCAGTTTCATTCTTTTGTATGTGTTCGTTCAGTTTTCCCAGCACCATTTATTGAAGAGACTGTCTTTGTCCCCACTGTATATTCTTGGTTCCTTTGTTGTAACTTAATTGACCATATATTTCTGGGCCCTCTGTTCAGTTCCATTGATCGATATGTCTGTTTTCTATCTCTCAGTTTCACATGGTTTTGATTACTATACTTTTGTAATATAGTTTGAAATCAGGGAGTGTGATACCTCCATATTTGTTCTTCTTTCTCAAGATTGCTTTGATTTTTCTGGGTTTTTTGTGGTTCCATATAAATTTTAGGATTGTGTGTTCTATTTCTGTGAAAAATGCTGCTGGGATTTTGATAGGAATTTCACTGAATCTATAGATTGCTTTGGGTAGCATAGACATTTTAATAATATTGATTTTTCCAATCTATGAGAATGGAATATCTTTTTATTTATGTGTGTTTCTCTATTTCATCACTGACATAATTTTAAGTGTATAACTCTTTCATCCCCTTGGTTAAATTTATTCCTAGGTATTTCGGTCTCTTATATGCAGTTGTAAATGAGATTATTTTCTTATTCTCTTCCTTATATTTTATTATTAATGTATGTAGACAAGATTTTTGTGCATTGAAGTTTCATCCTGTGACTTTGGCGAGTTTATTTATTAGTTCCATAGTTTTTTGGTGGAGCCTTTAGGGTTTTCCATATATAATGCTGTGTAATCAGTGAAGAATAACAAATGAACTTGTTCCTTACTAAATTGGATGCCTTTCATTTCTTTTACTTGCCTAATAACCCTGGGTAGAACTTCCAATACTATGTTGAATAAAAGTGGCAAGTGTGGGGCATGCTTGTCTTGTACCTGATCTTAGAGGAAAGGTTTTCAACTTTTCACTATTGAGTACGGCGTTAACTATGGGTTATCATATATGGTCTTTATTATGTGGAAATGCATTTCCTATATACACATCTTGTTGAGAGTTTTTATCATAAATGGATGTTGAATTCTGTCAAAAGCTCTTTCAGAATTTATTAAGATGATCATGTGATTTTTATCCATCATTTCATTACTATAGTGTGTCACATAGTTTGATTTGTGGGGGTTGAACCATTATTACATCCCTGGAATCAACACCACTTGATCATGGTATATGATTCTTTTTATGTATTGTCAAATTTAGTTTACTAATATTTTGTTGAAGGTTTTCTCATCTATGTTTATCAGGGATATTTGCCTATAATTTTTTCTTTTGGTGTTCTTATCTGGTTTTGTTATCGGGATCATGCTGGCCTTGTAAAATATATTCCTTCCCCTTTTATTTTTGGGAGAATTTGAGAATTGGTGCTAATTCTTCTTTGAATGCTTGGTAGAATTCACCAATGAAGCTACCTGGTCCTAGACTGTGTGTTTTGCTTATTGAACCAATCTCCTTACTAGTAATCAGTCTGTCTAGATTTTCTATCTCTTCATAATTCAGTCTTGAAAACTTGAATGTTTCTAGAAATTTATTCATTTCTTGTAGGTTGTCCAATTTGTTGGCATGTAATTTTTCATAGTAGTCTTTTGATCCATTGTATTTCTTTGGTATTGGATGGAATGTCTCTTCTTTTATTTCTGACTTTATTTATTTGAATCTTCTTTCTTTTCTTCTTATTAAGTCTAGCTAAAGGTTTGTCATTTTGTTGATCTTTTCTTTTAAAAATTTTTCAATGTTTATTCATTTTTGGGAGAGAGAGACAGAGCGTGAGCAGGGGAGGTGCAGAGAGAGAGGGAGATACAGAATCCAAAGCAGGCTCCAGGCTCCAAGCTGTCAGCACAGAGCCCAATGCAGGGCTCAAACTCACGGACAACAAGATCATGAGCTGAGCTAAAGTTGGCCACTTAACTGACTGAGACACCCAGGCATCCCTGTTTTTCTTTTCAAAGAACTGGCTCTTAATTTCATTGATATTTTCTGTTGTCATTTTAGTCTCTATTTCTGCTGTGATCTTTATTATTTCCTTCCTTCTACTACTAATTTTGGGTTTCATTTGTTCTTTTTCTAGTCTGTTCTGGTGTAAAGTCAGGTTGTTTGTCCGAGATTTTCTATTTTGAATGTTTTTCATGTTCACCATTTTACATATAGAAAACCTGACAGGTTAAGTTCTAGTGGAACCTGTAACTGGCTAATATCTGCTCTCTTAAAATGAAGTTATTTTTGCATCAAAATATGTAAAATCTATTTAGAATGACATCCTTCTCTCTAGAAATAGAAGAATAAGATGAGGTTTCTGGATTTTTATTAGCCTTTGTATTTAATGGCTAAGTCTCCTTGAATACCAAGGAAGATACAATGATTATAATAAAAAAAAAGATTAGATCTATAAATACAAAGAAAAACATGTGAACCCAATTATAATTTCATGAAAAAAATAAAATCATCATATAATAGATTTTAATGAACTGTAGGATTTGTTGTCTTGCCAGCCTCAAGTATTATTACTCATTAAAAGTATCTCTTAACTCAATGAGCAATGGCAAGAGATGGCTAAGATCAAATTAAACCCTGTTTTCTATGTCTTATAATTAACCTAATGTGTTGAACTGTCATCAGTAACTAAGTTATTCAAACTTACAAATATTATCCTGTAAAAGAAAGACATTAATGAATTCCTCTAGCCTGCTTCTATTCAGAAATACATAATGATAAGAGACATTCTTATGGGCAGTAATAGAAGCAAAAGGAAGGAACAGGCAATTAATCAAAATGTGAAATTTATTGAAAGACAGGACTGGAAGCAGTGTGACACTATTGGTACCCTAATTACTAATTATTTCCAGTATTTGCCTAATGAGTAAAAAGAATTCCAACTTACAAGCAACATGAGTAATCATTAGATTGCACAATGTGTGATACCATTTCTACGTTGGAAACATTTCATTCACAAAACAAAAGAAGGCAAGTTTTTATTTTTTATTTTTTTTACCAAATGGTAACATTTTAAAGCCTTTAAAGCCATCAATACCATATAAGACTTTAATGTCTCTTTCAAATGTCTTTAAAACCTATTATAGGGGTGCCTGTGTGGCTCAGCCAGTTAAGCGTCAGACTTCGGCTCAGGTCGTGATCTCGCGGTCTGTGAGTTCAAACCCTGCGGCGTCGGGCTCTGTGCTGACAGCTCAGAGCCTGGAGCTTGCTTTGGATTCTGTGTCTCCCCCTCTCTGCCCTCCATCACTCATGCGCGCTCTCTCTCTCTCTCTCTCTCTCTCTCTCTCTCTCTCTCTGTCTTTCCATAATAAATAGACGTTAAATAAAACCTATTATTATGCATTAATGCTGCATGTTTATGCTGGTCCTGCATTTGGAGATATAACTGAAAATGAGATTGCACTGTGAAAGTGTTCAACACTTTTAGTAGCTCTTTTTCTTTGCACTTTGTTTCAGATTAAAGTTTTACTAAGTTGATATTAGTTTGTGCTCGTTGTTCTGCCTATGTCAATCCTTTTACTTAATATTTGATCTAAATTTTATTGGTTTCATAACTCAGTATGTACCATGAGAGTGAGAGATTATATTATATCCGTTCTGAGTTCAAAATAAAAAGTGACAAATGGGCTGTGTCTACTAGCACTGCTACCACCAAGAATTTGTAAATCTAAACGATCTCACAGTGAGCCCTGCAAACACTTTATTCCTCAGTAACCTTTCCTTGCCTGTATGTACAAGAGATAGAAGACGAATAGTATTTGTTTAGTGCCCTTAGGAGAAAATTAAATATTTATTAAAAGTGTGTTTTTTACTTTGATAACAAATCCAATAAACAAGTGCTTTGATTAATGAGTATTAGCATTTCTTATTGTAGGATGTATGGATTACTTACAGCTTGAAGGCAATTTTAGGCACAGCTTTGTGGTACAGAAAGTGACATTTGTTCGGTATTGAAAGTTTTAAGAAAATGTTTCTGGAACAGGTGTAAAAATGTTAGATTCTTGATCCAGCACTGGCATCTTTTGGCTAGGTGACCTTGGATAAGTCATTCAATGGCCTTAAACTCAGTTTCTTTTTTTTTTCAAAATTGGGATTAAAATAATACTTAAAATATTAATACTTAATGAATTCTGGCATTGTAGAATGCAAGGAAAAATATCCATACACCACATATCACATGTCATTATTATGTTTCAGATGCAAAATAAACAATGTTGGCTAAATGGTTTTGCTTGGGAACTGTTCTATGGCTTTAGCAGTGTGTATTTTCTCTCTCTTCTTTGATTTTGTATTTTACTTATGGACACATAACAATGTGTTTTGTAAGCATCTTGATTTGTTTTTAAATGTTCAAGTGAAAGACTATATATATCCATTAATATTATCAGAGCTTTGAGGAAGAGAGAGACTTTTATTTTATCTTTAACATCATCATTTCATCCTCAATTTTATAAAAAAATATCAGGACTTTTAAAGAAATTACAATTTAAATCTTATCTCTAGGGGCGCCTGGGTGGCTCAGTCAGTTAAGCATCTGACTTTGGCTCAGGTCATGATATCACTGTTCTGAGTTTGAGCCCCGCGTCAAGCTCTGTGCTGACAGCTCAGTCTGGAGCCTGTTTTGGATTCTGTGTCTCCCTTTCTCTCTGCCCCTCTCCTGGTCATGCTCTGTCTCTGTCTCTCAAAAATAAATAAATGTTAAAAAAATTAAAAAAAAAAGTCTCCACCACTTACTGAAAATAGGACTTTGAGCAAGTTGTCAATTCTTTGCTCCACGTTTTGTATTGTAAACAAAGGTAATGCCAATATTTTAGGGTGGATGTAAGGGTGATATGAGAAAATTTACCTTATATAATTCCTTCCAAGTTATCCTGAATAAATATGACGGTACTTTCCATTTGCATATTTCAGAAGTTTCTTTTAAGTCCAGATTTTCGATAAGAAGTTGAGAAAAAGGAAGTTTTTATTTTTCCTTCAATAAATCACCTAGAAGACTAAAAACTTTCTAATATACTGGCCTTCTTATTTCAAGGAATATGGAGATGAACTGAAAGAGATTAAGATAATAGTAGATGAATAATACTGTTTCATACTTGGAAGGAGGTAAAGATTAAAAAGTAGAGATTTCTGTTCCTGGAAAAACTCTTGCTGACTGTTTAAGAGTCTTTTTGTTAGTATATTTTAAAATTTGGAGTCCAAAGTCTTATGTCAATAAAATATTAGGAGGGTTCAATTTCAGAGTAGATTCATGAAAGAAGTGTTTTCACACATGCTGTTTTCACCGTGGGTTCTTTAGAGAGGCTGCAAGTGTATTTTCCACAGTTCAAAGTTTTATTAAATGATATAATTTGGGTCTCAAGATTGCACTCTTTTAGTGAAAATATCCTATGTAGAACCATTTCCGTGATGGATGTATAAAACTGGAGGCAGCTCAACTCTACCTGGGATCCTTGGCATACAGTGAATTTTTAATAGAATCTATGCATTTACATCTGCACATCATTTAGCGAAATCTCAAATGCCATGCACAATTATGTTTTCCACAAATTTATTAATATTAATTTTACTTTGGTAAATTAATTATACATATGTTAATAGCAGGGTTATTCAAGTTAAGGGTTAATTGTTAAAAAATATAAAATGAAGTATAGCACCCACTGTATTATATAAAGTGTAATTGAGTTTTGGCTTAAGCTTGAGCTGCCATAGCGAAATACCACTGACTACCTTAAGGGAAATTTATTTTCTCACTATTTTGGAGGCTGGCAAATCTAAGTTTAAGTTGCCGGCCAATTTCGTTCCTGGTGAGAATTCTCTTCCTGGTTTGCAGAGAAGGCTGCTTTCTCACTGTATCCTCACATGGTAGAGGGACAGCTTGGGTGTCTTTTCCTCTTCCTATAGGGCATCAGAGTATCTGATTAGAGCCCCACCCTTATGCCCTCATTAACCCTTTATCACTTTCTCTCCAAATACAGTCCAGTAACATTGGAGCTAGGGCCTCGACATATGGATATGAGGTGAGGGGGAGCACAAACATTCAGTCCGTAATGGATATCAAGATTTCTTTGTGACCCTACACACTAGTAAAGTGTGTCAGCTGATATCTATGTACTTTAATTTGAACATTTTGGGTTTTATTCTTATTTCATCAGTTATTTATTTAGTGCTAAATATTCAGTCTCCATCCTAGACAGGAGAGGACAGAGATTGAGAAATGCTACCCACATCTCAAGGAACTCCCGATCAACATTGTTCTGTAAGATACAAATATGGACGGTTCTGTGAGAATGCAGATTGGCATATGCATCATACATGGAGCAGAGTGGGATTCAAACCGCTGAAGCAGAGGTGAGGAGTGGCCTGGATAGGAGACAGCATTCTCAGAGGTACAGAAAGTGATGGCACAATGAGGAAAATGTTATGACTGCAGAAGAATGATAAAAAGTTGTTATCGATATAATAGGGCAGGGCCATTTGATGAGGAGAGTTATCTGCTGAATTTAAAAAAACAAATTTTATTTGTTTATTTTGGAAGAGAGAGACAGAGAGAGTGAGTGGGGGAGGGGCAGAGAGAGAGGGAGAGACCAAATCCCAAGCAGCCTCTGCACTATCAGTGCGGAGCCCGTCACAGGGCTAGAACTCAGGAATTGTGATATCATGACCTGAGCTATAACCAGGGTCTGATGCTTCACTGACTAGGCCTCCAGGGGCCCCTCTGCTAAGTTTCTAAGACCGACGTGGAAAGCCATTTCTCTTGAAATTTAGCACCCAAACAAAAGAATTGTTGTTATTTTAAATGATCATTCATTTAAAAAGCTGTCATTATAATAATTGAAAAACGATGCCATATTATAAGGTGTCTAATTTATCAGCCAATAGTAAAATTGCTAATTAAATAATCATCACAATTTTCTGGGGTTAAGGGTGTAGTAAGATGGAGGCCATTGTGGCTAAAAGGACAATTTTATTAATTCTGAGAAAACCTGAAATTATTGAGCTGGGTTTCTAGGTGTAAGACACTGTGTTCAATGAATTACATATATTATCTCATCCCGGGCTTGCCATAACTCTGTGAGACAGATACTGTTATCTCCATTTAACAGATGAGGAATTTAAGCCTCAGTAAGATTCAAGAATTTAACCAAATTCCCTCAGCTAATAAGTGAGATTCCAGTCACATGTATCTGACTTTAAAGTCCACTCACTTTCCATTATTTTACCCTGCTCCTCTTGAGAAAGTAACTTAAATTATATTAACTTGCAATATGTAATTGATTGAGGATTTTCGCTCAGTGGCCCTCAGTGGAGAGATTTAGGCGACACCAGCCTGGGACACTAGAAGAGCGTCAGTGTAAAAAGAGTTGGCAAAATGGGCAAGGTATTAGCTGCAATTCTTCTTTAGTCTTCTAAAGA
Source organism: Panthera onca (assembly GCF_046562875.1). Lineage (NCBI taxonomy): Eukaryota > Metazoa > Chordata > Mammalia > Carnivora > Felidae > Panthera > Panthera onca. Next base: position 50,787,522 of record NC_138342.1, read on the forward strand.
AACGAACCACAATGAGTCACTAACAAACTTTCAGGTTCTTTCTTGCTTTTATAGTGTGATTTATGTTTGGGTGAACTCAAAAGAATTAATTTTCTCTCTAACATTATAACTTTCGATCATATTACATGTAAGATATTTTACTTTAAAGCAATGTATTATTATCATTGTGAGTATTATCTTTCCTTTAAAAAAGTACACTAAAATCCAATTTCCTTAAATATTATTAAAATTCACATTGTATACTATTTGTAAAAATTATATACACATTAAAACTTTATTGAAAACATCCTTGAATGTTTTAAAATATCTGCAACCTTATGGGCTCAGTGTTTGGGAGACTGTGGTAGACACACTCGAAGGAGATTCTCAATTAGGCCCCGGGTGAGTCCCAGTGGAACATGTGATTTGCTTTTTAACCAATCAAAACTGCCAGCCACTAAATCTCTCACATCTATTATAAACCTTGTGGCAGGATTTAATCTGATCTGTTTTATTGTTTGTTTTTGTTTGTTTGTTTGCCATCTAGAATGTAATTTCCATGAAAGAGGAGATTTGTGTGTTTTGCTCACTTTTATTCTTCTTGCTTTTATAGCAATGCCCGGAATGTTGTTGGAGCTCAATAAATCTTTGCTGAATAAATTATTTATTTACATATCGTTTACTTGGTTGGCTTTTCTATCTAAACCTAATGTACTTCTTTTTTCATTTTTTTAAAACTTAACAGACTTCTTTTTTTTTTTTTTTAACGTTTATTTATTTTTGAGACAGAGAGAGACAGAGCGTGAACAGGGGAGGGGCAGAGAGAGAGGGAGACACAGAATCTGAAACAGGCTCCAGGCTCTGAGCTGTCAGCACAGAGCCTGATGTGGGGCTCGAACTCATGAACTGCAAGACCATGACCTGAGCCGAAGTCAGACACTCAACCAACTGAGCCATCCAGGCGCCCCATAAACTTAACAGACTTCTTTTTTTTTTTTTTAATTTTTTTTTCAACATTTTTTATTTATTTTTGGGACAGAGAGAGACAGAGCATGAACGGGGGAGGGGCAGAGAGAGAGGGAGACACAGAATCGGAAACAGGCTCCAGGCTCCGAGCCATCAGCCCAGAGCCTGACGCGGGGCTCGAACTCACGGACCGCGAGATCGTGACCTGGCTGAAGTCGGACGCTTAACCGACTGCGCCACCCAGGCGCCCCAGCAGACTTCTTAATGAATACTCCCTGAGAGCAGGAAAATTATCATCTGTCCTTTGCTCTTCTACATTAAATATATTGAGTAGTATTTAGTACATAATAAATAATAATTAAAATTTATTCAATAAATACTACTTAATGATAATAATATTTATACATCACTTTACATATTAATATATTGTAACATACAAATTTGCCAATATATTTACATAAAGGGCTATTCATATAATCTGACCATACAAAGTTCATTTCTATCTGATTTGTTTCTCACAGTAACCCGAAAAGGTAAATATTACTACTTTGGGAAAACTATAGACTGTAATAGCTTTAAGCAATGGAAGAATAGACTTGAGGGCAATTGATCTTAGAAAATGAAGACTTTTTTTTTTTTTTTTTTTTTTAAACGTTTATTTATTTTTGAGACAGAGAGAGGCAGAGCATGAACGGGGGAGGGGCTGAGAGAGAGGGAGACACAGAATCGGAAGCAGGTTCCAGGCTCTGAGCCGTCAGCCCAGAGCCCGACGCGGGGCTCGAACTCACGGACCGCGAGATCGTGACCTGGGTTGAAGTCGGACGCTTAACCGACTGAGCCACCCAGGCGCCCCAGAAAATGAAGACTTTTAAATGAAGAAAGACATAGTTACTTTTGTTTGTAGTCTTGTGCATAACCTGGGCTCATTTTCCATCATCATAGCCTTGAAATGATTCTTGCATCTTATCACGAAGCCTCATTACATATAGGATGCGGCCTTAACTCGATGTACCCAAAGGTACATCTGCTTCTCAGCTAATGACCTACCATATTCATCTATTTTCTTAGTTCAAGGCCCTGGAATAATCCTTAATTTGACCTTTTCCTTTACCCCTCCCATCCATCTCATCAGTGAGTGCTGGCAGCTCTCCTCTATGTTCACCATCTCCTCTGTTACCATTTAGGACAAACCACCACTAATTGTCAATGGACACTTCTGATATCTGTCTGGCTAGTTTCCCTATTCCATACATTCTCATTCACAGTTCAGTCAGCTGCTAACTTCTGTTTTAAACATGTAATTAGGACCGTATTACTTTATTTTTAAATATCAACCAATAGATTCCCATTCTTAAAATGAAATGGTAATCTTTTCCATGTCTTATGCTATGACACTGTACCTGAGCTGTTTAACTTTTAGATCTCGAGTTGTATAACTTTTATTCTCATACAATTTGGTGTGCCCATGTTGGCTTTCATTCCGTTCCTCTAACATGCCTACCTCTTCCTCCAGTTCTTGGTGCTTGTTCTTTCTCTGGCTCCAGCCCTTTGAGTGGTGAATTCCTTCCCTTCATTCTGGTCTCAAGTCTGATATTTCTTCTTAGCAAGATCTTCATTTACTGTGCTATTTAGTGTTGCCAACTGTTGACCACACCCATCAATCACACTGTATCACTTAATTATACTTACTCTTTTCATGATATTATCACTATCTAAAATCTTATTACCTATTTGTTGACTTGTTTATTGCCAAATCGTCCTGCTGGATTGTCAGTTCCATGAAAAAGATTGCTTTTTGTATTGTTCACCTTGTTATTCTGAGCATTTTGAGCAGTATCTGGCACATATAACAACAAATATTTGTCAAATAAGTGAACACATGAACTTAACCTAATGAATGTACAATACCTTTTTTAAAATGCAATCTGATAATGTCACTACCTGTTTAAAATCCTACAGTGGCTCCCCATCACTGGTAGAACCATTCTTTAGTTTTAGATATGCTGTCTCTCATTATTCTTGAATACACTTCCTTTGAAGAGAGACTGATTAAATTCCTAACTGAATATTTACCAGGTCCTCAGTCTGTAGCAGTATAAAACCTGAGGAATTTATAAACCCTTCAGGTATGGCTGACATTTCTGAGTTGTTTTTATTTAAATTTTTTTTCATTGCCACACCCCAACTTGTTTTTGGGGAGGGGGTTATTCTCAAATTTTTCTTCTATTACTGCAATTAACTATTTTATAATTTTTTTTAACATTTATTTATCCTTGAGAGACAGAGAGAGGCAGAGCATGAGCAGGGGAGGGGGAGAGAGAGATACAGAATCTGAAGCAGGCTCCAGGCTCTGAGCTATTTGTCAGCACAGAGCCTGACGTGGGGCTCGAGCTCACGAACTGCAAGACCATGACCTGAGCCGAAGTTAGACACTCAACCAACTGAGCCACCCAGGCGCCCCCTGCAATTAACTATTTTAGAAGTTGCTTTTCTTTATCAGGAATATTTGGTTATTGCAAATAAATTTGAATAAAACCTGGGATCAACATTGTCCAAATTAAACTAACCCTTGTACTCAAAGGGAAACATAATCTAGAAACCAAAACTAATCAAAGGTAACTCAATCCTTATTTTATTCTTTAGTGAGAAATGTGTGTTCTTAAAACAAGTGTGGAGTCCAACCACAAGCCACTCCAACCTAGGCCACTTTGAAGATTATTTTGAGTTACAAAGCAATTGAAACCCAGCAGAATCAGGAAAAGCTCTTTACTTCCCCCTCCTCAACTGCCTGAAAAGAACTTAGAGAAACAGCTCCAGGAAGAGAGCTATCACCATACATAATAACAATATGGCATAAACTAGAGGTGGTAGACAGAAAGAAACCTAGCAAAACCTGTTTGACCAAAGTCCTCTATGTCCCATTGCTTCTGAGAGGACCAGCAAACATTTGTTTACCAAGTATTTACTTTTTCATCTTTCTGTGAAGTGCATTCCTTCCCTTTGAAGTTCCAGACTCTACCCCCTTTTGAGTTCCGAAAGACATATATACCTCTTTTTGCATGACCGTCTTTAGAATTTCCATGTGAATTCTCCATGTATACAAGATTAAATTTTATTTTCTCCTGTTAATCTGTCTCATGTCAATTTGATTCTAAACTCAGCTAGAAGCACCTTGAAGGGAATAGGAAATTTTTGCTCCCTAACACAAGCAAATGTGTCTGATTAATACTTACTTTAATACCTTTCACATGGTGGCAGCTACTCTCTCTATAAAGTGCTATATATGTAAAATACTATGTGCCATGCTTCATTGTATTCTAATCATTTTACATATATGAATAATCTAATTCTTGCAATTCCATGAATTAATTATTTTTATAATTCTTAACGCTAAACAAGCATTTATCTAGTACTTTTTTATTGTTGTCTTTTGGATTAAAAACAAAATAGAAGAAACAATTCATGACTTCAAAGATTTTAAAACTAGCTGGAAATGTTATAAAGCATACATATATCTATGTTCATTTTCTCACCATCCTATTTTGTAACCAAATATTGGATCTGATGTTACAGACTCAAAGGAATATGGTTGCTTGACATCATATGTCTAGGTGATATTTCTATAATTGGAATAGTGCCAGACATCAAGTCCCTTAAGGCAACAGGTGATAAACCTAACTCGGGCATGGGAGAAGAAACCTGAGTCTGGCAAATAGGCTCCTGTTCAGTTTCTGTCACAGACTTCTCAATCTGACTTAATTTATTAAGGACCCTGGATACTAATATCCAGCATTCTAACTCTTAGGAATTGTGTAGATACAAAATTGGCTTCAGTTACATCAGTGTACTAAGACCCAAACACCCAAGGCTACACCAGATGGTAGGTAGGACTTCTCTGGTCTTTACAAGGTGGTTAGAAATGTGATATGTGGAGAAGCAGTGTAGAAGGGTAGATAGAGCAATTGAACTGGTTTAGACATTATAGATAAAGGCATTTGAGGTATCAATGACGTATTAAATCTTTTTAAAGAAATCTTTGTTGGAAATAGTGGGAGTCTGTATGGCTATATTACCTACATCTTTCACTTTAGTGTACATATAAAATGCATTGTTTTGAAAGATACTACTGTAAGAAATTGTGTATTTAAGGTTGAAGATGTAGTTTTAAAATATTAAATTTTAATGTTTATAATAATCTCCTAATTATCTTTTAAATATCCTTAAACTTCATGTTAGCAGGCGTTATAAATTTCTATTGAAATTCTTCAGCAAAATAAAGTGTAGATATAGTCACATTGGAGTAGGTGCATTATGTTTTCTTTAAGTACATGAATATTAAATCCTTTTGAAATCTGATTATATGTAAATGTCATGCAATTCTCCTAATTCTATCTTGGCAGCCATCAATATTGATAAGAAGAATAACTACATTAGACTTAAATAATATCTGAATCTGTAGTTACATTACAAGAGAAATATCAAAAGACAAATATAATCTTAATTTGTCTTAAAACTAATTTGCAAAAGCTAAATTAATACAAAGAATTTAACAATCTTACCTCTTTCCTTTTCTATGAAATAAGAATCATTTATTAAGTTAAATTGTTAGTGCATGAGTTAAAAATATTTAGTTTTAGAATGTTCCTGTTTGGGAGTTTATACATTCAAGACAGAGTGAATATAAGGAACATTGTTATGAAATATAAGTCATCCTATATTGACTTATAAGTCAAAAGAAAGTCAGTCCAGCTTCTATAAAAGTCTATGTGGGATGAAGACATACTAGAGTTTTAACAATAATCTTTTTAAATGCATACTAGTTTAGAAAATAACTATTAATGAAGGTATGATAAGTACATTGAGTAGTTCGTATTGTTGATATTTAAAAGCTATGTGTAGAGGTCCCATAATATCTAAGGCAATAACAATTATTATAGCATAAAAAAAGCACTAATGTGATATGATTAATTATTGTTTTCATTTAAACATATTCTAAACAGTGCATTTAGTTGAATCCAAAAAACCTCATTATAATGGCTATTTTTGGTTTCTTAGGACACACTGATTGCCATCTTCATGATTTTAAATGTGGAGTTCAACAGTTCTAATTAAAAATGCCATGAAGTAAAGTTGAAGAAAACTTTGAATTATAAATGAGTAATATATGTATTATGACAAGATTATAGTGTTCACTGTTTATGAATGTTTTATATTTGAAAAATACTCAGTGTTTAGATTTCATTGCTTAATCAATACATTTTACCATAAAGATTACTACATTGTTTTATTATGACTACAGTGAAATTTTGTTTATAAGAAATTTTGTTTATAAGAAATCATATTTAATATTTATTATATACAACAGTTCTTAAAATTATAAAAGTTATTATTATATACTCTAATATAAACATTAGAAACCTAAATATATTATTAGAAATTGCATTTTATTTATTATGTAAGCGTGATACAATAAGAAATGTATTTTTGGTCTTTGTCTTTAGTTCCTGACACAGAGTTTCTAAAATCCTAAAACAGAGTGACAGGAGTGCTGGGAGCATCTTTTGTTATTCATGATCCTTTTTCAACCATACTTGTGTTTATGCTAATAAGGTGATGCTTAGACTTTTAGAGGGCTCCTAGATAGCTTCAAGATGGGCACTAGTCTGTGGAAAGACCAAGGCATGATTAGAGGGTTGAAACCTTTTAGTCTCATCCCTGGACTCTAGGGAGTGCAGAGGGGCTGAAGCCTGGTAGTCACCAATGGCCAGTGGTTTAACCAACCATGTCTATGTAATGAAATCTCTGTAAAAACCCTAAATGATGAGGATTGGAGAAGTTCTGAGTTGGTGAATACACTGATAGTGGGATGGTTATGGCTTCAAGTGGGCATAAAAGCTCCATGCCCTTACCCCATTCCTTGTGCTGTGCATCTCTTCCATTTGGCTTGTTCTGAGTTTTGTCCTTTACAATAAACTAGTAATAGTAAAGCACTTTCTTGAGTTCCAGGGGTCATTCTAACAAACTGTCAAATGGATTTATACCAATCGATCAGAAGTACAGGAGGCATGGGAGTTTCAATTGGCATCTGCAGTGCAAAGGCAGTTTTGTGGGACTGAATCCTCAACCTGTAGAGTCTGCATTAATTTTGGATAGTTAGTGTCAGAGGTCAATTGAATTGCACATATGCACTTGGTGTCCAGAACATTGGAGAATTGGTTGATGTGAGGAAAAACCCACACATGTGATGACAAAAATGCTGTGAACCAAAAACAGTTCATAGCCTCTCACACTATATGCATGTAAATATGATACCTTTATCAAGAATTAGATGTAAAGAACTATTCTTGCTGTTGAAGATATTCTAAAGGAAAAAAAGGGCCTTGGCTTAAAAACTATCATGCAATCATGTTTTTAGAAGATGTACCAAAAGGCCAAAATCTAGTCCAAAAAGTCTTCATCCGTATGAGTAAGAAAAGTGTTTAGTTTGTACAGCTTACACTCCAAAAAAAGTCAAGCTATACAGACATAATAATTGCAAAATTACTAAAGTCATATCTCTTCTCTTTGCCAACATACATTGTTTCATACCTAGGTCAATATACGATTTTTAGTTTCCATGTCCAGGATATTTTTTGTAATCTCTTGAGAAAGATGGTATTTTATAAATATTAAAGAAAATCACTATATGTATTATGAAAAAATTAAAAATATAAAAATTTAGTCATTTTAACATTTCTTGAAGGAGAATTTTAGTATATGTGCTGCCGAAGCGAGCACTCTTGAAGGAGAATTTTAATCTTATTTAGCTTAGCTCAGAAGTATTATAATTTGAGAAAGGGCATCTCCCTGTAATCAAATGTTTTAAAAATAAGCTTATGAATGGTATTGATATAATGTGATTATATAATGTTAGAAGTCTTATGAAAATAAAATAAAGTATAAACAATAAAAAAAGTAAACATCTATTCAAAACCTCAAAAAAGATTTCTTGAGTTTATAATTAAAGTAGTTTTCGAGGCGCCTGGGTGGCTTAGTCAGACGTTAGCTCAGGTCATGTTCTCGAAGTTCATGAGTTTGAACCCTGCATCGGGCTCTGTGCTGACAGCTTAGAGTCTTAAGCCTGCTTTGGATTCTGTGTCTCCCTTGCTCTCTGCACCTTCCTCACTCACACTCTATCTTTCAGTCTCTCTCTCTCTCTCTCTCTCTCTCTCTCTCTCTCAAAAATAAATAAACATTAAAAATATTTATAATTAAAGCAGTATTTCAAATCAATGGGAAAAAGATGAATTCTTTAATAAGTGGTTTGGAAAATTGGCTGAATTTGAGAAAAAGAGCTTGATTCCCTCCTACATGCTGTACACAAAATTGAATTTTAGAGGAAATAAAGAGAAAAATAAACAATCTAAACTATAAAACTATTCATAAAAAATAAATGCAAATATCTTGAAAATTTTGGAGTAGAAAATGTTTTCTTAAGTAGACACAAATTAGAATTCATAAAGTAAATGACTAATAAGGATAACTAATAATTTTTAGCTTATATTCATCAAAGATGGTATAAGCAATGCTAACAGATAAATTAAAGGCTAGAATAAGTAGAGTTGCTATTATTAACAAACAGTAAATATGCATGATATAAAAATTGCTTATAGTGCTATGCAAAAACCTAGAATTAACCTTGTATGAAAATGTATAAAAGTGGTATAAATGTGCAATTCTAAAAAAGTCCATAGATTCCGATTAAAATATAAAACAATCCACAATTTCACATATACTTATCAGTGAAAACAGTAGAGATACAGCATCTCACATTTAACTACGGAAAAAGTTAAAAAGAAAAAAAAAAGAAAAGAAAAAAGACAAAAAAATTCAGACTGCTCATTTTTTGCCAAGAACTGGATTGGGATTCCAACAAGGTACTCTCCTGGCACTATCAGAGAGAATGCAAAATTAGACTAACCTAAGGAAGTGCATTATTTTCACCTCAGCAATTTTTTTCCTTTCTCTTTTTCTTTTTCTGTTTTATATTTTAGTTAGTTAACATACAGTGCTTTATTGGTTTCAGAAGTAGAATTCAGTGATTCATCCCTTACATAAGACACCCAGCGCTCATCACAAGTGCCCTCCTTAATACTCATCACCCATCAGTTTGTTCTCTATAGTTAAGAGTCTGTTTTGGTTTGTTTCCCTTTCTTTTCTTCCCCCGCTTTTTATCTCACCTCAGCAATTCTACTTCTAAAATCAATCTAACAGAAATACACTTATACACAGAGATGTGTGTAAAAGGATGTTTATTGCAGCATTGTCTGTAATAAAAGGAAAAACATTCTGACAATTCAGTTAGAAAAATGGTTAAAGAATATATGGCATATCCATGCTGCTTAAATACAATTAATTAGACCTTTATGTTGACACAGAAAGATGTTTAAGATCTGTTTTTAAATGAAAAAGCAAGTTGTCAAACCATATACATAGTATGATCCTATTAGCATAAAATATGTATATATAAATGTCCTTCATGAACATGAAAAGGACTGGATGGAACACCAAATTTAATCTCTAGTTATGGGATATAAATGGTAGATGCGGAGGGAGGGTGCTGGCAAGAGAGGACATTCACTTGCTAATACTATTCTCTATCTGATAATTTTTTAAAAATGCAGGTTAGTTATACATCATTTATGAGACAAAAATGAAAAGTGCCTGCCCTCAAAAATGTATTTAATGTTCTGTTAAGAACCTTAATAGAAAACTCTCATATTTATCTCTTTCAAATATAAATACCTTGGTATCCAATTTTCCAAAAAGGATGGCTCAATTTATTTGTCTGAATGACTCTGGGAAGATCTGGGTGAGTGAATTAGATAACTTCAATATTATATCTGATTAATTATTAAATCACTGTTTAAAAACAACCACGTTGTAGAAAATGTGGTGCTACTTTGGAATTAACTCGCTATGCAAATTTGTGTTGAACGTTTCCCTCCAACAAATATCCTCAGTCATCAACATGAGGGAAACATGCTTCTCTATCAAATGTTTTATTTTCTTCCCGTTTGTCATAATGCTTTCTCATGAAATGTTACCTAGTTGGAGCAACATGGTTGACATTTCTTTGCTAATAGGCCAATTTGCACCAGACATTTGTGTGAGTGGAATATCAGAATGACCAGCAAAGTAATATCTAGCAACACTTGATATCAAGATTGCAAAAATGAACTGAAGCTAGAAAAACCTATATTCATGCTAAATAAATATTTTTTTCCGTTAGTCTGTAGCGCCACCCAGTGTTATAGAATTCTCTATGGAACCCTCTACAAAGTAGGCTACTGTGCCAAGGCGGAAAGGGACACAAATGACACTATGTGAGCTCCATAGTTCTTCCCTTTATGGAACTTTGTTGTTTGAAAAAAAAATCCAGGAAAATTGTTACAGTTTTATTAATTCATTGTGTATTTCAAAGTAAGATATTCCAAAGAGATGATTCCAGAGGCCATTATAGCTTCAGGCATACTTTATACTTCTGTATGCCTAAAATGAAAGCTTTCTTTTGAATTAAATTACAGATGAAAATGAGAATACATTTACAGAAAGAAACAGTGCAAGTTTTAGTTTTCTGTAGTGACTTTTACCATAAGGATCTGATGCTGAAGAGAGATGCTAGTTGGCAATTAGGCAACACAGAGCATAAATATTCATGTTAAGGAAGATCTAAAAAATAAAAAAAAAGTAATGAAAAAGACATTTCTTCATTACTTAATTGCTGAAGTGATAAAGAAAATATAACATTTCATCTAAGTCCTCAGAACTTATGTAGATTTCTTCTAAGATAAATTCTAAGATAAATTACACTCTATACATCTAAGATAAATTACACTCTATATTTTTCTTTTTATTGTTTCTTGAGTGTTCTTCAAGACTCTATTCCACCTTGTCTTACTTCCTTTAAAAATTGTGTCTAAGGCTTCTCTTTTAGAAGGTCAAAATCACATCAAACTTGGAACTTCTAACAGTCACATCAAACTTGGAACTTCTAAAACTCAGTTTTTCTCATTAACATTGCTCTCTTTCCACATTCTATCTCTGGCACTAACAATGTTTTATTTTCCTCTACTTGAAATAGTTCAGTCAGCACTTAGCAAACATAACCAGTTGCTATCATTCTTGCAGGTGTTATCCTCATCACTATGGTCATTACGTTTCACTGCTCTGTCTTGTATTTCTCAGGTCCTGTCTCCTGGTATGTTGACTCCTTTTTGCTGTCTTTCTTGGTTTGACCTTTTCATTCCTATGCCATCATTATGATTTAGACCCTTCTAATCTCATACTGCCATTGCAATTTTCTCCTACCTAATCTCTCTGTTGATCACATTTTCTTCTTACACTCTAACTTGCACAGAACAAAATTAACGTATTGAAAAATGTTCTCTCTGCCTTTCCAAATAGACTGCAACTCTTTGAATGTAAGAAATATACCTTTCATTATATACTCTCAGTATTTGGCACTATATATTTATTTGACCTATGATATGTTGCCATGAAGTAACTAAACAGTAATCAGAGTGAACAACTGATTCCCAGCAGAACTGTGTTATGTAGAAAGATTCATGCTTTTTACATTGGTTTGTCATTGGAGATCACTCCTGAGGTGAAAACACATGTCAATTTTTTTTTTCCCACCAAAGATAGTTTAGAAATTCTTTCACTTACGGCTGCCTGGGTGGCTCAGTTAGGTGTCCAACTCATGATTTTGACTCAGGTCATGATCTCACTGTTTGTGAGATCGAGCCCCACATGGGGCTCTGCCCTGATTGCACAGAGTCTGCCTGGAATTCTCTCTGCCTCTCTTTCTGCCTCTCCCTCACTTGTGCTCTCTCTCACTCTCTCTCTCAAAAATAGTTAAATAGACATTTAAAAAAATTATTTTACCTATCCTAAGCAGAACGGAAACATAGACTCTCTGAGAGAAATACACTTTGCAGAATCTGGTTAGAACAAAAGGAGAGAAGTATTATATAACAATTACCAAGATTAAGAAGGAAAAGAGGGGCACCTGATAACTTAGTTGGTCAATCGCCCAACTTCTGCTCAGGGCATGCTCTCCCAGTTTGTGAGTTTGAGCCCCACGTTGGGCTCTGTGCTGACAGCTCAGAGCCTGGAATCTGCTTCCAATTCTGTGTCTCCCTCTCTTTTCCCTTCCCCCACTCACACTCTGTGTGTCTCTCTCTCTCAAAACTAAATAAACAATAAAAAAGATGAAAATAATAATGACTATCTTAGATTAATGGTGAAAGACTCAAAGACTCAAGACATATGTAAAACATGTGTCCAGGCAACCAGGGATAACAACAGGATCAAATGTAGACAAAATGAAGACAAGTCAGACAAGTCCGAAGCACACTCTTATTTCAACTAGTTTAGTTCTATCCTCTGTTTCTCGATAAGGAGCAAATAGAAGCTGTTGTTGAAGTATATTTAATCATTGTTATTAATTTTATCTATTTATACAGTGAACTTTACATTTCAGTAACTGTGTTTAAACTCCTTCCTTTTTAGTGAATATTTTTATTGTCTTTATATAGTCCTTTACTAAAGATCCTTTATTGCATATAGATATCTGAAAAAAAAACAGATGTTCCTGGATATTTAGAGTCAAAGCTTTGATGTCTAGATTAGGATGGGGAACATATACTTGTGGGAAACATCAGCAATAGTGAGCTCTCAGGAGTTTTCTGGTGAAGATAACTTTGTTAATACTTCAAGCTTCCTCTTTTCTTCCAAACATGACAAAACTAAAAATTTAAAAATACATATATTTTCACAAATAGTTGCTAATCCCATGAGTATGCTTGTGTTAAGGATTCTAAGTAAGTAGAGACGTTGTATTTCAACTCCTCTGACGTATAATATTGGATGGCAAAACTGGGGCATGGACAAGAACCAGCCACTCAACATGAAAATTGGGCTGGAATAAGACTCCTTATTTATGCAAGAAAAGAGACTAAAAAAGCTGTGATAATTTCTAGGTACTATGGTTTTTTATAAAGCTGCTTGTCTTGAAAACAGGAAGAAAATGAAGAAATCATCCTAGACCCTGTCTACCTGTTAACTCAGCAACTAGATCTAGAATAGCCCTGAGTCATTACAGTATGAGAGTTGGCATAATACTTGGTTCCAGAATAAAATAGGGTCTGGGAATCCAACCCAGGTAGAGGCAAATGTAAAACCACTGGACAAAGATGGAAGAAGAGGTATTGGGGGGAGGGTTTCCCATGTGAGATTTGTTCAAATATTCCAGGTATGTGAGGAATGCTAACATGAAAAAATTGATCAACAAAATGAACAATAAAAAAGTAAAAGCAATTAAATAACATACAAAAATTAGGGACATTTCAAAATGACTTTAAAGTATGTTGAAGATACTAAAAGAGAAAATGGAAAAAAAATAACATCCCTAAAATCATTAAGAAACTATGAAACAAAGAGAGACATACTCCTGTAAGAACTGATGTATATTAAAATAAAATTATAGATTGTATTAATATTGCTTTTCAGCCTTTTGGCTAAGATCAAGTATTGTGAGTATTAAAATACAGTAACTGATAAAAAAAACACTCCCTACAACACTACAGTCTTCAAACACAAAGAAAAATATATTGAATAGGAAAATATACTGAGTGGTGCATCTGGAATGCAACCTAGAATGATAAAGAAATTAAAAATTAGGAAGGCAAATTGGGAGTTACAGAGAATATACTTGTGACTCAACCATACCAAATGTGAGAGAACGGTGTGAGGAAAAGCTTATCTAAAGTGAAAATGCCTAAGAATTTTTCTGAATTGAGAATTATCTTAGCCTTCAGATTGAAAGTACACACAGACTTCTATAAAGGATAAATACAGTTATCCTTGACCACACAGTGATACTGTAGAACAGTAAGGAAAAAAAAAAAAAACCTTAAAACTATCAGAGAGAGAAAAGAAAAATTGACTACTAAGGAATAATAAATAGTCTGAAAACAAACTTATTGTCAACAAAAATAAATGCCAATGGATTATTAAATTCAAAGAACTGAGAGAAAATAGACACAAACATGGATACAGGCACACAGGATCCTTTTTGGTTGTGTCAACTGCTAGACTTCATATTTGATTTGACTTCCCTTACATAAAAGAAAACATAAACAAAGAAAATAACATTAAAAAATCCTTACATACAGTAATATATTATTGAGAAAATACAATTGTAAAACTCCAATTATCCAGCTGTTACATCTAGATCCTATTTATACTTTAGAAATTTCTATGACCTTAAATGGCACATTTAGAACCAGTATTATAAATTATTTTCTGCAATTAAAAAAATTAATGGAGTAATCTATTTAAATTATAGTCACATAGGGAAATTAGTCATTAGGACCCAGCTATTTATTGCTTATAACAAAACCACTCCAAATCTAATGTCTTAAAAGAACAGTTTATTTTGTTCACAATTTAAAGCATGGGACTTTGGAAGATGAGTTGTTGGATGCTTTGTATTTGAATGTTGTCTGTCAGGGCTATCAAAGCTGGAAGTTTCACTTTCAAGATAACCTTTTGCTTACATGTCAGATTTCTTGGAGCTCCTTGGACTTGATCTCTCTCTTCCCATGTAATTTCATTTTCTAGGACTTCTGCAAGTGTCTTGGGCTTTTATAGCTCTATTAAAGAAACCAGTTGTCACATTCAACTTCCGGCTTGGTGTCTTCCGTGGTTCTATCAGTTCATTAAAAACATGATCTATTTTCCATGTTTCATTAGCCTTTCCACTAGTAGGTAGTACTATCAACTGTGTCTAGTCTGAGTATGATTTTCTCACTATCTTTCCACATTTCTCTTGTGGGTTTCCTCTTGCTGCCTTGTTATGGCAGCACCCTGCTTTTAGTTACCAAGCTCCTTATGAGTAATTAATAACAAACCATACTGAAGTATAACTTTGTAAAAATAATTTCATTTTGCCTAAATTTTTGTGGCAGAGATTTTGGAAAATTTATTTTAAGTGGCTTATTTTTGATCTACGTGGTGTTGGTTAAGATGGCTGAGGATTGGAGTTTCAATTTCAAGATGGCTTTTTAACCTTGATGATTCAGATTTCCCCATTTCTTTTCTTTTTTTTTTTTTTTTTTTTTAAATTTTTTTTTTAACGTTTTTATTTATGTTTGAGACAGAGAGAGACAGAGCATGAACGGGGGAGGGGCAGAGAGAGAGGGAGACACAGAATCGGAAGCAGGCTCCAGGCTCTGAGCCATCAGCCCAGAGCCCGACGCGGGGCTCGAACTCACGGACCGCGAGATCGTGACCTGAGCCGAAGTCGGACGCTTAACCGACTGAGCCACCCAGGCGCCCCCCCCATTTCTTTTCTTTATCTCTGTTTCTGTCTCTGCACTATCCCTCTTCCCCCTTTCTCCACATGATAGCTCCCCCTCCATGAGCCTAAACTTGATATTTTTCACAGCATGGTGGTGCCAGGGTAGCTGCACTTCATGAAACTGAGTAGATTCCAAGTGGCAAACTATAGAAGATTTCAAGCTAGTTAATGTTGACCCATGTTTTGTCACAGTGTTCCTTCTGTTGTATTCTATTGGTCGATGCCATTACAAGTCGACCAGGTTAAAAGGGATTGAGAGATACACTGTCTTTTAATGAGACAGTGATGAATTCATATTACAGATAAGTATGTCTGATAGGAGATAATGTTGGGATCTTCCTTGGAAAATACAATCTGTCACAATTATCATCCTATAATATAACTCAAACATAAAAATAATGAAACATTCATGCAGACAATTGTCTTAGTCTATTAGGGCTACCTTAAGAAAATACCACACACTGCGTGGCTTATAACCAACAGAAATTTATTTCTGATAGTTCTGGAGTCTGGAAGTCTGAGATTAGGTGCCAGCATGACTGAATTCTGATGGAGATTTTCTTTAGGGTGGCAGAGTGCCAACTTTTCAATGCATCCTCACATGGTAGAGATCAGAGAGGGGAAGGAAAATCTCTCATAACTCTTATAGGAACACTAATGCCATTCATGAGGGCTCCTTCCTCATGAGCTAATTACTTCCCCAAAGCTCCCCCCTCCTAATACCACCATCTTGGATATTAGGTTCTCAACGTATGAATTTTGAGGATACAAAAACATTCAGGCCATAACAACAATTGAAGTTAACACCTTACCTTGCTAATATGCATATCCTAAGAAAATTAGAATTTTCTGAACAAACTTTGTGAAAATTGGCAGGTATTTGACAGACTTTAATCAAAATGTAACTCCAGCTGAAATATTATGAAGTCATATTTTAGTATATCAATATATAGTAGAATATCTATGCATGGTAAATGCAGGATTTTAGGAAAGACATGTCTTGTTATAAAAATAATATCTTAAATAACAAAAAATAATTAAATTTTATTTGTCCTTTTAGCTTTTTCCATTAACTAAAGCACTATAATTTTCTTGAATTGCATGATTCAATTGAATTTAAAAAGAATTGGATATGAGGCAACGTGGATAGTTTAAAAACAAAACTGATAATCCACATCACATTATTATTAATGTGATATTATTAATGTGATATTAATGTGAATGAGATTTTACATTATGTTGGAAAAACAATTCATTAGGTTTACCCAATGTAAAAGGATAGCAGAATGCTTTCATATTTGGAAGATACTATTTATGGGCTGAATGTTGATCAACATTAAGATCTGGCATTAATGGTAGATACAAGATTTCTTTTCCTACCTTTGGAGTTTTCTATGTGTTTGACCTCTTCCTTTCAGTTTTATAATACGTGACTATTAGTTCAGCATTGTTGTTTGGTTTCACTTTATCATTGATCATATCCATAATATATCATCAGATTGTGAAGTCACAGCAGCCAATTAATTTTACAGGGATGCTTTCTTATGTGCCCATTAAAACTCTGTTTTATTTTCAGTGTTTCATCAATGCAGTTATTTAATTATAGTTCCATTTAAGATTTATACATTTTATTTATTATATGCCATTATTGGAAAAATCCACCTCATGAAATGTAATAGAGTAAGCAAACAATCATTAGAAATCCTTTAAAATCACAGTTGAAATGGTTCTAATAAAATGGTTAAAAACAAGGTATATTCAATTTAATTTTCTAGGCACTGCTGTGTTTCAGGTAACTCACCAAGGGAATGTGGTGATTTAATTGTCTGGATAGCACAGCAAGAGATCCTGTGAAGTTAGATTGAAGTTGGCTCTGTAGTATCTTGCTACTGTTTCACAAAAATATACACTTTCTTTGGATACTCAGCATGATATTCAGCAAGCATAGATGTGAGAGGCTAACAAAGAAGAAATGCTGTTATTTATTATTCACTACTTTCCTGGGGTCCCTTGACACTTGGAGTTAACATACTTCCATAGGAATATTTAACTGTCAACGGTTCATTCCAGGTAAAACCCAATCAGACAATGTACTTGTCAAGAAAAACAGCATTAAAAGCTTGAGCTTTTATCAGTTTAAATCCTTTTTTTTTAATGGCTAAACAAAGGCTTTGTGAATAATTCCTATGTTCCTTGAAAATATGTCAGAATTTATCTCCCCAAATCTGTACAATCAATTCTCAAATTTCTATAGGCACATTATCCATATTATCAAAATATCTTTAGTAAAATAAATGTTCTTTTTAACATTTATTTTATTCGTTATTATTATTATTACTGTTATTGAGAGAGAGAAAGAGAGAGAAAGAGAATGAGAGAGAGCAAGCACGGGCAGGGGGCAGAGAGAAAGGGAAAAAGAGAATGCCAAGCAGGCTCCCTGTCAGTGTGGGGCTCGATCCCACTGATGAGGAAGCATGGGTCAAGCTGAGGGCAAAGTACAGCCTAACAGCAGTCACCCCCTCCCTGCATCATGGGATATGTCTGATATTCCTCAGACACTCCTGGCTACCCAAGAACAAAGGAAAGGAATTTAAGTGCTTGCCATGGTGATGTGGGAAATTAAGGCAAAGGAAAAATTAAATTCCCTTACTTCCGACAGCCCATTGACAAGTCCTTGAAACTCAGAGTGACTTCCCTCTATCAGCTCAGCTGCCTCGATGAGGACAATTTGCTAGGGGCAAAAGAGAATCTTAGCTTAACATTATCCCCACCTTGAGGATCCTGTGTCTACTTTAACATATAAAAATTCCTTTGGAAACCTCCTTTATCTCAACTCCCACAAGATATATGCCGGCAATTATATTCCAAGCTTATGGCCCCCTGATATAAATCTGAAGGGTCTCATGAGTGAGGTTTTTCTAAACGTTAATAAATGCCATTTCCCTAGCAACAGCTAGCCCTTCGAGGTCCTGGAAACCTTGCTTCCGAAATTCCTTAGAGACTTATTCTATCTCTAACCCACTGCCAACCTGAGGGTATGTAATCAGTTACCCACCGCAACCCCAGTACAGCTCTTCCTGCCCGTGGGTCCCGTCCTAGTGCTTTAATAAAATCACCTTTTTGCACCAAAGACAACTTCCAGAATTATTTCTTGGCCATCAGCTCTGGACCACCCCACCACCCCACCATCACCCCAAAACATCACCAGGAACTGTGAGATCATGATCTGAGCCAAAATCAAGAGCTAGACACCTAATGCTTAAACCATGGAGCCGCCCTCGTACCCCATCAAACAAATGCTCCTGATTGCAACTTAAATGTTTGCTTTGTTACACTTATTCAGTCTTCATTTACAAATACTTTGAAAAGACTCTAAGACCAAGTAGAAGGGGATACACTTACTTAAGTCTGTGATCCACACAAGATGTGTAATCAGTGTTCTGTGGATATGTGCTTAAGAGAACATTGTATAGTCCTCACATGCTGATTCTGTACTCATTTTTTTTTTTTTTCTGGAAGGGGGAGTCTGTAATGAGATATAGAGTTTTAATTTTCATTCTCATTACTGAAAAGGAAATATATATTTATGTTGGCTGTTGCATTAGTCTTTTTCTTATGATATAACAAATTACCACAGACTTAGTGGATCAAAACAACACACTAATTATCATGAGTCAGGAGTCTAGGCAAAACTTAGCTGTGTTAAAGAGAAACCAGAGCTGGATAGTAGTTAAAGCAGTAAAGACCTATTCTACTCAGGACTATTATAATGAGGGAAAAGATAACTTAGTATAGAACTGGATTCTAAATGCAGCATGAACAAGTGGGGATTTATACCCAGGAGTAGTTGGGGGTCAAGGAATGGAAAATTACTAACAGGAACCATCAAGGGTAAGGAGAAATTCTGGCTAAATCAGCTCGACAGGATTCTTGCTGCAGGCAGGCTAGGATGATCAGACACAAACTGGAGTGGGGGGGGGGGGGCGTGGGGGGGGGGTGGTTTAAGAAATTTGATCAGATATCCAAGATGATCAGATATCAAGAGTGAAGAATCTTGCTAAATTGACTCAGCAGGATTTTTGCTGAAATTGGGCAATGCAAAAATGGACAAGGAAGTTTCAATGGTCAATGCCTAGATGAGAAGAATCTGACTAAAGTTTGGTCAAGGAGAATATCTTGTCAGCAGGATCCTCTGCTTATAGTCTTATTTTGAGTCTGCAACAAAGGCTCCAGCCAGACTACATTTTCATCAGAGTTTCCACTAGGAAAAAAAAATCACTTCCAAACCCCCTCAGATAGCTAGTAGAATTTATGTCCTTGTGACTGTGGTACTCATGGCAGCTGACTTCTTTGAGGCCAGCAGGAGAGTGAGTCTCTGATTTTAAAGAAGGCACTAGACCCTCTTTCAAGGGCTTTAACCTGGTTAAGTCAGGATCAATCAGGATAATCTGCCTTTTGAGAAACTCATAATCAAGTGGTTTAAGACCTTAATTGTATCTGCAAAATTCCTTCATCTTTGCCACATTCTGTTGGCTTGAAGCAAGTCAGGCTCTGATCCCACTCAAGAGGAAGGGATTATACAAGGCTCTGAGTCACTGGAGGTCACTCTATGCTGTGTCCACTATAGCTATTTTAGGAGAAACTGTATCATAGGCAAAATGAGTCTTGACTCTGAATATTCATGAGTCATGTTCTTCTATGAAAAACCTGTAAGTGTTACTTATCAAAAATTTTAAGGACAAGGTAAAGAAATGGTCATGATGGGCGGTATGACACATGTTTATCTTTGCTTACATTAAACATTTAACAAATGTATATATGTATAATTGATGAGTAAAGGGCATTAACTATATTTTCACCTGATTTTTTTTAACAACAAGAATGTTAATGGTAACTTTCTACATCAGGACATAGATTTCAAAATCACAGCGTCAATCACAACACAATCAATAAAAATCAAGAATTTTAGTTCCATGACCTCACATATTATTTTAGAATATGGCAAACCAGAAGCAGCCTAGCTTTTCTTTTCTCCCACTACTTCCCACCACCCACATTTGCCACAGTCCAGCTGAACTCTTTTTTTCATCTGTGTCCCTTGTTTGGTGATTTCTATATTTTTACTGACAATATTGCAACCACATAGAATGCTATATTCTTCTGTCCATTTATTCAAACCCTACCTCTCCTTCAA
Organism: Panthera onca; assembly: GCF_046562875.1. NCBI lineage: Eukaryota > Metazoa > Chordata > Mammalia > Carnivora > Felidae > Panthera > Panthera onca. The sequence goes on from NC_138342.1 coordinate 50,808,068, forward strand.
GGACAACCTTTAAAGCAACTTATCACAGGACACCATTTTTTGCCGAACCTCCAGCCAATAGAAATGTCTCCCTTTTCTGAACTCTCATAGTTCTCTTTTAGGATATCACTTTAATGCACTTATAACTCTACTTTTAATAGAGGTGTTTGTGTTTGCGTGAAAAAGTGTAACATGTTTCATAGCATTTCTGAGACTTATTAAGCACTCAGTGAATTATAAATTACACACCACACACACACACATTTTTTTCCTTCCATACTTCTTTTTTAATGTTTATTTATTTACTTAGAGAGAGAGCGAGAGAGAGCACACTTGTGAGTAAGGGAGGCACAGAAGGAGAGGGAGAGAGAGAATCCCAAGCAGGTTCTACACTCAGCACAGAGCCTGACATGGGGCTCAATCTCATGACTGGGAGATCACAGCCTGAGCCAATATCAAGAGTCCAGGGCTTAACCAACTGAGCCACCCAGGAGCCCCTCCTTCCATACTTATAAGTCAATGTTTTCTATTTTATGACATCAATCACATTGCCTTATATAACCATAAGTAAGGCATAAAAAATGATTGTGTTTTTTTTGCATTTAATGGTAATGCACCATATTTTAAATTAGGACATTTTATTAATATGTAAATGTATTATAAAATAAATTTCAAAAGGTGAACATGGGCACATGATATTACTAGCTGTTCTTCAAAATAGTGTAGTAAAAGGTAAAATGTAATTTTGGATGTTAATCATAAAATAAGTCAATAATATTTTCTTCTGTTTTACACTGATTTATCATTGCTCCTTCATAGCCTCTGACGACATTCAAATTTAATTATTTTAAATTTTCAAAACTTTAACTTGGGGTTTTTGGAATTATTTTATTTAAGTTACCTTGTTTTATTGTCTTCCTAACAATATGTATATATTGAGAGTATGATGGCTCCCATCAAGGAATTTTGTAAAATGTGTCTTCATATTAGATTTTGCTCAACAATTTTGTACATTTATTTTACCTTTTATTAAACTTTTCCTTTATACTTTTAATGAGAGGATTGCCTTTTGGTATTTTAGGCTGTTATAATCTGGTACTTTTTCCATCATTATCTCCTGGATATTTGCTATCTTCCAAAGCCCAAAATTCAATAGGTAAAAAATACATATATATGGCAATCCTCTGCATGTATGTGTTTAAAATCTATTTTGACCTTTCTCACTTTCATATCAGCCAATAGCTATTCCAGGCACAGCTATCCATATATTCACTTTCCAAGTGGCAAAGTTTACTTTCCTTATCTTCCATTAGACCTTTCCCAAGCCATATGATGTTAACCTCGATAGCACTTTAAAATTGCCACTTTTAGACCATTTCTCTCTGCTGATATTTTTTGTCCATTTAACTTTTATATTACTCTTCCCAAAAGCACAGATTTCAGATTTCTGTCTCTAAGTTGCCACCTAAGGGAATTTTCTAGTATTGTTTCTATCATTGCTGTTCTTACATATCACTCCAAAAGGAGGAAAGTGACAGATGTTGATTATTTTTTCCTGCCAAGTCTGTGTTTACTCTCTGATTTGACTAGTTTTTTTCTAACACTAATATTTTTATCCAAATGTGCCTTTGAACAAAACAATTATTTATCCCTTTATAAATTCACTTTTCCTGGTTCACAATTTATTCTGTTCCTCTTAACCTTTAACTCTTATACATTATATAATTCTCATGTCTCCCAGTCTTTTGTCATAATTTAACTTATACTTTTGCAGATCTCTATACATCATTCCAGTCTTTTTCTTCAGTGTTTCTTTGACTATCTTTGCCTCTTATTCCCAGTCTCCTCTTATCTGTGTATTTTCTCTTGCTCATATCAAAACTGGAATAGACAAGCCAACTATAAAATGTCAAGATGTCAGTTTCCTTCATCAGGCATCATCTGCCAAGTTTCCTTCTATCTAAAAAATTACTAACAATTTTTCTTTGCATATTTGGCATTCATTTTGTGTTCAAAATACAGGCTTCTCTGGGAGAAGACCAGTCGGTTGGAATCCTCACTGTAGTAAACCTGAGATGCCATATTTCTGTGGTATAATAACATAATTATGCCATGGTAAATATTTTTTTCTCAAAAGACCAGGGGTTTATTTACAATAAAACTTTGTTTTGGGGGTCACCTCAGTAGCTCAGTTGGTTAAATGTCCAACTTTGGTTCAGGTCATGATCTCACTGTTCCTGTGTTCAAGCCCCACGTCAGGTTCACTGTACCAGTGCAGAGCCTGCTTTGGATCTTCTGTCTCCCTCTCTTTCTGCTGCTCCCCTGCTTGTGCTCTCTCTCTCTCTCTCTCTCTCAAAAATAAATAAATAAGCATTAAAAAAAAAAACCCTTGTGGTTTAATGAAAGTCTGGATTCAGAATACTAATGATTAAATCCACACTCTAAAATTAAGGTATTGATTACAAAGTAATCTCATGTTAAAACACTCTTTAAAAACACATTGTCATAGAAGTTGTAAGACTTGGAAAAAAAGGCAGGATCATCACCAAATTTATGTTCATCATAGGCAAAATCCTTTGAAGCCATGAGAAAGTATGTAATGTAAGTATTCAATTAATTTATGTGCTAAATTATATAAATCCCCTGCTCTCATGAACCTAACATTTCTACACAGATGATGAAAAACAACAAACAAACAAACAAGTGACCACATAAATATGTAAAAACCATAGTGAGCTAACTGGTCATAATAAACATGGAGAAATAAAAAGAAAGGGAGGGGTTGTGAGGTTTTAGCAATGGAGATCAAGGTAAATGGTACTTTACAATTTTAAATAGGTTGTTCACTGAGAACATGAAGCTTTCGCAAAGACCTACAGCAAGTGAGGGAGAATCCATGAGGATATCTTTATAAATCATGTCCCAGACAGAGGAATAAATAAGTAGTAAAGCCCTAAAATGGGATTAGGTGTTCAACAAACTACAAGGATGTTGTAGACTCTGGGTTTGGAGTTCTCTCTTGTCCAGTGAGAAAGTGGGATACAGGATTAAAAATTCAAGAGAGGCTAATGTCCAGGAGGAGACAAGAGCCCAGAGTAAGTGTCCTTGCTTTGTTTTTATTAGGATCAGAAGGCTTACAAACGTGGTGATGGATGTGCACAAAGAAACAGTGAAATTGTGAACATTAACTCATAGGCATGAGGGAAAGGGGGTTTTGAAGATACACGGTGTTAGGGGTTTGGGTCAATACAAAACAAAATCCTGGTGCTGGACAGGAGGTTGTTTACAGTAGATGTGAGGCCCCACCTGTGTTTACCTAAACTGGTCTGGGGACAAGAAAGACACAGCATGATACCTCAGGGTCAACAAGGCACCTTTTGTTTGCTAATTAGCTCCACTCTGGGCAACATCACCCAGCTATGATCTATAGCACTATTTACCTATTTACCAAATTTGGTCCTTCCTTCCTGTGAAAGCATCCTTCTGCTGTTATACTAAGTTGGAGAGCATTTCCGCCCTGAATACCTAATCATGTTTACTTCATCTTAGATGTTTTCACCCTGAGATTCCCTATTTCTATACCTGTGTCCTATACTGGGGGCCTTTGCCCTGTTTACCTAATCTTGTTTATCCAAATTTGGGTGTGTATATCCTATGACTTTGTATTTCTTTATGCCTCGTTAACCCATCAGTGAAAGCTCAGGGAATTCCTAAGCTTATTCCCCACACAAGGAGGCCAATGTGTGGACAGCAGAATGATCAAGGCAAAGTGAGTAGGAGATGAGATTAAGTGGATAATGCCGGCCAGATAAATTAAGTGTTTGTATGTTTTTATAAGGGCTTTGGGCTTAACTGTAAGTGAAACTTGAAGTCATTGCAGGCTTTCAGTCAGAAAAAGACATAATTGAACTCCATTTGTTTCAAAATTTTGTTGTGGAAGGCAATACACTACAGAAAACTATTCAAAACACGAATAATAAAAAGTACATGACATGTAATTGCTATATTGTACTGCAAAAACCTATGTAAACAGAATTTTGCTAGGTTCCCCAGATGCACTGACTGCCTTTTGAATGAAAATCTCCCTTCCTGCACTTTGAATAATCATTATCTTGACTTTTATGGTAATCATCTCCTTGCTCTATAGGTATACCAAACAGGTGTGTGTCTCTAAGCATTGTAATGAACTTGTTTGAAATTTGTGTGCATGGAATTCAGCACTCTCCATATTGTTTTCTGCCAATTTCTTTTTTTTTTTAATTTTTTTTAATGTTTATTTATTTTTGAGACAGAGAGAGACAGAGCATGAACGGGGGAGGGGCAGAGAGAGAGGGAGACACAGAATCCGAAGCAGGCTCCAGGCTCTGAGCCATCAGCCCAGAGCCCGACTCGGGGCTCGAACTCACGGACCGCGAGATCGTGACCTGAGCTGAAGCCGGACGCTTAACCGACTGAGCCACCCAGGCGCCCCCAGGTGTGCTGTTTCGAAGTGACACATGCACCCCCATGTTTATAGCAGCACTATCAGCAATAGCCAAAATATGGAAAGACCCCAAATGTCCATCGATGGATGAATGGATAAAGAAAATGTGGTATATATATACAATGGAGTATTACTCGGCAATCAAAAAGAATGAAATCTTGCCATTTGCAACTACGTGGATGGAACTGGAGGGTATTATGCTAAGTGAAATTAGTCAGTCAGAGAAAGACAAAAATCATATGACTTCCAACTGTATTCTTTTACAGTTCTATAGGTCACACATATGATACTGGTCTCATCGGGATCAATTCAAAGTGTTGATGAGACTGTTTTCCTTTCTGGAATTTCTAGAAAAGAATCTATTTTCTGGCTTATTTAGCTTGATGGCAGAATTTAGGTTTTTTTGTGGTTGTAGGACTGAGAGTTCTTAGCTTCCAGATGCTGCCTGCAATCTTTGGTTCTATCTTTAAAGGTAGCAATGTTGGGTTGAGTCCCTCTCAGACTGAATCACTTCTACCTCTTTCTTCTTATCATCACATTTCTTTAACATTTTGCCTTTTTTCCCCTCTCTTTATGAGACAGTGATTAGATTGGGCCCACCCAGATAATTCAGGATAACCTCCTTATTATATTAGGTCAACACAGATAATACAGGATAATTTTCCTATTTTAAGATTCTTAACCTTAAACACAACTGCAAAATACCTTTTACCAAATAAAGTAATATATTCACAGTCCCTGGTAATTAAAACATGGTGATCTTTAAGGGAACATTATTCTGCCTATTTATTTCCTAAATTATTATAGTAAGACTGGAAATCTAGTAGAGTTAATTCTTCTATTTTTCATTATTAGAAAGTTCTTTCCTGTTCTTAAATTGTAAAGTAAGTTTGTTTAGTTCTATAAAAAAATATGCTGGTCTTTTGTTTGGGATTACATTAAATCTATAGATCAATTTTAGAAGAATTGGTATTTTACCCTGTTGAGGCATAATCATAAACATATTTTTTTTATCTTTTCCAGGCTTTTTAAAATTTTTTCTTTAGTTACTCTGAACAAAGTTTCTAGTTGTCTTTAGAGATTGTGTTTTGTTTAATTTATTCCTAAGGATTTCATATATTTTTATTCCATTGTACAATATTTTTTTCAATAAATTAGTTTTAACTCTGATTTCATACTGAAGATCTGTAAACTGTCATTAAAGGTTACTGTCATTCCAGTTGAAAAACTCTTTGTTCTTAGTGCATTTATATATACAGCTTTACCTAACCTATTTGGGAACTTTACTGTCTTTTTCATTAGGTTAATAGCTCAATGATATTGCTTTACATGAGTATTTAACCAAATTATGTCTCTAGTTTCCTGAAATCAGGAATACAATATGTTCAAGGTGATTTCAGTGACAGGCTAATGTACTAAGAATATCATTCTAGGTCCATAATTTAATGAGTAGATTATAAGGAAGAGGGCCCATCATGAAAAATGTGACATCATCACCACTATTACTACCCCGATGTAAGTAATTCATTTTAAATTTTATGTATTTATGTATGTATGTATGTATGTATGTATTTATTTATTTATTTAGGCTAGGTACAGTGTAATTTATTGTTGGTACATACAAGATAGGGCTCTCCAAACCCCTCCCCTTCTTTAGGGAGACTGGGATGGAAACTATAGAGGTCAGGATATTTTCAGTGTATTGAATGAGTTGGGGCAAGGATTCCACAGCAGCTGAGGGTCTCTTCTTCTTGCTCTCAGTGAGGCTGGTGGTCTAGGGGTTTCTTACTCTTTGGAGGCCATGTTGACAATAAGGTTCACCATCCAGTTGCTGTAACCAAATGCATTGTCATGACAGGAAATGAGCTTGACATTGTGGTCATTGAGAGCAATGCCAGCCCCAGTGTCGAAGGTGGAAGAGGGGGTGTCACTGTTAAACTCTCAAAGAGAACCTGGTCTTCAGTGTAGCCCAGGATGCTCTTGAGGAGGCCCTCCAATACCTGCTTCACCACTTTCTTGATGTCATCAGATTTAGCAGCTTTCTCCAGACAGCAGGTCAGATCCACAACTGAGATATTGGGGGTGGGCACAGGGAAGGCCATGCCATTGAGCTTCCCATTCAGCTCAGGAATGACCTTGCCTACAGCCTTGATGACACCAGCAGAACCAGGGATTGTGTTCTGGGCAGCCTCTCAACCATCACGCCACAGCATCCCAAAGGGGCCATCCATGGTCTTCTAGGTGGCAGTAATGGCCCCCTTTCCAGCCTTGACTATGCTGTTGTATTTGCCACTGGTGAAATCATACTGGAATATGTAATCATGTAGTTCAGATCAAGAAAGGGTCATTGATGGTGACAATGTCCAACTTGCCAGAGTTAAAAGCAGCCTTGGTGACCAGGCTCTCAATATGGCCAAATCCATTTACTCTGACCTTTACCATCTTGTCTCAGGGATATGACTGGCACTGCACCAGAAGATGCTGCTGTCTGTCAAACAGGGAGGAGCAGAGAGAGACTCATTTCAAATTTTAATTAATACTCCAGTCTCTAAGCATTACATTTCTGTCTAAAATAACTAACATCTTTCTAAATAATGAGGTTGTTCAAGTGGTTTCAAATTTTCATGACAAATACAGTAAAATCTATTTTCTTAAGTTAGTCATTTAAGATTAAGAAAATATATAGCTTTAGGGGTTCCTGAGTGGTTCAGTCGGGTAAGTGTTTGACTTTTGCTCAGGTCATGATCTCATGGCTCCTGAGTTGGGCTTTGAGCTGTCAGCACCTGCTTTGGATTCTTTGTTTCCCTCTCTCTCTCTGCACCTTCCACCCTCCCCTGCATACTCATGCACACACAAGCTTGCTCTCGCTCTCTCTTCCTCTCTCAAAAATAAACTTTAAAACAATTTTTCAAAAAGGAAAATATATGACTTTAAACATTTCTCACAGTTCTCTTTCACCAACTTTTTCTTATCCATGGATCTTCTCAAGACACTAAACTTCCATTCAAAACAATCTTCTATGAAATCCTCTAATAATCAAGCAACTTCTTGCCTATATGCCTTTTCTATGTTATTTACTCTAGCTAGAATCCTTTGGTCATTCAGCAAAATCTCAAAGAATCTTCAATGTCTCATTAAGTGCATCCTCCTTTACTCACCTCTACAGTCAGAATGAAGCAATTCTGTTTTGTACTCCCTCTCAACCTAATTTTGGCTTTAGTTTGTTAAAACTGTAAACTTCTTAAGGATGAAGATTGTTTCTTACTCAACTTTTCATTCTCTGGGAACAGCAGGTATGCCTTGTGTGTAGTAGGAATTCACTTTTCTTTTTTTTAAAACAAATCAAGCTTTATGTGTATAACATACATTGATTTATAAATTTGGTTATGTTTAGCTGAACGCAAGAAATTAAAATGTCTAAATGGTTGTTTTAGATTTCAGTGATCATAGTTATCATATATAAACTAGACATAGATCAACTTCTATGTTATGCTCAATAAAACAATCTGTGCCTTTTATTCTCATGTCTTTGAACTTGAATTCTGTCAGATTTCAGAGAGTAAAGAGATTTAGATCTGTCGGTTCTGGGACCTCTATGAAACATTTGTTTCTCTAAGAAATATGTCTGTGGTTTAGCTGAAGCTAATCTCTCCAGGCCTAAAAAGTACACTGAGCCAGTTTGAAAGGGTCAGGGATAAGAAGTGTAGCCATCCTAAATCCAATATTTGATGAAGAGTCCTAAATAGAGATGCCCCCCATCAGTTTTAAGTGTTCCTGTTCCCCTGCATTATGTAAATGCAAAGCACATCCCAGTGTGGTATCTTTTCAAAGTGAAGAGAATGCATATCTGAGATACATCACTACGCTAAAAAGAAATAAAATAAATTCCATGGAATCCAAGGAGAGTACAGGTCTTATATCCTACAGATGAGTTGGAAAGGTAGATAAACATGAATTTCTGCATTTGAATATCTGAAGCCTTTTATAACATTATATCTTGCTCTCAACACCCAGTTCTTTTTTTGAAAATACTTCTAATATTTTATTTAACAAAAATGTACTCTGAACAACTATATTGTTAAGAGAGATTGGCATGTTAAATAGTATTTCCAAATATAATTTCGTAGAGAGAAATAAGTTGTAAAAGGCAATTCAGTGAACTGGTAAAATGTTTGGAAATACCTAGTAATGTTGCATAAGTGGCTATTGTTAATTCTAATGGAATTGGTTTCCAATGTAATTCTACTTTGGAATCCAATTCCAAAGTAGATTAATATACTTTATTTTTCCCTTCTTTTGGAAATGTTATCATTCTGGTGTTTGCTGTTTATAAATGTTGGAATAGGGGCATTTTTTTCTGTTTCTTCTATTTTGGGCAATATTCATGGAAACTATATCTTTACCTCGTTAGTTTGGAATCGGGAATTATCTAATTTATTATGTTTATTAGAAAGCAATTACTTTTGAATTCATCTCACATATCAGGCACTATTCTAAATTTTTTGACACATTAGTGAACAACAAAAACAAAAAAACCCAGCAAAGTAAATTTAATTACTTGTAATCTACAGTCTAGAAAGGAAATATAGATAAAAATCAATAAATATAATAAATAGGTATATTGTATGTTAAAAGGAGATTATTGCTATAAAAAAAGAAAAATAATAGACCAACTTAAGAGGGATAATAGATGCCAAGGGTGGTAAAGTATAATACCCACCCTTAATGTCCAATAATTATGAAAGTGAGTTTTTTAATTCGGGGTAAGCACTGATAAGGTAAATTTTGAGCAAAATATTGAAGAATGTGATTGTTTTGTTCATGTTGGTTTATGGGAAAAACCTGATAGAGGGGATTTCATGGCATCACACAACTTGCTATTTAAAAAACTATATATTTGAAGGGAAGTGTGTTGCTTATGACAGAACAAGACTCCAAAGTGAAGCTCCTGTATTTTCTATCTTGAGAGTATATTAAGTACCAGGAGATTTGCTTGGATTCTACTTTCCAATCTCATAAGGTAAATATTACTATTCAAGGTAGATATTACTATTCTTTCTTAAAGATGAGAAAATTAGTTTTAGAGAAATTTAAAACAGTTTAATCACTCATTACTAGTAAGTATTGGGACTAGGATTCCAATAAATTCATGTGTGTGTGTGTGTGTGTGTGTGTGTGTGTGTGTGTGAGTTCATTTAAACATTAACAGTCTTTTTGTTATGCAAACTTTTATTTATATAAAATCCCATGAATATAGCTTGTTTTTCTGACTGCTGGTTGTAAGTAAGTTTTTGCATGAAAAGTTCACATTCTGTTTTTAGTAGTTTTAAAATTCATTAATGGGAAGCTAGCCAATGGAATTTTACTCATATCATCTTGTATAATCAGAGTTCAGAGTCATTGTTATTTATTTCCGTACATATATGAATTAAAATATGCCATAGCTTTGAAACAAAATCTTATATTTGCATCTCTGTGTATTTTAACTTGGTAAGACTGAAAAAGTTAATACATTTGATCATGTTAGTCATTTTGGTAATTTACTTGAAACCAATTACCATGTTATGTTTTCCAGTTGCCTATAGTTATAGAAAATCTGAGGTGTTTCCAATTTGTACAGTTAATTGATCACCTATAATACATTGGGGTATAGGTCCCTTCAGTTTGGCCCATGCAAGCCATTCCCCTCCTCTCAATTTATTTTTATACACTATATAAATGGTGTATTTTACATGGTTGTGCTTTGATTCTACTTCAAGTTCTTTGTATTTTAACTTTCCCAGAGAGTAGTTGGTCCCCACTACAATAGATAGCTAATGGTATCTTTTAAGTAAATTTTATTTTAACCAGGTAAACTCCCAGAAATATGCAATCATATTTCTATCTTTGATAAAATTACATTTTAGCATATAAAAAGCTAACTATAATATGTTTAGTATATATTTGTTTAGGCAGCAAAAATTTTCAGTTGTATCATATTCTTTTTATGTATAGTGGAACACAGATTCATCTAAGTTGGATCTTTTGGGGGTCTGGGGTAGAGGGAATGAAAGGAAATTTAAGCTGTCTTAATTAATATCATGAAGGATCCAATAACTCATGCTTTTTCAATTTTTTACTGGGTATCTTAGATAGTGACAACAGTAGGTGACTACTTTATCAGATTATATGTTAAATGTTGCAAATTTAAATATTTGTTTATGGTAAAGGAAAATTCACTCTCTGTTTTTTATTTGTCATCCATCAGCCCCAACTAATTCTAATTCTAATTCTACCAAAAGAAGTATTGATACATATTTTCTATGTATCTAATTATATTTCTCTTTAACAAGTATATTCCAATAACAAAGAATCCTTAAAGCATTGATTCCTCTCCATTGTGTTCTATTTGGTGTTTTAAATAACAGCTTCAGATGAAGATATGGTTAGCTTAAAATTTACAAGTACTTTTGGCACTTGGGGAAACTGTCGCAAATCCTTCCCTTTCTTTTTTGTAATTTAAATTTGAGTTAGTTAATATATAGTGCAATATTGGTTTCAGGAGTAGAATTCAATGATTTATCACTTATATACAACACCCAGTGCTTATCACAAGTGCCCGCCCTAATATCGATCACCCATCTAGCCCATCTCCCACCCACCATCCTCCATCAACCCTCAGTTTGTTTTCTGTTAAGAGTTTCTTGTGGTTTGTTTCACTCTCTTCTCTTACCCCACCCTTTGCCATATGCTCATCATTTTTTTTTCTTAAATTCCACATATGAGTGAAATCATATGGAATTTGTTTTTCTCTGATTCACTTCTTTCACTTAGCATAATACATTCTGGCTCTATCCACATCATTGTAAGTCGAAGGATTTCATTCTTTTTGATGGCTGAGTAATATTCCATTGTATGTATACATATATATCCATTTTCTTTATCCATTCATCAGTCAATGGACATCTGGGCTCTCTCCGTAGTTTGGCTATTGTTGATAATGCTGCTATAAACATCAGGGTGCACGTACCCTTTTGAATCTGTATTTTTGTATCCTTTGGGTAAATACCGAGTAGTGCAATTGCTGGGTCATAGGGTAGTTCTATTTCTAGTTTTTTGAGGAGGCTCCATACTGTTCTCCAGAGTGGCTATACCAGTTTGTATTCCCACTAGCAGTGCACAAGGGTTTCCCTTTCTCCTCATCCTCGTTAACACCTGTTGTTTCCTGTGTTGTTAATTATGGCCATTCTGTCAGGTGTGAGGTGGTATCTCACCAAGGTTTTTACTTGTATTTTCCTGATATTGGGTGATGTTGAGCATCTTTCATGTGTCTGTTAGCCATCTGGATGTCTTTGGGAAAATGTCTATTCATGTCTTCTGCCCATGTCTTAACTGGGCTGTTTGGTTTTTGGGTGTTGAGTTTGCTATCAAAGTACCACCAGCATCCTTTGAGGAGCTAGAACAAACAATCCTAAAATTTTTATGGAACCAGAAAACACCCCTAATAGCCAAAAAAAATCCTGAAAAAGAAAAACAAAACTGGAGGCATCATGATTCCAGATGTCAAGCTATATTACAAAGCTGTAGTCATCAGGATAGTATGGTACTGGCACAAAAACAAATACATAGATCAATGGAACAGAATAGAAAGCCCAGAAATTGACCCACAACTATATGGTCAACTAATCTTCAACAAAGCAGGAAAGATTATCCAATGGCAAAAAGTCTCTTCTACAAATGGTATTGGGAAAACTGGATGGCAGCATGCAGAAGAATGGAACTAGACCAGTTTCTTACACTATATACAAAAATAAATTCAAAATGGATGAAAGACCTTACTGTGAGATGGAAAAAGCCATCAAAATCCTAAAGGAGAACACAGGCAGCAACCTCTTTGACCTCAGATGGAGCAACTTCTTACTAGACATGTCACAGAAGGTCAGGGAAACAAAAGCAAACATGAACTATTGAGAATTTATCAAGGTAAAAAGCTTCTCCACAGTGAAGGAAACAATCAACAAAAGTCAAAGGCAGCCTGTGGAATGGAAGAAGATAAAGGGTTTGTATCCGAAATATATAAAGAACTTGTCAAACTCTTCTTACATTTCTGACTTAAACAAAACAAAACAAAACAAAACAAAACAAAACAAAAGCAAAAAAAAAAGCCAAAACTCTAGACTTGTTGATTTTCAGATTGCAATTACTTCTATTAAAGCCATTCTTTCAGGGGCGCCTGGGTGGCTCAGTCGGTTAAGCGACCGACTTCGGCTCAGGTCATGATCTCGCGGTCCGTGAGTTCAAGCCCCGCGTCGGGCTCTGTGCTGACAGCTCAGAGCCTGGAGCCTGCTTCAGATTCTGTGTCTCCCTCTCTCTCTGACCCTGCCCCATTAATGCTCTGTCTCTGTCTCAAAAATAAATACACTTTAAAATAAAAAATAAAAAAAAAAGCCATTCTTTCAGTAATCATTCTCTTCCTAGTTCAGACTTTTGATAGGGGTTTGTGATTCACTTCCCCTATGCCTTTCATACTAAGAGTGACCAGATGTCATGAAATGCGTTTCCTTCACATCCTCCCAATGAAACTTGCATTCTATCATAGATTTATGTTTGGTTGAATGGTACCTTCATCCACCACTTTCTCTATAAATAATCTGGAAGCATTTACTATGTCTAATATATAATTGGTTATATATTATATAAATCCCCCCTTTTGTGTTTTCCCTATCTATTTAATTTTCTCCCCTCTCTTCTATATTTCTAAAATAGACTCTGAACTCTCTCTCTTAAAATCCCTCCAATTTCTCTATATTACTGCTGATATGAAATTTCAAAAACCAAGTCTTATTTTGTTATGGCCCTGCTTAAATTTCATTTGTATTATACTACCTGTAAACTAAACTAACTAACTAACTAACTAACTAAATAAATAAATAAATAAATAAATAAAATACCTTGCATTGGCATTTAGGTCTTTCCATGGTCTATGATCTAGCTATGTATCAAGTCTCATCCTGTCACTATGAGACACATCCTATATAGTGATATTTTCTTAAATATGTTGCGTTGTAATTCTTTCTTGAAATATAATTTCCCTTCTATTAGACCTTAAAGTTACTGAAGAGTTGAATTTTATTCCACTTATCTTTGGATCCAGGTGTTTCATTCAGGGCCTGACACATTCTTGTTTTGACATTGTGAATATTCTTCTTCTTTTAAATATTATATATTTTGACTTAAGAAGTATTTCTAAAGGTCGCTGTAGTTGAACAGATTATTGGATAAAGGAAAATGAGCCATGATACAAGAATCAGAGGGGCTGGATCATTAATGCAGCCCTACTGCCTACATGACTGTATATACCCCAGGTTCATTATGCATAGATAAGAATAATCCTACACTGCCTACTTTCAGGTTGTGAGGATCACAAATAATGACATTTGTAAAGATACTTTATGCCTGGTAAAGTTACATAAAAATAAGATGTATTACTGCTATTAAAACTAGGGGAAAACACTGAAATCTATTTTACCTTCTCAGTAAACACAGTAATACAAATGACAATAGGGTTGTTTAAACAAGAGTGTTACTGAAATATATTCCTTCTCTGAAAGAAGCTTTCTGCCTTATGATACTTCTGATTCCTTTTTTTATGTTCTCATGGAGATGTCTGTGTGTGTGTGTGTGTGTGTGTGTGTGTGTGTGTGTGATAACTTACTATGACAGGGCACAGGTATGAGTTTCTCCTGTATACTACCCAAGGATTTGATAAAACTATGCTCATTTGATTTATGATTTACATACATAGAACCAAAATTTAATCATTTTTAGGACTCCCTTATTATTTCTACCATAGAAATACATCAAATAAAATAGTAAATTAAAATTCTATGAAGTGAAAATTTCAAGATCAGGGTGCTGATTCATTTAAAAAAAAAACTCAATGACAAAAAAATCAGGGGAAAAGGACTAAAACGATTTTTTTGTGAATTATGTAAGTTTCTAAAAAGCAAAGATTCAAAAAGTTCTTGCCTCTCAGATACTTTTTTTTTTAAGGGGAAGCAGGTGGGGAGGACAGGTTGAGACATTGATGGATGTCTCATTAATCCAGAAATTAAACCAGAAAGCAGGTTTCTGAGTCCTGAATATATCTTGCCAATTATCAACAGTAGCTTTGCCTTCACCCTCAGTCCATTGCTTTAGTGTGGAAACAGACCCAACAAGTGATGTTGGTGTTGCCTGGGGACACTGACATGACCCAGGAAGTGTTGTCTGTGAGAAAGTGACAGTGGTACTACCTGTAGCAGTAATGATTAATTGCTGTGAGGTCTGAGTGAAAGCATTTATCAGAATGTTAAACCTTTGAGATCAATTTTGGGGGCAGAAGAAGACACTGTTACAATAACCACTTCCTATTTTCTCCCATTCTGCTTTCATTTTATGATTCGATCCCATAAATTCATCTTGTATGTGCTAATATAAAGCAACAGTAGTTCTTCATCTAATATTTTGCAAATAATCCTTTTTCCTTACTAATTTTCAAAACAATGTCCTTAGTATTTACACATGTATAGAATTAAAATGACTACAATTTGATTTAGTGACATTGTGTTCATTTTAGTCACAATTTTACTATTTTTTTTTTAAGAGTGATATAGAGCTGGTCAGTTTTATATCCCTTTCAAATCTCCTTATTCTTTCCCTTTTTGAGCCTCAGTTCATAAATTAAACAGAAAACAAAACAAAAACAGGTAAAAGAGGCCCCAGCGCCGCACTGGGAAACCGTGTAAACGGTGGCGAGGCAGGGCGGGGCGCGCCCCCTGTGTGCAGAGCGGACTCTGGGCACGCTCTCGGCTTGGGTCCTGCAGGTGCTGGTGTCGTTAGTGTCCCACCCCAGTGAAGAGCTGCCGGGCCTGGGTGTTCATGGGGGAACCTGGGAGAGACGGTATAAAATCCAGTCTTCGGATGCAGAGACTCAGGAGCTGCTGAACACAACACTCGAGGATCCAGGCGCCGTGGACTTGGAGAAAGTGGCCAATGTGACTGTGAACCATTCTCAGCAGGACTGCGTGTTCAGTAAAGAAGAGGAACCCATGTGCTATGCCATCATTCAGGCCAAGAGCAAGCGAGCAGGCCTACCGGTGGGGACTCAACTGGCTGCATTAGGAGTACCAGGCTCAGGAGCAGCTGTGAGCCGCCGTGGGTCGGCTGTGTCACCTTCATCTGCAAATCTCCCTTGGTCATTCCCTGAGCACCTTCCTTTCCGGATTCAGAGATTGGAGAAGACACCAAACTCTGCATCCAGCGTTTCATCAGCTTCTCCCGCATAACTTCCCACCTGGGCCAGGCAGAGAAAGGTAGCTTCTAACAACCTCTGCACTGTGTAACCGCTGGTGCAATAGCCATCTTGGTGCCTCAGTTTTCCCCATCTTTAAAATGGGCCATAGCTACTGGTGGGATACTTTGGCATCTCAAGGAGCAGAACACAAATCACCTCTGAAACTGCTTTTTGTGCACTTTGTCCAAGGACCACTTCAGAATCAAACCTATTTCCAGTGGGTTTTAATAAATAGTAGTATCACATCACCAGCGATACCAGTTCAGGGTGCGAATTTTCTAATAAGCCTTTTCTACTATTAAAAATATGTAAGAAAACAAAGGAATTACTTAGTGAAAGATTGTTGAAGTCAAATCCATGTCTGAAAATATTATTGTCGAATTTAATTACAAGTTGCTTTTGGAAAAGGAATCAATATTGGTATTTTTATTCTCTTCCACTTACTATTCTGACTCACCTTTAGCAATATCAAAAATATTAACCTGTTAATGAGCACTTGTTACCTGAGTCTGCACTAGAAGCTTTATAGGCAATTTCATATTTAATTTCACAACTATGCTGTAGATGATAGCATTGAGGCCCAGAATGACTAATTTTCCCTTATTCACACAGTTCATCTAACTAATGGAACAGGAAATTTCATTAAGATCTGTCTGACTCTAAAATCAGTGCTCTTTTTGTATTACTAAACAGAGCCTCTCCAGTATTAGCTTCTAAAAATCATTTTTTATATTAGTACTCTATTTTGTACTTTTTGAGATTTTTCAAACGACTTTCCTCTTTCATTTTTCTCCAAAGATACTTAGTGCAGGGAATGTTAGGGCACATTAGGCGACCAGACAAAAGAAAGAGGTCTGGGATCTGAGACTCACATTTCAATCATGACTCAACAGATTTTTTTTCCTCCTTGATAACATTTTTTTATTCAGAGATTTCTGAAAGTGGTTGTAACATAAGAGAGCCTCTGGGAAAAAAAAAGAAACTTGTTCCCAGTATTGAGACATGAATGACAGGACCAGTGAGTAGAGGTCCCTGGATAGAAAAGCATGACGGTGAATAACTTCTGTCCTTATTAAATGCAGTAATTTCCAGAAAGAAAGCCATTACTTTACAGATTATACATGCAAACCCTTTAAATTTTGATAACTTATGTGCATTTTAGTTTAGCTAAGAGGGACATGTTTTTTCCTGATTTTAACACGTCAGTTAATTTGGTATTGCACGGACACAGTTTTATGAAGCATAGAGAGATTTTTCTGAATAATATCACATTGTCTATTTTTACTTATAAAAATGTATTAAGATTACAGTGATACAATGTTTGAATGGTCACTAGTGGGACACAGCCAGTCATGTGTTGGTAATTGTTTAACAACCAGTTCTTTGGAATAGACATATACACACACATACCCCTCCTGACACAGAAAACCACAGGGCCTTATTTTTATTTTTCTGGTTTAGTAGTCTTTCTGCTTTTTCTTTTCTCCACTCAAATTCACAGTTTACAAAGCCACAACATTTCATTCTCAAATGCAATTTAAAATCACTCAATGATTTTCAAGGATTTTCTACCACTTAACAAAGCACTTTACGTAATATTCAAGGGTGGCCATGATGTGCCCTCTGACTATTTCCCAGACACATCTTCAGTCATGCTGTGACTTGCATTTTATGTTTCTGAGGCCCATATTAATTTGGTTTCCCGCAGGTACAACAAGGCAACATTTTTTAGCATTTGCTCTCCTTTTTTTTCAAATTCTTATTTAAATTTCAGTTAGTTAGCATACAATATAATATTAGTTTCAGGTGTACGATATAGTGCTTCATACATTACTGCCTTTTATTTCTGGAATATTCTCTTCTGAATCTGAATAAACAATCCTTGCTCTCTCTGAATCTAAATAAACAATCCTTGCTCACCTACAAAAATTCAGCCTAACTGTCACTTCCTTTGGGAAGTTTTTTTTCTGTCCAACTTCGTCTGGAATAGCTGTCCTCTCCTGTTCACATACTCTGCACACTTTTGTGATCATTGCATTTATCTCCTCCCCTAGGATGGATGTTCCTTGAAATTACATCATGAGACTTATTGTCAGAATTAAACCCTGTAACTAAATAGGTCACGCGTTCAATTGATATTTATTTAAAAGATAAGTAAATGAAAAAGTCAAATATACCAAAGAAAAGTTTTCTGATATTTCCCACTGGAGCAGAAGGTCTATATACATTATAAGTGTTTGGAAATTTTGAGGAAAATGGGAATAATATGGTCACCGTTTTCATTTTGTATACTTTAATATTCTCTTAAGAAGTAAGAGAAACTAAAGTAGTTGCCTCAACCATAAATTACTTTGGTAAGTTTCAACACATATGCACTTAAAAGCAACTTTAGAAAGCTTCTTACACATTGAGTAATATTTCTAGGGATATGTTTTTTTCAGACAAGCACATTCAGTGTTGAGAGGTGAAGACTTTGTTACAACCATGATTTTAGAACTCAGATCTTTTATCCTGAGCAGTAAATCCACTAAGGATTCATTTTATGCTCACCAATGATTCAAGAAACTGACACACAACTGCCCATGTTGAACAAATCACTTTTTTTTTTCTGGTCAATTAAACATTTTGATAACTTTTGACTAGGAGAACTCCATTCCATTGTTGAGGCCAAACATTCCATTCCTATTCATATGTTTTTGCTTTTCAAAATATTAGTTCCTGACCTTAGACATAATAAGTCAATAGGCAATAGTAATAGTCAATAACAGGTACCATTAAAAAATTACGAGACACTTGAGGACAGAACTGTTTTAAAGATTATTTTTCTAGTGGGTTTCTTAAACGATTCTCCAAATTTAATACTCATGTCAGTGAAGTATTTTGTAACAACCCGATTTAAAATCTGCAGCAGTGCTTTCGATGTCTGCTGTAAATCTAATGTACTTTCAATCAACAGATAACATGGGATTTTAATAAAGAAATATTTATTATAATCAAAAAATTGTATATCAGAAAAAATACCCTAAAGCTAGTCTATTTCTTTGTGTTATCTGGAAGTGTATGCCATAATTCTGACATGTGGGGTTATCACATCAAATAAAAGCATAAAGCATTTTCACTTCTCCAGTTTAATTGGAAAAATCTTATTTCAAAAAGGAGATGTGGCTGAATGCTTATTAAATAGCTTTAAACATACATTATTTTCTAAGATTTTGTAAGTAGATCTCTGGAATGTCAAGTTCAGGGTTTGTTTATTTTACATGCTTGGATAACTAGTAAAATTAGGCACTGAAC
Organism: Panthera onca; assembly: GCF_046562875.1. Lineage (NCBI taxonomy): Eukaryota > Metazoa > Chordata > Mammalia > Carnivora > Felidae > Panthera > Panthera onca. The sequence goes on from NC_138342.1 coordinate 50,827,138, forward strand.
TTATCAGTGCTTAATAATTATGGTACAGGATGCTTCCCTCATTGTGTGTATAAATACTATACTTGAGCATATCCTTCTGTAATTAAAGATTATTAGGCATTTTCCCTTTATGATCTTATTATAAAAGTATTTGTAGTTTCTTATGTTAGTGTAATTTATCTAGGAAAATAATAATCACAATTTTAAGTTATAAAAACAATATTAACATTATACAAAATAATTTTTATATAGAAAATAATTTATTAAAAATAACATGGAAAGACAATTTAATATTGTTCCTGATGCCGGACTGGAAGAAAGCTTAAAAATTGCCAAGTTATTCCTTACTTACTGCCAATCAGGGGTATTAGAATATAAACATGAGCAAGGCATGATCCTCTTCTTAAAATCGTAAAGACATACTCCCATATTCATATAAAACGAATGACGGTATGCCCTGTGTTGATGAAACACACACACAGCCACATGCATACAGGTACACATAGAAGAGTTCCAATTCAGGGGAATGAAAATGAGGACGAGTCATGGATGTGGTGGATTTAAGGAAGTTGGGTTTGTGGGAGCAGTAAAGATAGTAAGAGAGAGGCAGAAGGAATTAAAACAGCACAGGCCCTAAGGTTGGAAAACACACACCATATCCAGTTAAAAGTCTCTCAATGACCAATGCATAGAAGTCATTTTTCTGGGGAAGATCATGTGGAAAGGACAATTTAGATATGAAAATAGTAAGCCATGATTGTCATGGTGAGTCATCTGCACATTATCTGTAGCCGACGGGAGGACATAAAGCTTTTTGAGCACTGACTTAATGAGATTTACTCTCTCTCTCTGGTAATGGCATCCAGGCTGAATTCGAACAGCAATCAAATAGGTATATACTGTTGGTGGAATATTGTTGTCTATTCAGTGCCAAGCATATATATTAGTGTATTTATTATATGTTTTGTATAAAGTACAGGAAGAAATATTAGAATGTATTCATTTAACTTTTTACCTAAATCATGAGAAGATTTAGTTTTTACAATTTAATACATTGGAATTCTCACTCATTTCATAGAGTGTGTGTTCTCAGGGAGGCAGAGGCTTTGTTACTTGGCTTTCACTGGCATAAGCTTTCAGCTTATTCAATACACTCAATAACCTCAATATGGTTAGTGTTATAATAAAACATATTTGAATTATAAAATTTTATTATATTTTCTATCAAGATAAGTTATCATAACAACCTTATACAGCCCAACATTTTACTAGTTACCTCCATGTAATCTCTAAAAGATAAGTTGTCAAAGTTAAAGATGAATTGTGTGTTTTTCTTTTACAAAAAACCAAAAAAATAAAAAAATATATTACTCTGAATTTGTTGACATTTTGTTGAATGACAAATGACTGTCAATAATAAGCTATTGATGAGCTGTTATAAAATTGAAACTACAGAAGTTTCGGTCTTTCAACATAAAAGTGACCTTTTTACAATGAATGAGAAAGTTAATGCTCTTCAAAAGAAACTTGTGCTATGGACAGTGTCATTTTGAAAACAGGTGTTTGGAGTTGTGCCACTTAGGTGATTTTTATTGTCATTATATTAGCAATAATTTTAACATTTTTTATACAATGCACGTAAAAATAAAAAAAAAATATTGAAAAAGAAATGTCGGGGCACCTGGGTGGCTCAGTCGGTTGAGCGTCCAACTTCGGCTCAGGTCATGATCTCACTGTTTGTGAGTTTGAGCCCCGTGTCAGGCTCTGTGCTGACAGCTCAGAGCCTGAAGTCTGCTTCAGTTTCTGTGTCTCCCTCTCTCTCTTCCCCTCACCCACTCATACACTGTCTCTCTCTCTGTCAAATATAAAGATTTAAAAAAAAAGAAAAAAAAAGAAAAAAATACAAATGTCTTGGGGTGCCTGGGTGGATCAGTCGGATAAATGTCTGACTCTTGATCTTGGCTGGGGTCATGGTCTCACGATTCCATGAGGTGGAGCCCCACATCAGGCTATGCACTATCAATGTGGAACCTGTTTGGGATTCTCTCTCTCTCTCTCTCTCTCTCTGTCCCTCCCCTGCTTGTGCTCTCTCTCTCTCTCTCAAAATAAATAAATAAACTTAAAAAAAAACTAAAAAAATAAAAGAAAATATAAATGTCTTATCTCTTTAAAAATCTAAATGAAAAGACTCAGGAGAGATTTACTAACAATTAAAAAAACCCATTCCATGAATTCTCAAATATTTATTAGCAGGATTTCAATAAAAATCTATGAACATTTGGTTGTTGGAGTTAAATATGCTGACTGGCATACAGTCATCACAGCCACTAATGGCCTTCTTCCTTTTAGATCTATGCATTTTTCATGGTATATTTTTCACGTATGACAGTTATTAAAACATAGTTGTAGAACATATTTATATTAAAGAAGGTTTATCAATTGCTAAACCACAAATTTCTAAATAAAAATGATCAAAAATAGAGATGCATTATCAATCACATTTCTTTTTTTCACATTTCTTTCATTAAAATATTAGTGATACCAGACTTTAATGATGCCTAACACCTTATTTAATAATTAAAATTGAAATATCTTATATACTCTTTAAAAATCTCTGTCTGAGGGGCGTCTGGGTGGCTCAGTCGGTTGAGCGGCCGACTTCGGCTGAGGTCACGATCTGGCGGTCCGTGAGTTCGAGCCCCGCGTTGGGCTCTGTGCTGACCGCTCAGAGCCTGGAGCCTGTTTCAGATTCTGTGTCTCCCTCTCTCTCACCCTCCCCTGTTCATGCTCTGTCTCTCTCTGTCTCAACAATAAATAAACGTTAAAGAAAATGTTTTTTAAAAATCTCTGTCTGAAATACTTGCATTTTCTTTGGGCTTTGAAGTGTATGTGAAAAATCCTAATCCGTCAGCGCCTTCTTGCTTGACTCCTCTCAACGGCTGTAGAGCCCTGGACACACGGCACAGTTTGAAAAGGATTGATCTAACTGACAATCGAAGAATTGTTTTCAATTGAGTAATGGCATATATGACATGTTCCATCAATTATATCTCATCTTCCATTCTTAGAACTGCTTTTTGTATTCTTTTCTATTGTAACAATTCACTCTTTCTCTCCCCAGCACCATCCTAACAGCACAGAGTCCCATTTATGAGCCTCTACCTACTAACAAAACGTAAATTTTGATACTCACTAGTATTCCTAAATTTGAGTTTGATCAAAACTGTCAAATTCTTAAAACAGAAACCCACATATAGGTTATGGGGACAAATTCAGGCATGCCACGTTTTATTTCTTGACCTCCCTTCATATGAAAGGTATTTCTGGAAATTCTCTAGCACATAGGTCTCCTTGATGTAGGAAACAGTGAATGCCACATAAATGCTAATTGGCCTGGAACCAGAAGCCTGATCCACCCCCGGACTTTATAGTTATCCATCCAGGGGAGGTAGTGAAAATAACCCATGTCCCAGAAAGTTTTGTTCTATCAGAAGACCTTCATTTCAACAATCATTCCTCCTCCTGTGCTTGATGTTGGTGCTGATGGGTGATGGTTGATAGGGAGTAATTTTTAACCTTCCAGAGAAGGCTATTTTAAGGCAGACCTAGAAAAAAAAGTCAGTAGTTTGTCTGACCACCTGGGCTAATGCTTGTACTCTGTGATTCTCTATCCTTATGATTTAATTCTCTGTGCATATTTAACAAGTTATAATGGTATTTTAAAAATCATTACTCTATTTAAAATCTTGAGATAAAATTCCCTGGCATGTGTTCAAGTCACAATTATTGTTATTTAAACTGCAATAAGTACTGTTAATTTTCTTATATTTAAAATAACTATTATTCTACTTAATAGGAGATGTTAATTCAGAATACAAATAATACAAACAGGAAACACATGTAGAGGGTGAAAATATCCTTAAATTACTGATAATATTGTTGCAGTATCATTACCTACATTCCTTTTAAAGTAAGTAAACACAATTTTTTTATAATAACTAGTGTCTGATGCATCCTTTCGAGAAATATACTTCTACCATCTAATGGAGCTGGTAATCAAACTACGTGGCCCCATCTCTCTAGCCACAGGGGTGGTTATGTGGCTCAGGCTGGCTAACCAGACACCCTTTTATTCCAAGCTACAATGTTGTTATAGGTATTATCTTATGACAAAGTCTGTCCATTCAAGCTATTCCATAGTGAAAGAGTAGGTGAAAGAAAGAGAGAGAATATGCTTGGAACACTATCTCTAGCTTGCTTAAAACTGACTGGATGTTTCAGTTAAATTAGCAAATATATTTACTGTCTCTTTTTAGTCTTCTTTATCAATCTAATGATTTATTATATGCTGTTCCACTTTTTTATTTAGAGTTTTATTTTTTCCTTAACCTCTATTGTGTTTCATTTTGATTGAAAGATATCTGACCATTTAATCAAGTACACAAACACATACATAAAAGTTGTGACAGATTCAAAAATGGCCAGGAATTCTTTGACATCCCTTCCTCTGAAAGGTGGAGGCTGTCTCCCATCCCCTTGAATCCAAGTTTTCAGCATGACAGAACTGATGCTTACCAGTTTGGGACCTAACCCTTAAAAGACTTGTCAGTTTCTGGGGTGCCTGAGTGACTAAGTCGGTTAAGCATCTGACTTTGGCTCAGGTCAAGATCTCGAGGTTCATGAGTTTGAGCCCCACATTGGGCTCTGTGCTGACAGCTCAGAGTCTGGAGCCTGCTTTGGATTCTGTGTCTCCCTCTCTCTCTGCCCCTCCCCTGTTTGCACTTGCTCTCTCTCTCTCTCTCTCTCTCTCTCTCAAAAATAAATAAACATTAAAAAAAACTTTTAAAAGAGGCTTGTCAGTTTCATTTAGCATCTTTCTTTCCTTCCTTCCTCCCTCCCTCTTTCTTTCTTTCTTTCTTTCTTTCTTTCTTTCTTTCTTTCTTTCTTTCTCTTTCCTGAACTCTCATTTAAGAAGTCAGACCACTCAGTGTGCAGGCTAAACCAAACCTCAAGGAAACCACATGGAGAGACCATGAAGGGTGTGGGAGAGAGACAGACAGAGACAGAAAGAGAGAATCTCCAGTAGCCCCATCCATTCATATTATCCCTGCCGAGGCCTCAGATAGTGCAGAGGTGAGATAAGCCTGTGGACCCTGCTCGTATTTTTGGCTTACATAGCATTGAAATAAAACAATGATAAATTGTTGTTTTAAGCCACTTCATGTGAAGTGGTTTGACAAAAATGGGAGGGGGGATTGGTGAAATGATTAAAAATGACATTTTTTATTATTTTCATAATTTCCAGTTTTTCCAATCCTTTGAAAACATTATTTCTGCAAAACAAACAGAAAAACAAGCTGGAATATGTTAATAATAAATCCCTATTAGCTTCTGGTTAACTTTATTATTATTCTTCAGTACTATAATTGAGAACATACCCCCATTATTGGCTGCATCTGGTATAAACCATTTCTTATCATCCCGACTTTTTTATTCCACTGTCAGGGAATACCCAGACTCTATACACATCTCTCTTTCCTCTTCATATATTTTCAAAATGGTGCTATCTTTGTGAACATTTTATACACCATTTAAAACTTTTGCAATATAACATGATGGTTTCCTTGCCAAAAAAAAAAAAAATTCATATAAATGATATGTATTTGCCTAGTATTTCATTTTTTTCTTAAAATCTGCTATTTTTAATATATACTTTTTATAATTTTGGTTATTATTACTTCCCTTATGATTCTAAGGTGGTTGCTGTAGTTTGAGACATCATATCCATGTTCAATGCAAGAAGAAGAAAAAGCAGAAGAAGGAAGAGAAGAAAGAAACATTTCCATTTGTCAACTTTTTTTAATGTTTATTTTTGAGAGAAAGAGAAAAGCAGAGTGCAAGCAGGGGAGAACAGAGAGAGAGGGAGACACAGAATCTGAAGCAGGCTCCAGGCTCTGAGTTATCAGCTTAAAGCCCGACATGGGACTTGAACCCACCAACCATGAGATCATGACCTGAGCCAAAGTCCGACGCTTGACCCGCTGAGCCATCCACATGCCCCTGTCACTCTCCACTCTTAATCCAACTTAAAGGATATATTTGAGGAGATATATTGAAAGACAGGTAGGTAGGTAGGTAGATAGACAGATGATAGAGATATAGAGAGATAGATGATAGAAAATAAAATTCAGGGTACTCATGCAATTTAGATTTCTGGGAGATGGAAGACGAGGACTTTATGCAATTTTAATTTTTTCTTATAATTCTGCAAAATTTAAAGTTCTGTTAAATATGAAGTTATATTTGATGAATTAATCATACACATTGACTTAACTTTATTTTGTTTAATGCAAATTGAAGGTAAATGCTCATAGACAAATAAACATGGTGGATTTTTCAGAAGGAATTTTGGATTTTTAAATTGAGCAGAAAGGAAAAGTGCTGACTTGAAACTTCTCTTAGAGCCTAGATACAGAATAAGCAACTTCTCTTTGGGTTAGAATGCAAAAACTTAAAAAAAAAAGACACCCAAATAACAATATCTATAAGTTCCCAAAGATGTAGCATACAGCAACTCAATATTATGTCAATTACTCAGTACCCATATTAGAGCATACTGTTTTGTTTATTTACCTTGAGTCTTTGAAATTGATGCACATAATGCAATTATCACACTCTTACTTCATTCCTGAAAACTTGGATGCTTTCAGTGTGGCACTTTAAGCTCTGAAGGGCAATATGCTATATACTATTACTTAATGTTTCTGGCTCTCATCCCATATGCTTATCTCAGTTCAGAAATTGCCTACATTTGAGCTAGAAATAATATTTTTTCTTCAGTTGTTAAAAAAAGAGCTAAGCTTCAAATACTGAGATTACATTTCTCATCATCCTAAACTTTAACAGGCTTTCTGTCGCAAATATAAAGTATAGAAAAAAAAAAAGCTATATGTGGTACTATGAACTTTGTTGTAGTGGGATAAATGTTTGCCTGGACTGTGGCTATAGCAGCTACTGTTTCATCAAAACTGAAAAAGAGGAAACAAGTCCCCTGCCCCCTTTAACTTCTCTTCCATGAGGACTTCTGGCCAGTCCATGCTTCACTATACTACCTCAATATTGGCTCTCATCTGGATGAAATCATTTCATTCACATCACGTGTCAATGAGAAACTGCTAATAATTCATGACTCATTTGCTGATTTTAAGCATAAAACAAGATATTGGCAAGTAATGCACTTAACACACAGCTATGGAGAAATGAATTAAAGGTTGAAATTTAGCTAATTAAGCAGTCAGTGTGTGGATTAATTTTGATCATATATCCATATACTTAACATTATTTAGATTCTACCTCTCTCAACTCTCTTCAATCCCAAAATTTTGGAATTGATTTCTGGCCAGCTTATTAATTTAAATATGCAGTTATTTGTTTCTTACCTCATGGAAAATATTCTACACCTCATTTCATAGAGATTTGGGGCTGACATAGATCTAACACAAAATATGAGACCAACATATTAGTGAATTAATATTGATTACAGTTCATGAGGTTTTTTTTTTTTTTTTTTTGGTCTGGGGCATATTTCTAATAATTTTTTGTTGTTTCACTTGCCAAGAATTCTGTCACTGCACTAGCTCAGATAGTTGGGAAGTATTAATTGTCAATTCATATTAATATTTTTTGGATATTTGGTAAGAATAGGAAATTAATAATACACCTTATAAAAAGGATGGATATTTTGTGGATAAGACTGATAAAAACAGAAGACTTACTTCACTGACTTGCATGGAATAAGGAAAATTTTAAGTTTTCCTGCATAACTCTGTTATGCTATTTGACTCACATCATTGAAGAAGTTAATCTCCACCCCCTAACCCTGTTTAAAGAGAAACATTGATCTGAGCTAGAGGTACACTATAGTGTGTATGGCTTCTAATTATAATTTTATATTCTGGCCATAATAATTTTCTTAGAGGTTTTAAATATATTCTTAGATATTAGAGAGTTTTTCTTTTTAATTGTGGGAGCTATTTAACCAATAATCTCAACTATCATCTAGAGGCGGTATGGTAGAATGGGTTAAAAGTAAGATTTTTGAATTAGACTGTATGGATTTAAGATTGCTTTTATGATTTACTGCCTGGTTGACCTTCAGCAAATTTCCAGGTTGTGTGCCTCAGTTTCCTCATGTGTAAAATGGAGATGATAATGGTACTTATCTCAAGGTGAAATGTAGACGTCGTATGATTTAATCCTGATAAAGTACTTACAAACATGTCTGACCATGTTAATGATGATATGGTTATTGTTATGATTACACATATGATCATCTTTCTCCCCTTTACTCAATCCTGTTCTGGTTTATCTTTTCTGTTAGTAGTGTCAGTAACAACACAGAAAATATAAGTTATTTCTTACTTTATTTCATCTTTTATTTTCAACCAAGTAATTGGCTACTGTTGACTTTCCCTTTTTGATATTTCCATCATTCGTGTGTAATTTATATTTCCATCATCATTGATATAGTTCAGAACTTTATTGGTTTTCACTAATACAATTATATGAGCCTCTTAATTGAACTTCTGCCTGCCTTTCTTCATTCAGCAGTTTTTAAGTGCCTTCTCTAAACTTTCCAATCCAAATTGCATACCACTGTCAAAGTAATTATGCCAAAGTGTGGCTGTAATCATAAGAAAATCCTGTTTAAAGCAAAAACGATTTCTTATTAGACACAGAATAAAATATAAATTACTTGGAGAGCATGAAAGCCCCTCCAGGAGCTTACCTCAATGTAATTTCTAGATTCATTTCTTACTATTCCCCTTTGTAGAGGATATATTCCCAGCCAAACAAAATTAATCAGTATTTCCAGAACACGGGAGTGTACTTATAACATGTTATTAGGTTTTTGGAATAAGTTTTGAAGATTCCATTTATAAGAATTTAAACACAAACTGCAAAATAAATAGAACAAAGAAGGAAATTAAAATATTATTATGTAAGTAATTGTAAAAAACTAATGATGAGACTTCCAGGAGATGCCTTCAAGTATTTGAAAGGCTATTTCATAAATGAGGATTAAATATAGGATTAAAAATAGGTCTTTTAAGATCTCAATAAATAGACATAGATGATGCAACATACAAGGAAATCAATCTCACTTCAGTTGGAGGAAAAGCTTTTTAATAGTAGAAATCTGGAGAAAGACTACACCTCATGGAGTAATTTACTTTTCTTTAACTGAAGTGGTTTCTTTTTTTTTCAGTTTTTTTGTTCACATGATATGGTTTAAGGAAAAGAGAGATTTGAGTCAACTTGCCTGGATAATTTGCATAAAGTGTGCTTAAAATAGGGTCTATGTAGTCCATTAGAAGAAATTTTAGGCAATGTTATATGTGTCTGTATATGTGGACATTTTTTTCTTTAATTTATTTAGTGTTTATTTATTTTTGAGAGAGACAGAGAGACAGAGTAGGAGGGAGGAGAGTAGAGAGAATCCGAAGCAAGCTCCAGGGTCTGAGCTGTGAGCACAGAGCCCGATATGGGGCTCAAACCCACCAACTGTGAGATCATGACCTGAGCTGAAGTCATACACTTAACCAACTGAGCCACCTAGGTGCCCCTATATGCACATTCTTTTGTATAGAGAGGGGGATGGTGGCTTTCAGTACTCTCAAAGGGCTCACCAAGTACATCCACACATTTCCATATCTGTCTTGTTATCTGGACAAAAATGATTATGGCAAAATATTAATAATTGGTGAATTTTCTTTTTTAAAACAAATTTTTTTAACGTTTACTTATTTTTGAGACAGAGAGAGACAGAGCATGAACAGGGGAGGGGCAGAGAGGGAGACACAGAATCTGAAACAGGCTCCAAGCTCTGAGCAGTTAGCACAGAGCCCGATGTGGGGCTCGAAATCACGGACCGTGAGATCATGACCTGAGCCGAAGTCGGACGCTTAACCAACCGAGCCACCCAGGTGCCCCATTAATTGGTGAATTTTCATGCTAATACTATTTGTTGAATTATTGCTTCCTTCTAAATTATTTTAGAAAGGTTGAAAATGGAGAGCAAATGGATGAAATTAATTTTCATTTTTTATTTTTTAAGTGTTTATTTAAATTCCAGTTAGTTAACATAGAGTAATATTAGTTTCAGGTGTACAATATGGATTCAACACTTCCATACATCACCTAGTGTTCATCATGGCAAGTACACTCCTTAACCCCCATCACCTATTTAACACCCCCACAACCCCCACCTACCTCTGATAACCCTCAGTTTGTTGTCTATAGTTAAGAATCTGTTCTCTCTCTTTCCTTTTTTCCATTTGCTTGTCTGTTTTGTTTCTTAAATTCCACATACGAATGACATCATATGGTATTTGTCTTTCTCTGACTGACTTATTTTGCTTCACATAATACCCTCTAGCTCCATTCACATCATTGCAAATGTCAAGATCTCATTCTTCTTATGGCTGTGCAATATTCCACGTGTGTGTGTGTGTGTGTGTGTGTGTGTGTGTGTGTGTGTATACACACACTACATCTTTTATCCACTCATCCTTCAATGAAAACTTGGACTGTTTGCATAATTTGACTATTATAGATAATGCTGCTATAAATATTGGGGTGCATGTATCACTTTGATTAGTATTTTTGTATTCTTTAGGTAAATACCTAGTAGTGTGATTGCTGAATCATAGGGCAGTTCTATTTTTAACTTTTTGGGGAACCTCCATAGTGTTTTCCACAATAGATCCACCAGTTTGCATTCTACCAACAGTGCAAGAGCGTTTCCCTTTATCTACATCCTTTCCAACACTTGTTGTTTTTTGTGTTTTTTATTTTAGCCATCTGATAAGTGAGAGGTGATATCTCATTTAGTTTTGATTTGCATTTCCCTGATGATCAGTGATGTTGAGGATCTTTTCATGTGGCTGTTGGCCATCTGTATGTCTTCTTTGGAGAAATGTCTGTTCATGTCTTCTGCCCATTTTTTTAATTGGATTATTTGTTTTTTGGGTGTTCACTTTTACAAGTTCTTTATATATTTTGGATACTAACCCTTTACCACATATGGCATTTGCAAATATCTTCTCCCATTCACTAGGTTGCCTTTTAGTTTTGTTGATTGTTTTCTTTGCTGTGCAGAAGCTTTTTATTTTGATGTAGTCCAAATAGTTTATTCTTGCTTTTGTTTCCCTTGCCTCTGGAGATCCACCTGAAAAAGTTCCTACACCCAATATCCGAGAAATTACTGCCTGTACTTTCTTCAAGGATTATTATGGTTTTAGGTCTTTAATACACTTTCAGTTTGATGAAAGAATGATCTAGTTTCATGCTTTTGCATGTGGCTGCCCAGTTGTCCCAATACCATTTGTTGAGGAGACTTTTTCCCACTGTATAATCTTTCTCCTTGGTCAAAGATTAATTGGCCATATAATCGTGGGTTCATTTCTGGGTTTTCTATTCTGTTCCATTGATCTGTGTGTCTATTTTGTGCTGGTACCATACTGTTTTGATTACTATAGCATTGTAATTTAACCTGAAGTCTGGGATTGTGAAGCCTCCAGCTTTGCTTTTCTTCTTCAACATTGTTACAGTTATTCAGGGTCTTTTGTGGTTCTATACAAATTTTAGAATTGTTTGTTCTAACTCTGTGAATAATGCCAATGGTATTTTGATAAGGATTATATTAAATGTGTAGATTGCTTTGGTAGTAGAAACATTTTAACAATATTTGTTCTTCCAATCCATAAGCATGGAATGCCTTTCCATTTTTTTGTGTGTCATCTTCCATTTCTTTCATCACTGTTTTATAGTTTTCAGAGCACAAGTCTTTCACTTCTTTGGTTAGGTTTATTCCTAAGGATCTTATTATTTTGGATGCAGTTGTAACTGGGATAGATTCCTTAATTTCTCTTCAGCTGCTTCATTATTGGTGTATAGAAGTGCAAGAAATTTCTGTATGTTGATTTTGTATCCTGTGACTACTGAATTAGTTTATCGGTTCTAGCATTTGTGTGTGTGTGTGTGTGTGTGTGTGTGTGTGTGTGTGTGGAGTCTTTTGGGTTTTCCATATATAGTATCATGTTTTCTACAAATAGTGAAAGTTTTACTTCCTCCTTGCCTATTTGGATGCCTTTTACTTCTTTGTGTTGTCTAATTCCTGTGGCTAGAGCTTCCAGTACTATGTCAAATAAAATTGGTAAGAGTGGGTATCCATGTCTTATTCCACACTATAGAGGAAAACCTCTGTATTTCCTCATTGAAGATGATATTAGCTGTGAGTTTTTTATAGATGGCTTTTATTATGTTGAGGTATGTTCCCTCTAAACCTACTTTGTTGAGGGTTTTAATAATGAATGGATGTTGTACTTTGCCCAATGCTTTTTCTGCATCTATTGAAATGATCATATGGTTCTTATTCTTTCTTTTATTAATGTGATGTATCACGTTGATTGATTTGTGAATATTGAACAACACTTGCAACTCAGGAATAAATTCAGGTTGATCGTGGTGATTGATTTTTTAATGTATTGTTGGATTTGGTTTGCTAATACTTTGTTGAGGATTTTTGCATCTGTGTTCATCAGAGTTATTGGCTTATAGTTTTCTTTTTTAGTGGTGTATTTATCTCTTTTTGGTATCAGCATAATGCTGGACTCATAGATTGCATTTGGAAGTTTTCCTTCCTCTTGTATTTTTTTGGAATAGTTTCAAAGAATAGGTATTATCTTTTTTAAAAGTTTGGTAAATCTCACCTGTAAAGCCATCTGGCCCTGGACTTTTGTTTTTTGGGGGGAGTTTTTTGATTATTGATTCAATTTATTTGATGGGTATCAGTCTTCTCAAATTTACTATTTTTTTTCCTGTTTCAGTTTTGGTAGGTTATATATTTCTAGAAATTTATCCATTTCTTCTAGTTTGTCCAGCTTGTTGACATATAATTTTTCATAATATTCTCTTATAGCTGTTTGCATTTCTGTGGTGTTGGTTGTTATTTATCCTCTATCATTTGTGATTATAATTATTTTGGTCCTTTCTCTTTTCTTTTTGATAAATATGGCTAGAGGTTGATCAATTTTATTAATTTATTCAAAGAACCATCTCCTAGTTTCATAGGTGTGTTCTATTGAGTTTTTTTTTAGTTTGTATATAACTAATTTTTGATGTAATATTTATCATTTTATTGCTTCTACTGGGTTTATACTTCATTTTTTTTCTTTTTCTTGTTCCTTTATGTGTAAAGTTAGGTTGTTTATTTAAGTTTTTTTTTGCTCTCGAGGAAAGCCTGTATTGCTATATGTGTCCCTCTTAGAGTCACTTTTGCTGCATGCCAAAGGTTTGGGACCATTGCATTATCATTTTAATTTATTTCCATGTAATTTTTATTTCTTCTTTTATTTCCTGGTTTACCCATTCATTGTTCAGTAGAATGTTATTTAATCTCTGTGCATTTGTGGTCTTTCTGGATTTTTTGTTTGTTTTGTTTTCGTTTTGTTTTTGTTTTTGTCTTTGTGGTTGACTTCTAGTTTCATAGCATTGTGGTAAGAAAAGGTGAATTGTATGAATTTGATCTTCTTGAATTTGTTGAGGTCTGTTTTGTGGCCTAATATGTGATCTATTCGGGAGAATGTTCCAGGTGCACTTGAAACGTATTTTGCTGTTTTTGGATGGAAGGTTCTCAATATATCTGTTAAGTCCATCTTGTCCAGTGTGTCATTCAAAGCCATTGTTTTCTTCTTGATTTTCTGTTTAGATGATCTGTCCATTGATGAAAATGGAGTGTTAAAGTCCCCTACTATTATTATGTTATTATTGATTAGTCCCTTTATGTTTGTTATTAATTGTTTTATGTATTTGGGTGCTTTCATATTCAGTGCATAAATATTTACAATTGTTAGATCTTGTTTGATTGTCCTCTTTATTATTATATTGTGCACTTCTTTGTCTCTTATTACAGTTTGTGTTTTAAAGTCTATTTTTCTCCAGTGTAAGTGTTGCTACTCTGGCTTTCTTTTAACATCCTTGTGCATGATAAATGTTTCTTCTTCTCTCAATTTCAATCTGTATATGTCTTTTTTGTTTGTTTGTTTTTTATTTTATTTGAGGGAGAGAGTGTGAGAGAGAGAGAGAGAGCAAGTGTGGGAGAGTGTAGAGGAAGAGAAAGAGAATCTTAAGCAGACTCCATGTTCAGTGTGAAGCCCAACACAGGACTTGATCCCACAACCCTGGGATCATGACTTGAACTGAAATCAAGAGTTAGATGCTCAATTGACTGAGCCACCCAAGCCCCTCTGTAGATGCCTTTTGGTCTAAAATGAGTCTCTTATTGTCAGCATTTAGATTGGTCTTTTTTTGTTTTGTTTCATTTTGTTTTGTTTTTATCAATTCTGTCACCTTATGCCTTTTGATTAGAGTGTTTAGTCCATTTACATTCAAAGTAATTATTCATAGATGTGTATTTATTGCCATTTTATTGCTTATTTTGTCATTATTTCTGGAGTTTGCTCTGATCATTTCTTGTTTCTCATGTTTTGCTGACTTTCTTTAGTGATATATTTGGATTTCATTCTATATTCTTTGCATATTCATTAGTAGTTTTTGGTTTATGGTTACCATTAAGTTTGTATATAACCTCTTCTGCATGTAGCAGTCTATATTAAGTTGATAGTCATTTAAGTTTAAACCCCTTGTTTTCTCCTCTCATCCCCACCTTTTAGGTATATGTTATTATCTTTTTCATCCTTTGTGTGTGTGTGAGTTCCTTGACAGATTTTTAACAGAAATATTTATTTTTACTGCTGTTGTGTTTCCTACCTCTATACTGTCACTTTTGGTCTCTTTCTACTCAAAGAGTCCCCTTTTATTTTTCTTGCGGGGCTGTTTTAGTCGTCACAAACTCCTTTAGTTTTTGTTTGTCTGGGAAACTCTTTATCTCTCCTTCTGTTCTGAATGATGTATATATCTTGGTTTGGCTGTTTTTGTTCTTTTGTTCATTTTCATGAGAGTTCTTTGTGCCTCCTGATACTGGATGTCTTTTCTTCTCCATATTAGGGAAGTTTTCAGCTATTATTTCTTCACATAAACCTTCTGCTCCTGTCTCTGTCTGTTTTCTTCTGGGACTTGTATAATGTGAACGTTACTATGGTTTTTTGTTTGTTTGTTTTTTGGTGGAGTTACTGAGTTCTCTATCTATTCTCATTTTGCATGATTCTTCTTTCTCTCTTTTGGTCAGTCATTGCTTTCCATTACTTTGCATTCTAGGTCATTAATTCATTCCTCTGCTTCTTCCAGCCTGCTATTCATTTCCTCAAGCCTGTTTATTATACCCTTAATCTCTGACTGATCCTTTTTTAACTCTTTTATCTCTGTGGTAGGGTTCACTGATGTGTTCTATTTGTTTCTCAAGCTCAGTGAGTATCTTTATGATCATTGCTTTAAATTTTCCCTCAGACATATTAGTTGTGTCCGTTTCACTTAGATCTCTGGCCGTGGACTTATCTTGTTCTTCCATTTGGGATAAATTCCTCCACCTTCACAATGTCTTTGCCTTCTTCTCTTTGTTAAAAAAGCCAGTTATATATCCTGCTCCTAAAAGTATGGCACTATGAAGAAGAGGTCGTATAGTGCCCAGGGCCTGGTGCTTCAGGGAGTATCTCCCATTTGTGCTGTGTGCAATCTGCTGTTATGTTCCGGCTGCTCCATCATTCAGGCCATTCATCTCTGCAGAGGCTCTCCTTGCCTGTCGTGGGCAGTGTTTGGTCCCTGGCCTGAATGTGGCACATTTTAACTAGGTGTGCTCTGGTCTGCTTGTGAAATGAGACCTTCGCCATTTCTACGAGAGCAAGACCCTGCAAAACTCTCTGGCTGGGAGACATGGTATGGGCAGGGGTTTGTGTTGGTCTTCTGGGGCAGGAGTCTGCCACAATTAGACTGAAGTAAGTGTAACTGAGAAAGTTAGTTCCACCAGAGTGTGTGGGGGTGAGGCTTAGTGTAAGCAATTTAGACAGCCACGGTTGGCAGTGTGCTGGTTCTTGCAAATGGATCTGTTTATGTTGAGGGGCAGGGGAGGGAAATGGCCCTGGTCAGCTTTTTTGTTCCTGGAGAGGTATCCCCCTGAACGCTGCCTCTCAAGGATCTGCTCTGAGAAGAGCAAATAATCTCCACACTGTGTACCCCAGGATCTCTTCACATGGCTGTTTCCACATGGTATGCCCCCAGGTTGTTTGCCTGCCTTCTCTCCAAGAGCAACAGAGAGTCCTCAGGGCTCTACCCTAGCCAAACCTACTGACCTTTAAAATTATAGGCTTTAATCCCCGCTTTTTTTCAAGAACTCATGAAATTCAGCCTCTTTCACAAACCAATGGCTATGGGGAAATGTTTTCCTTATGTGTTCCCCTGTGTGCTCTTCTCTCTCTTGCTCTTCTCCATGACCATGGCTCCCTCCCCTCTGCAGCAGCCAGGATTCATTTCTCCCTAAATCACATCTTGGCACTTCCTACCTTTTTTGATGTGGCCTCTTCCTACCTTTAGTTGTGGAGTTTATTCTGCTGGTCTTCACGTTGATTTCTGGGGTGTTTAGGATTATTGGATAGCTATCTAGTTGTATTCATGGGACAAGGTGATCCTAGGGTTCTCCCACACCCAACTGAATTTTTAAATATTATTAAATTACAGAGGTGTATTTATTTTTTTATTTAGGATTTTATATGGAAGAAAAGTAATCCCTTCACTCTTACAATCTTTTTACCATAGAAAGAAATAAAAGTGATTTGCTTGTGGCCGTGATGGAGTAACTGGTACCAGATATGTCCTTCTGATGTAGCTATAAAACTAGGCAAAAAAATGAGTTAATTGCTTTAGATATTAGTACATAAGAAGTAGTAAACTGTGTTTTTTGTGGAGACAGCTAGGTGCTTGCCTCTACTCTCTTCCCAGAGGAAGCACATTTAGAGTACATGAAGATAAAATAAAACCCAAGTATAGCATGATAGTATTTTGAGGTGAGGAGGCAGAGATGGAGGCTAAAATGGCTGGAATCTGTGGAACAGCATATTGTAGAGAAGGAAACTGTGAAGCAGAAGATTCAGATGCTGTGTGAGGTACACTGCATGATTTTTGCAAATGTTTGCAACATGTATACTTAGAATGTCTAAGATGTAGGAGAAAGCAGTTATTACGAAGCTGAGAGGTAAGTGAAGACACCCAAGTTTGCACAGTGTTGAGATATGTTGCCCTTCTTACAACCCAGAGTAGAGAGATAATAATTACCATGTATCCCAGACATTTAGTTGAGATTCCAGAAGGGCCACATTTTAGGAGAAAGAATCATGCACCTAGGTCACACAATTCAGACTCTACCCAATGTGTTACACGATGGTCAGCATGTAATCACGAATTATCATACATGTAAAGAAGCAGGAAAATAAGGCCCATAATCAAATCTCACTGTGACCTACTTGTTAGAATTGGCACCCAAAGACGTTAAAGATCCATTATAAATATATCCTAGGAATAAAAGGAATAAAATGGCATAATGAGGTAATGAATAGGGATTACATATAGCTGCACCTTGATTAAGGTATATTCTACTAGATTTTTTCACTATGAAATTATACACCAGTACATTTAAATGAATGAGCTACTACTATGATTAGTAGCTAATTTCTCTTAAAGAAAGCAAACTTTACACTTTGAAAAAAAATTACCTTATTTCTTATAACTGAATGTAGATATTCACTCTATTTTTGGTTATTAATTCAATAATTATCAACTAAGCCACAAAACAATGTTGAGGGCTTTGCTTGGAGCTGGTGATACAGTAATAAACAAAGCTAACTATGCCGCCTTTATGCAACTCACACTCCAGTGAATAAAGATAGACAATAGCAAGTTAACAACAACAACAAAAATATATGTAACATTTCACCATAAGGGCTGTGACAGAGTGGCACAGGGTGCCAATGATAACAGAAAATTTGACCCAGCAAGGATGGTGGGTTATGAGGATCTCAAATTTGAATTGAGACTTTAAAGATGTAAGAATGAACCAAGCATTAAAAGGATAAAAGAACAACCTCCACGGAGAGACCAGTAAAAGTGGGGGTGAATCTGATTCATACGAGGAATTCTAGACAGGTTGTATAGAGAGAAGCAAAAGTGTGATGGGGTGACACTTATATTTGAAGAGGTAGACAGTAGTTAACTAGTACAGGTCTTTGGAAGCCATATTAAGGGATCACAAGATAGGGGGGAAGGTGGGTCAAGCATTTTTAAACAAAGGTCCAAAGGATGGGTTTCACATGAAAATATCTGCATGTTAGCAAATCACAAACACTGCCTTGAGAACTGTTTGGAAGAGAGTAAACACGGATATGCACAAATAGAGTGTTTCAGTAAATCTACTTGAGCAACATTACTGAGAATTGCTGTAAGATAGACTAACGTAGTAGTGGGGTAGATGGAGTAATTTGGAGGAATCACACAGATTATTCAAGAGACATTTGACAATGCTCACTAATGGACTGGGTGTTTGTGTTGAGCTCTGAGTTCAAGTGAGGGTGATTGAAGGGTCAGGTGTGGCTCTCAGATTCCTGTTGCTTCATCATATGGATGACAAATCCCCTTATTGACTTGAAGATTGTTGAGAGACGGCCAGTAGATTTCTTTTTTGTTTGTGTGTTTGGGTATGGTGGTATAGGAAAATACCATGAGTCTTCTATTTATATTGAGTTGGCCTTGATAATATGTAATTCACGATGTCAATTAAATAGTTGAATTTGGGGTTTTAAACTCTGTGGAACATACTGGGCTGGAGACAGACATGTATGACTTACCTGGATATGAGGGTCATTGAAACCATTCAAAAGATGATTTCTCCTAGGAAAAGTGTAGATAATAAAATACAAAAAGAAGTTTAAAAATTTATGAAATTCAACTTTTGATATCTACATTGAGGGGATGTGCTAACTTGGGTGGCTTAGGAAAGTAACCAGGAGAGTAAATAGGAACACCAAATGAATATTGGATCACAGAAAGCAAGGGATTTCCCCTCGTATGCTTCTTCTTTTTGGTCACAAATATAACCACTACTAGCCTCTGAGCTTCGCTTTTCAGGGATTGAAAATCTTCCTTTGGGGCGCCTGGGTGGCTCAGTCGGTTGAGCATCCTACTTCAGCTCAGGTCATGATCTCACTGTTTGTGAGTTTGAGCCCGTGTCAGGCTCTGTGCTGACAGCTCAGAGCCTGGAGCCTGCTTTGGATTCTGTGTCTCCTTCTGTCTCTTCCCCTAACCCACTCGCATTCTGTCTCTGTCTCTCTCAAAAATAAACTTTAAAAAAATTTTTTTAAAGAAAATCCTTTAGTTTTAGTTAAAAACAAAAAAATTAGCTTTCAGACCCACACTACACACTGCCTTACTTGTAGGTATGTGACATAATCCTGTATTCTTTCAAAAAATTCCCATTACCATCTAAGATACTATGAATACGGCTTCTATCGTTTCAATAATGTAATTCTGAAAAATCTATGTGTAATTTTGAGTGGTACTGATGTTGTTAAAATCATGTTCAGTTCATGACATCTCAGAATGGGAAACCAATAGTATTTGGTTTAAGCAAAATACCTGAGGTCATAATCACTTTATTTAGAAATGAATTTACCAACTAATATATATATATATATATATATATATATATATATATATATATACACACATACATATATATATATATATATATTGACAGAAATGTATGATTTACAGTGAGCATGGAATCCAAGATTCATTACCTATGTTTGTTCCCTTTTTTTTAATGTTTATTCATTTTGAGAGATAGAGAAACAGAGCATGAGGGGGGGAGGGGCAGAGAGAAAGGGAGACACAGTATCTGAAGTAGGCTCCAAGCTCTGAGCTGTCAGCACAGGGCCCAATGCAGGGGTCGAACTCATGAGCTGTGAGATCATGACCTGAGCTGAAGTAGGACGCTTAGCCCACTGAGCCACCCAGGTGCCTCACCTATGTTTGTTCTTAAGGTGGTTTATCATTTCAATTTTGATAAGATATGTATGAACCACTTATTAAGAGCTGTGAGGAGGAAAATGGATATAAGCTGAGACTCCACATTTTTTAACTATAATTTTAAAACAAAATAACACGTATTCTGAAAAACCTGGACAGATTATGTAGAAATGTGTAAGAATTTATATCTTATTCATAATGATAATTATATTTCTCATACATTTTTTATTTTTATTTATTTATTTATATCTTTATTTTTTCAATATGAAATTTGTTGTCAAATTGGTTTCCATACAAAACCCAGTGCTCATCCCAAAAGGTACCCTCAATACCCATCACCCACCCTCCCCTCCCTCCCACCCCCCATCAACCCTCAGTTTGTTCTCAGTTTTTAAGAGTCTCTTATGTTTTGGCTCCCTCCCTCTCTAACCTCTTTTTTTTTTTTTCCTTCCCCTCCCCCATGGTCTTCTGTTAAGTTTCTCAGGATCGATATAAGACTGAAAACATATGGTATTTGTCTTTCTCTGTATGACTTATTTCACTTAGCATCACACTCTCCAGTTCCATCCACGTTGCTACAAAGGGCCATATTTCATTCTTTCTCATTGCCACGTAGTATTCCATTGTATATATAAACCACAACTTCTTTATCCATTTGTCAGTTGATGGACATTTAGGATCTTTCCACAATTTGGCTATTGTTGAGAGTGCTGCTATAAACATTGGGGTACAAATGCCCCTATGCATCAGCACTCCTGTATCCCTTGGATAAATTCCTAGCAGTGCTACTGCTGGGTCATAGGGTAGGTCTATTTTTAATTTTTTGAGGAACCTCCACACTGTTTTCCAGAGCGGCTGCACCAGTTTGCATTCCCACCAACAGTGCAAGAGGGTTCCCGTTTCTCCACATCCTCGCCAGCATCTATAGTCTCCTGATTTGTTCGTTTTGGCCACTCTGACTGGCATGAAGTGGTATCTGAGTGTGGTTTTGATTTGTATTTCCCTGATGAGGAGCGACGTTGAGCATATTTTCCTGTGCCTGTTAGCCATCTGGATGTCTTTAGACAAGTGTCTATTCATGTTTTCTGCCGATTTCTTCACTGGGTTATTTGTTTTTCGGGTGTGGAGTTTGGTGAGTTCTTTATAGATTTTGGATACAAGCTCTTTGTCCAATATGTCATTTGCAAATATCTTTTCCCATTCCGTTGGTTGCCTTTTAGTTTTGTTGGTTGTTTTCTTTGCAGTGCAGAAGGTTTTTATCTTCATGAGGTCCCAATAGTTCATTTTTGCTTTTAATTCCCTTGCCTTTGGGGATGTGTCAAGTAAGAAATTGCTGTGACTGAGGTCAGAGAGGTTTTTTCCTGCTTTCTCCTCTAGGTTTTTAATAGTTTCCTGCCTCAGATTCAGTTCCTTTATCCATTTTGAGTTTATTTTTGTGAATAGTGTAAGAAAGTGGTCTAGTTTCATTCTTCTTCATGGTGCTGTCCAGTTCTCCCAGCACCATTTGCTAAAGAGACTGTCTTTTTTCCATTGGATATTCTTTCCTGCTTTGCAAAGATTAGTTGGCCATACTTTTGTGGGTCTAATTCTGGAGTCTCTATTCTATTCCATTGGTCTCTGTGTCTGTTTTTGTGCCAATACCATGCTATTTTGATGACTTTGTAGTAGAGGCTAAAGTCTGGGATTGTGATGCCTTCTGCTTTGGTCTTCTTCTTCAAAATTACTTTGGCTTTTCGGGGTCTTTTGTGGTTCCATACAAATTTTAGGATTGCTTGTTCTAGCTTCGAGAAGAATGCTGGTGCAATTTTCTTTGGGATTGCACTGAATGTGTATATAGCTTTGGGTAGTATTGACATTTTAACAATATTTATCTTCCAATCCATGAGCACGGAATGCTTTTCTATTTATTTATATTTTTTTCAATTTCCTTCATAAGCTTTCTATAGTTTTCAGCATACAGATCTTTTACATCTTTGGTTAGATTTATTCCTAGGTATTTTATGATTCTTGGTGCAATTGTGAATGGGATCAGTTTCTTTATTTGTCTTTCTGTTGCTTCATTGTTAGTGTTCATGCAACTGATTTCTGTACATTGATTTTGTAACCTGCGACTTTGTTGAATTCACGTATCAGTTCTAGCAGACTTTTGGTGGAGTTTATCAGGTTTTCCATGTATAATATCATGTCATCTGCAAAAAGTGTAAGCTTGACTTCATCTTTGCCAATCTTGATGCCTTTGATTTCCTTTTGTTGTCTGATTGCTGATACTAGAACTTCCAACAGTTTGTGAAACAACAGCGGTGAGAGTGGACATCCCTGTCGTGTTCCTGATCACAGAGGGAAAGCTTTCAGTTTTTCCCCATTGAGGATGATATTAGCTGTGGGCTTTTCATAAATGGCTTTTATGATCTTTAAGTATGTTCCTTCTATGCCGACTTTCTTGAAGGTTTATATTAAGAAAGGATGCTGAATTTTGTCAAATGCTTTTTCTGCATCGATTGACAGGATCATATGGTTCTTATCTTTTCTTTTATTAATGTGATGTGTCACATTGATT
The DNA here is from genome assembly GCF_046562875.1 of Panthera onca. Taxonomy (NCBI): domain Eukaryota; kingdom Metazoa; phylum Chordata; class Mammalia; order Carnivora; family Felidae; genus Panthera; species Panthera onca. The sequence continues at coordinate 50,849,705 of NC_138342.1, forward strand.
GATTTGCAAATGTTGAACCAGCCCTGCATCCCAGGAATGAATCCCACTTGATCATGGTGAATAATAATTTTTTATGCTGTTGAATTCGATTTGATAGTATCTTATTGAGAATTTTTGCATCCATATTCATCAGGGATATTGGCCTGTAGTTCTCTCTCTCTTTTTTTTTTTTTTTTTTTTGCTGGGTGTCTGTCAGATTTGGGAATCAAAGTAATGCTGGCTTCATAGAATGAGTTTGGAAGTTATCCTTCCCTTTCTATTTTTTGGAATAGCTTGAGAAGGTTAGGTATTATCTCTGCTTTAAACGTCTGGTAGAATTCCCCAGGGAAGCCATCTGGTCCTGGACTCTTATTTATTGGGAGATTTTTGATAACTGATTCAATTTCTTTGCTGGTTATGGGTCTGTTCAAGTTTTCTATTTCTTCCTGTTTGAGTTTTGGAAGTGGGTGGTACTTAGGAATTTGTCCATTTCTTCCAGGTTGTCCAGTTTGTTGGCATATAATTTTTCATAGTATTGCCTGATAATTACTTGTATCTCTGAGGGATTGGTTGTAATAATTCCATTTTCATTCATGATTTTATCATTTGGGTCATCTCCCTTTTCTTTTTGAGAAGCCTGGCTAGAGGTTTATCACTTTTGTTTATTTTTTCAAAAAAAAACCTCTTGGTTTCATTGATCTGCTCTATAGTTTTTTCAGATTCTATATTGTTTATTTCTGCTCTGATCTTTATTATTTCTCTTCTTCTACTGGGTTTGGGGTGTCTTTGCTCTTCTGCTTCTATTTCCTTTAGGTGTGCCATTAGATTTTGTATTTGGGATTTTTCTTGTTTCTTGAGATAGGCCTGGATTGCAATGTATTTTCCTCTCAGGACTGCCTTCACTGCATCCCAAAGTGTTTGGATGGTTGTATTTTCATTTTCATTCGTTTCCATATATTTTTTAAATTTCTTCTCTAATTGCCTGGTTGATCCATTCATTCTTTAGTAGGGTGTTCTTTAACCTCCATGCTTTTGGAGGTTTTCCAGACTTTTTCCTGTGGTTGATTTCAAGTTTCATAGCATTGTGGTCTGAAAGTGTGCATTGTACGATCTCAATTCTTTTATACTTATAAAGGGCTGTTTTGTGACCCAGTATGTGATATATTTTGGGGAATGTTCCATGTGCACTCGAGAAGAAAGTATATTCTGTTGCTTTGGGATGCAGAGTTCTAAATATATCTGTCAAGTCCATCAGATCCAATGTATCATTCAGGGCCCTTCTTTCTTTATTGATCCTTTGTCTAGATGATCTATCCATTGTTGTAAGTGGGGTATTAAAGTCTCCCGCAATTACCACATTCTTATCAATAAGGTTGCTTATGTTTGTGAGTAATTGTTTTATATATTTGGGGCTCCTATATTTGGTGCATAGACATTTATAATTGTTAGCTCTTCCTGATGGACAGACCCTGTAATTATTGTATAATGCCCTTCTTCATCTCTTGTTACATCCTTTAATTTAAAGTCTAGTTTGTCTGATATAAGTATGGCTACTCCAGCTTTCTTTTGACTTCCAGTAGCATAATAGATAGTTCTCCATCTCCTCACTTTCAGTCTGAAGGTGTCCTCAGGTCTAAAATGAGCTTTTGGAGACAGCAAATAGATGGGTCTTGTTTTTTTATCCATTCTGATACCCTATGTCTTTTGGTTGGAGCATTTACTCCATTTACATTCAGTGTTGTTATTGAAAGATAGGGGTTTAGAGTCATTGTGATGTCTGTAGGTTTCATGCTTGTAGTGATGTCTCTGGTACTTTGTGATCTTTGCAACATTTCACTCACAGAATCCCTCTTAGGATCTCTTGTAGGGCTGGTTTAGTGGTGATGAATTCCTTCAGTGTTTGTTTGTTTGGGAAGACCTTTATCTCTCCTTCTATTCTGAATGACAGACTTGCTGGATAAAGGATTCTTGGCTGCATATTTTTTCTGTTCATCACATTGAAGATTTCCTGTCATTTCTTCTGACCTGCCAAGTTTCAGTAGATAGGTCTGCCACTAGTCTTATGGGTCTCCCTTTGTAAGTTATAGCCTGTTTATCCCTAGCTGCTTTCAGAATTTTCTTTATCCTTGTATTTTGCCAGTTTCACCATGATATGTTGTGCAGAAGATGGAGTCAAGTTATGTCTGAAGGGAGTTCTCTGTGCCTCTTGGATTTCAATGCCTTTTTCCTTCCCCAGATCAGGGAAGTTCTCAGCTATGATTTGTTCAAGTCCACCTTCAGCCCCTTTCTCTCTCTCTTCCTCTTCTGGAATTCCTATTATATGGACATTGTTCTGTTTGATTGCATCAGTTAGTTCTCTAATTCTCCCCTCATACTCCTGGATTTTATCTCTCTTTTACTCAGCTTCCTCTTTTTCCATAATTTTATCTTTTGATTCACCTATTCTCTCCTCTGCCTCTTCAATCCGGGCTGTGGTCACCTCCATATTATTTTGCACTTCATTTATAGCAGTTTTTAGCTCCTCATGACTATTTTTTCTTAGTCCCTTGATTTCTGTAGTAATAGATTCTCTGCTGTCCTCTATGCTTTTTTCAAGCCCAGCGATTAGTTTTATGACTATTATTCTAAATTCTTGTTCCATTATATTGCTTAAATCAGTTTTGATCAATTCTTTAGCTGTCGCTACTTCCTGGAGTTTCTTTTGAGGAGAGTTCTTCCATTTTGTCAACTTGGGTAGTCCCTTCAGTGGCTCCCAACTGCAGGGCACTTCCCCTGTGCTGTCTAGAGTAACTTGTGTTGGTGGGCGGGGCCGCAGTCAGACCTGATGTCTGCCCCCAGCCCACGGCTGTGTACCTTATCTTCCCCTCTCCCAGGGGCAGGACTCACTGTGGAGTGGTGTGGCCCCTGTCTGGGCTACTTGCACACTGCCAGGCTTGTGGTGCTGCTTCGATGGGATCTGACATATTAGCCGGGGTGGATCAGCAAGGTGCACGGGGGCAGGAGGGGCAGGCTTAGCTCACTTTGCCATAGGTGGTCCCCTGCAGGAGGGGCCCTGTAGCACCGGGAGGGAGGCAGACCGTGGGAGGGATGGATCCACAGAAGCACAGAGTTGGGTGTTTGCACAGTGCAAGCAAGTTCGGTGACAGGAACTGGTTCTCTTTGGGATTTCGGCTGGGGGATGGGTGAGGGAGATGGCGCTGGCCAGTGCCTTTGTTCCCTGCCAAGCTGAGCTCTGTCTTCCAGGGCTCAACACCTTTCCCTCCCGGTGTCCTGTCACCCTTCTGCTCTCCAAGTAGAGCTGTTGGCTTGTAACATTCCAGATGTTAAGTCCCGCTGGCTGAGAGAACTCACACAGTCCGAACCCTCTGCTTTTGCAAGCCAGACTTGGGGGCTCTGCCTTGCTGGGTGGTCTGCCCCTCCACTGCCCCGGCTCCCTCCCACCAGTCCGTGTAGTGTGCACTGCCTCTCCGCCCTTCCTGCCCTCTTCTGTGGGCCTCTCATCTGTGCTTGGCTCTGGAGAGTCCATTCTGCTAGTCTTCTGGCAGTTTTCTGGGTTACTTAGGCAGATGTGGGTGGAATCTAAGTGATCACCAGGATGAGGTGAGCCCAGCGTCCTCCTACACCGCCATCTTCTGTGATGGTCCAGTTTTTTCTTATTAACTGTGGATATTTAGAGGAGAGTCATGCTGGAATGGAGATGTCTACATAAAGAAGTAAATATAAGTCCATTGTTTGTAAAATGTGTAAGAAGTTGGGGCGCCTGGGTGGCTCAGTTGGTTAAGCATCTGAATTTGGCTCAGGTCATGATCTCATGGTTCATGAGTTCAAGCCCCACATCGGGCTCTGTGCTGACAGCTGAGAGCCTGAAACCTGCTTTGGATTATGTGTCTCCCTCTCTCTCTTCCCCTCCCCTACTTGTACTCTGTCTCTCTTTCTCTCTCTCTCTCTCGATTATATTGAAAAAGTAAAAAAGTAAAAAAAAAAAAAAGTAAATAAAATGTGTAAGAAGAATTAATCAAGGAAGTGAAAAGTAATTAAGGGCTTTAATAATTAAAATAGAATACATTTTAATAAGAAAATGACAAAGATAAGAAGTGATAAAACTTAGTAAATTAACAAAACCCTGCCTTAATTTTGTGTAAGTATAAAATGTATGCTTTTCCCCCCCTCACTATCTAAATGAATTGAAATCTGGAAGCCACAGAAAGAATACTGAAGCTATTCATCTATCTTAAAATATTTATTTACCATCATTTCTGTAAGTATATTCAGTGACATTCGGTTCTCCTTGCCACAATGTTATTTTATCTATTTGATTACTTCGTAAAAAGGAACACATGACAAATTTTATAGCTCCTTCAGGACTACTTTGAGTTATTTTTAAAAACCTCTCTACAGCATCAATACTAACATTCAACAATATCATTCGTAATATGGTTAGAGAATCAAGTGGGATCAATAAAAAATATAAATGACCTGAGTATTGAGAAAAGTTGATAATAATGCGCCATCTGTTTATTTCGTTATTCTTATCTTGACACACTAAAATTTTAATAAAGGAAAGTATATTTTTCACATAATTACATTATAAAATTGGTGTTACTGTTTGAGTAGGCAGAAGTACATTTCAAGAATAGCCATCTGTTAACATTTGACAAAACATTTCAGCAAGTTTAAGGGAAAGGTTGTGTATATTTAGGAGTCGAGTTTATAGGCTGTTTCTCTTGAGCTGCTACTTTGCTAAATAACTAAAATATTTTGAATAAGATTTGACACAAAGTTAAACACGTACCATGGTATAAACCTAAGTATTTGAGTTTTTAATGAAATATTTTAATAAACATTTTAGTCTTATGCAGTATACCAAATAGTTGTTAATGACAGGCCACACCAAAATCATCTTATGATTTTTCATTCTCACTCTGTTTAATTTTTTTTCTAGGTCTCATTTTCAAACTTGCTTTCTTTCTCTGTCATGCTTGCAAACAAAAGACAAAACAGATATGTATTCCAACTTGCCTACCCTTGTGATTTCTGAGCTGGTAGTATCAGTAGGTAGAGTAGAAATGTAAATTCAAAGTTCTATGGTATTCTGTTTCTGAAACGTTCTGTAACCTGTGAAACTCTTTTTTTTTTTTGAGATGACATTGAATCTTCCCAGTGAAGTATGGGTGGTGCCCTCTGACCTTTGTCCACTCAGCTGGTCCCTTTACCTGTTAAGAAATAGGATACTCTAAAGAAATTACAAGGAGAGCATTTCAAAGCCAACAGTTTTAATAATGAGTTGTCCTGACTCGTTGTGTGCTGGACTTGTGTTGCCACTGAGTGTTTCAAGGCAATGTCAATCGTTGAGTGAGCATATGTGTATTTGTCAGAAGCCTATCACACTTTCAGGCTTTGTGTGTACTTCAACTGACCCCTGAACTACCATGGTTTGAGGAGTCTTTTAAAACTGATCTAATTTGTTGGGAGTAATGCTGCTTCTACAAACATATGATATAATTAATATAATTTACTAGAAATATATTTTATGTAAAAATATTTCACTGTAGCCTGTGTGTAAGGGGAAGTGTACCATAGAAATATGATCAGTTTATTCAGATATGTTCATTCAGGGCGCTGGGTGGCTCAGTCGATTAAGCATTAGACTTTGGCTCACAGTTCATGGGTTTGAGCCCCGCGTCAGGCTCTGTGCTGACAGCTCAGAGCCGGGAGCCTGCTTCGTATTCTGTGTCTCCCTCTCTCTGCCCCTCCCCCGTTAGCACTGTCTCTCTCTATCAAAAATGAATAAACATAAAAAAATATGTCCATTCAGATATTCCAAATGGAAGTCTTCTATTATGTGATGAAAAAGAAATTCCTCCAGAAGTGAATCTGACATGTTTAAGAGAAAGAGAAAAAAATTACATAAAAAATCACTTTATATAATGCTATTTTCATAGCCATATAAATTTACTTAGAAGTCTTTTCCATATCAAAAACTTTTACAACAAATTGAAATGCCCATCTCACTTTAAGTGAATTTTATGTTAAAACATTTGGCAATAGAACAGATGAAAAGGAGATGATTTGTATTGGAAAATGGGTGAAACAAATAATGGTTTCAGGGTTTCCTAAACAACAAATTCACCTATGACTTTTATAATGTACATATACATTATTTAATAATATAATATTTAGATAGAAAAAGTAAAATTTGTTCTTAAAATGAGCTCTTTAAGCTACTTTTCTTAGTAAGCTTAAATAGCTTTACTATCATACCTCTTGTCTTCTCATTTGGTCACTGTTTACAAAAATAAGATACCTTGATCTTCCTCTATATTAAATCATAATAAAATAATTATGATTTTTCATAAAAATCCAAGTATTAAAATATAAAGAGTACTTTAAAAGGAAGTATAATGGGAATAGAATATCTGAAGTTTTACTTTCTCAGACTGCATATATCAACATCCTGATCTATATTTGATATATGTGTTCCTTTGTTTACAGGCATGTTTTCTTAGAGTCTGGTAAATGGACTCTTCCAAAAAATCCCTGCTGACTCTGAAATTCTACCTCACATAGTTTATAATTGACTTAATTACTGGTTTCATCTATATCAAAGACAGAGATGAGACTAATTACCTGCATATTTCATTCATTCATTCATTCATTCATTTGTTCATCTAATAATTTCTAGACTTTACTTCTAGTGCCGTGGTATAAGAAATCCACAGATAAATAATCTGACCTCAAGGAGCTTACGTTCTGGTAGCGACAGAAAGAAATGGTATGCATAATTAATAGGTTAATAATTCATTATGTTGGAAAGTGATGTGTGCTTACGTAGGAAGATAAAGCAGCAATGAGAATAAGGAGGAAGGGATAAGACTTAAGTTTACACTATTAGATAAGACAACTAGTTCAGAGCCCATTGAGAAAGTGATTGTATTGAGTCAAACATTTGAAAGGGGGAGAAAACAAGTCTGTGGATATCTGGGGAAAGAGGTTGAGGCAATGTGTATCTTGTTATTCAAGAAAATAAAAAGGTGGGGTGTGGGTGGTTGGATGACCTTAAGCAATGGCTAGAGTAGTAGGAGATGTCACAGAGGTAAAGGAGTCCAGCAGAACAGTTTTTACTTTGAGAAAAATAAATTGCTAAGGAATGTTTTGATTCAAGGAATGCTTTAATACCATTTAAAATTTGAGAGTACTGTTCTAGTTGCTGGGTTGACATAGATCAGAGATACCAGTCAGAAGACTCTTGGAATAATCCAGGAGAGAGATAATCAGGACATGCCCAAGGTTATAATAGTAGAAATAGTGAGAAATGATTAGAATTTAGATGCATTTTGAAAATAAAACCAATAAGATTTGTTCATAGATTGGATATGGAGAGTGGGAGAAAGAAGAGACAAAGACAACTCTGTTCTTTGAGGCTGAGAAACCAGAAGAATCGGGCTGCCATTAACTGGGATAGGGAAGGTCCAGGTGGAGCAGGATTGGGGAAGAGAGAACATGCCTGGTAGGTTTCCATGTGGGTAAGTTAGTATTCACATATGCTGGAATGGGGTTCAAGATGTGGTTTTACCAGAGAAGATATATTTGGAGGTGAATAGAATAAAATTGGAATTCATAGTTATAATATCCATATTTTATTTTGCTCTGAGAGAAAATTTCATAAAATTATGACTTAAAGACTTTGATGCATATATCTAAATTTGAAAGATAAAATTCAGAAACCACAAGATAGAAACTAAATAATATTGATACTCATTTATTGTAAGAACTTATTTTTTACATTTATTTACTTTTGAGAGACAGAGAGAGACAGAGCATGAACGGGGGAGGGGAAGAGAGAGAAGGAGACAAAGAATCCAAAGCAGGCTCCAGGTTGTAAGCAAGCTGTCAGCACAGAGCCCGACATGGGGCTCGAACCCACAAATCATGAGATCATAACCTGACCAAAGTTGGAAGCTCAACCAACTGAGCCACCCAGGCACCCCTATTGTAAGAACTTCTACTTCCAAAATTTATTCTAGCTTAAAAATAACCCATTATTTGCATAACATCTTTAATATATAAACTACTGTTATTGCACTATATTATCAAAATGGATAATTTGTTCCCTTGAAAGATTATGCTTTTAGAAACAAAATGAAAAGATCAATTTATCTTAACCTAAATTAAGGACAATTAAAAAACAATCTCTGTAGGGTATCAGTGTTGAAAAATCCTCTTAAAATCAGTGTTAGCAATCCTCTTAAACTATTTTCTTATTTCTTTCTTTACATATTACTAATTTTCAGAATTAATGGGGTATATTTATTTTAATAAATTAAAATATTGATTTATATTAAAAATACAGATAAATTCTATCAGCATTGAGATGGAATATAGAACAATTCTTGGAATATATGCTCAATAAATGTGCTCAATTACTATTATTATTGACATTATTAGTGGGGTGAATGTTAGTGTTTAATATTAATGGTATTCACTTCTTTCCAAACTACTAAATATTAAGTATATTCAATATTAACAACTTTTAGAAAGCCACCACAATTTAAGCACATATCATGTGTCTAGTACTTTATCAAGTGATTTGTATACAGCAACTTATATAACGTTTATTTATTTTTGAGACAGAGAGACAGAGCATGAACGGGGGAGGGGCAGAGAGAGGGAGACACAGAATCTGAAACAGGCTCCAGGCTCTGAGCCGTCAGCCCAGAGCCCGACGCGGGGCTCGAACTCACGGACCGCAAGATCGTGACCTGAGTTGAAGGCGGACGCTTAACCGACTGAGCCACCCAGGCGCCCCTACAGCAACTTATATAATCCACAAAACAAGTATACGACCTTAGTAATTTATTACCACTCTGTAAATGTCAATACGGAAACCTAGGCATGTTAGGTAATTTGTACAAAGCTGAATAGCAATAAATAAATAAGTAAATAAGTAAATAAGTAAATAAATAAATAAATAAATAACAAGAATATGGATTGAAATCCAAAGCTCATGCTAATTGCACTGCCATGTTATCTTTTATACTTATTTTTAGCACAGCTTTTTTACATATTTTTGTAAACACTTTAGGATTTATTGTGTAAGTCATACTATTGTTTTAATATTTATGTCTTATCTACACACACACACACACACACACACACACAATGTAAATCTCCTTGAAGGTATTGTATCTTTCAAATGTATTATGCTTTGATTGTATATCTAAAAGAACCCTGGGTATAATGTTTACTTTAAATAAATATTTGTTCACTTTAAATGGGAAAAAAGGCCATTGTTAAAAGGTACAGAAATACTAAGGTAAACCTTACACATACGTATGTACTTATACACACATGCACATATATGTGTATGTGGATACATGCACATTATGTATAAACGTATAGGTAATGTGTGTGTATATATTTGTATGTATAAATTTTATAGTATTTAAGTATTATGTGGATGAGAAAAGTTACATGATTATTAGAACTGGGTACAGGGAATGACCATTTAATAAGGTTGAATCTATCATTTTCAATATGTTTCAATCACAAATAAGCTTGGGACATTATAGTCTATACATTGTACACTCTCTTCCGGATTTTGGAAATAGAGTATAGGATACTACAATTCAAAATATGTACTAGATGTTTAATTCTCTATCTTTTTTTTCAGGTTAATCTTTCTTATATTAATGCCAATTAGGGCGCCTGAGTGGCTCAGTCAGTTAGGCGTCTGACTTAGGCTCAGGTCATGACCTCACAGCTTGTGAGTTTGAGTCCCGTGTCTGTGCTGACAGCTGAGAGCTCAGAGCCTGGAGCCTGCTTTGGATTCTGTGTCTCCCTATCTCTCTGCCCCTCCACCTCTCTCTCTCTCTCTCTCTCTCTCTCTCAAAAATACACATTAAAAAAAATTAAAAACACAATCAGAACTGTTCCTAAGGTGATAAAGAAGAAACAAAGAGTACAAGTTATTTCATCTGATCACCAGCATTATTATAGAGTTCAAATAGAACATCTGGGATTAGTTTCAGGAATGGGCTACACAGAATAGCATCAGGATGATGAATTCTGTGTGTTTACACAGATTAGTACATTTAGTTATACCATTTCTCACTTCATTTCTGGAGAATGGCAAATGCCAGGAAAACTATCTATCACCATGTTAAATTAGTAATCTTTTTAAGGATGATAGCCAATGTAGTGAGAATTAGTTTTATATAAACATGTTCCAGTTAATATTTGTTACAATATGTCACAAAGGTGTGAAGGAAATAAGGAAGCCACTTCTAAACAAAAATTGAAAATTTGGGGAATATATGATCCCACAAAAATTTATCATTTGGAACTAAAGAAGAAGAGAAAATGTGAGGATCTCAACATTTAGTGGTGCAGATTCTGTTTTCCACTGTTTCTTCCCTGTTTAATAATTTGATTCCTACTGATCATCAGACTTGGACCGGCAGTCTTCTCATATGCTATAGACCAGAGATGGTTCTGTGTATGACAAATTCAATTACAACATGGACTCATTCAAGAATTGCTAGATGTATTTCTACTACCAAGGTAGAACACATCTTACCACTAATTGGTATTGTAACATTTTTAGATTTATTTAGAATAACACTTTATATTTGGACGTCTCATTCACGGAATTAATATATAGAGAAATTGAATGTTTGTACTCTCTGATAATTGTCAGCCCATTTTCCTATGACACTACTTTTTGAAGTATAATATTTTCTTATTAGCTATGTCTAAACAGAGTTGGATGCCTTTATATCTCAGTTTCTTTCTGTGCTATATATAACTAATTTTTATGCAGAGAACTGAGCAGTGATTATTATGGGAAAACAATGTACCAAGCATCAGTGGGTGTTCATGGCTAATCCTGGAATGGGTCTGGAGGTTAAAACTACTTACAGAAAATTAAAGAATTACTAGATGTTTCAGTGTTTTATGGTTTCTTTCTTTTTCTTTTCTTTCTTTTCTTGTCATCACTGGCAGGACAGATAAAAAGATGGCATCAACATTTATTAACAAGTAAATATAATTTTGATATAATTTTTTTATTTCAAATATCCTTACTTTAAATTTTGCTTGTTGTGATTATTATAGACTTCCTAATTAATATTTTATCCCCAGTATAGGAAACTATCTCAGGGAACAATGACTCCACAGCACCAACTAAATAATAAAATATAAAACAGTAAAACTGAAAAGTTTAATTCAAATACCATGGCATGGGCAAAGATCATGAGAAATATCCTCTCAAGTAGGAAGAGGAACCACCTCATTTAAACACTTATAGTTTTCCTCATTTCAATGATCTATATTAATTTCTTGGCTTTCTAGGACGCTTATTCTTAGACAGGAAAGATTGTACATTTATAGATTCTATTTGTCTTATAACTCTTCAGCATCTTTTCCATTCAGATCTATATAGAAAGTAGAAAATAATAAAATAGCAAAAATGAGAATTTATAAATATTTCAATAATACTTAATGACTAGTGTGTAAAGACAATGCTTTCTTCCTAAGTTGCTCTATCTAGAGATAGTCATAGTTAAACCATATCTGAATGCTTAATTTTCTAGTGCCACTAAATTTGGAAAGGTTAGACTATGAATTGTAAATCAGATGCTTCTTTATGTGTTTGATGGTATCTAATGTGTTCTATCTTTAAAATTTTCTTTAGCATTTATTCATTTTTGAGAGACAGAGCGTGAGTGGGGGATGGACAGAGAGGGAGACACAGCATCCAAAGCAGGCTCCAGGATCCGAGCTGTCAGCACAGAGCCCCACGTGGTGCTTGAACCCATGAACCGCGAGATCATGACCTGAGCCAAAGTCAGGCACTTAACCGACCAAGCCACCCAAGCGCCCCTCTATTGTGTTCTCTATCTTAAGTTTATTCTGTGTGGTCCAATTTATAGCTTCCTAAACTTTTGGAAATTAAAATAAAAAGATTTCGTATAATACATTTATGAAATTATTTCTAGTAGCCTTTCAGTTATAAAATCAGCTTTCTTTGGAAGTACTGAATCTAAACTCTTACAGATGTTCAAAGAAACTTTGGTAGGATTTTTTCTTAAAGAGCAATAATAGTACAAAGATCAAATGAGTAATTAGAATAGATTTCCTTTAAAATCAGGCAACACTTACATCTTTTTCACCGACTGGTTGAATAAAACTGTTCTTTTCAGAGTGAAATTCAATTTTCGCTAGTAAACTGACAATTAAATTTTACAAATGCTTACTTTTATTATTCTAAATTATTTTTAAGTTTGCTATGATAAATCATCTTCATATTTTATCTATCTCATTAGTTCAGTGAAGAGAATAACTATATGATATTAAGTTCATTTTTTTTCACACATTATAGTTGTAATGGCATTGTATGGTCAGCCCCAAAGTCCTAATTAAAAAAAAAAAATCTTTACTTCCATGGGGTAAAGAGAATTTGAAGACCAAGTGGTTTGTGTTTAATACAGTTCACAGGAATACTTGTGTGCTCCTGATTTAATTTAATCATTTTCCCTCAATGACCATGAAGAGCCATGTTAAACTGAAGTGTCATTAAAGTGAAGTGCTCTGGTATTTAGAATACACTATGGGGGTGTGGGGAGTGTTAATTGCATAGAGTAAAGACAGGGACTATAACATCTAAATGCAATGCTCTTTTCTTGTAAAGTCAATGATAAAAACCTAGAGATATAATCCTCCAAAGTGGTCCAAAAATCAACTTATAGGCTAAGTAGGGTAATTTATTTTGATTGCACTTGCAGGGAGAATGTGAATTTCAAAGTGAGCGTAATTTTCCAAGGCAATATTAATGGATTGTTCCCTTCTGCCCAATATGATAGATGTGTTGTAATAATCAGCAAAATAGCAAAGGGATAAGGAAACAAAAGCACTTGCAAACAATCATTTTATTATAAGAACAAATTTAATATGCATACAATACTATTTTGCAAATAAAAAACATTTATACTAAGAATGTAATTAATATTATAAATAAAAATAATTTGAATATATTTGATTATATGCTTTCCCAAATGGGCAATGCTATAAAATGTGGGCTTATAAATTTAGGGAATTCTAGTTCTCTTGAGAAGGCATTTTAAGTGTTACTATGCAGATGTTCAGCAAAATTGTGGGCACTAGGATTATCTACACCAGTATCAGAAAATAATACACTTTGTTAAAGGATTTAGCAGTGACAGAAAGCATGATGATCGGTTATTATCTTTGACAAGCTCAACAATATTCTATATTGTTTTCAAAATGATGATTTAACATTAACAAGAGGTAAGAATTTTCTAAGATGTTTTCATAGCAATAACATACAGTCTATAAACTGTATGTATGATCATGGGCTATCTGTGTTGACAAATGCACATTTCAGAACTCTGCATACTCTAATGAGAGTAAGAAATCATATTCAGGACTCTGCATGCTGTAACCAGAATATGAAACCATACTGAGATTTCAAGGATTTGGAAGGATCCAGCAAAATCAAAAAATTGAACTAATGTGTGAATTTCCTATAAAGGGAGGAGAGTGGCAAAGAGAGAACAACAATTAATAGAAGAATTCTCTAAATATAAAAATGCAAAATGGGACATACTAGTATATTTATGTATTTAGGAAAATGATTAGCATCAAGAATGACTATGATTCTCATAACAACCGAAATTATAATTAAATATTGAAAGAAAAAGATGATCATTTGGGAATTCTTTCTAAGTAATGCAGCTATTCAATCTCAGTCAATTTGGATATATCTTCCTCAAATAAACTGACTCTCTCAAAATATAGGAATCAGGGCCAAGTCTCAATGGAGCTTGGCAGAAATTCACAGAAACAAATAACATCTAAATGAGTTTATGTCATGGAGAGGATTTTGTAAGTTCTGTAAGTGAAACAAACTTGGCTTAAGAAAAATCAGACCTACATGTAATGTTCTAAGACATTCAGATAGATTTTATGAGATTAGGTTTCAGCTCGATATACACAAAGCCAGAAAGTATTTTGAACTCTATTATGTCTCTTTTTCTCTTTGTATTCCTTCTTATGACACATTGCCTTATTTACACTTTCTTGGCCTATGCCAAATTATTTTTAGGAGGCTCCTTCTGGTAGGCTTTTCTATCCAGAGATGAGATAATGCACAAAATGTTTATTTCTGTAATATTAAATAGGAAAAGAAATGAGGAAAAGAAATAAACAGGTCTCAGTCCCTGCGGGCAATGTCTTCTAAGAAATTCATGTGGGAGAATGTCCTATGGAGGAAATTGTTCCCACACATATAACTTCAGAAACTGGCAATAAAGTTCCATTGACAAAATAATTTAAACTAAATTAAATTAACTTCCAGAGAAAATAGAGAAATGAAGAAATAAATTCTTCAAAATAAAGAAATGAAATCTTTTTAAGGAACAGTTTTATAAAATATCTGTCTTTTTTTAGTGTTACTTCACAATGTTTTTGAATTTTATGAATGGAAAACTAGTATCACTATGCTGTTCAATTTTAGTTTAAATAGGACACCATTTAAAACCATGTGTATAGTTATTATGGAATTTTATTTCATAAAATTGAAGTCCTGTGGGGTTTTATTTTTCTGAGGATTCGTATGACCCTAAACACAACCCGTAGAAAAACTAGTCATGGGCTCTTGCTTAGAACTTAGTGCTAGTTCTAAACAAAACTATGCAGTTGATCAAGTTTATCTTTGTACGAGTACTTTTTACTTTTGCAATTTTTTGCTTTATTTATTTTTGAGAGAGAGAGATGAAGCACGAACAGGGGATGTGCAGAGAGAGAGGGAGACACGGAATCTGAAGGAGGCTCCAGGCTCCGAGCTGTCAGCACAGAGCCTTTCACAAGGTTCGAACCCAGGAACCATGAGATCATGACCCAAGCTAAAGTCTGGGGTTTAACCGACTGAGCCACCCAGGCACCCCTATTCTATCAATTCTTGAATCTATCATTAAATTAACATTACTTTAGAGAGTGATATTCCTTTTACTTGACTTGTCAATGTGTTTTCCAGTCTTTAGTATTAAGACGAAAAAACAAACAAAACAAAACAAAACAAAACAAAACAAAACAAAAAAACAGCCAGCATCAAAATAGACATTCTCTTGCTCTCTCTTGTTCTTGTGCTCTCTCTCCTTCTCCCTTTCTCCTGAGTACCAAACTTTCATTAAGAACTTTGTTCGGTAATATTTGTTGTCCGCTTGCCTGGTGTTTTTCTAATGGTTTCATTCATTGACTAGATAGCAATTTGAAGTGTGGGGGAATTATTTGTTCTTTGTAAGTTCCACATAGCATGAAACGCAACAGGTGAATTAGTTATTGTTTACTGTACAACAAATGACCACAAATTGATCAGCTTAAAAAACACATTTATTATCTCACAGTTTCTGTGTGTCAGGATCTAGGCACAATTTACCTGGATCCTCTGCTTCTGTGTCTCTCATGAAGTTGCAATCAAGGTATCAGCCAGGGTTGGAGTCTGATCTGAAAGCCTGACTAGGAAAAGATCACTGCTAAGCTCATTTGGTTGCTGACAGGATTTTGTTCCTTTCCTGTCATTAGCCTGAGTGCCTCAGTTTCTTGTTGGTTGTCCTCCAGGCGCTCAGAAAAAGAGTTTCCTAGCTAAACCAAAGTTACAATCTCTTATAATCTAATCACAAAGATGACATTCTCTCCAGGTTGAATTATTCTATTGCTTAGAAATCAGTTACTCAGGGAGGAGAAGCTTATACAAATCTGTGAATGAGGGAAGGGGATAACATTGGGAACCACCCCTAGAAGTTACTTATCACAGTATTTGCTAAATTTAATATCAATTATTTACAATTTGTTTTGCCCCAAAGTCCTTTTGTGCTGCCTTAAAGTATATTTGATTTGATTTGATTTTTATTTTTTAAAAAATTTTTTTACATTTATTTATTTTTGAGAAACAGAGTGAGACAAAGCGTGAGCGGGGGAGGGGCAGAGAGAGAAGGAGGTACAGAATCTGAAGCAGGCTCCAGGCTCTGGGCAAGCGGTCAGCACAGAGCCTGATGCGGGGCTTGAACCCACAAACTATGAGATCATGACCTGAGCCGAAGTTGGAGGCTCAACCGACTGAGCCACCCAGGTGCCCCTAGATTTTAGACATTTCTCTGATTTAGTCCCTGTTTAGGTTCCATTGTGTAATGGTTAGCACTCTGGACTCTGATTTAGTCCCTGTTTGAGAAACTCAAATCACGTGAAAAAAAGATGTTGGAACTTAAGAGGTAGGAGTACATTCTTCAACTTGGCAGGCATTAGTCTAATCAATAATTCAGTTCTGCTTTGTCTCATTCATTTTTCTTTACCATTTGACAAATAATTTAAAGATATTTTACAGTAAATAATTTACATGTAATAAAGAATTTCATTTTTAGTGAAAAATTATGATTTCCAAATATTTTCCTTTTATTTACTTTCCTTGGACATAGTTCTTCAGTTATTCTTTTTAATTTTTTTAATGTTTTGTTTATTCTTGAGAGAGGAGAGACAGAGCATGAGCGAGGGGAGGGCAGAGAGAGAGGGGGGGGGGACACAGAATCCAAAGCAGACTCCAGGCTCTGAGCTGTCAATACAGAGCCCAACATGGGGCTCGAACTCTCGAGTTGTGAGATCATGACCTGAGCCGAAGTCAGACGCTCAACGGACTGCACCACCCAGGTGCCCCAGTTCTTCAGTTCTTGATTCACTATGAGACATGTTACAAACCTCTTCAATTTTTAAGACGCCTGTACAATGCAGTTTTCCTTATCAGTTATCCACGACAAGCTTGGGGCAAAAAAACAAGAGCAAAAACTAAAACAACAACAAAACCTGCAAAAACACCAGAATTGATCGCTAATCCCAGTCATATTCCCCAGAAACAGACCATGAGCTCAAGGTTCCTGTGTAACTAATTTAGGAAAAAAAGTGCTCCCAGGAGAAAAGAGTGAGGAAGTAAAGAATTCAAGCAAAGTGCAATCACGTGCAAAGCCCCAGCTGAGACCAACTTTATGGATTAGCTGTGTGTAAATTATTCTTCAGAAATGGATCCAACTGGAAGCAAAGACGCTAGGGCTTCAATGCTTCTGGACCAGTCAATTATTGGTCAAGGGCAGCCTCGGGAAACTTGGCTTTCAGGCACTGAGGGTGCCTGCCGATGGAGCAAATTCGTTACCACAGCCTGAAGACAGCGTCCCAAAGAAAGTCACAGGTAGGCACCCTCGAATTTAAAAACAAAACAAAACAAAACAAAACAAAACAAAGATGCTGGGGGAGAGCCACATAGCTGTAGTCAACAGGATCAGAGGGAAGCAGATGCGGCACCCACAGCTGGACAGTAACCAATCATGATGACAGGTTGAGTTACACCTGCCAGTCACATTTTCTCTAATTTATTTAATTCTCCTCTGTTGTATCCTGCCAGTCATTTCCTTTATGTTTTAATCTAACCATACCTCTCTTTATTCCACCAATGTTACTTCCTCCCTTTCAAATCTTCACTTTAACTAGAATTGTTCTTCTGGAAATACTCCTTCCCCAAAAGAAAGGAGTTTTTTTTTTTTTTTTCTTTTCACCTCTCCTCCCCTACCACCTCTCCTCCAACTTCACAAATAACACCAACGTCCAAAGAAAAAGTGACAGATATATATTCTTGTCTCAACTCACTTTTTTAAAAAAATATTTATTTATTTTGAGAGAGAGAGAGGGGGAGAGCATGAGTGGGGGAGGGGCTGAGAGAGAGGGAGAGAGAGAATCTTAAGCAGGCTCCAGCCCAATGTGGAGCCCGACATGGGGCCCAATCTTACCACCATGAGATCATGACCATGAGATCATGACCTGTGAGGTATATTTAAAAGATGTGATTATTGTTCTAACACTTTGGATTTTAGATGGGTTATCGAATCGTTCTACTCTTTTCTCGGTGTCCTGAGTCCATTGCTTTTGGAACACAACCTTAGAATTTTTTTAGAAATTTAATATGCCTAAGTGAGAACTAAAGACTCATTACACCTTAGTTACCCCATGTCTTTTGTTTGCAAGGATCACACGTGAAGAGGGAAAATTTATTTCCAAAAAGGGACATGTAGATTTTGTATAGGTCAAATATCAAAAATCATAGACTAAACAGGCTTTAGTCGGGCATTCAATAAAGGTGGCTTCATGCAGTTTAATGGCAATTACAGATGTTCCCGGATCTTCTCTGGGCATCTGCACCATTAGTGTGACGTACCTACTTCCTGAGTATCCAACTCTTAAACAAAAAAAGGAATCAAGCATATTGGATACATTCTAAGTGTCATGTTGTGTTTTAGGTGCTCTTTCTCTGTTCACATATTTATCCATCTTTCCCTCCCAGCACAAATTTCCTCAGATTCTATTATATATATAATTTCTCAACCTCATAACTTCTGCATCGCAAATTTTCTAGTAAAAGGAAGATGAATCCCATGGGCATGTTCTA
Source organism: Panthera onca (assembly GCF_046562875.1). Classification (NCBI taxonomy): domain Eukaryota; kingdom Metazoa; phylum Chordata; class Mammalia; order Carnivora; family Felidae; genus Panthera; species Panthera onca. The sequence goes on from NC_138342.1 coordinate 50,868,186, forward strand.
CACCCTAGAAAGAAGTTTAGTATTAAAAAAAGCTAAGGGAAATGATAATTACTATTTGTAATGTTCACCCTCATCTATTTCTCCTCTTTTTGGAGACATAGAGACAGTGTAAAATTCTCTTTGAATTCAGGTAAGTCATGTGATCTTTGGCCAAGGGTTCGTCAACAGGATTTTGATAAATATAGATTAAAAAAAAAATCCCTCCCTGGGCACCTGGGTGGCTCAAGGGTCAGTTAAGCGGTCTGACTCCTGGTTTCCACTCAGGTCATGATTTCATGTGTTGAGTTCAAGCGCCGCCTTAGGCTCCATGTACTGACCACGTGGAGCTTGCTTGGGATTCTCCCTCTCTCCCTCATTCTCTGCCTGTCCTCGCTTGTGCTCTGTCTCTCTCAAAACAGATAAAAAAAAATCCCTCCCTTGACCAACCAGCATTTTCCAACAGATTTTTCTCACAAATTTACATATATGTAAATAAATATAAGTATATATAGATATAACATAATATATATATAGATATATAAGTTATATAGATATACATTTAAATATATATGTCCATATATCTCCACTCACTATTGTAACTCTTGTTACAGGTGCATTGTATCGTTCAGTGTGTGTGTATGCGTACTTACTGTATTGTTAAAGAAAGACTTAGAGGGGTGCCTGGGTGGCTCAGTCGGTTTAATGTCTGACTTTGGCTCAGGTCATGATCTCACGGTCTGTGAGTTCGAGCCCCGCGTCAGGCTCTGTGCTGACAGCTCAGAGCCTGGAGCCTGTTTCAGATTCTGTGTCTCCCTCTCTCTCTGACCCTCCCCCGTTCATGCTCTGTCTCTCCCTGTCTCAAAAATAAATAAACGTTAAAAAAAATTTAAAAAAAAGAAAGATTTAGAGTAGTGACTTGTGTTGAATCAGATGACATGATACAGTAGCAGGAAAATCTATGTAAATTGTTGGTTTTATTTGCTACAAGAATTTTATTATTTTATCCTCCTATTCATATTTTATAAGGACTAAATAATTGTAAAATTATAGCCTATTCTTTTTTTTTTTTTTTTTTTTTTTTGCTAATAGCTTTAAAATGGTATGTTTTCTCTCCCTGTTCTTGTTTTCTTGGTCACACACACACACACACACACACACACACACACCACATCCAATCCGGTAGATATTTTCTTTTTTTGAAGCATCATTAGTAACCATTTGCTAACACACAGCCGCCTGACATCACAGTTTAGGTACTCATTGCCTCTCACTGGAGGATTAAAATAATCTTTCATATCCCTTTCCAGCTTTCCACTTTATCATTGCTTCTCTCCCTTTGTGAGCTTTACAATCTAATAATAAAGACATGCTTATATTTCACCTACATCAGCCCGTGGTGTTGGGTGACTTCATGACTTTGTTTTTTATATTTCTTTAGGTTAAAATGCTTTTTCTTCCTTTTCTCACCGAAGTGAGAAATTCATCCACCATGATTTGAGGTGTTTCGTGTACATATTAGATGTTCCATTATCTATTGCTTGGTTTCATATTATTTTTGCTCTGTTTTAATTTATGTATATCTGTCCATCCAGCTGTTCAGTGAGCTGTTATTCTCTTCTGCACATAGTTATTCAGGTCTAATATGTGCCAGGCACTGCTTTAGGTAATAGGATGGGATCAGGAAACAAGAAAAGGCAGACATTTCTGATTTCACAGAGACTTGTGATGAGGCATCATCATCTCGACTAGTGATGAGGTATGCAAAGCCTTTGATTCATTGAGATCATTTTTATTTTTTTTTATTTTTTTTTTCTTTATTTATTTATTTTTTTATTTTTTTTATTTTTTTAAATTTTTTTTTATTTTTTAATATATGAAATTTACTGTCAAATTGGTTTCCATACAACACCCAGTGCTCATCCCAAAAGGTGCCCTCCTCAATACCCATCACCCACCCTGCCCTCCCTCCCACCCCCCATCAACCCTCAGTTTGTTCTCAGTTTTTAACAGTCTCTTATGCTTTGGCTCTCTCCCACTCTAACCTCTTTTTTTTTTTTTTTTTTTTTCCTTCCCCTCCCCCATGGGTTTCTGTTATGTTTCTCAGGATCCACATAAGAGTGAAACCATATGGTATCTGTCTTTCTCTGTATGGCTTATTTCACTTAGCATCACACTCTCCAGTTCCATCCATGTTGCTACAAAAGGCCATATTTCATTTTTTCTCATTGCCACGTAGTATTCCATTGTGTATATAAACCACAATTTCTTTATCCATTCATCAGTTGATGGACATTTAGGCTCTTTCCATAATTTGGCTATTGTTGAGAGTGCCGCTATAAACATTGGGGTACAGGTGCCCCTATGCATCAGTACTCCTGTATCCCTTGGATAAATTCCTAGCAGTGCTATTGCTGGGTCATAGGGTAGGTCTATTTTTAATTTTCTGAGGAACCTCCACACTGCTTTCCAGAGCGGCTGCACCAATTTGCATTCCCACCAACAGTGCAAGAGGGTTCCTGTTTCTCCACATCCTCTCCAGCATCTATAGTCTCCTGATTTGTTCATTTTGGCCACTCTGACTGGCGTGAGGTGGTATCTGAGTGTGGTTTTGATTTGTATTTCCCTGATAAGGAGCGACGTTGAACATCTTTTCATGTGCCTGTTGGCCATCCGGATGTCTTCTTTAGAGAAGTGTCTATTCATGTTTTCTGCCCATTTCTTCACTGGGTTATTTGTTTTTCGGGTGTGGAGTTTGATGAGCTCTTTATAGATTTTGGATACTAGCCCTTTGTCCGATGTGTCATTTGCAAATATCTTTTCCCATTCCGTTGGTTGCCTTTTAGTTTTGTTGGTTGTTTCCTTTGCTGTGCAGAAGCTTTTTATCTTCATAAGGTCCCAGTAATTCACTTTTGCTTTTAATTCCCTTGCCTTTGGGGATGTGCCGAGTAAGAGATTGCTACGGCTGAGGTCAGAGAGGTCTTTTCCTGCTTTCTCCTCTAAGGTTTTGATGGTTTCCTGTCTCACATTCAGGTCCTTTATCCATTTTGAGTTTATTTTTGTGAATGGTGTGAGAAAGTGGTCTAGTTTCAACCTTCTGCATGTTGCTGTCCAGTTCTCCCAGCACCATTTGTTAAAGAGACTGTCTTTTTTCCATTGGATGTTCTTTCCTGCTTTGTCAAAGATTAGTTGGCCATACGTTTGTGGGTCTAGTTCTGGGGTTTCTATTCTATTCCATTGGTCTATGTGTCTGTTTTGGGGCCAATACCATGCTGTCTTGATGATGACAGCTTTGTAGTAGAGGCTAAAGTCTGGGATTGTGATGCCTCCTGCTTTGGTCTTCTTCTTCAAAATTACTTTGGCTATTCGGGGCCTTTTGTGGTTCCATATGAATTTTAGGATTGCTTGTTCTAGTTTCGAGAAGAATGCTGGTGCAATTTTGATTGGGATTGCATTGAATGTGTAGATAGCTTTGGGTAGTATTGACATTTTGACAATATTTATTCTTCCAATCCATGAGCAGGGAATGTCTTTCCATTTCTTTATATCTTCTTCAATTACCTGCATAAGCTTTCTATAGTTTTCAGCATACAGATCTTTTACATCTTTGGTTAGATTTATTCCTAGGTATTTTATGCTTCTTGGTGCAATTGTGAATGGGATCAGTTTCTTCATTTGTCTTTCTGTTGCTTCATTGTTAGTGTATAAGAATGCAACTGATTTCTGCACATTGATTTTGTATCCTGCAACTTTGCTGAATTCATGTATCAGTTCTAGCAGACTTTTGGTGGAGTCTATCGGATTTTCCATGTATAATATCATGTCATCTGCAAAAAGCGAAAGCTTGACTTCATCTTTGCCAATTTTGATGCCTTTGATTTCCTTTTGTTGTCTGATTGCTGATGCTAGAACTTCCAGCACTATATTAAACAACAGCGGTGACAGTGGGCATCCCTGTCGTGTTCCTGATCTCAGGGAAAAAGCTCTCAGTTTTTCCCCGTTGAGGATGATGTTAGCTGTGGGCTTTTCATAAATGGCCTTTATGATCTTTAAGTATGTTCCTTCTATCCCGACTTTCTCAAGGGTTTTTATTAAGAAAGGGTGCTGGATTTTGTCAAAGGCCTTTTCTGCATCGATTGACAGGATCATATGGTTCTTCTCTTTTTTTTTGTTAATGTGATGTATCACGTTGATCGATTTGCGAATGTTGAACCAGCCCTGCATCCCAGGAATGAATCCCACTTGATCATGGTGAATAATTCTTTTTATATGCTGTTGAATTCGATTTGCTAGTATCTTATTAAGAATTTTTGCATCCATATTCATCAGGGATATTGGCCTGTAGTTCTCTTTTTTTACTGGGTCTCTGTCTGGTTTAGGAATCAAAGTGATACTGGCTTCATAGAATGAGTCTGGAAGTTTTCCTTCCCTTTCTATTTCTTGGAATAGCTTGAGAAGGATAGGTATTATCTCTGCTTTAAATGTCTGGTAGAACTCCCCTGGGAAGCCATCTGGTCCTGGACTCTTATTTGTTGGGAGATTTTTGATAACCGATTCAATTTCTTCGCTGGTTATGGGTCTGTTCAAGCTTTCTATTTCCTCCTGATTGAGTTTTGGAAGAGTGTGGGTGTTTAGAAATTTGTCCATTTCTTCCAGGTTGTCCAATTTGCTGGCATATAATTTTTCATAGTATTCCCTGATAATTGTTTGTATCTCCGAGGGATTGGTTGTAATCATTCCATTTTCATTCATGATTTTATCTATTTGGGTCATCTCCCTTTTCTTTTTGAGAAGCCTGGCTAGAGGTTTGTCAATTTTGTTTATTTTTTCAAAAAACCAACTCTTGGTTTCGTTGATCTGCTCTACAGTTTTTTTAGATTCTATATTGTTTATTTCTGCTCTGATCTTTATGATTTCTCTTCTTCTGCTGGGTTTAGGCTGCCTTTGCTGTTCTGCTTCTATTTCCTTTAGGTGTGCTGTTAGATTTTGTATTTGGGATTTTTCTTGTTTCTTGAGATAGGCCTGGATTGCAATGTATTTTCCTCTCAGGACTGCCTTCGCTGCATCCCAAAGCGTTTGGATTGTTGTATTTTCATTTTCGTTTGTTTCCATATATTTTTTAATTTCTTCTCTAATTGCCTGGTTGACCCACTCATTTGTTAGTAGGGTGTTCTTTAACCTCCATGCTTTTGGAGGTTTTCCAGACTTTTTCCTGTGGTTGATTTCAAGCTTCATAGCATTGTGGTCTGAAAGTATGCATGGTATAATTTCAATTCTTGTAAACTTATGAAGGGCTGTTTTGTGACCCAGTATATGATCTATCTTGGAGAATGTTCCATGTGCACTCGAGAAGAAAGTATATTCTGTTGCTTTGGGATGCAGAGTTCTAAATATATCTGTCAAGTCCATCTGATCCAATGTATCATTCAGGGCCCTTGTTTCTTTATTGACTGTGTGTCTAGATGATCTATCCATTTCTGTAAGTGGGGTGTTAAAGTCCCCTGCAATGACCACATTCTTATCAATAAGGTTGCTTATGTTTATGAGTAATTGTTTTATATATCTGGGGGCTCCGCTATTTGGCGCATAGACATTTATAATAGTTAGCTCTTCCTGATGGATAGACCCTGTGATTATTATATAATGCCCTTCTTCATCTCTTGTTACAGCCTTTAATTTAAAGTCTAGTTTGTCTGATATAAGTATGGCTACTCCAGCTTTCTTTTGGCTTCCAGGAGCATGATAGATAGTTCTCCATCCCCTCACTCTCAATCTAAAGGTGTCCTCAGATCTAAAATGAGTCTCTTGTAGACAGCAAATAGATGGGTCTTGTTTTTTTATCCATTCTGATACCCTATGTCTTTTAGTTGGCGCATTTAATCCATTTACATTCAGTGTTATTATAGAAAGATATGGGTTTAGAGTCATTGTGATGTCTGTATGTTTTATGCTTGTAGTGATGTCTCTGGTACTTTGTCTCACAGGATCCCCCTTAGGATCTCTTGTAGGGCTGGTTTCGTGGTGACAAATTCCTTCAGTTTTTGTTTGTTTGGGAAGACCTTTATCTCTCCTTCTATTCTAAATGACAGACTTGCTGGATAAAGGATTCTCGGCTGCATATTTTTTCTGTTTAGCACACTGTAGATATCGTGCCAAGCCTTTCTGGCCTGCCAAGTTTCAAAGGAGAGATCAGTCACGAGTCTTATAGGTCTCCCTTTATATGTGAGGGCACGTTTATCCCTTGCTGCTTTCAGAATTTTCTCTTTATCCTTGTATTTTGCCAGTTTCACTATGATATGTCGTGCAGAAGATCGATTCAAGTTACGTCTGAAGGGAGTTCTCTGTGCCTCTTGGATTTCAATGCCTTTTTCCTTCCCCAGTTCAGGGAAGTTCTCAGCTATAATTTGTTCAAGTACCCCTTCAGCACCTTTCCCTCTCTCTTCCTCCTCTGGGATACCAATTATGCGTATATTATTTTTTTTTAGTGTATCACTTAGTTCTCTAATTTTCCCCTCATACTCCTGGATTTTTTTATCTCTCTTTCTTTCAGCTTCCTCTTTCTCCATAACTTTATCTTCTAGTTCACCTATTCTCTCCTCTGCCTCTTCAAGCCGAGCCATCGTGGATTCCATTTTGTTTTGCATTTCGTTTAAAGCGTTTTTCAGCTCCTCGTGACTGTTCCTTAGTCCCTCGATCTTTGTGGCAAGAGATTCTCTGCTGTCCTGTATACTGTTTTCAAGCCCAGCGATTAATTTTATGACTATTATTCTAAATTCACTTTCTGTTATATTATTTAAATCCTTTTTGATCAGTTCATTAGCTGTTGTTATTTCCTGGAGATTCTTCTGAGGGGAATTCTTCCGTTTGGTCATTTTGGAGAGTCCCTGGTGTGGTGAGGACCTGCAGTGCACTTCCCCTGTGCTGTGGTGTATAACTGGAGTTAGTGGGCGGGGCCGCAGTCCGACCCGATGTCTGCCCCCAGCCCACTGCTGGGGCCACAGTCAGACTGGTGTGTGCCTTCTCTTCCCCTCTCCTAGGGGCGGGATTCACTGTGGGGTGGCGTGGCCCGTCTGGGCTACTTGCACACTGCCAGGCTTGTGGTGCTGGGGATCTGGCGTATTAGCTGGGGTGGGTAGGCAAGGGGTGGAGGGGCAGGCTTAGCTCGCTTCTCCTTAGGTGATCCACTTCAGGAGGAGCCCTGTGGCAGCGGGAGGGAGTCAGATCCGCTGCCGGAGGTTTGGCTCCGCAGAAGCACAGAGTTGGGTGTTTGCGCGGAGCGAGCAAGTTCCCTGGCAGGAACTGGTTCCCTTTGGGATTTTGGCTGGGGGATGGGCGGGGGAGATGGCGCTGGCGCCTTTGTTCCCCGCCAAGCTGAGCTCTGCCGTCCGGGGGCTCAGCAGCTCTCCCTCCCTTTGTCCTCCAGCCTTCCCGCTTTCCGAGCAGAGCTGTTAACTTATGACCTCCCAGACGCTAAGTCGCGCTTGCTTTCGGAACACAGTCCGTCCGGCCCCTCGGCTTTTGCCAGCCAGACTCGGGGGCTCTGCTTGGCCGGCGAGCCGCCCCTCCGCCCCGGCTCCCTCCCGCCAGTCCGTGGAGCGCGCACCGCCTCGCCGCCCTTCCTACCCTCTTCCGTGGGCCTCTAGTCTGCGCTTGACTCCGGAGACTCCCTTCTGCTAATCCTCTGGCGGTTTTCTGGGTTCTTTAGGCAGGTGTAGGTGGAATCTAAGTGATCGGCAGGACGCGCTGTGAGCCCCGCATCCTCCTACGCCGCCATCTTCCGGACAACTCATTGAGATCATTTTTAGCCCAAGCCACAAGCTGACTATAACAAAGTCCCATAGCCTGAGTGACGTATACAACAGACATTTACCTCTCACAGCCCTGGCCACCTTCGTGGCAAAGAAAGGAAACTCTGGTGCCTTTCTTTTCTTATAAAGGGACTAATCCCATCATAGGGGCTTTGCTTTATGAACTCATCTAAACCTAGTTACTTCCCAAAGACCATAGATGCTAATACTGCCACATTGTTGGCAGGGGATTCCACGTAAGAATTTGGGTGTAGGGAGAAGGAAGATATAAAACATTCAGTCCACAGCAGCATTTAAAATTTAGTCATAACAAGGATGATTCAAAACTGAATAATTTGTCCCTAAACTCAGCTTTTTTTAATGATTTTATGCATTCATGTGCTTTAGGATAAAATTTCTCTGTATATTCTGCATTGCCTTTGCCTAGCCTGGGATCCATGTGTTTATGATCTATCACCTATGTATGAACTGACTATTACAAGAGGAAGAATAAAATGTGTGTTTTTGTATTTTTAAGGTTACAGTTAATGAAGTTCTTATGGGTTTACATTTTTAAAAACTCCGTTTATGGAGCTAATGTTGCTATTTTGTTAAAAAGTAAACAGTGGTTTGTGTCAATTCTAGAAAAATAACCACTTTAGAAATCGTAAATTAGAAATATATATTGTCAATTCAGAGAATTGAAATCCAAAAATTAATTCAGTAGTGTGTTCTAAGACATGACAGAGTGGTGAACTTTATCATATCCTTTGATTACAACTCAAGGCAAATGAAAAAAAGTTCTCTTTCTATTCAATAACAAGTTTCTGTAGGCTTTTCATCTTGAAGATAAATTCTCACTTCCTTTATATAACATTTAGTATGTTTCCCTTTACAGTAAACCAAAGGTGATCATTGCTTAAAGATGTTTCATAGAAGTGAGATATCATCAGTATTTCAAATATAGCTACAGCTGTGTTTTTGTTAATAAGTCATGAGTTTATTATTACTTAACGTGTGTGTGTGTGTATGTGTGTATCTATTTTGTTTCCTTCACTTATACTTGTGCAGAAACTTTCATCGTGTTCTAGATGAAGAAAAATCAAGATAAATGAAATTTTGAAAGCCTATTTTAGCATCTCTTGCTTCGTCTCGAAACAGACTATATATACAATTATAATTTAATAATGAGTTTTACTAAAGAGGATGACTGGTTTCTATGAATGATGAGATCACAATTGCTTTTCATAAATGACTTTGACCAGAACTCATATGAATTGACATAAATTATGCTACAACTCAGAAGATTTAATTTGACATGAGAGAGAGAGAGAGATTGGGCAAAATCTAGCATACAATTCAAGAAAAAGTAAATATTTATATAAATTATAAGATCCTGAGATTTAAAATTGTTGGTTACAGACAAAAGAGTGATATAAATATTTATAGTGTTTTGATAGAGAAACCTTGATCTTAAAAAAATCCTATTTTAAATATTTATCTTTCTGGACCATTTATCAGAACTAGTCACTAATTTTACATACATGCGCATGTTTATGCATATACATATGCTATGTAAGGCTTTTAAATATTTTAATTTTTTTATTATTTATTTATTTATTTATTTATTTTTTCAATATATGAAATTTATTGTCAAATTGGTTTCCATACAACACCCAGTGCTCATCCCAAAAGGTGCCCTCCTCAATACCCATCACCCACCCTCCCCTCCCTCCCACCCCCCATCAACATTCAGTTTGTTCTCAGTTTTTAAGTGTCTCTTATGCTTTGGCTCTCTCCCACTCTACCTGTTTTTTTTTTTCCTTCCCCTCCCCCATGGTCTTCTGTTAAGTTTCTCAGGATCCACATAAGAGTGAAAACATATGGTATCTGTCTTTCTCTGTATGGCTTATTTCACTTAGCATCACACTCTCCACTTCCATCCATGTTGCTACAAAGGGCCATATTTCATTCTCTCTCATTGCCCTGTAGTACTCCATTGTGTATATAAACCACAATTTCTTTATCCATTCATCAGTTGATGGACATTTAGGCTCTTTCCATAATTTGGCTATTGTTGAGAGTGCTGCTATAAACATTGGGGTACAAGTGCCCCTATGCATCAGTACTCCTCTATCCCTTGGGTAAATTCCTAGCAGTGCTATTGCTGGGTCATAGGGTAGGTCTATTTTTAATTTTCTGAGGAACCTCCACACTGTTTTCCAGTGTGGCTGCACCAATTTGCATTCCCACCAACAGTGCAAGAGGGTTCCCGTTTCTCCACAACCTCGCCAGCATCTATAGTCTCCTGATTTCTTCATTTTGGCCACTCTGACTGGCGTGAGGTGATATCTGAGTGTGGTTTTGATTTGTATTTCCCTGATAAGGAGCGACGTTGAGCATCTTTTCATGTGACTGTTGGCCATCTGGATGTCTTCTTTAGAGAAGTGACTATTCATGTTTTCTGCCCATTTCTTCACTGGGTTATTTGTTTTTCGGGTGTGGAGTTTGGTGAGTTCTTTATAGATTTTGGATACTAGCCCTTTGTCCGATATGTCATTTGCAAATATCTTTTCCCATTCCGTTGGTTGCCTTTTAGTTTTGTTAGTTGTTTCCTTTAATGTGCAGAAGCTTTTTATCTTCATAAGGTCCCAGTAATTCATTTTTGCTTTTAATTCCCTTGCCTTTGGGGATGTGTCGAGTAAGAGATTGCTACGGCTGAGGTCAGAGAGGTCTTTTCCTGCTTTCTCCTCTAGGGTTTTGATGGTTTCCTGTCTCACATTCAGGTCCTTTATCCATTTTGAGTTTATTTTTGTGAATGGTGTGAGAAAGTGGTCTAGTTTCAACCTTCTGCATGTTGCTGTCCAGTTCTCCCAGCACCATTTGTTAAAGAGACTGTCTTTTTTTCCATTGGATGTTCTTTCCTGCTTTGTCAAAGATTAGTTGGCCATACATTTGTGGGTCTAGTTCTGGGGTTTCTATTCTATTCCATTAGTCTATGTGTCTGTTTTTGTGCCAATACCATGCTGTCTTGATGATGACAGGTTGGTAGTAGATGCTAAAGTCTGGGATTGTGATGCCTCCTGCTTTGGTCTTCTTCTTCAAAATTACTTTGGCTATTCGGGGCCTTTTGTGGTTCCGAATGAATTTTAGGATTGCTTGTTCTAGTTTCGAGAAGAATGCTGGTGCAATTTTGATTGGGATTGCATTGAATTTGTAGATAGCATTGGGTAGTATTGACATTTTGAAAATATTTATTCTTCCAATCAATGAGCAGGGAATGTCTTTCCATTTCTTTATATCTTCTTCAATTACCTTCATAAGCTTTCTATAGTTTTCAGCATAGAGATCTTTTACATCTTTGGTTAGATTTATTCCTAGGTATTTTATGCTTCTTGGTGCAATTGTGAATGGGATCAGTTTCTTTATTTGTCTTTCCGTTGCTTCATTGTTAGTGTATAAGAATGCAACTGATTTCTGTACATTGATTTTGTATCCTGCAACTTTGCCAAATTTATGTATGAGTTCTAGCAGACTTTTGGTGGAGTCTATCGGATTTTCCATGTATAGTATCATGTCATCTGCAAAAAGTGAAAGCTTGACTTCATCTTTGCCAATCTTGATGCCTTTGATTTCCTTTTGTTGTCTCATTGCTGATGCTAGAACTTCCAACACTATGTTAAACAACAGCGGTGAGAGTGGGCATCCCTGTCGTGTTCCTGATCTCAGGGAAAAAGCTCTCAGTTTTCCCCATTGAGGATGATGTGAGCTGTGGGCTTTTCATAAATGGCTTTTATGATATTTAAGTATGATCCTTCTACTTTCTCAAGAGTTTTTATTAAGAAAGGGTGCTGAATTTTGTCAAAGGCCTTTTCTGCATCGATTGACAGGATCATATGGTTCTTGTCTTTTCTTTTATTAATGTGATGTATCACATTGATTGATTTGCGAAAGTTGAACCAGCCCTGCATCCCAGGAATGAATCTCACTTGATCATGGTGAATAATTCTTTTTATATGCTGTTGAATTCGATTTGCTAGTATCTTATTGAGAATTTTTGCATCCATATTCATCAGGGATATTGGCCTGTAGTTGTCTTTTTTTACTGGGTCTCTGTCTGGTTTGGGAATCAAAGTAATACTGGCTTCATAGAATGAGTCTGGAAGTTTACCTTCCCTTTCTATTTCTTGGAATAGCTTGAGAAGGGTAGGTATTATCTCTGCTTTAAACGTCTGGTAGAACTCCCCTGGGAAGTCATCTGGTCCTGGACTCTTATTTGTTGGGAGATTTTTGATGACTGATTCAATTTCTTTGCTGGTTATGGGTCTGTTCAAGCTTTCTATTTCCTCATGATTGAGTTTTGGAAGAGTGTGGGTGTTTAGGAATTTGTCCATTTCTTCCAGGTTGTCCAATTTGCTGGCATATAATTTTTCATAGTATTCCCTGATAATTGTTTGTATCTCTGAGGGATTGGTTGTAATAATTCCATTTTCATTCATGATTTTATCTATTTGGGTCATCTCCCTTTTCTTTTTGAGAAGCCTGGTTAGAGGTTTGTCAATTTTGTTTATTTTTTCAAAAAACCAACTCTTGGTTTCGTTGATCTGCTCTACAGTTTTTTTAGATTCTATATTTTTTATTTCTGCTCTGGTCTTTATTATTTCTTTTCTTCTGCTGGGTTTAGGCTGCCTTTGCTGTTCTGCTTCTATTTCCTTTAGGTGTGCTGTTAGATTTTGAATTTGGGTTTTTTCTTGTTTCTTGAGATAGGCCTGGATTGAGACGTATTTTCCTCTTAGGACTGCCTTCGCTGCATTCCCAAAGCGTTTGGATTGTTGTATTTTCATTTTCGTTTGTTTGCATATATTTTTTAATTTCTTCTCTAATTGCCTGGATGACCCACTCATTCTTTAGTGGGTGTTCTTTAACCTCCATGCTTTTGGAGGTTTTCCAGACTTTTTCCTGTGGTTGATTTCAAGCTTCATAGCTTGTGCTCTGAAAGTATGCATGGTATGATTTCAATTCTTGTATACTTATGAAGGGCTGTTTTGTGACCCGGTATATGATCTATCTTGGAGAATGTTCCATGTGCACTCGAGAAGAAAGTATATTCTGTTGCTTTGGGATGCAGAGTCTAAATATATCTGTCAAGTCCATCTGATCCAATGTATCATTCAGGGCCCTTGTTTCTTTATTGACCGTGTGTCTAGGTGATCTATCCATTTCTGTAAGTGGAGTGTTAAAGTCCCCTGCAATTACCACATTCTTATCAATAAGGTTGCTTATGTTTATGAGTAATTGTTTTATATATTTGGGGGCTCCCGTATTCAGCGCATAGACATTTATAATTGTTAGCTCTTCCTGATGGATAGACCCTGTAATTATTATATAATGCCCTTCTTCATCTCTTGTTACAGCCTTTAATTTAAAGTCTAGTTTGTCTGATATAAGTATGGCTACTCCAGCTTTTTTTTGGCTTCTAGTAGCATGATAAATAGTTCTCCATCCCCTCACTCTCAATCTAAAGGTGTCCTCAGATCTAAAATGAGTCTCTTGTACACAGCAAATAGATGGGTCTTGTTTTTTTATACATTCTGATACCTTATGTCTTTTGGTTGGCACATTTAGTCCATTTACATTCAGTGTTATTATAGAAAGATACGGGTTTAGAGTCATTGTGATATCTGTATGTTTTATGCTTGTAGTGATGTCTCTGGTACTTTGTCTCACAGGTTTCCCCTTAGGATCTCTTGTAGGGCTGGTTTAGTGGTGACAAATTCCTTCAGTTTTTGTTTGTTTGGGAAGACCTTTATCTCTCCTTCTATTCTAAATGACAGACTTGCTGGATAAAGGATTCTCGGCTGCATATTTTTTCTGTTCATCACATTGAAGATCTCATGCCATTCCTTTCTGGCCTGCCAAGTTTCAAAAGAGAGATCAGTCACGAGTCTTGTAGGTCTCCCTTTATATGTGAGGGCACGTTTATCCCTTTCTGCTTTCAGAATTTTCTCTTTATCCTTGTCTTTTGCCAGTTTCACTATGATATGTTGTGCAGAAGATCGATTCAAGTTACGTCTGAAGGGAGTTCTCTGTGCCTCTTGGATTTCAATGCCTTTTTCCTTCCCCAGTTCAGGGAAGTTCTCAGCTATTATTTCTTCAAGTACCCCTTCAGCACCTTTCCCTCTCTCTTCCTCCTCTGGGATACCAATTATGCGTATATTATTTCTTTTTAGTGCATCACTTAGTTCTCTAATTTTCCCCTCATACTCCTGGATTTTTTTATCTCTCTTTTTCTCAGCTTCCTCTTTTTCCATAATTTTATCTTCTAGTTCACCTATTCTCTCCTCTGCCTCTTCATTCCGAGCCATCGTCATTTCCATTTTATTCTGCATATCTTTTATAGCGTTTTTCAGCTCCTCCTCACTATTCCTTAGTCCCTTGATCTCTGTAGCAATAGATTCTCTACTGTCCTCTATACTGTTTTCAAGCCCAGCGATTAATTTTATGACTATTATTCTAAATTCACTTTCTGTTATATTATTTAAATCTTTTTTGGGGCACCTGGGTGGCTCAGTTGGTTAAGCCTCCAACTTCAGCTCAGGTCACGATCTCACGGTCCGTGAGTTCGAGCCCCGCGTCTGGCTCTGGGCTGATGGCTCAGAGCCTGGAGCCTGCTTCCGATTCTGTGTCTCCCTCTCTCTCTGCCCCTTCCCCATTCATGCTCTGTCTCTCTCGGTCTCAAAAATAAATAAACGTTAAAAAAAATAAAAAATAAATAAAATAAATCCTTTTTGATCAGTTCATTAGCTGTTGTTATTTCCTGGAGATTCTTTTGAGGGGAATTCTTCTGTTTGGTCATTTTGGATAGTCCCTGGAGTGGTGCGGACCTGTAGCGCACTTCACCTGTGCTGTGGTGTATAACTGGAGTTGGTGGGCGGGGCCACAGTCCGACCTGATGTCTGCCCCAGCCCACCACTGGGGCCACAGTCAGACTGGTGTGTGCCTTCTCTTCCCCTCTCCTCGGGGCGGGATTCACTGTGGGGTGGCGTGGCCCGTCTGGGTTACTTGCACACTGCCAGGCTTGTGGTCCTGGGGATCTGGCTTATTAGCTGGGGTGGGTAGGCAAGGTGCATGGGGCAGGAGGGGCAGGCTTAGCTTGCTTCTCCTTCGGTGATCCACTTCAGGAGGGGCCCTGTGGCAGTGCGAAGGAGTCAGACTGCTGCTGCTGTTGCTGGAGGGGTGGCTCCACAGAAGCACAGTGTTGGGTGTTTGCGCGGAGCAAGCAAGTTCCCTGGCAGGAACTGGTTCCCTTTGGGATTTTGGCTGGGGAATGGGTGAGGGAGATGGTGCTGGCTAGCACCTTTGTTCCCTGCCAAACTGAGCTCTGTTTTCCCAGGGCTCAGCAACTCTCTCTCCCTTTGTCCTCCAGCCTTCCTGCTTTCTGAGCAGAGCTGTTAACTTATGACCTCCTCCTAAGTCGCGCTTGCTGTGGGAACACACTCCATCTGGCCCCTCCGCTTTTGCAAGCCAGACTCGGGGGTTCTGCTTGGCTGGCGGGCAGCCCCTCTGCCCCGGCTCCCTCCTGCCAGTCCGTGGAGCGCGCACTGCCTCGCTGCCCTTCCTACCCTCTTCCGTGGGCCTCTTGTCTGCAATTGGCTCTGGAGACTCCGTTCTGCTAATCCTCTGGCAGTTTTCTGGGTTATTTAGGCAGGTGTAGGTGGAATCTAAGTGATCAGCAGGACGCGTGGTGAGCCCAGCGTCCTCCTACGCCACCATCTTCCCTGTTCCTAAATATTTTAATTTTTAAAATGTAATGTTATTAAGTGCATTAAACTTTAAAATAAAGTAATTTTTCAGGTTGAGCATTATTGAATGAGTGGAATAGGTAATAACACCAACTTTGTGATAAGATTTATCAACAGGTCTCACTTTATGAAACTCCTACTTATTACACTAAAGAGGATAAAACAATGCTCGTTCCTCAGTCATTTAACATTGAGTGGATTTTTCGGCCATTTTAACATCACCATTTTTGTATTATTGCCAGGATCATTATATGCCATCAAAATCAATTTCCAGTCATGTGATGGTCACATTAACCATATTTTGGTATTGCAGAATAAATAAATATAAACTGCTAAACATTATTTATTTTAGCATTATTCTTCTTCTACTTGAGTTTTCATGATAAAGTAAAATAGGATGGTTTGTCTTTCCTTAACATTTAGTAAACCTAATTTAGATAAAGTTGAGCAATCCCATATGGGTCAAGAGCTTGTTATATTGGAAAAATCATTTTTGTTATTGTTAAATTTCTAATTAATCCAGGGGCTCCTGGGTAGCTCAGTTGTTTAAGCGTCCGAGTTTTGAGACTCTTGATTTTGGCTCAGGTCATAATTTCACAATTGTCAGATGGAGCCCGGTGTCGAGTTCTGTGCTGATACATTGCATAGCCTTGCTTGGGATTCTCTCTTCTCTGCCCATCCCCCACTCACACATGGTCTCTCTCTTTCTCTCTCTCAAAATAAATAAACAAATAAATAAATTTTTTTTCTAATTAATCCAAAACAGTTGAAATCTTGACTGGTAAGCACTCTTCTAACCTATTCACAAAGATGTTCTTTGGTTTTTTGTAATACATATGTATTCTTGTAATTTAGTGTCATTTATTTTGTCTAGTGCTATGAATCTGTTTAAAGAAAAAGCATCATTTTACGAATATAAACGTGTCACATTAAATGAATTTAGTACATTTGTTTTATTGAAGTGTAGTTGACACATAATGTTATGTTAGTAACATTATGTAATGTCATGTAACATTATGTAAAACAGTGATTCAACAACTCTATTTGCTGTGCTATGCACACGGCAAGTGTAGCTACCATCTGCTACCATACGAGGCCACTATAATACCGTTGACTATATTCCCTCTGCTGTACCTTTCATCCCCATGATCTTCATTCCATAACTGAAGTCTATACTTCCCACTCCCTTCCATCCATTTTGCACCCCCACCTTGGCAACCATCAGTTTGTTCTCTGTATTTATGGGTCTGTACTTGCTTTTTGTTTGTTGATTTGTTTTGGTTTTTATATTCCACATATAAGTGAAATTATGCAATATTTATTATTCTCTGTCTGACTTATTTAACTTAGCATAAGGTCCTAAGTCTGTCCATGTTGTGTCATAAACAGCAAGATGTCACTCATCCCTTTCTTATGACAGATTAATATTCCATAATATATGTATATATATTTTATGTGTATTATATGTATATATGTATATTTTATATATATATATATATATATATTTTATATATATATAATCACCTCTTCTTTATTCATTCATCTATTGATGGATGTTGTGTTGCTTCCATATCTTGGATATTGTAAATAATGCTGCAATAATCATGGGGGCTCATATATCTTTTCAAATTAGTGGGTTTTTTTCCTTTGGGTAATACCCAGTAATGGAATTACTGGATCATATGTTATTTCTATTTTTAATTCTTTGAGGAACCTCCATATTTTTTTCTTTTTAAAACAATTTTTTTAATTTTATTTATTTATTTTGAGAGAGAGAGAGGGGCAGAGAGTGAGGGGGAGAGAGAATCCCGAGCAGCCTCCACAAAATCAGTTCAGAGCCTGATGCAGGGCTCAAACCCATGAACTGTGAGATCATGACCTGAGCTGAAATCAAGATTCAGATACTTAATCAACTGAGCCACCGGATGCCCTGAAACCTCCATATTTTTTTCCACAGTGGCTGAAACAATTTACATTCCCACATCAAAAGAATTTTAAAAATATCTCCCGGTCAGAATACTTTGGAAAATTATACACATTCAGAATTTGAAAAATGTGCTAGAAAATTTTTAGAAATTGTCTTTTCTGTGCCCAATGAAGAGACCTGGAAAGTAGTGGTTAGGGATGCATGATCCAGAGTCAGCTGGTTAGGTGGAAATCTTGGTTCTACCCCTAATATGTGAACCTAGTCAAATATTAATCTAAACCTCAATTTCCTCTGCAACAATTCCACAGATTTTTAACAAAAAAATTTTTTAGAGTTTATTTATTTTTAAGAAAGAGAGCATGAGCAGGGGAGGGGCAGAAAGAGAGGGAGACAAAGAATCTGAAGCAGGCTCCAGGCTCTGAGTTGTCAGCAGAGAGCCTGACATGGGGCTTGAACTTGGGAATGGCAAGATCGTGGCCAAGGCCAAAGTTGGACACCCAACCAACTGAGCCACCCAGGCGCCCCATTCCTCAGATTTTTTTTAACGTTTATTTATTTATTTTGAGACGGTTGGGAGGGGCAGAGAGAGGGAGAGATAAAATTCCAAGTAGGCTTTGTGCTGTCAGTGCAGAGCCCAATATGGAACTCAAACCCATGAACCGTGATATTGTGACCTGAGCTGAAACCGAGAGTCTGTCACTTAACTGACAAAGCCATCCAAGTACCCCACCATTTCACAGAATTCTTATCAGGACTCAATAGTTGATACAAACAAAAGATACAAATACACCCTTGGCTGATAAATCTATAGATCCGGGTTAGTTCAGCATTACTATGCATCTAGCCAAGAATGTCTGCTAAGAGCATTTCAGAAAAAAAGATTTCTTCCTCTTAGCAAATATTAGTATATCTACATGAAAACTTAGTTGACAATGAGAATATAGCAGTTATGAAAACCTGGTTTCAAGTTCCACTTGATATTTACCACTTGTGTGACCTTAGATGGGAAAATCCTCTTACCCCTTTCAACTTCAATTTCCTGAACTGTGAAAGGACATAACAGTGACAACTATGATTATCTTTTAATGTTTGGTGTTCATCAAATAATATTTTAATTTCTATTTTAAAATATTTCTTTAGGTTTTATTGAGATGTAATTGGGATATGGTATTATATTAGTTTCAGATGTACAGAATGATGATTCAACCTTGAAAGTTCTCATCACAAGGAAAAAATTATAACTGTGTGGTAACAGATATTAACTAGACTTACTGTGGTCATCATTCTGCAAGAAAACACCATTTTAATATATATATATATTCACAATAATACAGACTTCAAAAAATAAACATCTTAGAGTTGGTGTCTTTAAGATAGTGTCTGTCTATGTAGTTCATTGTTTTTGAGTTTGATATTAAGTCTGATAATGACTTTGATATTTTAGTGTTAAAATTCAAATATTTAATTGAGGTCTTTCCTTGCAAAAAAGCTTTAATCTTTTTGTTATTTTGTTCTTATATTCAATAATTAATAAAGCTGAACTTGAGCTTTCTATTAAAGGCTACATTTTCATTTAGAAATAACCTAATACATTAGTTTGCTTAAAAAATTACCATATTTTCAATTATTTAACACACTTGTAGGTATATCAGTTCCTATTAAGAATGTTTTGTAGCTAAGAATGTTTGTTATTATACATAACTCTGTAATTCAAAACTTGACCCAAATTGTTTATTAAATATACATAGTTACCATGAAAAAAATCCTACCTAAAAATTTCATTTTAGCTAACTCTATTTTATTATGTTTCATACTAAGATGAAAAGATGAGGTCAGTGTCTCCCTTGCCTACCTTTGCCATTTTAAATCATCATTCTGCTACACAAAAGAACATCTGATTATTCGAGACATGTATTATCCAGTTCTGCCATTTCTTTCTCTACCCTTTGTAATCATCTATGGACCCTATGTCATTCTTTCTGATTTATTAACAGTTTTGAAACTGGCCTCACAGTCTTCTTAACCTTAGTTTCTGCCAGTTTTGGGGGTGACTTCAATATTTATAAGATAATGTAGGCAATATTGTGTCTTTGAGTTTCATGTCTGAAATAATTAGTATGTGCTGGCTCTTTTAGGTAGATCTTTAAATCAGCATAATTCTAACTTTCTTTCAACTTTAAGCCACAGTACCAGAGTATGGATTTGAGAATAACTATATTCTACCAATAATCTTTCTGTACCAGTGTATACCAGCAGAGAGAGCTCAGAAATAACTCTTATTATTCTAAAATAAATACTACGCTTTATTTCCTTTTGCTAGTATCTCATGAGGTAGAACCAGAGAAAAATGTCAGTTTGAAATTCAGGAATTCTTATTTGTCTGAAAAGTGGAAGTGGAGGACAAAGAAGCAGTTGTAGCCTTGGTATGAAATATTATCTTTTCTACAGCTTTCATGAAAGGAGAGTGGTTTTGGCTAGATATATAGTCTGTCTTAGGGATCGGTATCATTCCTGAAGACCCATTCTGCTTCATGTATTAAATGCATTTTTATTGAGCTTCTCTTATTTTCCAGGCCTTGTATGAGTTGTGAATGAAAGAGAAAAGACCCTTGCTCTAAAATAACATACATATAAGTTGGCCCAAGGAAAATCTAAACAAACCAATAATGAATATGGTAACTTTATAGAGGGATCACAAAATAAAACAGGAGTATTGGAGAAAGTAAAAGGAGGGATATTTTGGATAGGAATGGTTAAGAAAAAAAAAAAAAAACTTTTGAGAGATTAAAGATTAGAAAATTCCATACACTCGATGTCCAAAAAAAAAAAAAAAATCCATATATTTGAGGATGTGGGAAGAGAATTCTAGGTAGAGGACAATTTAAGTCAATACAGTATTAAATCGATTGTAAGAGAAATAAGAGAAGTGGCTAATGTGACTGGATATTAGTAAATGATGAAGAGAGTCATGTGAAGGCTGGTCGTTCACACAGCAGGTAACAGAGGCTTGGATCAGGGTGGCAGACGAAGAGTTAATGAGAAGAGTTCAGGGAAGGTTACAGAAACTGAGCAGCTTGAATGATGGTGCCACCAGAATTGTAAACGCTAGGGAAAGAAGTTTGGGTGCATAATCAAGACATCCGCTTTGTAGTGTTAGGGACTGAATTGTGCTCACTGCAAATCTGTATGTTGAAGTCCTAACCCCCAGTAACACAGAATATGACTAAGTTGTTATGGTGGCTGTTATCGTGGAGCCCTAGTCCGATATGACTGAGTCCTTATACACAGAGAGAACTGCATGTGAACAGAGAAAAGGCCATGGGAGGACATGGTAAGAAGGCACTGGAAGCAAGCCAAGGAGAGAGGCCTCATGAGAAACCAACCCTGCCTGCATCTTGATCTTGGATATTAGTCTCTAGAACTATGAGAAAATAAATTTCTGTGGTTTAAGCCCCCCCAGTTTCTGGTAGTTTGTAATGGCATTCATAGGAGACCAATATCAATAGTTTGTATTTGAGATGGACAGTAGACAATGAGTAATGACACAAAGCAAACTATTGGAGTGAGTCGATGCTAGAGGGAGAAACTCAAACTTTTATCAGCATTTTAATAAATAACTGAAATTATTTAGAGAATGTCTACTAATCTTGGTGTAGTTCTTGTGGATGGGATGGTAAATTATATTAGTCAATTTGCAACTAAGATAAATAATATATGAAAAACATTTTTTTTCATTATTTCTGCAATGCCATTGATAGGGTACCATCAACATTATTCTAGAGTTTGAGAATTGATATAAAGGGAAATAGTACAGTTTCAGAACTTGGCTTCAATAAGACACAAGTGGAAAGCTATCAACTACTAGCTATCAGTCTAGGAATGCTAATTGTTTATAAAATTTAGTAAAATAAAACACAAACAAATTAGGAATTTCTTTTTAGGGAGATGGTAGTCAAGAATGACTTTCCACTTAAGAATCAAGGCAATGGACTTGAAGCAACACTAGAAAAGAGTATCCTGAATGGGTTTCTCAGATGCGTGCTAGTCACTGATGAAAAGAGATGGAAGGTGTGGTTTGTAAAATTGAATGGCAATGCAGAGACTTTCAAACCTGTGCAGGTCTCAGAAAATATTGTAGTCCAATAATTTTCAAATAAGCCAGTGGCCCTCTTGCTATGAGAGAAAATTGGTTGGTTGGGTAAAGGTGAGTGCTATTATCTGTTTGGGAAGACATTATTATTTCCAAAATAAGAGAGTGAGATATTTTTTAAGTATCTCCTTCAACTTCTGAAGTTGAGATAGTCCCAATATGCTGAGGACATAATTTTTTTTCATTTAATATGTACAGATAGAGATAGAGATAGAGATAGAGATAGAGATAGAGAGAGGTTGAGAGAAAGTTTCCTTTAAGGCAATAATTTATGTCTACTTAGCATCTCCTACTCTCATCCCCCCCACTGCCAACAGAGCTTCAATTTTCTTTAGCTGGTGTTTCAGGGGGAGACTGATCCTCCTAACTCACCTTGGGGGGGGGGGCTGATTGGTCTAATGGGAAGTTAATCACCCTTCTTTGGATTTGGTTCACAACTAGGCATGTGACCCATATATAGCCAATAGTACATGAGAAAGTCTGCTAAATGTCTTCTGGAAAATAATTTGCTGTATGAAGAAAAGGTCCTTTTTTTTCCAGGATTCATTCAAATCTAGATATGATGCCTGGACTTTCACTAAGTACAGAGAATAAAATAAAATTGATAATGACATGGCAAGTAAATGAAAATAATCTGTGTCTTTGATGACATCACAGAGCCAACTAAATCTGAAACTTGCCCTACCTCAGGACTCTCTGTTATATACAAATATACTTATTTTATAAACCATTTTCAGTTAAGGTTTCTATTACTTATGATGAAACCATCCTATTTGATACATGGGAGAGATTTACATTGTTGACTGACAACTAAAAGAACTTGAAGGAATGCTACTTTTCTAACAAATATTTTAACATGATAAAACTAAAATGCTTCATCTTTGCTCATGGACCTGAAGCCATCTCCTCCATGTAAATCAAATAGAGCTTCAGCAAATTTTGATGTATTGGTTGAACCTCTGGACACTATTCAATACCATAAGACATAGGATTGAGTTGGGAAGAAAACTCTCTTCCCAAGAGAGTCAATAACACTCTTCTAAGGGAAAGAAACTAGTGAGAGTATCACAGAGAAAGACTTGGAATGGAGTTTATCTATGGGATGGAGATAAGAACTTGACCCTGAGGGCAGATGGATGAGGTTAGGAGCAAAGGAAACCTTGCTCTGGAAATTCCCAATGAGTGCAAGCGTGCATTGAGGATCCTCTCCTAAAAATGTTCAAAGAGAAGTTCAGGTTAGTAAGAAATTTCGTCTTTGTTGTTTCTCAAGTGTTAGTATTTTGTTCTGAGTTGTCCATATTTTGGCTATGCAATCTTGTGTGTTATTTTGTGGAGGCTAAAGAGACAAGATGCCCAGGGGAAGGGCATCTCCCACACCTTAAAACTCTTCCAGAGTCTTACAGAGATGAGATTCGTCCCACAAGAACTAAGCCTCGGCTTGCCAGGTTGGTTAATGATATCAGGGGAAAGAGACTCAAAATCCTAGAAAAAAGTTCCAAAAGGAACATGTAAAAGAAAAGAAATAAAAAGACTCCATAAACTTCTTGTCTGTATAGCAATCAGAAAGTAATTCCTAGCAGACAGTAATACTTGTCAGAATATTTAGAAACATGACAAAGTTCTAGTCTCAGTGTTCATTTATGCTATGCGAGATAAATTGTCTGTTCTTATGTTAGTTCTAGCTTTGAAATGGAGAGAAATGAATACAAGAAAAAGCAATGTGTGATATTCAATAAAATGTTTTTTTTCCCCTCCTTTTTTCCCCCCACTCCCTGCCCTTGGTGTTAAATTGTGAAACTCAGTAATTGTTTTATGTGGTTATCATTCTTCTTGAAGAAACTATGTTATCTTAGAGACCAATGACTAATGTGTATACCAAGTCTGTTTTGTGAAATTAGGGAATATTAGATAATAAGACATATGTTTCAGGAGTATAATCAAAAGCATAAAAGGAAATTTCATAGGAACGCAAAATAACCTTTTAACAAAAGAGTCTGAGGAGAAGACTAGTATTCTTTTGACCTACTTAAAACTGAGAGATAACTCTCACTGGAAAATGATAAAAGGTAAAATCATAGCATTTGAGAAGCAGCAGTAACAAAAAAGATGATATTAATTTTTAAAAGAAATCTTTAGATAAAAATAGAAATTAGGTTAGGGAGGAGGAAACGATTTGGTAATTGGATAAAATTAAAGTTATAATGTAGTTTCAATAAGCATTCTCATATTGTAACTTATTTAAAATAAGTGGCAACTAGCTATCTTTTCAGAGTGAAACAAGTCTAGATAACCGATTCCCTATCTTTCTGACTTGAAAGATGGCTTAAAAAGTGGGTACATTAAAAGCGGGTTCATTATCTCCAGAATTAGGCAGGATGTAGATACCTGACATGTCTTGTCAAACTTTTCCTTTTACGGATGAAGAAACATAGGCTCAGGAAACCTAAAACATTTGCAAACTAAACATGGGACTCCCAACTCCTGGGTACTTTACATGGATCCCCCTGTTTTCAATGCCAGCTCATCTTTGAACTACCCAATCTAAAAGAGGATTTTCCTTTACCTGTAAATACCTTTCCTTGGTAGGGCACCTGGGTGGCTCAGTCCGTTAAGCATCCGACTCTAGATTTCGAATCTGGTCATGATCTCACTGTTCATGAGGTAGAGCCCTGTGTCAAGCTCTGCACTGACAGCGTGGAGCCTGCTTAGGATTCTCTGTCTCCCTCTCTCTGCCTCTCTCTTTCTCTCTCTCTCTCAAAAATAAACAAATAAACATTGAAAGAAGACTTTAAAATCGTTTTGGTTAAGGTTTCCCATATAAAAATACCGAGACAAATGTTAGACTGGCATCAGCTTGTGCCACCACATAGAGAGACAGCATGGGCATGAATATAATAATCTATGGCATGCTAAATGGAATGTACACTTCAGTTCTCTTGGGACCTTTCAGTTTGTCGGCATAATTCCCATTTATTAACTTAAAGGCTAGGAACTTATTGAAATATACCTTTACTGTTTTCCCAGGGGTCCTTCACGGAGCAGCAGTATATATCAAATCATTTTCTTTGGAGACACTTTATTGGTTTCATACAGTTACCATAACAAATTACTACAAACTGGGTGTCTTAAAACAACAGAAAATTATTCTCTCACAGCTCTGGAAGTTCAGAGTCCAAAATCAAGTTTCAACAGGGTTGGTTCCTCCTTGGGCGCTCAGAGCCAGTATCTGCTCCAAGGCTCCTAGCTTCTGTTAGTTGTTTGCAACCTTGGTGTTCCTTTACTTGTAGATGCACTCACTCCAATCTCTGCCTCTGTTTCACACAACATTCTCTTCTCTGTGTGCTTATGTCTCTTCTCTTCTAAGGATGCCAGTTCAATTGGGTTAGAATGCATGCTAATCAAGTATGACCTCATCTTAACTTGATTACATCCACTAAAACCCTGTTTCCAAATGATCACATTCATAAACACGGGTTTAGTCTCAATATCTCTTTTTGAGGAACACAATTCACCCTTTAATAGATACCGGTATATTTATTCTGGCTCCTGTTAGAGGTTTCAGAATGAAATATTTCTTCCTTATATTATTCAAGGTTTCATACAATATCTATGAAAAGTGCACATTAAAGTTGTATTAGCTACTGCCTATATTCATCCACTGAATGCTGATCACCAGTAACTTGATTGCTTGATTAACCAAAATCAGCTGCTATTCTGGTGAGTATAATATCACAAAGGGATACAATGGGCAGGTCTTCCTGGGGAGAGAAGAGAAGGGAGATATAAAAATAAAAATGAAGCATCTAGGGGGCGCCCAGGTGGTTCAGTCCGTTGAGTGTCCGACTTCGGCTCAGGTCATGATCTCCCAGTTTGGGAGTTCGAGCCCCGTGTCAGGCTCTGTGCTGATAGCTCAGCTCAGAGCCTGGATCCTGCTTCCGATTCTGTGTCTCCCTCTCTCTCTGCCCCTCCCCCGTCCATGCTTTGTCTCTCTCTGTCTCAAAAATAAATAAACGTTAAAAAAAAAAATTTTTTTTTAAATGAAGCATCTAGGACAACTCTCAATTTCATAATTTGGATATTATTGCATGTGCAGAACCTTAGAAACACAGTTTCTCATATCCATAGGGCATTTTAGAAAAAGATATTTATTAAAGAAGGAGGAGAAGGAGAAGAAGAGCTAAAAAAAGAAAAGGATGTTTATTTACTTCACATTTTATTTTATTTTTTTACTGCTTATTTATTTATTTGAGACAGAAAGGGGGGGGGGGTGCGGAGAGAATCCCAAGCAGCCTCCATGCTTAGCACACAGCCTGACTCAGGGCTGGAACTCACGACTGTGAGATCACAACCTGAGCCGGTATCAGGAGTCCCAGGCTTAACCAACTGTGCCACCCAGGATCCCCTCTCATATTTTTAAAACTGATATTAGATCTGTTACATACATGCAATCAGCTGTGTGATAGGAAATATAAACAGTATGTTACACTAGAAACTAAATTTCTTAAATCTAACTTTAAGTATTATCATCTTGAGGAACTATGAGTGAAGAAAGTCTGTCAAGTGGAATGCTGCAAAACACAACTGCAAAGGAAATTACAATATTTTTATGTGACTTGAATTATTAAACCTATACAGAAGGCATATTTATACAATAGAATCTATGATTCAAAGATGTTTTTAAATAATAAATACTGATAAATCTTCAAATCTGAATTTTAAAGTTCAGCTTTCAAACATTTATTTTAGGAACTATTTTTAAAGTCATAGTAAAGAGATTGCTGCCTTCACAGTAGTCATAAAATCATAGAGACTTAAGAATGTAAGGTGATATTTAAGTAGAGAAAATTAGCATCCTTGAGATGTCTTAAATCTGACATCTAGAAATCTGCATTCAAATAGAAGATTAACGTGGCCCAGCTAAGCCTATGTGCTGTGGACTGGATGGGAATGCTGATAAATAAAGTGTATTTTGAGGCAAGATAATTTTTTTTGTCCTTTCAGCTTGTCAGAGATTAATGACTACAGGCTTTTGTTTAGAATCTTTTATTCTAACTTCTTTCATTGGGAACTCTTGACTAGAATTGCTTATGTTTATATAAATGAATCTGGATCTCTTATTTCACAAAAAAATACAGTAGATTAAGAAGAATATCTGATTTTTTTCACTTACTTAGAATTATGGTAATGAAAAAATATATAGCTACTTATGTACAGTTAGGTTATTAATTTGTGTTGCATAAGTACCCATTTATGTTTGAGATTATATAAATCTGAATATATTCTGTTATATCACATTTTGTATGGTGGAAAAAATGCAGGCTTTTTTTGTTATGATAGGTTTAGTTCTGCCATACAATGTTTACTTGGAAATAGCAGTTTGGATGTTTTCTTGTTAATAGCTGAACTTACAGTTTTAAAGCCTTTTTTAAATTTTATTTAATTTTATTTTTTTTAAAGCCTTTTTTTTAAAACGTTGTAGTACCTACTGGTTTCCATAGCTTATTATTTTTATTGGTATTGTATTATACTTCTCCATTTTTAGTTTTCCTACTACCACTCATTTTAAAATTATTGTTATATTTTCTAATTTGTTCATGTCTTCCATATTTGAATTTTATTATTTTTATTCCCTCTATAGTATCAAATACACATTTTAAAATCTATCTTACTAATATTAGATCTCAGAGTCTGGGTACTAATGCCAAACAAATTTCCAAAATGATTTAGGTAGAGGCTTATGATTGTAAAGAAACAAATATTATTATTATTTACTTTAAGTTATCCTGCTTTGTTAGGTTTTATTTATTTATATCTAAATATTTTGCATTTTCATCTGATATTCTATATATAGAAAGTTTACTTTCTCTCAAAGTATTTAATTTATTGAAAACAGCAAACAACTGCAGTTCTGTCTTGCACTAAATAAATGCAGACATTACTAGCATTTTCATAGGTAGCTACCGAAATACTAAACACTTCCAAATGCTGAAGTAGAAAAGAATGCATTTGCAAATTTTCTATTACATCATATGATGAGGAAACTGGGGTTTGGGGGTGGGGACACTCTGGAAAACATGCTTAATATTTCTGGGAAATATTCTTGCATTTCATCTAGAAAATGTTCTTTCCTACAGTGATTTTAGATGTGACAAATAAGCTAGTTCATTTTGGAGAATGGAACTGTTTTAATCTACAAGCACAAATGGAGGTTTTATATCTTAAAAAGTTCATGTGCCCATGCAAGGCCCCTTCTTCTAACACACACAAATGTATGTGTGTACACACAGTCATACACCAGCAGGTTTTGTCTCACCTTTTTGGGTATGTTTTGCTTCACCTTTGGATAGCGAAGTGTACCTACGACAGTCGTATGTTTAGTCCATCGATGTTACGTGAGAAAAAATGAAATGGTCACAAGTAAGTCACAAGTGAGACATAACAAGGAATACGCACATGGGATAATACAATATTATTCCAAGAAGAGTTTGTACTCCTGAGCTTCAGAGGGCATTGGTGATGTCAATGTTGGGCATCAGTCGTATCTGACAATATTTGGTGACCTGATAGGGAAGATCTGTCACAGTTAATTAAGATAAGGAACCCGAGAGCTTCCTGGAGAAAATTTTACTAATAAATTTATACATGGTCAAGAACAATATTATTCCCTTATGGAAAGGTGATTTGGGGTGATTGAGAATGCAGCATTCTGGATGTCCCACTAGAATTTTTCATCCAATTCAGAATCCCGTCGTCTTTCTATCCAGCACATCTGAGACTTACAGAGGGGTTGTTCAAAAGGTATATGTGAAACTAAATAGTTTTCTTTTTCCCAAAAGCTCTGTGTTTTGGTATGGATGTAACTGCAACAAAATATAATAGAATACAATTGCCTGACTTCTAAAAGAAACATAACATACCTTTACACCTTCTACATTTTTTTTATTTTTTATTTTTTTAAATATGAATTTATTGTCAAATTGGTTTCCATACAACACCCAGTGCTCATCCCAAAAGGTACCTTCCTCAATACCCATCACCCACCCTCCATTCCCTCCCACCCCCCATCAACCCTCAGTGTGTTCTCAGTTTTTAAGAGTCTCTTATGTTTTGGCTCCCTCCCTCTCTAACCTCTTTTTTTTTTTTTTTCCTTCCCCTCCACCATGGACTTCTGTTAAGTTTCTCAGGATCCGCATAAGAGTGAAAACATGTGGTATTTGTCTTTCTCTGTATGACTTAGTTCACTTAGCATAACACTCTCCAGTTCCATCCACGGTGCTACAAAAGGCCATATTTCATTCTTTCTCATTGCCACGTAGTATTCCATTGTGTATATAAACCACAATATGGAGGTTCCTCAAAAAATTAAAAATAGATCTACCCTATGACCCAGCGATAGCACTGCTAAGAATTTACCCAAGGGATACACCTTCTACATTTTAATGCTTCGTGGGCTTAACTACTCTACAGCATTACATTTCCAACAGGAGATTCAGGGTGACAGTGGTCCCAGTGAAGTGCCAGGGCCTGATCGAATGCAAAACCACCACCACCACCACCACCACAACAACAAAAAAACCACTACCAGTAGAAGCAGAAGTGTGCCTAAGAGGAACAAGAATTTATATAGGCATGTTATCTGTAGTACATTACAGTGCCCCCAAAGGACGAGTGTTAATAAACAAAGGAAAAATTGTAGATGCCTCGTGGTAACTAAACCTGAAAATTTTCATTAATGGGCTCATGTGAGACATCTTCAAGAAACGCGGGAAGGACATTTCTGGAAGCTAGTATTCATTGTACATAGGAGCAAGAGTCAGAGAAAAGTGGGAAGAGAAATATATAGTTAAATGGCAAGTGATTGATAGGTGATAGATGATAGATGGATACTTAGACAAAGACAGATAAACTCAGTTTGGATATTATGGTAAGGCTAGTGGGAAAGAAAAGGAAAGAAATCTATATTGTCTAGCTTATATACTATAGCTTAGAAGTTTTATGACGTCTATGGAATATGTGGTTGTTGCTGATTTTCTTATGTCCATTTATATGCATATGTAAAAATATGTACTATAAAATGTAAAAGAATTGACCAAACTCTCTTCTGTGTCCATTTCCACTTTGTGAAATCAATATAAGCATCTTAAACCTCAAAGAGCTACACAATCTTTTCGAGGTTGAGATGTGAATAATGTTGAGGAAATATTAATCCCACAGCTAGACATGCTTTGGTTCTCATGCACCAAGCTTTTCCTAGAGGATGCTGTCACATAGTCAGTATACCTGTGCATGCCTATGAAGGTGAGGTAAGGAGGAGGCTCAGGAGGAAGAGGCAGATCTATCCAGGCTGTGAGTTGGTCATATGATTTTAACTTGACTATAATCTTGTTGGAATAGTTTTGCCTAAGATCTGGGATTAAAAAGAAAGATCTCTGCCAATATCCAAAACACACTGAAGAACTTTGCCTCAAATTATCCCACCAGAAAGTGTCAGAGCACAGGTTTGAAAGTAGGACCTTGTTCTATTTCCATGTTTTAGATATTGAGTTTATATGTGAATGCTTTTATCTATACTACAAATATGATTAAACAGATAAGATAAACAAAAACCTAATTAAAGTCCTCCAACAAATTATTTGTCTCTAGATAAAACTAAATGTGTAAAACATAGACCTCAGCTAACTTTCTAGAGGTATGTGAAGGTATGCCATACAGCTTTCTGAATATATTTATTGATCACCTCCAGGTATTTGAACATCCTGTGTCATTTGACTGAAATTACTTTCTTTTTTTTTTTTTTAAATTTTTTTTTTCAACGTTTTTTTATTTATTTTTGGGACAGAGAGAGACAGAGCATGAACGGGGGAGGGGCAGAGAGAGAGGGAGACACAGAATCGGAAACAGGCTCCAGGCTCCGAGCCATCAGCCCAGAGCCTGACGCGGGGCTCGAACTCACGGACCGCGAGATCGTGACCTGGCTGAAGTCGGACGCTTAACCGACTGCGCCACCCAGGCGCCCCTGAAATTACTTTCTTACTTTGACCTTGAAAAGTATCTTTCAGAACTGTGCTCAAAATATATGCTCATTTGGAAGATGTACTTGGAATCTTTAGTCATACTTAAGTGCTTCCTCTTATGTGTTCCTGAGGCACCTTCTTTATTCTACCTATATTACAGCTTACATTAGTTTGATAGAAGTTTGGCAATTTTTTTTCTTCATTTGAAAGAAAATATTATTGAAAAATAGAAGATGACACACTATCGGCATAGTATATTAAATTAAGTCAACACAAATGATGTTTAGTAGAGCTAAGTCTAAAGAAAATAACTTGTACCTTCAGTAAAGCATTGGTGAATTAAATGAGTAAATGTAAAATATTTAAGTCTATAAGATATAAAATCTTGTAGTTATGCTATCATTTCCAGCTTTAGCTGATTTATTCTTTTTTAATTAATCAACCCTATTGATTTGGATAAGAAGTCATCCATTGTGTTTAGTAAAAGTTTATATAATTAAAATTAAGCAATTGAAGTGCTTGGGGTCAGTGCATGGATGGGAAGAAGTGTAGGTATTTAAACAGATTCATTATAGAACATTGGGAATATGGCCATAATATATTATATTTTGATAGTGAGGTGAAAGTATAAAAATAAATGTCTTGAGACTGTCTAGATTCAAACAGGGTTAATTCCAGTGGGGCTGAAATATTCTACAAACTCTTTATCTACCTTCATTCTGAAAAAATACTAGTAAAACAATGTTGTTGTTATTAATTGATTCCCCAGATACCTTGAAATTAGGAAGGAGATCCTCACTGACTGATAATTATTCCACTATGTCTTTTATTATAAATGAATTTTGGTATTCTGGTTAAGGTATAACTTTCTATAAATTTGTTTCAAATTCGTATGAAATATAAATCCTATGAAATGTGTTTTAAAGCTATGGTCATTTATTCATAACCTGATACATTTGATTGCTAGACAATAAAACCTTAGTATCTCTCATTAAGAAGAAAACAGGGGCTCCTGGGTGGCTCGGTCTGTTAAGCATCCAACTTCGGCTCAGGTCATGATCTCAAGGTTTGTGAGTTTGAGCCCCGCATCGGGCTCTGTACTGACAGCTCAGAGCCTGGAGCCTGCTTCAGTTTCTATGTCTCCCCTTCTTTCTGCCTCTCCCCTGCTCACGCTCTGTGTCTCTCTGTCTTTCAATAATATATACATGTTAAAAAATGTAAAAAAAAAAAAAAAAAAAAAAAAAGGAAGAAGAAGAAAACATCTTGTGATGCCTGGAATGAAAGCTGGATACTCACTTTCTGTTTTCAGTCCATAATCACAAAAACACTAATCATATACTAGACATGAAAGTGATTAATGTAATTATGTATCAGTTATGCACATGCATGGCTGTGAAATACATTAATGCACATTTCTTTGATATACTCATGATTCTATACAGATGAAACTCCTTGTGCTGGGAAACAGGCAAGACCATAGTCTAACATCTTTAAGTTTCACTTTATCAAAAGGCGTTTTATAGGTAGTGGAGAATTTAACACATGCAATAAAACTGAACGGGGAAGAATTCCTTTCAAGGGCAAACCTCTCTTACACATTTTATGGTTGAAATTGGAGACCGCCTATGAATTTAAGCTTTGATTTGAAATCCGATATCGGAGAATGATTCTGGGCATATTTGAAAGTCTAATTCCTTGTATATATTCAGTGATTCTTCTAATGCTGTTCAAAACTCTCTGGGCTAATGTTAACCTTGATAATGTCCTTAAAAGTTGGTTATTGCATCATTTTCTGATAACTTATACATTTGACACCAAAGTACACAACCAAGAACAGAAAAATATATTTTGCAATATATAACTATAAAGATTTTACGTGTGTGAGTATAAAGGGTATAATTTTTACAACTGGTACAAAGTGACTACTTAAGGTTTGACGTTAGACTTGGCTTGAGAGTGAGGTTTTATCTTGTTTAATTTCTTCATAAATAGAGAACATACTTCATTCACTAAGAATTTCACTAAGCAACACTGTTGTGTGTATTGAACTAAACCTCTTGAGGTTCACTCTTTCACGGAAATTTGAAACTTTGAAGCTATCTTGGAAAAATACCTTACTAAAAATACATTTCAGATCATGGAACTTATTACTTACTTAAAAATGGAAGACTATTTTATTCTTCAAAATAAATGCACCTATTAATTTATAATATTTATTCTTTTTATCCCTTGATTTTTAGAATCTCATAATAAAATATAGAGCTCTGTTCTTTATCTAACTCTTCCCTCACTACGGACCCCAAGTTAGACCACAGTTTCTAGAATCAATAAATTTATGTGTTTGGCATAGTAAAACTAAATTATTTTGACTTAATGGAGGAGAAAAATAGAAACAACTTTCAAGTTCAATTTTCTTAGATTAGTAGTCAATTAGATAACTAGTTTTCATTAGAATTGAGGTTAAATAATTAGCTTCTATGAAATTTTTTCACAAAGCCAATTTAATTTCTAAAACCAGGCCATTTATAAATGATATGAACAATGTTATTGTTTTTAGATATTGAAAAAGCAACCACGATGATAGTATTAGCCAACATTTATAATCATTAGGTACCAGACACTCTTCTAAGACACTTACATGTATCAATTCATTTAATTCACTACAATACCATAACCAGGATGATAGTATTATTCCCACTTCAGAGGTGATGAAGTTGTCACATGGCCTAGAATCTTGTCCAACATCTAGTGTGTAGAAGAATCAGTAATCAAATGAAAGCAGTCCAGTGCCACAGCTGACTATGATTTCTTTGAGGGTTAACAAGGAAAAGTTTCAATATAGACAAACACAGAATGAACTTCTTAAAGATACACTAACTTCTAAATTCTTCACGTTTCTATAATGGGCTATTTTTGTATAATTTGCCCAAAGCGATTTTTCCTTTCTTCCCAA
Source organism: Panthera onca (assembly GCF_046562875.1). Taxonomy (NCBI): domain Eukaryota; kingdom Metazoa; phylum Chordata; class Mammalia; order Carnivora; family Felidae; genus Panthera; species Panthera onca. Next base: position 50,901,795 of record NC_138342.1, read on the forward strand.
GGGAGCACATGTAAATATTTCCAACTTCTATTTCAATAAAGTCAATGCCCCCCTTTTTTTTGAAGTAGATAGGTAATAAATCATAAATTATAAATAATGTTTCAGTTTCTTTCATCTTCTTTTCATCTAAAAATTCTTGCCCTACATTTTTCCATCATAGATACAACTCTTGAATTTTTAGGTTGTCTGTAGCTCACTGAGTAAAAATGTGTGTGACTGGCACTTAGAGCTAACTAAAGTACTTCTGGATAAAGCAGAATATAATAGTTTAAGATAAGATTGAAAGATAAATTTCAAGAGTATGAAAGAAAGGAGAAGAGGGAAAGGATAGCATAATGGGGAACAAATGATACAAATTAAAAAATAAAAAGCATAAAGGAAGAAATCTGTGTTCTTTCTGGACATGATTTTGGCCAAGAATCATATTATCATAGCATAAGGGAAGCAGGATATATTATATCCATAAATGGGTGAAAATGTCCATAATCTGTGAGATTGTGTTCTTTTTGTAAATTTAGAGTCAAATGGATAAAAACAAGGCAAAATGTCTCTGATAAGTTGACATATACAGGGTGATTAATTAATTCAGTTGCTTGGAAGACATGTAAGTGAAAATGGTATGAAAATATTTTGATAAATCTTACTAAAGTACTCTTAGAAATCACAAACGACCTTCCAAAATACTGTGCTTAAAATGTCATTTCTATCCAAGACTCAATTGACTTGCAAAGGGTCATAAATATTGTTTTGGCTACATGCGAATGTATAAATGCCACATCTTTTCTTTCCTGATAATTCCTTCTTCTTCAAAGTTCTCCTAAGTTTGTTAAAAATAGCATATTAGTTCTTATAAGTAACTTACATTCTTATAACTTATAGTGCTATTTCCTGCTTTATATGTCTACCCTACATCTATCTATTTTAAAGGACAAATTCAAATTCAGATTTCCTTGTGAATCATGCCACATCCATAGTTTACTCACAAACTCTTGTTTAGTTTATTATTTACTTAAATCAAGTTACAAAATCTTCATGTCCATTCCGCATATTTTTCCCCATGGTTTTTGGCATCCAGAACATGATAGACACTAAACAAAAGTGTGTTAACTTAAATCTCAACAATTCTGCCTACAGTAAAAACTACCAAAAAGGCTTATGATAATCTCGTTGTAAACTTGCATTTTTGTCTTTGAAGGGTAGTTATAAATTAAGAAAAAATAAGTTTATTTCTCAGATTAATTTGAAAGGGAAATGGAATATTTTCTTTTTTTTTGAAATGGAATATTTTGAATGTAAAATTAGTAGTGACTGATAAACACTCTTCTAATTTCCAATTAATATACCAAAGAGTTCCATTGAAACATTAAAAAATTAGCAACATTGTACAGAGAAATTAAAGAAATATCAACACGGTGCCTGAGTGGCCCAGTCGATTAAGTGCCCAACTCTTGATCTCGGATTAGGTCATGATCTCACAGTTGGTGAGTTCAAGCCCCACATCAGGCTCTGCGTTGATGGCACAGAGCCTGCTTGGAATTCTGTCTCTCCTTCTTTCTGCCCCGTCTCTCTCTCTCTCTCAAAATAAACTTTAAATAAACTTTAAAAAATATCGACATGAATGATGAGATTTTGATTGAGAGAAATTGAAATAAAAAACACATTCATGGATTATTCTCTGACAAAATAAAATTTAAGAGTAACTACAAATTACATTTCAAAATCACTGCTGTTGATTATTAAATTCTGTTAGGGATAGCCCTCCTCCAATATATCAACTGTTAATACCTCTACCAGTAAGGAAAATCCCCTACATTTTACAGAGCTAGAGTTAGGAAAGATTAATATAACTTGGTAGGAAAATCTAGGATTTGAACTCTTCCATGAACTATTCATTGATTAAAATCTTTTTTTTTTTTTTGCGATAGCTTACACAAATCCAACTCTCCAACTTCAAAATATTTTTTTTTTACTGTTTATTTATTTTGGGAGATAGAGAGACAGAGTGGGGGAGGGTCATAAAGAGAGGGAGACACAGAATCTGAAGCAGGCTCCAGGCTCTGAGCTATCAGCACAGAGCCCGATGTGGGACTCGAACCAACGAAGGGCAGGATCATGACCTGGGCCTAAGTCAGACACTCAACTGACTGAGCCACCCAGGTGCCCCTCAACTCTCCAACTTCAGATTCTACAACATTTTCATGTATTCCTAGACACCCCTTTCTGGTTCTTGATATAACAAGGTCATTATAAATCCTGATCTCGACTGCCATATTGACCTATAATATTAATCTTCTGATTTCTCCATAGACTGTTCCATTAGCCTGGATGGTACAGGGTTACCATTACTGTATAATGCTCATGGGGAATTACATAGCCATATGTTTACCCACTAGAGACGGTGGCCACCATATATCTCTCATTCCACTGTTAATCATCTTGAACTGGATTCTCTTCACTACCACTGGATAGTATCTCTGCAAGTTTCCAGAGCTTTTAAAATAAATGTGGAATATAAGAACAGTTTCCAATTTAGGTATTAGTTCCCAGAGCTTTTATTTTTTTTAATTATTTTTTAAAGTTTTATTTAAATTTTTTTTTTAAGTTTATGTATTTACTTTTGAAAGACAGAGAGAGTGAAGAAGGGGCAAAGAGAGAGAGGGAGAGATAGAATCCCAAGCAGGCTCTGCACTGTCAGCGTGGAGTCTGATGTGGGGCTTGAACTCACAAACTGTGAGATCATGTCCTAAGCCAAAACCAAGAGTCGGATGCTTAATTGACTGAGACACCCAGGCACCCCAGAGCTCTTAAAATCAATGTGGAATATAAGATCAGTCTCCAATTTAGGTATTAAAATTTTTACTTCAATCTAAATATAAAGTTTAGTCTCACAATATAAAGATTTCCCCCTTATGCTAGCTTGATACTGGTATTTTACAGCAGGAATGGGGTAAGAAAATGTCTGTTGCTTGCTTCTTCTCAATGGAGACTCTAATCTGGCATGTTACTCTGTGTGTGAAAGGTAAGCAAATATTGGTTATTTATCATAGGAATACTTAAATTCTGGCTACAGAATATATGAGAGTGGGAAAGAAAAGCTTTAGAAAAAGTATTGTTGCCTCCCAAAGAAATCAAATTAGCTCATCTTCTACAATGAAATACCTGAGATAGATGGTTTGTCCATATGTATAAATTTACTAGTCTAATCTGATGTACAATGTCAAGTAAAACTATACACCCTGTACACTTTAAACTTCTGCAGTGTTACATGTCTATAATGCTGGGGAGAAAACAGTATGTCCCAGAAGACATGGTTCTGGGACATATTTATTTTGGGTTCCAACTCTACTTGATGGCCAAAGAACTTCTAAGCCTAGTAGAAAAGTAAGAGACCATGGAATAGGCTAAATAACTTAGAATAACACATGGGACTCAGACAACTATAGTGGAAAAACAGACGTGATCTCACAGAAATGAAGAAGGCAATATTGATAAGGCTCATGGAATAGGGAGGGTGCATCTGAAAAAAGTGGAGAAGCATAGCAGCAACAGGGAAGGATTCTGTTCTATCAGCTGCAGATACTCTAAAAATGTTCCCATTTTTGAACGGAAATTTCAGACAGACACTGTAGGCAATAGGAGGTCAAGTAATGTTGTATAATGATTCCTAAAATGTGCTTTTGATCTTTGGGGACCTGCAAGTTTGCAAGGCCTGAAGAAACACAGGTTTTAAGGATAATTTCTGTATGCTACCTCTCCCAATCTTTTGTTATCTTCTTCAGTCTTTCATCTTGTTTTAAATACACAAAAACAATCAAAATAACTACAAAACAGAAAAGCAAGTTTGGGGGATAATTTTACTAATTTACTTTTCAGCACATTTTGAATATATTATAGTCATGACATATATGAAATTGTATATGCTTTTCTACTTAGTTTTATATAATAAGAAGTTATCTGTATTAATAAATACATTTTCTGATATTCATGGACATAAACTATCCTTTGAGTTATTCTTCTGAAGGTTTTACTTTGTTGTGTGCTTATTATTTGTTTTTTCTCCTAGTTTTTGTATAATTTATTTATAATGTCTGTATGATAAGACTACGAAGACAACATACTTCTCAGACTATTTCTGTGAGGTAATTTCTTAGAAGTAGAATTTCTGAGTCAGGAAAATGAACTTTTAGATTTGGGTTAAACTTGGGAAATTTTTTTTTAGTCAAAGCTCTGCCAACCTATTCTTACGTTTGGATGATAAAAGAGTAGATTTTTTTTTTTTTTTTGCTTTAAACCTATATAAGCCAGCCTTTTATGTATAGGTTCTTATGATTTTTAACAACTTTATTTACTATGAAGGAAATGAAGGCTTTGAAAGTGGTTTGAATTTGCCTGTATTTGTCAGTCATTTGAATTCTTCCTTATTGAAGTATATATGTACATTTCTGCCCATTTGTATACTTAAGAATATTCTTTTGTTATACAATAAATAATTTCTTTTAAAAATACAATCTCATTTGGACACTACCCCCTTTTTAGAGGCATGTGTTAATAATCGGAACATTTGTAATAATATTAAAAATTATGAACATTAATATATAACCATGAAAAATTTATATTTTTAAATGTTTTTTGGCATAAGTGCTCTACAATTTACATAATGCTGAAAACTTTTCTATCATTCGCAAATATATTTTGAAGATCTATGCGTGTTGACTGATGTAGTTTTAGTTTTTAACTTTCAAATGTATTTATTATATGACTATGCCACATTTTATACTCTCCCCTATTTCGCCATCTAAAAACAATGCTAAAATGAATTTTAACATATATGTTCACATTAAGATTCCTATTGCTATATATAAAATACCTTTTTAAATATAAGTTTGTATTGCTATATATAAATATCTTTTTAAAATAAGTTTGTCAATAATTAATTTTTTAATTTTCTCTAAAAGTTTTGGGTGAAATCATCTGTTTTTGATATACAGTAAAAAACAATTCAGATTTTATATTGCCTCTTATCAGAATCTTTCCTGTTGGTAAGTAAATATAAGAAGTCAAATTATTTACCTTGGGGGAGCTGATATGATGTGGACACAAATAGTCTCTGATGATCTGTCTGATGCATCCAAAAAAAGAGATATTTATGTTAATTTGTCTGGACAACTTCCCCTCAAATTACTGATTGGGTAGACATTACCAATATTTGCCTCCTCACTCTCAGACTTCTTTGTTTTTTTTTTTTTTTCTACTTTCTCTCCTTTTATTGATATAGAGCTTCCTTTTATTTATTCCGATAACTAATTTACAAACCCAGGTCCTGATCTAATCTGTGACTTATATGTCTTTTTATGAAGGAGAAACAAACTGGTGGCACAACAACTTTTTCTGGTCACAGGTATCCATTTTGTTATGGTTGCTTTTCATTTGTTCTGCTCCTCATAGTTGTCTTCCTTTAAGTGACAACACCTGGGTGGCTCAGTTGGTTAAGCATCTGACTTTGGCTCAGGACATGGTCTCATGGCTCCTGAGTTTGAGTCCTATGTTGGGCTCTGTGCTGAGAGCATAGAGCCTGGAGCCTGCTTAGGATTCTGTGTCTCCCTCTGTCTCCACCTCTTCCCTGCTCTCGCTCAGCCTCTCTTTCGAAAATAAACATTATTATTATTATTATTATTTTAGTTAAAACATCAATGCCTTTAGTGAGGACTTGTACTCTATTCTCTCTCAAAGTCCCCTTGACTCCCTCATGTTTTATGTTTGAGTCAATTAATTCATGTTACCTGCTTGTTTTCTATATGTAGGTGAATATTTAGCCCTTTTGATAAGTTGAATTTTCTTCTCTATGAATTATTCCATTATCAGCTCATCTTTTATTTCCCCTTTTCCATAGTAACCAAGACTAAAAATATAACTACTGCCCAGTGAGCTCAGATGAAAAAGTTATCTTATCGCAGCTTCCTGCCAAGCTTTAACCAGAACTCATTCCAAAATTGTTTCTCTCCTTTGACTGTTATTGTTGACTGTAGTTTCATATGAATCATTAGTTTTAAGTTATCTATGATTTTAATTCTGCTCCCATTACCATTATTTTATTTCACTATAGTTACACGTATCTCCTACTTTGGGCATCAAAAACAATGTGCTTCAGCATTTCTTTCTCTGTTATTTTAAATTTATTAATAATTTCAGAATATTAAATTTCCTAAGAAGTCAGTAGTGTTTTTGTAACTAAAAATCTGTTCAGAGTATATTTCTTCAACATTGTCTTATTCTCATTTATATCAACAGTTCTATTGTTGGAATGCTACATCATCTCTATATTGGAAATGCCCACAGCATTGTCCTGTGACCCTATCTTTCGCAAAAGTGTGAAAGTTAAATCTTTCTTTCCCCAAAATGGAAAACTAGACTACTACACTTAATGTCACTTTAAATTTTTTACACCTGGGTGACGCCTGGGTCACTCGGTTGAGTGTCCGACTTCAGCTCAGGTCACGATCTCATGCTTCATGGGTTCCAACCCCGTGTTGTGTTTGTGCTAACAGCACCCAGTTTGCTTTGGATTCTCTATCTCTTTCTCCCTCTGCCTCTCCCCCACTCGTGCTCTCTCCCTCAAAAATAAAGAAACATTAATTTTTTGTTTCAATTTTTACAACTGAAAAATTAGAAAAGACTGAAAGGCTTAGTAACTTATCAAACTTCTCAGACTGTAAGTAGCATCTCTAAATTTTTGCATTTTGTGCTATCATCTAAGTACTGATGCACTAGGCATGGGACATTCTGAAGTACTCTTTCTGGTATAACCACAGTATATACAGAGATAGGATAAAAAAAGTAGTACTAGAGGGGAATTTTGAAATTTTCCTATAAATGGTGGAGATTTTTCTTTGAGATCAAATATAAAGAGTCTGAATAATTTAAATGTACAGAACAAGAAAATCAAAGTCAGAGTCTTTTGATCAATGCAGGAGACCTGAACTTTTAACTCCAGTGGGCTTAAGTAATAGGTTATGGGACGTTTACAACCTTTTTTATGTTTTTAACATTATAAGAATGACAAAGACTATCTTAATTATGAATTTAATTATTAATTTACAAGATTTAATATTTTTGAACTGACAAATCTTACAAATAAATGACATAAACAGACTGCCTAATTTTTCTCTAGGAAATATGTATGCTTACTTTTCCTTCTTTTCCCAAAACCTATTACCTTTTCTCCTGTCCAGCTTTTCTCAGTTGTCCAGAAAAATACATAATGATATTATAATCCAGAGTATTCTTGCTTAAAATCAGTTTTCTCAAAATTTTCTGAGACTCTGATATCCCTGTCATTATTATTTTATTGTTAAATCATCTTGTTCAATCTCTGCCTTTTGTGTTTATAGTATAAAATACAGTATTTTAAAGAAAACAAATCTAGAAAAAACATAGCTCTATTAAAATGACAACAAATCTCAACACATAGCTCCTAAGACTCAATGAATTTCACATGAAGTGAATCTTTCCACAATAACATAGTGTTCCTCCCTCCTCTTGAGGCCCCTGGGGTTTGTTACAAGGGGCTTTGTTGTCTATTATATCAGTGTAATTGCCATATTGTAGCATCTCAGATTTATTCCTGTGGAACACTTGTCAGTGAAGGCTGCCTTCATTTTCTGTTTTTTTGTACCACTCAAAATTCAACACTAAGCCCAGAACAGAACAGGCATTTTCTTCCACTGATAATAGATGATACATAAAGAAGAACATTGTAATCCCTGTTCTTTTTTTTATTTTATTTTTTTTATTTTTATGACTTGAATGCTATCTTTGGAGAATAAACTCCAGTGGGACAGTAAAAATCTATAACAGACAAAAAGGGAAAAAAAGGAGGCTTACATATATCATAGGATGCACAACGTCTGCATCCCTGTTTGGGGGCAGATAGCGGTGCTATATCAATAATATTTTTGTACTTCATTTGTGTATTTGATTCTTTCTTACTCCTAACCTGCTTTGGAATCATTTATTCTGTACCCCATGGTGGTGTGCTCGAGTGCTTGTTAGTACTTGACATTTTCTCTACAAGCCAGTTCAGCCACCACTACAGATAAGACTGAACACTGTCTCCGTCTTTATATGTGTCTATAGTGTATTGCTTTTGTCTATTTGCTGCTGGTTCTTTGTAGGAAGAAGCCTGAGTTACTTCCTTCTCTCAGCTATAGATGGAAGTAATTCCTTCATGAAAACTGTAACCAAATAATTCTATCATTTCATCCCTTTCGGGTCATCACCCTGAAAGCACCTTTAGTCCTCTCTCTTCCCCATATTTTTAAAAATATTATTTTTATGGAGATAGAATTCACTACCTAAAATTAACTCTTTTTAAGGTGTACAATTCAGGGGTTTTATTATTATTATCCTAAAGTATTCATAAGGTTCATTCTATACTTTGCTGTCTTTTTTTTATTATTATTACGTTTCTTTATTTTTGAGAGGCAGAGAAAGACAGGGTGTGAGTGGGGCAGGGGCAGAGAGAGAGAGAGACACAGAATCCGAAGCAGGCTCCAGGCTCTGAGCTGCCAGCACAGAGCCTGATGTGGGGCCCAAACTCACAAACCGTGAGATCATGACCTGAGCTGAAGTCAGACACTCAACTGACTGAGCCACACAGGCGCCCCTATACTTTGCTGTCTTTATATCAACTCTTTTTCCATTGTTACTCTCTTTAACAAACAGGTCATTCTGCCTTCTGAAACCCACATTCTTAGTTATAAAACTCTCCTGCAACTTGAACATTTTCCCATATACTTTGCCTCTATCTCATTGCACTAACTGAAATCTGACTGTCTGCTAAGAGTGTAACTCCTGTTACAGCTTCCTCATTATCTTGTATCCCACCTACATTAGTGCTAGGAGACGGGGATTACATCCAATCACTCCTGAATGTAGTTTTGGGATCATTACTGTTCTACCCTCATGTTAAAAGCATCTGTTCCTTTGAGCATTATGCCATCTGGCTGTGCCTCTTCCTCCAACTACTCAATTTTAGTCACTATTATTTTACCAAGTATATTATAACTCCCTCTCATTTACTGAAGAGTGCAGTACCTAGCATGAATGAGTCCTCTCTGCTCTAAATTCAGCCATTATTCTGGTTGACTACCACATTCAAATGGACTATATATCCAGCAGTACACAATATAATACACATTCTTGTTTCCCAGTGTTATACAAGCCCTCGGTGCTGTCCCCTAAATGTTTTGTTTTCAGAATTTTCTTTCTTTTTTACAGAACTTTTTTTATTGTGAACTTTTATTACTCTTTTCAAGCACATAGTCAACCACGTCTTCACTTATTCTTGGTAGAGTTCTTCTTTCAGCACTTCAGAAAGAAAAGAGAAATAATCAAATGAAAAAGTCTTAACTTCTTAGTGCCATATTTAGAATAAGGCTTTGTCTTAAGGCTTTGTCTCCTTTCCCACCTTCCTAATGATCCATTTTGTTATCCCAACTCTCTCATATATTTTTAATTTTCCAGTCTGTATTGACCTGTCACTACATGTTTTCAAATAATCATGTGTATGAAATATTTACAAACACAAATTAAAAAAACAGTCGAACATAAAGAACTTGCCTCAAATCCATATATGACTTCACAGACTATTCTACTTGTTTTTTCCCCCTTGATGGCCAAATCTCTTTGTGAATGTTGTGTACTTTTACTCTACTTCCAAAATTCACAGTCCTTCCTCAAAGTATGGAAATCTCAACTTTCTTTCTTTTTTTAAAAAAATTAATATTTATTTATTTTTGAGAGAGAGAGAGAGAGAGAGAGAGAGAGAGAGGTGGAGTGCGAGTGGGCAAGGGGTAGAGAGAGAGACACAGAATCTGAAGCAGACTCTAGGCTATCAACACAGCCCAATGTGGGGCTCGAACTCACAAACTGCAAGATCATGACCTGAGCCAAAGTCGGATGCTTAACCCACTGAGCCACCCAGGTGCCCCTCAAATGTATTTCTACCATATAATTTAGTCATACCATCCAATAAGGCATTATGCTTAGTTGGAATTGCTATAAGAGAAATATCATGGACTAGATGGCTTGAACAATGAACATTTTTCACAGTTCTGGAGGCTGGGAGTCAGGTTCTTGGTAAGCGCCCTTTTTCTGGTTTCCAGATGATTGTCTTCTCATATCCTTACATGATGGGTTCAAGAGAGAGGGAGAGAGAAGCTCTCTGTGCCTGTTCTTAGAAGGACATTAATGTCATAGTGAGGGCTCTATCCTCATGACCTAATCACTCCTCAAGTGCCCATCTCCAGATACCATCATAGTAGGTGTTAAGGTTTCAATATTTGAAATGCAGAGGAGGGAGCCAGGGGGAGGGGCACAAACAATCGGTCCACAGCATGCTTTATCTCACAATATGTACTCATTACTAAATTCAATAAAATGTTAAAGATGTTAAAGTTTTTGTTTCCTATATCTTTGAATAGCATCTGAATGATCAAATCTCTCCCTTTACTTGAAGCAGTCTTCCATGGCATGTTTTTAGTCTGTTTTCTATAGCATGGCATTTCAAGGATTAATTAAATGTGTTTTTTTCTGGCCATGTATCAAATATTTATGGGTTTTATGTATACCAGCTAGGGCTCTCTTGCAAGATAGAGAAAATCCAAATTAAATGGACTTAATCACTAGAATGAATGTATTGGGTCCCATAACTAAAGAGACAAGAAGTAGGGCTGTTTACGGTGAGGCTTTATAAAGTGCTCAAATAATGCCATCAAGCACCCTGATTATTTCTTTCTTGTGTGCCTTCCTCCTTCACACTTTTCCATCATGATGTTAGCTTCCTTTTTAGGCTCCGCCTAGGGCACTCTTACTCTGGTTTCCTCAGAAAATCAGTTGGAGTCATATATTGCTATGGCAGTCATACACCTCTCATAGTCACATTACCCCATCCAAGGGAAGAATATCTACTCCTGCTCATTTTGGAAGAGTTCTATTTTCCAGAAGCTTCACACATAGTTTCTCACATCTCTCCTTGACTGTGAAGGGTAATGGTAAGGCAAAGCGATACTTTGATTGATGTACTCAGAAAAAGCCTATCTGGGTCTGTCTGGGTCTTTGGATAGAACTAAACCCAGTAAATCCATGTTGGAGAGTGAAGCATTTTTTTCAGAAAGCAATTATTAACTTTTATCTATCAAAAGGTGAAAACATATTTGGAGGTTTATAGAATGATAAAATACATGTACTATAATGGCATTTTATTTTCAAAACTCTTGTTTAAACTATGAGTTCTACATGAGTAATAGCATTCATTCACAAGTTTCAGTGATTGTCTCTATATAGTTTATGCCCAAATTTTATATCACCTGCTTCAGTTTTTGTGCTGAGCTCCAGAACCCAATGTCTATTAGGCATCTTACTAGGCATCTTTATTAGACCATCTTACTGGCTGCTCAAACTCAACATATTAAACTTTTATTTTGTACTCCAACAATTCCTTATTCTCTGAACCACTTTGGTATTTGTTGGAGGACATCATCGAGAGGATGTGACCCCTGGTTGACCCACTAGTTGGACCTGGGCAATCAGAGGCCCCTCGCCTCCTCTTCTGTCATTGGAATGTACATTGTGCCGACCATTTCTAGAGTGGGAGCTGTTCCAAGGACACAGCCTTGAGAGAATAAGGTGTTCTTGAGACTATCTAAATGGTATATGTGACTGAAATCAGTGAAGACCTTTACATAAATTTTTAAGATTCTGGCAGGTGGGTACAGAGATATACTCATTTTGTGGCCGCCCAAGACAAGCTTTGTCTGTAAGGTCTTTTGCTTGTTAAATATGCCTCCTCCCAATCTGGAATAGTCTGCCTCCCTTGGGTCTTTCCCTGCCTGCTGTGTACAAGGGCCAGTTCATAAACCAACAGAATTGATGAGATTTGCTAGAGAAATCAAATAATTTAAATTTCAGTGACTTACAACAACAGATATTCATTTTGCATGTCGTGTGAGGGTTACAGGTTGCTTCTGGGTCTCCTCTGAAGTGCACATCTGCCCCAGCTTGCTTATTACTCCACCTGCCACCTCATTCCAGGACTCAGAATAAGGAGCAGCTCTCATTTGAGACATGCCAATTTTTATGTCAAAAGATAAAATCAAAGAGGGGAGATAAACCATGCACTCACAATCAAAGTCTCTGCTTAGACATGACACATGTCAAATGTACTCCTATTCATATGACCAAAGCAATTTACAGGGCCAAGCCCTACATTAACAGAGAAGAAGGTAAAATTGAATATTTGTAAGAATAATAAAACCTACCATAATATTCTATTTGCTGGAAACATGTGGGTAATTATCCTGTTTGTTATCTACATATAGGATAAATCAGAGGTCTCTAAACCATCACAGCCCCATAGAACATTCTGTGATAATGAGAATAATTTATAATATGTGTACTATATTAGTGTAGCTATTAACCACATGTAGCTATTAAGATTTAAAACATGGGGGTGCCTGGGTGGCTCAGTCGGTTGAGCGTCCGACTTCGGCTCAGGCCATGATCTCACAGTTTGTGGGTTCAAGCCCCGCATCGGGCTCTGTGCTGACTGCTTGCTCAGAGCCTGGAGTCTGCTACGGATTCTGTCTCCTTCTCTCTGCCCCTCCCCCACTCACACTTTGTCTCACTCTGTTTCTCAAAAATAAATAAAATGTGAAAAAAAATTAAAAAAAAATAAAAAAAAAAAGTTTTAAAACATGGTAATGTGATCAGGCAATTGAATTTTTTATTTTATGTAACTTTAATTAACTTAAATTCAAAAAGCCACATGTAGCTAGTGGCTACTGTATTTGGACAGCAAAACTCTAAACTCTATTACCGGACAATCTCAAACTCCTGTTTCTCTTCAATCCCCACTTTACTGTCTTTTTTGTACTTACCCATCTTTTCTCAATTAGGTGAGAGAAACTTAATTTTGGTCAATTTTTGGTATTGCTAACACCCACTTTACAATATAGTTTCTAAATAGCATGGTGGTGTGAGAGGGCAGGAGTATATTAAATTCTTAAGTCATTTCCTGTGTAGTTATCCACTAAGTTATCATCTCTTCTGTGTCCTGTCATTTCATTTAGTGGTTAGTATTTGCTGTGATTAAAAAACATCAACATTTTAGTGGTATACAATAGCAAAATTGATTTCGCACCTAAGAGTCTGTATCTTGGCTGTGCCATGGCTGGATCTGATTGGGCTCAGCTGGAATGAGTTTCAGGCTGCAAATAAAATCAAGTCTTCTCCATTCCAAGATCCAGGTTACAGGAATGATAGGTACTTGGAAAGTGGTCTCTCTGTAACTGATGGCACAGCACACTGGGGCAAAGACCAACATCAGTGACATTTAAAACCTTTGCTTGGAACTGGAGAGTTCCATTCTACCCACATTTCACAGGTGAAATCATGTTTTATGACAAGTGCAGAGTCAACTGGGGCAAGGTAACAGTTTGCTTACAGTGAACCAAGGCAAGTCTAAACAGAAAAGAAATAAATGTAAGTAAATAATAAAACTAAATATTCAGTATACAAGCAGCAATTTCCTTTATGTGGCAGAGGAGAAGATATTCAGTAAATATTAGATACTTTTGTTCTTTTCTTGCTCTGATGGGGCACAGAAATAATACTGAGTGTACTATAACGTCATTACCCCATATCCATTACGTCCCTGATCTCTGGGTGACTTCCTGGAACTCTGACCAGGAACTCTGACACTGTATCTTATTCTTAGACCAATACAACTGGCCCCCTTCTTCAGTTAACATAGTTTCTCAAGCCCAGAAAAGTCCTTTTTTGTTCCTCTGAAACAATTTGTCTAGACTTTAAAGATAAATTCTCTCATCCCCACCTTATCACCTCAAAGGCTTAGGTTTCAAGCATTCAACAACCAGACAAAACTTGAACAGTTTTCTTCTTTGAGCTGTGTTCTGTGCCTCCTTTGAGGCAGTTAGAACTCACCATCAGTTTGAAACATGGAGAGAATGCATAGAAATTTCAGGGAAAAGGAATATGGAATATCATTTTTTAAAATCTATCTATCTATCTATCTATCTATATTTTAAAGTTTATTCATTTATTTTGAGGTGGGGAGGTAGGAGGAGAGAGAGAGAATGTGAGAGAGAGAGAGAGAGAGAGAATCCCAAGCAGACTCCATATTGTCAGCTGGGAGCCTTGATGTGGGGCTCGAATTCACAAACTGTGAGATCATAACCTGAGCTAAAATCAAGTCAAACACTTAAGTGACTGAGCCACCAATGTGTCTCAGACGGGATATCATTTTAAAAATAGTATCAGTTCCCACAAGTAGTCTAGGAGAGCTTAAATACTTTTTTGATATCGTATTTAAACATTTAATCTTCACTTACAACTGGAAAAGACAGTAATTATACTTAACAAAAGCCATTAAAGTGACTGAAGTGATTATGGTCATCAGATGATCATACATATAATCAGAATTATTTTGAGAACTGGCAATAAAATGTGGAGGTGATGTAACCAAGTAAATACCAGAAAAATTAGTGTGCTCAAGTTCACACATATTAGTAAGGGCAAAACTAGGGTGTCACAGTCATGATAAGGTATTTCATTCTCTGGGAATAGTAGAATTCCTTTTTCTATAGACATAGAACTAAAATAAACACCTTTATTGACAACTGTTTGATATATTCCAGACTTGTAGCATTTAATGGCAGTTTAAAAGTTAAGGTTTAAAGCATTCTCTGATAATCATTACCTCAAAAATCCTCATTACCTCAAAATTAAAAGTAGATAAATTATGCAATGGAGACTTTGTACCAAATCAAGGATTCCTATCAAACACTGAAATGCATTTAAACACTAGATGTTTTTAATCAAAAAGTCCCTTAAATGATTTCTTATTCTGTATTCTCTGCAACAGAGTCAGAAATTTGTGTTTTTTATTATGCACTGTAGAGTAAAAATGTAATTTTCAAATGATTTTAAAAGGAGTTAAGTTCTTACTAGAGCACAACAAATAAGTTAAATATTTAGGAATAAGTGCAAAACCTATGCACTAAATTTGTTGTTTTCATTTTTCCGCCCTAAAACAGATTCCCTGCAATTGGGTCTAATGGATTTAATTTTTTATTTTATCGAAATTATTACTATAAGGAATCACAGTAGTGTTAGTTTTATTTTACTAGTATCTCCTCCACTCTTCAGTCTTTTCATTATCTGTGTATATTGCTAATTAAATTCTACTTTTCTTTCTTTTCTTTGCTTATCATGAAGAAAAGAGGATGTGGTCTGGACACTGCCTACTTACATAGAAGGAACGCTAATGTGGGACAGGTAAATTGATGTCTTTTCTCCAATTAAATGTAAGTAGGTAATCAAACTGTATAATATCAAATATTTCTGAAGCTCTGAAATGTTAAATTTAAGAAAGGCAAATTAAAGGTAAATTGAGCTGCTAGGTAGTATGTCTGTAGCCTGGGTTTATTAATTCTGAAAACATCAGAGGTTTCTGATTAAAAACCCTCCTTAAAGCAGCTTAAGAAAAGAACAGGGTTTTGTTGGATAGTGATTAATCATGGTTGTTTTGAATCACAATGTGCCAAAGAACAGGACCACCTGTAAACCGTCTCTGTATCAGCGAAGGCGTTAGTCTTCAGATGGTGGGACCGGAAGCAAACAGAAGCAATGTAGCCAGACTCTAATGGGTGGGACTTACTAACCAAAATCTATCCACAAGTACTGAAACCCAAAGTTAATTATTGTGATAGTTAACTGCTTCTCCAATACTACAAGCTACAAATTAATTATTTATATTTTTCAAATTCCTCTATTAAATTGCTCGCTGGCCTACTGGGAGGATCATTAACAAATGTAAATAAATCTCTGCTTCTTCTCACCCTAGAGCACACATTTAGAGCTGTTCATGTGAGAACTGGCTTGATTGCAAATCAGTGCCTGTAATTTGGAGCATCTATCTTTGTAACTCTCATTTAGAGACCCTATTTTAAACCACTGTGTGTTTTGTGTGTCCGTAGCATGTAAACATATATTAATATGTCTCTCCCATTCAACAGCCAAATTGATTTCTAGGTACTCATCAGTTTTGCTGTTCTTGAAGAAGTTTGCCAAGATCATTGAAGTTCTTGTCTGGATTCCAAGGCAGGTATTCAGGAAACTACAAAACTTACATTTTAAGTAACTATCACAAATACAACCACAGGATGGAGGTAAAATCTGTTCCACTATATATGCACTATGCTGGAAAGGGGGGAAAAAAAGCATAAAAAGTAAAAATATTTAATTTATATATTTTAAGAAAATTAAAAAATGACCTACCTTGTTGCTAATCTATACTTTAAGGTCACTCTCTGCCTTATAATAAATTCTGATTGCTAGTTTGCTATTGATTCATTAATATTAATGACCAAAACCCAACATTTCAAAATCATTGTCTTCCTCTGACCCTCAGTGTTTTACATAGGTGCTCATTTGATAGAAGCTTTCTTTTTTAGGTTTATTTATTTATTTTGAGAGAGAGAGAATACAAGCAGTGGATGGGCAGAGGGAAAGGGAAAGAGAGGGAAGACCAAGGAGGCTCCACAGTCAGTGTGGAGCCCGACGTGGGGCTCCAACTCACGAACTGTGGTATCCTGACCCAAGCAGAAAGCAAGAGTCAGATACTCAACTGACTGAGTCACTCAGGCACCCTCATTTAACGGAAACTTTAATCCTCACAGTCACTCAGATAAGAAATCCCAGTGACATATTAAATTCTTTTTCTCAATATTGTACATTGAGACAATTTTCAGGTCTTAAGAATTGTATATTTTATTACTTTGTTTTTTAAATTCATACACTTGACACATTTATTGAATACCTACTATGGGTCAGCAGATGTTCTTGTAGTGGGGATTTCTGAGAAAAGAAAATAGATGAAAATCTTTGTCTTTACATTGCCGATAATTTGGTAAGAGACATTTAAACATTAGAGAAGTGTGGGATGCCTGAGTGCCTCAGTCAGAAAAGCATGCAACTTTTGATCTTGGGGTCATGAATTCGAGCCCCAGGTCGAGTGTAGAGAGTACTTAAATAAATAAAACTTAAAATAAATAGGTAAATAAATAAATATAAAATTAGAGAGGTGTCTGGGTGGCTCAATCAGTTAAGCGTCTGACTTCGGCTCAGGTCATGATCTCACAGCTCATGGGTTTGACGCCTGTATCAGGCTCTGTGCTGACAGCTCAGAGCCTGGAGCCTGCTTTGGATTTTTTGTCTCCCTCTCTCTCTGCCCTTCCCCTGCTCGTGCTCTATTTCTCTCTCTCTCTCTCTCTCTCTCTCTCTCTCTCTCTCTGTCTCAAAAATAAATAAAACATTAAAAAAAATAAAAATAAATAAATATTAGAGAAGTGAGGAAAATGTGCTAAGAGATGATGTCCACCAGGAGAAAGTGGTTCAGGAGTGGAGGGAAGTGAGATAAAATGCAATTTTTTAAATATATGGCATACACATTTTTATTAACATACAGTGTTAGATGAGTTTTAGGTATACAGTATAATGATTCAACAATTATGTACATTACTTAGTGTTCACCACAATAAGTGTAGTCATCATCTGACACTAAACAATGTTTTTACAATTGTATTGGCTATATTCCTTACGCTGTAGTTTTATGTCCATGACTTAGGTTTTTTGTAACTCTAAGTTTATACCCCTTCATCCCCCTTATCCATTTCACCAGTCTCTCCCCTTACCCCACTTCTCTGGCAACACTGCTTGTTCTCCATATTTAAGAGTCTGTGGCATTTTTTGTCTCATTTTTGTTCGTTTGTTTTGTTTCTTAAATTCCATAAAGACAAGAGATAATAAGTGTTGGTAGGGATGGGGAAGAAAAGAAACCCTTGTGCACTGTTGGTATGAATGTAAATTGGTGCAACCACTGTGGAAAACAGTATGAAATTTTCTCAAAAAATTAGAAATAGCAATATCATATGATCCAGTAATTCCACTGTTGGGTATTTGTCAAAAGAAAACAAAAAACAAATTTGAAAAGATATATGCACCCCTATGCTTATTGCAACATTATTTACAATAGCCAAGATGTGAAAGCAAACAAAATTTTTATCAATAAAATATCTGACATATTTTAACAGGTGGTTCTAGTTACTGTATCACTATAGACTGTGGTATAAGCAAGGGAGCCAGAGAAAGCAGAATAGAACCAGAAAGGAAAGTTTGAAGGTTATTATAAGAATCCAAGGGAATATAATGGTGGATTCAGTAAGGTTGGGTACTGAATAGAGTAAGAAGTGGTAGGATATTTGAAGTCTTTTTAAAAACTATGAGGAATTTCTAGTAGATTGAATTTCAGGAATGGATGAGTAAAGAAGAGTCAAAGATAAATTGAGGAGATACCTTTTACTAAGGTAGTGGAGACTTCTCGGAAGGTATTTTGGAGGGAAGATTAGAAACTTAAGATTAGAAATATTATTTTTATGATGCCTCTTAAATATACAAGTGAAAATATTAGGTAGACAACTGGATCCAGCTATCTGGAATGCAGGGGGTAGAAGCTGTATTTATATACAACTGGGACTCAACACATAGATGATATGTAAAGCTTAATTACTCAAGGACAGTAAATATGAATACAAAAGATAAGTATGAAGAGTACTCAAAGATTTAGAAAACAGGGAGGTGAAGAAAATAAGAACAGAAAGATGAAGAAAATAGTTTAAAAATATATAAACAATTGAAGAATAATTAAAGAATATATATAATAATATGTAAAGAATAATTAAAGAATAGGAATACATAAAAAAGAATGTAAATAATTAAGGAACTGGTTGGAACAACAAGCAACGCAGAAGATTAATCAACTTGGAACATTAGAGAGGTAGGAGAAAAAATAAATAGTGTGGTGTTCTAAAATCAAGTTAGAAAGAGTTCTAAGAAATTAGTACTTGGGGCACCTGGGTGGCTCAGTCGGTTAAGTGTCTGACTTGATTTTGGCTCAGGTCATGATCTCACAGTTGTGAGATCAAGCCCCATGTCAGGCTCTGCACTGTGTGTGGCACCTGCTTAAAATTATCTTTCTCCTCCCTCTGTCCCTTCACAGCTCACACATGTGCTCTCTCTCTCTCTTTCAAAAATAAATAAATAAACATTAAAAAAAAAAGAAAATCAAATATTTTATCTCTCTTCTTTTCCCTGTGCCCCTAGGGCTCATGCTGGTTCTCTCTCTCTCTCTCAAAAAAAAAAAAAAAAAAGTTTTCTTATGCATTCTAGACACTTGTTCCTGGATATGTAATTTGCAAATAATTTTTGTAGAATATTTTTTCATCTTCATATCTGGATCTTTTGCAAAGAAAATCTTCCTTTTTTCTTTACTTTTTTTTTTGTGTTTGTTGGTTTGTGTGTTATGAAATCCAGTTTATGGCCAGTGCTGTTGGTGTCAAGGCTAAGAACTCTTAACATTTAATCCCCAAGATTTTCTCTTATGTTGTCTTCTATAAGTTTTATAGTTTTACATTCTACATTTAAGTTTATGATTGACTGTGATTTTATTTTATTTTTTTCCTAGTATATCCACTTGTGGTACCATTTGTTGAAAGGACTATTCTTCCTCTTTTAAATGGCTCTTACACTCTCATCAAAAATTGTTTAAGTGTATTTATATGAATCTAACTGTATTCTTTATTCGGTTCTGTTGATTTATCTGTGCATCCCTCCACCAATACCATATATTCTTGGTTACCATAGCTATAGAGTTGGCTTTAATATTGAGCAAAGTGATTCCTACCACTTTAATCTTCTTTTTCAAAATTATTTTAGCTTTTGTGGGTTCTTTACCTTTACATATAAATTTAAGAATAAGCTTTTCTGTGCCTGCACAAGAAAAACACATAAATCTTGTTATATTTGGATGGCAATTATATTAAAACTGTAAGTCAGTTGGGGACAACTGATATCTTCGCTGTGTTGAGTTTTTTAATTCATAAATACAGTGTGTCTTTCTGTTTACTTTCTTATTCATTGATATTTTCATTAGCAATTTGTAACTCTTATAGTACATGTATGTATTATGTTAAATTTATACCTATTTTATTTTTTAGCATGATTGTAAGTAGTATTTTTGTTTTCAATTTCAGTTTTCAAATATTCATTGTTAATATATAGAAATATGCTTGATTATGTGTTGATATTATATTCTGTGACTTTGCTGAAATAGCTATTAGTCCTAGGAGTATTTTTTTTTTGCTTTTATTTATTGTATTCTTGGGATTTCATGCATAGATAATTATGTCAGAAAATATGGACTTTTTCATTTTTTTTTGTGACTTCTATTCCTTTTGTTTATTTTTCTTTATTGCAATAGTTGGAACATGCTAACTTTTTCAATAATTAGGGATTTACAAAATCCATGTTACTAAGTCAACATTAAACTCAGTTCCTGCTGTTCTTACCACTTGTTCACTGGGTAAGAACAAAGGTGGCTGATTGACATTCACAGTTTGTATATATATGATCATTAATACTCTCCTCTACTGAGGTTGATCTTTGGTAGACATTCAAATGGGGCGCAGATAATCTTACACTTTTTCCTGAACTTTCTTATAACCAATTTTCTAATTGTGTTTCCCTGAGTTCCTGATGATTTAGCCAAAATGTTAGTTACTGCCCATGAATTGATGATTCCTACCTCTGGATTTCTCTTCTTCCAGAAAAAATAAATAAATAAATAAAATAAACTTATCAAACTCCCTTTAAGAGCCTTTCCATTCACTATTGTTATTTAGAGGCACTCTTAATTGGAGCAGTAATGGGGCAGCTATCTCCTGTCACACATACAACATATTGTATATAACCATCTGTAGACTAGAATTGGATTATTAATTCCCAATAAATTCACCAGAGTGACCTTCCCATGAAGCTATAAAGAAAACCGAGAAAGGAAGAAATTTAGGAAAATTAGGAGCTATTAGAATCAGAGCTAATTATTCATTCAGTTTCCTTGTACCTCTAGGACCTGTTCTAGCCTGATATTGTATATACCACTTCCATTTAATGAAGGAATACTTCTATGCATACAAGCATTTATGGTATTAGGTCAGATAACATCTCAGTTCATATTAGGAAGCCCTGTTTTCATGATAACATCTGACTCACAGTCAAGAGGTCAGCCTCCTCTAAGGCCCAGGAGCAAGTCAGATTCTATTTCTTTAAAAAAAAAAAAAAAAGGGACTCTTTTTAATCTTTAGGATTGTAACAAATGAAACTTATGTATATGTTGCATACAGACTGTAAACAAGCCAACTAGTCTTTGTACCATTTTTTTTTAAGTAGTAGGAGAGGCCAGATGCAGAATTGTCCTTTCCCTTTAAAGGAATATCTAGACATGTATTAGGTAGCTAGATTGCTAGAAATTTCACTGAGTTATCAGTGAGTATCAGTTTTTACCATACATGTGTCTTAGCAGGGTATAAGGAACAGTTGCTACCTCCTGCTTAACAGGTCTAGTCAGCATGATATATTCAATATGGTGGACTGGTATAATGCTCTGTGGAGTGAAGAGGCTATCAAGGTTTCTATAGACAAGATTAAGAAATAGAGCTGGAGAATAAGGCCATGACAATATAGGAATAACTTTGATGGTGTTTGTTAATAGGTATAGGGAAGAAAGTAATTCCCTGTCAATGACTGCTTATGCCAGGGAATGTTTTGATGTGCAACAGTAAAAACAAAACAAAACAAAAAACCAAAAAACACATCTGGTAGAGAAGTTGCCATTGGTGCTTACAACTAATTAAATTACAATAATTATGTTACTCCACCAGTCTTTTGCATACTCCAAATGGGCAAATTGGATAGAAATATGGAAGGAATCACCACTTCTGCATCTCTTAAGTCCTGATGGTGACACTGTTCTCTGCAAACTCTCCAAGAATGTTGTATGTTTTTTTGTTTGCTACTTTGGAAGATAGAGACAGTAATAAAAGCTTACAGTTGGGCTTTCTTACCATAATAAATGTAGGAAGCCAGGATATCAGTTTAGGGATTGCCAATTGCTTAATATGTCTGTTACAACTGTGCACTCCAGAAATAGAAAATAACCACAGGATCGTTTCAAAGATGGATCGTACCCTCTGTGAGACAGATTCTTACTAAAATCCATTAATCATCTGACCTTCGTATGTCTTTAATCTGACTGATGTGCCATGGTGGCAATTATGTGCCAAGAATTAATGTCATTTCAGAGGCAGTGTCCACTACTCTCTGAATATCTAGCTATTTCCCATTCTTTCGTGTACACCCATTCTGATAAATGAGAATTTTCCCATGCCATGCGTGGCGTGCAAAGAAGAGCCACTACAGAGCTCTGAAAACTTCAATGGAAAGGATATAAAAGTCTGAATTATGAACAAGAGAAAACTTAAGAACGGATAAAGGGAAATAAAAGATAAGTAAATAGTTACTTAAGCTGGACGTACTAATGGCCTACTTTATCTAAAACAGAGCCTTGCCAGCACAAGGTATTTTTAAGGCAACAAGTATATTGAGAATAAGTTTTTGTGTAACTGCTTTAATATTTCACTGTCAAAACACCGTGTATCTAAATAGTATATTTTATTTATGTTATTTGATTTCAGAACCCATGCTCTTGACATTACCTAAAATCTATAGGGAATAAAAGTGTGGAGACAGTCACAAGACTTTAACAGTTTAATTGATAAAGGACCACCATAAATTTCCTGCAAACTAAATTGTCTAATATTGTGACAAGTGTCACACTATTTGTTGCCAGAGATTTATAGGTGACAAGGCAATATACTATTTTTTTCACCCCTACGTGTTTTCTGTCTGAAGCTGACTACATATTTGACTATGTTCCCGGGGAAGAGATTGCTCTTTTTGTTCAAGTATGTGGCAGGAAGTGTCACTTGCCTGTTGGGTATGCTGTGCATTATTTATTTTCTGCACTCCTGTCTCCATTTCAAGTTACTTAAGATAGTCTCTTATGTCTGTATGTTATTATATAATTTTATATCCTAATGTCCTGAAACTGGATATTCATGGTCTGATGCCCTTTATAAACTGTACAAAATGAAGCCCATGCTGAACTGGCATACTTTTCATCAGCCACAGTATTAGAGAAATGGGTTGAAGTGCTCACCACTCTTCTGGCTCGTGACTAAAGCACGGCTGCTCAGTATCAGTGTCATAATTGTTTATCTTTCACTCGCCATGTTCCCACAGTGCTTAACATGTTAGTTTGTTTTATATTCAGTCCTTTTATTTTCCATCATGCCAAAACAATGTGTCAGGTGAAGAGAAAAGTTGGAGGTAAACACCTATTTTGTTATGATATAGAACCCCCCAGTCTGAACAAACCCATCTCTTACTTTTAACACAGAGGATTAGGGATTTCATGAAAGCATTAAAGCATTTTAGACTGGCAGTTATTTTTTTTACTTTCAACTTGCTACTAAATCATTCATTATATATGACTCTGAGTTACTGTCTAGCCACCATTCATAAGTAGGAAGAAAGAAGAAAGAAGAAAGAAAGAAAGAAAGAAAGAAAGAAAGAAAGAAAGTCTAGTTAAACCAAAGGAAGATAAGATGATTCATGCAAAATTATGAAATGAATAGTTTTGCTTCCTGTTTTGTCTCATCACTCAAAAATCTTAATGTCATCTTGCCAAGGGTTCCCTTTTGTGTGTGTTCTTAGAATATATTCCTCTGATCTAGATGCCATCCCTTCTTAGGGAACCACAACTCATTATTTTTGAGCTCCTTTAACAATCTTCTCTTGCTCTATACCTCATCATTATTTTAAAAAGGCTTAGTTTCCAAGGCACCTAGGTGGATTCCAACTTCAGCTCAGGTCATGATCTCATGGTTTCTGGGTTCTGGCCCCGTCGAGTTCTGCACTGACAGCTCAGAGCCTGGATCCTGTTGCAGATTCTGTGTCTTCCTTTCTCTGCCCCTCCCCTGCTTGTGCTCTCCCTCTCTCTCTCTCTCAAAAATAAATAAATATTTTTTAAAAGGCTTAGTTTCCATAATTTTGAAATAAAATAGTAATAACAATTTCCGCAGTAAAAAGTATGTTTTCCAGACCCCCTTTGCCCACAGTATGTCTTTATATACAGGTGTGTGCTTCTTGAGAGGGTGGACTGCATTCCCTGAGTCAATTTTCTCATCCCCCAATTGCTCCCCAACATTTTACCATTGTTATGCTCCACCCATGGCCATCTTTACCAAGGCTATTTTGCCCACCACAGTTACGACTGACATAATGGATGAAAAGGAAAAGCATTTATTCAGTCATTTTCTTGTTATTGATCCTACTGTACATCGTCTCTACAAAACACCCTCTCCTAAACAATGTCATTGACTTCCATGACACCACGCTCTTCTGGATTTTCCAGCTATCTCATTGTTGGGTCATCATTATCATTTGCTGACTTTTCTCTTAAGTACTATTTCTGTTCTTCCCTAGATGAACTCATATACTCTCATAATTTCACCCAACATTTATTATGCTTATGTCTTCAAAATAGGTTTTTAGCCCAGTGATCCTATCAGGCTGTAGCTCAGTATATTCCATTGCCTTCCAGATTTGGATCAGGAGACTTGTCCTGGTCCAGCATTGCTTGTGACTAAGTGAATAATTTTGCCTAATTGACGTTTAATTAGCAAACTATTGGCTCCCACATTCATCCATATAATCAATCTTACACCTCTCAGTAATAATGGTGATAGTGTTATTACCCTTGTTTCTTTTATCTTTTGTTTGGTCTCTTAAGATGTTCATGAACCATAGGGGCCTCTTAGAATGCTAACACAGTGAAGGAGTCATCGTGCACTGAGTAATTTTCCTATCTTTCTGTTCTGGACCTCGTACTACGTGGCTTTCATGCTCAGGATCAAAATAATGCTAATGCATTTCCAGAAATTTCTTTTAAGTTGCCAGCAGAGAAAAAGTGGGATGTGTAATACAAAAAAAAAAAAGATACATGACAGAAACATGTCCATTTTATCATGAAAATCACAATTTTACTGTAATTCCTATGTAGTGCACTTCAGTTTTAACTGGAACTTGGTCTGTGGTCACCTGTAGCTTTAAGGGAGTCTGAGGAGATTGTATACATTCATAATCTGAATAAATCAGACCCACATTAGAAAAAACAAACAAACAGAAAACACAGGAGAAGGAAACATATTGTATATGTAACCCTATACGTTGCCTACATAATATAATATTGTGTAATATTACATAGGTGGCATGAATATTATATAGGCAGCAAGACATGTAAACTCCAAGCCCTAAGAATACTTACCAACGTGTAGGTTATTGAACTTATCAAATATTTGTATCCTCATGCTTCCTTTTATGATCTTTTGTCTTTCTGTAAAGTCTACTCATGCTCAATTTACCTATCTTACAAGATTTTTGCAGGCACTTTCTCTTTCATAAAACTTAGTCTCCCCCAGGTTATGGTAGGGGTCTTTCCTAAGAGAGTTCCTTTTCTTAGGTTTAGCTTAGAACTTATCATTACATGGTCAATATTTACTTTGACATGGAAGTTGTTCTCTAAATGTCCATTTTCCCTTTTGCATGCTTAAATTGTTTATATACTGTAAAAAGCCCAAGATTTTTTTAAACAGCATCTGTTTAAGGCCTCAAACTTTATATTACGGAAGTGATCATAGTATATTAATCTGTGGTGTATATGTAGCACACACTGGTTTGGGCTCAATTGCACCCCATATCAGTCAGGTCTGCTGTCTTATGTTTTAAGAGATACTATCTATCTATAATACCTTAACCTAAAGGAGTTATCCTAATGGTAAAAATATCCCTGTTAAATTGGTAGAAAAATAACTTGATTGTACCTCACTTTCTAGAGTGCATAAATAACAGTACATGTATCTTGCATTTCAGTTTTATAGAGTTCCCCTGAAGCGATAATGGAATGAGAAAAAGTGTATGCATGTGAGAAAAGATGGGAAATGAAAAATTTGTGAAGAATGAGCTCTTTTTAGGTCCTCTCATCTTTCCATCTTCCAACCTCTGTTGGATGTTCTACTTTTTGAACCGATTTCATCCCATCTTCTGGCTTTTCCATTCAGTGATTTTTCAACCCTTGGTTAATTAGCCAACATCTCCATGCCTCAGTAATGTTATCTGTGAAATCGAACTAATAATAGTATATGTCTGGTAGGTTTGTAGTGAGTATTAACTGTGGTAACCTATTAAAATGCTAAGACCAGTGCCTCAAACATGCTGAGTGTTGGATAATATTATTTTTATTTCTTTTTAAAGACTATGAACAAGCAATAGAAAGGGACACATTTGATACCAAAGTAAAGTGTATGTGTATGTGTTTTATAAAGAACTACCAGCTATTTTCAGTGTGTTACAATGATCAGATGAATATACCTCAAAACAAGTTCACAGAGATTTGATGACATGTGCTATCTTTGATGTGAAGATAAAACTTAATCTTATGTGAAAAATAAGAATTGAGTAGACCTGACTTTTAAACTTGTTGCCAGAAACATTCTGGTTTTGTATTTGCTTTTGTTTTAATTTTTGTTTGTTTTCCTTTATGTCTATTGAGAAGTTTAACAAGGTTGCATTTATACCAAGAAAGATTAGTTCTTCATGTGGATTTGGGCATTCTATGGACCAGAGTTTAAGATCTGGTTAGGCTTCTTAGCTGTGTGTGCTTAGGGAAGTCACTGAACATTTGTCAACCTTATTTGCAGAATAGGGATAATTCCATCTGCTTTGCTTTCAAGAGAATTTATGTGAGGAATAACTAAAGTAACATGTATAAAGCACGTAGCACAATTCATGGCACATAGTAAGCATAATAAGTTTGTAAATGTAATAATTCTTACCATAATTAAGCAAGGACATAGGAAAACTATACATAAATAGAAGATGATTTATTAATTTCAATTAATTGTAATTACAACCATTATTGCTCAGGAAATTATTGCTTCATATCTTCTAGTGAATAAAATATCTTTTTAAAAATAAATACATTTGGAAAAACAAATTAAAAACAGATGAATGATTGCTAATCATTATCTCTGAGAAAGGGGACCTCATTTGTGGCAAAAAATATTAATAATAACAACACTGATAAATTGATTCTTTTATTTCCTCAAAAAGGATAAACATTTTACCCAAGTTTGGACAGACTGAGTCCTCAAAAGAGGACACCCATCCTGTGAACAATGTTTGAATGTTTCAACTCTTTCTCATGGAAACACTTTTCCCTATACCTGCACTTCACTGTGCATGAGATAATCGTGCAAGATGTATAGTAGGGAGTGGTTTTAGGATTTACATCTATGGAAATGAGGGACAGGAGGCTGGATTTAGCAAAGAAAGAAGTTGAGCTCATTTGCAGTCCTCAAAGGAAGCTCAGACAACTCTACAGACTAATCTGGAGCATGAATTACCCTTCAGATTTGCCCAAAATGATGCAAGAGAGAAATATTTTTACTGTCATGTTAATAAATCTTTGGATGTGGGCTTCCCTGGAAAGGGATTGTGACTAATGATGAGGTAGTGCTCTTTGAACAAGGCAATTCCCAAAGTGGAGTCACAACCAAGAGATACTTGCCCCCAGCAATCCCAGTAGGTGTGTAACAAGTCTTCTTTCCTTAGGGACTCCTGGGTGGTGCAGCACAGCACCTAACATGCAGAGGAGTCATGGCAGGGGATGGTAGAATACTTCCCCTATTAGGACAATAGGTGTAACTTAAACAAAATGTAGTCCCAAATATAGTTATTCTCCTAGTACCTTTACCAGAAATGATGAATACAGCCTTTGGCTCTAATAATGCATTTAATACTCCAGTATGTTCTTTTTAATCTTCATCAATAAATAGTGTCCAAAACAGTTTGCATTTACATGGGAAGGAAAGGAGTTTACTTACATATGTGGTCTCAGTACTAAGTTCATTTCCCTAGTATTTGTCAAAGTATGGTTTGAAAGGACCATGATAAGGTTGACATATAATAACTAATATGCTGATGACATTAATCTTTGCCTTTCTGCACATACACTTATATAAAATTATTTTTTGAACAAAAATCCATTGTGAAATCACTACCAAATATATAGTATGAATTGTTGCATGTATTAACCAGATATATGCATTATATATATAATTACACACACACACACACACACATACATACACACACATACAATTTTATCATGTCAGTTGTTATTTCTTTTAATTATCAGTGTATTTAACACTGCTGAATATGCCTTTCTCTTTATTTTCTTACTCATCTAAAACTGGAAGGCATAAAGGGTGGTATGGAGAAAATATAATAATCTTATTTTACATTAAGCTGTGTCTGAAGAAAAATGTTAACAATGAGTACAGTGTTTGTGGACTTGGAATAACTCTACATACTTTATTTGTGACTTTGTGAAAATTAGTTTTCTCTAATTTGGATAAAAATTTTATGTTATGCCAGTTTCCAAATATATTCTAAGAAGCTAAAGTCAATGGAAGTAAAATGGTCAAACATATGCAAAATTTTTTGAAGTTTGGTAATATGTTTGTGAACTTTTTCAGGTTTTAGACTTGAGTTGCAACGTGTTATGATATATGATTATGGCTTAAAAGGAGTTTTATTACATGAGTAACATCAAAATATTTAATTGTATAACATATTTAAATATAGGCTATTGATGTTGCATTCTGGAGCATTAACTTTGATCGATCAACTCATGTTTAATTTTTATGTCCATTAAACTTAAATAAAACTCAAAATCTTACAAAAGTGAGGGCAATTAGTACATCATTCTTTTCTACTACCAGACAAAAAGAAAGAAAATTACATTCTGTGATGGTTATAAAGTTACATTATTGCAGTCAACCTGCATAAAGCAAGAAATGAATACATATAAATAAGATATAACTATGATAATTAGGCATTAATTTATGCCCCTTTATATCTGTAAAATGTGCAGCTCCATCATCTGATTCACTTTGACCTACCACTGTTTAGGGGTGATCTGCAATGTGAGGACATTTAATGTTGTTCATAAGAAATTAAGAAGAGGGAGTAAAACTGCTTCAGGCAATACAATCAGGGATATTTCATTTTACTTTATTTTCTTTGTTAAATTTTATTTTAAAGTTTACTTATTTACTTTGAGAGAGACAGAAGCAGCATGAGTGGGGAGGGCAGAGAGAGAGAGGAGAGGGAGAGAATCCCAAGCAGGCTCTGCACTGCTAGAGCAGAGCCCAATGCGGGGCTCGAACCCACAAAGCCATGAGATCATGACCTGAGCTGAAACCGTGAGTCAGACACTTAACCAACTGAGCCACCCAGGCACCCCAATCATGGATATTTTAATTAAAAAATTATTTCAAGTATACTGGTGTTGAACCAAAAGTTGACAGACCTCAAAATTACTATAAGATTTACATGAAAAAAATAAAACCCGAAACCAAACAACTCAAAACTACCTCTGTGAAACCTTCATACAAGCCACCCCTGCAAAAAAACAAAAAAAAATCTTTCCTATAAGGTTGAGGTACTAAACCTGGTAATCACAGACAACAGAGAGAATTTTGGGGGGGCCATCAATTTAGATGAAGAAGATTAAATATTTCCTCCCCACTAACCTCCACCTGAAATTTGCTTGTTCTCCAGTATATGTATCAGGCATAATAGCTGTATCAACTCTCAAATACCCTGGGTGAGTCTGTGTTACTTCCAAGATCCACTGTGGTTCTTAACACTTGCTACCCATTGCTAGTTTTTAATAATGTTATATGCTTCCTTAGGGCTGATACAGTATATTATTAATAAAGAACACTCCATTTTACATGAGGATTTGTAGTAGGAGCCAAATTCCTGTATTGAGAGAAAGAGAGATAGAAAGAGAGAGAAAGAGAGAAGTTAGTAATAATCTCCTTTTGAGAGAGAAATTTGGCTACTGAGGTTTAATTGATTGAAAGTTCAGTTATCTGCAAACAATACATTGGAAGTGAAACTTAATGTTCCATGATATGCTAACATTAGTAATACCTCTGACTTTTCAGTAGGCGAACTCACAGATCTTTTCATGTCCCATATACTAATTGCAAATACTTCCTAGTATCTTTTATTCTCATCATTGTTTTGAAATTATGACAATTATTAATCTGCCATTTTTTATTTAATAATCATATGCATATACTTAACTATAGCACACTCTAATATCCTCATTCCATTCCATTATTATTGGTTTCCTTTGTAGTGATATATATTGTTTAAAATATTTATTTTAAATATTTTGTTTTCTGAGCAATATTTAAACATATTACTCTGAGAAAGAGACCATGGGCTAAACAAGACTGCCAATGAGATCCGAGGCAAAACAAACAAACAAACAAATACTAAACAAAACAAAAGCCATTAGCTAACACCTCCCACAGAAATGCATCACTAAATTAATGAATCAGAAAATCTGGAAAATGCTCTGAAAATTCAGAACATGTCCTGCTTGTCTGTTGTACGTGGCGTGGCTAAATCTGTGTATCTGAGCAGGACAGAAGGGCTGGTTCTCCAAGAGTGAAGGGAACATTAGGGACGATACAGAATGTGTAATCTTTGAAGGAAAATGAGCATTCATCACATAATAATTAATTTCACATAAAAAGGGAAACAAATTCTGATTTCAAATAAATTTGAGTAAACCTGAACCAGAAATATATATGTATGTATGTTTATATATTCCTCTAACATGATACATGTGTGTGGATTAATATATTAACTAAGATAAAAACATGTATATACATAACACACATAAACATACATATCTCATATGACCCTTCAGAACGCTTAGTTCTTTGTTGAGCACTGAGATAGTTACGTATTTCTAAATAGTTTTTAATATTAGAACGTTCTTTTCTTCAGATATAATATAGGAATACATTAGAAAATTCTGGCTTAGAATAATAACAGTAAAAGTAGAAATTCTTCTGTGCTACTTCTTAACAAACAGTAAGGATATCTCAGAACAAAACAGGAGGGAGATCAATAAGTAAAATGGGAGGACAAGATTTCCAGAGGTCAATTACTAAGGCCTCTAGGAAAGGTACGGAGTTTTGAATGTCAGTGCTGCAGGGTTTTAGGCTAGGGTAGGATTGGGGAGGAGCTAGAGAGAAAGTAACTTTAATATTTTATTTTGGGAAGTTGACAGGATCAAAGTCGGCTAAGAGTTACAAAGAGAATATACATCTATGCAAGAAGATATACCTAGGGGGAAGATTCAAGAACAGGCATAATAGCTGTATCAACTCTCAAATGCCCTGGGTGAGTCTGTGTTACTTCCAAGATCCACTGTGGTCTCTTTAACACTTGCTACCCATTGCTAGTTTTTAATGTTATACGCTTCCTTAGGGTTGGTAAGGTATATTATTATTAATAAAGAACACTCCATTTTACATGAGGATTTGTAGTAGGAGCCAAATTCCTGGTCTTGAATGAGAGAGAGAGAGAGAGAGAGAGAGAGAGAGGGAGAGAGAAGTTAGAAATAACCTACTTTTGAGAAAGAAATTTGGCTACTGAGGTTTAACTGATTGAAAGTTCAGTTATCTGCAAACAATACACTGGAAGCAAAACTTAACCTGTGCTCATTCCAACTATGCTGGGCAATAGAGTCAAGATTGTAACAATAAAAATAGTAAAAGTTGCCATTTATTGAATCCTGATGAGGAGTCAGGCAGTGTGATGGTAAGTTTACCTGTGCTTTTCATCTATTCCTAATGGCAGTTCATGAAATGCATATCATTATTATCCTGAACTTACAAACAAAAATTACATGATTCTTGGAAAAGTTGTGTGATTTGTCTCAGGTCACTCAGCCAGTAAGTGGCAGAAATAGGATTTAATTCCAATTTTTAAGACTGGAATTAAAACATA
Source organism: Panthera onca (assembly GCF_046562875.1). NCBI lineage: Eukaryota > Metazoa > Chordata > Mammalia > Carnivora > Felidae > Panthera > Panthera onca. The sequence goes on from NC_138342.1 coordinate 50,933,769, forward strand.
GGCTTTTAATGATTTGAAAAACCTGCCTCCAAATTCAAAGCAAAAAAAAAAAAAGGTGTTACTTATTTAGGGGCCAGTTGGCCATTTGGGAATATTAACCTTTTTTCTGTTTTCCTAAAGTCTTCGTTGCAGAACTATAGTTCTAAAACACATAGTTAAGTTAATCAATTAAATTTTGCACCTATATAAACCAGCCACAAATTTAGGTTTCTAAAACAAATCGTAGCAAGAGTTTCATTTTGTCATAAAGAACACTTGAGTTTATAATAGGTTTTCATGGAAAGAAAGAGTTGTTATGAGTTTTCATTCTGAGGAACAATTTCTTTATCCTTCATAGGGATAAAATGCATCTCCACTTTAGAATACATTGTAAGAGGGGCTCCTGGGTGGCTCAGTGGGTTAAGCGTCCGACTTGGGCTTAGGTCGTGATCTCGCAGTCGGTGACTTCAAGCCCTGCGTAGGGCTCTGTGCTGACGGCTTGGAACCTGGAGCCTGCTTTGGATTCTGTGTCTCCCTCTCTCTCTGCCCCTCCCTTGCTCATGCTCTGTCTCTCTCACCCTCAAAAATAAATAAATGTTAAAAAAATTAAAAAAAAATAATACATTGTAAGAATATAAAGAAGCAATGAATGGAAACACATCCACTATGATTGTTCTCTTTTCAGGTATTGGTCTAAAAGCCTGGCTTAATAAGACTAACAATTTTTAATCAAATGATTTAACTGAGAAGACAATTTAATTAACTGAGCACAGATGCTTAACCTGTGCTAGGTATCCTGGTCTTTCAATTAAGAATGATGAAACATTTTAAATTATATCATTCCATAATAGAGTATCAATTATCAGCACTCTTCACTTATGTTTCAAATAAACTTTCAAGAGAGAGTACCCCTGCAGAATCACTGATACCCTACTTCTAACCTTTAATGTGTCTTAATTGTTCTTTATTTTAATTTTATTGATAAGGCCTTGACAAGAAATAGAGATCCTTTAACCTTCTTTGTTATTAAGTAAAGGAAACTGCTTAAGCAGGAATTCATTATAGAACATGAACCTATAAAGTAGAAAACTAATATTCATGACTTTATATTCATTGAAAAACCTTAACCTTTAGGAATCATTAGTTTTCAGGATAGTCCATAAAGTTAAACTGAGCAGCACGAGGGCAGATGTAGAAGATCAGGGAGGAGAGTAGATCATAAACACCATTATCATTTAACATTGGCGGAGTAGCATTTTCCCATTTTCTATGCTTTCCACCAGTAGCAAAATATTTTGAGAGCTTAGATTTCTTAACTAATCTACCAGGGGAAGTGAGTTGCTTTTTAAAACATTATAAGATAGTAAATTTCCCAGTGTGTGTGTACTTAAAGTTCTGACTATAGAAAAATCCTTCCTATTTATTCTGTCCAGGTTATTGAGGCTGATGGGAAATAAGTTATTAAGACACCTCAGGGTTTCCACCTTCATGCGGGATGATTGTGTTTGTGTGTGGGTATTTCTGCGGGGGTGGGGGGAGGTTTGGCCTCAAAAGTGTATCAAATAAATCACCCCAAAGCTCCGAGTCTTGAAATGACAATCATTTCCATTAAGTGTATGGGTTGGCTGGGTTGTTCTGCAGATTTGGGTGGGGCTAGGGTGATCTCAGCTGTTCTTGCTTAATGTGCCTGCAGTCTGCTGGCACGCCATCTAAGGGCTTGCTGATCTAGGATGGCTTTAGTTCTCTTCCACATGTTCCTCACATTCCTTCAGCAGGTGAGACTTGATCTCGAGCTAGTGACAGAATTCAAGTGTGAGAACATGGGACATACAAAAAGACACCTTGGAAGCCTCTGCTTATGTCACGTTTGCTGACATTGACAAGGGCAAGTCACATGGCTAATCACCAAGTCCTAGTGGGAGAGTACTACAAGACACAGGGCAAAATGTGTGGATGTTGATGACATTAATTCTGGCTATTAATGCTGGCTGTTATGAATATTAGGGGAGAGTTGAAGGTAAGAGTTAAGAACATCATCCTTACTCCCGTGTTCATAGTAGTATATGGAAAACCAGATGCTGACCTGGTCTAGTCACAGATAACAAACTGGATGTAGTCTTGCTTTATTAATAAATGCTTCCCTTTCCAGGAAGTCTCAGAAGGGAGCAAAAAGGGTCTCTTTTATTATTTTGTTTTATGTGAAAATAGCCTGGCTTGCTAATTAATATATGATTCCAGGAAAAAAAGACGACATCAATCTTCAGTAATTTCCGGTCTTGATACGGGATTTCTGTCTGAGCTACTCCCCATCTGAACACACTCCAAGAATAGCTGATAATACTTTACCCTCCCATCTCCAGTTTCCAACAGCTTTTGAGCACACATTATGAGTTGATAATGAAGGTTTATTGCTCTAGCTCACCCCTTAAATGCTCATTATATTCCAAAATTATGCCTTTGGCCAATTCATTCTTCCATTCTTATTGGATACCATGGCTGGTGATACATATATTTCCAACTTCTAATTAGTTACAGCACATAATTCCAAACCTATTATAGATCACTATTATCTATGACATGGTCAAGGTGAAGAGTCCAATGTTCATCTTTTTTTCTTTGTAATCTATATCATAATTATTTTTGGTCTGGGCATAACCCACTAGGCCTTAGAGAGTATACTGTGCACTTTGCACACATGAACTCACTTTTACCTGCTAATTTATTCTTTTCTTCTGACACCTGGATCTTTTTATATTTGTGTCTATTATTGATTTTGCTTGCTGATCTGCCATCTCTCTTGAGAGAAGAGTTATTACTGTGCATCATTACAAATCAATTCCCCCTTATACTTGGGGACACCAAGGATGAAGTGGCTCATGCAACATGATTAAATACTTAAGTGAAAGAGGAGGGATTCAAAACCTGAATTTCTCAAAACAGGAAGTATTTACTGGTTATTCACATAGAGGATGAAGCAAAATTTACAAAAAACAGTTAAGATATACATTGTTCTCTTAAAAAAAAAAGAACATTTTTTTGGGCCACCTGGGTGGCTCAGTTGGGTAAGCATCCAGCTCTTGATTTCGGCACAGGTCACAATCTCATGGTTCATGGTTTCAAGCCCCATGTCAGGATCTGTACTGACAGAGTGGAGCCTGTTTGGGATTCTCTCTTCCTCTCTCTCTCTTCAAAAACAAATAAACATTAAAAAAAATTAAAAATTAAAAAATTAAAAAAAAATTTTTGAATGCTTAAAATGATTCCAAGCATTAGCTCCTCTCTAAAATAGAGCCAAATTATGCACATAAATAGCTGTATGAAAAAATAGAAAGTAATGTATGGCATAAAAAATACTAATGCATTTTTCAAAACCAACATTTAAATTTTGCCTCCCAAGGTAGTATTATTAGGACAAGGAAGTCAAGAGCAAAACCACGTAAGTATGACAACTTTGTTCTCTTGCCCTTAATCAGCTCAGCTTTCTCTATTCTTAACACAGTTTCATTTTGACATGGATTGATAACTTTTGCTATGATTTTTGTTACAGGACACTATTCAAGATATCTTAAACACATGCTGCATTATATTTATTCAGAACATATATTAAAATATGCTCATTTATCTTATAAATATTAGACTGGCAGATAGTATTACGTGACTCCCCGAACAGATAACGCTTTTTCAAGAACACGTATGAGGTTATAAATATTACCTTTCTAGCAACTGCATTTTTTTCTTTCCTATCTGTGAAGAGTAGCTCAGTATCCTGATAAGGTTTCACCACACAGCACATACCTAATGATACATGAAGAAGGTAACAAGGGTAAAAGTTTAGACGAACTGAATGAAAAGTTGTTAATGAGCATATGACAGTATTCATGAGAAGTTTTGAAAAGAAAGAAAAAGGAAATTTTAAAGTTTTCTCCTCAATTTGCTGTAAAAAAACCCAAAGAAGTTGGAGAATTTTTTTTTGAGAATAAGTCTTACACGTGCCTCTTTTGCCTTTCTCCTCACTTTTACTCTATCCCTTCATCCTTAATATAATCTACAGGCCTGGAGTGTCAGAACTACATGCAATTCAAGATACAGAAATTTTTAATAGTAAATTTAACTTGCCATTAATATAGTGAAGGGTCAGAAATACTTGAAGTAACTAAACCAGCTTAAAAAAATATTTGTCTGGATGCTGCAAATGTTGTTCTGTTGGTATAGTCAAGAATTTGACATATTCTTGGTTGAAGAGGTAGTTAAAGACTGGTGTCTAATGCTGCTGGGAGAGATGGAATTCTTTATTTACATATATGAAGTCCAAATGGAACAACATTTTATTGAACTAAATCTGAACCAACCATCCTTAGCAGAATGAAAATTGTCAGGCAGCATTTTAACACTATAGTCTGCTCAATGTTCTGTGGTTCTGTGCTTTTTCACATAGGACAAGCGGTAATAAAAACTAAATGGTTTTTAAGGATGACATTTTAAAACAATTGTTGTAAACACACTTTTATAATGATAATATTGTATGAAAGTAATCTTTTTTTTTTTTTTTAATTTACATCCAAGTTAGTTAGCATATAGTGCAACAATGATCTCAGGAGTAGATTCCTTAATGCCCCTTACCCATTTACCCCACCCCGCCTCCCACAACCCCTCCAGTAACCCTCAGTTTGTTCTCCATATTTAAGAGTCTCTTATGTTTTGTCCCCCTCCCTGTTTTTATATTATTTTTGCTTCCTTTCCCTTATGTTCATCTGTTCTGTGTCTTAAAGTCCTCATATGAGTGAAGTCATATGATATTTGTCTTACTCTGACTAATTTCATGTAGCATCATACCCTGCAGTTCCATCCACGTAGTTGCAAATGGCAAGATTTCATTCTTTTTGACTGCCGAGTAATCTTAATGTAATTCTTAATAGTTAAGAAAGTTTTATTATGACCATTTTATAATAATAGGTTTGATTTGAAAGTTTACCCATTTAAAAAATTTAATAGATCTAATGATATTTATAATTCATTTATAAATGTTGTTCCAGTGATATTAGGCAGCAATGACTGAATGATGTCAATGTTAAATGCAAAAGTGAAATAATAAATGATATATTAAACTTCACATTAGCCTAATATAAATAAGTATAAGAAAGTGAAACCTTTTGGACTGCTTAGTAGGGGAAGTTATTTCTGAATTATTATAACAAAGGGTGGCATGACCTAAATATGTTAGGGGATGAAGTTAGATATCGTGGTGGTCATAAACACGTATCCTAATCTTGATATATGCACAGAATAACAGGGAAAGGGTAACATGAGACTAGAGCTTGGTCAAAAATCAAAGATGAAAGATGAAAGCTACATGGGTAGCTTGGTTAAGTGTCAGACTCTTGGTTTTGGCTCAGGTCATGATCTCATTGTTCATAGTTCAAAGCCCCACATTGGCTCTGCACTGGCAGTACAGAGCCTGCCCAGAGTCTCTCTCTCTCCTTGTCGTTCTGTCCCCCCACCCCTCCCAGGAGTGAGTTCTCTCTCACTCTCTCAAAATAAATGAACTTAAAAAAAAATAGAAGATGAAAATATCATGTGTAGTGGACTGAAATATGTGGAGTATAAAAATCAGTGTAAGAGAGTGAGGGCTTTGAAAAGAAAAAGGCAAAGCCCTACAACCCAAAACAATGAAAGGACATGTCATCAGTAGTTCAAGTGTGGTTACATGACAGTGTTCAAAAAGCCTCTATTTACTATTTGCTCAAAATTTCGTTTTGTAGACTTATAATCAGAACAAGAAACTAGAATGTTCTAACATGATAAAACTGATAAATCAACTATCCTCCATAGAGACATATACCTTTACAGTGGCTTGTGTTTGGTTGATAGAGTTCCACTCCCTTGCTCAGTAAAAACTGTGAAATCTTATTTCTTTTGAACGTGTTTTTGCACTTCTGAGTTCTATGATTGTGCACTGCATTTCTTCAATTGATCAATTTAAAAACAATTGATTTAGTGAAATTCTAGTGCTGAGGCAGCACCCTGTTAGTCTTTTTTCATTTACTGATTCCTTTTATCGATTCTGAATATCTCTGAAAAATGTATTGTTTACTTTTTAAAAATTATTTGATTAAAGTTTATTTACTTTTGGTAGAGACAGAGTGCAAGTTTGGGGGGCGGGGCTGTTGCAGGGAGAGAGAGGGAGACAGAATCTGAAGCAGGTTCCAGGTGCCAAGCTGTCAGCACAGAGCCCGACATGGGGCTCAAACCCAACAAACCGTGAGATCGTGACTTGAGCTGAAGTTGGATGCTCAACCGACTAAGCCACCCAGGTGTCCCTGTATTGTTTACTTCCAAAACTTCTTAGGCTTTATAAACTGTGATCATCCTATACATATTCATAAATGAGTTTTTACTCTAAATAATATTTTTGAATGAATCCATATCAATGCATATGTATATAACCTAATCTTTTACTGTTATATTGTATTCACTTTTTTTTTTTCCTCTGGCTTTTTAAGTAGGTCAATTATAAACAGCAAATTTAAGGAGTTACCTTCTTTATTATTCGTTTGTACTCTGCCTTTTAACTGTGACATTTAGTGAACTTATATTTACTTAACCAACATAGTAAGATTTGTTTTTACATATAAGTTTTTGCTGCTTTTCTGTTTCTCTGTCAAGATTCTTGACACACAGAAATTGTGAAATAGTAAATGTGTTGCTCTCAACCATTGAGTTTTGGGATTGTTTTGTTACAAAGCAATAGATAAGTAATATAAACTATGAAAATAGTAAGAGAAAACAATCCCTTAATTATCATTCTACTTGAAAGGTGACTTTGACCAGGTATTTCCCACTTTGCTTCATTAGTCCATTATTCACTGTTAAATCAGATTGACATTTCATTTTATTATCTAAAGATAATGCATATTGTACTCTTTTGTACAAAGAATCCCTGCTTCATGAAGCTTCTGTTACTGAACAAGCTTCTTTGGGAAGAATTTGGGCAGTATTTTTTATTTGTTTATTTTTTAATGTTTTTATTTATTTTTGAGAGAGAGAGAGAGAGACAGAGAGAGAGAGAGAGAGAGAGACAGAGTGTGAGCAGGAGAGAGGCAGAGAGGGAGACACAGAATCTGAAGCAGGCTCCAAGCTCTAAGCTGTCAGCAGAGAACCTGACGTAGGGCTCAAACTCATGAACTGTGAGATCATGACCTGAGTCGAAGTCGGATGCTCAACCCACGGAGCCACCCAGGCATCCCTGGGCAGTACTTTTAATGTCAGCTTATATGATTGGCTTGGGATGTGATAAATTCTGTGATGTGGAAAGATCCATCATTGGCACTTTTCTTATATACGTGAAACCTTTGGCTTATCCTTCCTGAGTTCTTCCCCACTCTTCTCCTCCCACATCTGTGCCCTACGAGGAAGGTTATGTGGACTTCATGAGTTGATTCCCTGCTCTCTAGATTCCTGTTGGGTTCAGCTAACTTGGAGTACTGGGTACGATAGGAGACCAGAGGGTGGATAGAAAGTGAGGTCAGGACATTTATTCCTCAGTTATCCTGTGCCCCTCTGTCAGCTTGGCTCTTTCACTAGCTCAGTGGTAACTGGTCCTGTCAAGGTAGACTGCTCCATAGGAATTTCTCTATATATAACCATGGTAATCCTTTCCTTTCTAGTATCTCTAGCTGTGGTGTAGTGCACTATCCATTCAGTTACTTCACATAGACATTTATAAAATATTTCTTTGTAATTAAACTTTTCTCAAATGGTCCTATTTTGATACATCCCATTAAAATCCAGAATTTAACTTGAAGGAAAGCCACTTTGATGGCAAGAAATTGCTGATGAGAAAAAGAAGGTCAAAAAACTGCTTGCTATATGTTAGATCCAGAAACAACCTGGTTGGTATTATGTGACAGGAAGTGATCAAAAGATCAAAGTAATAGAAAGAGGAAACCACCAGATTTTATATTCTACTGAGAATAGTGTTTACTCTATTTACCATTTTCCAACTTTGAAGAAAGAGGACGGACTTGCTCACAGATACATATTTAAATGCATACTTTCTTACATTCTACCTCTTTTCAAGGTTGTTTCCAAAGGTATACACACATACTTCATTTTATTGTGCTTCACTTTGTTACTCTTTGCAGATACTGCATTTTTTTTTCCAAATTGAAGGTTTATGGCAACCCTGCATTGAACAGATCTATTGATTCCATCTTTCCAATAACATCTGCTCACCTTGTGTTTCTGTGTCACATTTTGGTAATTCTCAAAATATTTCAAACTTGCTCATTATTATTATATTTGTTATGGTGATCTATGATCAGTCACTATGACTCACTGAAAGTTTCGATGATGGTTAGTATTTTTTAGCAACAAAGTATGTTTTGATGAAGGTGTGCACCTTAATTTTCAGACAATGCTATTGCACACTTGACAGACGACAGCATGGTGTAAACATAATTTTATATGCACTCGGAAACCAAAGAGATGATTTGCCTTTATTGCTGTGTTCGTTTTATTGCAGTGGTCTGGAAATGAACTAGCAATGTCTCAGAGGTATGCCTGAATTAACCCATGCACTGTTTTGCACTCCCACCATTCCTTATGTGTATTGTTTATATCTTCTCAGAAACAGATACTGAGCCAAAAATTTCAGCCAATAGTTTTTTTTCATATTTCACAATATAATGTGGCACCTCCTGACACAGATCACCTGTGCATAATAAACCTTCTTTTTCCTATTTCGTTAATGCCTATTCTGTTTTTTTTTTTTTGTTTTTTTGTTTTTTGTTTTTTGTTTTTTTTTTTTTAATTTCAGCTTATTCATTACGTGCTGGTTAGGTCAGGCTACCCTGATCTCTCTATGTGAAATCTACTCTTATGTCCTTTTATAAAATCATATTCCCCTCTTGATAGAATTTACCAGACTTACTATTTTGTGTTTATTTTAAAAATAGTTGATAATGATTTCATTACATGATCAAACTGATTACATGATCAAAAATTTCAGGATTTTCCCTCTTCAATTTTGTATCTCCATCATTTGACATAGTAAGTGATATTGATAAGAGTCTTATAAAAAAGGGAAACAAAGTTATTTATAATGTCTGAAGCCATTATAAAATACACATTTATGAAAATCTTGCATTTTAAGTTATTACAAATACCGATTAATAATTAATAATGAATACCATTTATCTGTATATAGAATACTTAACTAAATACCATTCTTATATTACCTTATTTAGAGAAAGTTATAATTTATTTTCACTTTAACTACAGGAATGTATGGTCTAATATAAGTAGAAATTATAAGGGACTATGATGTAATAAGACATTATTTATGACTTCAAATATCACATGGTCTTGTGGGGACACAATGTAATATGTATTTATATATGAATGAAAAATGATATAACAATTATATATATTAGTTGAGTAAGGGATTTATACAAAAGTCACATAAGGCATTATCTAAATGCTAATGAATAGAAAGATAAGTAAATATTAAGGAAATGGCACTAAGGACTGTGGTAATATGGGAAGAAATGGAAAGAACTGGAGCTTTTTGTAGGGTTTGGAGTGTTGCTAGAATGGAATAGTTTGACAACAATGTGGATAGTGTACAACTGATAAATGAACACAATATTATTTCAAGTATGACACCACCATTTTCAAAACAAAAAGTAATGAAATATACAATAACTGAAAGTGAATGTTCATTTTATTTATTTCCCAAGAGATCAGCTCAATTAATATGTGAAAGTTATCACATCTGGACATTTCATTGAAGGTAGCAAATGTTGACTCTTCCTTTGAATAATGCAGTTGCTTGACAACTACTGAACAGATCTTATTTAGAGATACAGCTACGTGCCAGATGTGTTCCCTTCTTTTTCCCTCCACCACCACCACCACCCCAGCAATCCTGCAAATATCAGGCCATCCTGAAAGCTGTGGACAAGCAATCTTTTAGTATAAAACTCAAAATAGAATTGCATTATAAAACTCACATGTTTTTAAACAAATGTTTGTGTGAAAGGTCAGTATTAGAAGTACCATAGGACAGTGAAGAATTTGCATGGCAAAGACAGAATTCTCAGGTTCAAATATTGGATTTGCCATTTACTGTGTGACCTTGGGCTATTTAATTAGTTTTTATCTATAATAAATTATATACATAAATATAATTTATATATAATAATTTATATAATAGGAATATTATAATAAATATAATTTCTATATAATAGATATAGATATAAACTCATTTAATTATATTTTTATCTATAAAATGGGGGTGAAAATAAGATTATTATCATAGAATTGTGAAGATTAAATGCGTCATTTCACATAAAGGGGTTAGTGTAGTGCTTAGCTTATAGTGAACACTCAGGTAGCTAATAATTACATTGAAGAAATATTTTCCAAAGAAACCTGGCCATTGGAATGGCTTATTTCTCCTTCTTCCCATGTACCTTTCCAAATCTCCAATGACCAGATTTGTAGTGCTGTCTGATAGGAAACCAGGGATCCAAAGGACAAAGAGGGAAAGCCTGAATCACAAAAGGAGATAGATTAGGGAGAAGAGGGATGTGAGGAAGGTGGTCCAGAATGGGAGAGGTTGCTCTGAAGACCTTGGAGATGAAGACTTTTGATACCCCATTGTCAGTAATGGAGCCCAGGCACTAGTAAGGAAAACTAGCAGAGGGGAAAAGAGTGGGATGGGTCATAGAGTTGGCTCCCAGTCTTTACCAGATGAGGATATAGGGTAGGATTGAAATTTATAATTTGATTTGAAAGAAAAGAAAGTCTTAGAGACATTATGCATGTGGTGACTAGCTGGAAGTCTCTATACCATTAAGGATATAAATTGTATTTGTCTTTTCCTTTCATGATAGTAGTACTGTGAGTACACATAGAAAAGGACAAAAAGAATATTATTGGATATGTTTTTTTAAATTGTATACATTGGTAGAAATATGTGTAATTTTCTATTTCTCTCATACATGCTGCATGTATGAAGAACTAAAGTGTACACAGTATTTCCTCATTTTCTAAAGGAAAAGTCTATTCCTCAATTATAACTACCTATAGTTTGCACAATCAGCTGTTGATTTTCAATCTTTTTGTTTCCACATTTCTTTTGTTCTAGTTACAGATTAAAGTGTTGTCATTTTCAAAATCTCAGAATTTGTACCAACATACTAAAAATATGCTCCAATATTTATTTTCTCCATTTACTCACTATTATTTAATCACATTGTCGTAATTTAGTCCTCCCTTCAAATCTATACAATTAAAGACAGATACAAAGTTGCAGCTGTAGCTTCATGTTTGGGGGTGATCTTAAGAGTTTTCAGAAATTTGCAATTACGCTGTGCTATCCACCTGCGAATTCAGCTCCATAGGAGAGGCTTTGGAGATGGTTGCTAGTGTCAAAAATGTAGTGAACTTAGATTCAGCAAACTCTTAATTTTAGTGTTCTAAAACTTTTCTTTTTGAAAGTTTGTTTTGGTTTGTTTTGGAATTATTTTTTGCCTATTAAAAAAAATAAAATTGGAAGGTTTTAGAAAAGAAACTTGTCTTCGAGTCAAATAGAAGCAAAGGAATTAGAGAAGTTTGAGTGAAGTGATAGGGTTTAACACTGGTTTTGTTGTTGTTTATTATATGTAAATCTGATGGTAAAAATTTTAGGAAGCAAAAATGTTTATCTTTCTTATTTATAACAAATAAAACACAATCAGGATAGTTTACATGTTTATAACTCTTCAGTCAGATTCTGGCTTACTAAAGTGAACTATTCTCTTTAATTGTAGGTATGAAACTTATGAAATCATTTATCTTTGGTAGTAATTGTGGAAGGAATGGATATGAAGTGTATGTAGTAATCTTTTTTTCTCTGAAGCTTTGCTAAAACTCTCCTAATTATTCAAATGTATTATCTTAGTTATGATTTAATTGCATAAAGATTGTGATAAATTGTTGCTAGACTATCTTTCATCCTAATGATTGGCTCTTATATAAAGGCCATATTTTAATAGGAACAGTTATTGTGGAAAACATAATTATCATTGTTAAAACATTGAAGGCACTCGATTATTTTCTCAATTGTTGTCTTTCTAAAAGAAGATGAGAATTACAACAGAAAATTATTTCTAAATTTATCTTTAAAATGAATTCAAATTAGTTTTCAAGTGTTTAAGATATTATTCATTATTTTCTTATTCATTTAGTATACATTGTATTATTCATGTGGTTTTGATACTCCTGTGCAAGGAAAATATTCTAAAAACATTGCATGACACTTCATTCAATTCTGATGAAAGTTAAATTATGACTAAATAAAATGTATTTAATTGACAAGTGAATAAATGTTACATGAACTATTTAATCACAACTATTAATATGGAAAAAATTTGGAACAAGTTTAAATAACTAAACAGTTGTTCATATTATTTTTCATTCAACACATTTATTCACACATAACCATAATTGGAAGAGCTGTTCAGATGCCTGCTTTTGGCAATTTAGCTTTTAGCTTTTAAAGATGTCTCTCAACACATTGCACTAATTCCCTAGAGTTAGATATTAAGTAAATCTCAGACCCTGTAAAAGAAGTATGCCCTTTATTTAATTTGCTTAGAAAAAGAAATTCATTGAAATTAAGTGTTATAGCAATCATTTTTAAAGTTAAAATGTACATGCCAATTAAACCACTTCTGTTGTATTTTAATACTACCTCTTATGACAATAATATGCTTTCAATATTCTAGTTTTAATAGTGTGGAAAATTTTTAAATTACCCTCAATAAAATCTTGAACATTACTGCAGGGACTGTTTAAGGGGAACTTCAAGTTTAATACTTAGCAGAGAAAATAAATAAAACTATGAAAGAATTGAAACCTTGAAAACCTCAAAAATTAATTTAGATTTCAGAAAGAATTGATTATGAGAAATTGACATTGCAGGATTCTGAAAAAGATATATATATATTACTTCAGGATCCAAATACCTCTAAAGTGTTGTGAACTTATACTATACAGTTAAAACTTCTAACCTTTTCAACCCATGCATTCTCATATTGTTCATTTGTTAAACTGTGGTATAAAACACATAGCATAAAAGTTAGCATCTTAACCGCTTCTAACTGTGCAGTTCAGCAGTGTTAAGTGTATTCACATAGTTGTGTAATGAACTTCCAAATTTTTTTTCATTTTGTGAAACTGAAACCATATCCATTAAAAAATTCCTCATTTGACCTTTCACTAGGTCCTAGCAACCACCATTCTCTTCTCTATTTCTATGAATTTGACTACTCTGGACACCTCATGTAAGTGGGATCATACAATATTTGCATGGTTTTGGTTGTCTGCTTTTGTGTTATGTGACTGGCTTCATTCACTTACCATAATGTTTTCAAGTTTCACTTATAAAAATCTCCTTCCATTTTAAGGCTGAATGATATTCCATTATATGCACATATCATATTTTTTTAAGTTTTCATTTAAATTCTAGTTAGTTAACATACAGTGTAATATTAGTTTCAGATGTACAATATAGTGATTCAACACTTCCGAGAAATACCAGGGGCTCATCACAAGTGCACTCTTTAATCTCCATCACATATTTCGCCCACCTTCCGACCACCTCCCCCCTCACAAGCATCACTTTGTTCTCTATACTTAAGTGTCTTTTTCTTGGTTTGTCCCTTTCCCTCTTTTACTCTCTTTCTCTTTTTCTGGCCCCCTTTGCTCATTTGTTTTGTTTCTTAAATTCTACATATGAGTGAAACATATGGTATTTTTCTCTCTCTGACTGAAATATTTCCTTTAACATAATACTCTCTAGCTCCATCCATGTTTTTGCAAACAGAAGGATTTCATTTTTTATGACTAATATTCTATTGTATGTGTGTGTGTGTATATATATATATATATATATATGCATGTGTGTATGTGTATGCATGTGTATATACATATATATGTATACATACAACCATATCTTGTTTTGTTTTGATTTTGTTCCTCTAAATACTCTTTTTTTCAAGTTTTTATTTAAATTCCAGTTATTTAACAAACAATGTAATATCAGTTTCAGGTTTAGAATTTAGTGATTCAGTACTTACATACAACACCTGGTATTCATCATAAGTGCCTTCCTTAATCTCCATCACCTGTTTAACACATCCCCCCCCCCCCCAAAGTTCTGTTCTGGTAACCCTCAGTTTGTTCTCTATAGTTAAGAGTCCATTTCTTGGTTTGCCTTTCTTTTTTTCTCCCTATGTTCATTTGTTTTGGTTCTTAAATTCCACATGAGTGAAATCATATTGTATTTGTCTTTCTCTGACTTATTTTGCTTAGCATACTACTCTGTAGTTCCATCTGTGTCATTATAAATGGCAAAATTTCATTCTTTTTTATCTTTATGGCTGAGTAATATATATACGTGTGTGTGTGTGTGTGTGTGTGTGTGTATATATATATATATACACATCTTATTTATCCATTCATCAGTCAATGGACATTTAAACTCTTTCCATAATTTGGATATTGTCGGTATATATATATATATATATATATATATATATATATATATGTGTGTGTGTGTATATGTATATATATGTCAGTATATATATGTGTGTGTGTGTGTGTGTATACACATCTTATTTATCCATTAATCAGTTAATGGACATTTAAACTCTTTCCATATTTGGATATTGTCAGTAATGTTGCTGTAAACATTGGGATGGATGTATCCCTTTAAATTAATATTTTTGTATCCTTTGGGTAAATATCTAGTAGTACAGTTGTTGGACCATAGGGTAGTTCTATTTTTAACTTTTTGAGTAACCTCCATACTGTTTTTCAGAGTGACTGCACCAGTTTGCACTCTCACCAACAGTATAAGAAGATCCCTCTTTCTCCACATCCTTGCCATATTTTGTTTATTCGTTCATCCATCAATGGACACTTGAGTTGCTTCTACCTCTTGACGATCATGAATAGTGCTTCTATTAACATGGGACTGCAAATATGTCTTTAATATCCTGCTTTCAATTCTTTTGGATAATATACCCGGAAGTAGAATGACTAGGTAAACTGTTTTCATTTCTAAATTGTGAGATTGATCATTGTAACTTCTATTGTAGATATGATGAATTCACTTGAGTACTGTATGTAATTCACACAAAAGAGACTATAGAACCACAGTCAGTTATAATTATTCATTACATTAAAGTTTTGGGGAATATAAGCTAGGAAATATTATTTTTATTCATTTTTAAATTTGTTTCATTCATCATTAATTATTTGTTGAAGTGCTATTGTATTCCTATGTAATTCCTACATTTATGGATTTAGAATAACTAACCATAACGCACCTGAACTATGGTGGGTTGATGGGAGGAAAGTCTAATGACATAAAACAGAAAGAAAATTGTGATACCCAATATAGATATAGAGGCTGTTTTCTTCTGGGATTCTGATCAAAAGGTTATTTATTTATTTAATCTTTTAATATTTATTTATTTTGAGGGGTGGGGAGTGAGAGAGAGAGAGAGAGAGAGCACGAGCAGGGGAGAGGCAGAGAGAGGAGAGAAGGAAAACCCCAAGCAGGCTCTGTGCTGTCAGAGCAGAGCCAGACATGTGGCTCAAACTCACAAACTGTGAGATCATGACCTGAGCTGAAATCAAGAGTCAGACACTTAACCAACTGAGCCACCCAAGTGCCCCTAAAAAGTAATTTAAAATGAGATAATATTATTCTATTCAATCATTAAAATACCATGGAGAAAGATAACATAGCAACAAGTATATATCAGATAAAGAATGTTCATATTAAAGTCAAAATTCATTGCCAGTTTAAGAAATCAAGTTGTTAACCAGAAATTTGGGGAAGATTTTCCTGGATAATTAAAGTGATAAAGATTCTACTTGAATTTTCAACTCAAAGACAAAGACACTTTGTAGTTAATAATTAGAAACTATTACCATGTGATAAAAACAAAAATAAACACAAAAAATAAAATCCAGCTTTGACAAAGAAAAGTATTTGAACCTAGAAGCAAATAAATACAGAGTAGAGTAAAATTATTGTATATCTAGATCCTAGAAAAATATTTGTTCAATTTTGACTTATGAGCCTGGTGCTTTCCTTATACTTATGACACAATGCCTCATTTATATTTTCTTTCCTATGGAAATAAATAGAATTAGCAAGTTGTGATCTTTATTATTAACTACAGTAAGATTTGCTGTATCCTTTTTTTTTTCAAATAACACTTTGTAGATACTACAAAAATTAAACATGTAATATTTGTGTAATTGTTTTGGGAAAGATAGTTCTGTATAGAATTACTCTTCTTTGCTGGTTAATCTATCTTTTGAAGGTAGCCTATCCAGTCAAACTGCCTCAAAGTGACATAGTTATGAGTATATATTACCAAAGACATCTTTTCCGCCTCAAGAGAGGCAGCAGATGAGAGAGAACAGTTCTCTTCAAAGCAATCACTTATACCTAGGGAGCATAGCTGTAGGTTCAGGGGAAAGCCTTTTGTTTCAATCCATCAATCAACAGAGCATCATTCCTGAACTATTCTCTAAAAACTAGAATCTCCCTAGAATGGCGTGGAAAAACTGTACAATATTTGAATGTTTACTAAGGCTGCCTTCTGTAAGGTATAATGGAGGATAGCAGAGGAAAAACAACAACAAACTTTGATCCACATTTTTTGGTGTATAGAAATTTCTGTGTCATTATTTAAATTAAGGAATCACAGTCAATTTAAGGAGAAGAAAAGGATCATGTCTGATTTGGGATATATTCTAAGATAATGTCATTGAAGGCAGGCAAAGTTATTTATCTATTCATTTATTAAAGTATATATATTATGCGTTTCGCTTAAAACTGTGATACTTTTAATAAATCATTTTTTTCGTAGTCACCTAAATATTTTGCTATAAGAACTTCCTTCAGGTAGTTTCCTATAGTTTCCTGAGTAAGTGAATCTCACTGGATTATTAATATTAAGAGTGTCACGGATCAGTAGATTTCTTATATAATGCTGCTGTCAGTTGGTTAATCTCTTTGGAAACCTACTTGGCATTATTATCTCTTAAAATTGAACATTCCCAAATTCTATGATTCAACCAGGCATATACCAAAGATTTCTGCACCACAAGAAAATTATAAAAATATTCATAATAGCAATGTTTGTAATAGCAAGAGCATAAAACAATGACTACCAACAGAGAAACAAATAAAGAAATTTTGGGGTATTATGAAATATATTGCACCAGTTGAAAAGAACGAACTACAGTTACAATGTAATAATGTGGTACCAAGTGATAGCAAGTTGTCAGATGACCACAGCATGATGTTCTTTATAATGCTTAAAACTACTAAAACTCATAAAATTTTTACCAAACCTAAAAATAATTAAGGATCTCATATGCAGTGATGGCAAGACTCAGTAAAGAGCACCCTAGACAGAATGCCATCTTTCTGTTATTCTTACTTAGCAAAATTACACACCTTATATAAGTACTATGCTAATTATTTGAGATATAATGATAAACAATTTTCAGCCATGACCCTCAAAGAATTTGCAGTTTATTGCAAAGATAGACATGCATCTATGTATTCATATAGCAGTATGACTTTGAAAGTATGAGTGCAGTATTTCTTTAAGATTATTGAAGCTTGTTGTTATGTAATGATTATTTTTCAGAAATATGGTCTACCATCTATGTTCTTTAGTAAAGGTTTTGTTAAAGCCATATAGAATGCCGTATCACACACTTTTATGATGGGTTTAATATTGTGGTTTGGGAAAGGATAATTTATGACAAAAATGTTAAAAGAAAATTAAAGCCCCAGACATGTTGTTTTTTAAAATATGATTTAGTAAACATACTATTATTAAAATTATATTATTCAGAGTTGGGAAAGGCAGTCTCATGCACAGAATCGTTAGATATCTACCACACATACATTCTACTGCATAAGAATAAAACTTGGGCCTGGATCACTTTTCTTACCAAGAGATAACTCGCATAGCCTGTATGCTTATCACTTTGTATGGAAGTGTCTCTCTCCGTTTGTGCTCAATTACTACTCTTGTTCTGTTAAGTGTGAGCATCCTGGCACCTGGCCAACCCCACAGGTCACAAGATGGCGGTGGGTGCTTAGGACAATTGCCCTGTGTCTTTGCTGGGGTTACCCGCTGACCATGGAGGATGATGCTCACTACTAGAGCAGATTCTGCTCTTTCTTGTCTATGTAGGTAAAGCGTTGTTCCATTCTGTGCTCGGCTGCATCGGTTTTCTTGGTGACTTTAATATGAAGATGCGATGGACAAAAGTGCGTGGACTTCTCCTCTAGAATTGATAATACGTGCATGGTACTCTGTTCAACATTCAGTAATTTGAACCTGTCAACTAATAGTATGCTTTATCATTCTTTGGATGGCTGCCAGAAACCAACTTAAAAAAAAGAAAGAAGAAAGAATCAGTTACTATAATTGGAGATTTCAACATGGCTCGTATCTTAGATTTGGGGCACAGAAATGTTTCACTTGCTTTTCTCTTCTATCTTTATTTATGGCTTAGTTCTGCTCACTTCTGCTCTGTTTCATTCTTATTAGACTTTGTACCTATGATTTCCCCTCTTCTTATTACCCGGAGCTCCACCCCTTAAAATTGATGAATACAGAGAAAGAATAGGCATTTTTCCCCCTTTACCACCAGTAGAGATATCAGGGGAAAGTCTGACTAGCCCTGGTAAAAGCATATACCCATATACGATTCAATCAGTGTAATAGAGAACTGGATTTTCCTTAGAGCCTAAGTCTGAATCACATGCTCACATTTAGTACTAGCGGGATCATTTACAGATGAACCAGACATATAGAAGGATAAAATTGTGTAAACATGATTCTTAACATAAAACATACTAGACCTAGAAAAAGCGTATACTTTAAAAGCAATGCTCACTTTACCACTTACTGACTACAGAACATTGAGCCTTCAGTTCATAGAATAGCACAGTTAAGGCTCAGCTCTCTCACTTACCTAAACACAGGAAAAATATTAAATCCATGAACATGTCACTTTCCTGCTGAAAATGAAAATTGGATGATATGGGAGAACTTCATGGAGGAAGTGATATTTGAGATTTACTTTAAAAGGCTAAAAGGAAAAGTGGAAGGACAATATTATTCTAGCTCTCCTTTTATTTTTCATTTCTAAAAGGACTACTTCATTTGCACTTTGAAAACATACCATTATTTGCCTTTGTCTTTATTTTTCACTTGTAGTTTGAATTATAATTATTTATTTAATGTTATATTTACTAATCATTTTAAGGAAAGAATATAAAAGTGAAATTAAATAAGCCTGAGCATAAAGAAGAGATGAAAATAAAAATAGAGTAGGGACACCTGGGTGGCTCAGTCAGCTGAGCATCAGATTCTTGATTTCGGCTCAGGTTACGATCTCATGGTTGTAGGATCAAGCCCTTGTTCCAGCTCCATGCTGACAGCATGGAGCCTGCTTGGGATTCTCTCTCTCTCCCATTCTCACTGTCCCCCCCCCCGCCCCACATGTGCTTGCACACACACTATCCCTCCTTCTCTCTCTCAAAATAAATAAATAAATAAAACGTAAAAAAAAAAAAAAAAATAGAGTAAATGGGGCACCTGGGTGGCTCAGCGGGTTAAGCAACCAGCTCTTGGTTTCAGCTCCGGTTGTGATCTCATGGTTTGTGGGTTTGTGGCCCTAGTTGTGCTCTGGGCTCACAGCACAGAGCCTGCTTGAGTTTCTCTCTATCCCTCTCTCTTTCTCTGTCCCTACCCCACTCAGTCATTCTCTCTCTCAAAATAAATTTAAAAAATAGACTAGATGTTGTAACAAAAAGATAGACTTCATTTTTATCTTAATAATATGCCAGTTTTAAAATAATATGAATATTATTGTCCAAGGAAAAAATTAAAAGGACCAAATAAACATAGGAAATATAAAACATCTTTCTTTATTTTGTAGAACCATTTATCAAGCTTTATTGAGAAGTAAACAAAGAAAAATATGTCTCTCTTGATATGTTCAGATATTAAGTAATTAGGAAAATGTTAATTTACCAGAATATGATTTGTTGAATGTAATTTACTTTATTAGCAAAAAATAAAGGCAGTGTAACTACTTTATGGTGGAAATCTAAAGATGTTTTGTGTTTTATTGACAGTAATATTAGATGATAAAACCCACTTCTTATCAAACAAACTTTCTATAAAAAGAAAGTTTTAAAATTTTGATTAAATAGTTGTCTAGAGGCTCACTCACATACACCAAAAAAAAAAGAAAAATATTAAGACAGTTATAATCAATACTGTACATTTTATTTGTGAGTGACAGAAGTTTCCTGAATAACATTAACTGGCAAGCATGACTTGTTTTAATACACTTTCTCCACTTGGCTACACCTAATCATTAGATACCTTGAGGATACAAAGACAATTGGAGAAAGTGGATTAGTTGAAACTGGGGCAGAACTGATGAACTGACTTGAGGAAGTCATCATTGTAAGAGAAAAGTAGTGGGGCACTATGTTTTGGTTCTCTGCACTCATAAGAAAGTACTTTGGAAGATAATTGATTCTATTATCTCATATAGGACATAAGGATGTATTTAGAGTACATTTTATTTCTTATTTATTTATTTAATATAGAGAGGACAAGCACATTTTTTTTCTTTTAGATAGAGAGACAGAAGAAGAAAGAAGAAATTTTTAATGTAATTTATTGTCAAATTAGTTTCCATACAACACCCAGTGCTCATCCCAACAAGTGCCCTCCTCAATGCCCATCACTCACTTTCCCCACTCCCCCAACTCCCATCTTAAAAAGGCTCCACGCTCAGCACAGAGTGGGGTCCCATGACCCTGAGATCATGACCTGAGCCAAAATCAAGAGCCAGACGCTCAAACTACTGAGCCACCCAGGCACCCCTAGAGTATGTTTTAGTGTCTTTTTCAGGCTCAAGTTATCTGCAAGGAATTGTTTGGGTTTTTTTTTGTCACCAAGTGAAAATGTGTTTGACCTCATTTCAAAATATCTTGCTCTACTTTTGGGCACTTTCAATATTACCAATCATATGCTTCTAAAGAAATAAAGAATATTTTATTTCTTTGAATATTTTAAATTATTATATATTTTCTAAAATCTTTACTTATACACCACTGGGAATAATCAATGTCAGATGAGGCAATGAGGGCGTCTAGGTGGCTCAGTTGTTTAAGTGTCCAACTCTTGATTTCAGCCTAGGTAGTGATGTCACAGTCGTGAAACTGAATCCTATGCCCTGCTGCATGTTGGGCATGGAGCCTGCTAAGATTCTTTCTCTCCTTCTCCCTCTCTCCCTCTTTCCCTCCCCAAATCACGTGCACACACACTGGCTCCCAATCTCTCTAAAAAGAAACAAATTCAATAAAACAATAATAAATCTTGGACTATTTCTAAATTATGTATAATTTTGTAAATCTTGGAGATCTTTGAGATAAACAAAAGGTTTTTAGTAATGATTATCTGTAATAAATTGATACAATGTAGATAAACTGATAAATATTTCAGTTGCAAAAACTGGTGATTCATGGTACTGTAATTTAACCATGTATGTAAAATTATTTTTATTAAAATCTAAAGAAACTTTAGATAGTTTATCCATCTTTGTGCTTGATCTAATCAGTCCCTTCTTTAATATTAACGAGTAAACATGCTCATTCTAAAAATCATCCCCCCACCAAAATAAAAGCACAGGTTTCTTAAAAAAAAATTTAAATGTTTATTTTTGAGAGAGAGAGAGACACAAAGTGTGATTGGGCAAGAGGTAGAGAGAGAGGGAGACACAGATTCCAAAGCAGGCTCCAGGCTCTGAGTTGTCAGCACAGAGCCTCACGTGGGGCTTGAACTCACGAACTATGAGTTCATGACCTGAGCAGAAGTAGGATGCTTAACTGACTGAGCCACCTAGTTGTCCCTAAAAACACAATTTTTAAAGGAAACTGGTGAACTGCACTTCACATACAGATTGTCTCTCAACAAAATTTTTTGATTATGTGTGAATAGGTTATATGTTTATGCATAATGCATCATGGGGATAGGAAAGTCACAACCTTTTAAATCTTCCTATATCTTCATTGGACTGCATGATAAAAACATTTGTCTCTGTTAAGATAAATTCTGTCCTTATTAAAATGTTCACTTACTAATTTTTCTACACCTTGTGTTCATATTGAATAAACTCACTTTTTCTTTCATAGATCATCTTTCAAATTTCCACCAAAGATATCATATTTATTTCTCTAATGTTTCTATTTCAAATCTCCTAGTTTTCAAACCAACCTATATTTGACATTTGAGCTTTGTTACACTCCAAAAATTAATGACGTATACTCTGTAGTATGTGTCCTGGTAAAATTACTCATATTTTATATGGCCACACCATGGTAATGGTCCTTCTTCTTACATTAACAAAATTAATCAGTTTGGAGGTTAGTGAAATATATGAAACCTCTTAATCCGAAGACTAACCATAAATATATATTTTTAGATTACTTAAGCACTAAATTCATGTTTGATTAATTTTAATTTAATATGCACTAAAAAGTTTACAGATTTACTTCATTTTAAAAAGACTATGACTAAAACTTAGTAACAACACATTAAATTTTCTTTATTCATTTCTCCTTGTTACATTTATTTAACCCATTGCTTTTCCCTGTCTATATATTTAGGAATCTTAATTCTGTTGTCATATAACAGACTTGGTCTTTGAGCTTCATGTTATGAAATGATAAGATTCTTCATTTTGTTTAAATAACTATGCTGACATGTAATGATAGCTAATTATTATCCACAAAAGCATTATGTTCTATCACATAAATTAGAAAACTACTCTCATTACTTACTAGATGTATGACCTTGGACACATTGCTTTAACTGCCTATGTGTGCGTTTCCTCATTTCAAAGTTGGAATAATAGTCCATATTCAGGAACAAATTTTGGAACCTGTAAGAGTTCAATAAACATTACTTTGAGTAGAATTGTTAAACCAGAAACTAACTCACCAATTCTTCTAGATCCCATTCCATTTTTCTAAATCTTACCCACAAGTATAATTTAATGTTTTATTCAAGTCTTAATACATTATTTTAAATGTATTTTCCTCATCTACTGATTTAGAAATCTAAATCACCATGGATTAAGAACACTTATTCTCATTCAGGTACATGAAAACTGCCCTTGTAATTATACATTCTAGAATTTTATCTAAGATTAGTGGCTTGACTTACAAAATAAATTAGTAAAAATAATTTTCATTCTTGACTAAGCTTGAAAAAATGAAAAATTCTGGAAATGGAATAATAGAATATGCATTACTCTAATACTCATAAATAGAAAGAATATAAATTCCCAAAATTTTACACCTTAGTAACCTGATCTTAGTTCATTTAGACCAGCTTATAGACTTCTCTATGATGATAGAAATGTTCTATATCTGCCATCCAACATGGTAAGTAGTAGTCATAGGTGGTTGTTGAGCATTGAAATCTGGGTAGCATTTCAAAGGACTTATTTCTAAATTTTATTTATTTCTAATTAAAATTTAAATTTGTGTAGCCACATGTAGAACACGGCCAGAACAGGTCTAGACAAAGAGATTTGCACATATGTCAGACAAAAAATAAATTGTCTTCATCAACTTGATGAGAATGGGACTGGGGATGGGAATTCACTTTACCAAAGTTTTGTTTTTTTCCAATTTTTTTTTAAGTCTGAATTGCTGTCCCCTTGAAAGAAAAGACAGAACTTCTTCCAGACCATGGGAATGGAACACTTTTCCATTTTCTTGTGTCCTCTTCAATTTCTTTCACAAGTGTTCTATAGTTTTCAGACTATAGAACTTTTATCTCTGTAGTTAGGTTTATTTTCCATTCATTCAGAGTTAAATGATCAGCCTAGAATGATAGGCCCTTTTGTGCTTTACGCTGAATATAAAACTTAAAAAACAAAACCAAAAGATACAAAAATGCTGATTTGAAGAGGAACATGCATCCCAATGTTTATAGCAGCACTATCAACAACAGCCAAATTATGGAAAGATGTCCATTGACTGACGAATGGATAAAGAAGATGTGGTATATATATACAATGGAATACTACTTGGTGATGGAAAAGAATGAAATCTTACCATTTGCAACAATGTGGATGGAACTAGAGGGTATTATGCTAAGTGAAATAAATAAGTGAGAGAAAGACATATATCATATGATTTCACTCATATGTGGAATTTGAGAAACACAACAGATGAACATAAGAGAAGGGAGGGAAAAATAAGATAAAAACAGAGAGGGAAGAAAACCAGAAAAGACTATTAAATACAGAGAACAAACTGAGGTTTGTTGGAAGGGAGGTGGTTGGGGGATGGGTTAAATGGGTGATGGCCATTAGGGAAGGCACTTTTTGGGACGAGCACTGGGTGTCATATGTAAGACATGAATCACTGGGTTCTACTCCTGAAACCAAGACTACACTGTATGGTAATCAACTTGAATTTAAATAAAAAAATTAAATTAAAAAGAACCTAATAAACAAAAAAGCAGTAATAAATGCTAAGAATAATACCAGAACCAAAAACAACAGATCATTCTGAGATTTATATTTCCTTATATTTTTCTTAGAGATTGATGTCAATTATTCATTCATTCTTGGTAACGTGCCCTCCATACTTTCATATAATTTGCACATATCTTGTCAATGAAAAATCACTTTTATGGCTACCATGTTTTCTTTTATTATCTTCTCTTCATAAAGGCAAAACTCTAAGAGCTTGTAGTTCCTCTTTACGGGCTTCAGTCCCCTGCTTTGGTCTTATTCCTATCACTTCTGTAATATTTTTAAACTATTTTGCAAAGTCCAAAATTCACATATCTTATTATTCTCCAGCTTTACCCTCCCAAAATATAAATCACTCTAGGGTGACTTGACATAGCCTGTTCATTTTTAAGAACATTAGGACTCTCTCCTTCAGCCCTTTTCTGTCTCTCTACAAATAAAATATCTATTCTGATGTCTGATTTTATTCAGACTAAGTGATAACAGCAACACCAGTCTTAAAGCCAAAGGAAATTTAACCTTGAAGGGATAAAAAGGAACACCATATAAGTTAATAATTTCTTCAATTGGAAAAAATAGAAAAATGGCTAGAATTAGAAACTGAACAGCAGTGTTCTAGTTTCTTTTTGTCCCCACCAGGAGACTCAGTTATCAAAAAGAAAGTAAAGAGCTTACCAGTTGAACTATTTTTTTTTTTTTTTTTTGTGAATGAGTTGCAGTGAAGGTGTACAGATAGTGGAAATCATTATTAAACTTTGCTCCTATTTCAGGTTTGATAGCCTTTATGATTTATTGCAGAAAGACTTCATCTATTCCCTGCACTTGGCAAATAGGTCTGCAGTGTGTTATCTATTAAAGACATCACTACGGTTCTTTCTTCTAGTATTCTAATCTATATTCTCTTGATCATCTACTATTTCTAAATAATAAGTATTGTGTTTTTGAGAATCAGCATCCACAATCATGTATTCCTGTCAGAGCCACCTTGAGAACACACAATGCATTCCAATACAAGATTAATGACCATGCTCATTAACAGATAGCATTATTTTGGCATGAATCAGATGAATATAACCATTTGAATAACACTTTCACAATTATATAAGAACAACAGGAATTAACCTTTGAAAACTTTAAAAAGTAGTTATCATCATGGTATTAAGAATGAAAGAGGAATTTAATGACAAACATATTTTCTCAGTGAACAGTCCTTCTTATTTCAGATTTCACTATGCATTAAATTCCATTTACCCCCAACTTTCCAGTTTACAAATACCAGTGAAGCTGGTCATTGTTGGAAGTGGAGTTAGATAACTAAATTCTCTTGTATAAGGTACAATATTAACAAACATAATTCTAAATTCTAATTCAGCATAGTATAGTGAGATTTCTTTGATTTTTGCTATGTCTTAACACTTTTTATTTAATAATCTGTATTTGTGTGAAATTCTTAGTTTATATACATATATAGAGACTGTTCTTCAATCATACATTCTTTTGCTTTGTTTTATTTTTTTTCTTAGTACTTGTCTGAGACTAGCAACAAAGTAAAGAAACAAAAGGTAATCAATTAAAATTATCCGTGTACTCCTGAGTTTCTCTGAGTTAAACGTTTAACTCAGAGAAATGTACTTTGATTTTTTTTTAAAAGATTGCTGTGAATATTATCAACAAAAATCAGAGGAAAGAAAAAGCTCCAAGCTGGTGTGATTACAACACACCATTAGTGAGTCAAGTTTCCCATCTTTGACTGCCAAAGGTGTAAATGAGCATCTGAGGGTAGTGCTAATTACAGCAATCTAAAGACAGAAACTGCTGTTCCTAAGTCTAGGAAGCAAAGCGAGATCCAACATTGATTTCCAAAGTGTGTAATTTTAGAACTCCTTCCTGTGATACTCTGTGTTTGATCTTTCTAATAATGGTTCACATATAAATCACCCATCTAAAACATTTCATTTAAAATTGTTTTAAGTCATTTACAAATACCAATTTGTAGCTAATATTTATGTAAAGATATTTTTAATTATTAATGTCCTTTGGTACATTATCTGATGGACCAAGTTAACTGTGTATTCAAAATAATTTCACTGATAGCCTTTCAAAAAAATCAAAATACTGAAAGGAGCCTTTAATAAATTTGATGAAGTATTGAGTTTCAGATATGGACGGTAGATGTGGATTTTGAGGGTAAGGAATTGGCATTGTTGAAGTATATCAGCATAAGAAAGCAGCATGCTGTAGTATAGAGTAAAACATGAGCTCATGAAATAAAGTGCCTGAATAAGTTATTTATTTCCTTTGAGTCCCAAGTTGGTTTTTTTTAGTTTATTTATTTATTTTGAGAGAGAGAGAGAGAAAGAGAGAGCAAGGGAAGGGCAGAGAGAGAGAGGGAGAGAGAGAATCCCAAAAGGCTGTCAGTACAGAATCAAATGCATGGCTCAATCTCACAAACTGTGAGATCATTACCTGAGCTGAAATCAAGATCAGATGCTTAACCAACTGAGCTACTCAGGCACCTCGAGCCTCAAGTTTCTAAGTAGCAAATAAAGACAAGAATATTTTAATATGAGATTGTTATGAGGATGAAATAAATTATTATATGTATAATATTGAGGAAAAATCCCTCACATGTAATATTTTTTTTTGTTACTTTTATCATGGTTCTTGAATCTTTGATAGTTTCTTCTATCCTGACTCATTCTCTCCTCTTTGAAATCATGTTAACTTTTCCTATCCTACAGCCGTATTCTATTGACCTGAAGGATGTCTCATGCTCTTTTTTTCTTTTACAGACAAACTTCTTAAAAAATATCTTGCAGTTTTTATCACCAATTATAGTAGGTTCCATACATTTTCACATTAAATTGTGTGACTATAATTATATATAATTAACATATAATTATGGATATTTATAAATATGGACTTACAATATCCTAAATTTTTTGCCCTGATTGGCTTCACTGAATTGTTTGAACATCTTCACAGATCAGTGAATTTAGAACTTGTTATTGTTTTTCATGGCTATATAATTACAGTACCATAATTTCCCAATACCTTAGTGAATATGCTACATTTTTTTCTGTTTTTATTTGCACCTCTCCCCCTTCATTGGAAAAGAAGTATGGGATAGTGCTTTGGGTCAGAAGCTCTAAATCTAGACTGCTAGAGGGCAAATATTGACCCTGCTCCTTAATAGTTGAGTAACCTTGGATAAATCGCTTACTTGTGATAAGCAGAACTTGTTATTGGACACTGTAATGAATAAACCTTATTACCCCATAATATTTCCAAATCTGAGCCAGGCTTCTGGAGGGAATAATTTAAAGGATAGGTTAATCTCCAAGAGGAAGGATTCTGAAATACCAATGCAAGTGTATACAATACATGTATCATATTTTCCATTAGTATACACTGAGAGAAAGAGGAATATCCAGAATAAATATAGGTATATCAAGTTTGAACCGATGTCAGGGAATTTAAAAAATGCAAAACAAGAGCAAAAACAAAACATTATAGTCCTCCGTGAGTACAGAGGTGATTGGATACCAGATAATAAAATAAATCTTAAACCAATTTTGTCTTATAGGGGTTATTGTCCTTCTTTAGGAATGCCTATTTGGCATGGATATTCTTAGCACCTGGTAGAGCCTCCCATGAATCCTTGATCTGAAGAGTAAAGAGCCATTGGGGGAGGAGAAGCTAAGTGTAAGTGCTTAATCTGTACTCATTACGTGGCCAATATAGTAAATCAAAACCAGTGATATATCCCAAATGCATGCTAGGTATTTGTAACAACCTCAGAGACAACAGATACAAGAGTGATGGGATTCCATACTCCCTTTAAATTAACTCTTCTTACTACTGCAAAGGAAGGGTAAACCATGGTATATACTGTTGAATAACTAAAGCGTATCAAGGAGCAGCTCCAGTCACAGTTGTGATATAGGAGGTGTTAACTTTATTTTAATAGATTACATATCTTCTAGGTCTAATGTGTGGATCTTTCTCTGGATCTCTTCTTTTTAATCTCCTTCAGTAAAGAGGATCAAAAGCATATTCGCTGTGGATGAATAGTATACACATATATATTTATTTACCTTTTGCCAAGGATTAAGTTATATCCCCTGCTTTCTGTCACAATAGAGTTCAAAGGAAACTTAAGTGTCTTGACATTTACCAAGAAGAATATACTGGTCTATTGTATTGATGACAGAAAATGGCAAGTACTCTGAATAATCTGGAGTATATACCAGAAAGTTTAGTGGTATTGTATTTTAGATAAAATTTTTGGTGCCCAAAGATCTGGACATTCTGAGATACTCCCTCCAAGGTAAAGAATGAACATGTTTTCTACACCAGAAAAGAAGGGTAGCTTCAGGTAGGTCTCTTAGGGTTTGGAATGCCAGTTTCCATTATACTTAGAAATACAGCTCCAAGCGTTAAATGGGTATGTTACTATTGCCACTGTAACAATCACCACAAAATGAGTGGCTTAAAGACTTATCTTACAGCCCCAAATCATTGTTGTTGGGTTAAAGTCAAGGTGTTAGCAGGGCTGGTTTCTTCTGAACCTACTGGGAAGAAAATCTGTTTTCTTACATTTCTCAGCTTTCCAAGATCACTTGCATTCCTTGGCTCCTGACCCTATTCCTAGCATCATTCTAACATCTTGACTCCCTGTCACAACTTCCACTACTGACTTTGATCTTCCTGCCTCCTTCTTATAAAGACTCCATGATCTTAAATAATCCAGAATAATCTTCTCATCTCAGGATCCTTAACTTGAAGGATCTGCAAGCTTCATTTTGGTTTGTAAAGTAACATAACCACAGGATCTAGGGATTAGGATGTGGACATCGACCACAGTGTGTAACTCAGAGGACTGCCATTTTAGGTGAAGCCGAGAAAAAAAAAGTACATTGAAAATGTACAAACTTCAGTATAGGCTGCTCTGTCATTTGTGGCATATGATTGAGGATACCCTTGCCACATTGGTAAAGTTTTAGAAGCCTAATAATCTGGGGCATGAGAGGTTATCCCCTGTGAAATAAAAGGCAAGTTACTATACCTAACACCCACTATCAGTAAGATTCACAGTGATGTTTGGGCCCCTCAGAATTTTGGAAGCAGCATTTACCCAACTGTAATACTTCTCAGACTTATTTATTGAGTGTCTCAGAAATAGCCAGATTGAAGTATAGCCCTGAGCAGGAGAGATTTCTGAACAAATCCTCAACATTATAAATCAAGGCCATGCTCTCTCCATCAAACTATTTTGAAAAATCACTCCTAGCATACTATGTCACCTACCTAGGTGACATTGAGGATCTGGTCATGAAAAAGTGTTGATGTGACTGGAGCACCCCGTCCTTAACTGGGTGTTAACAAGTCTACAAAACATAACATTGCATAGGCGGGGAAGCAATCTACCACATTATAGGAGTGGCACATTCTCAGCTGAAGTCCAGGTGGTTCAGATGGCGTGAATAAATCATTCGTACAGATGGCATCAATGATTATGTCACATATGTCTGTTGCACTGATACCCTTTAACTCAAACCTGTTTTCTCCCAGGAATCCCCTGTAGCTAATTAAAAGAAGAGAAAAACACAGGTTTGGTTCAAAGATGGATTCAAATAATCTGTGCTGTCCTGGCTGAAAATGGAAGCGCTGCCATATTTTAAACACACCTAGGAGTGCCCCTGAAATATAAGAGTTAAAGAAAATTTGTTCTATGGAGAAAGCTGTAAGTGTACACTCGGGTATTTACTTTGTATGGAGATAAGAGACCTGAGTTATAGAAACACACGTGCTTCTAGAAAAGTATGAAGGGACTGAATAGCTGTTCAGGATCCTTAAGAAAACAGTGTTAGATCACAGAAAATGAGTTGGAGGAGAGTCCTGAAGGAAAGGGCACTAAATATATAGATCCATAGAAGAAGTTGCCATTGTTAGAGACTAAGATTTAATAAGGTAGACTGGTCTTATTACTGGTGATCATCTGGGCTTCATTTTACATCTGAATAAGCATCTCTACAAGTGGGCTAAAAGAACCTGTGTTTTAAAATTTCTCGGGGCACCTGGGTGGCTCAGTCGGTTAAGCGTCTGACTTCAGCTCAGGTCACGATCTTGCCCTCTGTGAGTTCGAGCCCCGCGTCGGGCTCTAGGCTGACGGCTCAGAGCCTGGAGCCTGCTTCCAATTCTGTCTCTCTCTCTCTCTCTCTCTCTCTGCCCCTCCCCCGTTCATGCTCTGTCTCTCTCTGTCTCAAAAAATAAATAAACGTTAAAAAAAATAAAAAATAAAATAAATAAAATTTCTACATTAATGGATAGTAAGATAAGCATAACTAAGGGTTTGGGAATGTCTGCCTTATATAATGCAATTTCTTGAGCACTTCCTGTTCTAATTACCCTCTTCAGGATAAAATTTATTTGTAGATTTGATAGGTCTCTCATTTTTTAACTATGATGGTGGGAACTGTTAGCAGTACACTAGATGTGTTTGATAATATAAAGTAAGTTGGGAGTCTTATCACTTAACTTGAGAAATATACCTCTATTAATATAGCAGGGCATAAATGTGTTGTTTTAACAGTTGTATTAATTATAATTTATGTAGCAAAATGTATCCACTTACTGTTATAATTCAATGGCTTTTTAGGATATTCACAAAGTTGTGCAACCATTACCACAATCTACTTTTGGAACATTCTGATCATCCCAGACACAACTAGCCAAGATATAAAAGTTAGATAATCATTCGTCAGTTGATGGACATTTGGGCTCAACATGGATAGAACTGGAGGCAATTATGCCAAGTGAAATAAGTCAGTCAGAGAAAGGCAAATAACATATGATTTCACTTACACATGGAATTTGAGAAACTTAACAGAGACCATAGGGGAAGGGAAGGAAAAAGAAGTTACAGAGAGGAAAGCAAACCATAAGAGACTCTTAAATACAGAAAACAAACTAAGGGTTGATGGGGTAGGGGAGGTGGGTGATGAACATTGAGGAGGGCACTTGTTGGGATGAGCATTGAGTGTTGTAGGTAAGTGATGATTCACAGGAATCTACTCCT
The DNA here is from genome assembly GCF_046562875.1 of Panthera onca. Classification (NCBI taxonomy): domain Eukaryota; kingdom Metazoa; phylum Chordata; class Mammalia; order Carnivora; family Felidae; genus Panthera; species Panthera onca. The sequence continues at coordinate 50,965,495 of NC_138342.1, forward strand.
GAAGCCAAGACTACACTGTATGTTAGCTAACTTGTCAATAAATAAATAAATAAATAAAAAGTTATATAATCAGTGATAAATCATGTTGTTAGTGTATAACCCCTTGAGATGGATAATCACTATGGTATCCTTCTCAATTTGCATCTGATGTAGTCATCAGTAGACATCAGAAAAATCCAAATTGGGATAATCTACTAAATAACTGGCTAGTTACTATGCAAAACTGTCTAAGTAATGAAATATAAGGAAAGGCTGAAGAACTGCCACAAATTGCAAGGTGTTTAATTCAGTGGGGGATCCTACTTTATACCCTGAGACAGAAAAAGATTAGTGGAAAAATGTACAAAATCCGACTTAGTTCTGTACTTTAGTTGATAATATTGTACTAAGATTAGTTTCTTAGCTTTGCTCTATGTTCTGTGAAAAACGTATTTCTTGTTGTTATTGACACAAAAGGAAGGCAAGTGAAATGTATATTGGAAATCTCTGGACTATTTTTTTTTAACAGCTTTAAGATAAGATTCTCATACCATAAAATTAAACCATTCAAAAGTGTGCAATGTTTGAGGATTCCAATTTTCCACTTTCTTGTCAATATTTGTTATTGCTGTCTTTTTCATTCTAGCCATCCTAGTGAGTGTGATCGAGATTTCCATTTCCCTAGTGACCAGTGATATTGGGCATTTCTTCATTTGCTCATTGGCCAGTCGCACATCTTCTTGGGAGAAATATCTATTGAAATGCTTCTTCCATTTTTTAATTGGAAGTTATTTAATGCCCTCTGGATACTAGTCCCTTACCTAATAAGTAGTTTGCAAATGTTTTCTTCTATTACATGGGTTACTTCTTTCATTTTTTTGATGGTGTCTATTGAATCACAAAAGTTATTAATGCTAATGAAGTCTACTTTTTTCATGTGTTGCTTGTGTTTATGGTATTTAATCTACATAATCATTGTCTAATCCAAGTTCGTGAAGGTTTATTCCTATGTTTTCCTCTAAAATTTTATATTTTCAATTCTTAAATGTAGATCTATCATCCATTTGGGGTTAAAATTTTTGTGTGATTCAAGGTGGAAACTAAATTCATTCTTTTTGCATGTAGATATCCAGCTGTCCTGGCACCATTTGTTGACGACACTCATTTTCTCCATTGAATTGTCTTGGTATCTGAACTTGAAAGTAAATTGCCCATATATTAGGAGTTTATTTCTTGGTTCTCAATTCTCTTACATTAATCTATATATCTATCAGACCAGTACCACACTGCCTTGGTTACTATAACTTTATAGTCGTTTTTGAAATTGGAAAGTTTAATTCATTCTTTTTTTTTTCAAGATTATTTTCATTATTCTAAGTCACTTGCACTTCATTATTTATTTTAGAATCAGATTGTCAATTTATTCAAGGAAAAAAATGAGCAAAGATTTTGGCTGTGATTGCACTGAATCTGTACATCAATTTGGAGAGTGATCATATTAAAGTCTTATGATACATGAACATGAGTTATCTTTCCATTAGCTATTTTTTAATTTCTTTCAATAATGTTTTGTAGTTTTAGTGTATAAATTTTGCTTCTTTTTAAAAACTTACTTCTGAGTCTTATTTTTTATATTATTATAAATGGAATTGTTTCCTTAATTTTATTTTTGGATTGTTCATTGCTAGTGTATCAAAATATATAGATTTTGGGGGCACCTGGGTGGCTCATTTGGTTAAGTATCCAACACTTGATTTTGGTTTGGGTCATTATCTCACAGTTCATGAGATTGAACCCTATACTGGGTTCTGTGCTGACAGCATGGAGCCTGCTTGGGATTCTCTCTCCCTCTCTCTCTCTACACCTCCCTCACGTAATAAATAAATGTTTAAAAAAATATATAGAGATTTTTATATATTGATCTTGTACTTTTCCATGTTGCTGAACTTGTTAATTTGTTATAATAATTTTGGGCAGATTCCTTAGAATTTTTTACATACAAGGTGATGTCCTTTCAAATAAAATAGTTTTATTTCATTATTTCCAATACTAACACCTTTAATTTGTTTTCTTGACTAATTACCCTTGTGTTGAATAGAAATGATGAAAGTATGTATTCTCCATGTTGAATAGAAATGATGAAAGTTGGGGCACCTGGGTGGCTCAGTTGGTTAAGCATCCGACTTCGGCTCACGTCATGATCTCACAGTTTGTGAGTTCGAGCCCCGCGTTGGGCTCTGTGCTGACAGCTCAGAGCCTGAAGCCTGCTTCTGATTCTGTGTCTCCCTCTCTCTGCTCCTCCCCTGCTCATGCTGTGTCTCTCTCTCTCTTCTTTGAAAATAAATAAAAACATTAATTTTTTTTAATTATGAAAATATGTATCTGTTTATTCCTTATCTTAGGAAGAAAATATTGAGTCTCACTATTAAATATGATATAGATTCTCTTCATCAAGTTGAAGAAATTTCCTTCTATTACTAGTTTGTTTATATTTTTATTGTGAGAGGATTTTGTGTTTTATCAAATGTATTTTCAGTGTCTATTTACATGATTAGGTACTTTTTGTCTTTTATTATGTTCATATAGTATATTACATTAATTGATTTTTTTATGTCAAGCACCCTAAAAATGTTCATGTTCTAATCCGTGGGATCTAGTAAAAGCGAATTGCAGATATAATTAAGTTGAGAAGGTTGAGATGGGGAGATTTTCCTAACATTATCCATGTGGTATATATCCAAGGTAATGACAAGGATCTTTATCAGGGAAAGGAAACAAGAGAAGCAGATAAAGAGACATGATGGTGGAAACAGAAATCATAGTTAGAGAAAGATCGAAAGATGTTATGCCGCTAGCTTTAAAGATGAAGAATAGGGAATTGAGCCAAAGAATATTATTAACAGTTTGTAGAAGCTAGAAAAGACAAGGGATGTATTTTCCTCTAGAGCCTCCAGAAGCAACATAGCTCTGCCAACACCTTGATTTTTGCCTGGGGAAATCCGTTTTGTTCTTCTGACTTCAAATTGTGGATAATAAATTTGTGTTATTTAAAGCCACTGTATCTTGTGTTAATCTGTTACGGCAGCAATGTAACACTAATGCAATATTTTTTATATAAGAATTTGTTTCCCTTTTCTAAGTTTTAATCTAATTTGTGGGATATAATTGTTGTTTCCCTTTTGTAAGTTTTAATCTAATTTGTGGGATATAATTGTTCATATTATCCTTTTATAATCCTTTTTTTTAAATTTCTGTAATTCAATACTTAATTTTTTTTCCCTTGATCATTTTTTGTTTGTTTGTTTGACAATTCAGGTATCCTTTTATCCTTGGTAATTCTAGCTAATGATTTGTCCATTCTGTTCATTTTTTCAAAGAATCAAATTTCTTTTTGTGAATTTTCTCTATTATTTATCTATACTCTTTTTAATTTGCATCCATTCTAATCTTTATTATTTCATTCTGTTTATTTGCTTGGGGTTTAGCTGCTCTTCTGTTGTTAGTTTCTTAGGGTGGAATGCTGTTATTTATCTGAGACTTTTCTTCTCTTTTTTTTATTTTTTAAAAATTTTTTTAATGTTTATTTATTTTTGAGACAGAGAGAGACAGAGCATGAACGAGGGAGGGTCAGAGAGAGGGAGACACAGAATCCGAAACAGGCTCCAGGCTCTGAGCCATCAGCACAGAGCCCGACGCGGCGCTCGAACTCACGGACCGCGAGATCATGACCTGAGCCGAAGTCGGCCGCTTAACCGACTGAGCCACCCAGGCGCCCCTAGACTTTTCTTCTCTTAACATAGGCTTTTGCAGCTACAAATTTTCCTCTAAGAATTGCTTTAGCAGTCCCTCACAAATTTAGCATGTTGCACTTTCATTTTATTCATTTCAAGACATATTTAATTTGCCTTTTGTTACTTCATTGTCCCTGGGGTTATTGAAGATGTGATAATTTCTACATATTCGTGAATTTCCCAGATTACATTCTGTTGTTGATTTCTGACTTAACTACATTGTAGTAGAAAAACTGTACCTTTGCATCTATTACATGGTAGTTCTTGAAATTAATTTCTCCTCATTTCTCAAGTTTGGTGGGTTTTGTTGTATTTGTTTATTGTTTTTTTTGTTGTTGTTGTTGCTAATTGTGGGCTGTCTCTTTGCCAATGATCAGGCAGAGTTTCAAACTTGTGATCTTCTCAGCTCTTTCCTGAGCCTGCACCTAATGAAAAGGCAAAAGTCAAACTGACTGCAAAACACAAGCTGACACCCTATCAACACCCCCACTAAGGTGGGTTATGTATAATATTCTTCACACGCTCATGGCTGCCTAAGAACAAAAAGCAAGAGAGATACAAATGCTAACTGATAATGACTGTAGTCATGCTGGACATGAAACCCCACTATAGTTTGTAACTGTCTTAATGATTTACAAGAAAAACAAAATCTTAATAGTAGGCAGGACTCCAAAATCCTATAGACTCATTTTCCAATAGCCCTGATGTCATCTTCACCTCCTCAGGAAAAAAAAAAAAAATACAACAGCCCTGTATAATCAGTCACTCCTCACAATCACAATGCAGTTCTTTCTGCCCACAGGCCTGTCTCTGTGTGGTAATAAAAACACCGTTCTGTGTCATAAAGCACCTCAAGAATTCTTTCTTGACTGGTGCACTCACGACTCCACATCATACCTTTCCCTGGGCATGCATGGTGACTTTCGAATTTCTCCCAAATGTGGAGTTGTTTTGAATGTCCTAGTCATTAATGTGGGATTCCCAAAAGTGTGTGTGTGTGTGTGTGTGTGTGTGTGTGTGCGCGTGCGGGGGGGGGGGGGGAAGGGGGCTGGTTAGGTAGGAAAGAGAGAAATGAAGGAGGAGAAAATGGGCACTGCCTCCTTAAAACCCCTGGATGTCACTTCAGTGGGAGGAGAGGCTTGCAACAGTAGAGGGAGGTGCAACGACAATGGCTGCCAGCCCTTTAGTCTATGTCTGAAATGAAAGCAACATCAACAATCAGAACACAGATCCCCAATATTTTGAGGCAGGTCCTTTTTGCTCATTCTGGCTCCCATAATGCAATTTTCATGCATGCTCTTCCAGGAACAAGGGCACAGCTACCTGCCACAAGAGTAGGGTGTGGGGAATGGATAGCTGTTGCCAACCCAGGGGTTGAAATTGACTAAAAACCTCAATTTACCTTCTAAGCTCTCCCTGGAATTTGAAACTTTTAATAGACCCCAGAGTTCCAAAATAGTTATTTCAGACAGATTCTAGTGTGCAATTTCTGTCTACATGGGGACAGAATCTTTTATTTCTTGTTCCAGTATTTTCCCAGAATTTTAAAATTTTTATCTTTTAAACATCAACATTAGAATTTTCTGGGGCGCCTGGGTGGCTCAGTCGGTTAAGTGACCGACTCTTGGTTTTGGCTCAGGTTGTGATCATGGGTTCCAGCCTCACATTGGGTTCTGTGCTGGCAGCGTGGATCCTGCTTGGGATTCCCATTCTCTTCCTCTCTCTGCACCTCCCCTGTTTGCTCGCTCTTCTCCCTCGAAATAAATAAACATTAAAAAATATTACCTAGGAATCTACATTTATTATCTTAGTACTATCCACCCCCAGACGAAAATTTAAAATAAATCAGGAAAATAAGAACTTCTTTGAATTAAGGTTGAACCTTACTGCTAATGCCACCACTGAAGATTTTTTGACCTAACAGACTTTAATTTGTTTAGAGGCCAGAAGTTACCTACCTCTTCTTTATACTTCCCACAACTCGAGTCCCTTTCTTCCAATTTCATTGTTGATTTGCTTAAAATTTGCTCCTTCTTGTTCTGACTTGCATTTACCAAAACTTCAATTTACCTGAAAAACTGCCCTATGTTATCCCAGCTGTTCCTAATGGGCTTTACATTCTATTACTTATGCATTGGCATAACATACTGGGTGGGTGAAATGTGATTGACTCTTAGTGACAATGGTTGGCAAAGATTATCCCTAAATGATTCGAATGCTTTGAAACCATAATTATATCTACATGTTGGCACTGCTTCCACTTTTTTTATTGTTTTTATTTTTTTTAAGAAACAATTATTGCTTTAAAAGTGTTCCAGCAATTATCCATCCATTCATTCCTTTAAAAAAAATGAAAAGAAATACCATGTGTTGGACACATTTTGGAGGAAACAGAAGTGCGTACTGCCTAATTTTTGCTATTGAAGTGATCTTTCAAATTTCTTTCTAATTTTGGGATTATGCTCAGAGACTTGTCAACTGAAAGATGTAACTATCAGTGCAATATGTGTGTGTGTGTGTGTATACACTCACAATCAGTACAATGTGTGCGTGTGTGTGTGCATGTGTGTGTGTGTGTGTGTGCATGTGTGTGTACACTCACGCAGATGCTAGTTATGTAGCAGTTTCTTGCACTCCCAGAGATTCTTACTAGCTCTAAGAATGGAGAACAACATGTTTTTAGAACAAAATAAAGGTCCCCCTCATTGGATTTAGGGCAGTTATGAAAGTAGAAATAATCTGCCCACTGTTGTAGACTTCTAATTTAGTAAATTAGAAGTTATTTCTTCTAAAAACTTTACTAGCAAACAGGGTGAAGTACTTCTAGGTATTGACTTTTTAATAACCTGTACTTTGTATATTTATAGCATAAAGTAGTACTTATAGGTTATTAGGATGATTTCCAGTTATAATATTTTTTCTTACATACAAAACATGTCAGGGCAGGCACAAAAAGAAAAAGTTATAAAGAAATTGTCTTGAAAGTAACCAAATTATAAATTATACTTCTATTTTATCCTTCACTCATCGAAGGAATTTATCAAAAGCCTACTATTTATGAACCTTTCTTCTGTGCCAAGAAAAAAAATAGGAAAGGCAAGAATACAGGCTATATCTTAGCTATTTAAAATTACAATGCACTAGGATTGATGAAAGAGGCACACACACTAAGAATGCAAAGGAAGGCCAGTTAAAAATAAATGCCATAAATATGGTTCAGACAGTAATTGTTAAAAGAATTCAAATGAGTATAGGGCCCTCAACTGTCATCAATTTATTTATCCAAGTCTTTTATTTTATTCCAAGTCCTTAATTAGAATGCTGTTTTGTAACACATCCTATTTTTCTTAACAAAAAAAAAAAAAAAAAAAAAAAGAATAAATAAATAAATAAATAAGTAGTTTCTCCCCAGGACTTATTCAGAGCAGCCCGATGTCAAAAATCTATGTAAATGAATTTTCTCATCTGTCAAGGGCTTCCTTCCTTTAGAGAGAATTTTTTTTTTCTTGAATGTTCCCAATTTAATCAAAGGAAAGCTTTGAATTGCCATCTATAGTTACATTTCTCTTCTTGATTTTTTTCACTGCTCATGGAAATAACTCAGATTTTAATTATACAATTCATTTTATACAAACCGAGTTAGCTCTTTGAGTGTGTTTTCTAGATGAGAAATGAAGATATCTGATGAACCCTTGTCCTCATTAGCTTTTAAATATTTCCTTTGACTTTTTTATATTTTACCAAAAGAATGAAATATGCATTTCATGACCCCTTAATATGATAGATGCTCAGTACGTTTTTCATTTTATCAATATTCCATTGATTTTAATATGGAGTAATGTTTAACTTTTAGTTTGAACTAACAACTTTTAAAAACAGAGATTATGTTTTAAAGAGCACATGCTGAGGTATCTAGCCATATTATGCTAATTTTATTTCCAAATGGGGATAAATTTAGCACATAATTAGCACTTTTTATGTATTCCCCCAATGGATTCAACAGGTTAAGCTGTTTATCAGTGCAGGGTTGTGGGGGTTTATTTGTGTGTGTTTTTCTATATAGCCTTTAGGTTATTATCAAATAGAATGATTTCAAGTATACTTCGTGTAATACTTTTTAGGATAAATGTGGTGAAATAAGGACATTAACATCTATCAAACACTGACAACATGCCACATATTGTTGTCATCACTTATTGCTTAAGATGGTTTTATTTGTGAATAACAGAAAATCTCAATTATATTTAAACTGAAGAAAAATGTATTACCTCCATAACATAAAGTCTAGAGTTACGGTGGTTCCAGCAATAGTTAATTAGATGATCAATGATAACAGAAAGAATCTCAGCCTCTTTCTGCCATTTTTAGTTTGATTTTATCTGTCGCCCATCCCAAGATGGCTGTAATATCCCTAGGCATTATATCCAGACATTTAACAAATCTGCAAAGAAAATATGACTTATAGAGATTCAGTTTTAGGGGAAAAGAAACTTTCCCATAACTCCTCTGCATATTGCCCTCCATATTTGCTGCCTGGAATTGGGTCAGATACTTAGGCCTACACTAGTCACTGGCAACCAAATGCAAGTACCATGATTGGATTAGAACAATTAGATATTATTATTAATTCTGGAAAAAGGATTTACTTCGTCAAAGCACATTTTCTTGTGGAGAAGTGTAAATATCTGTACAGTATTGAGCTTCAGTGAAAGGAGGGAACACGTAAATGACGGAGTTACTGTAAATAGATGTGTGCTATAGTAATTAACAATACCGTAAATCTCTTCATCTAATCTTCCTATGAGCTCTAAAATGTAGGTTGTTCACAATATCGAAACTGAGACTTGAAAGATAGAATTTTTCCCAAATAATAAGTCTATAAAATTACTGGACTGGGATTGAAAACTTTGTTCAGCCCAAAGCCTCATTTCTTTCCGCCAAACCAATGGATGTTAATCTAGAAAGGAATAATCCCAAAATGTGTTAAAGTAGATCCAATTTACCTAAGTGTTATTGTGATAAAAAATCATGCATGAGCTAATCCTAGGTAAACCTCAAAAGTTTGTGAAGTTTTTCTTCTGCTTTTTCCAGCTCTTCTTTTCTAAAATCATTTACCAATTAAATCTTCAGGCAGGAAATGTGTTTATTTTATGCCAAAACAAATCAAGCAAACAAATAGCCCTATATATTTTTTGGACTCAGTTTGTATTCAGAATGTTTAAAGGAGAAACAAAAGATCTAACACCTTAAGTTGCATCAGCAAAAGCATAAAAAATTGATGAAGATAAAATTTTGTGTCTACTCACTGATAATTTAAGAGTGCTCCAGGGATGAGAGGATTAATATCATGCTTTAGTCAAAATAATTAAAGCTGGAAAATAATCAAGGATCAGGCTTGCTGAGTCTTTCAAATTGAAAAAGACCTGCCAAGACTGATCTTTTCTATTTGGGAGTTTAAATATGTTGGATCTAATTACAAGCAAAAGCAGGATACAAAGACTGAGGATGAAAGCAATTTAGGGAAGGTGTTTTCTTCTGTAAACGTCAAACCTCAGGAAAATATAAGAAACATAATATGAAGTGAGGCCTTTGCTAAGGCATTAAATCAAACATACATCCAAGGATCACATGCCAGATGGAACAGATTGAGGTGGTAAGCTTTCATGTTTATTATTTTAAAAATAAGCAGGAGGCTGGTGTGTGTGTGTGTGTGTGTGTGTGTGTGTGCGTTAAATAAAGAGAATAGAAGAGCCTTCCAAACCTTTACCATACAAACTACAACTTCAGATTTTATAAGTAAGATTTTTTTAGCCTCTGTATCTCTTTTCCTTGCCCCAGAGTCTCTCATTGGAAAGCACAGGAAAGTAGAAAAAGAGAAAACACAGACTAGGTCCATCTTTTTCAATCTAGGATTCTAAGCCTGGTTAAGGGTAAAGAGTGAATATTTAAAGTGAATAAGAGCTTGGAACTCTTGCTTTGTTTCTGATCTTAGTGGGAAAGCTTCTATTTTCTCACCACTAGGTATGGTATTAGCTGTAGATTTTTGTAGATGTTCTTCATCAAATTGAGGAAGTTCTGCCTGTACTTGTAGCTTACTGAGAGATTTTTTTTTAATGTTTTTTTATTTTTGAGAGAGAGTGAGAGAGCGCAAGCATGGAGGGACAGAGAGAGAGAGGGACAGAGGATTAGAAGTGGACTCTGCACTGACAACAGTAAGCCCAACATGGGGCCTGAATTCATGAATGACAAGATCTTGACCTGAGCCAAAGTTGGAAGCTCAACCTACTGAGCCACCTGGGTGCTCCATACTGAGAGATTTTACTTGGATTTTATGAAGTGTTTTTCTACATCTGTTGATATGGTCATGTGATTTTTCTTTTTTAGCCTATTGACGTGATGAATTAAATTAAGTGATTTCCAAATGTTGAACCAGCTTTGCATACCTGGCATAAATCCACATGGTTGTGATGTATAATTCTTTTTATACATGTTGAATTTGTTTTGCCAATATTTTCTTGAAGATTTTTGTATCTACATTCATGAAAGACATCGTTCTGCAGTTTTCTTGTAATATCTTTGCCTAGTTTTGATTTTAGATTATTACTGGCCTCATGGAATGTTGGGAAGTATTCCTTTTGCCTCTGTCTTCTGGAAAAACTGTAGAGTTGGTATAACTTCTTCCTTAAATGTGTGGCAGAATTCATCAGTGAATTCATGGGCCTAGTGCTTTCTGTTTTGGAAAATTATTAATTATAGATTTGATTTCATAGACATGGCCTATTCAAATTGTTTATTTCTTTTTGTGTGAATTTTGGCAGATTGTGTCTTCAAGGAATTGGCCCACTTCATCTAGGTTACAAGTATGTGGGCATAGAGTTGTTCACAGTTTCCCTTTATTATCCTCTCAGTGTCAAAGCGATCTGTGGTGACATCCCCTCTTTCATTTCTGGTATTAGTAATTTGCATCTTTTCCTTTTTTTCCTTTTTTCTTAGCCTGGCTAGAATCTTATTGATTTTATTGATCTTCTCAAAGAATTGGTTTTCGGCTTTGTTGATTTTCTCTATTGATTTCCTGTTTTCAGTTGCATGGATTGCTGCTATAATTTTTACTACAAGTTTTTTCTGCTCACTTTGGCTTTGATTTGCTCAGTTTTGATTTTTCTAAAATGGAAGCTTAGACTATGGATTTTAGATTGCAGTTGCTTTATTTGGGACAATGAAATAAATTTAAGCATTAGCAGTATCCTCTAAGAAATTTCTAAGGAAAGTAAATTATATATGCATGTCTCTTAGAAACAATAGCTTACATTTGCATACATCCTCTTAGAAACATTTCAGCTCATTTGATCAGTTTGACTTTCAAAACAGTGTAGGTAAGATGACATTATCTTTTGCTCTTATCTCTGAGTCTTAATATCTCTGTTTACTCCAAATATGTAAAAGATAAAATAACCAAATAAAAGATTGTGTTTGACTTACTCTGAGGCAAGCATGGTAGGTATTTCATTTGAATTTCATCTGACTGCTCTTTTGTTTGCTATTGAGAAGATCATAGAGAAGAATTTAGATCTCATTAAATACTGCTTAACTTTGATGGCATACATCCGTCTAACCAACTTCTGCCAACTACAGTTCTAGGCTGTTAGACTAGTTATACAAATAAAAAGAGCAGAGCTAAGATGAAAAGAAAACACTTTTGGTTATTTTATTTATTAAGCTGTTTGGAGTTTTGTACAAAGTAGAGAATGAAAATGTCTGCCAAATTTGGGTTTAGATGATTATAAGTGATGAATACACATACATATGTGCACACACACACACACACACACACACGCACACACACACACCATTTAATTAATGAGTTTGAAAAGTTATTTTAAATAACTTTGCATTTTAACATCTCTAAGTATTTTAGTTACTTGGGGTTTGCTGTAGATATTGTGTACTATAATCTTTCCTCTTAAATTTTATTTCAAAATATACATTTCAGGTAAAGTTATATGTATCTTCAAAATATAAGTTAAACATGTAAACAGCATTATTGTGCTGTATCACTTAAACAACAGAAAGGCAGAGAGAGAGAGAGAGAGGGAGAGAGAGAGAGAATTCACCCTGACAGACTGGAGCCTGACTCTGGGCTTGAACTGGGAGGGAGACCTGAGCTGAAACCAAGAATCAGACACATAACCAACTGAGCCGGACAGGTGCCCCCAAAATTGAAACCTTTTAACATCAGTCTCTAATAATACAGACTTGAAAGGAATGTTTATTTATTAGGTGACATTGAAGTTACAACCCAAGCCAACTAAACATTCACTTAATATTCTTCTCCCCAACCCAATAAGGATACATCTGTGGTCCAGACAATCTCTCAGGCTGTTATGACAGGCCATGGATGTGATTAGTAACGTCTCTCTATGAGTTAAATATCATTAGGCTCCTGTTTTGTTTATTTGTTTATTTTTCTATTAGAGAATTGATGGAGCACAAATTGGATTTCAAAGTGTGATTTCAAAGCATCCAAAATATGCACCACACATTCCAAAACTTGATCTTACTGTGCTCTGTCTTCCTAGGCCTATGGCTTTACTGGAGACAAATATAGTTCTAAATAATAAGGCTATTACATCATTGGCTACTTTTTCCCAAGATTCAATCATAAGAATGACAAATGTTTGTGTGTACATGTGCATGTGTGTGTGTGTGTGTGTGTGTGTGTGAGCATGTGTGAAAGAGAGAGAGGGGGAAAGTGTGCATGTGTGACTGTGTAAGTGTATGTGGGTTGTTAGCACCTGAATCACTGTATCTTAGTAAGGGTTCAAAGTTGCCCATGATTTATGGCATATTTTAAACAAACACCACTATCACAAAAACTAAGTATAGTGTAGTGTTTTTTTCAGTCATTTCTCTTCTTCCACGGTAATGTGGAAGGTATGATTCCAGGTACTCTTCTGGGATCTTTATCAATAATAACTCCATACATTTCTCATATCAATCCTATAAGGTATACTATTATTATCTCCATTTTACATATGATGAAACCAGCATAGGGAAGTTAAGTATATTCCCCCAAATTAAACAGGTGGTAAGACATGAAGCTAGGCCTTGATTCTTGACATCTTACTCCATAGTTTGCCTTGACTCAAAAAGAAGAAAAGAAAGAAAGAAAGAAAGAAAGAAAGAAAGAAAGAAAAGAAAAGAAAAGAAAAGAGAAAAGAAGAGAAAAGAAAAAATAAAAGAAGAATGTGAGCTTACCACAGGGCTATATCACCCTTCCCTTCCACCCTCTACCCCTCCACCAATACATTTACAGTTTCCCTTATGTCTAATTGGGACCATAGGGCCAAATTTTGGCCAATGGAATGGGAGGAAAAGTGATATGTGTACATTGATAAAGTTTCAGTTAAGCAAGATGAATGAGCTCTAAAGATCTACTATACAACATCGTACCTATAGACAATAAGTATTAAGTATTGCATAAGTATCTTAAAAAATTAAGAGAGTAGACTTCATGTTAAGTGTTCTTACCACAATAAAAACAAAACAAAACAAGATAAAATAAAATAAAATAAAATAAAATAAAATAAAATAAAATAAAATAAAATAAAATACGATAAAATAGTAAAGTAGTGCTATTTCTGGGTCCTACCTTTCAAGAAAATGGATGCACCCGTGTCTTGATTTGCCTGCTCTTTTCTACTTGCTGGAATTGATGGTGGGAGTTGAAACATTTATTAGGGATGACAGTGGATGCCACATGTTGAAGATGGAAAAGCCACAAGATATAAATAATTTAGGACCCTGATGTTTGTCTGTTGCTTATCTAGACTTTAAACGAACGAATCATAAAATTTTGTCAAGTTTAAAATGGTGTTTTACAGAAGCTGAACCCAAACCCTGAATAATGAAGAGGTAATTGCAATAGTTTCTGCAGGAACGACACATACTCTGATAATCATTTTACCATATCCTAGCCATGCAAGTTATAACATCAGGTTTATCTGGCTTGCTTTGCAATTCTACTTCCCATATTTAAAAGATTTGACACACCTAGGAACAAGGCCACCAAATGAGCATTATGTGTAGGGAATCTTTGTTTGGCTTTTGCAGCTTTGAGCATAAACCTTTTGAAAACATTGTTACATTGTTGGAAATTATTCTAAGTGATGTGTTTAAAAGCTTTCACAGAGTTCATACTCAGATCAACTCTTGGTCCTTCTAAATTACTTAGAGAGGTTGTATCCTAATCTAAACTCATATCTTCTGATGTTGATCACTTTCTTAGAATGAAAACGAATGATTCATTTTTCAGTCATCCTTCATTGTGTTTCCATCTCCATTTTTGGCAGAAATTCCTTTGAAGATGCTGACCTCTGAATGATATCTAAGTTTTCTAAGGAATGACACAGATTTCCCCCCCTTTCCCCTATATTTTTATAGTATGCTCATTATTTCAGTTTGAATCTGGATGGGCATCTCTGCTCAACTATTGAATCCTGAAGTGTTACATTCCTAACTACTAAAATCATTTTAGTTCATTTTTTATTGTTACTGTAAAGATGCACTCATTCTAAGTACATGTAGAGTTTCATATTGATAGCAAATGTAGGTAAGAGAAAGATTTAATTATGTTTAAATATTATAACATTTTAGTATTCAAAAACAGGCAAAATACAGCATGCGTATGTATAAGCAAGACAGAGGTCTATTAAATTTCATTTAAGTTGTAGTAAATGAAGGAATATTTGGATCCCAGTGACTACTTGGTTTTTATTAACCTGGAATTTCATAAAATTGTTCGCATAGTTTTAATATCTTGAAATAAGTAAATGTGTTTCTATACTATTGTGTATGTTAATTTAAAAAGAAAAATAGTTTTTTTCACATCCAGGAAAATGCTCAAAATATTCAAATTTGAAAGTTATGCCTTTAAAATTACAAGGTTTTAATGGTTTTAATGTCATTTTAATGACAATAATTATCCTTATTGACTTCAATGCAATGTCAAATACAATTATCTTCCAATTATAAACTTGATGACCTCTGTCTGAATTTTCCTATCCAAAGTTCTATAATTATAATCAAACTGCTCTATTATAATTGAGAAACCCTCTATTAGCATTTTAAAGAAGAATTTTGAAAGCTGCTCCACAGGATGTATCATCCCAGTAAAGTAATTGACATCAACAAAGCTGCTGCTAGTATTATTTTATTCGGGTTTTCATTCTAATGTATATAATTCTGTACTTACGTGTTTTAAACGCCATCTCGCCTTGTTATGATTTATTTATATCAGATGGTGAGAATATACAAATCAGTGCTTTGGTCCCAATTTTTCAGTTCAGATGAGCCTTTTCCAAAAAGTGTTTTTTATTCCTTTTTCCAGAACTCACACTAGGAAGTGATTAAAATTACTTTTGCTCTGTTAAATTTCTTAAATTTTAATATAATGTAGAATTCTCAAAATTTGCATAAAATTCAACTTGTATAACAAACTTCTATGTAAAAATGCAAAATTTACCTGAGCTAACATATTTTTTCTTAAATTCTCTCTTAATTTATAATCCGAATAAATTCCATGCTGCCATACAAATCCACTTTTTAAAAAGCATGGAAAAAATATTTTCATATTTTCCTTACTGCAGTATATATGAAGAAATGAAGTTTCCCATACAATTCTGGTAGTAATGTAAATTTCCTTTAGTAAGTTGAAAATTATTTGACAGTATCTATTAAAAATGTATGTACTTTTGACCAAGCAATTACTACCTAATTAATCTAACCTACAGAAATAAATGAACATATGAATACACACATACATGCACACCCACATATATGGTTTACTTTGCAGCATTGTTGCAAATCTGATTGTAAATCAACAGAAAATGTATTAATAGTAAATTACAGAATATTATGTGGTTATTAAAATCAATAAGTTGATGGGAATGCAAACTGGTGTAGCCACTCTGGAAAACAGTATGGGGATTCCTGAAAAAAATAAAAATAGAACTACCCTATGACCCAGCAATTGCACTACTAGGTATTTATCCAAGGGATACAGGTGTGCTGTTTTGAAGGGGCACATGCACCCCAATGTCTGTAACAGTACTATTAACAATAGCCAAAGTATGGAAAGAGCCTAAATGTCCATCGATGGATGAATGGATAAAGAAGATGTGGTATACACACACACACACACACACACACACACACACACACACACCACACAATGGAGTATTACTCGGCAATCAAAAAGAATGAAATCTTACCATTTGCAACCTACGTGGATGGAACTAGAGGGTATTATGCTAAGCGAAATTAGTCAGAGAATGACAAATATCATATGACTTCACTCATATGAGGACTTTAAGACACAGAACAGATGAACACAAGGGAAGGGAAGCAAAAACAATGTAAAAACAGGGAGGGGGCAAAACATAAGAGACTCTTAAATATGGAGAACAAACGGAAGGTTACTGGAGGTGTTGTGGGAGGGGAGATGGGCTAAATGGGTAAGGGGCATTAAGGAATCTACTCCTGAAATCATTGTTGCACTATATGCTAACTTGGATGTAAATTAAAAAAAATTAAATTAAATGATAAAAAAATTAATAAGTTGAATGTATTAACTGTAAATGTTTTTCTTGACACTATAATAGTTTGATCTCATTTTTGTTAAAATTCAAATACAAAAAGTCCAATAAATGTGTTATATGCATGTTTTACATTTGTATATACATAGAAAAAGTAGAAAATTACACATCAAATTGATAACACTGGTTACCTTAGGGGTAGGAATTGAAGGGGAGAAGAGAAAGACTACCTTTTTAGTATATGCTATGGTTTATTTTGAAAATAAAAATCTCATTTTACTTGAATTTTTTTAAAGCAACATAGAACCATGATCAGTGTTCCAGTTTGGGGGATTAACATGTTTAAATGCTCAGAAGCGTGTGTTTTTTAAAAAGCGGTGTTAATAAATGAGAGTAAAAGTTGATTGATAAAATTTATTCCAAATGACTTTCTGTTTTAATTTTTTTTTTCATTTCTTAAATAGTAGGAACTGTTTAAACCTGTTCCTTCACTCTAAGTAATATTTGTCATGTACAAGGCCATTTTATGGGGTTTAATGTGGAGAAAAATATTTTTAATATATAAAATTGTCTACATGGATACTCTCTGGGAATTAAAGAAGCATTTAATCCATCTATAAATCCATCTATAAGTCAGTGTGCTTAAAAACATGGTGAACATTAAAACAGTCAGTTAATCCAAAGTGACAGATACTAATGGACTATTTAGTAGATTAACAGCTAGTACTGCGTCTTGCTAGGTCTATGCTATTTATTTTGATCCTGGGCTTGAAAGGATGCACAAACCACAATGATGTCTCTAAGCACACTTAATTCAAATGGACAGAAACACATGATTATACATCCAGGCGGCTACTGGACTTGTAAGTTTCACTTCCCAGCTGACCTACTGCAGGCTGAGGAGATATAAAACGCTAGCCTTGGGACAAGTAGTTGGAGCGTCACTAAACTTAGATGAACAAAGAACTTATCCAGCACTTTTTTTTTCCTGATGACAAAGAAAATTTTTCATTTTTATAACACTGTCTCCCCAGTTCTTAATTAATATCATGCACAGGTGGTGTAAGGGATAACCATAGTAAATCACAAAAAGGGTTATGAGCTTCCAAAGAACTATTATTAAATACAGGCACATCATAAAACAATGCTTTAGGACGACGGGACTGTCGGCTGCCACATTTTCATCTATACTTTTGAAGCTGGTTCTACTTCCACAAAAGGAATTTTAGATTAGGCGATGGAGCTTACTTTATTATAATTAGGAGAAATGTTTGCTCCATCCTAAATTAAGTACAATTTGACTGTTCAGTGATTGGCTTTCCCCATGTATTTTTACATTTTTTTCAAATTAACTTCAGATGCAAAATAGCATAAACAATTTCAAGGTAATAACAGAAGTTCCTCAAAATATAAAATAGCAAGGTTTTTCTCTTTTACATTTTATTACTATTATTATTTTGAAAATGAAACAAATCTCAGTGAACACTAAAAAGTCTTCTTAATTTTATTCTCACCTTGAAAAACGTGGTCGTCAATCACACATATACCTGAAAGCATTCTCACACACTTATGAGAATCTTAGTATCACTTTCATAGAGGATTATTCCAGATATTTTTACACAGGCGTCAATTCTTCTCTTTATTCCTAATCCTGTGATCATGACCTATCTCTAGCCAGTGTCTAAAACCTGATTCAATTGCTGGACTGCACTCCTGAAGACAATAATGTTGACTCATTTGTAACATACTAAGACTCACACATAGATCTGACAACCTGCTGATCTTCACTGTTTCCTTGACTTTTGCCTTGACCTTTCCCTTGAAGGAATCTTGGATCATCCCAAACCTGAATTTTGTCTTCTAAAATGGCCATCTTTTTTTTCTTTTTGATGTTTAGTGGCAGTTTTGTGCGGTTATATGTACCTGCTATTAGATGTCAAAGCTGTTTGCTTGAACACAAGTATAAATGACAGAATGCAGGTTGCTAGAGACATACAACCTAGAAATGCTTTGTAGTTTCTTCATTTTCACTGTGTTTAAGTGGGAGCACACCAATATTCAGTAACCAAGTGTACAGAGAGATTGCTCACCTGTACTGACCAAAATATGAAAAGCATACAATAATACATTGCATACAAACACTTTCTTAGGTAAATACTTCTTTGTATGTTCTTAGGTAAATATTTCTGAACTGACATTATAATCTGAGCTGAGTGAGGCATTTGAAATGGAGTATGAATGTTTTCAATTAGAATATTTTAACTAAACCAAAATATAAGAAGGCATATTTAGATCTCACATTTTGATATCTTTCTTATCTACTATATATTACAGAATTGTAAATGTTTTAGTGTTTTCCTGGTATTATCTAGACTGTTTTAACTAAAATATTGTTTTTGTATCTTTCACAATTATGGTGATCTGTCCTTAGGTGTGACACTTAAACAAAAAAAAAGAAGTGATGTGTATTGGAGATTGGCATTACTAAAACTTAAAATGAATTATATTATAAGGAAAGATATATTATGTCTTAAAAGTGATTTTATATATTATGTATAAACATTGCTATTGCACATATGTTACGTCTTAGGATAAAGAAGAAAAAACAATTTATAACCCATCTCTAATTCCTATCTTGATATATATTCTTGATATATATTTTATAAATCGATTTACCTTTCCTCCTTTCCTTTTTTTCTTCCTTCCTTCCTTCCTTCCTTCCTTCCTTCCTTCCTCCTTTTCATTGATCTATACATCAATCTAGACATCAGATAAATACGTAGAAAGAAAAAGTAATGTAGTTTAAAAATTACAATTATACTATTGATATAGTTAATATTTTTTTAAGTTTAACAATGGACTGTGTATTAGTTTGCTTGGCTTCCATAACAAAAGATAACAGACTAGGTCAGTTAATATTTTTTTAAGTTTAACAATGGACTGTGTATTGGTTTGCTTGGCTTCCATAACAAAAGATAACAGACTAGGTCACTCAATAAGTAGAAATTTATTTTCTCATAGTTCTGGAGGCTAGAAGTTTAAGATGGAGGTGTTGGGAGATTTGATTTCCGCTGGGGCCTCTCTCCTTAGCTTGCAGATAGCGATCGTCTCACTGTGTTCTCATGTGGCTTTTCCTGTGTGCACAAACCTCTGGTGTCCCTCCCTCTTTTCTTATGACAATCGTATTAAATTAAGGCCCACCCATATTATCTCATTTAACCTTAATTACCTCTCTAAAGGCCCTCCAAATACAGTCACATTCCAAAGTATACTGGGGTTAGGACTTTAACACATGTGTTTTAGAGGGACACACATCAGTCCATAACACACTGGAAGCATTTTCCCATGTCATTTAAGATTTTAAAACCGTAAAACATCCTAGGGTGGGGTCATTTGGTTAAGCATCCACTCTTGACTTCCACTCAGGTCATCTTCTCACAGTTCGTGAGTTCAAGCCCCGCGTTGGACTCTGTGCTGACAGTGTGGAGCCTTCTTGGGATTCTCTCTTGACCCCTTCCCCACTCATGCTCACCCTCTTTCTCTCTCTCAAAATAAATAAACTTAAAAAAAACCCTGTAGAATATTCTGATATATTGATAAATAGTTGTTTAACATACTTTCTGTTGTTAAGCATTTATTATTTTTCTTATTTATCACAATTGTAAAGAGTACTATAAATAAGATTTCCTTAAAGATTAGCAGTTGTGTGCATTTCAGATGACTTCATCAGATTCAAAATCATAGAGATAAGTTTACTGGATCTAAAGTTATGAGTGTTCTTGCTAAATTGTCAGAACTTTTTTCCTAAGTTTAATTGCCTACCAGCAATTTGTGTATTGGGTGGGTGTGGATAATATGACCAAAGTAATTCATTTAAAGATTATTGCTGATTAAGTATGCAAATATTCTATTTAATTTTAAAATGTTTTTGTTTACAAGGGATTGCATAATGTATTAAGTATTTCTTTGAAATTTCCTCAATAATATAATTTATGTAATATACATGTATTTACAGCAATATTTTCCTTTTTCTTACACTTTTTAAAAGAATTCTCTTTATGGGGCTCCTGGGTGGTTCAGTCGGTTAAGTGTCTGACCCTTGATATCAGTTCAGGTCATGATCTCACAGTTCGTGGGATCAAGCCCTGTGTGGGGCTTCATACTGTCAGTAGAGCCTGCCTGGGATTCTCTCTCACTCTCTCTCTGCCTCCCTCCTGCTCACACTTTCTCTCTGTCTCTAAATAAAGAAATAAACTTTAAAAAAAAAGTAAAAGAATTGTCTTTAAGAAAGATATTAATATATTATTTGCCATAAAAGTATGCTATTTTACAATGTTATTTCTAGTGTCATTATATTTTCTTTTTTTCTCCAAATGATAGAAAATGTTATTTGTTTTATAATGTGAACCAGCTTTTAATTTTTAGTAGGTGATTACATTTCCCATATTATTAATTAAAACTTTATTGACTTCGTTAAACACATTTATTTCACAGTGATACAGAGCTTATTTTATCCATTATTTTATTTATTTGTGTATTTATTTATTAATTTATTTGTTTTTAAATGTTTATTTATTTATTTGGAGAGGGAGAGAGAGAGTGAGTGCAGGAGAGAGGCAGAAAGAGAGAGAGAAAGAATCCAAAGCAGCCTCCACACTCCATGCAGACACCAGCCGGGGCTCGAACTCATGATAGTGAGATCATGACCTGAGCTAAACTCAAGAGTCAGACGCTGACTGAGCCACCCCGCACCATTAATATTTTTATTTTTGGATGATGACTTTAATTTTTTTTATTGTTTTTATTTATTTTTGAGACAGAGAGAGAGAGCAGAATGTGAGCAGGGGAGGGGCAAAGAGAGAAGGTGACACAGAATCTGAAGCAGGCTCCAGGCTCTGAGCTGTCAGCACAGAGCCCTACATGGGACGCGAACTCACAAACTGTGAGATCATGACCTGAGCCAAAGTTGGACTTTCAACTGACTGAGCCACCCAGGTGCCCCTGGGTGATGACTTTAATTCATGTTTAATTGAGAACCTCTCCACATCTCCACCTCCACATCTTCCTAACCAGTACCTATGTCAAACATTCTACTTCTCTCCTATTATTATGGGTAGATTATTAATGCTTCTACCTTATCCAGTAAATATCCTTTTGTCCACTAGATCTCACCTTCCTTGAATTCTCTTGCAAATGCCCCTAATAATTCTGACCTGTCACCATGTATCTATAATTCTTCCCTGTTACAGGTTCATCTCCCTCAGAAAACAAACATGTACTTATATCAGCCATTTGAAAACAAATAACAAAACAAAACAAATGTGTCTAGACTACACCATTCCTCTTGTTGCTACCATGTTTCCTTTCTTTTCTTTTCTTCTCTTTTCTTTTCTTCTCTTTTCTCTTTCTTTTCTTTTCTCTTTTTCTTTTCCTTTTCTCCTCTTCTCCTTTCCTTTCTTTTCTTTTTCTCTTCTCTTCTTTCTCTTCTCTTCTCTTCTCTTCTCTTCTCTTTTCTTCCCTTCTCTCTCTTTTTAACAGTAAAACTCACTGAAAGAGTTGTGTGTTCTACCTAGGCTCACTCATACATCTCCATTATCTGGGATGTCACAGCGTGGATGTGCTGTCTCATCTGATACCGGATTTTTCCACAATGAAAGTTTCCTGTATTAAGTGATGAATTGCATACTGACCCTAATTCTCCCTGTTTTCATTATTTTCCATTCATTCTTTCTTCAACCCTTTCCACTCAGATTTTTGCCCCATCACTCCAGAAAAAAAAGTATTTTTATAGATTTTATACCTCCAGTTTTATAAAATCTTCAATATTGTTGAGATATAAACAGCATTTGATATTTGATCTTGCTTCTCTCTTTGAACTTTATGCCTTATTTATATTGTTATGCCAAAGTCTCTTAGTTCTCCCCGCTACCTTATTGTCCATTCCTTCTCCAACTCACTCCTTTTCTCGTTTCTCCAAAACTCCTCAACCTGTAAACATTTGGGTATCCTGGTTTTTAGACCTTGGATTGCTTCTACTTTACATATTTGCTAATGTAAATAATGCCAGATTTATTATAATCCCTTTATGATTGTTACAATATTTATTTCTTTGTTTTCATTATTTTACTTGTAGGGTCTCTAGCAAAATACTGTATACTGATTAGATGTGGCAAAATGGGCATCTTTGTGGGTTTTTTCCTTCCTTTTTGTTTCTCTGCTATTGTATCCTCTGATATAAATAATTAGCACCTAAGATTTTCTCAGTCTTGGGCTTTAGGGAATCCAAATTAAGCAGACACTTTTATATGTAGGCCCTAGAAATTATTTAGCCACACCAAAGATCTCTGTTTGTTAACCATTCTGAATGCCACTCTGACCTAGATGCCCGTTGTGGTCATCACCTGCCTCTTCTTTCTGGCAATTAATTACCGCCACTTTCCCTCTGATGTTCTGGGATTCTGCCTTCTTCATGTAAATTAGGGAGTCCATTTCAATAGGAGCATCTCCTATCTTAATCTTATCCTATAGAGGACAATCCCTGTGGTACATTTCAAAAAGACTGATACTCCTCACTAATGCATATACTATGACAGTACATATTCTCTGAGCCCTCTCAGTTAGACATAATTTAAGACTTGATGATTGGGTAGAGCACTTTAAATCTGCTTCATTTTTTCTATCTTTTTAACACTGTATAATATTTACATTTATTAAAGGCTGTTTTGCATTTTAGCTTAAATGCACACTTGCAACTAAATGCAAGTTTCAATCATCCAGCTGACTAAAAAGTAAGACCTCCCTTTTGTTGAATTAGCTAGCACATGAAATCTAAGTTCATGACCCAATGTGCTTTATCAGTTAATTCAGTCCAATTGAAAATCATATGTTCTTTCCTCTTTGATTCATTTCCACACAAACTTCTAATGTTTCTACCACATTAATCATAAAAATCTTACAGATATTTTGGTATACAGATCTTACCAGAGTTGACATTTAATATTTGTTGATGCATAGGTTGACTACTGATGCTATTTTGAAGATTAAAAGAAAAAAAAAATAGGTGGTACAGATTAGGCATAAAAAGATGGACACTATCTTGAAAGATAATTACCTCAAAAGAGTTTTCCTTACAAGGTCTTCAGTGTTCAAACACCTTTATTCAGAATAGAGAAGTTTTTGTTTTGTTTTGTTTTTTGTTTTTCTGCTTCCAAGAAAGAGTCAGTGGTGTTTAGAATTCACATTACGGAGAGTCAGCTGAATACATCAAAAAGTCCCTTTTCTATTTCTTGAGATTCTCAATATATGCTCACTCTTTCACATAGTGACCTAAATAGATTTGTGAATTTAACATGCTGTAATTCAACAACTTCCAACATTGGATTCTAGTTGAGATTTTCAACTAAGTCCTCCCTCCCTAAGACTAGAAGAGATAAGCACCCCTTCCATTTTTTTCCCTTTGCTTCTAGCTAGAATGTGGACAGGACGGCCAAACACCTTAAATTCTGCTGATCAAGAAAACATTCTCGAGATGGCCTTTTAAAGAGAGAAAATTTGTGGGAATACAGAGGACAGAAGAGATTAAAGTAAGGAATGAGTGGTGCGTGCTGAACGCGGCACACGCTGGACACGGAAGCTGCTCAACCAAGCCAAAAACAAAACATGCAGGAAACAGTATACGCTGCCTGAAAACAGCAGGAATTTTTTCCTTCCAGGGTGAAGTGTTTAGATTATCCAAGGATGTCGAGCCCACCCATACCCCTTACTTGGCCCGAGCATTCTACCTGAGTTTGCTAATGTATATGCGTAGCTAGAGTCATGCATGGTATGTCTCATGTGATTTATTAACTTATTTTTCTGCTTTCATTTCCACATACTATTGTTCACTCCCCAATAAATACAAGAGAGCTACCTAGGTCCGGGGCGCACCCAAGCCCTCTCTTGGTGAGGGGAGAGTCCCTTGGGGCCTCTCATTATTCCAAACCCATTTGGATTCTGGGTAATCCTTTCAGTGTCACGTGGCACGAGCAGCACAAGTGGTGCCCCTGTGCGGCCGAAGACAGACCCTCCAAAGCCTGGGGAAGGGAGAGGACAGCCGATATTCATCCCGGGTGTGGGAAAATAGGCGGTTCTGGACGAGCCGTGCAGCCTCCGACAAAGGTCAATTTAGGAAAATCACCGGGAGGTTTCGTTTCCGCTTTCACTTTGTTTCACTTCAGTCCCTGTTTCTCTGCTTTACTTGATTCTCACACTCCCGCCGCTCAAACTACGTTGAACCCCTGGACCACCAGTCTGGGTGGAACAGTGGCCATTAAAAGGGGAGAAACCACGACAAGCCAAGCTACTAGTTAAAGAGCTTCTAGTTAAAGAGCAGCTAGAAGCCGGTCATA
This sequence comes from Panthera onca, assembly GCF_046562875.1. Classification (NCBI taxonomy): domain Eukaryota; kingdom Metazoa; phylum Chordata; class Mammalia; order Carnivora; family Felidae; genus Panthera; species Panthera onca. Next base: position 50,990,245 of record NC_138342.1, read on the forward strand.
TTGAACCTTCTCAAAGCTCCTGGAACACACCTATATTTTGTAATTTCAAAAAAAAAAAAAAAAAAAAAACAAAAAAAACCCCAAAAAAACAAAACAAAACAAAACCCAAAAAAACCCCAGGCAAATGGAGGCTATTACATGACCCCAGACAAATGAAGGTTAGTATAACTCCCATGGGGGCATTACAACTGGGACTTCCGAAACTAGTCCTCAATCCCAAAGGTCACCAAATACTCATGCCAGACCTAAAAGAATGCTTTTGGTGGGGGCGGGGTGCCTGGGTGACTCAGTTAAGCATCTGCCTTTAGCTAAAGTCATGATCTCTCGGTTTATGGGTTTGAGCCCCCCATCTGGCTCTGTGCTGACAGCTCAGAGCCTCAAACCTGCTTCAGATTCTGTGTCTCCCTCTCCCTCTGTCGCTCTCCCACTTGTGTGCTTTCTCTCTCTCTCTCTCTCAAAAATAAATAAACATTAAAAATGTGTAAATAAAAGACTGCTTTTTTACTATCCCCCCTACATGAAGAAGATACAGGAAAGTTGGCTTTCTCTCTCTGCAGCATCGATTCTGGGACACCTTTACAGAGATATTAATGGAAAGTCCTACCACAGGGCATGATAAACAGCCAGAGTATTTGGCAGGATTTTGTAGATGGTGCCTTACTCCCTACTAGAATTGCTTTCCCGGATGCAATCATTTATCATTACATGGATGCCACTCTTGTCGCACACGCAGATCCTATTCGTCCTATTGTTTTGTCAAAGATATATGGACACTTACTTTAACATGCAAATCAAGTAGGACTAAAAATAGCCTCAGAGAAGGTACAAAAAAACAGAACCATGGAAATATCTGGGTTTCCTTATGCAGAGAAACTTTCTCCCTCAGAGGGTATCACTTTCAATTCCTGATAATATGACTCTTAATGATCTCCAAAAACTCCTAGGCAATGTCAATTGGCTCCACCCTTCTATGGGAATCCCTACTTATCAATCACAACATCTTTTTAGCACATTAGGGGGAGACGCCAACCTCTCCTCCCTTCGCATGTTCTAACAAGCTGGAGCAAATTGAAAAATGGCTCACCTCCGCACAAGTGCATGACTTCCAGGAGCCTTCACATTTCATTATTTTAAATATTCCTCATAGCCCCACAGGATTATTATGTCAGCTCCTCCCTCACACTGGGGTCATTGAATGGATTTTTCAGGTGCATTCACCTCCCCACCCCCCACAAGGAAAAAAAGAGTATTCAATTTGAGCAACAGTGGCCCTTTTAGAACAAGACCGAGACCGCCACGGTTGTCAGATGCTATCAGGAAAGGACCCGGATATAATTAACCCCGGCCTAAAACTGATGTCCAGGCTGCTTATAAATAATCAGAGACCCTCCAAATTGCTTTGACTGATTTTCTTGGAGATAGCAGCTTTTCCATACCCCATGGCAAAATACTACAGGGCTTTCAACTCCTCCCTCTTGCCTCCACTTCTATCCTTTCTGCAACCCTTATACCTGACATTATAAACCTGTTTTTGGATGGCTCAGGAAAGTCAGGCAAAGGCTCAATCACCTGGTAAGAAAAAGGTATCTGAAAGAACTTCCTTACCCTTAAACATCGCTCTACTCAAGAGCTGAACTAGATGCTGCAACTGTGGCTTTCATCATTCTTCCCACCAGCCCCTAAACCTAACAGCTGATTCCTCTTAAGATTGTAGAAACTATATACAGGTTAGAAACTGCCCTCATCCGTGATGGAAACCATAAACATCTCTTGGAAATGTTCAGACATTTACAAAAACTAACGCAATTAGCAACTGATCAAATCTATGTTCTATATTGGATCTCATTCTGGTCTCCCTGGCCTCCTTACTGAGGGAAATGATCATGCTGATAGATTGGTGGTGCCCCTTGATACTCTTTCTAGGGCTATTGCATCACAATTCTTTCATCAAGGGGCTGGAGCCCTGGCTCATTCCTTTGATGTTTCTTATCCACAGGCTCAAGAACTAGTCAGGGCCTGTCCTGATTGCCATACATATTCTAAAAATATCCCCCTGGGGGGCAATAAACCCTGGAGGATTACACAACAATGAAATTTGGCAAATGGATGTCACCCACTATGAACCCTCTGGAAAACTAAAATTCCTCCATGTAACTATTGAGACTTATTCTGGCCTTATTCATGCTGCTGCCCAAACCGGGGAAGCTGTTAAACATGTTAAGAAACACCTTCTCTCAGCCTTTGCTGACACGGGACTCCTCCAACAAATTAAAACTGACGGTGGGCCCGCGTAAACCTCCAAGACGCTTAAGAGTTTTGTCAACGATTGGAACATTAAACATATAACCATAATTTCCTACAACCCACAGCCCAAGCCATAGTAGAAAGAGCAAATAGTTTACTTAAAACACAACTTTTAAAAAAAAAAAGGGGGAATCAAGAGAAAAGATCATCCCCACAAGAGCAAGTACACAAAACTTTATTTACCCTTAATTTTTTAGAACTGTAACTCTTCAGGTTCAGTAGCCATCAAACAATATTTCATTTCCACGCAGGACAGGCTTAAACCTTTGGTGCTATATCGGCACCAGCTTCAGGGCCCTCAGTGGGCAGGGTCCAGTGGAATTACTAACATGGGGAAGGGGATATGCCTCTGTTTTATCCCCAACAGGACCGCTTCGGATTCCAGCAAAAGCCATCCTCCCATATCATGATTTGGCACCTCAAATGAACAAATCCTATTTCAGAAATCCAACAGTTGATAGTCCAGCCACCTCCCCACCCCAGATGCTTTGCAGGAAGAGAAGGATGGAGCCCTTGACCACGACAATACAATCTCCTGGACCGACCTGGGGTGACCTAAAGAAAATCACCACACCGGTTGAGAACACCCTCGAGGCTACTGGGATCCTTATTACCCTGGAAAATCTTTCTCTGGCTATGCTTACTCACGTAACCATTACTTAACAAAAGCTCTAAGGTAACATGGGTATTCCATTTATATGGGTTCCTCTGCATACCCGTTTGGGACAGGTAACACCACTTATTGGGCTTGTATTCTTAACTCCCCTATTTTTGATCTTATCACCTGGGGAGATTCCACCCCCCCCCCCCCAATGATACCAGATACACTGGAGGCAATTGGCTTCCACCTTCTGGCCCTCTTCATCCCTTCGTGATTGCGGAGAGGTTGTAATAAATATGGATACCATAGTGGATGGCATAAACTTTTTCACAGCTGGTTCTTTCCCACTGAAGATCTGCCTCTATGTGCTATGAGCAAACTTTATTTTAGCAATTTCTGTATCCCCTTCCAGCCATAATGGTATATGAACCATATATTTACAGGCCCCACCCGCACTGATGGCTGTCAAACACCGACTTTTTATTAAAACACCTGGGGTAGGAGGAAACTCCAAATCAGGAGGAGATTATCCTAAACCCGATATTCCCATATGTTCTCACCTCTGGCTTCAGGTGGGGATGGCTTGACCTTAGTTGGATCCATTGCAGATCTCCTAATGACAGAAAATCCCTTATTTGGAAACCTTAAGTTAGAAAACTGGGGACTCAGAGATCTATTAGTTCAAAACTCCAGTACAACTTGGGGTTTTACCCTCCTGTATAATTATGCTGGCTAGTCATCTCACTGGAACCCACGACTTTTCGGACCTCTTTTGAAAATTCACAAAACAGGATATACATCCCCATTGAAGAAATATATTTGGTACATGACCATCATGTTTTTCCCTTGTACTGTCTGGAAGGGAGAATATTATAAACCCAATAATGGAAAACTGACATGGATTGCCAATGAAACATCACAACACGTCATGGTCTACACCTTCCATCCATATATTCTTGTTATAACCTCTAAAAGTCCTAAGACATATCAACTCAATTACACCTCCCTCCACAACCAATTGATCAAAAACTTTAACACAACCTTTGTTGCTAATGTTACATGGTTAAATTCCACGTGTCTCATTTCAACATTTCTTACCTCAATATTACTCATGTTTTCATCCTAAAACAAACAGCAGAAGTATGGCTTCCTGTTAATTTCGCCCGCAAATGGGTAGGGGAGTCGACTTTAGAACAAATAACCTCAGCCCTCGAACATGGTCGTACTAAAAGATTTCTGGGCATTCTTATAGCTTCCATTATTGCTGCCGCCACCACAGGAAATATGTAAAGCCATATTATCTTGGTCTTTTAGTGAGAAAGGGAGAACAATTATGTTTTGTTTAGGCCACTTTTATTTGAGTTTCTATCTCATCAGACTGAATATATATCTTGATACTGTATCCACAATTTCCATAGATACGCACTTTTTTCCTAAAGAATAAAATCTTCTCCATTTTGTATTAGATTATTTTATTACACATAAAATTAAGCACAGCACAGGTTGCATGCAAATTGATTATTTGGACATAGATTTCGCTTCTAAAAGAAAACATTTTTAAGTGGCTCACCTGGGTCAACGCCCATCACCATGGGGAGACTTGACACCCTCTGAAGGACCAAGTCCACACTCCAGCTCACTGCAGCTGCTCAGTGCCCAGCAGAGCTCAGAACTGCTTCACCTATGAACGCTCAAACTCCAGCTTAGGTGTCATTAAATACCCATGCTGGTCACTCCTGTCCTTTAGCCAGAGAGCCTCAGTCTGTCTCATCCCACCCTGGCCCTTGCCCAGGTCCTATGCCTACAGCTCTATATAGTCCAGAGAAGCACTCTGCACCTCACCCTGTCAGCTGATTGAAATGCCTTGCCTGGGTTCCTGAGCATGTGAATCGGTTTGCAATAAACCCCCATTTCTTGGCGGGGGGAAGTGGCTTAACTATAAACTAGCCTCCCTTTTTACAAATTTCTGCTAATGTGGCTTGAATGAATAGTTCTCTTAACAGTTTCTGAAGTTTGTTGGCTGTAAAACAAAACAAAGCAAAACAAAACCAGCATGAAAAGGAAAACAAAACAGAATGAGAAAGCCTACACATTTTACAGATTTCATTTGACCTAAAGCACCCGTTTTCTATGCACAAGATATCTTGAAGTACCATAAAACACAAGAAATTTATATTACAGTTTTCTGTTAGTTTTATAAATATATATATTTTTAAGTTTTATTTGTTTATTTTGAGAAAGCAAGTAGGGGGGCAGGCAGAGTGAGAGGGAGAGAAAGCAAATCCCAAGTAGGTTCCGCACCATCAGCATGAAGCCCAATGTGGGGCTCAAACCCATGAACCGTGTGATCATGACCTGAACCAAAATAGTCAGACGTTGAACCCACTGAGCCACCCAGGTGCCCCTATAAATAAATTAAAAAATTTTTGGGGGGGTAAAAGATATAAGATAATAAGGAACTTAAGTGCACAATCTATTGCAAAGGCAAAGTTCACATTTTCTATTTTAAATGAATTTGAGAATTGTCCTTATTTACTGAAAAGGGCACCAGTGAGCCTGGCAATGGAGAACAGAGGGAAACATGCTGATAACTTGTCATGTTGGCAGAACAACAAACCCAGCGGCTTTCAGCTGATCTGCCTGATTTTTCTATTGAAAGTGGGGTTATTAAAAGTCTAAGGAACATTCAAGATATCAGACTAAGAAAAACTGCTTGACACTCACTATGCATCACAAAAATAAAATAACAGACAATATATATGTATACTATAATGTTAGTTTTATGAATCCATGGTGCAAGACAATATTAGCCAGATAATTTTTTTTACATAATAAATTCTGAAGATACAAAATACAAAAATAAAGGATTACACAGCCTTATAAAGAGACGGTGACTGTCACATCAACGTTATTACTTGTTTTTTGCCAGAATTAACTTTGAGATAATGAAATGGAGTTGAAGATACTGTTAAACACTAATGAGCACAGGGGTTTAGATTCTTTTAGTAAATATAGAAATATTTGCACGAGAGAATTTGGGAAATTAGGAAGGCAAAAGTTCAAGAATATGTTGAATAAGAATGGTATTGGAGTGGTTGAATAAGATATGTTCAGAGAATATTAAAATATAGAAGTAGGAATATAATTTCAGTTGTTCATCAAATATTTAATGAGACAAAATTTTGTGAGACATTGTGAGAGACAATGGGAGAGTAGTAGGTAACATGGGTAACAACTCTGTTATCACGTAGCTTATAATCTCATGAAGGAAAGAAATAGTGAAAATAATGCATCATATATATATATAAATACACGTGCGCACACACACACACACATGTGTGTATACACACACACACACACACACACACACACACACAGAGCAGAAGTATGACATTCTGTATATATAAATGCATACACACATATATACATACGCATTTGAGATAAGTGCTTTGGAAGAAATACAAATGTGAAATGAAAAATTCAGATGGGAATTTTAATATTCATTGGAGCTATTTTTTTCCTTTTTTTTTTTTTAGTGAATTGAAGTGTATTGTACAGCTTTTGTCTTTTGAAAATTTACCTAGTCACTCGAAATTAATCTTTGTAAACATTACTTACATTTCTCTATAGTTATGGAAGATGGCTGATAATAATCATTTTGAAAGCTTTTTACCTAAATTCATGTCTGATCATAGTCTCAGAGTAAAATATGTGGTAGCTAATTGAGCAAAATATTCAGAAGTATCTTGTGGAAAATCGTGATTTTTCCTGATGTTACCCTTGAATTTCTGGTACCATAAGTTTAGGTTCATAATAACATGTCTTTGTCTCTGGTCTCAAAGAAATTTGCTTTCCATCATATCTAGAGAGGAGCAGAGGTTCGGATGTTCTCAGAGAGACCGCTGCAAACTATTTCCTTCCATCAACTTTTAGAACATAATTATGAGGATGTTAGAATAATATTCTCACTTTTCATTGTTCCAGGCAGTCTAAATTTTGTGTTGAATCAAATAAGACTCCTGAGATGACTCTGTTTAAACAAACTAATTTTTTAGTCCCTTATATGTCCTAATTTTATGTAAGCAATAATTAACAAAAGCAATATATAAAAATACACAATGAATAAAAGTATACTGTATTAAAATACCCAGAGACAACCATCAATAAAATACTATCATTAATTTATGTAAATTTTGATATGGAAACTTTTAAGTAAATATTTATCAAATTTCATCTAATATTTTACAACATGCTTTTTTAATGTTGTCAAATACCATAGACATTTTTTATGCTATCATATTTCTCCATAATTATTTAAAACTTGATGTTTAGGAATTGATCATTTGAATGCTTTTGGTTGCAAATAATAGAAACTCAACTAATGTGACTGTAGGGGAGGAAAACTTTTCCTTTTTCTCATTTAGGCTCTTTGGATGGTCTAATAATTAAATTGACATAAGACCGATTAACAGAAGAAAATAAATTTAATTTTGTACATACAGAAGCCCCATAAAAATAGGAGATCCAAAGGCAGTTAGGCAATTGAGGCTTATATTTCATCCTGAGCTAAGGAATGAGAAAGGGTCCTGGGGCTTCAAAGGGAAAGAGGGCAATTCACAGGAAGATCAGAGGAGTTTGTTAATCAGATCTTTTCCCTGCCATCCAGATAAATTTTTCAGATAAAAAAGTTATCTCTGGTAATAGCTCTCTTTCTGGGATAGTCACCTATCTAAATCTCTTAGGCAGTTAAGGGAGAGGTAAAAGTTTTTCCTGAGTCTGTTGGCCCTCGATTGCTTTCAGTTCAAAATAATCCACAAGCCAAAGTGACACAGTTTGGGGTGGCATATTCTGCTCCCCTTCATAACTTAATCAAACGGAGAAGGCTTTGAGTTGTAGAATCCAACACAGAGTTAGAGAATCAAGTTTTACTATAGGCTCTTAAAAATTGGGAACCAACAAATCAAATATATTTGGAGCTCCCTCTTACTTCTTATCTCAGTTTCTTTTTGCATGGCAATTTTCTTTTTCTTTTTCTTTTTTTTTTAATAATATAATCAGCTTTCTCCACATGGCTGTATTATGACTGCCAAAAGTTTTAAATTTTACATCTTAAAAATTTAAAAATCTGTGAAAAAGATTACGTGTCTGAGTCCTAAGACCCAAATTTTTAAGCAGGCACTTACTGTCCCAACTTGGATGAGTCTTCAATCCTGAACTAACCAAATGTGGCTATTGTGGTAGGTGCATTTATAGACTTTGAAGAAGAAAATACTTTTTTCTCATTTTCTTTTTAATTCATCTTTCAGTGACAATACTGAAACTGAATATTTGTTTTCATATGTCAATTATCAGCTTATGCATCTCCTTTGTTATTTACTATTCATAGCTTTAATTTTTTTTTTTTTTTTTACATTTAGTGTTATATATACCACTTTCATATAAATTTTTAGAGCACATATTTTCTTCAGGATTTCACATGTCTTTTGTTTTACATGTTCAGTGGTATTATCATGTATAATGCTTAAGTTCTTTACTTGATCATAAAATAAAAATTTCTAATAATCAACATTCTCTTGGTTATTCCTTTTCATAAGGTACAAGGCAGTACAGTATCATCTCTCAATGATTCTAACACATGCATTTTTTCTTCAGCATTTGAAGACATAGTCTCTTTCAATTAGTAACTGAAAATGATCAATGATCAATGACTTTAAGTCCATGTCATTTATATAAATATTTTTTGCATCGATAACTCCTAAAATTACTTTCAGTTTTAAGAGATGCTTATACTATGAATGGTAAGGGAGATTGAGTCTTACTAGGTATCTTAGACTGTTCAGGCTGCTGTAACAAAATACAATGGACTGGGCAGCTTATAAACAACAGAAATTTATTTCTCACAGTTCTGGTGGCTGGAAGTCCAAGACCAGGGTACTAACCAGGGTAATGAGATTCTAGTGAAGGTCCTCGTCTAGATTGCAGACTGTGGACTTCTTACTCTGTCCTCACATGGTGGTGGAAGGGGCTAGGGAGCTTCCATAGGGTCTCTTTTATCATAGCACTAATTGCATTCATAAGAACTCCGTCTTCATGACTTCACCAACTCTCAAAGATCTCTTCTTTTAATATTATCTCATTAGGATTTCAACATATAAATTTGGGGGAGACACAAATATTAAACCATAGCTTTAGGGAGCAATAAACTCATATCTCAGATCTCACCCTCCAGGGAAAATACTTATCAAATAAGATGAGGAGAATACGTTCAATGTTTTAATCTCTCCTTCTCTCATTTTCTTGTCTTAATCAATAGAATTCATGTGACTTATCTTCTTTCTAATTTTCTTCCTTAAATAAGGAATTCTGTTATTTTTTTTTAAACAAAATATATTCCTCTTTCAATTTTTCCTTTGTCTGTATGCATAAATTGGCCTACCCTATTCTTAAAATTAAATATATATCTATATTGTTTGTCTTTCTTTTATGAGGCTTTTTTTACAGTGTAAACTATAAACCACTTGGATATGGCTGAATATAACATGTGATATAGCTTTTTTTAAAGTTTATTTATTTTATTTTTTTTTTAAATATTTTTTTAACGTTTATTTATTTTTGAGACAGAGAGAGGCAGAGCATGAATGGGGGAGGGTCAGAGAGAGAGGGAGACACAGAATCGGAAGCAGGCTCCAGGCTCTGGGCCATCATCAGCCCAGAGCCCGACGCGGGGCTCGAACCCGCGGACCGTGAGATCGTGACCTGAGCTGAAGTCGGACGCTCAACCGACTGAGCCACCCAGGAGCCCCTAAAGTTTATTTTTGAGAGAGCGAAAGAAAAAATGAGTGGGGTGGGGGGGTGCAGAGAGAGAGGGAAAGAGAGAATCCCAAGCAGGAACTGTGAGATCATGACCTGAACTGAAATCAGCAGTTGGACACTTAACCGACTGAGCCACCCACACACCCCAACATGTGATATAGTTTTATTCTTCTATCCCAAATAAAATTTAGTAAAAAGAGAGAATAAGATAATTTATGTAAAAACAGAACATACTTACAAAATGTAGTAAAAAAAAAAAGTGACACCTTTCATAAAAAGCAAAATGATCAAATCCCAACATATACTATTGGGAAACATGAAGAAAGCTTTTATATAAATAAAAAGGTAAGACTTATTTAAATAGTTAAAATTCTGAAGCCCACGTAGAGATATGCAAATTTTTGGAAAGAGAGGATTTGATGTATTACATATAGTTAAATCCTCTGATATTGTATTTTTTAAAAAAAATTTCCAATTATATTCCAATTTTAAAATTCTTGAGATGACTAGTAGATAATTTAAGTTTAAGTAAATTTTGTACTTTTAGACTTAACTCTTAATAAAGAGTACAAAAAAAATCAGGACAAAACATAAAGGCATTCTCTTAAAAGCATCAAAGAACTACTAATGAGGTATTGCAAGCTAAGATCCTAAAGAGGAAAGGAAACCAAGGATCTAATTCTGGTAACTGGGGTCAGTATTGCCCTAGGGGCATGCTGAGTATTGTTTGAATTAGAAGATTGTAAATCTTTCTCCAAATCATCTCCAAAGATCCCAGCAGTCATGTTGTAAAGCAACTGTACCCCTGAGAAAATGGCATAAGAACTTTCAGAATGTATAGGATATTGCCTTGAACTGGACACAGAATGCTTCAGATAGAGATCAGAGATCAGATAAGTGGAGTTTTCACAAAAATCATTTAAACCTGTATCCTTCGGATCCTATGTTGTAGGTATGTTTCCAGATCTTTACTAAGCAGTTGAAATAGACATCAGTGGCAAACCATTACTGACAAACGGAGTAACAGCTACTGTGTGTGAAGAACCGCCCTGGCTTAAGCCCTCCTTGCCAGAAGAGTGACCCAAAGCAGTATTGTGAATTGTAGAGTTTCATGCCACATGGGTGAATTACAGAGATCGGTTCCACAGTCAAAGACTAAATGGCAACATTAGTGATTCCTTCCAATACCCTTTTATTTTTTTTTTTTTTTTTTTTTTTTTTTTTTTTTTTTTTTTTATTTTTTGGGGACAGAGAGAGACAGAGCATGAACGGGGGAGGGGCAGAGAGAGAGGGAGACATAGAATCGGAAACAGGCTCCAGGCTCCGAGCCATCAGCCCGGAGCCTGACGCGGGGCTCGAACTCACGGACCGCGAGATCGTGACCTGGCTGAAGTCGGACGCTTAACCGACTGCGCCACCCAGGCGCCCCTCCAATACCCTTTTAATTCACTGGCTCCTCCTGAGAAAAACACAGAGTGTTCTGGTAAAAATGGCATTGGATTACAAACCTAATCAGACAGTGAGTCTAAATGGAATTGTGTTCAAAATATGATTAATGAAGAAAATTAAAATAGTTCCTGATTTTAACTGGTAAAAAGCCTGCAATCTGACAATACACTCCCACCCCCTGCAAACAATGAACAGATAAAGGTAGTAAAATTTGTTTCACCCAGCATGCATGGCAGTAAAATTTCACTCTCCCATCTGTCTACATCAACTCCTCGACTGTCCCAATTGAGTTTACAGGGAAGGTGATCATCTCTCAAGACCAAGGCCTCATACTGGTCTATTAGATTGATGATATCCTCCTGATAGAATATGGTGAGCTTGAAAAGCAGGTATCATAGATACCGTAGGAACATGCAAAATATCAGAGGTTGCAGAGAAAGCCAATTAAATTTCAAGGGCCTGTACTTCAGTGAAGTTTTTAAAACCTGAAATGTGTTAGAATATCCCCTTAGGGAAAGGTGAATGAATGCATCTTTTATCCACTACCACTAAGAGAACAGCACAAACGTGGTAGGCCTAACTAGCTTTGGGAAGGAGCATCTGCATTTGTGTGTGCTATTCTGAATAATTATTAATAAACTGTGTCAAAGACAGATTTGAGTACTGAGTTATATATTTTAAAAAAAAATTTTTTTTTAACGTTTATTCATTTTTGAGACAGATAGAGACAGAGCATGAATGGGGGAGGAGCAGAGAGAGAGGGAGACACAGAATCTGAAACAGGCTCCAGGCTCTGAGCTGTCAGCACAGAGCCTGACGCGGGGCTCGAACTCACGGACCGCGAGATCATGACCTGAGCCGAAGTCAGACGCCCAACCGACTGAGCCACCCAGGCGCCCCAAGTACTGAGTTATATTTTTAGTTGAGTCCTTGCAAGGAAGACCAATTATTATGACACTGCTTCTCTGAATAAAAATATTTAGGCAAAATTTAAAGGCAAAATCTCAAGTTCAGTTTGTTCCTTAGAAATTATAGATTCTGATCATATGAAATGTAAGTTAGATATGATAAAACTAAACACAAGACATCTCTTACTTCAGAATGCAAAAGTTCTAGCATTTTGTTTTTCATGATTCTCAATATGCAAGGCTTGAGGAATTTAAGATCTCTTTTGGACATTAGTATGGTAGGATATGTTGTGTGATATGTTTTGGGATATAATATGTTAGTCATGATGAAAGATAGGAGAGATGAAGACGAGTTGACAGTTTTTTTCACTTTTTTCCTCATTCTTTCTTTGGTTTATTTCTCTTCCTTAAGGCACAGATGTAATGAAATATAGTTATTCGGCAATTCTGTGATTTTTTCGTTACTTTCATATTTTTCTCTTTTTGACTGATTTTATTTACATAAGTGCACAGAAGTGTTGATTAATTTTAATTAATTTTAACTATTAATTAATTTTAATAGTTAATTATTAACACCTCTTTCCTGTGTAGTTTAAAAAAACAGGAAATATTAGGACTAAAAATACAGGTAGACATTTCCTGGAGACCGTAAAGACTTTCCATTTATAAATTAATTCTATAGCTCTCTAAATACTTTTATTGCCCCTAGTAATTTATCTCCTCTGAGTCCAGGAAACAAGCTCCATCTATTCACTGCTATCAGATTTTGCCTAGGATATCTAAAATTGACAAATATCTTTTTTTCCCAGAATTTAAAAAAATTACGATAATTTGATTTTAACTTTTTGAATATTTATAGTTACTTAGGAGCCTGTGAGTACTAACACTAATATTTAGATCTCCCATGGGCCCATTTCCTTTGTCTATTTTTCCTTTAGCCTTTCACTTAATTACTGTCCTTTTGATGTCATGATATTTTTGGGTCCTAGTTACCATATAGGAAAAATTGTAGAGATAATTTTATCTTCTGGGTGATGTTATCTTTACTAAGAGAGAAATTGCCCTTATTCCTGGCAGCCAAGGGAGATTACCTTAATCAAATCAGCATTAATCTGATTTGAATATGGACTTAAACCTGGGAAATATGGTAGAAAAATAAAAAAGAAGAAAGAAAGAAAGAAAGAAAGAAAGAAAGAAAGAAAGAAAAGAAAGAAAAGAAAGAAAAGAAAAGCCACAAACTCTTTGTAGCTCTTCTCATCAAGATATGGAGACTATTTTGTTAATTTTTGGATCTAGGCAAATGAGATACGAAGAGATCTGGGAATGTACTTGCACATTGTCCATGACTTTGCTGAAGGGAACTTAATCTTGGTGTGAGTAGCCTGGTAGAGAGGACTTGTGTAAAATAACCCAGATAGCCTGGCTGATAGCCTACCAACCACTGGACATATGAATGAGGACAGCTTAGATCATGGAGCCCCAGCCAAAACATCCGCTGACTGAATTTAGCCAAAGCAATATCAGAGCAAGTTGCCAACCTTCCCAATGATTGTTGTTTGAAGCGACTAATGCTTGGGGTAATTTGTTACATGTCTTAGACTGATACCGATCAATTTCTGGCTTACTTTTACTCTTATGGTTATTCCTTCATGATCACAACAGAAAGTATGGAAATGTTTACCAGTGATTCTCTGTCTTGGCAAGCACCTAAATCCAATTTTTGTCCCCCTAGATGCACGAAAGTATCAAAAACTTTGTTTAGGCTGCTCTGGTTCTCAGCATCTCAGCTTCTACTTCTTTCTGTTAAGCTTGTCAGCACATTAATCATGGCTTCTGATTAGACCATTACCTCAAGGGAAACACTAGCATCAAATATTGGACACTCTGGGATTTTCTTCTTTCCAGAATTTTACTCAGTAAGTTCTATACATTTTGGCAACAGTCCAGTACCATATAACCATATATATATATATATATATATATTTAATGCTTATCCTCAGAGAATTTTGGTTTGAAACAAGCCAAGTCTGACACTGAAAGAAAAGTAATTATGTACAATTAAATTGTACAAGTTTCTTTTCTCTGTGGATTATAAACTCCTCGAGTAGAGCCATATGGTTTGTTTATCTCTGAGTCCCAACATATAACATCATATCTGAAACAGAATTTCCTAATATTTTTTCTGTTGGAATTAAAATAAGTTTGGTATCAAAAATGAAAAAAGAAAATAGAATGTGCTGATTGGGAATGGAAGTTAAGGGTTATATTTGTGCAGCAAGAAGCTTTTGTTACAGATAAGTTTTGATGTTTATCATTGGTAAGAAAGCATTTATGGTTTCTTTTTCGCATAAAGTCTGAGTGCTTTTCAAAGGCTGCTACTTCTGCGCTGAGCCATGGGTTCGTGGGTGAACTAAGACTGAGTTATGCCCACTGGATTGATCTGCTGATTGGAAGCTCAGGATGGAAGCAGCTAAGAAATTACGCCACAGATTAAGATGGAACTTGGGCCTTCTGGCATGTCAAATAATTGACATCTATCGTTCACATGGCAAATAGAAGATAAGGAAAATTTGAGAACTTTTAAAAAATGTACATGGCACATTTTACATTAAACTTGCAGCACATTATGTCAGAAAAAAAAAAAGAGAGCATTCATTTTTATAAACAGTCTTTGAACATTTTTGTCAGGTTTCATTGCAGACACAATGCATTAAAGGTAGTTTAAAAATGGTCCATTCTTTGATGGAGCTCAATTTGTACATAGAACAAAAGAACCATGTAAACTTCACAAACTTCTATCATTTAAAAAAATTTTCTTTCAATGTTTTTATTCATTTTTGACAGAGAGAGAGAGAGAGACAGAGCATGAGTGGGGGAGGGGCAGAGAGAGAGGGAGACACAGAATCTGAAGAGGCTCCAGGCTCTGAGCTGTCAGCACAGAGCCTGACCCGGGGCTCAAACTCACAGACCGCGAGATCATGACCTGAGCCGAAGTCGGATGCTCAACCGACTGAGCCACCCAGGTGCCCCAAACTTCTATCATTTTTAACTCTGAGCTACATCTCAGATAGACTCTGTTAAGCCATGTCCACTATTTCCATTGTCTAACTGCCATTGCATCAGCCTAGTTCAGAGCAACAACTTCTCATGTGGTCTCCTTTTCAACAAACATCATTCTCTCCATTCCATTCAAATGGTGAAGTCAGAGTGGTTTCTTTAAAACTGTAGATTAGATCACAAGGGTTTTATCTCTGCTGAAAACTTCTCATTGTCTTTTTATTTTTGTTAGAATCCAAATTCCTTAGGCAAAATACCTAAATGAACTTGCTTCTGCTTTCATTTCTAACTTCTCTTCTCATGAATCTCCCCATTTAGCTTAAGTGTTTACTACTTTCTAGTCTTTTCTCTCTTTTATTAGTTTTACATTATATCAAACTCTCTCCTGCCTCCAGGCTTTTGTGCTCTCTGTTCCCTTGGAACAGCATGTCCTTACCTGTGTTTTCTCATGTGAGCTACTTATCACTCTACAGGACTCTGACAAAACTACACTTTAGAGAATGTTTCTTTGACTATACTATCAACAAAAGACCCCCTTCACCTCCCATCCTCCTTCTCCCGGCATATAGCCACAACATGTTTATCAAGTCAACTCTTGAGTCTAGACATCTGATCAAGAATCTTTCACACACCCAGGACATTTTTAAATGTTGTTGATACCAGCTTATTTGGGGAAGCCACTTAGCACATGTTAAGAATATATTTGGGTGACTCAACTACATTAGTTGATTTTTCATTTCCACTAAATACAAAGCCAGTGATACACAGGGATTTCCTGTTTTGTACTCCATTTAATTCTCAGTGCCAACCATATTGTAGTCAATAATATGTGCCAAATAAATTTTTATTGAATCGATAAATGAAAATATGAACGTATAACAGTCTGCAAAGTACTGGGGATCCAATGATCGGCCCCAATGGTTCGAACCATTAAGTAGCCTTCAGTGTGGTGAAGAAATACGTGGACACAAATAACAATATAATAAAAATCTATTGATGTAAATGCCATGCAAGAGGAAAGAAAAGCTTACTTAAACTTTACCTTAGTAGAGAAAACATTCACTTCTTATTAGAAGTAATATTCCACCATCTACTTTTCATCAAAGCACATTTTCCTAAGCTTTAGATCAAAAGCTTAAATAAGAGACATAAACCCTTAGTATAATGTCTAGCTGTCAGCAATATATTTACTTTCTCTTTCAAAGAAGTCAAATTAATGTAGAAGTAAGAACACTAGTCACTAGGAGTAATGTGCAATGATTTCGGGAAGCTTTGACATCAACTTGTTTGTATTTTATGAAAATATTTTTATGATATTAATGCATAAAAATTATGTATTAAAAATATGCCTCAGTGTATAAAATTAGAGACTCTGGATTAAACCTGCATAGATTTAAATCACAGAGCCCTCACTTTCTAATACAGTGCAACATAACCATGAGCAAATTGTTCAAACACTATGTCATAGTTTTGTTTGTTTTTTATGAGAATAATACCAACTCATAAAATATTTTGCCAGTTTAATAAGGGAACTTATATGAAATTATTACAATATACAATATTAGTATAAATTGCATGTCAAATATTTAGTTTTATTGACTTTATTTATAATTTTAAAAGAAGAAAAAATCTAAACTTAAGCTAGAGGTTAATTGGGTGATATGTTTGAAAAAGCTGAAAAGATATGTATACCTTTACTCCAGATTTTTATAGTTTAAAGAAGATACTCTGAAGATATACTTGCATTTCTTAACAAAGGATTAGCTGCAACAAGATTAATTAAAGTAGTAATAATATAGAAATAATATAAACATTGAATAATTCGGCAAATGTTAAAGATGAAGAACTTATATATATAGTCATTAAATTATGTGCCAGATGGACACTTATTTTAAGGATGGAAGCAATGTCTTGCAAGGTTGAAACATGTTTTCAAGCAGTATACTTATTTATTCCTATATGCATTGAATTTGGTCTGATAGGATATACATCAGGAAATTATTGAAACATATGGTTAGTAAAATAATGGGTATCTCTTCTTATTTTACTTATTTCAGTTGTCTAATATTTTCACGATGTATATGGATTTTGCACAGTGATTTTTACTTTATTTTAAGAAAAAACAAGCCTTAGTTAAATGAAGGTAGTTGAATAAAAATTCTACAACTGGGAGGAAAAAATATATAAAATCACTCATATGGGTTCCTTGTAACATATTTATTTTGAAAATAAATTAGCAGGAACACATTAATAAGAGATCATCTCTGCTCCAATGTTCTCATTACTTGGCTGCTGGCATATTGTTTCAGCAGAATTTTTGTATATTTTCCAAGTGTCCTTACAGAAAAGATCTACTTTAAACTAATTTTGCTTACTTATACCTATCAGGGTTTCATCGAATTCTAAAAGATTACATAGAGAGATTTTTTGAAGAAACAAGTAACTATAAAATAACAAGCTTTTCGTTCTGTTTCTTTCCTTTATAACCAACTTCATGCAGAATCTAATGTCAGAGGTAGGGTGGTCTGGCAGAGTAATATAGGGGATTGATGACAAAGCTGGTGCTGAACATAAAATCAGCACAGCAAGTAAACATAAGTACATGGAATCAGAAAGGGATTTAGTGTGGGTAAATAAAGCTTAAGACCTTTAATTCCACAACGGCGGCACTCTGACATCATGAAATACTGAATAACAAATAAAAAAGTATAATATTTAAAGAACCAAAAAGAATTTTAAACATGTTCATGGCTGCACGTAATTTAAATTTGATAAGTTATAATTCAAAGTCAACAGGATGGAGCTGTTCAAAGGCAATATTTTGAGGTACCCATTTGAACTATATATTTTTCTCCTACAAAATATAATTTACATTTCCAATGATTGTATGTCTGGTCAATATGACCCCTGCCATGTTTTGATTTATATCCCAATTTCATTCTTATTTTCGTAGCTGTAACAGAAGGCTCTTCCTGTGCCTCTGCAATTTAAGGCTGATAATGAAACATAAAGGAGATGGACATAATAGTTAAAACTGAATTATTTGATGATACGTTGTATGGCTGCTAAAAGGTGATTTTAACATAAATTGAATATAACTAAGCTGCTTCTAGTGTATCTCAGGGAGTATGATTACATTACTGGATAACTAAGTATACATACTTTAAAGCTTATGTACAAATGGGCTCTATGTAAAGTCACGCAGGCCATACGTTCAATAGGACCCTGAACTTTGTTTAATTCCCTGCTGTTGTCATCTTAAAATTGTTAATAATCTTTGAATAAGAGAGCTTACATTTTCTTTTTTTTTTTGACCTGAAAATTATATATCCAGTTCTGTGTACAGAAAATTAAAGTTTACTATAACTCATTTTAATAGTCATAATATCCTAATACATCACTGCATTCAAGGCTGCTCTGTCATCCTTAGTATTTTCTAAACGAATGTTTTTCAATTATCTATTGATGCATAACTAATGATTCCAAAATTCAGTAGCTTAACAAAAGCCATTTCATTCTACCTCCTGATATTTTGATGCGGAATTCAGCCAGGGGTATTATGGTAATATGGACACAGAATTTATTTTTAGACAGAAATTACTTTGTACATATTACTTTTATGTCACTTAAGTTATTTTATAGACATAGTTATGAATATATATATATACACACACACACATAGATATAACAAAATAAAATCAATGTAAGTAGGTAGAGATATCGGTATATGTGGTTATAGGTAGAAATAAAATATGTGGATATAGTTCCATCTATTTATTTCCTCACTAGACTGAAAATTCCATCGGGTCGATATTGGTTTCATTATTTAGTGTTTTGCATTTGCATCGTAGTTCTTATTAAAGTGTCCTGAACCTAGATTGGACTTTGTAGTCTATTCTAATATGAATTTCTGAAATTAAAAGCAAAGAAAAAAAGCTCATATGTATTAGATAAACATGGACATGATGTCAGTATAACATGAAAGTCACATTGGTTTACAAATTGTTAATATTTGCATTACCAGGTGATGGTAATTGAACACAAATTACACAAATGCAGGTGAGTGCTATGATGAATTTCAGTATGGTATATGAAAGCCATGTACACTACTCACTCCCTCCTATCTCTGCATGCTATCATGGAAGGGTTTACTATATGGTTCTTTTCAATTCCTGTCCATGTATCTATCTCAGCATACGTGAGTATTTCTTACATTCTTTTTTTTTTTTTTTTTTTTTTTTTTTTAAGACCAGGTAAGATCTCTTTTCTTTTTTAAGTTTATTTATTTTGAGAGAGAGAGAGAAAGAGCACCTATGTGAGAGGGATAGAGGCAGAGAGAGGGGAGAGAGAGAGAGAGAGAGAGAGAGAGAGAGAGAGAGAGAGAAAGAGAAGCCCAAGCAGGCTCCATCCTAATAGTGCAGAGGGCTTAGATCTAGCGCACTGGGCTTGTTTTGGACCTGAGTCAAAATCAAGAGTTGGATGCTTATCCAACTGAGTCACCCACATGCCCTTCCTTACATTCCTTTTTATCCAGTTGGTTTCACATTTTTAAAAAGACACGCTTCTATTTGGTGGAGCTTATTTATTAGGATTTTAATATATATGTTTTCAAAAATCTGCAGTTTATTTTGTTGAAATTGTAAGACTTTTGTAATTAGTTGCAGAGGTTTTGAGAGGTGTGTTTTAATGCTACTCTTCCTTTACCATTTTTAGGACAAAATTCTGAAAAATGAGAGGTTTCCTAATATGCATATATTGTGTCTTAGCAGAAACATCCACTTATGTTTATTTGTTGAGTTAAATTTACTTTGCATATTATAAGTGGCATCACATCAACAAAATTTACTTTGTATATGTAAATGGCATAATCATTTTATTTCTGTCATCTGCATAGCATTTTAAATTATAGTAAATATGATAAATATTTAAATGATTGTCACTTGACTTTATAGAAACAAAAAAGGATTTTTTAAGCAGAGAGTGATTGAAAACAATATACTTTAAAATGGCTTTAAATGTTTTATTATTGGATATTTAATCTCCTCTTATATGATTCTTCTATGCAAAGAAACCCAATTACACCCTCTTTATAAATATCAGTTAAATATGAACCCAGCCATCTTTGGGAAAGAAGTCACAGATTGTGTCAGATTGTCAAATACTTTTCCCAATGGAGCCTAATCATTTAAGGGAATAAAAAGAAATTTAATTTTAAATAATATCACAAAAATTGAAATTTCTTAAAATTATACCAGTAGGTGTATTTTCAAAAAAATAACAATGCTCTTTTACATATGAAAAATAATAAATCCACAACCAGGAAGTAAATAAAATTAAAACAAAACAGAACATACTTCCATGAGTTTGATCTATGTAACAAGGATAAGTCATAATGATCTTCATGACTCCTAAAAATAGAAAGGGGAAAAGCTTTTACTTTTTTAATGATAATTTTTGTGAGATTTTCAAAATTCAGACTTCATTATTTTTTTTTTGACCAGTTTAAGGTTCACAGAATAATTGAGCAGAAGGTGCAGATATTTTCTACATATTCTTTGCCTCCCCACATGCACAGTCATTTCTATTATCAACATCTTTCACTACAATGGTACATTTGTCACAACTGATGAACCCACATGGACACATCATAATCACCCAAAGTCTATTGTTCACATTATGGTTCAGATTTGCTGTTGTACATTCTATGGGTTTAAACAAGTTTATAATGACATGTAACTATCCTTATGGTATCATATAGAGTAGTTTCACTGTTCTAAAAATCCTCTGTGCTATGCCTATTCATCCATTGCTTCCCCCACAATCATTAGCAACCACTGATTATTTTTTTACTGTCTTTATAGTTTTGCCTTCTCTGGGATGTCATATAGTTAGAGTCATATAGCATATAGCCTTTTCAGATTGCCTTCTTTCACTTGGTAATATGCATTCAAGTTTCCTCTGTGTCTTTTCCTGGCTCAATAGCTCATTTCTTTTTAGCACTGAATAATATTCCACTGTCTGGATGTACCACAATTTATTTATTCATTCACCTACTGAAGGACAACTTGATCGCTGTAAGTTTTGGCAATTTTGAATAAAACAGCTATAAACATCTATGCACAGATTTTTTTGTGTGTACATCGTTCTCAACTGGGTAAATACCAAGGAACATGATTGTTGAATGGTATGGTAAGAGTATGTTTAGAGTTATAGGAAACTGCCACACTGTCTTCCCAAGTGGTTGTCCTATTTTACAATCACACAAGCAATCGATAAGAGTTCCTGATGCTCCATATTCTCACCAGCATTTGGTGTTGTGTTCTAGATTTTGGCCATTCTAATAGCTGTATGGGGTTCTCTCATTGTTGTCCTTATTTTTTTTTGCACAAAAAGTTTCATAACTTCTGATAAATGGAGCTATGTATTAAGGGAGATTATGGATAGAAACTATGATAAATTCTCCAAAAATAATAGATAAAATACATTTATGTAACACAGTTTTGTCTTCCTTAGGTAAGTATTCAGTGAATCCTAATTATTATTGTACAATGTCGCAAAAAGAAAAAAAAAACTCTAATTTTCCTTAATGTTACACTTTGCTCTGTGGATTAATGAAGGAAAGTTGACTAAAGTGTTACCATGAAGAAGTGATAATGAAAAGATAGATTGTATCAATAGTTTTAGTCAATTTTTATAATGAATAATTAACAGTTAACACTTTGACAAAACTATATATGCTGTCATGTTGCCTTTACTTAATTACTACTAAATTGTATCTTTTCCAAAGTAATAAGTGCTCTTAATTATCTGGTGTGGAAGTGGAACTGACACTGGAAGGAGTGACTTAATTCAATAAAAGCAGTCGTTTATATCCTTCATTCTATTCATATATTCAACATTGTTGTTTATTGACTATGAAAATATTTAACGTTCTAGATGAAGAACCTAAATAGTAGGCTATTTTTAAAATGAATCTGAAATATCTGCCAAATACAGTGAGGTACATATGTAAGAAAATTGAAGATACTGATGTATTTTGAGGGGACTCAGTTTTTGGTACTAATATACCTGAGTCAAATCTAATGGAGAGTTAAAGATGTGAACTGTGGAGTCACACTGACTTGCATTCCTATCCTAATCTTTTTGACACCATTTGGTCACAATAGGGAAGTTACTTAATCTCCAAATTTCTAACCCAGAGAAAATAGCCGTGTTAATACTTAAAAAAAAAGTCTGAGTGCCTGGATGACTCAGTCTGGAGAGTGTGCCGCTCCTGATTTTGGGGTTGTAAGTTCGAGCCCCATGTTAGGTGAAGAGGTTACTTAAGAATAAAATCTTTAAAAAAGTGGGAACAACAGGCATTCCTATATAATATCTTATTAATTTATACAATTATTAGTATCATTATTCCATTTTTGAAATGGATAACAGATAAATGTATATTGGAGGTTTTGTTGGAGGAGGCAGTGCCAATAATATATATTTTAATATAGTCTCCCAATTTTTATTTAGATGCTGAATACCAATTCCACTAATCAACCAATTAAAATTGTAATGTAACCAGATATTCTTTTTTCTTCAAGAATATTTGAATTGTCTATTACTTAGTAGTTTTCAATTTTGCTAAGTTATTCAACAGCCATCCATTAAACACCTCTTTTCTATGAACTAGGAACAGTTAGGACAGAGAAATGTGAATTAATTTCCTTGCTTCCAACAATAAACTCAGAGTTTATTAGAGAAAATAGAAATACAAATAAGGTTACATAATAGCTTACTGTTTTGTGTGTATTTTAATTAACTATGTGGTGATTTAAATGCAAAGGGTATATGCAAATTTTACTCAATGAGATCTTATATTAGTCCAAAATAATGCATCCAATAACCTTTTGAGTATTTCTGTGAAACTTTGTGCATATTCCTGTTTGCTATTTTTGATACTTTTGGAAAAGCACCTTCCAGATTAATATTAACGCTATCCATATACTGCATCACTTAGAAAAAGAAAACATATTATCTTTCTTTGATTGTTGGGAGTGAAAATTGTAAGTTCTATATTACATATCAAAAGAAAAAAATTAGAAGTCAGAATCTCAAATTTTGGTAAAAGTCATAGTTATTGAGATCTAGAAGCTGACATAAGCAATTCTAAACCAAGAAGTCATAAAAAGGAAAACTCTTGCTTCACAGAAGTCCACAGAAAGAAGAGTGTGAAGAACAAGGATCCTCACCACCTCTGAATATTACTATCCTTGACGTGAAGTAGGCTATGGAAAACTCCAAACAGGTTAAGGAATGAACCTGTAAGAGGTTAATCTTTCTTTCTGGGTATCTAGGGAACTAACTCAAAATGTGTTCCTGAGCCAATAAGGTTGTGCCTCTCGTGATTGGGAATGACACATTGGTGTATTAAGGCAAAAAAGAGCCTCTGTGTCTTTTTTGACTCCTCTGTGATGGGGAAAGGACCCAGGTATTGGAGAGTATCCCCAATGAAAGAGGAAAATGTAATTTATAGTTTAATCCATTGGGCTTGGCAAATGGTTACGAAAGAAAGAAAGAAAGAAAGAAAGAGAGAAAGAAAGAAAGAAAAGAAAGAAAGGAGCGAAGAAGGAAGGAAAGAAGGAATATTTAAAGAAAAGAAATAGAAAAGAAAAGACAAAAGAAAAGAAAAGAAAAGAAAAGAAAAGAAAAGAAAAGAAAAAAGAAACCTGAAAAGAAAGCAGAAAAGAAAACAAAGCAGAAAAGAAAAGAAAGCAAAAAAGAAAAGAAAGAGAAGGTGATTCTAAGACACACACTGCAACATAGACTGCTTGGGCAAGTTCTGAGATGGAGAAAGCAATGACGACTCAGAGGATCTAGTGCAGGTCAAAACTAAGACTCTTCTGAATCAATGAGCAGTAAATTACTTGACCTTAACAATGCTGATTAAGGTCAGCACAAAATAATCATATTTGTGACAACAGCAGCAAGAGTCTCAGGATTCCCTGCGAGCAGCGAGGCTCAGTAGTCCCTCACGATCACTCTGAAGAGATGTAAAATTCATTGCAATGAAAAGCAAACATACTGACCATCTTTAACATGATTTTTTTTTTTTGTATTCATAACCTTCAGGTATTTTTCTATGATAACTGTTTGGAATCTACTGCTTTAGTTTTAACATTTGTGGATCCAGTATGTAACTAATCCCTTTTTAATTGCTTTTTAGACTGGTTCCAATTTTTAACTATTAGAAAAAAAAAATGACAGGTTGGACAATTATGCATACATCTTTTTACACTTGTCTAACTATTCCTTTTCATAAATCCCTGTAAGTAGAAAAAATGGATCAAAGGTTATCAGCATTTCAAATTTTGAAATATTATGTAGACTTTCCTCCAGAGAGGTTATTAACATTAGTATTATCACAAAATGTATAAAATTCCTGTGTTATATACCTTTACAGTGAAGAGAGATTTTTATTGAGAGATAAATAATTTTTGTATGGATATTTTTGGATCATTATATGTCTTTCATACTACTTGTCCTTTTTTTTCTATTTACATATATCTGGCATCTACATTTTCATTTAACTTGGAGCAGGCATTTTTTTTTATTAAAAGAATTTACTTACTTCAGATTAGGTAAAATATTAACAAAATTTTAGAAAAAACATTTTTTCACTTTTTTATGATTATCTACAAAGCACTCCAAATTTCTTTAAAGGGCTCATTATAAATAAATATAACCTCAAAAATAAAACTTCTAATTAACGAAAAGGTGGTAAGCTTTCTTTCAGCAGGTTGAAGGACACAAGTCATAGGTCAGAGGCTACCAAAGAGAAAGTAGGCTTACTCAAGGAACACTGTTTCTGTTTATTGCCAAACTCAAATAATTATGATTGTTTTCTTGTATATGAGTGATCTATTGTTACATTATAACATATAAAGTTTCAAAAATATATATTAGGTTATTGGTTATAAATTTATATTTTATTTATGGGAAAAAATTCCCTCATGGAAATAGCTTTTATATCAATTTTACATATCTTTTATTTAAGTTTATTTATTTATTTTGAAAGAGAAAGAGAGAGAGAGAGAGAGAAGGAGAGAAAGTTTGAGCGGGGGAGAAGCAGAGAGAGAGGGTGAGAGAGAAGCCCAAGCAGGCTCCACACTGTTAGTACCAGAGCCGATGCAGGGCTCAAACTCAGGAACAGTGAGATCATGACCTGAGTTGAAACCAAGAGTCCAATGCTTAAGCTGACTGAACCACCGAGGCACAACCAATTGTACATATCTGATGCAACTTTCTATATATCTGATATATTGTGACTTATAAGAAATATATATTATATAATATTTTGTCATTCAGATAACTAAAATATATTTCCCCTATATATTTGATTTTGTCCATGGTTCTAGGATCACAGCTCCTAAAATTCCTGGAATATCCTGTAATAAAAGCAATAAAAGTGTCTTTTGTTATGTTAATAAAGCGATTTTTAGAAAGCCTTTAGGTAACCTAAGGGTGGGGGCTGATTGCCAGTGAGGCCAACCCTGTGGTTAGAAGGTTGGGACTTTTCCCAACCCTTCCATTGAAGGAAGCAGGTCTGGAGATTGAGTGTAATGGCTGATGTCTAAATCAATTGCAGTAGTCTCCATTATCCACTGTTTCCCTTTCTGTAGTTTTACTTTCCAAGGTTTTAGTCATAGGTAGTCAACTTTGGTCTGGGAGCAGATGATCTTCCTTGTGAATCTGCAGAAAGCCAATAGTAGCCTATCTCTACATCAAAGTGCCTATGTCATTCACTTCACTTCCTTACATAGGCATTTTATGATATCACATCATCACAGGAAGGGTGAGAACAGTACAGTAAGATATTTTGAGAGAGAGAAAGAAAGACCATATTCACATACTTTTATTAAAGTACATTATTATAGTCATTCTATTATTAGTTACTATGGATTATCTCTTACTCATAACAAGCTTTTTGCGTATATAAGAAAAAATATAGTATATACAGGATGTTGTACTCCCTGCAGATAAGGGGTGGGGGGCTACTATATGCCAATGTAATGAAGCCTCCATCAAATTTCAAAAGGACGATGTTTGGAGAACACATGGCAATTTGGGGAGAGTGGCACTTTCATAGAAAGGATGGAAGCTGTGCATACTTTACCCATGCCTTGCCCTAAGCATCTCTTCCATCAAGTGTTTCTCTGAGCTCTGTGAGCTGCTCTAGCAAATTAAACCCAAGATCTTGGAAACTGTGATTTATAGCCAGTTGGTCAGAAGTACAGGTAACAACCTGAACTTGTGACTGGTGCCTGAAATCCAAGGAGGGAGTCTGGAACCTCCAACCTATAGCCGATTGGTCAGAAGCACAAATGACACTTGCGACCGGTGTCTGAGGTGTGTGTGGTGGGGATGTAGTCTTGTAGGACTGATCCTGAATCTGTAGAATATGATGCTTTCTCTGGATATATAGTATTAGAATTGAGTTGAACTGTAGGACTCCGAGCTGGTGTCTAAGTATTGCTTGTTGGTGTGGAGAACCTCTCCCACCACATTGAAACTGATGTCAGAAAGAAATTAATATCTATAATCACTACTTCTGTGATATTTTAGGGAATGTGAGAACAGTTAACGACAGAGGACAGAATATTCATTGTGAATTACAAATAACTGTGAATCTTGAGTTCTTTCCCATCAAATACCTTGGTTGAACCTTCTTGGTTCAGAAGAATAATTTATTTTTTTTACCAGTTTAAAGCTAAGGTTAACTAAAATAGTATTATCAGTAACAAAGTAAAACTTCAAAAGTTTTTTTTAAGAAGCATAAATACAAACTATGACAAATTGTACTTGTATTTTCTTGAAGAGAAAGTCGCCATATTATTTTCTTTAAAATTCTCTTCGGGTATTCAAATAGCAAAAAAATTAACAATTTTACTTTGCATTCATCAAATGCATCTTGTAAAATGAATTTTGAAAAGTGGTTTCACGAATTTGAATAATTCCCAGTGTGATTTTTTTTAATTGCAAGTAAGCGAGAGAACATATTAAGGACACCTTATTTTTGATTATATATACATATATACAATTTGCAATGCAAAAATAAGAAACTAAATAATGAAAATGCTGGAAATCTTAAATCATTAGAAGTTTAGTAAATCAACAGGGGTTGGAAGCTCAAAAGCAAATACAATTTAGGATTTCTGGTAGAGAATTAGCTTCTGGTTAGGTGCTGAGAAGGAAAGCAGGTAAAAAGCAGATAAAAGGAGCCAGCCAGTTGTCCGAGGATGGATACTCTCCTTGCATGCTTTTGGCTTCTGCAATCTTTCTTGTCTCCGGTATCAGCCAGCAGCCAGGAACCAGAAGCTTGACTGTTTTAGCCCCGCCCAACCCCGAAGCACATAAGTATAAAAAGCCAGTAAAACCCCAGCAGGACACTCAATCTTTAAAGGTGACTCTGCTGGCCTGGCACCTGCGTGAAATAAACAGTCTTTTCTGATATCCGGAGTGCGTGTCACTTGTCCCTTCCTGTGTGCCAAGAATTTGCTGCAACATTTTCGTGCATTGGGAAACTGACAGCCGTGCTGTCCCCTTGCACCATTGTTGTCTAGAGCCAGCGGGAGCAGGAGCCAGAGCACCTACATTTCGGCCGGCGACGGGAAGGAAGGTGTGGCACGAGTGGTTTCGCTGAACTCTGACCCTCACCGCCAGATAATAACCAGCTGCAGCCACGTTCTCACAGACCCTGGGGGGGAATTTTCAAAAATCCTGCCAGGAAGGGACATCGGATCAGGTGAGTGTCCGCGGGGACCCAGTACTGAGTTCAGACCCTAGAGGCAGAAGGGGATCTTGATCACCCCCCGGGGCGACATAGTCACCACATAGGACAGGGAAGTCCTGGGTGGAAGTCTGCAATCTCTGAATGTGTGTGTGAGTGTCCGTGCTCCACGGTTTCAGCTAGGGAGCCCGAGTGGGTCTTACCCTGTGATCTTGCTATGACCTCATAGGGCTCAAGGCAGAATCAGGTCTGTGGAGGCCTGATTTTAGTCAGGGGTTTAGACTGACCTGCCAATGCTAAGAGGCATCTAAGTCCTTGTGAGGGGAGAGGCCAGTCAGATGCAATGACCTCTGCCCTCATGTTTGTCCTGCGACACTGTACATTGGGAGGGTTCCATCTAGGATACCAGGATGGGGAGAAATTCCTCGAAACCAACTGTTTTGGAGTGTATGATTAAGAATTTTAAAAAAGGAGTTTCAGATGACTATGGGGTCAAATTGACCCCCCTCCCCGGGGAAATTACGCACCCTTTGTGAATTAAAATGGCTGACTTTGGTGTAGGCTGGGCCCCTGAGGGCACCGTAGGTGTCTCCACAGTCTGAGCTGTTTATAAAATAGTGGCAATGCTTGGCCACCTAGATCAATTCCCATACATCAATCAGTAACTGGAGATAGCCCAAGTCAAGCCTCCATGGGTCTAGTTCTGCATTAATAGTAAGGGACAATGTAGGGTCTTAGTGGCACAGGCCAAGAAGAAGACCTCACAGCAGAAAAAACCACCCCCCATCCTCCAAGAAAATACAGAAGAAGTCCTTCCATTTATGCCACCATATGCCCCCCAGCGTCCCTTCAGTCGAGGGAAGGGAACCTCGCTTGCCTGACAGTCCACTCCCCATGGTTTCACCTCCACCAACAGTCAGTCTTCCCCAACAAGGGACACATGAACTAGTAGGAAGATGCCTTAGGTCATCATCTCAAGGTCCAAGGCCCCCCATGGCAATGCAGATGCCATTGGGAAAGACTAGATGTCTCCAGAGAATAGGCCCTGATGGGACCCTACAAGAGGGGGGGATCAGTTTTCTACTACCAACCGTTCTCCATTACTGACCTTCTCAACTGGAAACATAACATGCCACCCTACTCTGAGAAGCTACAGGCAATGATAGATCTCCTATAGTCTATAATCCTGCCTGGGTTGACTGTCAGCAGCTTCTGCTTACCCTTTTCAACATGGAAGAGCACAGACAAAATGTCACCAAAGCCAGAAAATGGCTCCAGACTCAGGCACCAGATGGAAAACTAGATGTTAGATGTTGAGGCTTGGGCATGGGAGGCTATGCCTGAAGAGGAGCCCCGCTGGGACCCCAACATAGAAGCAGGAAGGGCCAGATTAAAAAGATACCAACATGCCTTCTTCCAAGGGGTAAAAGCAGGGGCCAAAATCTCACCAACATGGAAAATGTAGCTGAGGTCCTACAAATGCCAGAAGACAACCCTGCTGACTTCTATCAAAGATTATGTGAAACTTTCAGAGTTTACACTCCATTTGACCCTGAAGTCCCCCAAAACTAGCACATAGTCAATACTGCCTTTGTGGGATAGGCCCAAGGTGACATTAGACAGAAGCTCCAAAAATTGGAAGGATTCACTGGGAAAAACTCCACTGAACTATTGGAAATTGCTAACGATATTTTTGTAAATTGGGATTGAGCTTCCAGAAAGGAGGAAGACCAAAGAATGAAAGAAAAGGCAGCTCTCTTGGTCTTGGCCTTGGGGCAACCACCCCCTCTGAAAGGGCTCCCACAGAAATGACAAGGGATTCAAGAACAACAACAACAAAAAAGGGTGCCACTGGGACAGGATCAATATGCCTATGGTAAAGAATTTGAACCCTGGAAAAATGAATGTGCTAACCACCAAAAAGGAAAACCACAAACCTCCACTCCACCCAGTCACTACCAACCAGAGCCACCTGAGGCTGACTTGATCAGGCTGTCAGGAATATACTCTGATTAAGAAAGACCAGTCTCTATCCAACTAGGTCCCCATGAACCCATGGTCAAAATGAAGGTAGGGAGAGAGACAATAGATTTCATGGTCAACACTGGGGCCGAACACTTTGTGGTGACACAAAAAGTGGCACCTCTGTTGGGTCAAGAAGTCACCATTGTAGGAGCCACTGGGATGCAAACCCAAAGGTAATTTTTCAGTCCCCAACAATGCTGGCTGGGGCGTCACCAAATAGTTCATGAATCTACCTGACTGCCCAGTCTCACTGTTAGGTAGAGACCTCCAAGCCAAGTTGAGCACAGAAATAGCCTTCACCTTGATGGGCAGATGTAATTGCGCCTAAACTAAAAGGCCTAACTCATGATTTTGTCCCTGTCATCAGGAATTCCATGGGAAGAGGAATGGAGATTATATACTTTCCCTCCTGGTGAGCCAACCACGGCCCCCAAGCTAGAAGCTGAATTCCCTTCAGTTTGGGCAGAAAGAAACCCCCCTGGTATGGCAAAAACAAAAACAAAAACAAAAACAAAAAAAAACCCCAAAAAACAAACAAACAAAAAAACCAAAACAGCCCCCAATATTAATTGACCTAAAGGCTGGGGCCCAACCTGTCAAAATATGCCAATATATGATCCCATGCTAGGCATGCCTGGGGATCTAGACACACTTGGACATCTACTCAAATGGGGACTTCTAAAACAATGCCAGTCCCCATGGAATACTCCCCTGCTGTCCTTGAACAAGCCTGGGACAAATGATTACTGCCCTGTACAGGATCCAGGAGCCATTAATGAAACAGTTATCATGCTGCATTTCTAACCCATATACTCTACTAGGACTCATACCCTCTGAAGCA
Organism: Panthera onca; assembly: GCF_046562875.1. NCBI lineage: Eukaryota > Metazoa > Chordata > Mammalia > Carnivora > Felidae > Panthera > Panthera onca. Next base: position 51,021,012 of record NC_138342.1, read on the forward strand.
GGATGGTTCACATATCTAGATTTAAAGGACACCTTTTTCTGTCTCCAGCTAGCGCCTAATAGCCAACCCCTATTTGCCTTTGAATGGGAAAACTCTACCACAAGGGCAAAGGAACAATTCACTTGGACTAGACTGCCACAAGGATTCAAAAATTCACCAACATTATTCAGTGCAGCACTGGCATATGGCTTAGCCAGGTTTCTGGGACAGGACCTAAGGTGTGTCTTCCTCCAACATGTGGACAATCTCCTGCTAGCCAGTCTCATGCAGACCCAATGCTGGGAGGGAACCAGGGCCCTACTCAGGCTACTAGCAGAGGTGGGATACCAGGTGTCAAAGAAAAAGGCACAGATTTGCCCACAGGAAGTTAAATATTTGGGCTTCAAAATTACCCAAGGCAAATGGATGCCGGGAGCCAAAAGGAAATAGGCAATCTGTGCCATTTTGGTTCCCACTACCCACCTGCAGGTCCAAGAGTTCCTTGGAGCAGCAGGATTCTGCTGGCATATGGATCCCAGGATTCTTGGAGTTGGCCAGACCTTTATATGAGGCACTAAAGGGGGAAGAAAGGGCACCCCTTTTCTGAGGCCCTAATCAGGAAAAGGCATTTAAAACTCTAAAACCAAAACTCACAGAGACACTGGCCTTGGGACTCCCAGATGTATCACAAAATTTCAACATGAAAGCAATGGGGTGGCCCTGGGGGTTCTCACCCAGGAATTTGGACCTGGGCAAAGACCAGTGGCATTACTTTCAAAGCAGATTGACTCAGTTGTGGCAGGATGGCCACCCTGTTTGAGGGCCCTGGCAGCCACCACACTTTTAATCGAGGAAGCGGACAAACTCACATTGGCGCAAAACATAAATGCTAAGGTTCCCCATTCTCTTATTACCTTGATGGATGCTGGAGGACAACACTGGCTAACTAATGCTTGAGCGACACAGTATCAGGGACTGCTATGTGAGAACCCATGAATAAGATTGGAAGCCATAAAAACTCGAAACCCTGCCACTTTCTTGCCTTTAGTGGCAGGACCTCCAGAGCATGATTGTCTACAGGTACCTGATGAAGTCTGTTCTAGCCCACCTGACCTATCATACAGGCCCTCACAAAATCCTGACCTCATCCTGTACACTGAGGGCAGCAGCTTTGTGAATGAAGGCAAAAGATACACTGGTTATGTGGTAGGCTCTGATTTTGTGGTCATAGAAGCAAAGGCCATTCCACAGGGGTGGTCAGCCCAGAGAGCAGAACTGTACTAGAGTACTAGAACTCAGTAAAGACAAATGGGCCAACATATACACTGACTTGTGCTATGCCTTTGCCACTCTACCTGTACATGGGGCTCTATACAAGGAGAGAGGACCTTTGACCACAGGAAGAAAACAAAAAAGAATCAGGAAGAAATCCTAAAGCTATTAAGGGCAGTCTGGGAACTGAGGTAAGTAGCAGTCATCCACTGCAAGGGACACCAAAGAGGAAAAGACTCACTGTCAGAAGATAACAGACAGGCTGACACCACAGCTAAACAAGCAGCGGGAAAACAAACATGCTCAAAAATCATGCTGGCCCCGGAACTGCCAACTTCCCCAACGTGCACAATCCAAGAAACAAAATGAGCACAACAGGAAAAAGGAGGCCGGACAAAAGAAGAATGGTGGGTACTTCCAGACCAAAGAGTCTATGTATCAGAGCAGCTAACCTACCAGGTGGTTCTCCAACAGCATGAGCTCACCCACCTAGGAAAAATCACCCTTGAAACCTTATTGAGCTTCTACTATGTACATGCTCAACTCCCTCTGTGCCTTGGTCTCTCAACACTGCCTCCTCTGTGCTCCAAATAACACCAAAAAAGGGCCCCACTGGGCATATGGGAATCCAGCGCTGTGGACAGGCACGCGTCAAGGATTTGGAAGTGGACTTTACCGAAATAAGACCCAGCGGAGGATACAATTTTCTTCCAGTATTCATCTGCACATTTTCAGGTTGGGTTGAGGCCTACCCCACGCACACGCAGAAGGCAAGAGACGTAACCAAGGCCTTGCTAAGGGATATCATTCCCAGACATGGAATGCTATTAATCATAGCTTCAGCCAATGGCCCAGATTTTGTAGCCGAGGTGGTGCAACAAGTAACCGAAACGTCAGGTATCCAGTGGAACTTACACGCAGCCTACCTGCCCCAGAGTTCAGGGAAAGTGGAACATATGAACTGAACCCTTAAATCAGCCATGGCAAAACTATGTCAGGAAACTAACCTGCCCTGGCCAGATATACTACTCCTAGCTCTCCTCTGAATATGCTATACACTCTGGGCAAAAATAGGATTCTCCCCATTCAAGATCCTATATGGAAGGCCCCCTCCACTAGTCAAAACAAGGGGACCTGACAGAGGTAGGAAATTTAGAAATACAAAAGCAACTACAAGGATTAGGAAAAACCGTATTTGAGATACATAGATGGGTGACAGACAGGATACCTATTTCCCTAGGAATAAGTGTATAACCCCACAAACCTTGGGATCAGGTTTGGATTAAAGATTGGGAAAGGGAACCACTCAGACCTACCTGAAAGGAACCCTGTTTAGTTTTGCTAACCACACCCACAGCCCTCAAGATTGCAGGAGGGCTGCCTGAATCCACCATCCTTGAGTAAAGGCAGCCCACCTGTCTCCTGACAACCACTTAGAATGGAAAGTGACTGCTAACCAGAATAATCCTTTACAGATCATCTTTAAGAAGATAGCAGATGATAAGCCGCCTACAGCCAACACCTGAGAACTCTCCGTAACCAGAAGCTTGAGGAAATCACCAAGCAATTTAAATGAACTATAACAAATCATTCTCTCTCAAATTTCATTGTCATCCCCTACCTGTTTCTCTTTCTATACTCGTTGCTATACTCTTTGCTGTAGGGCTTACCCAAGTTACTCCCGCAGACTGGCGCCTCAGTCACAAACTCTTGTTAGCTTTCCTCTACTTACTAGTGTCAGGATGTCTTATTCTCCTTAGATGTATATGATCTGAGTTATGATTGCTGTCCCCTATTTGGAGTAAGAAACTGTCAGGAACCTACTCTAACACACAAAAAAAATTTCTCCTACCGTTAATGCTGAGTTCTCTCATAAGAATTGATGTCCCTCCTCAATGTAATGATGACTGTTTCAAGACCAACACATGAGCTCCTCCCTTTCCCCTGCCCTGAATAGCCTGAAACAACCCTTAGGACAGGGAACTACACACAAGGCCTTCACCAAATACACATATCAACATGCAAAATGTTATCAGTCAACCTCGCTCTGTTCCCACAATGACAAAACTTATTGGCAAGGAAGAATTAAAGCAAGACACCTTTCACAGGGAACAATCATGTCATGGAATCCCAGACAAATATGCCTGCTAGGCACAACAAACCCACTTTGGATTGTCTGATGGAGGGGGAGTCCAAGGCCAGGACTATAAGGAGTCATCCCAACAGGAGGTACAAAATTCCATAAAGCAAACTTCTGGAAGTCTGTCCAGGAGACCCAAACTTCCAAAAATCAGACTCAGTGGCCCTTATGACTTTAACTTCTGCTTATACCAGATTCTAAATTCAACCCATCATCTTCTCAACTCCTCTAACCCTAATTAGCCAAGGACTGTTGGTTTTGTCTCTCTCTAACCCCCTTATGTTATGAGGCTGCCCCAGACCCAGGTAATGTAATCAAAATGGCTATCCCCGGCAACATGTCAACAGATAACATAACTGTCACAATAGGGCCCGTGGTTACTGATATGAAGGTAATAGGGTGGGCCTCCTTATGTTTTAAAGACCAGCGGGGAACAACCCCTCTACAAAACTTAACTAACAACCAGTGAAACCAAGCTGAGATATACAAACAGGTAAAAACCCTGAGTCACCCTGTTTCCTTCCCCCTGTGGGAATATTCTTTGTTTGTGGAATTATTGCTTATTTGTGCCTGCCTGCTAACTGGATAGGAATTTACACCTTTGCATTCCTAACCCCCCAAATTAATATTCTCTTCAACAACCAATCCCTTATAATCCCCCTTGGCCGCACATACCTGGTCTAAACGAGCTATCCAAGCTATACCTCTACTAATTGGAATGGGAATCACTGCCAGAGTAAGTAGTGGAATTGGGCGAGTAGACTCATCTATTTCCTTCTACCAAGAACTATCCCAAGATCTGACAGATGACATAGAACAAGTTAAAACTCTTCAGTAACCCTACAAGACCTAGTAGACTCTTTAGCAGTAGTAGTATTACAAAATAGAAGACAGTTATACCTGTTAACTGCTGAGAAGGGGAGAACATGTCTCTTCCTAACATGAGGATGCTACTTCTATGTTAACCAATCAAGGATAGAGGTATAGCCCAACAACTAAAGGAATGGTTCATCAAATAGAGGAAAGAATTAACAGACTGATAGAACTCTTGCAGCAATATATGGAACTGGGTATCCTGGCTCCTCCCTTTATCTGGTCCTATCCTAATGGACCTAATGGGCTAATTCATAGCCCTCCTGTTTGGTCCTTATATTCTTAACACGCTAACCAGATTTGTTTCTTCTTGCCTAGAAGCTATAAAACTCCAGATGATGCTCCAGTTGGACCATTCTAGCTGTTGCTACTCTCCTTTGGATGGCAAAGAACCCTAGCTGTCACATTCCTCCCTTCGACGTCCCTGTCCAGCAGGAAGAAGCCAGAATGGTCTTCACCCCTCCTCCCATGGTCCCAAAGGATTCCCTGGCCTCCACAAACTGATTTTCTCTAAGTCTGCTACAGCAGCTTGAGAATCAAGGGTAGGTGGGAATTGGGGGGGTGGGAGGTAGGGATAAGAAGGAAAGCTGGTAAAAAGCAGATAAAAAGAGGCAGCCAGATGTCTGGGGCAGGATACTCCCCTTGTATGCTTTTGGCTTCTACAATCTTGCTTGCCTCTTGTATCAGCCAGAAGCCAGGAACTGTACTAGCCCCGCCCAACCTGGAAGCACGTATGTATAAAAAACCAGTAAAACCATAGCAGGATGCACAGTGTTTAAAGGTGACTCTGCTGGCCCGGCACCTGTGCGAAATAAACAGTCTTTTCTGATTCCCGGAGTACGTCACTTGTCCCTTCCTGGGTGCTGGGTATTAGCTATAAATGTTCAAAAACTGTTACAGAAACATCAATTACCTGGTAGTTACCTAGGAGATAACCTTCCCTATACAGAACACAGATGATAAATTTTGCAGATACCCATGAAGGCCTATACTTACGGTAGTCCCAGTAATACACCCCATGTGTTTATGCCCCACCTGCCCCCAAACATGGCAAATTGGAACAACAAATTAAAAATATCTGGAGGTACACTTATATCAATAAAAATAGTTTCTGAAATCAAGACAAGAGATAGAAGTAGTATATAAAGATAATCCCTGAACTCAGCAAACACTAATGTGGAGGGACAAGTTGTAGGGAAAAAAAATTAAAAAAAGATTTCAGAGTAGAAATTCTTCTAGATTTTGCTCTTAATCCTCAAGGATTGGGAACATTGTAAAGATGAAAACTAAAGGCAACATCTTCATTTGACTGTAGTACTAGATATAATAATTTTGCATGGCACATGAAGAATTTAAAATTGTGTGTAACCATTTTTAATTGGAATATTTAAAAATTTTCTTAGTTCTGAATATATGTCATTCAGATATTCCCTCCCTTTTTGTACTTCTTCTTATCTATGCTCGTTGCAATATGTTTGGAATAAGACCTTCCTGGGATTGCTCGTTTGAGATCAATTTCCCATTGAATGAAAGCCAATATTAATGAATTTGCTGAGTAAGGAAGATAAGAAGCTTTGGAGAGGGAAAAGGGGTCATCTAGTTTCTCATAATATCTAGGCAATTTCATCCAGAAGCTAAGGGTTCTATCTCATGTTTTTGTTTTTGTTTTCTTTTTCTTGCTCACACACCGTGCAGGGACTCTCTGCAGCCCTGCACATATTTGGGGTCCCTTTCTGCCACGACCACCTTTTCACTAGGGCTACCTGAAGATTTTTTTTATTCCTACAATCTTAAATATGGTATATTTGACTCTCATTGTTTTCAATGACACATTTCCTCATATTTCAGAGAAAGTGACAAATGCCATGCAGTGTAGTGGGTAGTAGTAAGGCACTAACTCTCCCCATTAAACATTTAACTCTCTCTCTCTAGTGAAAGTAATACAGTCTTGGATTAAAGCTCAGGACAGGAATGGTGTTTATAATCCCTGAGCTACATAGAAAACTTTTCAAAAAATTTTTGTTCATATATTCAGGAGGTAAAAAGTATTGTTATTAAGAAAGTTAATATTAGCACAGTGTTTAAGAAACACAGTGAAGCCAATAAATCTGCCATTTATTAGCTGGATTACCATGGTCAAGTAATTTAACATCTGTGTACCTTGGTTTCCTTACCTATAAAATGAGCATAATTGTAGTATGGACCTCCCAGGCTTATGCTGAGGATAAAATTAGTTAACGCCTGTAAAACACTAGTACAAGTCCTTTTTGCTATGGTGTTGTGTTATGTCAGTGTTTGCTGTTCCACTGAACTTTTCTGAAATAGTCACTTATTTTCCTCAATTTTATAAAATTTACACATTTAAGCTACTGATTTACATCATTTACGCAGCCACTTCTTCTATTAATAAGTTCATCTTTCCAAAATAGCCTAAACTAAAGCAATAATAATTTGAGAAAGGAAAAGCTGAACTTTCCCATTGCTATATTAATGACGTGTAATGAAAGACCTGTTAATTTTTGAGTAGTTTATTTAAAAATCACATGAAGGTGAGAACAATGTTAAAACCAAACCAAACCAAAACAAAAAGCTATTTGAGCTTTTGTTTGCTAGATCCTGTGCTAAATTCTTTGTAACTATTTAATCATTACAACAAATTTACAGTTATTAAGATGAACTAATGAGGCACAGGGATAACTCAGCTAATATCTCAAGTTAAGTAAACTGTACCATCTCAGGTTCAGTAAGTGGGAGGAATCAGGACTGGAACTCAGGTAGGTGGATTCAAGAACCCATCCTTCAGAGGACCTGGTGATTTGACATTTATGAGAATTTTGCCCTAATTGTGGAGGCAGAAAATATTGTAGAGAGGTCAAAGATACCAAGACAGGAAGATTTTCCCAGGACTATAATATTTTCCCAATTCTCTAAGTGACCTGGTTCTTTGTTTTAGTTTTTGCTGGGTCTTAATCTACATGTGGTCTTCCTAGGGTGGTATGCAATTCTCCAGTTGAGAGCCTGATGGTGTTTACTACTGTTTCTCTTCCTTAGACAGTCTTAAATCCCACAGGACCATGATTCCACTAAAAATCTCATTCTAATTTTCATTCACTTTCTGCTCGTTTCTTTGCTTTTTTAAAATCTGCACAGCTCAAGGATCCAACATTGGATTTACTTCCCTGTGTCTCCCTTCTCCCTGTGATTTTAGCCAGGCAAGTTCTGGCTACCTTGGTAGTCTCAAATTTTGATTTTCCTTTCTTTTTTGTTAAGCTCCATGAGATTTTCAAATGTTCTGTTGTCTTCTCTGCCCATTGGGTGAAATCCTCCACCTAGTATTTTTGGTCATTCACTCTATGCCAAGATTCATCAAACATTTTGAGAGCCCAGTTTTATATAAATAATCTGGCTTAAGCTTTCTAACTATACCAAAGTTAGATATATTATTTTCATTTTATAGATGTGAAACTTGAGCCTCAGAAGGGTCACATAACTCGCCCAAAATGGCACAGGAAGAATTGGAGGCAGGCATCTCTCTAATCTCTACACTCAATTCACTACACAAGAATCCTTCCCAGATGTAATCTAAAATCAATGGGGAAAATAATGGTGATAGAAATGTAAATAGGAACTAAATTTATGTAGGTGCTAATGAAATTGCACTTTTTCAAACATTAATGTATTTTATTCTCTAACTGAAAGAGGTAGGAGATAAAGTAGTTTTGAATTTTAAATATTTAACTTATTATTAAAGTTATGGATATAAGCCCCAGCAGTAAACAACTTTTGCAAGAAGACCTTTTAATATAGATGACCTAAGTAGGAATGAATAGAATACCACAATTAGAAAGGAACACAACTCAACCTACAGCCTACCATAATTGGTGATCCCTGCATTGTTCTACCATCCCTTGACATTCCACTTGGAGACAAATTTATTTTTTTTTATGCAGAGAAGTAAATAAATCTCCCATGTTTATTTCTATTGGTTGTTTTCTGGGCATTGAAAGTAGATTTGGACAGATGAACATATTGGGGAGGCACATACACATGTGAGGAATATAAAAGCAAACATAGTATATTAAAAGGTTAAAATGAGCTCCAGAACAATAGGGTGGTAATTTTAGCCAGAATAAGTAAGAATCAGTGGGGGAGGCAATAATACTATGCTGTCACAGTTAAGATTGTGATGCACTGAGCAAACAAATAGTTCAATGCTGGAATTTCAAAGAAAACTAAACCGTAAAACAGATCTTTGTGAAGGAGAGTACAAGAGTAGTTGGTTGTTAAGTTTTGTATTAATATATGTTGAAACTCTTTCTATAAGGTATATTAAAATGCAAACAAGAATACTAATATGAATACATTAAAAACTTACAATGGCTCTGATAACATATCAGATTTTGGTGTTGTTTTAGACAAAACAATCCCGTTAAATTGGATTTTGAAGGATGTGAGGATAGGAATTTAAACTTAATAACGTTTTGTATAACTAATACTTATTATAACCAATGTCCCCCCCCCATTCCTTATGTTTGTGAGAAAAAAAAGAAAACAAATAAGCAAACAAAATAAAACATAGTACTTACAGTTCTTAACAATTTTCCACTTATTCTTTATTTCAAAAGTAAGAAACTCCCTTCTCACTCATTCTCAACATATAATTGATTCTCTAAATACTACTTATCTCTTACGTATAAGAGATACGTATCTTACGTATCTCTCAAAAACTTCCAACTCCCTGTACTGCCATCGCTTCCACTCTAGCTCAGTGCACAGTTAGGTCTCACTTTATCTCTGGCAGTAGATATTCTTATTCCTCTGTGATTTAACCTTTGCTTTAAGTTGAGAACATGATTTTTTTTAGAATGTAACTATGTTTATGCCATATCTCTTTAAATCTTTCATACTGCTCTTACTACAAATTCAAATTCCTTAAAAACTCTTAAAATTCTGCCTATTTCTCTAGCTCCTCTGTCAATGTCTCCACCACTCTTCACTTCGATTTTATGGTTGTGGAGACCCATTTAGATCCCTGAAATAAAAATAAATACGAATGTCATTCATAACCCAGTGTTATTCCTGGATCCTTCCTCCCTATGCTAGGGATACTCTTTCCATTCCCATTCTCCCATTTAGGTAGTCAACTTTTATTCATGTATTCACACTTCAGGTCATGCCTTGAAGGATTTATTTTGGAGTATTTAGATTCAAACTTATTCTTCAATATTCCCATAGAATTCTGTAATATTTTTACTGTAACCGTTTAACTTGCTTTAATGTCTTTTTTTGTGCCCCAAATTTGAGTTACGTTGAAGAAGAGATTATTCTACCTTGTTCTTTTATTGTGAAATGTACCACTGAAAACCCTTGGTAGAGAATGATTAGTGAGTAATCATTGACTACATAAACAAACATGTGTCAATAAGTAAAACATCATACAATTATTTTTTCATAGTGTAAAAATAAGTTATTTTTCTCCTTCTAGTTAGAGGTGAGTCTGGGAAGGAGTGGTAGTTATCAAGGAAAAAAAAATCAAGGGATGAAATGAATACTTTTATATTGTTTTCAGAAACACGTGAATGAAACAGTATTCAAATATGGTTGACCTCTAAGTAAATTCTTCATCATTTCCAAGAAAATGTGTGATTGTGGATTCAGTTTCTCAAAAGCCACAGGAGAAAATATTTTAGTTGTATAGAGAGATAAAGATAAGTATTTAAATACATAGGTACCATATATTGAACATATCAATAACGTTCTCAAGTGTTAAGCACTTCATAATTTACCTCTTGCATTTCACAACATAATACTGAATGTGCGTTATTGTTCTCCATTTGTAGATAATCAAAATGATGCCTAAACAAACATAACTAATAATTACTACGTGAAAACATTTGTTCCTGGGTCTGTCTGATTTCAAAGCTTATGATTATAATATAGAAATCAAAATTTTTCCATCAAGATAAGTTTCCAGGAGTATAGATTCTTGATAGTCAACTGCAATACAGTTTGAGGTAGTTTTTTTTTTTTTTTTTTTTAATAATTAGGAAGACTGATATGGTGACCTTTTCCACTATCTGAGTGGAATTCACCAATTTCTATACATAGGTAAGAAATACAGGGTTATCATAATGCTTTGACAAAGGGAGGAATAAGACTTTTAGTACTTATGGGGGATTCCCATTGAATGATGATGACTTCTCTTTCTTTGTGGTGACAGATGACTCCTTCTCCCTCAATAAAGAGGGGCTGCATATTCTCCTCTATTCCCAAAAGGTATCGAGACAAACTATGCAAATATGTAAACCCCCTAATTTACCTCATTCATGTTTATTTTCTAAGTAGGTAAAAATGTAAAACAGAGTTATTTTTTTGGAATACAACCTATAATGGGTCCAAATCTTCCCGGGCTCACGAACGCTTCTTTATGGAATGCGAGCTCACCTGACAGCATGCCTCATCCACACTGCTTTTATGTAAACCTTACTCTATGCCTACACTTAATATTGAGGTGTTGCTTGTCTTTCCACTTAATAGGTGAATGATCTATACAGAGATACAGACATTATGGATCCCAGTTTACTGTGATATTATCCCTTGTTCACACATTATACCTTATTTACATACTTTTCTACTTGCAGTGTGTTGAAATGAGCATAAACTTACACATTGAGTCCCAGATGTGCTTTGTATCTGCTTTGGCTAAATGTGAGGAACACACTTATCTCCTAATTTTCTGTATCTAAATGTTTATTTTGAAATATAAGTTTGCTAACATATACAGCAAGACTACAACTGTTACTCACATTGCACTCTGCTGTATAAAATACATATACCTTCTCCAGATCCATAGGTATGCTAATCTTCTCATGAGCCAACATTTGGCTATTTAGAAGGGGGAGACAACAAATACAGTTCTTCAAACTTTGCAATATGCAAGATCTTAGTGCGTCTTAGTTTAAATAGTTTATTTTGATGGATTCCTCTGGTTTAGGTAAAAGCTATGTCACTAAGACCTGACCATGTTACCTCTCCAAAATTATGTTTTGTTTGTTTGTTTGTTTGTTTGTTTTAATGAAGAGGTCAGGAATCTGGCAGTGGAGGGAGACAAAGACCATGAACCTCTGCGGTATCTTCTGGATTGTTCAGTGTTTGTCAGAAAATGTCTCATGGGATTACTTTTTTGGATTGGTGATCTCTAAATTGTGAGTCATCTTGTCTTTTGGATTGTTTTATTAACCCTCATTGTTGGAATCTCTGGCCTTGATGATTGTCTGCATCTTGGATTCCCTACATGTGACATATTCATTATGCGTTGTGACTTACGGCTTTTACTGGACCCTGACTCTGATAGCACCTCATTATACCCTCACCAAGGGTTCAGAGATTTCTGAACTAGTCCTTTGGGAAGTCAGGCTCACTTCTTCAATCTCATCTATGCATACATGTTTCTTCACTATTGTGGCACCGCTGTCACTGCCTCAGGCTAGTCGTTTCCCTGTTGGGTCCCCAGAAAGCTGGCATATCCACAAGACACATACAAGGAGATACGCCCTTCGAGCTCCCTCTCCTCCATTCCAATGTTCATGAGCTTCCTGCATATGTTTTCAGAATTCCAAGTGAAAAAGCTAGGACAGGATGATCTGATCTCTGTCACCAACACTGTTTCCCTTCTTCTCATAAATCATTTTGGTCAGAAAGAGTAGTTTTTCCCCTGTTCTTCTCATACCCAATACCTTCTTATCCTATCTAATACCTTCTCTAAATACACTATATTTTTCCATCTACTTTTGTGCCACCATAGCTGATGGAATTCACTGTAATGATGAAGAGCACAGAATTTTGATCCAGATTTCCTAGTTTTGATTTCTAACTGAATCAATTATTATATATATGATCTAGGTCCAAGTCACTTAACTGTGCCTCAGTTTTCTTGTCTATAAATTATAGATGATTATAGTACCTATGTCATAGGGATATGACAAGATAAAATGAGTTAATATAAATAAATGGCATAGAATGATGCCTTGCACATATGTACTAAATATATTTTAGCATTTGCTTTTGGCATAAATTATATAAATTTGATTAAAAGAGCATTTAAATCTTTTCCTCCCCTTTAAAGGACTCTTCAGTGCACTTGGCTTCCTCCTGTACTTCCAATGTGACTAGAAGTTCAACCCTTGGACATCACAAACACATCCACATATATTATTAAAAATTTTTCAAATCCAGGAAAAACATTAGGCATATCTTGCTTAGTTGCATATATTTAGACTTAGCAGAAAAGTTGTGTTAGTTCCTAACCCCAATTATATGCCTTTTTTTAACGTTTTCTGGTTTTTGACTCAAAAAACCATATTTAGACACGAGTGTTAGGCTTTTGATTTAACAAAGAGACTGGTGTTAGCCTAGTTTTACTCTCTAATTGTCTAGAACTTTGGCCTTAAATACCACAATAAGAATCTTTTTCTTTTAACTTTTGTCTTATCTCCTCCTTCTCCTCAACCTCCTTGCTTCCTCTCCCTCTCTCATCTTTCTAATTTCTAATTTGATATATTAGATATATCAAATCTAAGATCTTTATCCAAAGCAAAGTCATCCTTATCACATCCCAGGGCCATACATTGTAGCTTGAATTACTCTACCTGAGATTGGGACTCAAATGGATTCCTTTTCTGAAAGCAGTTCAGTCTCTTAGGACATGTAGGTTCTATAGGTGACCTAAACAAATTCCCATGTTTTTCTTTTTCCCTCTACTGGCTGCCTTGTGTCTTTCTCTTACTTTTTAAATCTGCCTAAGAGTTAAATTCCTGGCCTCATGATAACTTTCAATAGTCTATAGCTTTGTAATTAGTCTAGGGGCTCACATAAATGATGCCTGGTGATTTTGAAAAAAATGGTGGACAAATCTGTAAATTCTGAGAATGTATTTCACCATGGGTCAGTTCCACTTAAGTAGTCAAATTGGAGTTTCACTTTCTACCTTCACTGCCCCTCTGGTTATCAAAAACAATTTTTTTGGCTTATTCTTCAAGTGTACTGGGAATTTTATTTATATGTTGTTAATTTCGTTTTTAAATTTCTAAATTTTTTTAGTTTATTTATTTTGAGAGAGGACATGCATGAGACAGTGGGGGAAGGGCAAAGAGAGAGATGGAGAGAGAGAGAATCTTAAGCAGGCTCCATGCTATCAGCGCAGAGCTTGATGTGGGGCTCAATCCCATGAGCCACAAGATCATGACCGGAGCCAAAACTAAGAGTCAGACACTTAACTGATTGAGCCACCCAGGCATCCCCATGTGTACTAGGGATTTTAAAAGGCCACATCTCCTCACTTGCTAATCAAATGAGTACCAGCAAATATTTGAAAATGAGTCTTCTCAAAACTATCTGCTATAAAAATTGGTTTTTAATATATATTTAACATAAATTTAAATACCAAACTTGTTGATTTTGTTATCGTCTTATTTTTCCCCCTTTTTTCTTCTCTTTGCTACCTCCTATCCATTTATCCAACCAATACTCCACCAAATAACTCATATAAACTATCTAGCATTAAACCTTTATAAGTATTTTAAGTATTCTAATTATATAGACAATACACAGGGTTTTTATCTTATGTCTTTTAAGCTGAGTCATTTTCACAATCTTTTTGCTATTCTCAGTGTATAATACTTTATGCAAATACTTCCAAGTCTACTGGTCTATGTGCAATTAATTATTTTTAACGACTGAGTAATACTTAAAAGTGAAGATATACCACAATTTACTCAGTTATTCTTTATATAATAGTCATTTACTTTATTTCCACTTTTTCCATCCACTAAAAATTCTTGCAATTAAACTTTTGATACATATGTAACTATAAAATGTCTTATTTCTGTGGAGTACTATCCTGGGGCAAGATTGTGTTTGAAAGAAAATTTATTTTAATTTAAAATTTATTTTTCTTAATTTTAATAAATAATTTTTATTTTGTGTTGCTTATTTGCTTTTCTTAAAAACAATTCACATTTTTACAAGGAATTTATGAGAGTGTCATTTTCTAGTAATCTCCAAAAACAGTAACACCTACAGGCACCTGGATGGCTCAGTTGGTTGAGCGTCCAACTCTTGGTTTCCACTTGGGTCATGATCTAGATTTGTAGAATTGAGTCCCGTGTCAATCCTTACATCAGGCTCTGTGCTGAGCATGGAGCCTGCTTAAGATTCTCTCTCTCTCTCTCTCTCTCTCTCTCTCTGTCTGTCTCCCTCTCTCTCTCTGCCCCTCTTCCTTGCTCACGCACTCTCTCTCAAAAACAAAACCAAAAAAAATGAAAAACTACCCCCCCATCAAAAAATACCAGTAACACCTATATATATATATTTTTTTTTTTAAGCTTGACATATAAATTGTAATAATTTGATACATGTAAAATATAAACAAATATAATAATAAGTCAATGTTTATTATCTTTATTTGCACTTTTCTGAATACTACTGTGTTTAATGATTTGGATATTTTTTGATGAACTTCTGATGCATATTACTTGACAATTATGTTCTGTTACATTTTGTCTTTCTCTTTTCAATGTATGAGGATACTTTACTTATTATCTACAATACAAATATATTTTCCATAGCCATACATTTGTTATTAATATTTTTGTAAACTTGTATTAGTATGTTTCGTTTTGTTGTTTGGTCTCTTTTTCAATTGCTGTGACTATTTTTTGCCTCTCTGTTACAGTTTAATTAAAAAAATTTTTTTTAACATTTATTTATTTTTTGAGAGACAGAGACAGAGCATGATCAGGGCAGGGGCAGAGAGAGAGGGAGTCACTGAATCCGAAGCAGCCTCCAGGCTCTGAGCTGTCAGCACAGAGCCCTACATGGGGCTTGAACTCACAAACCACAAGATAAGGACCTGAGCTGAAGTTTGATGTTCAACCGACTGAGCCACCCAAGCACCCCTGGAGTTTAATTTTAAAGTTGTGATGGCTTTGCAGTAGTAGAATTCCAACTACCAGAAGAATAAGGTAGATTATATCCTCCAGTGGATGTACTGGAATATTCCCACATTTTGTGTTGTATTTGCCAAGAATCACAGAGAGAGGATTCAGCCAAACTATTCAACTCATTTTTATGGGTTGGTGAAACTACTTAATATTATTTTTAAATATTGTTAAAATGTCAATTGGGAATAGACAAGAGGGAAACCTCTTTAAACTGTTTTCCAGGCAACTGCCCCAAAAAACTAGTGGAGAAAACAAATTACTTGCTCTTTTTTACCTAAAACTCAAGACTTAATGTGCCTGTGAGCTCAAATTGTCATGTGATTCAGAAGAATGTGTTCTTGTTGGGAAAGAAAGGAGACGATTTCTGGTGAGAGTTTTCTCAGAATCCCTTCTTTACTCTTTTTTAAGCCATTTTGTTGTTCTTAAAGGGAAAAACTGCTCTGTGATTGATTATGGTTAATTAACATTCTCATGTGATAGTTCTATTCTATTAATTTATACTGCTATTAATATATGACATAAGTACATTTATGGAACACTGCCTAAAACTTTGATCAATTTTTTATAAGTTAATGTGCAATTTCATATATTTCCTTTAAATTTGGAAACTGGAAAATCAGGTCTATTTTACAGAGAGAAGAATGTTTTATCCAAGGTCACATAATGAGTTAATTTTTCTTTGTCAATTGGTCTTACATAGTAGCTAGAATGAACAAGAGTTTAGGTTGTCACTGTTTCTTTCAGTGATGGAAATACCATTTTGTAAACAAAATACAATTCAGTGAGTCATTAGTGCCTCCAAAACTGAATAACTCCATTACAATGAATCCATTTTGTGAAGAAAAATGACTGACACCATCCAAAACCTCTGAATTTGTATGCATTGAAATTACTGTTCTAGATATGGTAGAGAAGGGATGAGAGGAATTAATCATTTTTATTAATATGATATTCAAAAAAGTGCCCTTTTTCCTCATTTTCAGGACTAACATATCATATCTGACACATTTATTTTTGTCCTTCACAGTGAGTTACATTTCATCTTTTGGGTTATTGGCACCAGAAAAAAAGAGATAGTCTTGCTGAGGGCCATTAAGTGTTTCATATATCACTTTTTAGCTGTGACTCAGCATCTCCATTGCTTAAGTTCAATTTCTGAGCTGTTCACGATTATTCATACACTGGTAGCACAGTTAAGAGAGGTCAACCAACATTTATTCTCCTTCTACTGTAGAAGATTACCAGGAAAGATCATTCTTTTCATGAATCAACATAGAATGTTTCCTAAACATTTTAAATGTGATAAACACATCTCACATCATAAATATAAAATACAGTAATATACTTGTGACCTTGACCAAGTCACAATCTCCCTTGATTCATTTTATTTATGTATAGAAGTGTACATAGTACTAACTATACATACATACTGATTGGACTGTGGATGTCTTAGAAAAACTTTCTTTTAGGAACTGTTATATTTCTCTGTACCCCTAAAATTAGTATGAAAATCAGAATTTGACTTTTACTGCCTTTTTTTTAAGAGAAAGAGAGCATGAAGAAGGGAGAGGGGCAGAGGGAGAGAATCTTAAGCAGGTTCCATGCTCAGCATGGAGCCCAATGCAGGGTTTTACCCCATGCCCCTGGGATCGCGACCTGAGCTGTACCTGGGAGTCTGATGCTCAACCAACTGAGCTACCCAGGTGCCCTTACTATTACTACTATTACCAACTAATACTGATTTAAAGACAGATCAGAAAATAGAGGAATACAAAGTTCTATTTTCTGATTTGTTTCATTTGTTCCCAGTAATAGCACCCTTTCCCCTGTATTCTATTGGCAATGTATTCTATTGCCAATGGTATTCTATTATAAGAGCTGAACTACAGTTTACAGTCTTTGTAAAAAATCAAAAAACAAAAACACAAAAACAAGTCAGTTGTTTGGACTTTTAATACAATTGTCGTGGGGAACAGTATACTTGTTTGTGTTTCTGAGCATGCAAACAAAATATTCTGTAGGTTCTAATGATTTTCAAATTATGTTTTCAAATTTGTGATGTTAAATCTATGATATAAAAAGTCAGACATTAATTTCCAAAAGGACAGAATCTGAAGGAAAATTGAAAATAGAAGCTTACATTTATGATTAAAGTCTGCCATCCAACATGTTATATACTATAACTGATTTGAAGACTTATGCATGAAACCCCTTATAATTAGAAATGAAAAGAAACTTCTTTAATCTGGCAAATTAATATGTAAATAATTAAAGCAAATGTGTTTACCAGTGAAACATTAAAAACCTTCTCTTTACATTAAAAATAAAGTGAATATTACTACTATCACACCAACAGTCTGTTTGGAAAGATAAGATTATTTTATAAATTATAATCATTATGATAAAATAAGTGTATATTATTTTCAAATAATATATTGCATACACAAGAAATTCAAAAGACTTAGAATTAACAAGAGAAATCAACAACTTTGTTAGATAAAAATAAAACATTAATATTAATAATTATATATCTATTTGTACTCAGAAAATAAATTACAAGAATATACTCTTTACATAAGCAATGCAAAATAACTTTTCAGAATAAATATGATAATATACTTATAGGACCTCTATGGAGAAATTTAAACATTGTTTTAAAGAAACAGTATAAGAACCTTAATATTGAGAAAACTATATGGTATCCGTTGATGTTCAGAAGACCATATTTAAAGGTGCCGTTTCTCTATTATCACAAAAATAACATTTCTCCCCATATTAACTTATAAGCCTGATGAAATTAAAACAATATCAATAATTTTGGGGTGGATTTGATACAATTCAAAGCCTAATCATAACCAAGGTTGTCCTGAAGAAGAATAAAGACAAAACTAAGGGAATTGTTCTATCAGATTTCAAATATTTTGTAATCATATTTATTAAGACTGTGTAGAAAGATTCAGGATAGACAAGTTGATCTGCAAAAGAATGCAGAGGTTCCAGAAATAGTCTCAGAAATACATGAATACATGGGACTGCAGTATGATGCACCTGATTATGAAATGAGAGGTGGTAGATCACTTGGAAAGAAAATCAGAACTCTATGTCACCATGCTCAGAAAATTTGTGTTTGATGATTAAATTAAAACTTAAGTGAAAATTACAGTGTATAAGTGAAAAATTACAGTGTATAAAATTTTAATGTGAAAATAGAGAAGAATGTCTTTAGGATCTAGAGTCATATTTTACTATGTAACAAACCAAAGAAAAACTTAGTGGTTTCAACCAAGAGTGATGTGTTTGTTTAATGATTTTCCTGGTCAGAAATTTGGACTGGGCACAAATGGTTTTTTCTTCTCATTTTAGTTAAACTCAGTGCATCTGCAGTCAGCTACTGGTCAGCTAAGTGGCTCTACTTTTGGAAGCTGGTTGGAAATATTAACTGGGTCAAGGAGGGGATGACTAAGCTACATGTCTCTCAACATCCAGCATTTATGCTGAGAATGTTCATACAGCAGAAAGGCAGGATCCCAAGAAAATGACGGGGTGAACTCAAAGCCTCTTAAGGCCCTAATATGGAACTCACATAGTATCACTTTCAAAGTAACAAACTAATTTAAGATAGCACAGATTTGAGAAGTGGGAATATACATTGAACTTTTTGTTGGGAGCAATTACAAAGTTACACATATTGCAAGTGCATGGATACGGGAGGAAGAACAATTGTAATTGTTTTTGCAAATAATCTACCACAATCTAAATTCAAGTTAGAGAAAGGTATTGTAAACAGGGCATAAATGTTCAAGCCATGAAAAAATATAATAAAATTAATCCAAATGAATAAATTAGTAATAAAATACATTTTGAAGTAAATATAATAGACATTTATAAACCCATACATCTGAAAAATAATCGATATCAGAATTATATAATTTGCTTGACATCACTAATCATCAGGGGAATGCAAATCAAAACCACAATAAGATATCACCTCACATCAGTGAGAAACGGCTACTATCAAAAAGACAAAAAAATATATAGGTGTTGGTAGGGATGGGGAGAAAAAGGAAGCCATCACTCACCATTGGTGGAAATGTAAATTGGCACAATCACTGTGGAAAACAGTATGGAGTATCTTCAAAAAAAAATTAAAAAAAAATACTGTATCAGTAATTCCACCATTGGGCATTTACCCAGAGGATATGAAACACTAATTCAAAAAGATTTATGCATCCCTATGTTTATTGAAGCATTATTCACAATAGCCAAGATGTGAAAGCAACCCAAGTGTCCATTGATAGATGACTGGATAAAGAGGCAGTATATATATATATATATATATATATGTATGTATATCTTCTTCACCTATTTCACTCATCTCCCAACCCACCACCCCTGTGGCAACCATCAGTTTGTTCTTTGTATTTATGACTGTTTTGTTTTTTAGATTCCACATCTAAGTGAAATCATATGTATTAAATAATACATATGTATTAAATAGTACATAAGTATTATGTAATATTAAAATTAAGAGGTGCAAACATCCAGTTATAAAATAATTCATGGAGAGGGAAAGTACAACATAACCAATACAGCCAACAATATTGTAATAGTGTTGGATGGTGACAGATGGCAACTACACTTACCATGGTAAGCATTAAAGAATGGAATAGAATGGTTGACTCACTATACTGTACACCTGAGACTAATATAACACTGCAGATCAACTATAGTTTGATAATAAATTTCATTAAGAATATAATGAAAAATAATAAAGAATTTATAAGCAAAAGATACAAACCTAATAAAAACAGGCTAAAGACTCCAGTCAGCATTTAACAGTAAAGAAAACATAAATGGCAAGTCAATCTATAAAAGGATTCTTCACATAGTAATTATCAGGTAAATACAAAGTATTAGCATAGTGTGATACCATTTTATTCCATCTAGATACTTAAACATTAGTAAATTAGATCTTATTAAGTGTCAAGGAGAATATGAGCTGTGTTATACAGTGTTACTACACACATATTTGGTGTGAAATATCCCTCTGCAAGGTAGAATAAAACATCCCTTTCCTGTTGTAATAGGTATGGTCAGGTGACTTGCTTTGGCCTATGAAATATGAGTGAAATTTAAGATTGGGACAACTCTATCCATTAGATTCCCAGAGTGATATTATCATGGAGTAGAGCCACAACCATACCACAATGGATATATAATGTGAATAAGGAAGAGATCTTTTTTGTTGTAAACTCCTGAGATTTGGGTGTGGTTTGTTATGACACCATGTCCACTGATGTCCGTGCCCTTGTGTAATTCCCTTCCAGATTACTCAGGGCTTGGCTCAATGATTTCGACTGACAGGAAATCAGCAAGCATAATGCAAATAAGCTTGTTAAGTCTAGCTCTTAGAACACTGCCACCTTTTGAACTAATGTAATCTTACTTGAGGATGTGATCCCATGTGAAGACAACCTGGGGAGAAAAGTCAGCCATCTTATCCATTCCAGAAATTTGAGCAGGAACAAAATATGTAAACATAACATAATGTTAATGCAATAGCAAATGATAAAAATAATTGACCTTTTAGAGGTCAATATAGAAAAACATTTCAAAATTAATTTTATCTGTTCTTGGTACCAATATTAAATATTGATAATTTTAACTACTTATATATGCAAACATTGTACACATTTAAGTATTACTCTTAGAAACTAAATGCTACAAAATGTCATCAAGGAAAATTAAAGAACACAAATTAAATGGAACGGTATGAAGTCTTCATGTATTAGAAGGCTCAATATTAAGATGGAAATTCTCCCAATTGATCAGTAAATCAATGTAATTACACTCCAATGCTAATGGGCTTTTATTTTTTAAGATGAAAAGCTAATGTTACAATGTATATGTAAAGGCAAAGTATCTAGAATAGTAAAACCAAATTAAAAATAAAAATAAACTGGAAGGAATGATACCCCTCTTTTTGGCACTTAGAGAAAGGCTATTGTAATCAAATCATTATAGTATTAGTGAGAGGATAGATTCATAGACCAAATAAATAGATTATAAAATTCAGAAATAGACTCACTTTTAGGTAGTCAGGGTATTTTTGATAAAGATGTCAAAGTATATTGTTTAATGAAAGAAAACTTGAATGTGATTATTTTTATTAGAGTTCTACAACTAGAGTTGTAGAAAGTTAAAAAGAAGGTTAGAATTCTTGGTTGATAAAAACTAGGTTTTAAATTTGAAAAAAATTTTACTTTAAAACACAAATAGCTATTAATAGCTATTATTAAGTTCAACATCTCCTACAGTCTTCTAAAAACTTGCATTCAGAGACTACACCTTCTAGACTCCCGGAAATCATTCCCCCAGCTGTTGGAAGTGCTAGCTGCTGCCAGGACCCAGCTGAGTGCCTCTCTAAGAAATGCCCTGGGCTAAACAATCTTCACCAATGACTGGTTGTTGATGTCTAACCTAGTAGGCTCAGTGCAGAACAACTCTGTAGGGTCATGCCAATTCCAGAACCCCCCAGCTACTTTCTAACCCTCGCTCACTGGTGTTAATCCCAAGGATTGCCCCAGCAAACCCCACTGCATGCAAACCTCTAACTCCAAGTTAGACCCCCAGCGATACACATCTACAACAAATTTTATTCTAGGATACAAACTCCAAATCTCAATCCTTGTGTTTTAGAGTCACGAATTTTTTAAGCTTTTAAACTGTGAGTCAAAGACAAATTATATCTCTCCTACTCACTGTGTAAGCTTTTTGCTTTTAGACACGATGGCTTAATATTTCCTACCATTTGTTCTGAGTTACTCATGTGACTACTTAATATCACAGTTCAGTGTTTCTAGGCACACAGCCAGATTACAAGTCCAGCTATAGATTTTTAACATTATACTCCCCCAAGCCAAGTAAGCTTAAATGACTATTTAATTGAATTAATTAGGAAATTATCACTTAGTTTAAGTAACCTAATTGTTCTCAGCATTGGCAAGAATCCCAACATTTACAAACTGAATTAAATGTGATACCAAGACTAAGGCAATGTAAATTCAACTGAAAATGTTGAAGCATAAATTAAGTGTTGTTAAAAGAATTATAAAGCTGCATGCATAGATAGATAGTAGATGAAGATATATTGTATATGAACTTTAAGTACAGCACAAAACTAGAGTTGTAACTAAAATGTACATTTATCTATTGCATCTGTTATTCTTCAGAAGGTATAATTTATTTCTACAAAATCAACATCTATAATGAAGAGTGGAGTTCTTTATCTTTTCTTTTAAGAGTCATGTATATTAAATGTCATTCAACATGTGTCATATTTAAAAATATAAAATGCTTTATGAGCAGATGTGATTTTAATTTACAAAAAGGTTATTGCTCTACAGATAAATTCTATTTATTACTTTTATAAAAAACACTTGCCTTTAAAAACCTACTCATTTAATTGCTTGTAACACCAATTTAAAATCTTTAATAGCTGCGCAACACTACTTTGATTTACTTAACTATAGCTAATTTTATATATCCAGTATTAAGTATAGGTTACCACCAACATAGTATTTAGTATTTAGTATTAAGTATTAAGTATTTATATATCCAGTATTAAGTATAGGTTACCACCACCTGCAACATAATTATGAGAGAAATATCTTCATGCAAGTTTCTTTCTTTGCCTGTATGAGAGTTATACTGAGATATAATCACAAATAGGATAATAATGTACCGATTTATGGAATTTTAACAAATTTAATTTTATTAGCTGCTGACTCCAATTTTTAAAATGGCTGTGCTATTTTACACTCCACCAACCATGCATGCCATTTTCATTTCTCTATATTGCTATCATCCCTTCAAATTTTCCAAGTTTTTAACATTTTATTCTTCATCTAGAGATGAATGTGTGTGTGTGTGTAATACGATATAATGTTATATATTTTAGCATAAACTATTTTAGCATATATGATATCATATATGTATACATGTATCGTGTTTCCTAATAACTGGGGAGACTGAATATATCTTCATAGTAAATAGCACTTCCTACTTGCTTTTCATTTAAGATGTAGCCTAATTCCCTCTATTTATGAAAACTTTGTAAAAGTAATTGTTAAAATTTATATACAATCCCACTTTAAGAGCCATAATTACCTAATTAGTATTCTCTGATTTCATAGGATTTTAAATTTATTTTCTGTTATGAGGAATGCTGTGATGAGTATCTTGATATGAACTTCTTTTCTATTACTAATTATATCCTTTAGAGAGAAGAGTTGTATAATTTTGCTTACCTTTCACATTTTGAAGAGTTTATGCATATTACACACATTCATGTTACATTACTTTATGGTTATGTCCCCATTGTTAGGACTGTTTGTCTCATGGCATTTGTTAATTTTTCAGAGTTGCTAAGTTACATTTGGAGAAGGCAAGAATTGTAACTTTTGTGAGGGTCATAACTTTCAATAAGTTTTCTGGGACAACTTTTCTCATTTGTGATTACCCAAGAAGAATGTACTCCCCAATATTTTCAAAACGTTCCCTCAGAGGGGCGCCTGGGTGGCTCAGTCGGTTAAGCCTCCGACTTCAGCTCAGGTCACGATCTCACGGTCCGTGAGTTCGAGCCCCGCGTCGGGCTCTGTGCTGACGGCTCAGAGCCTGGAGCCTGTTTCAGATTCTGTGTCTCCCTCTCTCTGACCCTCCCCTGTTCATGCTCTGTCTCTCCCTGTCTCAAAAATAAATAAAAATGTTAAAAAAAAAAAATTAAAAAAAAAAAAAACATTCCCTCAGAAATATTTTTTAGGGGCAGCTGGGTGGCTCAGTTAAAGCGGCTCACTTCGGCTCAGGTCATGATCTCATGGTTCGTGGGTTCAAGCCCCGGTTGGGCTCTCTGTACTGACAGCTCAGAGCCTGGAGCCTGCTTTGGATTCTGTTTCTCCCTCTCTCTCTCTCTCTCACTCTCTTTGTCCCTCTCCCACTAGCATTCTGTCTCTGTCTCTCTCAAAAATAAATAAATATTTTAAAAAATTAAATGTATGTATGTATGTATGTATTTATTTATTTATTATAAATAAATTAATTATTTATATACACATATAAATAAATAAATATACACATACATATATATATACATATATATGTACATATACATATACATATGTGTATATATATGTATGTGTGTGTGTGTGTGTGTGTGTGTATATATAGGACAAATATCCTATCTGTCCACGACATAAAATAAATTGTAATTGAAAAAATATTATCTATTTCATTTTCCATATTCTTTAAAGAAGAAAAATTCTTGCTTACCGGTGGAGAAACTACTTCATTAGACCTAATGAATTACTAACGAAGGGTTGGGGTCTTTTCCACTGAGGCCTACGGGAGATGCCATCTGAGCAGCTCTGAAGTTAAGAGAACTGGTAAAGGCAGGAAGTTGTTCGGCAAAGAAGTAATATGGCAGCATAAAGTGAATCTCCTGTGTAATCCTAAAACTCAAAAAATTAAGTTATTTTGAATATCTTCTGACAATATCACGGTTTTTTGTTTGTCTGTTTTTGGGGTGTGTGTGTGTGTGAAAACTTGAGACCTGACCTATGCACTGCTGGGTTCATTAAGATACGTTTGTGAGGCAGAACTTAAAATATTAGGGCAAAAACCAATTCTTTAATTTTATACACTCATTGGGTGATGCTGAAGAATTGTTATTATTATTGTTGTTGTTATTATTATTATTTTGGGTGGGATATACCTATTTACACATTCACTTAATTTGCCTTTGATGTTTTGCTTTTATTTTTAAAATCCAGTCTTGTTTGTTCACTCCTATCTCATCTGTTAAAGTTAGATAAATGACATAGCCCCACACCAAAAGATAGTCTGAAAAGCCAGAGAAACCTCTCCCCTGACCTATAATGCTAAATTTTCTATGTAATAGTAAAATCCATTTTATGAAATTTCTGATAAAAAAATGTTCAGAATAAAGAATCCTTAAGGTTGTTTCAAAATAAAGGAAGATACAAAGGAAAAAGGAGAGGGAGTATAAATCCAATTCAGAAAAAAAAAATGCTATTTGTATTCTCATGAGATAACAATTTTGTAGTAATTTAATTTTGACTTGAAGAATTAAGATATTTATTCAAAAACTCTTTTAACATAAAAAGAACTAGAGGAAAGATGTTTTGTACTCTAAGTGCTATTGCATACGATATTTCACACAACAGTCATATTTGAAGAAGCTGCTCATAAAATCCTTATTTTACAAATACGGAAATAGAACATGAGAGATCTTTGCCAACCAACCCAGTACTAAAGGGGAGACTCCCCCAATGTTTCTGACTGCACATTGAACACTAATATCTATGTTATGGAATTAATTATGGAAAACTCTTTAGGAACCGATGTAACTTTATATTATGAATGTTCTATAACTTCTGAATATAAGAGAAAGATGTTAACTATATCTAAAATCAAAGCAAGTACATTTTCTATTCAGCATCCTAATAATTAAATGTTGCTTTTCTCCACTCTGAAATGGTGACATTATTTGTCAATAAAATTTGTATCTACAGTTTCTGTCCCCCCACAAAAAAATCTGTGAAAACCATCACTTTTGTTCTTATATTTTACTGAGATTAAGACGTTAGAAAAAAAGTTTACTTTCTATATGACTAGATCAAGAGTAAGACCAAGTAATGATGTTTTAAGGACATAGAATTAATTCTTTTTCAATTCATAAAAGTTATGAATTTGTTGAAGTATCACAGATTTGTAACTTAGGATCTAGGTCAAGAATTATTTTTTGACATATCTTCTTTAAATAAATTGAATATTTTATGCCCAACATAAGTTAATTTTTCAACTGAGTAGAACTCTTATAAACTTGATGTAAATAAATATCCACGTGTGGTAATTTACAATAGGAGAAAACTCTTACGAGGTTTTTATTTTTTCTTTTGCTCAGCTACCATGGATTGAGATTTCTCTGAAATTAGGCTCCAAACTGCTTTCCTATGGTCTGTTTTAAGCATCAGCCATAGCATTCAAGCTAAATGAAGTTTATATTCCTGATGAGACATTTTAAACAATTTTGTCTGCTAATATTAGTCTTATGACAAATATTTTTTCACATTGCTAGATTTATTTCTATTGTTTAAATTGTAATTTCTAAAGACAAAATAACTATATTGCCTGGTATTCTCAGTATGCTTGACAGTTTTGGAAATTTACTTTTTCAATAGGCAAGGGATTTTTTTCTAATGCTACTCAGAATTTTTTTAGTACATAATTTTTAATGTTTATTTATCTTGAGAGAAAGAGAGCAGGGTAAGGGCAGAGAGAGAAGGAAAGAGAGAATCCCAAGCAGGCTCCATGCTGACAGTGCAGAGGCTGACAAGGGGCTCAATCTGATGAACCATGAGATCATGACCTGAGCTGAAATCCAGAGTCGGACATTTAACTGACTGAGCCACCCAGGAATCCCAGGTTATTTTTTTTATTGTAATGGTATTTCTTATGAATGTGTTATCTGGTTGTCAATTCCACCTAGAATAAACAGGAAAGAGTTTGCTGTTTTAAAACACTGAAAACTTCAAGAAAATAAAGTCCTTGACCTAAGCACTGCTTTGGTTTCTATCAAATATGACTATAGAAAAAAGATTTTTTTGAAATGAAAAACAAGAAAGTCATTTAAAAAGAAAGCTTATCGAGGCGCCTGGGCAGCTCTGCCCCCTCCCCCATTCACACTCTGTCCCTCTCTCTCTCAAAAATAAACAAACATTTAAAAATTAAAAAAAAACAAAAAGAAAAATAAAGCTTATGTATCTTGATTATATAGCATTCTTACTTGTATTGTGCTAACAGCAACAACAAAAAGAAGATAGAAAATTCTGTTATTTATCATATAAAACTCCTGAATGTGTATGAAGGAACCTGAGTAAATAACACTTTGCATTCTGTGTCACAGTAGTTTATGCAGTTAATAAATCAATGAAAAATTCAATGAATGAAACACAGTGCTAACCCCTTAGATAAATATTATCAGTTATAATATTCACGCTAACTCATTGGTCTAGGCATTATTATCAGTTTACACAAATGGGGTTCAAGAAACTTAAGTGACGTGTCCAAATAATGTAGCTAGAACGTGACAATAAAGGTATAAAAGTTACAAACTTGAGTGGTCCAACTACAAGTACTGCGATATCTCTACTACACCATGTTAGCCCTCAGATAGTCTCATCCAAGTGATGTAACGATTAGTTTATATCTACACTCACCCCTGCAATGGTTGGTTAGTAAAGCCAGAAGACAAAGGATCTTCAGTACAGTCAGTGATGATAAAAGAGAAGCTGAAATTAAAGGATCAGATGACGCTAAAGTTTCTATTTAAGGAATATATGCATAATAAATAAATAAATAAATAAATACATACATACATACATACATATATAAATTTCAGACAGCATTCAAGGTTTGAAATGAAAATACAAAAGAAACTGAATCTCAAGTAGCATAAGACAATGTATACAAAGAAGGTATTTAGAAAAGAGGAATAGAATGTAAACCTGTAAGAATATGTGTATTTATTATTTTCTCCATATAGTTCCTTTTTTCCTATCCTTTTATATTATCTGACTGTGACCATGATGAGTATACTCCACTGATCATTAGAAATACATAATAGGATTCAGTCAGGACTAGTCCTTCTTGTACACTGAAAAGAACAGTCTCAATATTGACTTTTTGTATAGAAACTATTAACTATGACGAATCAAGAGCAGGGGATGGAATATTTTTGGAATATTTGTAGTGCTTAAATAAGAATATTTAAGGATATGTTTTTATTTTATTTTTATTTTTTAATACAGATACTACACTTGTCTGTATTATTTTGTGAGGCAACATCATCCATACACACTTTCCTTGTTTTAAAATACTTTCACTAACTTAAACATTATTGATGTGCTCTCAAATTTAGTTAAATGATAACACTTGTTAGTTCATGAGTGGTATGTATTTTATTTCAAGTAGATTACTTTCCTTAATAATTTGAGAATAGTTTTCTGAACAGATATTTTCTGATTACCTGTTTATACTCTCTTCTCCGTATTCAGTATATCTTTTTAAGGAAAAAAAAAAGCATTGCTGTATAAATGCAATCATTTCCCTTTAAAATTTGATGAAAATGAGCTGACTCCATTTAGAGAAAGTCACTGAATATTGTGCAATATTCTTACCTGCACTTTTTAATGCTTTTCTATTTCCATTTGAATATATACCCAAAGCTGTCATCTGAAAGAAAAAAAAAGTAAGAGAAGAAAACTCTAATGCAAAGATATAACCATTCTGTAGATACATTCAAGGATGAATAGATGATATTTTTTCATCTGGACTGATAAAGAGTATAGGAGAAATATGTTCTTTCAAGAAACATTTTCTTCTGGGCCATGTCTGCCCAGAACATTTATGATTCTCCTTTTTCTCTTATAAAGAGAAAAAATTCATGTGATGGAATTTTTTCCATAGTTCCATAATTAGGAAACATATTGTATGGGCATAACCAGTGTTTTTATTTCTGTTTTAGAATTATGAATTTCCTTTTTTCCAAATGGACGTTAACATTGGTTATCCCCCCCCCCTTTTTTTATAAACATAAAGGTACAAGAGTTAAAGCAAAGAGAATACATACTGATTAATCACTAATTTTGGATAAGTACAGATTTATGATAATCGGAAACAAACTATCTTACTTTCACTTAAGAACATTAATCCATATAAATGTAGACACAGGATTGTCCACAGTAGTTGCCAAACTTAAACTGATATCTGTCTAAAATAGCTATTCATTGGAAATGTTGGGGTCAGGAGTGAACGGTCAAGAAAGAATCCTGGAGGTGTCTTCAGTGCAAAGAGATGGTTTTTTTTATTAAAGCTTGGGGAGAGGACCTGTGGGCAGAAAGAGCTGCGCTGGGGTTGCGAGGAGTGGCTGATTTTATTCTTTCAAGTGGATGGGGGTAGGGATAGCATAAGTCTCCAAGGAAGTTGGAAGCAAGGTTTCCAGGACCTTGAGTGGCCGGGTGTTGTTAGGAAAATGTTATTTACGACTGTCAAGTAAAACCTTAGTCATGAGACGCTTCAGATATATATTGGTGGGCCATATGCTTGGAGGATGATTGCTAGCATATATCTTGAAGGATAGAGACAAAGGAAGTTTCCAAAAGAATTTTTATATATTAAAGGAAACTTACAGGATCTTGGAGGTAGGGCTAATAATAAGTTAAAGTTGCCTTTTGGCCTAGGCAAACTATTAACATTGAAGCAGTTGAGTTCCTAGAGGAAGGTCACTCTGCCTGTCTCAAGGATTTGACAATGGGCTGTGAGTTGTAAGACATTTAATTTTTCTCTTTTGCCTTTGTTCTACACATCAGCTGTCATGTCCAAATTAATGCTGAACAATAAATTAATTCAGTATAGAAAAATTATAATACATTATGATCTTGGATTTACACATTTATTCTAATTTATTACTGTTTCTGGCAATGTTTATTCCTAAATTGATATTCTTCTTTATGTAACAATATAAAGAAGCATCTATGTTCACAAGTTATATGTTGTACAACTTTCAATAATTAAATAATCAAGATTTTTTTAAACCTAAAATATATATAGGTATAATGAATGAAATGAAAATTTAATTTGTTCCTCAGGTAAGGTAGCCTCAAGAGATCTTAGATGGGCACAGAATTGTTGGGTCCATGGTTTTGGTCCATGGCCGTGGGAATCTTGGCCAGTGTAACCTCCACTTTTCATGAAGTTAACCAACAAATGTTTAGTAGGAACATATGTGTGATCAAAAAAATCCAGGTTTAATAATTTTACTGCAGTAAGGGATGATACACTGCAGGGGAATAAAGGCGGCATCTTGTTAATGGGCAGTAGAGAAAAACTCTATGTTAATAAATCACCACAATCTTGGTGGCTTAACAGAATGCAATGTATTACCTTTGCTTTCTATAGATTAGAATTCTGAATGGGCCTCACTGGGCTGGGATAAAAGTGTTGGCAACTCTGTGTTCCTTCTTGAAACATTCATGTGATTGTCTTCTCCATTCTTTTTGGTAAACTACATTCCTTGGCTTGAGACCGTTCCTCTGTCTCCTAAGCCGGCAGTCATATCTTCTCTGACACGAACTCTCTTGCTTCCTCCCTCATGCTTATAAACATCCTTGTGCTTACATGGAGAACACTGTATAATCCAAAGTCACCTTTTCATATCAAATCTTTAATTTAAGCACATCTACAAAGTCTCTTTTGCCATGTGAAGTAATATGTGTATATGTTCCAGGGATTAGTTATTGGACCTCTTGGAGGGGGTCATCATTCTGCCTAACACCAGGCCTTTTGCTGGAACTCGAGCTTTTGCTGCACTCAGGAGGATTCCATAATTAAGAACCAGTTCTGGATTGGATACTGTTAAAAAGTGAAGGAAATTCTGTCATCATGTATATATCTTAGGAATTTATTCAAGTGGTAACATGATGAAAGCAGGAACAGAGTTATCGTTTGCAAAATAAGAAGATGTTAAACAGAAAAAGAGTAATTTTATTCCCATTTCTATGCATGCAGTTATAGAAAAAGTCTTAATCTAGGTAAGAATACAATTATTGTTGCTGAACTTCCATTAAAATAATACAAAGGAAGACACTAAAACATCTAGAATGTGAATACTGCCAATGCTTTTTTACTGGGTTTGGGATTTTATCAGAGAATTGAACTGTAATCCAGTTATCTAATATATTATCTGTGAAATCATAGTTTAATGTGTTAGTTTATATAGATTTTAATAAATACATAAATAAACATTTTAAATGTCAAAACATTTACTGTCACAGATCACTTTTAGATTGCCACTTGTACAAAAATTACATTGATGAGACATGATGAGGAGAAAGTAAGTAGCATTTTAAAGGCAGTTTCAGAAGGGTGATGTTCAAAAACAGTTGGTTATAAAGTATAGTGAGACAGAAAGTTTGAGATAAAATTGTGGTAAATACTGGATCATTTTAAGTACTGGATTTCTGATAGTCCACGATAACTGAAAACTGATCACATCGAGATGAGTAGTAATTGTAATGAAAATGTTATTTAATGAAGACTGATCCAGTAGTGTCATTTGTGATAAATTAGAATGGACTCCAATAAAACACTTAGGATAATACTATAATTATGCATATATGAAGAGCTTAATGCCTTCAAAACTGAGTTAGACTGGAAAGGGAGTGACAAATGTGAGTGATATTGGAAGAGCAGAACTTTCAGATTTTGATACAAGACTGCATATGTTAGAGTAGTGGGAAAGAGAATTCAAAGGTGATTCTTCAGTTTGGGGAATAAACAGTTAAACACATGGGCATAACTATGGTTAAAGAATAAGAACAGTTTTAGCCTTTGGTTTTAGGCACATTTGGACAGCCAAATAAACTAAGTAGAAAGCTTTTGTGTGTATGTTAGGTGCTCATTAGGCAAAAGAAGAATGAGGATGTAGATATTTTAAGATATACTCACTTATTAATAAATTTAATAATAGACATAGGAGGCATACAATAAACATGATAGATATACAAAACGTGTAATCCATTTTGGAGGTGTAAGAGGTAGAGATGTCACTGGAAGGGAACATGGAGAGGCATGAGGAAAACTGGAGTCCTGAATATATCAGTAAAAAGGAATATTCAGGGGGCGCCTGGGTGGCGCAGTCGGTTAAGTGTCCGACTTCAGCTCAGGTCACGATCTCACGGTCCGTGAGTTCGAGCCCTGCGTCAGGCTCTGGGCTGATGGCTCAGAGCCTGGAGCCTGTTTCCGATTCTGTGTCTCCCTCTCTCTCTGCTCTTCCCCCGTTCATGCTCTGTCTCTCTCTGTCCCAAAAATAAATAAAAAACGTTGAAAAAAAATTAAAAAAAAAAAGGAATATTCAGGTATAGTAAAGACTTCAATAAAGCAAAGAGAAGCATGGTTGTGGAAATACCATTGGATATGTGACAATTAATTTATCTATTAAAAATAATTGCACTAAAGTTTTTAAAAATAGATTTTCTTTCTCTGCTTTTCTGTTTTGCCTAACCTAGTTAATAAATAATATCTAGCAAAATATTAAAACTGTAGAAAACTAATGGAACTAGTGTAAATTATTATAAAAAATATAGAGAAAAGTTTTCTTGATCAAAAGAAAACTGGGTAAATGGTATTAAGTTTAAACTGTCTAAGAAATAATAAAGGCCATAAAATATGAAAATTTTCATGTATTTTTGCGGATTTTAAATTGGAGGAATTTCTTGTAATTGAACAGTGTATATTATTGTGGCAGTTTTTCCAGTTATTAAAAATTTAACAATATCCAGCAAAATGAGGAGCAACAAGATAAATTGGAAAAGAGATCTTTTCATTTTATATTATCGATTTTTGTAAAAGTCTATAAACTAATGATACTGTTGGTTTCTATTTTTAAAATGTACATTCCAGGAGTGCCTGGTGGCTCAGTCGGTTAAGTGTCTGACTTCGGCTCAGGTCATGATCTCATGGTTTGTGAGTTTGAGCCCCGCATCAGGCTCTGTGCTAACAGCTCAGATCCTGGAACCTGCTTCAGATTCTGTGTCTCCCTCTCTCTCTCTGCCCCACCCCCACTTGTACTCTGTCTCTCTCTGTCAAAAAATAAACATAAAAAAAAAATTATAATGTATATTGCAAACCTTCCTTTCTGGACCTTTATGTTGTTTTCAGACTAGTAGATCAGAACAAACTCATTCCTACAAGCTCTTAAAAGCATGAAATAAAACTTTTTGCACTTTTAATCAAGTTTTGAAGGACTGATTGTCTTTTCCTTGAATTTAACCTGCCTGGGTCTCAGCACATTCTCAACAATTGCAGTCTGACTAATAAAAGTGTGTGTGATATGCAATCTTGGCAGATTTAATTGCTTTGAAGAACAATTATTTAAATTTCTTTACATTGGAAGTGATTATTAGAAGAAAGTTTCCCTTGAAAGAAGTAATAAAGTTAAAATAATATACATCTGAAGCATGAACAATTCAAAAACAACATGTTTTAAGATTATACTAAAAAGGATTAATTTCACTAATAGATTTGCCTTATTTTATCCTTACTAAAATTTGATTCTGTATTTTAAGGACTTCAAATACTGCTTTATCTTCTACTCTGGAATATTACAATGAATATCTATCTTTGATGAACAAAGTTAGTTAATGACTACATCCACAACTTTATCCTGTCAATTTTGTCTTGATTCTAATTTTTTTTATTGATAAAATAGACTGAAGTTCATTATGACTTACAAAACATGTAGTTTGTGTGACATTAACCTAAATATTCAAACTCAACTCATCTTACTTTTGAAACCTGTTTTACCGTGTGTTTCCTGTATCTATTAATAACACAGTCGTATTCCACTGTTGTTTTTGACTCCTGAGTGTTTATTCCTCTCCAGGCCATACTCATTTTTCATTTAACCTCTTGCTTGGGACCATCTATTCCATGCATAATGTCTTATATCTCCATCCACTTGACCAGTACCCTAATGTAAGTTATCTGTATTTCAATTTAATCTCAATTCAGTAGTCTTTCTCATAACAAAACAAAACAAAACAAAACAACCCCCCAGAACTACCCTTGAAAATAATTCAAGAGTAATCTTCCTATAACAGAGCCCTGATGGTGTATTCTAGAGCTCCAATCTACAGTGTCAAATACAAAGGATTTCAGGTCATAGATGTAATCTCAAAGTTTTCTCTTATGAAATAATTTTGCATGTTCTTTGCTTACATATCATCTATTCTAGGACTTGCCCTATTCACATATATGCCATGTAATTCTCATTTCCATGATACATTTTACACGCTGTTCTCTTTTTTTGAAATATCCTCATTGGTGCCCTGTATTTGCTAAGATTGGGTTCAAACAACTTGCACTGGATACTTGGCTACAGTTTTATTAACAAAATACGTATTTTATTTTACTCACTTCTGATGTCTAGAAGGTAGTAGTATAGGCTTTGTGCTACGTAGAGATGTTATGCACAAATATGCATCTCTAAAATACATAGAAACTGTGTATTTATTCCTGGCATGAATGTTTGCCATGGTTGGCCTGGGTTAGGCTTGGTTTATGCCTCTTCTCCCTGTACAGTTATTCAGAGTCCCCCTTCACTTTCATGAAAGTGTCATTTTGGAAGATAAATTAACTTGCCATGCTACGCATTTCCAATGTAAAATGAGCTATTCAAATTAAGTGTACTTTTCTAGGTAACTGAATCTTTTAGTTTCAGTGTTTGGGTCGTTATTTATTTATTTAATTTTTTTTTTAATTTTTTAATATATGAAATTTACTGTCAAATTGGTTTCCATACAACACCCAGTGCTCATCCCAAAAGGTGCCCTCCTCAATACCCATCACCCACCCTGCCCTCCCTCCCACCCCCCATCAACACTCAGTTTGTTCTCAGTTTTTAACAGTCTCTTATGCTTTGGCTCTCTCCCACTCTAACCTCTTTTTTTTTTTTTTTTTCCTTCCCCTCCCCCATGGGTTTCTGTTACGTTTCTCAGGATCCACATAAGAGTGAAACCATATGGTATCTGTCTTTCTCTGTATGGCTTATTTCACTTAGCATCACACTCTCCAGTTCCATCCATGTTGCTACAAAAGGCCATATTTCATTTTTTCTCATTGCCACGTAGTATTCCATTGTGTATATAAACCACAATTTCTTTATCCATTCATCAGTTGATGGACATTTAGGCTCTTTCCATAATTTGGCTATTGTTGAGAGTGCCGCTATAAACATTGGGGTACAGGTGCCCCTATGCATCAGTACTCCTGTATCCCTTGGGTAAATTCCTAGCAGTGCTATTGCTGGGTCATAGGGTAGGTCTATTTTTAATTTTCTGAGGAACCTCCACACTGCTTTCCAGAGCGGCTGCACCAATTTGCATTCCCACCAACAGTGCAAGAGGGTTCCTGTTTCTCCACATCCTCTCCAGCATCTATAGTCTCCTGATTTCTTCATTTTGGCCACTCTGACTGGTGTGAGGTGGTATCTGAGTGTGGTTTTGATTTGTATTTCCCTGATAAGGAGCGACGTTGAACATCTTTTCATGTGCCTGTTGGCCATCCGGATGTCTTCTTTAGAGAAGTGTCTA
Organism: Panthera onca; assembly: GCF_046562875.1. Taxonomy (NCBI): domain Eukaryota; kingdom Metazoa; phylum Chordata; class Mammalia; order Carnivora; family Felidae; genus Panthera; species Panthera onca. The sequence goes on from NC_138342.1 coordinate 51,056,504, forward strand.
TTCATGTTTTCTGCCCATTTCTTCACTGGGTTATTTGTTTTTCGGGTGTGGAGTTTGATGAGCTCTTTATAGATTTTGGATACTAGCCCTTTGTCCGATGTGTCATTTGCAAATATCTTTTCCCATTCCGTTGGTTGCCTTTTAGTTTTGTTGGTTGTTTCCTTTGCTGTGCAGAAGCTTTTTATCTTCATAAGGTCCCAGTAATTCACTTTTGCTTTTAATTCCCTTGCCTTTGGGGATGTGCCGAGTAAGAGATTGCTACGGCTGAGGTCAGAGAGGTCTTTTCCTGCTTTCTCCTCTAAGGTTTTGATGGTTTCCTGTCTCACATTCAGGTCCTTTATCCATTTTGAGTTTATTTTTGTGAATGGTGTGAGAAAGTGGTCTAGTTTCAACCTTCTGCATGTTGCTGTCCAGTTCTCCCAGCACCATTTGTTAAAGAGACTGTCTTTTTTCCATTGGATGTTCTTTCCTGCTTTGTCAAAGATGAGTTGGCCATATGTTTGTGGGTCTAGTTCTGGGGTTTCTATTCTATTCCATTGGTCTATGTGTCTGTTTTTATGCCAATACCATGCTGTCTTGATGATGACAGCTTTGTAGTAGAGGCTAAAGTCTGGGATTGTGATGCCTCCTGCTTTGGTCTTCTTCTTCAAAATTACTTTGGCTATTCGGGGCCTTTTGTGGTTCCATATGAATTTTAGGATTGCTTGTTCTAGTTTCGAGAAGAATGCTGGTGCAATTTTGATAGGGATTGCATTGAATGTGTAGATAGCTTTGGGTAGTATTGACATTTTGACAATATTTATTCTTCCAATCCATGAGCACGGAATGTCTTTCCATTTCTTTATATCTTCTTCAATTACCTGCATAAGCTTTCTATAGTTTTCAGCATACAGATCTTTTACATCTTTGGTTAGATTTATTCCTAGGTATTTTATGCTTCTTGGTGCAATTGTGAATGGGATCAGTTTCTTCATTTGTCTTTCTGTTGCTTCATTGTTAGTGTATAAGAATGCAACTGATTTCTGCACATTGATTTTGTATCCTGCAACTTTGTTGAATTCATGTATCAGTTCTAGCAGACTTTTGGTGGAGTCTATCGGATTTTCCATGTATAATATCATGTCATCTGCAAAAAGCGAAAGCTTGACTTCATCTTTGCCAATTTTGATGCCTTTGATTTCCTTTTGTTGTCTGATTGCTGATGCTAGAACTTCCAGCACTATATTAAACAAGAGCGGTGACAGTGGGCATCCCTGTCGTGTTCCTGATCTCAGGGAAAAAGCTCTCAGTTTTTCCCCGTTGAGGATGATGTTAGCTGTGGGCTTTTCATAAATGGCCTTTATGATCTTTAAGTATGTTCCTTCTATCCCGACTTTCTCAAGGGTTTTTATTAAGAAAGGGTGCTGGATTTTGTCAAAGGCCTTTTCTGCATCGATTGACAGGATCATATGGGTCTTCTCTTTTTTTTTGTTAATGTGATGTATCACGTTGATCGATTTGCGAATGTTGAACCAGCCCTGCATCCCAGGAATGAATCCCACTTGATCATGGTGAATAATTCTTTTGATATGCTGTTGAATTCGATTTGCTAGTATCTTATTAAGAATTTTTGCATCCATATTCATCAGGGATATTGGCCTGTAGTTCTCTTTTTTTACTGGGTCTCTGTCTGGTTTAGGAATCAAAGTAATACTGGCTTCATAGAATGAGTCTGGAAGTTTTCCTTCCCTTTCTATTTCTTGGAATAGCTTGAGAAGGATAGGTATTATCTCTGCTTTAAATGTCTGGTAGAACTCCCCTGGGAAGCCGTCTGGTCCTGGACTCTTATTTGTTGGGAGATTTTTGATAACCGATTCAATTTCTTCGCTGGTTATGGGTCTGTTCAAGCTTTCTATTTCCTCCTGATTGAGTTTTGGAAGAGTGTGGGTGTTTAGAAATTTGTCCATTTCTTCCAGGTTGTCCAATTTGCTGGCATATAATTTTTCATAGTATTCCCTGATAATTGTTTGTATCTCTGAGGGATTGGTTGTAATCATTCCATTTTCATTCATGATTTTATCTATTTGGGTCATCTCCCTTTTCTTTTTGAGAAGCCTGGCTAGAGGTTTGTCAATTTTGTTTATTTTTTCAAAAAACCAACTCTTGGTTTCGTTGATCTGCTCTACAGTTTTTTTAGATTCTATATTGTTTATTTCTGCTCTGATCTTTATTATTTCTCTTCTTCTGCTGGGTTTAGGCTGCCTTTGCTGTTCTGCTTCTAGTTCCTTTAGGTGTGCTGTTAGATTTTGTATTTGGGATTTTTCTTGTTTCTTGAGATAGGCCTGGATTGCAATGTATTTTCCTCTCAGGACTGCCTTCGCTGCATCCCAAAGCGTTTGGATTGTTGTATTTTCATTTTCGTTTGTTTCCATATATGTTTTAATTTCTTCTCTAATTGCCTGGTTGACCCACTCATTCGTTAGTAGGGTGTTCTTTAACCTCCATGCTTTTGGAGGTTTTCCAGACTTTTTCCTGTGGTTGATTTCAAGCTTCATAGCATTGTGGTCTGAAAGTATGCATGGTATAATTTCAATTCTTGTAAACTTATGAAGGGCTGTTTTGTGACCCAGTATATGATCTATCTTGGAGAATGTTCCATGTGCACTCGAGAAGAAAGTCTATTCTGTTGCTTTGGGATGCAGAGTTCTAAATATATCTGTCAAGTCCATCTGATCCAATGTATCATTCAGGGCCCTTGTTTCTTTATTGACTGTGTGTCTAGATGATCTATCCATTTCTGTAAGTGGGGTGTTAAAGTCCCCTGCAATGACCACATTCTTATCAATAAGGTTGCTTATGTTTATGAGTAATTGTTTTATATATCTGGGGGCTCGGGTATTTGGCGCATAGACATTTATAATAGTTAGCTCTTCCTGGTGGATAGACCCTGTGATTATTATATAATGCCCTTCTTCATCTCTTGTTACAGCCTTTAATTTAAAGTCTAGTTTGTCTGATATAAGTATGGCTACTCCAGCTTTCTTTTGGCTTCCAGGAGCATGATAGATAGTTCTCCATCCCCTCACTCTCAATCTAAAGGTGTCCTCAGATCTAAAATGAGTCTCTTGTAGACAGCAAATAGATGGGTCTTGTTTTTTTATCCATTCTGATACCCTATGTCTTTTAGTTGGTGCATTTAATCCATTTACATTCAGTGTTATTATAGAAAGATATGGGTTTAGAGTCATTGTGATGTCTGTATGTTTTATGCTTGTAGTGATGTCTCTGGTACTTTGTCTCACAGGATCCCCCTTAGGATCTCTTGTAGGGCTGGTTTCGTGGTGACAAATTCCTTCAGTTTTTGTTTGTTTGGGAAGACCTTTATCTCTCCTTCTATTCTAAATGACAGACTTGCTGGATAAAGGATTCTCGGCTGCATATTTTTTCTGTTTAGCACACTGTAGATATCGTGCCAAGCCTTTCTGGCCTGCCAAGTTTCAAAGGAGAGATCAGTCACGAGTCTTATAGGTCTCCCTTTATATGTGAGGGCACGTTTATCCCTTGCTGCTTTCAGAATTTTCTCTTTATCCTTGTATTTTGCCAGTTTCACTATGATATGTCGTGCAGAAGATCGATTCAAGTTACGTCTGAAGGGAGTTCTCTGTGCCTCTTGGATTTCAATGCCTTTTTCCTTCCCCAGTTCAGGGAAGTTCTCAGCTATAATTTGTTCAAGTACCCCTTCAGCACCTTTCCCTCTCTCTTCCTCCTCTGGGATACCAATTATGCGTATATTATTTTTTTTTAGTGTATCACTTAGTTCTCTAATTTTCCCCTCATACTCCTGGATTTTTTTATCTCTCTTTCTTTCAGCTTCCTCTTTCTCCATAACTTTATCTTCTAGTTCACCTATTCTCTCCTCTGCCTCTTCAAGCCGAGCCATCGTGGTTTCCATTTTGTTTTGCATTTCGTTTAAAGCGTTTTTCAGCTCCTCATTACTGTTCCTTAGTCCCTCGATCTTTGTAGCAAGAGATTCTCTGCTGTCCTGTATACTGTTTTCAAGCCCAGCGATTAATTTTATGACTATTATTCTAAATTCACTTTCTGTTATATTATTTAAATCCTTTTTGATCAGTTCATTAGCTGTTGTTATTTCCTGGAGATTCTTCTGAGGGGAATTCTTCCGTTTGGTCATTTTGGAGAGTCCCTGGCGTGGTGAGGACCTGCAGGGCACTTCCCCTGTGCTGTGGTGTATAACTGGAGTTAGTGGGCGGGGCCGCAGTCCGACCCGATGTCTGCCCCCAGCCCACCGCTGGGGTCACAGTCAGACTGGTGTGTGCCTTCTCTTCCCCTCTCCTAGGGGCGGGATTCACTGTGGGGTGGCGTGTCCCGTCTGGGCTACTTGCACACTGCCGGGCTTGTGGTGCTGGGGATCTGGCGTATTAGCTGGGGTGGGTAGGCAAGGTGCACGGGGGCTGGAGGGGCAGGCTTAGCTCGCTTCTCCTTAGGTGATCCACTTCAGGAGGAGCCCTGTGGCAGCGGGAGGGAGTCAGATCCGCTGCCAGAGGTTTGGCTCCGCAGAAGCACAGAGTTGGGTGTTTGCGAGGAGCGAGCAAGTTCCCTGGCAGGAACTGGTTCCCTTTGGGATTTTGGCTGGGGGATGGGCGGGGGAGATGGCGCTGGCGCCTTTGTTCCCCGCCAAGCTGAGCTCTGCCGTCCGGGGGCTCAGCAGCTCTCCCTCCCTTTGTCCTCCAGACTTCCCGCTTCCGAGCAGAGCTGTTAACTTATGACCTCCCAGACGCTAAGTCGCGCTTGCTTTCGGAACACAGTCCGTCCGGCCCCTCGGCTTTTGCCAGCCAGACTCGGGGGCTCTGCTTGGCCGGCGAGCCGCCCCTCCGCCCCGGCTCCCTCCCGCCAGTCCGTGGAGCGCGCACCGCCTCGCCGCCCTTCCTACCCTCTTCCGTGGGCCTCTAGTCTGCGCTTGACTCCGGAGACTCCCTTCTGCTAATCCTCTGGCGGTTTTCTGGGTTCTTTAGGCAGGTGTAGGTGGAATCTAAGTGATCGGCAGGACGCGCTGTGAGTCCCGCGTCCTCCTACGCCGCCATCTTCCGGAACCTCCTAAAACTGTAGGTTTAGATCAGGCCGAAGATCACCAGTCATTTGAAATACTTGTTCCATCTCTGGATAGTCAGAGTTCAAAGCCAACAAAGTTTATTGTTTCACCCCTAAACCGAACTGAGCTTTGGAACATTTCAGGCCTGGCATGGAATGCCGTTTTTACACAAGCAATATTAGGTGGGCCGAATGCGCTGTAGCTTGAGCTTGAGCAGGCTGTGTTGGTCCCGACTGATGGCCCATCGCGTGACTACGTCCTTCCGGATGGAGGAGGGGTCCGCTGGCCGAGCGTGGGTGTGATGGACCCAGGTCACGATGCCGTCTACCTTGAGAGTGGTGGGGGTTGTCAACACCACGATGTAGGGTCCCTTCCAGCGCGGCTCGAGAGTCTCTTGGTGGTGCCTCTTGACGTAGACCCAGTCTCCCGGCCTATACTGATGAGGTGTCCGGATCGGGCCAGCCTCTTGGATGGCACGGAGGCACGGCCAAATGTCAGGTCGTTATTTATTTTAAGTATGTTGAAATTTTACCCCATGCTGCCAAAAACCCACTAAATAATTTCCTTTCTTCTTAAAGAGTAAACTGAAAAAGAATTAACTGACTTATTTTTATGTAGTCCTTGGATATTATTGTGGTATTTGTATCTTTGTCCCTATTATATAAATTTGACTTTTAATTTTGTTATGATTGATATGCTAATTGTTAATTGCTTTTATTCTTAGCAATTAATGTTTATTCCTATCAATAGTGTATCTACATTTAGTGATTGTTTTCTAATGCATTCATTTTAACCATCTAAGACCTTGAGATATTTTATCTTGAAGTTAAGGGTTGCAGAGATAGAAGACCTATGTGGCAATTCTGATTTGGCAATTTTTTACCCATGTATGTTTAAGCACTTTCTTAAATATTCTGAGTGTCAGTATCTTCACTTGAAATACTGTTTTGTTTTTAAAGTAGATGATCTCTGGTATCTTGTTAGCAATAAATATTCATTAGATTGACAAATTTCTTAGCGGAGAGTTTAAAATAAATAATATCTTCAGGTTGTGTCTCTCTTTAATGAAATATATCACAATATTATTAGTTATCTATCTTTAGAACTATTTTACTTATTTTTATTTCTCAATTAATTATAATGGTTAATAATGTTGAAATATATTATTCATTTATTCACCAGTTTTATATACTTCTCACTATAATGAGCAATGGATATAAAAAGAAGGATATATTATTTTTACTTTTTAAAGTTTTTATTTTTAACTAAACTTTACACACAACATGAGGCTCAAACTCACGATGCAGAGGTCAAGAGTAGCAAAGTCTTCTGACTGAGCCAGCCAAGCGCCCCCATATGATTTCTACTTTTTTAACATCCATACTATTATGAGGAAGAAAAGTATAAAACATGTAAAAAGCGTCACTTGCTTTTAACAAAGGCCTGCTTAGTGCTTAACACATGTCCATTCAAGCACACTTCTGTGTGTGCATACAAACCACATATACATGGAAACAAACTCCACTCTTATACTATAATCTAACAATTTTGGGCCATGGAACTCTCTATCTATATACCTACCTTTGCTGATTAAGGTCCATTATGGGTTACTGTGGATCTTTGAGAAATTTTGTAATGCATGATGGAAGCACAGAAAGCAACATAGAACTGAAAGAAATGCTTTAAATTAGTTTCTTTGTGGTATTCTGTAAATAATTTGAAAAGTATTGTATCTAGGAGCTATTGGCCCTGACCAAGCTAATCAGAGGTGATTGTATCTTCAGGAAATAAAGTGACTACAACCCAGTAGAATGTGTGACTGACACTGGATTGAGGACCCTGATTAGTGATCTGCCCAGAAGTAAGAGTACTTGGCTTGATGATTTACTTGTAAATATTACCTTATCACAATTGTGTTTATTTTCAGTAAATTTTCCTTTTTTTAATTTTTTAAAAATTTTTTTTAACGTTTATTTATTTTTGAGACAGAGAGAGACAGAGCATGAATGGGGGAGGGGCAGAGAGAGAGGGAGAGACAGAATCTGAAGCAGGCTCCAGGCTCTGAGCCATCAGCCCAGAGCCAGACGCGGGGCTCGAACTCACGGACCGTGAGATCGTGACCTGAGCCGAAGTCGGATGCTTAACCGACTGAGCCACCCAGGCGCCCCTAAATTATCCTTTTTAAATGCCAGTCTATAAATTTCTCTCCTGGACACGTAGCTGAAATGAACAACATAAGATAATATTAAATGATAATAAAAATATGTTAAAATATGAGACTTTAGTAGCGAGAGTAATCAATTTTTTTAATCTTTTTGAATGCATCATAGAAGACATTACAGAGCAGTTGATAAAGTTTATGAGAGCAATTCTCCAGGGAGAAGAGGGACAGACATTTTAAGAAGGATATTCGTAGGTCCTAGCTTAGGTCATTTGAAAATAAAGCGTCCTAAAATCACACAGGTGCACATGCGTATACTTTCATACATTCTTATGTAACATTAAATATATGTAAACTATTTCTTTCCAATATTCTAAGTGAGAATTACCATTTATTGAATCTTCATCTGATTTAAAATCTTTATACACAAATACTATACAATATTGCATTAAATTGGTATTTTCAATATTAGATTCAATTTTTATTTATATTGCTCTTGGCACTATTTTGCATTACATAGAAGTTTTTGAGAAACAAAATATGGCATATTTGAAAATAAGAGCTTTTCTTCCCATTCTTATTTAATCTTATTTGTATGTATTTCAACATAGCCAAGATCCCATTTTAGCTTTCTCTAATGATCCTCAGTTTTTTGCCTTTTGTTTTTAACATACATATTGGAATTGAGAGCAATAAATAAAAATATTTATTCTGAGAAATATTGTTTTAGTTTATTAATGTAAAGTAACATGGCTAAATCCTTTAAATTTATTGCCAGTACCTGGCACGTTACCCCTCGTCATTTTCTCTAAAGATTATAGAATGTAATATTAGTCAAGATGAATATACTGTGTTTTCTGTATTAAAGTATATTCATTTAAAGGGGAAAAAGTTCTGTTATGTAATATATACTATTCTCATTATTTAATATAAAAGTAAATTGTGTTTTTGTTTTTTGTTTTTTCTGATTTCCATTAATTTGTTTCCCTTTGGAGCATTTACTTTCATTTTCATTTTCCCTAAAAGGGATTGAGTCTAGAAATTCCCACATCTTGACTAATTCATAAAAAAGCAGATAAATCTAGCTATGTGTTATTAAACTTTACTAGCACTCATAAGCTATTTGGAAATAAATATAGTCAGTTATGGAAACTTCAATATAGGCAATTTTATTTTGTTTCCAATAAATAGATGCATGCTACTGAGAGGGAAGTAAATAGCAATCCACTGATCTATTTCCTGAACCTCTTTAGAAACATCATCATCTACTTATTAAGATGTACTTAAATGATGTATTTTGTATTATTTTAAATTATGCTTACATGTCATAATCCTTGACCTTGCACAAATCTTTACTAAATTTACTCTAATCATCCTAAAAACTCCTGGTCCTAAAAAACTAGGTCAATATACATGGTTTTTATTTTCTACATTCAGGATCCACCTATTAAGCCATTGTGTTTATTTGTCATGTCTTTTTCATATTCTTTAATATAGAAATGCTTGAAATGTCTCACTGTGTGCTTATATATGTGTGTGTCTTTAATGATATTGATATTTTAAAGGACCAGTTGTTCTGTAGAATGTCACGATCTGAAGCTGAGTAAATCTTTGCTCATGATTATGTTCAGGTTAAACATTTTTCTCCCCTAACATTATTTACTTTTCAAAGTATCACATTAGGAGGCATACTGTGTCATTTTATCTTATTATTGCTAATGTTGAATTTGAATATTTGTTTAGAGTGGTCTCCCCCAGAGCTCTCTATCAAAAAGTTGTCTTTGTATTCTCTTTGTTACATGAAGTATTTGAAGGAGTAATAATTTTGAAAATTTACAATGATGATTTTCTAATTACATTCTGTCTTCTACATTTAGTAGCTAACACCCTTCTATAAAGAGTTCCCTCTCTTCCCAATTTTCAAGTGTCACTGTGAATTCATGGGGTTTTTCTTTAATATATTATTATCCACATGGCCCTTTTTTTAATGGTCAAAATCCTCAAAATTGGGAACCAGTTCAAGCATTTTCCTGTATTGTTTATATGTTTTCAGTAGTCTTCTAACACGTCTTTGCTTTCTGACAGAACAAGGTAGGCCACGGCCATCTTATATTTTCCCTGCGCCTGACATGGAATTTGCCATATATTCAAAGTGTCCTGATTTCTTTTAGTCAAGAATTACAGATAACAAACATATAGGTTATATATGCTATTAGAGTATTATAACTTCAAGTCCCTTCAGAGGACAAAGCTAGAAATATATACTTTTAAAATATGGAGAATTCATACCACTATTTCCAATTCAAATATAAAAAATCACAATATTCTTCCTTGTCTTCCTCATATCCATTATTGTAACTTTATTTTCTCAGAATAAGAAACTTGGTTCCCCAAAATATCAATATATTTACTCATTTGTTTTATCCTACAACAACACAAAATTTCAAAACACTATAGTAATGCCATGACAAAGAAAAAGCTGTTAACATGCAAAACATTTTATATTATATATATATATTTTTCCATAAGATAGATTCACACTATGTATATCCTGGAAGACTATGTATTCAAATTTTACTTGAGTTATATATATTTTTCTGTGTAGTTACATTATTAATTTGATAAAAAGGGAAACTAATTTTTTCCTCAATTTTACAGTTTATCCAGTTTTAGAGTTTATCACAATTTTATTTAATTTTATTAATTTAATTTTTATTTATATTTAATTTAACTTTATTTTATGTCTTATATGTAGTATAAGATTATGATCAAAACAAAAGTACATGTAACTAAAACTACATTGAAATTATAGATATCTCCATCATTCCTAGCCTATCCTCACTCACCTTATATGGCTAAGTATTTCCATTTGATTCTGATTTATCTTTCCTATGCTTACTCTTGAAAATAAGCAAATGTATTCTTATTTTCTCCCCTTTCTTAAACAACAGGTTTTGTATCACATATTATGTATACATTTTTATACTAACCATCTTGTTACTTTTTCTTACCGGTATATCCTTGATATCACATCATATTTCTCATTGTTTTTTATAACTGTATATTTCTCTATTATATAGGTGTTTCACAGCTTAAATAGCAAGGTTTCCATAAATGAGTATCTAAGATTGTTACCAATATTCAATTAAATACTTTCATTGATGATACATGTGGGTGTGTGTGTTCAATAGAGTATAGCTCCAGAGTTTACTTCCAGAAGAAAGATTACTCTTTCAAGGGGTAAATTAATACATAGTTTTGTTACATATACCAATTCCATTTTACAGAATATACTACACTACACTTCTAGTTGTCATATGTGAGTTTATCATGTAGTGGTTTTAGTTCCATTCAACCTGCAGAGAAAATAATTTAAGATTCATTCATGCCCAATTAAATGTGAGCAAAGATCTAAGTAGACATTTCACCAAAGATAAAGAAATGGCAAATAAACATGTGGACATGTATTGAACATTATTTTGTCATTAGGGAAATATGAATTAAAACCACAAAAAGTATCACTTCATACATATTGCTATATTTAAAATATATGTAAATAGCAAGTGTTGGCAAATATGAAGAGTAATGGGAATTCTCATAAAATCGTACATTCATTTTGGAAACTAGTTTTGTACTTCATAATAAAGTTAAATATATATCTACCATATGATTTAATCTTACACCCAAGTAACTAGGTAATTACTTATTTAATCCCACATTAATTGAGAAAATTATATTTACACAAAGCCTGTACACAAACATTTCTTAATGATTAATGATGTGGTTATTCACCATTTATCTACTTTGGGCAAAAGACCACTTATGTGATTTTTCTCTGTTTTTATTGTGTTGTTTGATTTTATTATTGACTTATGAGTACTTTGTATTCTGAATGTAAGCCTTTCATCAGATATATGGTTTGCAAATATTTGTTGCATTCTGTTGGTTTTCTTTTGATTTTCATGATAGTATTGCTTGCAGCACAGAATTTGTTTTTATTATTTCAGTGCAGTCAAATTTATCTTTTTTTTTTTTTTTTTTTTTTTTTTGTCTTTTGCCTTTTGTGCTTCTGATGTCTTCTTTAAGGATCAAGTGCTAGGGCTCCTAGGTGGCTCAATCAGTTAAGCGTCTGACCCTTGATTTTGGCAAGTTCATGATGTCACAATTTGTGGGTTCAAGCCCCATGTCAGGCTCTGTGCTGACAGCATACAACCTGCTTGGGGTTCTCTCTCTCTCTCCCTCTCTCTCTGCCCCTTCTCCTCTCCCTTTCTTTCTCTCTTTCTCTCTCTCTCTCTCTCTCTCAAAAATAAATAAATAAATAAATAAATAAATAAATAAGATTAAAAGAAAGAAAGAAAGAAAGAGAAAGAGAAAAAGAAAGAAAGAAAGAAAGAAGGAAGCCAGTGCCTAACTCAAAGTCACAAAGTTTCCTCATAAACTTTCTTCTAGGAAATATTTTTCTGAGAATATTTCTTCTAAGATATATCTTCTAAGTCATATTTTTTATCTCTTGCATTTGGATCAATGATCCATTTTGAGTTAATTTTATGTAATCTTTAAATGTGACTCTAACTTCACTCCTTTGCAGGTGAGTATCCAGTTTTTCCAGCATCATTGGTTAAAAAGATTCTTCTTACCTCATCGAATTGTCTTAATATGTTATTGAAAATTAATTAACCATAAATGTAAGAGTTTTATTCTGGAATCTGAATTCTATTTCATTGATATATCTATCTACTCCTGCTATCACTATGTCTTGACCAGTGACATAGCTTTGTACTAAATTTGAAGTCAAAGAAGTATGATTCCTCCAATTTTTACTTCTTTTGGGGGCAGAATTTCGCAATTCCGGGTCCCCTCAATTTTCATATAAATGTTAGTATCAGCTTGTCAATATCTACAAAAATTCTTTTGGGATTTTGATAGTGGTTGTGTTGAATCTGTAGATCAATTTGGAGAGTACTGTCATTTTGACAGGATTAAATTAGAATCATTTTAATATTTAGTGTGAAATAAAGATAGTTTACTTGAGCCACATTCTTTTAAACTGTTTTTAGTTTATCATGAATCTTCTCTAGACCTGCACTGTCCAGTATATGATGGTCACTAGCCACATGAGATTCAAGTGTGTCTAGGGCAGAAGAGGAACTGTGTTTGTAATTTTATTTATTTTAATTAATTAAAATTTACATTTACAGACTCATTTATCCAGCAATTTAAAAACTTTTAAATGTGGTTGGAGAAACTTGGGTATGTGATTCTATTTTATTCCCTGGAAAAATTTGACCTCTAAAGAAAGAGAAAAGAGTTCTGCTAAAAATTTTGCATCCAAATTGGGATGTACCATTAGTATCATATACACCCTGGATTGAAGACTTAGTGCAGAAACAATAAAAGAGTAAATACCTAATTGAAAATGATTCATGTTAACTGGATGTGGAAATATTATTATTTTGGATATATACAGATAAATAAAATGTTATCAGAATTAATTTTAGTTGTTTATTTTAAAGTTTTTAGTGTGTTTAATATAAGGGTTTAAACTGCATAGTATGTAACTCATACTATACTTCTCTTGGATAGTGTTCTAGATTCTATATGTGAACGAATACTAACTTTTCAAGATCGCTCAGTATCACCTTAGGTGGAGTCAATAACCCTATACTGGACTATTAATTAATAACAGTAGTTAATAACTTTAATAACCATGAACACTAATTAATCTTATATACCAACTGTACTAAATACATTTTTGGGCATTATACCTATATTATGTTATTATGCTTATCCTTTAGAAACTCATTCACTAAATATTTAATGAGTGTTTACTATGTTTCATTTTCTGGAAATAAAGATGGCTCTGCCACAATTCCTTTCCCTTTTTGCGACTTCTTTCCAAGAGAACAGGCTGAGGTCTATTTCATTATAATTCCCGTAGACTCCTGGAGGGCAAACTGGGACTCATTTATCTTTTTACAATAATATTAAGCAAATATTATAAGAGATACTTAATGCTCAAGGTAAATATACAAATTAGTATTAAATTTTCATAACTAAAGTATTAGTCATCCACCAATGTGTGTTGCTAACATGCGGGGAAGAGAGTTTTCCTTAAATGTCAGTCAAATTCCTATGAAATAGATACAGTACTAGTTGATTAAAGAAGAAAAGCATAAGTCAAATACAATACAGGAATCCAGTGGTAATTAAAATGTATGCTTCTTGAAAAGTAAAGTATCTTTGCTTCTGAAAGAAAATGCTCGCAACTTAAAATTTCTAGATTCACAGTTGAGATATTCACGGACTATGCAGTGTTAAAATCAACTGCATGTTTTCCTCATGTGTTTTGGGTGACTAGTAAGAGTAATTTAATCAATAGAGTGTTCCAGTTCTCATTGAATAAGCTGAAAGTAATCAAGAAATTTTGAGAAAAGTTTAATAATTTTCCATTCTTCACGTACATAATTATCATCATATATTTTGAAGTTAGCATAATTTATCAGTATTTACTCAGTATCAAGATGATGTATTAAAATTCAATGGTGATTAAATTGAATCAGTGTATTCAATGGAGTTTAAAAAGGTATCTCATATTTCCAGATTTTTTTAAATACAAAGGATGCAAAGCAAAAACTTCTTCAAGGGCTATTGAAAGAACAATAAATTCATTTCAACAAAGAACAAAAAGTCCTTCAGAAGAAATGATGTTTTTTTTCTAGTTTCTTTTTCTTTAAATGTATTTTACTTTATTTTTTTAATGTTTTTATTTATTTTTGAGATAGAGTGTGAGTGGAGGAGGAGCAGAGAGAGTGAGACACAGAATCTGAAGCAGACTCCAGGCTCTGAGCTGTCAGCACAGAGCCCGATGCGGGGCTTGAACTCACAAACCATGAGATCATGACCTGAGCTGAAGTGGGACACTCAACCGAGGGAGCCACCCAGACACCCCTCTAGTTTCTTAAATTTTTTTTTTAACGTTTATTTATTTTTGAGACAGAGAGAGACAGAGCATGAACAGGGGAGGGTCAGAGAGAGGGAGACACAGAATCTGAAACGGGCTCCAGTCTCTGAGCTGTTAGCACAGAGCCCGACATGGGGCTCGAACACACGGACCGCGAGATCGTGACCTGAGCCGAAGTTGGCCGCTTAACCGACTGAGCCACCCAGGCGCCCCACCCCTCTAGTTTCTTAAGTACAGCAACAATATCTGAAATATATTTGTTTATATTACATTTATTTATTCATATTTTTGGGAAAAGAAAAATGAGGACTAGAGGAAGAAACTGGTGATAAAGATTAAGAATTTTTGTTCATAATACTGATAAATCAATCTTCAGACTGACATATATTTGCCACATATTTTAATATGTATATGTATATATTTGTTCCCTATATATGTGCATATATTAATGTGGTTACGTTCATTATCTACTTACCTATCTAAAACCAACAAATAACTTCTGTTTATAATACTTAAAACACATGTAATTAATGAATAGGGAGACAGAAAACCCAAGAAAAGTGGGCAAAATTTTAGATAGTAACTTCAGAAAAATATATTTACAGATAGTTAATAAGCATAGGAAAGCCTATTCAACATCAAGAGTTATAAAACTAAACTTGCAGTGAGGTACCAGTCACTCACTGACGTGTACAAGATATGTCCAACGATGCTAAGTGTAAATGTGAGGAGCAAGACAAACTCTTATTTTGTTAGTAGGAATGCAAATGAGTAAAACAATTTTGGAAATCTTTCTGTTGGTATTTACTAAAGCTTAAGCTATTCCTATCCTATCACATAGCAATTTCACTCCTAGGGATAGATGCCTCAAGAATGAATGGCAGCATCCACTAACAAACTTGTAGAAGAATGACCTCAACATCTTTATTCAACATTGCCCCATCCATTTTTTTTTACAATGGAATAGATAAATTAATCGTGGTATATTTATTAGAAAACTATATAGCAATAAAAACAAAGAACTCTACACACAACAGCATTGATGGGCTTCATGTACCTAGTATCGAGCAAAAGGAGAAAGATGCAAAAAGATACATGCAACATAATTCTATTTACAAGGACTTCAAACATAGGCAAAATTCATTTATTATGACAGAAGTCAGAGTAGTTCTTACCTCAGGGGGTGCTAAATAAGAATACGGTATAGAGGCATCCTTTGAAGTGCTATGTAGGTTCCATATATTGACCAGAGTGGTAGTTTTACTCTTAATTTTGTGCACCTTCATGTATTATATACCTCAATATACCTTAATAAAAAAATCCATTCTGGACGCCGTACAGAGAATGGATTGTAGATAAACAAAACTGAGAAACTCTAGTAGCAATCCAGGTGACAGTATACGGTAGCTTACATTGAATAACAAATCAACAGAAATGGAGCAAAGTAGGAAGATTTGTAAAGTACTTTTGAGATGGTACTGTCAGGAATTTTGTAGGACGATGGCATGGGTTAGGCAGGTGAAATAAAATGCGCATTCAATATGGGATGGGTGAGGAGGGAATAGAGACAATGAACTTTTTAACACAGAGGAATAGTAAACATTAGATAGGAGGTTCTTACATTTTTGTTTGCTATTTCCCAAAATGAGTACTTACATGAAATGGATAAAAAAGACGAACAACTGGTAAAACAACTCCTAATTCCAAGTTTTATAGCATATATATTCTAATATATTCTGGTACTTAATTTACATTTACAATGTAATTAAGTTTCCTGTTTGCCTAGCTATGTGCTTAGTATGCTTATATCTTTTGTGATAAATTATCAAAAACACTGCACAGCTGGCCAAAGCTTTTTTTCACAAAAGCACCTCATTAGAAATCAACAACTTACCTTTAAATTCTTTGAACATGTGGTGCAAAATCTGAATTCATGTAGCTATGTGTTAGCTGCAGACAGGCTGCCTCACTGATCTTACTGTGTGATAGATATATTTTAGGAATGGGTTGTGGAGAATGATGATTTTTGCCTATTGCTATTTAAAATTTTATGATTAAAAGATCTTTTTTTGTTTAGAACAGGAGTCAGTAGAATATTTCCCAAAAGCTTTGTTCATGATGTTGATAAGCTCTGATGCAATTTAAAAAATTAGTTTCCCCCCTTATTTTTTATATTTTCTTATCTCTTATGTTTTTAGAATGACCATATTATGAACTATTAAAATTTCCAATTAGTTTTTTTTTCTGCTGGTTATTAAAGATATATGTAGATATACTTTTAAAATTATATACTTTTAAAAGAACGCTGTTATATAAGTAAAAAATAGTTTCTTAATTCTTCCAAAATACAGCTAGTCACTGTATTTACTTTAATATGTATCCCATTTTTGTAACCTACTGCTAAAACCTATAAATCGTTTTTTTTCTGATTGAAACTCTTTATTTTTTTTTATTTTACTTTTGAGAGAGAGAGACAGCGTGAGCAGGGGAGGAGCAGAGAGAGTAGGAGACACAGAATCTGAAGCAGTTTCCAGGCTCTGAGCTGTCAGTCCAGAGCCAGATGCGGGGCTCAAACTCACAAACCGTGAGATCATGACCTGAGCCGAAGTCGGACGCTTAACCGACTGAGCCACCCAGGCGCCCCCAAACTCTTTAATTATTTCCACATTTGATTAGCTTTTCACTAGAGGCGTTACTCAACAAAAATGTTTATTTAAAGATAAATGAGACTTCTTTTAAGTAAAAAAAAAATTAATCAATTTTCCTGTCTGGTCTTTACTTATAGAGTGGACACTTTTATCTTACGAATACATATGCCAGTCCTAATTTAGTAACATCGAGTTGATTTATAAATCCAATATCCTTATTAAATCATTAGAACTTAGTGTCTGAATTTATTAATGAAAAATGTAAGAGATTTATAAATTTGTACTGTAATTTTGACTTTTAGATCTCAGGTCTATTCCTCACTAAATGCTGTCAAAATCTGATGGTTTGGCTCATTGTTTTTGCTGCTTTGGTCAGTATTGCAATATTTTCCCTACCTCCAACATTCTTCAGAAATAGAACTGCATGCATATGAATTCCCCATTGATTTCTTCATTTCTACAATTTTCTTCATTTTTACAATTGCATTACATAGCGATGGTTGAGATTATTGATTATCTAAACTACTGGAAATAGTGTTCTAACTCAAATGCCTTCACTACATTAAAAATTTCCCCTCAAAGCAATTTTTTTCACATTATAGAAAGGAATTTTTTAAAAATTTCAGACCCTATCATGTTATTCTTTTGCTATAAATCTTAGTGTCTTCTCACTGCTTTAAGGGAAAAAAAAAAAAAACTTAAGAAGGGCTCTCAATATGGTCAATCGTAGGTGGTAGAGACTTTTCTACATCCTAGGCTGTGTCTCTTTCTAGCCCCATCTTAATTCACACCATGCCTCTCCCTATATTCCAATAAGAATAATATTTGAAATTCTTAAATGTCAGTGTTTATTTCAGGACCATGAACTTTCCAAGTGTTCTTCCCACTACCTGAAACCCATTGGGTCCATCATCCCCAGATCCCTCTTGACCTAATTATTCTACTTAGCCTTCATATTTAAAAGCAACATTTCTGTTCGTAGCGAAGTTTATCATAGTGCTGCAGCTTAACTCAGCTTGCCTATTAATGTGTTTATGGTACATTACAAGATTCTTTATAGCACTGATCATGTTTATTTTTATTTCATTTTTTATTTTTTGTTATTGATTATTGGACATCTCCCATCCTCCTAAACTGAAAACTTCATGAGAAGAATCTTGTCTCTTTTGCTTATCATTTTCTGATATAACTAGCAGAGTGTCTTTTATGTTTTAAACCTCAGCCAGTAGTTGTTGAATAAATGAGTAAATTGAAAGCACCATGTACTCTAAATGTTTTTTTTCCTATTTTTGTATGATACGGTTACAGCAAGGTATCCAATATAAGTAAGAAAAAGTATCTCTTTCATATTAATAAAATTTGTCTCAGGCTTCATAATAAACAATCCATATCAGTTTTTAGAATATTCTTAATTAACACTAAAATATCAGAACTATTTTAAAAATATTAGAGTTTTTAAGTAAGGTAAGGCCAAAATCTGTAGTATGTGGAACAATGCTTATATTAAGTACTCAATAAATTTAAGGTCTTGATTTTTTTTTAAAGAATATAGTTTTGACTAAAAACAAGGAATTTGATCACATTAAAGAAGTATTTTCATTAGGTGGTTTACTCTACATCCCCAGTTCTCAGTGGTTTGGGGCATGCTTTTTCTTTCCCTGCAGCACTCGTTAGTAAAGTGGTCCTTTGTATGGAAATAATGCTTCCTCAGCTCCAACACAGCAGCACTGAACCCTGCCGTGCTTCAGATCTATCTGTTCATTGATGGATGAGGATCACAGAGGGTACAGAGGATATACAGCTTATCAGAGGAGTGAAAAGTTGAATGTCTTTCTATCACCTCAGCCTATTCAGGCAAAACACCGAACACAAGGTGAACCCCAAGGGTGCATGCTGTGTGCAAACAGAAAGCGCAGCATCAAAGGCAAACTCTATAGAACTAGAAGCTAAGAAATAATGACTGCTCTAACAGTAGTACCATATATAAATATTGGAAAACATGTTATTCATTGCTCTATTTTTGCCCTATCTAAAACAGGCTCCATATGTTATCACAATTTATGCATATGACCCTCATGTTACTGTCCTTGTTATGGATGAATTTATCTCCCTCAAAATTCTTATGTTGGAACCCTACCTTGCAATGGGGTAGTATTAGGCGGTGGGGCCTTTGAGAGATAATTAGGATTGCACGAGTTCACAGGGTAGAGCCCTCACGAATGGGATTAGCCTTTACAAATCACAGAAAGACCTTGAATCCCTTCTCTGCTTGACCACATGAGGATACAAGGAAAAGTTGGCAGTCTTAAACCCAGACAAGAGCCCTCACCAGAACTTAACCATGCCTGCACTCTTGATGTCTGACTTCTAAACTTCAGAAATGTGAAAAATAAATTTCTGTTTTTTAAGCCACTCTACCTGTGATATTTTGTTATAGCAGCCTGAACTAGGATAGACACTATCCCCAGTGGCTGAGAGAGAGCACCCAGTGTAGTGTTCCCTCACTCATAGTCCAGGGGTGAGATCCAAATCTCCTTGGAGAAGGCATGGCCATGACTCACTGAATGGAAGAGAAGATGTGCTGGTGCTGTGCTGGAGGAATTTTCTGGAAGTCCTTGCTCTGGAACTTGCTGGGAACCTGTCTTCCGGGGTGCCTGGTGAAGCCACCCACATGGAAGTGCTGATGCCAGCAGGCTGGGTCTGGGGACCCAGAGGGCTTCCACAGAATCAGCCAAGAGGGGTCCTGGATGCAATGCAAAATAGAAATCAAATTTGAGTCAGCAGGAGGTGAAAGCAGAGTTTATTGAAGGTATAGAGAGAGTGCAGGTGCGGGCAGTGTCTGGGAGACTCAGAAAAGAAGGGAGAGAGTCTCATCTTTGCTTGAGGCCTGGGAGTTCTTATTGAGGACTGTAGTCTGGTGTACCAGTCCTCTCAGGTGTCCAAGAACCAGTTAAAACAAATGCGAGGGTTCAGGTGTTCTTCCTTAGAGGCAGGTGTCTTGGTATTGAGAAGTCTATCACTGGTGGTCTGAAATACACACATGGTCATTCCATCTGGTCATTTTTATCTGGTTCTTCCTTAGACATTATCTATTCTAAAGAAATCATTAAGTCCTTGACCCTTGCAAGGAGGACATACACTATTTGCATTATGAGGCATGTTTAAAATGGAGGTGAATGTCCTGGCAAGAATAGAAACTAGAAAAGGCAAAAAAGCAGATTTTTATAGAGTCCTTTAGTTTTCCTACCTCAGTGCCACTTCTCAGAGTTTTCTGTGAACCAAAACAAATGGATGCCAGGGAAAACTGTTTGTTGCTGAGTGCTGCTGGCTGCCTTGAACTGCAGAGCCAGGAGCTATGGAAGCTACAGGCTGAGAGGAACACATCAGAACCAGGAAGAGAAAGCCCCTTCCTCCTATAGAATATCTACTGGCAAAGTGCTTTACTGGTGAACCTTCACATTAGTTCAGCTCACAAAGGAGAAATAGCACAGCTGAGAAGCAATAAATGGATCACTGTCATAGTTATTTATCTTATCAATGAGTATATCTTTACCTCCTCTCCACTTCTAACCAGAATTTGTAATGCCAATTCTGTTGCCAGCTTTGTTTTCCTTTCTTAATGGAATACAAAATGTATAAAACATAAGCTCTTTCACCTTTTTTATCATCTCCAGTTTCCCCCATTATGGTTAACTGAAGAAAGTAAAACTTTACCTTTATTACAGTATTTCTCAATCGTGAACAAAGTTTACCAATGGCGACTATAAGGCTGATTTCAAAGCTTTCTAAATCCTTCATTTTTAGTAATAATCAAATATACATATTTTATAACACTATATGGATTTAAAACACATGCTGACTGTTAACAATTGGAGAGTTGTCAACAAATCAGATTTATATTTGAAAGGGTCATCCTGGCTTCTCTTTGTATAAAAGGTTTTGTATGATAGCTAGTGAACCCGAAGGAAAAGGAAGTAGTCAAGGAATAGATATGATGTTGGCAGCAGGGCAAATGCTGAGAAAGTATCAGATTTAGGATATATTTTAATGATAAGTGTGACAGAATTTTCTAATGGATTGAATATAGAGTGTGAAAGAAAATGAGATTCAAGAATGATTTCAAAAATTGTAGCTTGATGAGTTCATTTGTCTAAAAATACTTGAGGTAAGTGATTTATCAAGATAACACATACACGCGCATTCAAAATATGTACTGAAAGCAACATACCAGTTGCTTTTTTTTTTTTTTTTTTTTTGCCTAAGTCATGTCTTTCTTGAAACCTGATAATTATTCTAGGCAGATATTTTCTCTTGTATTTTCAATAGAGATGAATGATAGATATTAAAACATCTGTATTTCACATATACTATAATTCTTCCCTGTGAAAAAAATTAATAATATTTAGGGAAAGCACGTAGTACAAAAGCTTTATTTATACCAAATTCTTTGATCCTTTACTTCCTAAGTAAAAAAGAAGGTAGAAGGAATAAAAAAAAAATGATAGATGAGGGGGAAAAAAAAGCCAACTGCTGATAGTGAAGAATATAGGGAATGTTCTGGGCTAGAGGAGATTAGGCAGAGGATGTTGTGACAGGTCTCATGAGGATGACCATGAGGGTCTGAGGAAAAATTCATAGGATGCTAGAAACATCTGATGAATCGCTGGATAAACACTTCAGGTCTTATTTAGGTTGATGTTTAATTCAGTTAAATATTTATTGATAAAATATTTGTTATGTGCTAAGAATACAAATAAAATAAATCATCTTTCCTGATCTTATGAACCTGTAATCAATAGATAGCAAGAGAAGGCACAGAAAGTAGGCTTATTGATGGATCATTTTAATGTAGTTTCTTAAGTGATAAGCTATGCACATTTACCATGCAATATTTGCTTATTTTTCTTTATATTGTATGTATCTTACTTTTCTGCATACCTTCACTATAGTATGCTTCATCACTACAAACCTAAACAGCCTTGGGATTGCTATGGATAATTGAAGAGCATTTGTATATGTGCTTGAGTGGTCACTGTCTTTCTTTAGAGGCAGGGATAGTGGTGATCATATTTTATCAAGAGAAGTTGCTAATCTTGCGTTAACAAGGAGTCCTAAGTATTAATGATTAGCAGAGTGAGAGTAAAAGATCAGAATACAGGAATGTGTCCAGGACAAAGCCTTTAATTCCTTTCATTCCAATTGTACCACTAGATGAGGATCCTTGAAGGGAGATCATATGTGTTCATATATGAATGGAGATTATTAAGGGTGATTTGGATTACAGTAAACAAAAATAACAAATAAAAGTTATTCCATATTTATTAGGAGCAAAGTATATCCATTGTTTTATTTGTTTCTCACAACAAACCATTTTAGTTATTTTGGTAAACATTTGAAGCTAAAAGTTCCCTTCCAGCAGTGCAGGGCTTGGCTTAAAACACAAATAAATAATGTCACATTGATTAGTGAAACTGAGTATTCTTACCTGGGGAAGTACAGTATCATGTTTTCCTTAAGCATAATAATTATAATTAAAATTAACTAATTTTTGATTATTTGTTAAATGTCTTTTTTTTCTGTTTGATTCTAAGCTCCACAATGGCAAAGGTTATATTTGTCTTGGTTCCTATTTTATCCTCTATACCCACATGACATACTCTTAATAAATAACTGTGATTTAATGGATGAATGAGTTAGTTAATTCATTAAGTGATAATACTATGAGATATTTATTACTATCTGCATTTTATTTTATTTTTTTAAGTTTACTTATTTAGAGAGAGACAGAGACAGAGAGTCCACACACAAGTACAGGAGGAACAGAGACAGTCAGCTCTGCCCTCCCAGCACAGAGCCCCATGTGGGGCTTGATCCCCTGAACCAGGACCTCATGACCTGAATCCAGATCAACAGTTGGACGTTTAACCAACTGAGCCACCCAGGCACCCCCCATCTGCATTCTAAACATGAGGGGAAAAAAGGCCCAAGTTTTTGCTCAAGTTTGCATATATTAAGTGACAAAACTAGCATCCAAAAACTAGGGCTTCAAGTCCCAGACTCCAATATCTCTTACTCTACCCAAGATGTTTACTGTCCCTTAACTCATACACATGGTGAGATATTGTCAAAGGTGACCATATAATTCATAATAGCAACAATTAAAATAATAATATCAACAGTTAAAAAAATAATAGCAAGAGTTAAAATAATAATAGCAACAATAATTTATTGAGTGTCATTATGTCCCAGTTATGATGAAAATTGCCTTGCATGAATTATCACTAATAATTGAGAAAAATGTCAAGATCATTTTAACTATGATATTGACAAAAGACAAAATGGATCATATGGAACCCTTGTTCGTTCAACCAGTGAAGTTATCAAAGGCACCCATAAAACACAGTGTGAGTAACAAATGGTACTGTTTACGAAAAAGAAAAAATTCTTTAACTCTTTTTTTCAGCATCTTAAGTAGTCCATCTAAATAGCCCATAGTTGGGGTACCTGGGTGGCTCTATTGGTTAGGTTAAGCATCTGATTCTTGACTTTGGTTCAGGTCATGATCGCAGGGTTGTGAGATGGAGCCCCACGTGGGGCTCACCCTGGATGTGGAACCTACTTAAGATTCTCTCTCTCCCTCACCCTCTGCCCCTTCCCTGCTCATGAGTGTGCATGCATGCACATGCTCTCTCTCTCTCTCAAATAAATAAGTAAATAAATAAATAGCCCATGGTCAAAAGCATTTGGATAGTTGTAATTGACTGAGCAGTGTAGAGAAACCAGTTAAATCAGAAGCTTGGTTAGCATGTAGCTCTAACTGATCATCCAGGAGTAAAGCATTCAAAGATAAAAATCAGCCTTGAGAGATGATGAAAAGCAGGACACAAAACAGAAGGGGAGGAGGTGAAACACCAAACCTAATATATAAGATAATGCAGAAATAGGGAACTTCAATAGAAAGCAAAATAAAACATCTTTGTACATAACATACAACATGCAAGAATTAAAAAGCAGACAATAAATTGGAGATATGTCACAAAATGTATAAATATATGATACAAGAAATAAAAAAGAAACATACAAATTAATAGGTTTAATATAAACTTAATAGATTAAAAAAAGATACATTATGTACAAAGTGGAAATACAACTACATAATAAAATATGAAAGAGGGGCTCCTGGGTGGCTCAGTCGGTTAAGCGTCCGACTTCTGCTCAGGTCATGATCTCGCGGTCTGTGGGTTTGAGCCCCGCGTCAGGCTCTGTGCTGACAGCTCAGAGCCTGGAGCCTGTTTCAGATTCTGTGTCTCCCTCTTTCTCTGACCCTCCCCTGTTAATGCTCTCTCTGTGTCTCAAAAATAAATAAATGTTAAAAAAAATTTAAAAAAATAACATATGAAAGAATGTTCAACATTAAATGATATTCAAAGTCATCAATAAGAAAGTAAAAGAAAATTATGTCATCTTATATTATGTCATCATATTAAATGGGAAAATGTTTATGTAAACAATACTATGCAATATTACAGTGGTTCTGGTGAGTAAAGGTCCTCATATCCCTAGCTTTGGAGGCAAATTGTTACACTAGTTCAGAAGTAATGTGGCAATAAGGTACCAAGATTGCTAATGAGGTTTTTGTCAAGTTATTCCACAAGTGGGAATATAGCCTATGTAAATAATTAGAGAAATGGATGATAATTTGTATTCAATGATTTAATTTGGAATCCAATTAAACTGCCAGATTTTTGTCTGTTTTAAGCTTCCAGAAAAAAAAAATCAAGTAGAAAAAATAAGAAGCTAGAATTATGGGAATTTTAATATCCGTGCTGAAAGTATATTAGTATCAAAGCTTTCAATGATCTAAATGAAAATGATTTCATCCTAGAAGTCCCTATTAAGCTAAATATCAATTAAGTGTAAGATAATATAAAGGAATTTAAAGAAATGAAAACTTTAAAAATATTAGCTTTTACACACACTTTTACAAAATAACACCATTAGAGATAGTGGGAGTGAATAAAAGATGTGTGATACAGAGTGAATTCCTTTGGTTAGAGTGAAAGGAGTTCTAGACATGTAGTAGTGCGATGTGTATGACGTGACTACAGAGGCTGGCTAGATCTTTACTAAGCATGTACTTTTTTCTGGCAAACAGCTAACAGGCAGTTTTGTAGTCCTCTTATAGCTAGAAGGGAGTCATTTGACTGTTTCTATCTATTGGAACATGGCCTGAAGTGACATTCTACACGTCCCGACCTTTCCCCCTGAAAACACTTCATGCTTTACAACCCTTTCTCTCCCTTCCTTCCTCCAGTAGTCAGCCTTGTAGACAATCCAGCAAAAGCTTTGAACTTTTGCTTGAACTCATATCTCAGTAAAGAACCAGCCAGGAGATATATTCAGCTAGGATTGCATGATTTAGACAATGCATGCGTATGATACCCTTCGTCCACAGGTGACATGCGTAAGACTTTGGATTCTAAGGGTTAAAAAAAAAAGATCTTTTGGTGGTGGTGGCGATTTGCCAAATAAAGTCCCACCAAAGGAGACATGTTAATGGCCCAACACCTATTACTTTACATAAAGGTGTGCTGCAGCATAAGAGGTCTTTGGAAATAGAATTGTTTAGCAGCTGTGACCTTTCATGGCCAGTGAAGGGTCTTTGCCAATTCCCTTCTCCCACCTTGCTTTCGCTTCTTAAAAGGAAACATGGGAACAAAGTGGGAAGCTGGGGTACAAACTGACTGGATCTAACTGTCTGGGTTAAGATACCAGCTCCTAGATGGTAGCTGACTGCGGTAATCCTGCTGCTTAGTTTCTCCAAGACTTGAAGGACTGTGGATGTTGCAGCCTGTTTCACCACAGAAAGCTAGCAAGTGTCAAAGTGGGAGAAGTTGAATCTGAGCGCATTTTCTGCTATAAGAAGAAAAGTGGGGGCCCAACACCCAGCTGGCTCTTTGTGTAGCCAATCAACAGTAAGCTCCAAGAATCATTTTTGGACAATCCTGCTTTAGACAATACAGTGAAAAAATTTTTTTTGTTAAACTATTGAGATTTGGGGATGGTTTATTATAACAGTTATGCTCTGAGTGACAAGAGAAAAACTTAGATAATTTCTTAAAATGAAAGATCAAAAAATAACAGTATTATATATTTTTTTAATTCTAGTTAAAATAACCGGAAGATGCAGAAATGTAGCTAACAGGTTTGGAAGTGGTTGACTGTGCAGAGTGGGTCAAAGGGGAGAAAAGAGGAGAAAAGGAATGCTGTGTTTGCATAATAGACCTTGTAGGATCATTTGGCTTTGAAAACTTTTTTCACATTTTTCTTTAATAATAAACATTATATTTTAATATGAATAAAGTATGTTTATCACAATTTTTTTTATGAAGTTGAAAGCATGCGCATACTCTTTATTCCAATAGCAGAATGATTACATGTATTTCTGAATATCCAGATAACGGACTACTACGCAGCCAAAAATGCTAATCTTCCATTAACATAATAAGAGAGGGAAGTTTACGCCTTATGAAATAGAATTATGGATAATTATTGATGTATGCTACCAGAATACATTCTATGAAATTATAGCAAAATATAGCTTAGGATCTTTGTTGAATTTAGGTTATAAATTGTTTCTGTTTATGAGCATTTTATAATTTTCACAATTCTAAAACACCATCTAAATGTGTGTGTGTGTGTGTGTGTGTGTGTGTGAGAGAGAGAGAGAGAGACAGAGAGAGACAGAGAGAGACAGAGAGAGACAGAGAGACAGAGAGAGAGAGAAAGATTTTTAGAAATTAAGAGTGATTTAAATTTTCTTTAGAGATCATCAGGCCAGTAGTTGAATGAATAGCTATTTATTAATGGCCAAGAAATGATTACTATTGAAGGAAATATCATATTTAGACCTCTAATTTTATAACATTTTATGTAATTATTGATAAGTGGTAGAATGATTTATCTGATGGAGCACTGAGTCACTAATCACATTATATTCTCCTTAAAGAAAAATACCATTTACTTCCAGATGCTTGTATTTCCATAGTGGTTTTGTTTATTTGTCTGTTTTGCTTTTCAACTAAAGGCACTGAGTAGCTCCTGCTCAAAGATTATTATTTTTTTTTGAAATGGCAATCAGACAATTTTTAGTTTCAAACGGGACATAATTATTTAGTATTTTTGCATTTCAATCAAAGCTATATCAGTATCTGGATGGTGTGACATTTAGCAAGGATATAATGTTCTTCTCAAATTAAATATAATCTCAACTTGAATATAATATTCACTTGAGCATCCCATATCTTTGGATTTAGAAAATGTTCTTATATCTGAAACATAATTAAAATATAGAGTGTGAAAGGAAGTAATTGCATTTAACAGTAAGGCTCCAGGCCTTTTAAGAGAAGTTGTGTACTAACAACTGGTAGGGGGGAAAAAAAGAAAAAAAAGTAATAGGAAACATTACTCACTGGTAACATCAGAATCTAGAATGATAGATCAAAGAGATACAAATTTAACCACAGAAAAAATGAAAGAAAAAAAACCTTATTTATCTGAATACTGAAATAATTGTACCACCGCATCCAGTGCTAGAAATGATGGGAATAATGAAGTCATGTTTAAACTAAACAGTATTTGTACATTTCAGAACTCCAATTTAGAAACTTGCTTGTTTGATCCTTCTCCATATTGTTTCTAGTAGAAGACTGTCCTGACTAATAATCTTAAAGCCACCTAAATTCATCAGGCCTCATATTCCATCAACGATGATGATATTAACTGCTGCGGTCCTCACCCTTACTTATTTAACCCCTCCATTAACCTCATTCACATGTTACTCTGCATTTACTATTTTCTAATCCAATTCCACATTAATTCCATTTACAAAACTTTGCATTGTGCCACCTGGAAACTTCCTTTCATTGTTATTAATGTCAAATTTAAAAATCTCATTTTCTTTCTGTATATTCCTTTCACTTTATGATCTTTTCTGAAGTCTAAATCTCTTCTATGTATAATCATTACTCTTCTACCTTGAGTAAAACAAACAAAAAAGTTTCCTGTCTTAGGCAGTTCGTATACAACATCTCCCTTATGTGACTTTTATCTACTGCATTACTTGAAAATTTTGCTACTTACTGTAATCTTCCTCTCCAGCTCAAGTCTGTCAGTCATTCTAAGTGGTTCTACAAATGTGGAGAAATTCAAAATTCAGCTGTGTCAGTTCCTTCGCCTCCTTTTAAAATAAGTTATATTCACTTCAATTTCACATTTCCCCCATTCCCTTAGCAATAACATGGATCTTGTCTTCACTTGAATCTCTTCAACCTGGAAACGATTAATTCAGTCATTCTATTCTCTAATTGCTGCTTCTTTGATTTCCAATTTTTTCACATTACTAGGTTTCATCTACTTTTAAAAATCTCATATTATTAAATCTCTTGATAATTTCTCCCTAGTTGTGACCTCTTTTATTATTGACATTACTCAGTATAGATTCCATGTTTCATAACTGTAATGGATCTGTCCCTGGTAAATATGCTTAATTTATTTCCCCTGTAGTACTACTGTTTTGCCTACTGGGCTATCTAACATGTGCCCAAATCTCAGATGTCTAATCACATAAACTAGTAAGTCTAGAAATCCATAATATTCGAAGGCTGCATAACTCAACTCTATTTTCAACAGATACTTTTTTTTACAATGTCACAAAGAAAAATATAAATAAAAACATCTTTACTTTGCTATTATTGAAGCTATATATTAAACTTCGGGGTTTTTTCTTTAACTTTTCTTTGTAGCATTTTTCTAAACATTTAATTTTCTTATACCTATGCCTTTGTATTCCCATTCTTTGTTGAGAATTCACAAAACATTTCCCTTAATTTTACATTTCTAATACCTCCTATATTATTAGTTAGGAACATATTCTGGATGTTCTTCTCTTTCAATTCCACACATTCTCTTCAGCCACTTCCAAGAACTCAATACACATTTCTATGCTGATAATTCTCTAATATATATTTCAATACAGTGTTATGTGCATCTTATTCGTCCAAAGACATATGAAACTCACATGAAACATGCTAACATTCTTCTTCAAATTTTTCTTTCCTCTTTAGTACTCCTAAGTGAGAGGCCCCATTATTGATGTAGTTTCTCAAGCCAAAATGATAGTTATCACATTTGAGCTTTTTAGGTCTGTATTAGTCTGCTAAAACTGCCATTACAAAGTCTTACACAAACCAGTGGCATAAATAAAAGAATTTATTGTCTCAGTTCAAGGGCCTGGAAGTCTGATCAGACTGTCAGCAGGGCTGGCTTTGTTTGAAGGTGTAAGAATCTGTTCCACCATTCTGCTAGCTTCTGGTGCTTTACTGGCAATCTTTGGAATTACTTGGCTTATAAAAGCATCATTTCTGATCTCTGCCTTCATTGTCACTTGATGTTCTCCCTGGGTGCAAGTCTGTGTGTCTAAATTTCCTCTTTTTATAAGTACTCCAGTCGTATTTGTGTAGCGGACACCCTAACGACCTCACTTTAACTAATTACATCTGTGACAACCTTATATCCAAGTAAGGTCACACTCAGACATGCGGGGTTAGGATGTCAACATATGGACTTTGGTAGGGAAATACAATTTTATTCATAACTCTCTCCTTCATTATTTTACCCAACAAATATCCAGAAATTCACCGAAGCCTAAATAGATCTTGAATTCATCCCCTTCATTCCATCACCAGTTGGCCTACCCTAATCCAGAATACTTTTGCCTAAATTATTATCAGAGCACTTTCACTCCTCTCTCTACCCCTACTCTACAGGCAGTTAGAGTCACCATTATGAAATGAAAATCTCACTGTTATATTCTCTTATTATAAATTAATTACTTCCAATTAACTTCACAATGTTTTAGAGAGTGTTTACCACAGTTTTAAAGCCTCCCCTCCCCTCCAAACTCTTTAGACAAATTACATCATCCAAAATGTATGCTCCAAATGTATGGAACTTCATTCTATTCATCTAATATCCTATGTTGTGTTTTGTCTCTCAATCATCAAGTCTGTTGTTTCCACCGTGGAATCTTTTCCCTCCCATTTTCTTTCCTTCTTTTCTTTTCTTTCTTTCTTTCTTTCTTTCTTTCTTTCTTTCTTTCTTTTCTTTCTTTCCTTTCTTTTATCTAGACAGTGCCTCACATTCTTCACCTCTCAATTTAGACATCACTTCTAGAAAGTTTTTTCAAACTCCTCATGTTCTAATTACATACAACTTTTTTTTTTAAGTTTATGTATTTATTTTGAGACAGACAGAGACAGCACAAGTGGGTGAGGGGCAGAGAGTGAGGGAGAGTGAAAATCCCAAACAGTCTCCATGATGCCAGCACAGAGCCTGATGCAGGGCTTGAACTCACAAAAACGTGAGATGGTGACCTGAGCTGAAACTGAGTCAGCTGCTCAAACAACTGAGCCCCCCAGGTCCCCCCAGATGCAATTTCTACAAGGTGCTGTAGATCCCTGCATTCTCTGCCTTAGCATTTCCCAGATATTATTAGAATTGAGACCTAATAATCTCTGAGTGTAGTGAAGGTAGGAGCTATATATCCTTTATTATTTATTTACTTATTTATTTATTACATTATTTGAAATGTAGTTGACATACAGTGTTATATTATCCTCAGGTGTGAAACACAGTAATTCTACAATTCTATACATTATGCACTGTTCACAATGATAAGTGTTATTATCTGTCATCATACAAAGTTATTATTACCTTTCTCCTATTTTAGAACTCCAAGTACCTGTGGGTTAACCTGCTTGATATTGTCTCCAAAGTCACCAAGTCCCTGTTTTTATTTTCAACATTTTTCTCTCAGTTTATGCATCAATTAAAACAAAAAAATCAAAGGTACAATTAGTAATGAATTCATCAGGAAATGACTTCAAAACCAAAGAAACATAAACAATTTAAAAATTTAATAAAATCTCTCAAAAATCCATGAGTCAGGGAGAAACAAACAAACAAACAAACAAACATCAAAGCTTCCTTGAAAAAATTCTTGGTATGAATGGAAATGAGAATACTACTTGTTAAAATTTGAAGCATAGGAGGAAACTAAGACTGCACTTAAAGAAAAATTCATAGTTACAAACACATTCATTGCTAATTGAGGTAAAACAAAATAAAATGAATTAGCATACAAGAAGGTAAGAAGTGGGTAATAGATCATCCAAAAGAAAGGAAAGAAGAGAGAAGGAACAAATATTAAAACAAACATATCCTCAAATGTTGAAATAATAAAACTGATCAGGTTCCTAAAAGCAAAACAAAACAAAACAAAATAAAATCAATGAAATAAAAAAGCAATAAGCAACTGGAAAAGAAATAAAAAAAATTAGCTCAAATCCCCAAATAAAAGCAAACACATGAGGTATAACAACAAACACAAAACAAAACAAACAACAATTTAAGAACAACAACAACAACAAAAATCAAACAGCCACAAATATGTTGTGTATTAAGTTATATTTATCCCTGCCATATCCATATTAATGTATTTCAATTCTAGATAAATGGATGGCTTTCTTGGAACATATAAATTACTAAAATTTAGTTCAAGATAAGATAAGGATACAGACTTTGAGTCATAGACAAAATGGAGAAGTCCATTAAATAGAGTCTTAGGAAAAAAATAATCTGGTTTGGAGTGTTTTTTATTTAATATTTTCTCTACCAGAGATTATAAATATTTATTTTTATATTTGATGTCAAAATGTTATCAGTAAGGCAAAAAGGCCTTCTCACTTTTGAATATAGCTGCTCAAGTACTAAAACAAGAAAAAAGTTGGCAAATTAAATCAAATAATTTATTAAAATAGCTTACTTTTGACCAAGTGTAAATAATGCAATTTATGAGTGCCTGTATCAACATTATTGATAATATTTTCAGTATTAGTATGCAAATCATATAAAGTTAATTTAACAGTATAAATTTAGGTATATAAATCATAATTTATAGTTTTAATAGTCAAAATGAGGAAAAATAACCTAGCTTTATTAATGTCAGAGCTATTTGTTAAATATATAGTCTGTTTCTGATAAAAGGGTTTAGTTTATAATATATCTGGTAAAATCTCTGATAAATAATGTGCATGTATATGTGTGTATGTGTACACACATACAATATTTGTAAATATGTATGCATTTATATGCACACATATAATATCATATATAATGATAAAATTCTAAAAACAATCCCATTACATTCTGTTATATTAGGGTCTAACAATATTTTTGCTTTCATTACCATTATTTGATTTTTTTCAACAACTGGTAAAATCATATTTAATGTATAATAAAATTATTTCATATTTAACTATTAATATACTCATTGAAAATGAATAAAGGTGCTTATTTCTGAAAACCTTTACCTACAATTAACATCATAAATATTTTAAAATTCACCAAAACAATATTTTGGGTTAGAAATTACATTTTACTTTTGTTCCAGTCTGAATTTTTGTTGGATATACTAAGATGTCCATTATATTTTTACTGAAAAATATGGTTGTAGATTGATAGGTGCATTGTGGTCTCAGTGTCTAAATCAACTGCATGTTTATTGCATGCAAATAATATATGACTGATTATACTTATATTTATTTTTACTTAGTGCTGGTGTGTAGCTTGGGAGTACAGCAAAAGTAAGAACTATATTACAATCATTATTTCCATCTTGAGGAGTTTTATAAAGCTGCAAATAGCTGATGTATATTAAGTTACATAGTTCCATAAAAATTTGTTTTCATGGAAGTTACTTTTTCCCCTTGTGGATTAGGTTGAATAAACTACGTGTAAACACAATTATCATTCTTCAGGGTATAAATGTCTTGTCTCCTGCAGTAGCCTTCAATTAAATACTTTAAAAGTTGGCATGATTTAATAATGTGAGGGGGAAAAAATCTCCTTTGTGTTGCTGGGTAAATATTTTTTGAACAAATGGATTGTCATACTGTGATAAAAAGAAGTTTGCAAGAATAATAGTGAGGTAGCATTACTGTTTTTGCTTTGGGAAAAGTAATGAAACACTAAGATTCTATCAAAGAGGTGCATTTTTTTTCTTTGTTGATGTCACTACTGGAAATAACGTGCTTTGAACAATAATTGTTTCAGAGAGCTGGGAAAGCCAGGGTCTGGCAGATGTCAGTAATGTAATTCTTTGATGTAACACAGATTTTTATAGCTTCCATTTCCACTGAGTTACTGCAATGTGCATATGCTCCTAAAAATATAAATAGTAAAATTATAGATTTCCTTTTCTCTCAAGCAAACAGTTAAAACCATACAAAGATAGTAAATTCTTCTTAAAAAAAAAAAAACAGTATTGGAAAGCACAGTTTAGATCATGCACATAAAACTTTTCTGTATCCTATTTAAAGGCTTTTTACTAAACACTTTAGAATAAACATGCTTTGTTCTTTAATTTTATGGATTAAAGAAGTGTGTAACCTTCCACAGTGAGACTATGTAAAACAATTCAGTAGTATTATCCAGCATTGTTTTTAAAAAGGGTAATCATAGTAAAAGGTTGTAAAAATTTAATTTCTCATAAATGTTTGAATTATACAACACATTAGTTGGGAGGGCAACATTTGAAAGTCCACTTTCAAAAGTGTGAAAAGTCCACTTTCAAAAGTCCACTGAGAAAGTGTGCCCTCTTTTTCAGATTCAGCAGTAATCACTATTACCATTTTGATATGAACCTTTAAGGAACTTTACAGCACACCCAAAACATACACACAGATATTTTCCTCACAGATATGATGCCCTCTCCATCTTTCAACACTTGGCTCTCTAACCCGTGAGGATAATGTAAGTGGACCACATCAGTCAGTCACTAACCTGTTCTATAGTATGTTGATCACAGAGTGGGAAGAGTAAGATGAGTTATATATTTCACTACATCCTCCCTGTCAGGTGGACAAGAGTTGGCATACTCCCTCTGTAAAAACCTCCACCATTCTGCCAGGTGGCCTTTTTTATTGTTCTTTTGAAAGGTTCTTGTGGTAACAATTTCTTGTAGGCATCCTACTGCCCCTTCCTTTATTGTTTCCCCAAATTTTCCTACACATTTACAAATAGTCTTTTGGGGGCACTTGGGTGGCTTGGCTGGTTAAGCATCGGATTGTGCTGACAGATTCTGTGTTTCCATCTCTCTCTGCACCTCCTCCACTCACTTGCGTGGGTGCTCTCTCTCCCTCCCTCTCAAAAATAAACATTAAAAAAATAAAATAAATAATAAAAATGAAAATAGTCTTTTAATTATGTTACCCTTAATTATCCAATTTTGCTGTTTCATTTGTTCCTTGCAGCTGGGACCTTTCATCTATATCTATCTATCGATCTATCATCTAATGATACATGTATATATCAGATATATTATCAGGTATATACAAGTATATATATTCTGTCTTTATCTCTGTCTCTATTTTTTTCCAGTCTTTTCTAATACAGTATTTCTACTATGTAAATGATTAGAAATTGTGGAAAATATGTCATTATAAGCACAGTACCTGGAACTCAGGTGGTTTTTCAGGGGCAATTTTGTAAAATAGCAGAAGTCATATACTCTCCTTTAGGAAAGAAACAACAACACATCTTGACTGCTGCACTGGGAGTGGGACTATTTGGGTTATATTTTAAGGAAATTACAGTCACATGCTTGCATCCAGAAGTCCTACCTCAGAAATGTTTATATAATCTTAGAAAGTTTTGGACTCAGGAGATTACACCCAACTTGCCCATCTTAATGATGGCCCTCCTGTCCTGAGGCTAGCTCCATCTACCTTGCCCAGGAATTTGCCCTGCTTGAGTTAAAGGACTGCCAGAATTTCCGCTCTACTCTTTTATTGTCAATATCTATTAAAGCAATTTTCAGCCTTGCTGGATGGTCCAAGTTATCTTCCCAATGCCTAGTACTGCCTTTGTTATGAAAGTTTCAGTGTGTTTGTTAGTATAGTAGTCCCCCCCTTATCTGAGGTTCACTTTCAGCTGATTAGCTCTGTGCCCTTTCAGTTACTGTGGTCCAGAAGCAGATGATCCTTCTTTTGAAGAATCTTCAGAAGGTCAATAGTAGCCTAATGCTATGTCACAATGCCTACATTATTTACCTCACTTCATCTCATCACACAGACATTTTACCATCTCACTTACAACAAGGGTAAATACAGTGCAATGATATATTTTGAAAGCGTGAGACCACAATCATCTTTTATTATAGTACATTGCTATAATTGTACTATTTTATTATTTATTATCATTGAACTCTTACTGTGCCTAATTTACAAATTAAACTTTATCACAGGTGGGTAAATACATGAAAAACTATAGTATATATAAAGTTTAGTACTATCTGTGGTTTCAGACATCCCCCTAAGGGTCTTGGGATGTATCCCTCCTGGATAATGGGAGACTACTGTACTTTTGCTACAAAACTGCATAGCATTTGATTAGTAAATATTGTTTCTCTTAAGCTCTGTAATTTTAATTCATGATTTTTTAAACTCAAAAAATTTTAAGAACACACATAACAAATGATATCAAAATTCTGTATACATCTACCTATAAATATGTCTGTGTATCTACCTATCCATCCATCCATTCATCCATCTGTCATCTATTTTTAATGATTTCTTCATTTTCCGTTCTTAGGAAGGTCTAACTTAACTGATAAAATATTTTCATCATGTGTTCCACTATAATTGCATCGATTGCTTTGTTTTGTTTTGTTTTAATAATATTGAGTTCTCAAATCTATTACTCATTTTTTTTTCTAACTGATGTGAAGTGGGAATTTAGTTTTCATTATTCTTCCAATTGAAAGACAATTGTTTCAAAACAATGAACAAATCATTACTTTCTATGGATTTAAATGCCATTGTTATGGGAAATAATATAGTATAGGAAAGTAAATTAAAAAAAAGTATAAGGGGTCGCGTGGGTGGTTCAGTCCGTTCAGCGTCTGACTTTGGCTCAGGTCATGATCTCGCGGTTCTTGGGTTCGAGCCCCGCGTGGGGCTCTGCCCTGACAGCTCAGATCCTGGAGCCTGCTTCGGATTCTGGGTGTCTCTCTCTCTGCTCCTCCCCCACTCACTCTCTCTCTCTCACTCTCAAAAATAAATAAACCTTAAAAAATTAAAAAAAAAAGTATAAGGTAGTCAATTTTTATGTTATAGGATCTATCTCTTTTAAACTAGAAATTGTTATATAGATGTAATATTTTGTATTCTTATGCTACTCTGACCAAATGCTAATTTTGCTAATTGGTAATGTAACTCTTCCTCTTTTAAAAAACAATGTATTTTCTTCAAATAGTCTCTTCCAAATGAATGTCAGGATACTCTATCAAGTTACATAAAATATAATGCTGTTATTTGACAGGGATCTTTGAGTTTACAGGTTAATTTGGGTATAACTTGAGCCAGTAAAATATACAAATATAAACACGGACACACATATGCCGATACATACACATGAAGGTCAAATAACATTTTGTAGACCATAATTCAAGTAAGTATTGTGCATCTTACCAATTTTATTCTTTGTGACTGTATTTTATTTTTTATTATGATTTTTTAATATTTATTTTATTTTTTTTTTTTTTTTGAGAGAGAGAGAGAGAGAGCATGAGCGGGGAGAGGTAGAGAGAGAAGGAGACAAAGACTCTGTGCAGTCAGCACAGAGTCCCATGCGGGGCTTGAACCCATGAACTGCAAGATCATGACCTGAGCCAAAGTTGGACGCTTAGCCAACTGAGCCATCCAGGCACACCTGTGACTGTTCTTATTTTAAATTGTTATTGTGAACTAAGATATATTAATTATATTTATTAATTGGATATTACTGTTGTAAAAGAAGTTATCATTATGACTTGAAATTATAACATGCCAACTGTATCAGCTAAGACTTTGCATAGCTGAAAGTAAAAGAAAACAACCTTATAATGGCATTCACAAGGGTCATGCAAAAAAAAAAATAAATAAATAACAAACACACCCAGTGTGCCAGAGTATTGTTTATGAGAAAAATTCATGGAAACAGAATCAGCAGCAGGTATGCATGGAACTTCTTTATCAAACATCACAATCATTAGAAACACGCTATAGCCTAAAAATTCCAGAAATTTTTGGGAGAGAAGTTGGGAACCTTGGGCTATTGGCGTTTAATCTGTATTAATCAGTACAATAGTACTGACGGCTCCTTTGACATTATCATGGGCCAAGATACGGCTCTATCACAATAGCACAATCTTGGCTGTGGTTTAGCATGAGTCTGTGTACTAACAGGTTGGACATTCAGCCATAGCAGTAGATAAATCAGCTGTGGTAAAATTGCATCTATGCTAATGGCTTCATGTTATAAGTAAATTTTTACCAAAATGGCTAAAATTTATATAGACTCCTTGTGCAGGTCCTAGTGTCTGCAAGGACAGAAGTTTGTTGATTCTTCTATTTGGTTAATCAGTGTCTCCTTGGTAGTGAATACTGCCTAATGAATATTGTCATAAGATAAAAAGATGTGCACAATTTAGGTCCATTTCCATGTATCCAGTCCATTTCTATTTTGAAACTTCTTGGTCTTGACACTTCTTATCTTGACCCTTACAGACCTTTGACCAGCCATCCAAGTCATTTACCACTATCTAGGAATGTATATTGTTCCTTCCATATGTAATAGGACTAAATTCTGTTGTACAGTGGATTTCTGCTCTAAATAATTATTTGTGGGGTTCACAAGACTCAAATTAAGATTACAGTTCTGGTCACATAATTCCATCATAGTTCATGATCTAATGCTTGTTTTCCACTATAGTGCTATGACATTCCAGGAATTCCAGGAGCTGCTTTTCTTGCTTTTCTTTTCTTTTCCTTCTTTTCTTTTCTTTCTTTCTTTCTTTTTTTCTTTCTTTCTTTCTTTTTAGTGATGAATACTTCTCTACTGTAGAAGGTGTAACATTGTTCCAAAATACTTTAAGTCCAGACTTAATCTTTCTTTTAGTGTTCTCCATAGTATGTTTTTATCCACAAAAGAAATCTATAGCACCATCAATATACCAGAGTAGGGCTGTTTATATTATAGCCTGAATCCTTTAAAAAGTCTGAAGAGTTTTCAGATATAATTGCTCACTCTAAAGTTGATAGCATTCTGAGTTGCCTAGTAAATGAATCAGAGTGACGTTCCCAGGTATGTGGTATACTACATCCAAAATCTGAGTATGCCAACCAAATTCTGTGCCACTTTCCTAAAAATCAAAAAAAGCAAGATAAAAAACTGTCCTTTATCTTGGAAAGGATATCTTAGAATGACTCAGACCACCAGACCCTTAACATTCCAACAGTCTCACAGGCTTTAGAATCTTTTTAGGATTTACCTTCTAAAAAGACAGACCATATCCTAGGTCATAAAGCAAACCTTAACAATTAAAATAAAGAAAATTATACAGAGTATGATTTCTATGATCATAATGGAATCAAACTACAAATTAATAGAAGAAATACAACAGGAAACGTAGAAATTAAGCAACATATTATAAATAACCCATGTGTCTAAGAAATAGTCTCATAAAAATAAATATATAGAAATAAATGAAAATAAAAATAACATATCAAAATATGTGAGGCACAGAAAAAGCAATGGTAAAAGGGAAATTTATAGCACTAAATGTTTACAGTCAAAAAGAAGAAAAGATTCAAAATTAATATCTAAAGACCTTACTTCAAAAAACTAGAAAAAAAAAGTAAACTAAACTCAAAGCAATTAGAAGGAAGGTAATAGTGGAGAGCAGAAATCAAAGAAATTAAATCAGGAAAACAATGAAGAAAATCAGTGCAACAAAAAGCTGGTTCTTTAAAAATATTAAAATTAATAAATCTCTAGATAGACTGGCAAAAATTAAAAGACAAGATACAAATCACCAATATGGAATAAAAACAGGGATTTCACTTCAGATCCTGAAGCCCTAGGGAGATACAATGAGCAACTTTATGTTTATAAAATCAACAGTTTATAAAAAAATGGATTAATTCCTTGAAAATCACAAATTGCCTGTGGTAGACAGAATAGTACACCTCTACTAATATGTGTACCTTCTAATCCTTGAAGTGTGTAAATATATCATTTTTCATGGCGAAAGGAAATTTGAAGATGTGGTTAATTTAAGGATCTTGAGATGGGAAGATTATCCTGAATTATTCTAGTGGTCACAGTCACTCTCAAAGAGTCTTTATAAAAGGGAGGCAGGAGTGTCAGTTTCAGAAAAGGCAATGTGACAATGGAAGGAAAGGTGGTAGAGAGATTTGAAGGCACTATAATTTTGGATTGCAGCAAGAGGAAAGGTCCATGAGCCAAGGAATGCAGGAGACCTCTAGAAGCTGGAAAATATAAGAAAAATTATTCTCTCCTGTAGAGGATCCAAAAGAAATGCAGTCCTGATAATATCTGTCAAGACTGTAAGATAACAAATTTGTGGGTTTTTTAAGCCACTAAGTCTGTGATAAATTGGTTTAGTAGTAATAGGAGGCTAATACGCTGCCAAACTAAATCAAGATAAAATAAACAATCTGAACAGATTTATAACTATCAAGAAAATTGAATAAGTAACTCAAAAGCTCTCAATGAATCTGTATGTCCAGATGATTTCACTGGAGAATTCTACCAAACATTTAAAGGAGAATATTGCAAATTCTCTTCCAAAAGATAGATCTCCAACTTGTTTTAGCTGACTAATGTTACCGTGATACAAGATCAAAGATAATAGAAAAAAAGAAAAAAAAAAGAAGAAGGAACAAAGAGAGGAAAGAAGGAAGGAAGGAGTGGAGAAAACTACAGGTCAGTGCAAAAATCCTCACCCAAATATTATCAAATCACTTTCAACAATGTATAAAAAACAGTTGTAAGCTATTATGTGATTGGTTCAACTTCAAAAGTTAATTAATCCAACATATTAAGGGACTAGGAAGAAAAATAAGATGATAAGAAAAAAATATGTCAAAATACCGTACCTAGTCATGATACTCTCAGCAAACTAGAAACAGAGAAACTTACTTAATTTGAGAAAAAGCATCTACAATAATATCCTACAACTAACTTCATAACCAATAATGATAGATTCAATGCCCCCACCCCCAAAAAAATCAAGAGCTAGGCAAAGATGTAAAAGACATGGCTATATCTTTGCCAGATTATTTTGTCATATTCATCTTGTAAAAATGTTTTTGCATAATATTCTCCTTTGAATAAATCATGAGAGAAATGAGATTAAAGATAAATCTTGTCAATTCAGTGTTTTTTCCCTCATAATATTACTTACAAGTTACCAAGTTTAAGGTTATGCACTTCTGAGTATGTACAGTCTGACTGCATTATACATTATATCAGAATAAAAACTGTTATCCACATTGGGCAGATATGTAGGGTCAGCCTGCAAAAGAAAACTCTAGTGGGTTATGCTACATTATGTTGTAATGAGAGGAAACAAAATATATCACGAAGAGTGGTAAAATGTGTGAAAAAACATAAAGGAAATTTGGAGCAGATAGTAAAAAGGAATAGTCTATTTCACAAATACTTAACTTTTCTATATACATTGATTTATTAAGAAACTCATTTTTATTAGATCTAAGGAAAACACCATTGCCTGAAACCTTCCAGAAGGTACATTAATGACATTTTCTTGAACTATAAAGTTCCCCTGGAACAAATACATTATTTATACACTTATTTGAAGATAACCTTACTTATCCTCAGATATTGAGGCTTTCTTTGTGACCAGATATTCTCTTGTGGTGTCATGGTATTAGTTTCAAAATATAATTTTCATAAAGGAACTATGTATGGATCTCATATTTTAGATTACACTAATCAATGTGATAACCAGAAATTGTTACCTATTTAGTCCTCATAAATTCATTTTAAAAACAAAAAAACACCATTGCCTTTAAAAAATCCTATAGTTAACTTTATATTTAATAATGAAAGATTCAATGTTTTTCCCCATGAAATCAGGAATTAGACAAAGATTACTGCTACTCCTATTCAATAGAGTACTAGAACTTTTAGATTCTACCAAATGTGGAATATGACTTGCAGAGATTTTTAGAATTCTTCTTAAGTGTGTTAATTTTGACATATCAACCTTGCCCCAAAATGACCATTGTTATTCAGAGAAAAGTATAACTTTGCCATTTTCCAAGGTAAGTGTAAGAGTTTTCATTCTATTAAAAATGCATCTGAGAAGAATGATTTCTACCAAAAGTGAGTTACAGATTTCACATAGATAAATCCATAACAAAAAGGAAAAAGGCTGGAAAAATATGTCAGAAATTGATGCTCATAAACATTCTTTTGGAATTGCCCACAAAACAGGCTTTAGTGGGACAATACGATCATTGACTTAGCTACTATTGATTCTGAAATCTGAACTAAATAAAACAATTTTCTTGCAAAATTTGTCAAACAAGAATGTTTCACAATAGTATTTTAGACACCCGAGGCCAAACTTGACCAATTACCTTTGCATGAATTGTTTGTTGGTCTAGTCTGCCTTTAGCTGTTAGTCTTAAGGGACAGGTTGGATTGTAGATTTAATAATTTTATTTTACCTGTTCTCTATGGAGAGTTAGCGTTCAAAAAAGAAAAAAATCCAAATATACAGGAAAAAAATCCAAGACAAAACTGAACTGCAGGGTGTTTTTCTTTGTACAAATAGTCTCATACCAGAGACACAAAGAGCAAAATCAAGGCAAACAATATTAGACCAAGCAGGTTAATAGCCCACAAATATTTACCAAATGCTACACATACAAATGTAAATTTCTACACAAAGACCCAGTTCTAATTATTTAAACATAGTGCACCTCCCAACAAAAAATCAAATCACTTTAACACAAACAAATTTTATAATCTATTAGTGACAATGTCTAGAATAAGAAAACAAACTGATAGATCACGTTTTAGAGCAACTCATAA
Source organism: Panthera onca (assembly GCF_046562875.1). Taxonomy (NCBI): domain Eukaryota; kingdom Metazoa; phylum Chordata; class Mammalia; order Carnivora; family Felidae; genus Panthera; species Panthera onca. The sequence goes on from NC_138342.1 coordinate 51,098,389, forward strand.
GCAAACTGAAAAGACAAAAGGCATTTGAATATAGGGGCTGGAGAACATGCCTAGTTTCAGTTTATGCGAGGGCATCATGGAATGATGCCAAACAATGGTCTCCAATATGATGTTGAGGGAACTTCCAGAATTATCAAGGAATAAGTATACCTCAATATATAAAAAGATAGGGTTGTATTTATAGTTTACTTGGATAAAGGAGAGCTGGTTGGATGTGAACTCATTAAGCAAAGCAAACTGCTAATTTTATATATGTATTGGACAAAGAGTTCGTTTTGGGTTATACTGCTTAAAAACACAGGAGTAGTTGATATCAGTGTAAAATCATGATTTATGTTGTATAGAGAAGATGTGTTTAATGTTGGTTTAAAGCAGATGTATGTTGATATTCAGTCTTGGAAGTGTGTTCACTGGAGTGTCTACCACAATGACTGATGTTCAAAGTGTGAGGCCGCACCAATTGGCTGGTATGGTTACTGAAGCAAGTTGTCATTGATTGATTATACCGGTTTACAATCCATCCTGGTGCCTACTTGTTACTTGTTACTATGACTATAGAGTTGTCATTGATTGATTAAATAGTTTGAAAAACATTCCTAATACCACTGGCTATAATGAGTTGTCAGTCTTTCCTAGGAATATGGGGACTACATTTTTGTTTTTATTTTTTAATCTCAGTGTTACTGACACTGAGAACTTGGTCTTGTCAGGAAACTAATTTACAGATAATTTTTCATTGCCACAATTGACATCATCCTTTGCTTACTCACTCTTTATATTTTGGTTATAAAAGTTAAGCAATGCACTTAATGACTTCCTATCTATCTCTTTCCTAGAGACAATGGTTTCTTAACCACTGACAAATTCCTGTGTCAAGTGAAATTAACAGGACTCTATTATCTTTAGTACTTGGGAGTCAAGTTCATAGCAGCATCCTCTACAATCAATCCTGACCCAGAGAGGACCACCAAGATTTTCAATAATACTGTTGCTCCTCTCATTAGCAAATTCCCTATCAATCTGGTAAAGGGAGTATCATTTTTACTCTTTCTGGAAACACAGTTTTTTTGTGGATTTTCTGGCCTTATAGCATAACATGTATACCACCCTGGACACTAAAACAATTTTTTTAAATTCATTTTTGAGAGAGACAGAGAGAGAGAGAGAGAGAGAACGCAAGTGGGGAAAGGGCAGAGAGACCAGGGGACAGAAGATCCAAAGCAGGCTCTGTGCTGACAGCAGTGACCCTGATGTGGGGCTCAAACCCACGAACCAGGAGATCATGTGAGCCAGAGTCAGACACTCAAGTGACTGAGCCACCCACTCAAGTGACTGAGTCACCCAGGCACTCCTCACTTCCCTTGGCATTTAAAAACCCTTTATTTTTTATCTACCAAGGAAGTTACAGAATTTCCATTTTATTTGCATCCTTTTCCAACTTTCAAAGAGCTATTCCAGTAGCAAATTAGAGTTGACACAAAGTGACATTACTGGGTTATTAAATGTTGAATTTTAAGAATGCCTCTTAAATAAATTCTCATATACAGTTGTATACTGTGCCACTCCACCTATTCTAGCACTTTCAAACTTCAGTCCCAGGTTCTGCTAATTCCAGATGGTGCACACTAGTAGGGTTTTGCAACTCTTTTGTGAATAATCCTGTTCCTCTCATAACATGAGCAGAACCTAAATGATTACTACCTTATGGAATTCATTGGACTTTCATTAAGGCCTAATATATGAACATTTAAAATTTCTTTTATCAGCCTTTATATATATATATATATATATATATATTTATATATATAAATTTAGTTTTTATATTTTTATATATATTTAGTTTATATAATTTTATTTTAGTTTTATTTAGTTTATTTAGTTTAGTTTTATATATATTTAGTTTATATATATTTAGTTTATATAATTTATATAATATATATTTATGTATATATTATATATATATAATATTTTAGGAGTAGAAATTGCCATTCTTTGTATATATTAGGAAATAATTAGAAAATTGTGAATCGCATAATGTGAAAAACTACAAAATATTGCAAAAAGAAATGTAAAAGTCTTAACTACATAGACAGTATCATTCTCATGGGTTGGGAGAGACAATATTTTGTAGAAGGTAGGTCCCTACAAACTGACCTAGAGATTCGGTGCAAATCTTATCACATTCCTTGACAACCACATAAAATTGTTTTAAAAATCCTATGTACCTTTCAGGAGAAATTGACAATCTTATTTCAAATTTTACTTGGAAATACAAAGGACTTAGGGTAGCTCAAATGATCTTAAAAAGAGAAGCACATGGTTGATGGAAATGTACCATGTGATTGCAAGATTTAATATAAGGCTGTAATAATCAAGACAATGTAGTACTGGTGTAAGTAAAGACAAATATTTAATCAAACAAAATAAAGTATAGAATACTCACATTTATATGTTCAATTGATTTTCAGTAAAGATGCCAAGTTAATTTGATGGGGTAACACCAAATAGCCAATAGTTTAATACTTAGAGTTACTAAATGAATAATTCAAACTTGCTAGTTACAAGATGCATATACAAAAATAAATTTCATTTCTGTGAATGCAAATGTGTTTCAAGTTTAAAATACATAAATACACTATAGTAGAGTCATATAATGAAATATTATATACAGCAATTACAAATGAAGAGTGCCATAATATTGCAGTAATATAAGTAAATCCCACAAGCATACTATGGAACAAGAGAAGGCCAGAACTAAATAATAAATACTCTACATTCCATTTAAGTGAATTTGCAAACATCCCAGATTAATATGTGGTGTAAAATATCAGGATAGAATTTAATTTGGGGGATGAGGAAAGATTGGTGTTTTGGAGAAACCGTTTCTTTTTTAAAATTTATTGTTCAATTTACATCCAAATTAATTAGCATACGGTACAAGAATGATTTCAGGAGGAGATTCCTTAATGCCCCTTACCCATTTAGAACATCCCCCTCCCACAAACCCTCTAGCAACCCTCTGTTTGTTTTCTATATTTAAGAGTCTTTTATGTTTCATCCCCCTCCCTGTTTTTTTATATTATTTTTGCTTCCCTTCCCTTATGTTTATCTCGTTTGTATCTTAAATTCCTCATATGAGTGAAGTCATATGATATTTGTCTTTCTTTGACTAATTTTGCTTAGTTTAATACCCTCTAGTTCAATCCACGTAGTTGCGAATGGCAAGATTTCATTCTTTTTGATTGCCGAGTAATACTCTATTGTATATATATGCCACATCTTCTTTATCCATTCATCCATCAATGGACATTTCGGCTCTTTCCATACTTTGGCTATTGTCGATAGTGCTGCTATAAACATTGGGGTGCATATGCCCCTTTGAAACAGCACACTTGTATCTCTTGGATAAATACCTAGTAGGGCAATTGCTGGGTCATAGGGTAGTTCTATTTTTAAGCTTTTGAGGAACCTCCATACTGTTTTCCAGAGTGGCCGCACCAGTTTGCACTCCCATCAGCAGTGCAAAAGAGAGCCTTTTTCTCTGCATCCTCACCAACATCTTTTGTTGCCTGAGTTGTTAATGTTAGCCATTCAGACAGGTATGAGGTGGTATCTCATTGTGGTTTTGATTTGTATGTTCCTGATGATAAGCGATGTTGAGCATTTTTTCATGTGTCAGTTGGCCATCTGGATGCCTTCTTTGGAGAAGTGTCTATTCATGTATTTTGTCCATTTCTTCACTGGATTATTTGTTTTTTGGGTGTTGAGTTTGATAAATTCTTCATAGATTTTGGATACTAATCCTTAATCTGATATGTCATTTGCAAATATCTTCTCCCATTCTATTGGCTGCCATTTAGTTTTGCTGATTATTTCCTTCCTTGTTTAGAAGACTTTTATTTTGATGAGGTCCTAATAGTTAATTTTTGCTTTTGCTTCCCTTGCCTCTGGAGACGTGTTGAATAAGAAGTTGCTGCAGCCAAGATCAAAGAGGTTTTTGCCTGCTTTCTCCTCGAGGATTTTAATATCTTCGTGTCTTATGTTTAGGTCTTTCATCCATTTTGAGTTTATTTTTGTGTATGGTGTAAGAAAGTGGTCCAGGTTCATTCTTCTGCATGTTGCTGTCCAGTTTTACCAGGACCACTTGCTGAAGAGACTGTCTTTATTCCATTGGTTATTCTTTCCTGCTTTGTCAAAGATTAGTTGGCCGTGTTTGTGGGTCCATTTCTGGGTTCACTATTCTGTTCCATTGATCTGAATGACTGTTTTCGTGCCAGTACCATACTGTCTTCATGATTACAGCTTTCTAATATATCTTGAAGTCCAGGAGTGTGATGCCTCCAGCTTCAGTTTTCTTTTTCAAGATTGCTTTGGCTATTCAGGGTCTTTTCTGGTTTATATAAATTTTAGTATTGTTTGTTCTAGCTCTGTGAAGAATGCAGGTGTTATTTTCATAGGTATTGCATTGAATATGTAGATTGCTTTGGGTAGTACCAACATTTTAGCAATGTTTGTTCTTCCAATCCAGGAGCATGGAATATTTTTCCATATTTTTGTGTCTTCTTCAATATCTTTAATAAGTTTCTATAGTTTTCAATGTATAGATTTTTCACCTGTTTGCTTATGTTTATTCCTAGGCATTTCATGGGTTTTAGTGCAATTGTAAATAGGATTATAAATTATAAATTGATTTCTCTCTCTGTTGCTCCATTATTGGTGTATAGGAATGCAACCAATTTCTGTGCATTGATTTTATATCCTGCGACTTTGCTGAATTCATGGTTCAGTTCTAGCAGTTTTTTGGTGGAATCTTTTGGGTTTTCCATATAGAGAATCATGTCATCTGTGAAGACTGAAAGTTTGACTTCCTCCTGGCCAATTTGGATGCCTTTTATTCCTTTGTGTTGTCTGATTGCTGAGGCTAAGACTTCCAATACTATGCTGAATAACAGTGGTGATAGTGAACATCCCTGTCGTGTTCCTGACCTTAGGAGGAAAGCTCTCAGTTTTTCCCCATTGAGGATGATATTAGCAGAGGGTCTTTCATATATGGCTTTTATGGCCTTGAGATATGATCCTTCTATCCCTACTTGCTTAAGAGTTTTTATCAAGAAAAGATGTTGTACTTTGTCAAATGCTTTCTCTGCATCTATTCAGAGGATCATGTGGTCTTCTCCTTTTATTGATGTGATGTATCACATTGATTGTTTTGCAGATATTGAACCAGCCTAGCATCACAGGTGTAAATGCCACTTGCTTATGGCGAATAATTCTTTTAATGTATTGTTGGATCCGGTTGGCTAGTATCTTGTTGAGGATTTTCGCATCCATGTTCATCTGGGAAATTGGTCTATAGTTATTTTTAGTGGGGTCTCTGTCTGGTTTTGGAATCAAGGTACTACTGGCTTTATAGAAAGAGTTTGGAAGTTTTCCTTCCATTTCTATTTTTTGGAACAGCTTCAAGAGAAGAGGGGTTAACTCTTCCTCAAATGTTTGATAGAATTCCCCTGGAAAGCCATCTGGCCCTGGACTTTTGTTTTTTGGGAGATTTTTTATCATTAATTCAATTTTTTACTGGTTATGAGTCTGTTCAAATTTCTCTTTCTTCCTGTTTCAGTTTTGGTAGTTTATATGTTTCTAGGAATTTGTCCATTTCTTCCAGATTGCTCGTTTTATTGGTGTATAATTGCTCCTAATATTCTTTTATTATTATTTGTATTTCTGCAGTGTTGGTTGTGATCTCTGGGAGAAACCATTCCTTGGGGACCAACTGAATGCTGGCAACATTTCAATTCATTACCTGCATTTGTTTAGAGTGTAATAATTCATTGAATTCTTATGATTTGTACAAGTTTCTGCAGGTAATTTATATATCAATTAAAATGGCACCATTTTTGCATATCAGATTATTACCAGGTTGAAACTTGGTAGTCTCAATTTTTGGCAAAAGTGTGGAAAATCGGTATGTATATATGCTGTTGGAGGTTCTCTTAATTGGTATGGCCACATTGTTCAATAATGTGGATAATCTATCAAATTCAAAGTGATTATTACCTTTAGCTTAGTACTGGGATATTTATTTCAGCATTGTTTGTAATAGTAAGATAGAGAGTTGTCTAAGCACAACCTGGTATATAAGCACAAAAATGGTATATTTTTGCTATATTCTTCAACTGTTAAAAATAATAAAAACTTTGCGGACTGGCACAGAAAGAATTCCAAGAGAAATAGTTGAACAAAAACAGCAAGGATCAGAATGATGCAAACATAATGCCACAAAACTAATAACCTGTGGGAATAAACTGGTTCAAGCTACAAGATACTCTTACAGTTTACACAGCTGAGTGATATTTATCAAGCACATTTTTACATTACATAATTACATATTTTTACATTATATATATATATATGCATATATATATATATATATATATATATATATATATATATATATATTTACCCTTAAGTAGGAAGGGTAGGAATACCCTGGGAAATAGGATAGTATTAGTTCCAGTTTGCCAGTGAGGAAACTGAGATTCAGTGTAGTGGAGACAGAACCAAAACCACACAGTGATCAAGCGAAGATTTTGGCTTTTCAACTTAGTAACTAAATGAACGCCACACGTTATACACTGCATGAAAAGATTTCAAGATCTATCCGAAAAGCAAGGGCTTTGGGAGAACATCAAATCTAATATATAAAATGAGGCATCTTGAAACACACTTCGATTGTTACTGTGTAAGCTGAGTCTCTACCATCACTACCTTCTCCAGAATATTAGAATGTTAGACATAATTTCATAATTCATGAAGAGCGAGGGTGCTTTTTCTTACTGGTTTTAGCAAATATACTTCCAGGTATACATGGTTGTTATCGCCAGTGATCTTCTCTATCGCTCCAGATAGCTTTTTTTTTTTTTTTTTCTCCTCACAAATAGGAGGTAGAAGAGAACACTTTTGCTGAGCAGTTTGTATGATCCTGTTCTTACTGTTGCCAGGGAAGGGCTGTTTTGAAAGATAGGGCTTAGGGAAAAGACAGTGGTGACATTTCATCTACACAGATCTTAGGGAAAAAGTTGTCTCCAACTTACTGGTTAAAAACAAATCAACAAAGATAAGACCTTGACCAAAGGAACTCCTCCTTTTGTAGCTCCTTCCTGTGGAAGGACAGGGTTTAGAATTTAGGTTTCTCCCGGGTGGCTTTGTGTTGTTACCACAAGCTGACAGAATAAGTGGAAGACTTTTCTAAAGCTTTTGAGCAGATAATTACTTTCTCTGATATCCCAATATTATAGTTTTACAACTAAATGGCAGATCTTACTTTTAAGAGCCAACTCCATTTAAAATTACAAAGTACATGTCTGAACTTTTGACACAGACATTTAAAAGGCCCAGTAAAATAATTATTGCCATAAAATCCACAGGCCTGGGCTCTTCCTCTTTAGAATTTTTACAAGCTTGCTTTCTTTCTTTGTGTACAAAATCCATTCATATTATTTGGTTTCTTTGAATTTTTATTAGTATTAATTATCCTCGTGTAGTATCATAGTGTCTTTTCTGGTTAAATATTGCCAGTTGTGACAAGTGGAGAGTGACTAAAATAATTAAATTTGTTTCCCAAATTGATTTTGCTTAATTTGTCTTTTATTTTTTTTTTTTGCTATAACTCTGGTTGTCACATTTTGCACATTGACCATTATCATTATGTTCAAAAGAAAAGAATATCTTAACAAACATATATTATAAAAAAAGATTATTTTGGTAACCTGTGAGCCTTGAAAGGAAAAAAAGAGAGGTAAAATTTATTATGATTCATTTTATTCTTTCTTCCTGTTGCCGAAAGAATTGAATGGTATTTATGTATCTTTCTGAAAATGAAGACCCACCTAAGCAGTGTCAGGTATGATGTTCTACCACATATTTCCTTTATGCTAAAGTTTGATATTTTGATTGTGCCTACAGAGAGTAGTCCAACTATAGAAGCTTAATTCTGAAGTTAGTTTTCTATTTTGCATCCCATGGTTTAAAAGCAATTTTTAAAATGTCATGCAAACAATGATAATAATTTTCATAAAATTGCTCCTAAAGTGGGGAAACCACTTTGATATTTTACAGATGTGATGACCCAGGTCAAAATAGGCTAAATTGATTTGGGCCAAGTTGTGAGAGTTCATTTTAGCAGTTAGAATATCTCAAGCCTTCTAACTCTAGGCAATAGGATTTCTTTTTCTATTTAATGTTTCATCCAAATAAAATGCCAAATAATTTTATTTTTTTGGTTTATTTTGTTTTTACATTTTTAATTATCTTCACTCAAGCTTACAAAAATTTGTCTGTACCCGGCAGGTCCTACAATGGATGATGAGCAAAATGGATTTTGGCAGTGTTTACCCTTTTCATTTGCAAACTCCATCTTAAGAAATTCCTATCAATATTTAATCAGCAGTATTCACTGACATCCATAGCAAGCTATTTACCTTTATATAACCTCCATTTTTTATGGTTAATTTTTTTCACACACTGACGGTTTTCCTATGGAAATAAAGTGAGATTATAAAACACTAATCTTGGGGAGAGACAATATATTAGCAAGAATGATTCAAAATATATCTCAATACTCATAGTAATAAAACCAACTACAAAATTTGCTTGTAATACCCTGAAAACGCGACTTTAGTGTTTACAAGCTAATACCATTATTAACCCTGTCTCAGGTGTAGTTCTCTAGAAGTAGACCCTGAGACTGGGATTCTTAGGCAATGTATTGGAGAAGTGACTTTAGGGGAAATTGAATAAAGAAAACACAGAAGATGGGGCTCCTGGCTGGCTCAGTCAGAAGAGCATCAACTCTTGATCTCAGAGTCATGAATATGAACCTACATTGTGTGAAGAGATTACTAAAAATAATAACTATAATAATAATAATAATAATAATAATAAAAGAAAGCACAGAGGGCAAGATAAGAAACTAAGTAAGAATGTGGTCTCAGCTGGAGACTATATTCAAGCTGATCCCACGAGAATAATCTGGGATACAAATTACACCAAGGAATTAAGCTCACGTTTAAGGACACATGACCAGTCTTACATACCCCATGAGAGTCAGTCATTGAGAGATGCCCTGGTATGTCATTATGGGGAGTATAGTCTTGTGAGAATAGTGCCTCCCACTTGGCAAATGGCCATTCTCCAGAAAAGACAGCACTATGAGTTTTTCACGATGGCTGGCATATAGGTGCATAAGCTGGCTGGGGCATCAACAATACCCACGATAACCCATGCCCTGCACCACCAAGATACATTTGCTTCTTATACTAAATTACATAACTGAGGCAAAGTTTCTCCAGGCTTATAGATTTATGGCTGACCACAATTTGGGGGAAACCTACAAGGGGGCTAGTTAGACAAACAGTAATCCCCACTACTCTATTTGTTCCCAAAGCCTTGGCTAATGTTCATCACTGTTTTACTATTTCTACCACCCATTCTTGATAACTTTCAATCTCAACTTGCATTTCCATTGGTTTAGGTGGCATTTCTGGTGAGTTGACCCAGATTCTCATCTCTGGGCGCTTTAAATTTCTATTCCCATGCCCCTATTATGCAACGGTTGCTGTATTTGCTGATTTACAGTTAAAACTAGACATTTTACTGAATTCATTTTCTAGTTCCAAAAGGTTTTGTTGTTGTTGAGTAGTTAGGGTTTTCTATACCTATAAGCACGTCATCTGTAAACAGACCAATTCCTTCTTCCTTTCCAATTTGGATGTCTTTTATTTTTTCTCTTCTAATTCTTTTAGCTAAGACCCGTACTCTGTTAAAAGCAAGTGGTGAGAGTAGGCATCCTTGCTTTGTTTCTGATCTTAGAGAAGAGATTTTAGTTTTTTACCATTGAGTATGTTTGCTGTGGGCCTTTTACATGTTGAGATAATTTCCTTCTATAGCTAGCTTATTGAGTGTTTTTATTATGAAAGTGTATTGAATTTTTTATATGTTATTGTTCACATCTATTGAAATGATCATGTGATTACATCTGTTCTTCATACCTCCGGTTTTTAAAAACCAAAAAACATAATATTGCAGTCTCTTGTGTGCTGTCTGTCCATCTATCTGTCTCCGAGAAACATTATATTCCCTTTGTCACTTCTATAGGTCTCTGGATGTTGGGCATTTTTGCCTGCCATTTTGAATTTTTGACTTTTTATAGTATCCCTCATGTCATGACTCAGTGCCCACTTACATGAAGAAGTATAGATATAATAATTTAAAACATGGAATTTGAAGTCAAAGAGAATTGAATCTGGACTCTATCATTCACTAACTTCTTCAGCATTATCTACCTTAGCCATTGTTTGACCTTGTGCATTCTTTATTTATTTTTATATTTGGGATAATGGTAAATATTTTATAAATTTATAGTAATGATTACATAAGTTTACAAATAGTTTTAAGTTCCAAAAGATACAATAATTTATTCTAGTTAGTGTTATTGTCAAAAATAGCACAAAATGGTAAAAATATGTGTCACACAATATTTGAAATTCATTTTGCAGAAGTCTATGGCCTTTACTGACAGGCTGAGTGCCTACTCTACAGTCTAAAAACATCGGCAGAAATGACAACAACAAAAAAATAAGAATAATATTAAAATTTAGGTGTTTTGCCAAGTAACAAAGAGAAGGTCCCTCGGAGTTATATTTCACAAATAATAATTTGTACACTGATTTCATTTGAATCATTAGGTGAGCCCCACCAGTTCTCATGTTGATACAAATCTGTACACATTAGGTGCTATACTGAAGTAAACAGTGAAAAGTTCCCAAATTCCTATGGTCACATTTCTACCAACAGTATAAGGTACAGAAATAACTGGTAAAGATAGGCACTAAAACTGAAAACGTGTTGCATTTAACACTGCATTGAATTTAATTTTTTTTCTTGTTTATCAAAAATGCAGTCTATATTCTATGCACAATGCTATGGCAACAATGTATCAAGAAAACTAGACAATTAATTAAGCAAATGTATTCATAAAGTATATATCTGCCACCATTATAGATTTTTGGAGATACAGCAGAGAAGTAAAATCATGTTTATTCTTATGGAATTCACAATCTAGGCAGTAATTCTCTCCTAGGAGAAATTTGCCCCCAGGTGACAGTTAGCAATGTTCAAAAACATTTTTAGTTGTTGCAGCTAGGGACGATACTACTGGGGCCAAGCCTAAGAAACTCCGGTCTAGAAGGAATAGAAGAAGGCAATAACAAAGAAATAAATCAACAAACTATTAAATTAAAAAAATGATGCTTAGATTACTGATTTGGGTCAAAGAAAATTGATATTAGCTAAAGAAGATTGAGGTTAAAGAAGGCTTGAAGGAAAAAATCAAGAATTCAACAAGTGTTATGTTTGATATACTTCTGTGTCATACAGGTAGAAGTATCTAGTAAGCCACTAGGTATATGACTAAACTCAACACATATATTTGCCCTGGAGATCTATATCTAAATACCATCATTGGATAGATTGTTATTCAAATTCACAGGAATGGAAGAGATCATCTGTGAATAAAGTATATATAGAGAAAAGATGGAGCTAGAACTGGGCCCTAAAGAGTTTCATTCTTTGGTGATTCAGTGAATAAGAAAGAGTAAACAAAGAAGACTGGAAGGGTCAGATGTAAAGAGTCAGACAGTGTTCCGTCTCTGTACACAAAATTCAATGTGTTGGCTATCCTTTTTTCTTAAAATTTGGATGATATACTCTGGTTTTATGACATCACGAAGAACAAGGGAGTGTGGACAAAAGAAAGATTGGATTGTTCGTAGAATAGGTAAAGTGTGCTGCAATGCAGTCACCAGGAGTAAACAACAGATTGATAAATGTAATCACTAAGGAGAATAGAAAAACGGGACAATATTTGGAGGAGGGTAGGCTTACTTTATTTGTATTTTATTTGATTTTTGCTTATTTTTTTTAAGATTGACAACACTAATGCATGTTTTTGAGCCAATGACAGTGATCGGATAGAGAGCAAGAAGTTGACAAATTAAGTTTCAGATGACAAGGGAGTGAAGTACTTAGAAAGGCAAATGAATGATAAAACAGAGATATCTCTACATTAGTCAACCAAACTGAACAACTGACAATTTATTGCAGTTTTTATGTTTGAGTAAGTATTCCATTGATTTTATCTTTCAGGCCTGCAACTGAATATCATGGCCTGTTACTGAGACTAAGACTCTCAAAAATTTTAATTGACTATCTAATAAGAAGTGAAATAATTTAGCTTTTAGTGTTTTTGAAAATTTGGAAAAAAATCTCGGAATATTATTATTCTGAAACATGCATGTTCATTTATATATGTTAAATATATATTTGCTCAAAGGTATAAGAATTATATGAATTACTTTTTAACCTTAAAAAGGAAAACAAATGTAAAAATGCCTAACATTTCATTTTACATTTCATTCTAACAAACAAATATTTGTGCATGATTCCCAAAAAAGCTAATTTACCAGAAATCAAGAAATCCATTATTTGCTTCATGACAAAAAATGCTACTTCTTTCAACACTTCTTATTTAGATATATAATGTTTTTATTTGGGGCAAGAATATCATTTAATTAGAGACTAGTTTAAAATTTTAGTTGGCATTACATTGTTTTAATTTTATGAATAGATATAAGTATGGCTTACGCTTGAAATAATACTCATTAAAGTTCTGCAGGAATCAAAATAGCTACAAGCTTTTGCAATGATTGCAAAAAATATATATTTAGTATTTTGCTTCCACTTTATATAAGAATATCCTTTTTCTTTGTAAAGGAAATAGTTTATGAATCTTTCCTGTTGCAGAAAAAAAAAACAGAAAAGAAAAAGAGTTCTTCAAGCCATCTTAATTTAATACTGTTATTTTCCCTTTAAGATAAATAATTTTAGGGGCACCTGTATGGCTCAGTCACTTAAGCGTCCTCTTGGTTTCACCTCAGGTCATGATCTCACAGTTCATGAGATGAAGTCCCATGTCGGGCTTTGGACTGATTGTGCTGAGCCTGCTTGAGATTCTGTCCTCTCTATGCCCCTCCCCCTGCTGCGTGCATGCTCTCTCTCTCAAAATAAATAAACTTAAAAAAAAAGATAAATATTTTTAAATCTTCTTGAGTCAAATATTTGATTTATCACAGGAATAGCAAGTTGTTCAGTATCTTTCCATTCTCAATGTGCTACAGAAATAAACCTGTCAAAGATGAAGTTTAAAAGAATTTTCCTGTTTTTAATGTTTTAGTAATGATGTCCATAACAACAACAAAATAATGTCCATAACAAATCTAGTAATTTCCTGAAACATGACAAATATAATAAGCGTGTTTTCATGTCCATGAAATACTTCCAAAGTTATATTTCAAATAATTTGTTCAGAAAAAGTTTACTTCTACTTTCTTTTATTTTTTCCATGAAATTATTTATTGCCTCAATTTTGAAATTATTTTACAGAGCTATGCCTAGACATATATGTTCATGGGATACATAGCTTCTAAATCTTATCTCTTCCAACAGACTTAATTTGTGATAATGCAGAAAATGAAAACTCTCAACATTAATAATTTAAATTATTTTATTTTCACTTTTATTTTGCTTATTATTTTTGATATTTTATGCATTAATAAGATATAATACAGTAGTTAAACTAGCGTATTAAAGTGATTAAATTATATGTGTATGTGTGATTCACAGTATGCTTTTTAACACACAGCAGGTATTTTAGAAGTGTTTACATTTTCTTAAAATTTAAGGTACAAACTGGGGCGCCTGGGTGGCTCAGTCAGTTGAGTGTCTGACTTCAGCTAGGTCATGATCTCACAGTTCTTGAAGTCAAGCCCCACATTGGGCTCTGTGCTGACAGCTCAGAGCCTGGAGCCTGCTTCAGATTCTGTCTCCCTCTCTCGCTGCCCCTCCCTCACTCACACTCTATCTCTCTCTCTCAAAAATAAATAAATATTTAAAAAAATTTAAAAAACTTAAGGTACAAATACTTACAACTTAAATTAATGAATAGCATAGTTAGTAAACATCCATATACACAATAGTTTCAACTATTTTGATAAATGCCTATTCAAATATATGATAGGTCTTTATCAAATATTTAACCCATTCAGTCATTCTAAGTTATCTGAATATCTATTATGTGCCAGACTCTCTGCTATACATGAGGAATATATTCGTGGTTAAAACTTTTGTAGTCCTAGGAGTGTTGAACTCATATTCTAGCTGGTTAGAATGATCAAATGACCCCTGAAATAAACTTAAGTATAGACTATATGAATACCACAGTATAATATTTGCCAAGATTGGCTAAAGTAGCCAATCAAAAGGTAGTTTGGAGTAAAAATCTCTAACGATATTGTTAGATTGTGATGGGCTAGTTGTCTCTTCAAATTGCATTTTTTTTTTTTTTTAATTTTTTTTTCAACGTTTTTTATTTATTTTTGGGACAGAGAGAGACATAGCATGAACGGGGGAGGGGCAGAGAGAGAGGGAGACACAGAATCAGAAACAGGCTCCAGGCTCTGAGCCATCAGCCCAGAGCCTGACGCGGGGCTCGAACTCATGGACCGTGAGATCGTGACCTGGCTGAAGTCGGACGCTTAACCGACTGCGCCACCCAGGCGCCCCTGCATTTTTAAGTTACATTTGTTCTTACTCAACTTTTTGTTGTTTAAAAATGTTAATAAAAATCGCTCGGAATAGTATTTCCATATGAATCTTGCCAGGTGATCTAGGCCATAAGGATAGTCTCAAACAAGAGCCATGAGTGCACCCATTATTACGATAGTTTTATTCTAGTAGGTGAAGAAATGCCATAAACCAAAAACCAAGAGATATAAAACATGAAATTCTGTCCATTGAGATTTTCCTTCTCTACTGCTCATTACAACCACTTACTGTGAATGAATAACCCTACAGCTATCCACTTAAAAATAGTAGCCAGCTTAGAAATTAGAGCTATCTCTAACTCGGGTAATGTGTCCCACTTTAATTAACTATTCAAAAGGATTTACCCATGACACATGGATATTGAGGGAAAAATGACAATCTGTCAGTACAAGTCAGCCTGGGACTCTGTGACACTTGCTCATTAAACTTTCAAGTACCTGTAGAATTATCTTACATTTAAAATGTCTAATGTGAATTGTTTTAAGAATAAATGATTAGTTTCATCACATCTTTGTTGTATTATTCAGAGTTCTCTAGAGAAACAGAACCAATAGGATGTGTGTGTGTGTGTGTGTGTGTGAGAGAGAGAGAGAGAGAGAGAGAGAGAGAGAGAGAGAGAAAAGGAAAGAGTTTAAAGAATTGACTCATATGACTGTGATGGCTGACAAGTCTAATATCTGCAGTGTAATCTGGTAGTCTAGAAACGCAGGGAAAAGTTGATATTTTAGCTCAAGTCCAAAGGCAGTCTGCTGGTAGAATTTCATTTTAGTTTGGGGAGGTCTGTCTTTTTTTCACCAAAACCTTCAACTGATTGGATGAGGCCCATTTGCATTATGGAGGTAATTAGTCTACTGATTAAATATTAATTATATCTGGGGCACCTGGGTTGCTCAGTTGACTGGCTGAGCATTCAACTCGTGATTTCCGCTCGGGTCATGGTCCCAGGGTTGTGGGATCCAGCCCTGCATGGGGTTCCACACTGAGTGTGGAAGCTACTTGGGATTTTCTCTCTCTCTCTCTCTCTCTCTCTCTCTCTCTCTCTCTCTCCCTCCCTCCCTCTGTCTCCCAAGACCCTCTCCTCCACTCGCACCCCCATCTCTTTCTCTAAAATAGATATAATTCCATCTAAAAAATACCTTAACAACATCCAGACCAGTGTTTGACCAGATAGCTGGATACTGTGGTCTAACCAAATTAACATAAAATTAACCATCATTTTAAATAAATATCATTTCAAAAGGTACTAAACTTTCTTACTGCATTAATCTTGAAAAAATTAACCCACTCAGATGCAAAGTCACTTATGATTTTATTTTCTTATTTTTCAACTGAGAAAATGATCCTAATCCATTTCCTTCTGGAAAAAATTCCTAAGCTGTATACCTTTAAAGAAGCTAAAAATAGAGAAAATAAGGGTGTCCTTGTTTTCCAGTGTTCTTTGATGCTTTACATAAAAGAATCATTTGCTTATGCTTTTCTTTTATTATTATTTTTTTTCTAACACAATGTTCCTCCGAGGGAGGGAACATCACTATGTTTATGTTTATAGATAAAACTGGAATGAGTATCATTATGGTTCAAACTGGAATGAGTTGACAATATATCATCTTTCTTGCTAAATCCTCACCCATTTGACCTCACAGAATGTTCTCTTTCTTTTGTGTTGTGTGTACGCATTGGCCACCAGAACTGTGACACTTTCATTATGTGTTGCCATAAATGTTTTTAAATATAGATTATTTCTGTGTCTGTTTCTACTATAATTCCTATAGATTTGGTGAACAGATGTATATGGGCCAATGAAATAAAACAATGCAACTCTCATGAAAATAATGTGTTCGGTGTTTTTCTGTCTTCACATTGTTTAAATTGACAATCACGTCGCAAAATATATTATTTTTATATAAACTTGCCACTCATTTTTAAAACACTTGAAGAACATATCTGGCAGTAAGCTCCTAAAAGAGTCTCAGCAGAACTGTTTGCAGACAAAATATTGAACAAAGTAAAACTTTTCTATAACATTTCTTTTTGTAGTTAACTGGATAATATTTACAAGATTAAAATAATTACTGGCTAAAAGAGTTGTCATAGTTTCCACAGTATCTCTAGGAATATATTGGGTGCTCTTTTCAAAATGATGAGAGACTTTGAATATTAATATTAAATGTGAATATTTTAAATGATGCTGCAGTGAACACAGGGATACATATATCTTTTGAAATAGGTATTTTCCTTGTCTTCATATAAATAGCCAGAAGTGGGGATTAAGAGGTACAAACTTCTAGACATAAGATAAATCAGTCACAGAGATGTAATGCACAGCATAAGAATATAGTTAATAATATTGTAATAACTGTTTATGGTGACAAATGGTAACTGGACTTATGAAGATCATTTCATAATGTGTAAAAATATCAAATCACAATGATGTACACCTGAAAGTAATGGGATTTTATATGCCAACTATATTTCAAATTAAAAAGATATAAAATGGTGGATACCTGGGGTGGCTCAGTTGGTTAAGCGCCAATCTCAGCTCAAGTCATGATCTTGCGGTTCGTGAGTTCAAGCCCCGTGTCAGGCTCTGTGTGGACAGCTCAGAGCCTAAAGCTTGCTTCAGATTCTGTTCTCCCTCTCTGGCCCTCCCTCACTCACACTCTGTCTCTCTCTCTTTCAGAAATAAACATTAATATATATGTGTATATATATATATACACACATATACATATATATAATGTAAGCTTTAATTAATATTACAGATTACATTCTAAAGAGCAAAATAAGATGTATTTATTTATTAATTTATTTATTTACATTTGTTGAGAATGAGGGGAAGGGACAGAAGGAGAGAGAGAATCGGAAGCAGGCTCCACACCCAGCATGAAGCTCCACATGGGGCTTACAACCATGAGATCATGATGGTGCCGAAATCAACAGCTGGATGCTTACCCAACTGAGCGACCTAGGTGCTCCAAATATATGATATCTAAAATACACAATTATCAAAACACACAATTTTAAACTGGCCAAGATCGATTTTTGTTGTGTTTTTACTATTTCTTGCCACCAACTCCCAGTCTAAACAAACAATGGCTCTTTATCTTGTGAAAGAAGTCTTAAAAAAGAAATCTGAAATTGCCATGAAGCATGAGATTTATTTTGATGTGCCTTCAATTATTCTACATATTCTACCTATCCAGATATTCTAATATTCTGATTAATTTATTTTCGATTCATAACCATATCACCCTACACGCACACACACACACACAGAATAAATGATTGATATTTTCAGAAAATAATCATTCAAAATTACAGAAACATTAAATCTACCACTCTGATGGGGAATATTGATAATGGGGAGGCTGTGTATGTGTGTGGGCAGAAGGTATATGGGAAATCTCTGTACCTTCCTTTTGATTTGACTATGAACCTAAAATATTCTAAATGATGAAGTTTTAATTTAAAAATCAGACATATATGACAAATAATTATATATTTAATTATTTATTTTACAGACATGATCAGAGGCATAGCTGATAACAATGTTATGTGAAATTATTATATAAAAAAGTGTGAATTCAAGACTGAAATATCTTAAATATCCTATTTCATAGATATGATATAATTAATTTAACTAAATCTAAAGACAAAAGCAATGCCAAATTACATTTTAGTCACTACCCCAGGTAAAAACAGACAATTCAAATGTATTGTATATATTTGGATAGCATAGGAAAAAACGCACAAAAATATAAAAGGTGATTTTGTCTAGGGTTAGTGATTTTGTTTGACTTCACTTTCCTTTTCATGCTTTTTCTCCATTTTTCCAATCATTTTTTAATGAATATTTGCTGTATCAATAATCAAGAAAAAGATCTATGTAAAGAAAAAAAAAAACACCTTTGACCTAATGACCATTTGGGCATTTAAATTTTTTTTTTAATTTGAAGTATATTTGACACACACTGTCACGTTAGCTTTGTATACAACATAGTGATTTCACAAGTCTATACATTATGCTATGCTCACCACAGTGTAGTTACCACTGCCACCATACAAAGTTATTACATTCCCCAGTTGTACTTTTTATTGCCATGACTTATTCATTCAATAACTGAAAGCCTGTATCTCCTACTCCCATTCATCAGTTTTTCCCATCTCCCACTTCCTTCTCCTCTGGCAACCACTAGTCTATTCTCTGTATTTATGGGTCTATTTCTGCTTTGTTTGTTTTGTTAAATTCCGTATAAACAATATGATATTTGTTGTTTGTTTTTACTGTCTGACCTATTTCACTTTGCATAAAACCCTCTAGGTCTCTCTATGTTGTCACAAATGGCAAGATCTCATGATTTTTTTATGTCAGAGTTATAGTACACACACACACACACACACACACACACACACACCACATTTTATTTATCCATTTATCTATCAATGGACATCTAGGTTGCTTCCATATCTTGATTATAATAACTAATGCTGGAACAAACATATGGGTACATACATCTTTTTAAATTAGTGTTTTCATTTTCTTTGTGTAAATACCCAGTTGTGGAATCAATGGATCATATGGTATTTCTATTTTTATTTTTTTGAGGAAACTCCATACTGTTTTCCACAGTGGCTGCACCAATTTACATTCCCATCAATAGTGCACAATGATACCTTATTCTTCAATTCTCACCAACACTTTTATTATTTCTCATCTTTTTGTTACTAGCCATTCTAACAGGTGTAAAGTGAGATCTCATTGTAATTTTGATTCTCATCTCTCTGATAATTCGTGATGTTGAGATTTTTTCATGTGTCTGTTGGCCATCTGTATGTCTTCTTTGGGAAAAAGTCTATTCTGTTCCTCTGCCTATTTTTAAGGTGGATTATTTGGTGTGTGTGTGTGTGCGTTTGTGTGTGTGCATGTGCGTGTGTGTGTTAAGTTGTATAAGTTATTTATATATTTTGGATCTTAACCCTTATTTGACCTATTTTTGCAAATATCTTCTTTCATTTAGTGCATTACCTTTTTGTTTTGTTGATTTTTTTGTGTGTAAAATCTTTTTATTTTGATGTATTTCCAGTAGATAAATATCTTTTTCTTGATTGGAAAGCAAAATGAATTAAAAGATTATTCTAACCGCAGACCTTTTATCTACCTATCATGTGAAATTAGCATATATGAATTTGTTTAAACACTGGAAGAATGGGATCCATAATATCATTTACCCTCATCTAACTCATAGGCTTATGGTGAATAATATTGAGATATTATGTCAATAAATTTGCTTTGATTTGACCTATTATGCCGTATTATATATTTCATTTAAATTATGACATTTTCATATCTGTAGTTTTCACATAATTTTAACAATTAGCTTTGCAATAATACACCTTTAAAATGTATACAGAGTGATGACATATATGGTATATAATACGTATTTCTAACAATGAAAATAGCCCTATGTCTAGTACTGAAAAGCAAAAAGCAGAATATACTATTTTGACTCATTTTTACTTGATACAATCCATGTCATGTGAGAAGCAGGTGATATAACTGCTGTAGACAATTGTTAGTGTTTTCTGATGAAACACAAAAGAAAACGGTTCTACAAAGTCTGTGTCACTGTCATAGCAGAAATTGCAACCTGTATAGTTTTAGTGTTATATACATGTTTGTACCATTTTTTTATTGAAGACTATGACTTTGGCACTCTTTCCAAAGATGTACATTCTTCTGGTACAGAATAAAAGGTTGTGGAATGCTCTTTTAAAATGTTATTTTCAGCAGAGATCAGAACAATAAAATATGGGCCAGTTAAAATGTACCTAATAGCCTTCTACACCACAGAGTATTTGGATTAATATATGACACAACTCCCCATTACCACAAAAGCATTTAAAACAAAAATCAGAATAAAAGTATTAGTAAAGATGGGAAATATTTTAAAACATATTAGAGTGGCTATTATTGGTTGTCTCCCTTGCATGGCTTCACCTCTCTTCATTTTCTCATAAATCTAACATTTTTCAATTTTGTGTTTACTCAGCTCAGTTTTTGCGTTTACTCATGCATTTAGTTAAAGATGCCTGTACTTTCATTTCCTAAGGTGGCTGATTGGTGTATAACTAATTCCATTCATCTAGGCAATCAATGGTTTATAATGATCATATTACCTGAACCAATGAGTTGAAAGCAGTGGTTTGCTAAGAAACATTGACAAACCTTTGTGCTTCCAGTTAAGGTTCAGAAAATGAACCTGTTACGTATGGAAGTAAAGAGCAAATTTGCTGGAGACATCTTACCACATCATGATCCAATACATTTTGTGGACGTTTTGAGTTAGGTTACATATTATTTGAAGACGAATGTATCCCAGCTGATACAAAACAAATGAGGAAAAGCAAAACGAAACACAAATTACATTTAAAAGTAATGCGCAGTGGGTCTTTTGTTCTGCTATGATCTGCTTTCTAATGAATGGCATTATGGCATTATATATAATTTATTCATTTTAAAATTGCATAATACAACATGAGCAACTACATTACAGCATGAAAAATAAATCAGATCTGTTGGGATATTTGAGACTAAACATAAGGTATATTTGATATACTATTTGGCCTAATTGAAAGAAATAAAATTAGAAACACTGAGAGAAGTCCTAATGAGGCAGGATGGGAAATAAACATAAACAGATGAAAATAGTACCAGAGGCAATTTATCTTTTTCCATAAACAGAATCAAAACATATTCTCTCTATTTGGGTGTCTTAAGGGTATCATTATAAAGAACTGTATAGTAAAGGAAGAACCAGAAGACACTATCCCAAGGGTCCTTAGAGCACAAAAATGTTAGCACTGGACACCTTTAATTTTTGGCTTAAACAAAAGGATAAGAAAGATACTTTCCACATCTTCATTTATTTCCTTCACCCATTCAGCATTCTATTAGGCTTCATTCATTTGCAAAATTCTGAGTCTTGATGACCAAAATTCCACCTACATGTTGCATAGCTGTGCCAGTTGACTATTTCCTCTTCTCATTATTTCATGCATATTAATTAATAACGTGTTTTACAAACCACCAGAGGCATGACTTATAACCTATATTCTCTTAAAATTCATGAATTTGACAGATAAGTTTTATATAACTAGGAGTTTTAATAAGCCTGAAAATTATGCAACAGGGACATTTACAAAGTTTGAGTCAGTATGAGTTTTTCACTAATCTATGCTGCTACAATGTCAATTTAGAAGATACGCTTTGAAAATTCTTACCATTGTATTTTTTTTTACTTTATATTTCCTATGCCCTCTAGAAAGAATCTAGATAATGAACTAAAATAGTTTAGACCAGGTGTATATAATTTAGAATAAATACAATGTTCGAAAGTATACCAAAGTGCCAAAATAATTATTTGTTGATTGTACATGGTAAATTGTACTCTTGTCAGAATATTCCTTACTGTGCTCTCATATGCTCCATCTCCTATCAAACTTCCCTTAGAAGGAAGAGTATACTTTTTGCTATACCATGTGATTTGCTTTGGCCAATAAAATGTGTGTGTAAATGTTCATCAAAATACTAATGAAGCCATTGCGTGGTTTCCATAGTTGTCTTTTGCTCTGCTTTGAGACTGGAATATCCCAGATAGGGATCCTACATGCTTGTTTGGAAAATTAAAAGAAAAACCATGATGGACATAAGTCTGGTTGTAAGCTACCAACTCTGTGGGTCATTTGTTATCTCAGTATACATTGACCTAGGCTAAGTGTATAAATTCTGTACAGTGTCATGCCAAATATTTTATATAAACTGTTTCTTTTAATTTTTATGATTTGTTGGTAAATTATGACCTGCATTTTAGCAGTGAGAAAAATAATAGTCAGGTAAACGGGAAACTATAAAATTAATTTAATAAATAGTCTGATTTTAAAACCTATGCATTTAACTACTATACATTATCTTTTATTTTAAAAATAAATCACATAACTCATGAAGTTTCTGAAAGCAAACAACTATATCTGAAGCATAGCTGCATAATTTCAAGTCTTCTTTTCTCTTCACCACATGAATATCTTGCATAAAAATCTTGAGTAATAAAAATGTTGTTCTTTATGTGAAATTTTGTTTTATATGAGAATGACCTTAGTGGTGACAGTTTTATATCATGTGGAAATAAATGCTGGAAATTACTTTTTTTAATTTTTATTTTATACAATTATTTTGAATACTTTACAGTTTGAGAATCAAGATAAATAAAAGAGAGTATTACATGAGAATTCCCTCCCAACAAAAGAAATTACCCCAGTCTCCAGTATAGAAGAAAACAATGTTAGGTTTTTGTGTACATTCCCAGAGGTAATATATGTATTTAAATGCAATACTCTGTATCTTGCTTTTACTATTTAATATTAAGTCTGAACAATCATGACAGGATATCATTATATATAGATCATATATAGACTTATAAATATATAAGGAGATTTCTTACTCTCTATAGTAGGATTGTGATTTATTATTGGATATTTGCAGATATGCATGTAAATCTGTAGAAAAACTATTAGAAATACAGAGTTAGGACAATTTATAATTTTTATAGATATTGACAAATCTCTTTCTTGAGAGGTTTTACCAATTTGTACTCTCATAAGTAATGCAAAAGAGATTCCCCACACATTTGTTTATGCCAGCTCAATAGGCGAAAAAGCATATTTCAGTGTGTTTTGATTTGCATTTCTCTTTTCTTATCTGAGGTTGGGAATATTTTCATTTGTTTAGGAATTGTTTGTATTTACTTTTCTGTAAGCTATCTGCTAATATCATTAATTTGTTTTGTTAAAAATGACTTTAAAAAGTCATCATTATAACCAAGATCATCTAGGTTTTTTTCCTATTTTATTTTTAGGAATCTTATAATTACACATTTAACATTTAGGTCTAGGAAATCCTTTTGATTTAATTTTGGTGAAGCATGTGAGTCCACCTGTAGATTCATTTTTTTGCATTGTGGATGTCCAGTTGTCCCAGTAGCATTTGTTGAAAAGGCTCTCTTTGTGTCATTGCATTGCCTTTGCTCATTTGTCACCTATTAGTTGACTGCATTTATGTGGTCTATTTCTGAGCTGTCTATTCTGTTCCATAAATCTACTTATCAGGTAGTGCCTCCAATTTTGCTTTTCCTCTTCAGTTTTTTGTTGTCTCTTCTGGATCTCTTGTTTCTCCATATACATTTCAGAATCAGTTTGTTGATAACCACAAAATAATCTTTGGGATTTTGACTGAGATTGCATTAAATTTATAAATCATGTTGGAAAGAATTAACATCTTGACCATATTGAGTCTTATTATCCATGAACGTTGGATATCTCTCCATTTACTTAGTTCTACTTTGATCTCATTCATCACAGTTTAGTAATTTTCCTCATATAGATCTTGTACCTATTTTGTTAGATTAACACGTTAAGTATTTCTTTTTTTTGGATGCTAGTATAAATGATAATGTGTTATAAATTTCAAATTCTACTTGTTCATTTCTGGTATATTATGACTCGTTTTTTTGTGCAAATATATAGTGACACATTTTTCCTCATAACATTCACCTCACTTGTCACTAATTTATGCAATGGTCTTATTCCATGTGCTTTGACAATAATCATTTAAAATATATATGAAATTTTGTAACATCAAGTTTATTATTAGTTAATTGAATATATCTTATGTGTTTATTTTTCAATATTGGTACTAGTTTGTAAATTCTATATTCATTATATCTATTTTTGTGTATATTCTAATTATTAATTTGAAAACCTTATATATGTATTAAGTCTGATGTAATATTGACATATACACTGATTAAACTCTGAAGTTAATATTATTTAAGACATTCCCAGAATAAAACTATCTCAAAAGATGAAATTTCCACATAAAGACTTTTCTCTCCCCTTTCTTGTGTTGTTTTTTAACTTTTAATAACTTTAATAACATTCTAAAATTAATTAGAATATAAACATTTCTCAGATTTTTTTTGCATTTCTGATTTAAGGAAATTTCAGGAATTGCCTGAAGCAAAGGTTTGCATTCTTAAAATACGATCTTTGACGGTGATTGTAAAATTAGTTTATAATTTCTGAGAAAAAATTTGAAAATATTGTACGAATTGAATTCAAGACAAATATATAAATCCTGATAAATTTAGACAGCTACTAAAACTCATTTTCCTGAAAGAAGTAAGTAACAAATAAAACTATTGATGAGATCAATTGTGACACGGTCTCCAATTTTGAACAAAGTTTCTAATTCAAATCAATTGTTATAAACCGTTGGATACTTTGTGATATAAACTATTCAGATTAAGAAATATGCTTTTATCAGTTAAAACATTTTTTAGATGAAATATTTCACATCATTGAACTTTATATTTGTTACAAAATATTATCACAAGAAAATACTATTGTAGTATGCAGTTGAACAACTGATGAGCTACAAAAACCCTGCACACTAATTGATGAAATCATATCCTTGGGGCTCCTGGGTGGCTTGGTGGGTTAAACGTCCGACTTCGGCTCAGGTCATGATCTCACGGTCCATGAGTTCGAGCCTCCCCGTCCGGCTCTGTGCTGACAGCTCAGAGCCTGGAGCCTGTTTCAGATTCTGTGTCTCCCTCTCTCTGACCCTCCCCTGTTCATGCTCTGTCTCTCTCTGTCTCAAGAATAAATAAATGTTAAAAAACTTTTTTTTAAAAGAAATCACTATCCTTACTGGCTTTAATTTTGTAGAAAAATATAATATTAGTAACTTAAATTATTTTTAATTATTGTAAAGCATTTTGAGAATTTTATGTTTCAGACACTTGAGTCTTTTTAATTTAAAGAATAAACATTTAATAATGTAATGTACCTTTTTTGCTTCTTTTGATCCTTGTAGCTACCTTTCTATTATATCATTTCACATTGTTTTTTCCTTAGAAATTCTAAGATATAAAGGCTCCTGTGTGGCTCAATCAGTTGAGTGTCTGACTTGATTTTCGCTCAAGTCATGATCCCAAGGTTGGGGGATCAAGCCCTGCATCTGCTTAAAATTCTCTCTCTGTCCCTCTGGTCCTCTTTTCCACTCATGCTCTCTCTCTAAAAAATAAAATAAAATAAAATAAAATAAAATAAAATAAAATAAAATAAAATAATAAAATTATAAAAACTCTAAAATATTTTTGAAAACAATTCTAATTCATTATTCTGATAAATAAACAAGGAAGCTACTTGAATATTCTCCTTGAATATTCTACATATGCTTCAAAGTCCATATTTTCAAAGAAAATTATCACTTTCATCCTCCATACAATGTCAACAATCAACTGTTAATATAAAGTGGCCTATTCCAAAGAATGTTACCTCAATTTCACTATGCTATCTTGACCATGTTACTATTGCTACTATGGGTAATGAATACTTAAGGGGATTTTTTTCTAAGCTATTGTATCTAAGCAATTGTATATCAGCTCTCAGCACTCTTATTCTAGTTCCTATTTTAAGATATTAGGCAGGTACATTCCATAATTTATGTTTTATATTGTGGTAATTTTATTCAAAATGGCATTTCCTTCTCCTTCTTCAATTTCTCTCTCTTTTCAGTATTTGTTAGTGAAGGGAATTTTTAAAAGGGAATAACCACATCAATTCAAATATTTTATACCTTAAATTTTTTCCCTAAGTTTATTTATTTATTTTGAGAGAGAGAAAGAGTACATGCATGTGTGCACGAGTTGGGGAGGAGCAGAGAGAGAGGGAGAGAGAATCCCAAGCAGGCTCCGTGCTGTCAGTTCAGAGCCTGTCGCAGGGCTTTATCTCACAAGCCATGAGATGGGGACCTGAGCCAAAATCAAGAGTTGGATGATTATTGACTGAGCCACCCAAGTGACCCATTATACCTTAACTATCTACCTGTTTATCATTTATTTTATTTCTTTTTTAAAAAAAAATGTTTATTTTTGAGACAGGGAGAGACAGAGCATGAGCATGGGAGGGTCAGAGAGAGAGGGAGACACAGAATCCAAAGCAGGCTCCAGACTCCGAGCTGTCAGCACAGAGCCCAATGTGGGGTTTGAACTCACGGACGGTGAGATCATGACCTGAGCCGAAGTCAGACGCTTAACTGACTGAGCCACCCAGGCACCCCTCATTTATTTTATTTCTTAAGACATTTTACTTTTCAAAGTAGTCTCAGCTTTATCCCAAGTCTCAAGTAGAGAGTGAATAATGTTCAACACTTACTAAAATTTCCCAATGTTCTTTATATCCTGAATGCACTTCTTAAACATTGATTATACTAAAGCAAAAACAAAAACTAAAACTAATAATAATAATAAAAATAATAATAGGTGAGCCTTTGTTGACATGTAGCAGTTAAATTGGAAATACATGCAATAATTCCTTTCTCCCTCCTTTTGACAGAAGGTTACTCACGGACAATGGTTCACAGTGGTAAGAATGGACTTCAGTTTGATGCCATGGTTAGTCATCTGGAGGAGATATGAAAGATCAGTGGTCATGTGTATCAGTTGCCGGGAAAATCAAAGGCTCTGCTCAGAGTAGTTTTGCTCCTTTAATTTGAACTGAGACTTTATACTATGTTACACTGATTCTTCACATTTAGGGAGTTTCAAATTGATTAGTTCCTTGCTTGGGTCCTATTTAAAGACATAGATAGACCAAGAGAAGTCATTTATTGTATTCTCTTTCTTGGAATATCTTTGGAATATCAATAATAAATATTCACTTATAATAATTTCTTGATTATTACTTTTTTTTTTTGTCAGAACACAAACTTTGAACACTGATGAAGATACTTACTGGTTGTCAATCACTGATTAACAGTTCAAGTATATGTTTACTGAGGAGTCCAGGTCTTGGTTAAAAACCTCCGTGTGAATTTTTAGACCTGAACACAGGTAATTTCAAAGCCTTTACCTGACAGGGTGTTCACTCTTAAATCTGTTTACCTGAGACCTTCATGGTGGTCCTTTTCAAGAGCCTCTGCTGAGAGTTCCTAATGAAGGGAGGAGGAAGATACCTTGAGGACCCTTCCCACTCAGTACTCCTTCACTCCTAGGCCTTCCTGTTTGCCCTCACTACATCCCCAGGGTTCATAAAATTCTCAAAGTTTTTTGTTTGGGGGTTTCCTAAACAGTAAGGTGACCGCAAACACCTGACCTTGAACCAGTACACATTTCATAAGGGACATCAATCAGGGAGGAGTTGGTATGTTCTCTGATTTTAGACCCTCACTTGTACTATTGCAGTAAGTGATTGAAGGCTTAACTTTTTCCATTCTATTTTCTTTTTCTCTCATTTTTAAAAATCAGTTTCTCCAAAACTTTAAAGCTCTCTCTTGCCCAGTTCAGCTGAGTTTCTGACAATTAATATACCTTTACATTCATGACAACTTAATTTCATTTACTTAATGACACTAATACTAGGCACCAATTGGAAAGGTATGCATATAGGGAAGTGAATATTTTTAGGATTCTTTTATTTTATGGCAGATTGTCTTCATAGGCTATTATGATATACAACATTATCAACATTTATCTGAAATCACCTATTGCTTAAATTTTCTTAGTATCATGATACATAAATAATTATAACCTATAGAATTTAGTTAATAAAAATTGACTATATAGCTTATACTAAGTTTTCGTAATTCTTAAATTTTGGTTCTAATCTGCTAATATCCCCTGTTCAACTTTTCACATGACATAATAATTTGTAGTTGCATAATTTTAAGTTAACTACAACCTGTATAATTTCTGCAATTTAAAAAATTTTAGTTATGTAAAGTAAGAACTCATTTATTCCTTGCTTTTTACCTGACTCTAAGTGGAGTTACAATTATGTATATTTTTTCTCAGCATTATTAGAAACCTTCTGCTCTATCTGTATTTGATTGTTCCAGAACCTATTTAAGCCTATTTACAGGCTTATATTCCTTTTGATACCTATTCTGTTGTTTTTTTTCCTACTGGTAATTTATAAGTCTGCTTTCAAAAATTGAAATTAGGATTATTCATAAAAGGAGAGCAGAATTTATTTTTCTCAGAAGTCTCAAGCCACTCTATCCATGTCTTTAAGAATATCTAGTCATTGTTCATATCCAACTTTTCTAAAAATTTTGATACCTGTTTTCCTAATATTAGTCCCAAATTCCCCCAGTTGTGTTAAACACAAAAGGTATGTTCCTTTGTTCCTTTTATCTCATTATGAAAGCTATAATTAATGAGCATACAACATGAATCAATGGTTTCCTTTATCAAACCAATTATAAAATATTTCTAAATATTTACTTGTGGAACTCAAACAACCTTAAGATAATTTGTTGCATAGTATATTTACAATTAATAATTCTACTCCAATTAATAATTCTACTGTGCATTTTACATATGTTTCAAGATGCAAACAATGGCTAACATGCAGACAGATTATATTAATATCACATATCACATATAGTTTTCTATTAACTAAACAAAGACTATAATGACAGATGGTATAGTACAATGTCAACAGCTTTGAAAAACTTGAAAAGAAAACATCAGAATTCAGGGTGCTTGGATGGCTCAGTTGGTTAAGTGTCTGACTCTTGATTACAGCTCAAGTCATGATCTAACTGATGGTGAGATTGAACCATGCATCACTGTGAGCACAGAACCTGCTTTGGGTTCTCCCTCTCTCTCTTTGTCCCTCCCCTGCTTGCAGTCTCCGACTCTCTCAAAATAAATAAATAAACTTAAAAAAAGAATTCAAATTCTGAATATAACTTACTTTTACTGTATACTTGGACAAGTTGAATATTCTTTCTTATCCTGTCTCCTCACTTATTAATACAGAAGTCATCTAGTTGTTGTAAGAATTAATACAATGTATGAAAAAAAAAACCTTCAGCTTTATGTGTTGTCATAAATATCAAATAAATGAAAGCTGCTATGATTTATCATTTATATTAATAATGAACTCTATGAATGTCTTTATAAATTTTATTTAAAAAACATATTAACAGGGGCGCCTGGGTGGCTCAGTCAGTTGGGCGGCCAACTACAGCTCAGGTCATGATCCTGCGGTCTGTGAGTTCGAGCTCAGACCTTGCTCTCTGTCTCTCTCTCTCTCTCAAAAATAATAAACATTAAAAAAAAACACACATTAACAGTAAAATATGATACACTGAAGACATTTTTACACATGTTTAAAAATCTAAAAAAGAAAAAAAGACAATAATGAAAAAGAGAGAAAAGGAACCAGAGTTAGTTTGCTTATGTCTCTAGCCATTATAATATGAATTTTTTAATGTTTTTTTATTTATTTTTTTTTAATTTTTTTCAACGTTTATTTACTTTTGAGACAGAGAGAGACAGAGTATGAACGGGGGAGGGTCAGAGAGAGGGAGACACAGAATCTGAAACAGGCTCCAGGCTCTGAGCTGTCAGCACAGAGCCTGACACGGGGCTCGAACTCACGGACTGTGAGATCATGACCTGAGCCGAGGTTGCCGCTTAACGACTGAGCCACCCAGGTGCCCCTATGTTTTTTTATTTTTGAGAGAGACAGAGTGCGAGTGGGGGAAGGACAGAGAGCGGGAGACACAGAATCTGAAGCAGGCTCCAGGCTCTGAGCTGTCAGCACAAAGCCCAATGCAGGGCTCAAACTCAGGAACTTGACATCATGACCTGAGCCAAAATCTGATGCCTAACTGACTGAATCACCCAGGCACCCCTAACCGACTATAATATTTACTTGAAGTTAGTGACATTAGTTTACTTTTATATGCTCACCACATAATACACTGGATGGATTAAGTGGATATTAGTGTATGTTTGTAGAACACTAATCTGTGTTTTTCTTTACTCCAAAGTTTACATCCTTTTCAATATCATTCTCTATTTATTACATAAGATCAAGCTATCGGTGAATAACTGTGGAATGATAAAGAATTAGAAATGATATGCTTTTATGATTCATATGGATTATTCACAGGTGCAATATTATAGTAAATTATAGCCTTGAATTTTAGAGAAAAAAAAGAACTATTTAAAATCCAGATGTGGGTTTTCACTACTATTGGGGAAAAAATAATCATTGCCCTTAAATTTACAATTTAAAGGTTTAATGAATAGTGATTATAACTCCGTATTTTAAAAGGTTATCTAAAGATGAATTTGTACATCTGCTGTATACTCTGTATTTCCTAGAAATCTGAGTGTTTATGATATTAATTACGAGCTTTTGTATGAGTCCTCTTTACTAAAAATCTGTATCTACTGATTTTTCAGTAATCTAATATATTCAAAAAGCTCAAATAGGAAAAAAAATAATTTTCAGGAACTGAAACTAATCAGTGAGGGGCACATTTATGCTAAATGATACTACCGGCATGGAGCATTATGATAATCTAGTTTATGTTATTATTTTATAGTTAGGGTAAGTGATGACCAGAAGTATTAGCAGACTTATAAGTTACAGAGCAAATTAGTGGCAGAGTTTCAAGTCTCTAGTGCATTTTTTATTATAATAATTATAAATAGTTTATTATTTTGACATATAGCATGTGGTATTTGCAGGGAAAAACTGGGTTGGAAAAGACATTAAATATTCTAATATCACTGCATTTCTTGCTGACAATTCTTTATCATTTAATATAATTTTGTTTGAGTTCAAAAAAATAATACACTTAAGTACCAACACAATTAAAACAAACAAAAATAGTTGAACTGACAGGAAGACAAAAGAAATAGAATTGTACTAAAAGGAAAATGCAAGCTTCTTGTAGATTCCATGCATAAACTGACAGCAGTTTATAAAAGCAGTTTATAAAACACCACAATAAAGGGCGTTTTCAAAGTAAATTGGAGAGTTTAGTCAAGATCATAGGCAAAGAAACAACTTCCAACAATGGGCATTGTATGTACAGAACAGCTTACATTAAGTAGTATCTTTATGTTTCCATAATCTACTCTTTTTTGGTCTTAGTCACTTTACATTTCCTGTTTGATTGCTTCTTTTATAGCATGCATAATTTTCCAAGTTTAATAACATTATAATACAAATGATTTCCACAGTTTTCTAAAGTGAACAAAATATTTTCAAATTATTTTTTCTGAAATCTTTGACTTTTAAATTGGTAACGTTTTTCAATTATTTGTGGTGTTTATCCTGTATATTCTTCTTTGTAGCTTGAGAGAACTTTTAATATCAAGGAAATCCCAATTTTTTTAAAAAAAGTACATAGCTTTATTCTTCCTGTAAGTCTTTTCTTTTAACGTTTATTTATTTTTGAGACAGAGAGAGACAGAGCATGAACAGGGGAGGGGCAGAGAGAGAGGGAGACACAGAATCTGAAACAGGCTCCAGGCTCTCAGCGGTCAGCACAGAGCCCGACGCAGGCTCGAACTCACGGACCGTGAGGTCATGGCCCCAGCCTAAGTCAGACGCTTAATCGACCGAGCCACCCAGGCACCCCTATTCTTCCTGTAAATCTTAACCATCCACACAGTTGTTGGCAGAAAGACAATTTCAGATTTAGAGGTAACATGCTGGTTGTTCTGTAGAACTTCTACTCTTGTTTTCTTTTCTTTTGTGTTTTATTCATAACAGATATTTTGAGGCACATTGGATCTCTACCTGCTGCCTCGTTATTTGTTTCAACAAGTTTTTGTATAACAATATTATTCAAGGCCTTTTCCCCTTGAACACAATCTTTACTTGCACAATACTCCCAGGATTATTTTCTTCTAACCACCAGAATCACACCGTCAAGGTAAGGTTCTATTCTTTGATCACTTCTGTACCTAATCATAAAGAGTTGCTACAAAAAAGGCCAGAAATGGGCAGTTTATTGAACAATATAGTTATGAAATAAAATGATTCATGAGTTGAAAATATCATACAAAAGAAAACCAGGCTAGCATGGTTTTGTTTCTGTTGTCTTGTTTTGTTTTTAAAGCTGTACATTAACGGTGGATCCTACTTTTCATTTCTCACAAATAGTTCCAATACTTTGATTTATGGCTCTCCCTGAATTATTATTAGTAAAAAGTTATTCAGGCGTCGCACAAATGTTGGTCAATATGAATAGTGCAGTGCTCTTTGTCTCTTTTGTTTTGCTTTCAACACTATTTCAATAGAACATGGGATTGGGTGGTTGTGGTTTTGTTAGCTTTCCTTCATCGTGAACCATAAATATCCAGCTAATATGTTTTATTAATTCAAGAAATGGTGAACTCCGTTATTAGGTTAAAATTTTTCTTATCCTCCATTTATTTATTACAAAATCATTTATTAAATGCCTACTATATAATATCAATGGTCATAAGCAATAGGGAATCAAAAAGAATAAGATAGGTGTCCTCTGTCCATAACATTCTAACGGAGGAACTAAACCTACAATAAGTAAGCTGAAAAATTAGAGGTATTTGTCTTACTAAATGTTTTGAAGAAATACCATAGGGAAAAAGTGAATAAAGATGATATAAGGCAAAAATGTAAAAGACAAACAAACAGTGCCTTTTTCATAATGCTTCTCTGAAGAAGGAGTATTTAAGTAGTGTACTAAAAAAAGAGGAGTTATCTGTGAGAAGAGTAGAGGTACTATTTGTGAAAATGTTCACTATTGCAGAAAGAGATCATACAGAGAACACTGACATGTAGCAAATATACTAAAAATTGTTAAAAATACTTAAAAGAATAAACTGATGGTTATCAGAGGGGAGGTGGGTGGGGGGATTGTGTTAAAAAGGTGATGGGGATTAAAGAGTGTACTTGTGATGAGCACCAGGTGTTGTATGGAAATGATGAATCACTAAATTGTACCCCTTGAAACTAGTATTATACTGGAATTTAAATAAAAATTTTTTTAAAAAAATAAA
Organism: Panthera onca; assembly: GCF_046562875.1. Classification (NCBI taxonomy): domain Eukaryota; kingdom Metazoa; phylum Chordata; class Mammalia; order Carnivora; family Felidae; genus Panthera; species Panthera onca. The sequence goes on from NC_138342.1 coordinate 51,132,018, forward strand.
ATAAAACATTATGGAACCTGTCAACATTTTATCAAATTGAATTAAATGAAAAGTGCACCTAAAGTAGTCTAGACAAGTAAGGGATTTACTTTCTTACCTAGCAAGGATTTTGCTGGTAGGCAATACAGATCTGTAAAAGTCTATCAATGAATCAGGCCATTTCTTTAGAAAGTAATTTTTATCACCATAGTCATTGACTTTTCCAGGAAGGAGAAAAGGGTAAGTTCAAGGGCAAATGTGTCTGCTCTTTTCATCTGAAAAGAGTATTTTTTAAAATCTTTGTTTATCTTGGGGAGAGAGAGAGAGAGAGGGGGAGAGAGAGAGACAGAATGTGAGCGGGGAAGGGGCAGAGAGAGAGGGAGACACAGAATCCGAAGCAGGCTCGAGCTCGCAAACCACGATATCATGACCTGAGTCAAAGTTGGATGCTTAACCAACTGAGCCACCCAGGTTCCCCTAAAAAGAGTATCCTTTGTAGAAGATAGTAGGCTCTTCTCATACCTCACTGGTCAATTCTTCACATGGGCCACCCGTAGAAAAGGATCCAGGATAATCCAGTTAATGCCAATACATAAAGCATGTCAAAGGGGACATAAGACTTCTATAGCAATAAATGAGTAAAGACAAAGGTTACAAGCATGATTTTGAGCAAAGCAACTCACAAACTGTAAAAACATATGTTCAAGCAAGTTTGAAATTATTTGTTACAATCTTATAAACATTATGAATCCTAATGTAGTTTTCCTGGAATTATCTTTTTTTTTTAATGTTTATTTCTGAGACAGAGATAGAGCATGAGTGGGGGAGGGGCAGAGAGAGAGGGAGACACAGAATCCGAAGCAGGCTCCAGGCTCCAAGCTGTCAGCACAGAGCCCGACGCGGGGCTCGAGCTCACAAACTGTGAGATCATGACCTGAGCTGAAGTTGGTCGCTCAACCAACTGAGCTACCCAGGCGCCCCTCCTTGAATTATCTTAAAGCAGCCTGAATTATCATAGTTCTCATAATGTCATCAGCAAAAGAAAGTCAAAAGGAAATTTGTGACTTAGTTTTTATGGCTGTTTGAGATTAGAGGAAGAGGAAATTTAAGAGATTTTTTTTGTCCTTTGCTTATTTGCCTATTATCACTGGCATCTCTAATATAGCCAACAAACAAATAGTAAGCTTAGGATCAAGTGTAAAGTATAATCATGGCCACTGTGACAAACTGAAGATACATAATCTATCAAGACTCTTTTCATACAATGTAATTCATTATTGTTTTATTTTAGTGAGTCCAGAAACATTTGACATAGCTCTCCACATCTTTCTTATAAAATATAAAGTTCGTTACCTTCCATAGTCTTCTTACAGATTGGCAAAGACTTTGCCTGCAATAGAATATGAATTTGAGTGAACTTGATTATAATGTTTTTTTTTTTCCCATTAGAGGTGGTAAAGTTTTGTCTCTATGGAATATGTCAGCCAATGAGTAATTACTAAGTTAATTTTCATCATCTGTTCTAAATAGATGATAATTTCCATCATGTCAAATTTTCAGAAGGCAGCTATTATTAAACTAAAATAATTATGTAAAATAGGGTAAAAACTGTACAAGTAATTAAAGAATAAACCTAAGTCTCACATGTGCTTAGCTCAACATTATTCTGAATAAAAGTGAAAAGGACAGCATCAGTGTGGGTTTTTAATGGAAATACATTTTTATTACTTAATGGCATAGCCTTTGGAAATTATTTGGCAACTATCTATGAAAATCAGAAGTACATCTAAAACTTTATCACAGGGATTTTTTTTTTTAACTTGAGAGACAACTCTTTGGCCATTATATCGTGTTTTATACTGCAAATATTATGATGTTATTGGCCTGTAGACTTATACAATTTAAGAAACTATTGGCTGAATAGGAGATGGTTTCTGACAGCAGATGCTGTTAGGATGGAATCTGAGAGAGAAACTATATATAATTCTCAGAATTCACTCTGATACCTATTTACTGACCTACATGAGACACATTAAAGACTCAGAACTGAGCAACCTTCTCTTTTAAGTTTATTTTGGAAAAAAAAATAAAGGAACAACTGCTGTCCTTCTGTTAACTAACTCTTACCAGTACTTGAAATTTACTATTTCTAATTGATTAGTATAATAAGTAAGTAGGTAGTGACCTTTCTTAGAGGTTAAAGTGGTAATGTTAGTAACTTCATGTAGTTCAGTCTAATATGTTTGGTGTTTTTCCTTATACTTCTGCATTTCTATATGAATATAGTTGGTGTTCATATGCAATATATGTGTTTAATATTACTTATAACATTAGTACATAAAATGGAGGGGATAAATTGGCTCTACTTCCCCTTAAAATGATACATTATATTTTATTTTTAAAGATACTACCTCTATGACCAATTAATAAATTATTTAGTATTTAGTGTAAAATTTTGAGAAACTGTAATTAGTAAAGTAAACATGAAATCTTAAAAAAAAGATTTATTTATTTTTGAGGATGAGAGCACAAGCAGGGGAAGGGTAGAGAGAGAGGGGGACAGAAGACCAAGCAGGCTCTGTGTTGACAGCAGTGAGCCAGATGAGGGTCTCGTACTCACAAACCATGAGATCATAACGTGAGCCAAAGTTGGATGCTCAACCAGCTGAGCCACCCAGGTGCCCTAAAATCTTGATTTCAAATGATTACTATATAGTTTTTTAAAAAATGAATAATCAGGAGAATCTAGGTGGCTCAGTTGGTTGAGAGTCCAACTCTTGATTTTGGCTTGGGTCATGATCCCAGGGTCATGGAATTGAACCCCGGGTCAGGCTCCACACTTAGAGTGGAGCCTGCTCAAGATTCTCTCTCTCTCTCTCTCTCTCTCTCCCTCTGCTCCTCTACCCCACTCATTCTCTCTCTTTCTCTCAAATAAATAATAAAAGGTAATGAATAATTATATTTTTTCTTTGGTAAGATATGCAATATTTTTTTATGATAATTTATCCGAAAATAAATTCAGTCTATAAATGAATTTCAGATATATTTGATAGATTTCTTTAATTACTCTTCAGTATTGATGATTAAAAAACACTTCTCAATTATGATTAAAATTCATGGAATATAATCATAATCCTCACAACTTTTACATGCATTTCATATTTTATCATTTTTCAAATATAAAATTTTAATTGCAGGAGAAGATAATCAATATTTTATAAAAATATTTAAAAATTTTAATGTTTATTAAATTTTATAAAATGTAATGTTTATTAAATGCTAAAAAATGGAATTTTTTAAATATTATTTTTGAGAGAGAGATAGAGACACAGCATGAGCAAGGGAAGGGCAGAGAAAGATGGAGACACAGAATCTGAAGCAGGGTCCAGGCTCTGAGCTGTGAGCATAGAGCTGGATGTGGTGCTTGAACCCATGAACAGTGAGATCATGACCTGAGAGGAAGTCTGATGTTACTCGACTGAGCCACCCAGGTACCCTTCTAAAAAATATTATTTAAATATCCAAGATAGACAGATTTTACACATAGACATGTACACACATTTATACTACTGTAATTTTTTTTTTTTTTTTAATGAAAGAGTACAGTGGCCAAGGAAGGAAAAAGTCCAAACGGGTTCCACACACAGTGCGGAGCCCCACACGGAGCTTGATCCCACAATTTGAGATCATGACCTGAGCCCAAATCAAGAGTCAGACACTTAACCAAGTGAGCCACCCAGGGGCCTCAATGCTAGTGTAATGTTATTCAAGATGATTCAAATGAGCATTTTTATCACTTATGTTTGATATTCATTAAAGAAAAAAAAGATAGATAATTATTTTTTAAACTGAAAAAGTTATATTGAAGTGACCAAATGACAAGAAATTCATTTCACCTTTTTAGTTGTAAAACAGATGAAGGAATTAATATGGAAAGTAGGATCATCACTATCATTGATTAAATTGGCTTAATTGGTGGGTTGAGAAATTCAAAGTTCTCATAAATTAAAAATGATACCTATAAATAATATAGCCATTATTAAATTCTTTCCCGCCAATTTCATTTCCACAAAATTTGTTTTTTTAAAATGAAGTTACAAGTGTTGTCTTTGACATTTTAATGAAGGAAAAGTAAAGTAACATTGTGATAATGGTGCGTCATCATGAAATTTTATGGACACACATACACAAATGATGAATAAAACTGATGAAATAGGACTTGAGCATTTGCAATATATTTACTTTGCCAATATGTATCTCAATTTGGTAATTTAATGTAGATGAAATCTCTAAGAATTTAAGTAACTTATTTTAAAATAATGTGAATAAAAATCTGTATATGTATATTTTCTAGTAACTTGGATTTCAACTTATTTCTCTACTTCCGTTTACTGTTTCCTATACCAATTCATTACTTTTGCCAATCAAAAGAACTTTGTCTGAATATATTTATGTATTTTAACATTATATTACGTAAATACTGTTTCATGAAGAAATGCATCAATTCTGACCCAATATCAAAATTGATAGGGGACATTTTAGGTCATTTTTAAAAATCCAATGTATTTGTTGTCTACAAAGTGAATGACGAATGGGAAATAGGTGAATATTGGGTTTTTCCCTAATCATCTCATTTGGATAGCCATAAATTGGATTTTTATATTTACACGTAAACCTGTTATCTCTCTGAACTACGATTAGGTGGCTTTGCTTTGGAAGTACACATGCACACATACAACAAAACGCTCAGAGCTAAAACTGAACTCATATAAATGAGGTTTGTTAGATTTGGTGTTCTAAATATTGGTTGATGTTATACCTTAGGTCAGGATTAGAATAACTCCAGTTACTGAGAATAAGGAAAGCTAAGTGGAGCTTAAATAAATAAATTGACTTGAGACCATTGTGTGGCTAGACAATGCACTGGCAGTTGTTAATAGGAGCATTGGTAACACATGCACCATATCCAAACAGTGTGTCCCCAACATTTGATATATTTTGTTGTTGTTTCACTCAGGTATTTTATTTCATGTGATTTTTAAAATATATGGTCAACTTTATCAATCTTTTCACTAATGGTTTCTAAGGTATAAATCACAATTCTATAGTCTTTTTCCATTCAGAAGAATTCTCTTTTCTTCTAGAACTTTTTTTTAAGCTAAATTTAGATATTAAAAAAGTCATTTGCCTGAGGGAGCTTGGGAAGATGGCAGAGTTGGAGGACCCTAAGCTCACTTCCTCCTACATTTTCAACTAGATATTAACCACATTCAAGTCAATAAACTGGAGAGTGACCTGAACACTGGCAGAGAAAACTCCGCAATTAAATGTAGAGAAGTTGCATGCGAAAGGTTAGGAAGGTCAGAAAGGTGGAGACAGGTTGCCTACAGGAGGGAGGGAACTGCGAGTGCAGAGAGGGCAGAGAAACAGGCCCTTGCATCAGGGAGCTCACATGGGAAAGACTAAGCCCCAGAAAGTTTGGCTTTAAAAACAGAGGAGCTGAATCTGTGACTGTAAAATGGTGGGATTTGGAGTCTGGAGCTTTAAAAGTCAGCTGACTCAGCACTGGGTGAGCCCAGAGGACTAGTGATGACTGGGTTACTACCCTTAACAAGACAGAAACCTGTGAGAAGAGGCAACATAAAAATGGCATTTTATATACCACTGGGCAAATAAGAAAGATATCTGTTCATACTGATTTCAAGGCATGTTGGGGACTTCTCCAAAAACAGGAGAGCTGGAAGGCACCATATTCCTCCCTCACACCATAAAATAAACACAAAGACACCTGTGGGAGGCAGGATTGCTCAGAACTTGCTATCTAACCTGCAAGCAGTGCACTATGTCCATGAGTTCTCCTGCCCCCGTAGACCATATGCATCCATTACACCCAGCTGAGTGCCCCCAATCACCTTTGTGCACCACAACCAGGCATTGCTGTGCCTAGCCTTTCACTGCTAGTTGCCCTGGATTGCAGCCTTCAGCTGATACAGCACTTCAGGGGATCTGGCATAGGACTGTGGTCCAGCACAAATTTGGCTAACACTGCTCGTCTAATCCAAAGATCTCTGGCAGGCACACCCTTCAGCACTGGCCTGGCTGGGTCTTGTTAATGCCACAGAGATAAAGCACAGACCAAAACAGGGAGAAATACAGTGTCAAAGACTTCAACAACAACAAAAAAGTGACTCAGACACAACAGCAGGGCATAAGCAACACACATAGGATACTCTCCTGAAGTATCAGGTTCTGGTGAACAAGGGACACTGCACTCCAGGTCACTCCAAGGCCTCTTCTTAATAAAGTCACTATGTTCAAGAACAGAAGAAGAGCTGACTTTCTTAATACACAGAAACAGACATAGAGAAGCAGACAAAATGAGGAGACAAAGAAATTTATCTCAGTTGAAAGAACAGGATAAAGCCACAGCCAGAGATCTAAGCAAAACATATAAATAACATGTCTCACAGACAATTTAAGGCAATAATCATAAGGATATTCACTGGACTTGAGAAAAGAGTGGAAGACATGAATGAGACCCTTAACACAAAGATAAGGACTAATATAGCAAAGATAAAGGACACAACAAATGAAATGAGAAACACAATTGATGGAATGAACAGCAGGATGGAATAAGCAGAAAAAAGAATTAGTGACCGAGAAGACAGAGTTATGGAAAGTAATCAAGTTGAACAAAAAAGAAAAAAGAATTACACAAAGTAATAATAGACTTAGGAACTCAGTGGCTCCCTCAAACATAACAACATTCATATTATAGGAATCCCAGAAGAAGAAGAGAGAAAAAAGGAGGCAGAAAATTTATTTGAAGAAATAGCTGAAAACTTCCCTAATTTGGGGAAGGAAACAGATATCAAAATCCAGGATGCACAAAGAACCCTCAACAAATCAACAAAAGCAGATCCACACCAAGATATATTCAATTATGTGTAAAATATAGTGATAAACAAATTTAAAAGCAGCAAGATGAAAGAAGTCATTAACTTACAAGGGGAAACCCATAAGGCTAGTAGGAGATTTTTTAGCAGAAAATGTGGAAGCCAGAAGGGAGTGATATGATATATTCAAAGTACTGAATGGGAAAAATATGCAGTCAAGAATACGCTATCTAGCAAGGTTATCGATTCAGAATGGAAGGAGAGATAAAGAGTTTCCAGACAAACAGAAACTAAAGGAATTCATGACCATTAAATAAACTGTGCAAGAATATATATATATATATATATATATATATATATATATATATATATGTATTATAATATTATATATATATGTATTTATTTATCCTCCCCCCCCCCCAGGTAGCTTTACTGGTGAATTGTTTTTTTTAATTAAATATAATTTATTGTCAAATTGGTTTACATACAACACCAAGTGCTCATCCCAACAGGTGCCCTCCTCAATGCCCATCACCCACTTTCCCCTCTTCCACCCCCCACAACCCTGTTTATTCTCACTTTTTAAGAGTCTCTTATGGTTTGCCTCCCTCCCTCTCTAACTTTTTTTTCCCTTTCCCTTTCCCCTCCCCCATGGTCTTCTGTTAAGTTTCTCAGGATCCACATATGAGTGAAAACATGTGGTATCTGTCTGTCTCTGGCTGATTTATTTCACTTAGCATAGTACCCTCCAGTTTCATCCATGTTGCTGCAAATGGCCAGATTTCATTCTTTCTCACTGCCAAGTAGTATTTCATTGTACATATAAACCACATCTTCTTTATCCATTTGTCAGTTGATGGACATTTAGGATCTTTCCATAATTTGGCTATTGTTGAAAGTGCTGCTGTAAACATTGGGGTACATGTGCCCCTATGCATCAGCACTCCTGTATCCCTTGGGTAAATTCCTAGCAGTCTACAAGAAATATTAAAAGGGACTCTGTGAGTGGAAAGGAAAGACCAAAAGTGACAGTGTAGAGGTAGGAAAAACGAAAACAATAAAAATGAATATTTCTGCAAAAAAAAATCAGTCAAGGAACTCACAAAAAAGGATGTAATAACATACCCCTAAAATGTGGGGAGCAGAGGAGAAAAAATGGTTTCAAAATTAAATGACCATCAACTTAATACCAGACAGCTATATGCAGAAAAGGTTATATGGAAACCTAAACATTGATATGAGTGGGGTGTAAAAATATCCTACTATTATTGTATTATTATAGATTAGTTCTTTTATGTTTATTATTAACTGTTTTATATATTTGAGTGCTCTTATGTTGGGTGCATAAATATTTGCCACTGTTCTATATTCTTGTTGGATTGTCCCCTTTATTAGTATACAGTGTCCCTCTTTGTCTTTTGTTAACACTCTTTGTTTTAAAGCTTATTTTGTCCAATATAAGAATTGCTACTCTGGCTTTCTTTTGACATCCATTTGCATGATAGATGCTATTGTTTATTTTTTACTGTTATTTCTGAATAATTATGCTCTCATTTTTTTAATGTTCATTCATTTTTGGGAGAGAGAGAGACATAGAGCACGAATGGGGGAAGGGCAGAAGAGGGAGACACAGAATTCGAAGCAGGCTCCAGGCTCTGAGCTGTCAGCACAGAGCCCAACACGGGGCTTGAACCCACAAACAGTGAGCTCATGACCTGAACTGAAGATGGACGCTTAACCAACTGAGCCACCCAAGCGCCCCCTGAATAATTATGCTTTCTATTAGTTTCCAATAACAATGATCCGTTCTAATTCAAGCAGAAAGTCATTTAATTTAGAGAATGGGAGAGCTGCATTAGTAGACCCTACTTGTCATAGAACAGCAAAACAGTCCGTCAGAGGAACAATGATGTATTCCAGGGTTTCAAAGTGGAGTAATCAGGAAGCCATGTCAAAAGTACTGCTTCCAAGACCACACTACTTGTTCTACAGTCCCCACAACCAAACTGCTTGATCCCACCATGACATCCACATTCATAGCCCTCCCCTCAAAATATCCATGTCTGTCTTCAAAATCTGGCCCACATGCAGCTTTTGGGTGGAAGCTATTTTCCATGTTAAAATCAGAATTGCTTGACAATTAGGGAAGCCAGAGCTTTTGCATTCCATTCTCCCACACACGGTAAAGCACATGAGAGAACCATTCTACAATATCTACCATACAGATATTCTTAAATTAATTTTATTTAGCTATAATGCTTTCACCCAATAGTCTGCAATAACTTTTCTTTTAAATCTAAATATTCAAGCATTACTGTAGTCATTAGCATCCACATGGCAAATGTATTATACACATTTATGAAAATATAAATTCCTGCTCTAATTCAATAACCCCCACTCATTCTATAATTTACCCATAATTTTATTTTTTAAAAAAGTATTTATTATTTATTTTTGAGAGGGAGAGGGAGAGAGAGAGAGAGAGAGAGAGAGAGGAGAGTGTGAGCGGGGAGGGGCAGAGAGAGAGGGAGACACAGAATCTGAAGCAGGCTCTAGGTTCTGAGCCGTCAGCACAAAGCCCCATGCAGGGCTTGAACTCATGAACTGCAAGATCATGACCTGAGCCAAAGTTGGATGCTTAACCCACTGAACCACCTAGGCGCCCCTCCCCATATTTTTCTTTAAAGAGCATGCTGAAAACCTTACTCTTGTTTATGAACCTTTGAGCATTAACAATACCCAGTGCTGAATAATCAAGAACTATTTTTAGCTATTATTCCATGGTCAACTATATACTACATTTTGTTGCAGAAAAACTTAATTCAGCTTTTGTTTAGCTTTTACTAATTGAGCATACTCTATCGTCATTTTATGTGTGGCTTTTTTAAACAGTGGAGAGGAGCGCCTGGGTGGCTCAGTCGGTTGAACATCTGACTTCAGCTCAGGTCATGATCTCATAGTCTGTGAGTTCGAGCCCTGCATCAGGAGGCATGCTGACAGCACAGAGCCTGGATCCTGTTTCGGATTCTGTGTCTCCCTCTCTCTCTGACCCTCCCCTGTTCATGCTCTGTCTCTCTCTGTCTCAGAAATAAATAAACGTTAATAAAAAAAATTTAAATACAAAAAAGTAAACAGTGGAGAAATTGGCATGTTCCTCCATGTGGTGGCCTTAATGTAGAGATATTTATGCTTCAGATGAAAATGGAAGAGATAGGCTTTTTTTTTTAATTGAGAAAATCCTGTATTAGAAAATTCAACCTTGAACCCATCTAGCACTTAGCAGTCTTGCACTTGCAGTGCTTAGCAGTAATCCAGCTGCTATCACTACTATTCGTACTGCTTACTACTATAATATATATACTCTAATTAATGTATTTTATGATTGATGTTATAATTCATATATCTTATACATTAACACGACTTGAAAATAGCAAACACTTAAAACATTATCAAAATTGTTTGAAATGTATGAAAAAGAGAATATCTCTCAAGTTCCACAGTTAGAGTCTATAGTAAAACATTCTAATTATGGTGTTCCTCATAAAACACAAGAGTAAACGATTTAATACTCAATTATTTAAATGAATCTCTCTCCTTGCTTCTACCTTTGATGTTGTATCTCCTTAATTTCATTGCATTTTAAAGGGTAATTAATATAGTAGACATAAAACTTTCAACTAACTGATGTATTTATTACTGAAAACTTCATTTGTCTGTTTTCACAAAGGTAAAATCTAACTCAATGTACATGTTTCAATTCTCCTTCTCGAAGGTATTATTTTTAATTGAGTCTTGCAAATTGATTTAATTAGCCTAGTTTTGCTTTATTCTCAGGCTGTTATATTTCAATCATTATAGGATGAGGGCTTTGTTACACATTTAAAATTCATTTTACTCTGAAGTGAGATCTTGCATACAGAATACCACATCTGCAGCAGCAATCCAGCCCCACCATCATAAAGTTAGGAGAAAGGGAAGGATAAAAGCTTGGAAAATATACAGCTCCACATGGAGAACCTAATACAAAATTGAAAAAAAAATTAAAATTCACACTATGTGTCTTTCTTTTCATAATGTGAGATAAACACACTCACACAACTCACACATATTTACACAATTTTAAAACACACTGCTTAGTTTTTAGACTCAAATGTCACAATAATTTGGCACAATCTAAAAATAATAAAATTTTTATGAAACATCAGCATGTAGTGTTTGAAACTCATTACTTAGGGCACAAGACCTGGGAAAGATTTCTGAGGTTTTATATAAAATTCGCTTACTCAACTGAATTTTCTTTCACCTTTGAATCAAAAAATTCAATTCTAAGCATTATCTTCCTGTCAAGTTGCAAAACTTGTTATCATAATGTAATTATTTAAATTATATAAAATGGAAAATGCATTTTTTATTTTAAAATTAATAATATCTGTTAGTAAACAGTAGATTTTATAGAATAATTTTTTTAAGTTTATTTATTTTGCACAGAGCCTAACTAACACAGGGCACGAGCTCACAAACTGTAAGATTCTGATCTGAGCCCAAACCGAGAATCAGATGCTTAACTGACTGAGCCACCCAGGAGCCCTTAGAATACAATTTTAAAAGTTGCCCACAATCAGCAAAACTAAGTACTATTATCAGTTTCTGTGCATAATTTTTATATTTCCTTTTGAAAATTCTATATCTGATCCTGTCTACATTAGTATTAGCCAATAGAAATACAATGCATGCCACTTAGGTAATTTTTAATTTTCTGATACATTGAATGATGTAAAAGGAAATGGGAGAAATCAATTTTTTTAAAAAAAAAATTTTTAACGTTTTATTTATTTTTGAGACAGAGAGAGACAGAGCATGAACGGGGGAGGGGCAGAGAGAGAGGGAGACACAGAATTGGAAGCAGGCTCCAGGCTCTGAGCCATCAGCCCAGAGCCTGACGCGGGGCTCGAACTCACGGACCGCGAGATCGTGACCTGAGCCGAAGTCGGCCGCCTAACCGACTGAGCCACCCAGGCGCCCCGGGAGAAATCAATTTTAATAACATTTTATTGTACCCAATATGTACAAAATATGTAACATGTGGATGGTTAGTTTTATGTGAACCTCGCGCCACAGTACCCAGATTTTTTTTAGTGACATTTATTTGTTTATTTATTTAGTTAGCTTATTTATTTTAAGAAAGAGAGAGAGAGACAAAGGGAGGGGCCGAGGCAGAAAGAGAATCCTAAGCAGGCTCCTTTGCTATCAGCAAGGAGCCTGATGCGGGGCTCAATTTCATGAACTGAGAGATCATGACCTGAGCCGAAATTGAGAGCCAGAAGCTTAACCAACTGAGCCACCCAGGTGCCCCCACAGTGCCCAGGCTTTTGCCCACGCATTATTCTAGATGTTTCTGTGAAGGTGGTTTTAGATGAAAGTATCATTTAAACCAGTAGACTTTGAATAAAACAGATTGTTCTCTAGGATGTGAGCCTCATCCAAACACTTTACCGCCAGAATAGAATTAGACTGATCCCTGAGCAGGAAGGGATTCTGCCATCAGATGGCCTGTGGACCTTAATTGTAAATTAAGCTCTTCCCTGAATATCTAGCCTGATGGCCAAGCTTGCAGATTTGGGACTTCCCAACCTCCATTATTGTGTTATCTAACTCCTTAAAATAAATCTCCCTCTTTCTTTTTGTCTCTCTCAAGTATACACACACACACACACACACACACACACACACACACACACCAGCACTCCTGTTTCTCTGGAGAATCCTAATAAAACATGTAATGAATATAAAATATTAATGAGTTATTTTGCATTTATTTTTTTATTTTAAATCCAGTGTATGTTCATTTTTTAATACTAATTCATCAAAATTCTGTGTGTATTTAAGACAATACATCTAATTGAAATTAGCCACATTTTGAGTGACCAAAAACCAGATGGGACTAGCAGCTGCCATAGTGGATGATACATGTCTGTGGTATGTGAAGCTTGTTACATACTTAAACTTGTCTAATAAGTTAAGGAGTGGGTAAAATGTAATAGAGAGGGAAGGCTTGGGAAATAGAAGGTCTAAAATGCCTGGGTGGCTCAGTAGGTTAAGCATCTGACTCTTGATTTTGGCTCAGGTCATTATCTCACAGTCATGGTACGGAGCCCCATGTGGGCTCCACACCAGATGTAGAGCTTGCTTAAGATTCTTTCTTCCTTGAGTCACCTGAGTGGCTCAGTTGGTTAAGCATTCGACTCTTAATTTCAGCTCAGGTCATGATATCACAGTTTGTGAGTTTGAGCCTCGTATGGGGCTCTGCACTGATAGCATGGAGCCTGCTTGGGATTCTCCTTCTCCCTCTCTCTCTGCCTGTCCCTTGCTCTTTCTCTTTCAAAATAAATTTGAAAACTTAAAAAAAAAAGACTCTTTCTCCCTCTACCCCCACTCATTCTCTCTCTCTCTTTCTCTCTCTCTCTCTCTCTAAAAAAAAAAAAAAAAGAAAAGAAAAGAAATAGAAGGTCTGATAAGCCCTACTGTATTAAACATAACCTGATGCTTACTTGAACTATTACAGGGGGAATCAATTTTTATTTTTAATTGTTATTAAATACTAGTAGGTCAGCTATAACATTTGCTTTGGGGAGAAATCGAAATGAGATTTTTTTTGCATTTTTTTTCAATCTTTCTGTTTTGAGGTCTTAAAATGAAGTCTCATTCTGAATAGTGGTGATGGCTCATGTAAAATAAAAAGGTTAATTGGAATATAGAAAATAATTAATGAAAATCTATACATGGTGAGTAACCATCCCAATTAATTCCCTCCCATTCTTATAACTTTGAAAAATACTTTAAATTGTTGATATTAAAAAAAACTGAAGATATCTAATTCTGAATACATGTAATATTTTTTTTCTTTTTCTTTTAATCACAGGAAGACCATTTTCTTGTGTTTTACATGACAGGGAAGCTTCTTTTTTTTTAATGTTTATTTTTGAGATAGAGAGACAGAGACACAGAGTGCAAGCAGGGGAAGGGCAGAGAGAGAGGGAGACACAAAATCAGAAGCAGGCTCCAGGCTCTGAGCTGTCAGCACAGAGCCTGATGCGGGGCTTGAACCCAGAAACCATGAGATCATGACCTGATCGGGAAACTTCCTAAGTAGTTAGGAATACATACTTAATTAGTAAAATGTCTGAGAAACAAAGCTCATATTTTGTTTGTTTTCTTTTCCCTATTGTCCAATTTTAAAGTTATTTATTTCTATTTGCTATTTCCAAATTACTAGCAAATGGAAGAAAAAGTGAAATATGTTTCTTAAAAGTCATACATTATTTATGATATCTTCCACAAATGCCAAAGTTCACCCAAAACTCCTTTCTCATAAGTAATAACTCTCATAATTCCTTTTGCAAGTCTTTGCCTGGCTTTTCAGGTAACTTTAACTGAATAAAGGGTGTAGTTATTAAATATACTTATTTCTTCTCAATATTTCCCTAAACAGATGAATTTTAGGGACTGGCTGAAATGGTACAGAAACCCCCCCAACATGATTCTTGGTTGATCTTTCATCTGAAATGCTTTTAATGAGATAGCCCCATCTTTATACCCTCTTTCATGCATCATTCTGCTCTTATTATCAGTTCATCCAATTTTTTCTATACCAGTCAGTATCATCTGGGTGCTCTGTTGAATGACTGCTTTCCAAAAACTGTCTTACCCAGGGTAATCGTCTAACAAGAAGTGGGAAAGAATCCATATGTAAAAGCATTATAGCAGTTCTGACTAAATAAAAGGGTAATTCAGTTATTCTTTGCAAAGATTATTTCAAACTATATAGCTTCAGAATAGTTTTTGATTCAGAATAGTTAAGGGAATCTGGACTCAGGGGATGCCATTAAATGACATAACCTCTCAGACACAGAATGGTTTCTCAAGCTCCTAACACATAAAAATATATAAATGCATGTCAAAAAAAGATGGTCCAGTTTCAAAATAACCACTTTCATAATAGCTTGTTTCTAAAACATCCCAGTATTTTTTTAATGTATCTTTACCTAGCAAAATGTGGGAGTATTTGATTAAGCAAAAGTTTTTTTAATCCGAAGAGGAGAGTACAAAAACATATCATTTTTACAATTATAGGACAAATACATTTATATTTTAACATGTAGAAGGAATAGCAGCAGAAGGTGAATGAGAAAATACAAGTTCTCACGCATGTAATTGCATGACAAGTAGAAAGTTAGGGCACAATTCAGCAGTCAATAGGGAATATTTACAAGTTGTAAGTCAGAAAAGTTACATGAGGGGCCCCTGGGTCGCTCTGTCAGTTAAGCTGTCCGATTCATGAGTTTGGCTCAGTTCATGATCTCACGGTGGTGAAATGGTGCCGTGGGTAGCACTTCACGCTGGATGTGGAGACTGCTTGGGATTCTCTGTCTCCCCATCTCTCTGCCCCCCCCTTTCCCTCTCTCTCTCTCAAAAAAAAAATTACATGATTAGAATTGAGTTTTAAAAATATAACTCAAGGCAGACACCATAAGGAGATTCTAAAAAGTAAAGGTAGGTTAAAAGACCATTTTGTTAGCACAAGAAAGCATAAATGGAGGTCTGATTAGAGATTGCAGTCTTCAGTGTGGCAAGGCAAAGAACAATATGGGAATATATTTCATGTGTAGAATCAAGAGGGCATGGCTTACCAAATTGTGATGTCATGAAAGGATGGGGAAAAAAATAACAACAAAAAATTCACCAAATTTTATTTCTTTAGAAAAATATATGCAATAACTTATAGGAGCCCTTTAGATTTAGAAATTGAAACGTTACTGCAAATAGAATTAATGTCATAATAATGATCATGAGTCGGATTATCAGAAAATTTTGAAAAGCATCTTATTTCCTGCCTAAATAAAGCATAAAATTCTAGCATGAAACTTACTGCCTTCTGGAAATAGATCAACCCAGTACCGCACATCTTTCCCCACCACATAAGAACTCACATACGTAGCCACAATATTTTATTTTTAACAATTGAAACAAAGATGTGTGGTGTTAACCTGATGTTTTCTTCCCCGTGGAGAGATACTGAATAATTTATATCTCCTGACTGTTCTCTCCACTTCTCACACACACTTCCCAGTATCAATGAATTATCTTGATACATTTGGTAGGAGAAATTCATTGTATATAGACCAGCAGCTTCTTTCTTCTTTGAGGAGACATGAAATTGTGTTTTCTCCTTTGCTCCTATACATCATGAAATTTAACTCCGGTTCATTGTGGCCTCTATTTTGATAAGTAAGTATACACAATCATGGGTTTTAGTATTAGAAATCTTAGAGGCGGTAGCTTCAAATCCAGCTGTTTTTCATACTCAATTCATTAGTATTGTCATTTTTCACACATTAAATATTCATCAAATATCTACTATGTGCAGCACTGTTCTAGAGATGAAAGATACAGAAGTAAACTTCACAAAAAGCACTATACAGATCTCACTTGATACGCGTTAAAAGGGATATGTGGGCTCCTGACATCTTCCTTGTCTTATTCCTCAGTTGTTTTATAATTTGACTAAGAGAAAACAGTGTTATTGAATCTTATCCCCACTGCCCCTCACTCCAAATCATCTTGCTTTTAAACACTTCCCTAAATTCTATTTCTACTGTCATGTCTTGACTGTGTTCTTCTCTACTCTTCCTTCCTTCTTCCTTCCTTCCTCCCTTCCTTCCTCCCTTCCTTCTTTTCTTTCTTTTCTTTCTTTCTTTCTTTCTTTCTTTCTTTCTTTCTTTCTTTCTGTTTATTTATTTTGAGAGAGAAAGAAAGAGAGAGAATTAGGGGGGTAGGAGCAAAGAGAGAGTGAGAGAGAGAATCCCAAGCAGCCTCCATGCTGTCAGTGCAGAGCCCAAGATGGGCTCGATCTCACAAACTGTGAGATCATGACCTTAGCCAAAATCAAGAGTTAGCCGCTTAACAGATTGAGCCATCCAGGTGCCCCTCTACACTATCAATTTAATCTTTAAATCTAACTTGCCACTACCTCAAACTTTGTCATTGTCAATGAAATTGTTTTTTTTTATGCTCCTCTAAATGTTTATATTTTAATTATTTTTACTATGTCTTTTATGTTATACACAATTAAAATAGAGAAATGAATAGATTAGATAGATAGGAAGAAAGAAAGAAAAGAAACAAAGAAACAAAAGATAATTTTTATTATGGAAAATTAGAATATATACAAAATTTTGTATGTGTATACTTTTGGTATATTGACTGTATCAATGTGTATACTTTTGGTATATTGACTTTGGCATATTGACTGTATTGACGGTATCTTGAATATATTGGTGTATTGAAATTCCATGTAATCAACACTTGGCTTTAGTGTATTATTCGTGTATTTTATCCAAACTCTCAATAACTTTTACAAAATACATTTTGAAATGAATATAGACAGCTTATCATTTAATTAGTAAATATTTTGGCATTAAAAAATGTTTTGGAATTTCCTCTAAAGAATGAGAACTTTAAAGCACTTTAAAGCACATATCCACAATGTCATTATCACTGCTAAAAAATAAACAGAAGTTTCTTCATATCTTGCAATCAATATTGCAATGTTCAAAATTTTAATTGTATCATAAGGTATTTTGTGTGTGGTTATTATTTTAAGTTCAATTTTTTTTTTGGGGGGGGGAATTTAGATTTAACCAGCAGGACTCAGGTTTGATTATTTCAATTTTGTTGGAAACATCCAAAGCCATAGAACATATACCTTCTTCTCTCCATCTGACCTGATCTTGGCCACATCAGTGTCATAGAGCTTCTTCACAGCATGTTTAATCTGGTTCTTGTTGTCTTTGACATCCAAAATGAACACGAATATGTTGTCTTCTCTTTTCTTCATGGCTGGTTAGGTAGTCAGAGGAAACTTGATGTCATAGTGGTCAAGCTTGTTTCTTCTGGAGGTGCTTTTTCAAGGATATTTGGGCTTCCTTTGGAGTTGCAGTGTCTTGGGCCTTTGGAAGGTAGGTGATTTTTTTTTTTTAAAGTAGGCTTCATGCCCAATGCAGGGCCCAACACCAGGCCCAACACAGGGCTTGAACTCATGACCAGGGCTTAAACTCATGACTATGAGATCAAGACCTAAGCTGAGATCAAGAGTCAGATGCTTAACCATCTAAGCTACCAAGGCACCCCTGTGGATCTTCTTTTTTGTGTGTGACTGTGGACATCTTTCAGCACTGCTTTCTTGGCCTTCAAAACGTTTGCTTTGACTTGGGCTTTGGGAGGGGCAGG
This sequence comes from Panthera onca, assembly GCF_046562875.1. Lineage (NCBI taxonomy): Eukaryota > Metazoa > Chordata > Mammalia > Carnivora > Felidae > Panthera > Panthera onca. The sequence goes on from NC_138342.1 coordinate 51,150,179, forward strand.
GGCTTCCTTCATCATCTTCTAGCACCATCTTTGTGAAAAGCAAGTTTGACAAAATCTTAATCCAAATGAGTCTATATATTGTGATAGATTGATAAGTCATTTAAATTTCCTTAATCTATAGGTTCTCACTATATCTCTTCTTTTTTTTTTAATTTTCAATTTATTTGTTGAAGAAATGAGGTCATTTTTCCTGTAGAGTCTCCCACCTTACAAATACTGCAAATAACACCTTTCCCCCATCACTGCCCAGGTGCTAAAGTATTGAGCATGTTCCTCTGCCTTCTGTATTTCCTACAAATTGTACTTGAAAATAGAAGCCTGATTTAGCTTATGTTAACTTTTTGGTGAGTCTATTTCATAAATGGTCCTTAATTCTTCCATCAATAGATAAATTTGCCTGCTTATGTTAAGTGATAGCAGTTGCTGAATATCAGTGTCAGATTTATTAATTCATATATATTATAAATAGTAATATTCTAGTTCTAACATTCCTTCTCCATTTACTGGTTGGAATGCTAGTCTTATGTACTTATAGGTTAGCTAGTAGTTTCAAAAGAAAAAAGAAGTGTTGTTGTTTTATTTAAACATTTTTTAAAAAGTTGTTCTTCACTATCAGGCATAGCAGTGACAACTAGTTTGCTCATTGTGAAATTATGGATTCATTATATGATGTCTTTAATCTATTGCATTTATTATACAGCTTAGTAACACAAATTTTCCACCATTAGCCAATGAAGCATTATAACCTTGGCTCCTGGGCAATTTTGGTAAGATTGTATTGGTCATTGATTTCATCCTCATAATCCAGTATGAAATACATTACAAGTTCATCTTCTACACCTCCTACTCCACCTCTATGAGGAGTTGTATTTCAAGGCATTGTATGGGCGTTACAGGATTTATTGCTGCCAGACCTATCATTCTTAAGAGAAGGATGCAAGCAGGAAAGAAATGTATATGGTATATTACTGTTCGGCTAATTAGGGCCAGATATGTACATATAGGAATATTTGCTTATAGTTTTAAAAAATATAAGAATGAAATGAAAATATTAAAAAAAATTAAATGTCTTTTGGGGACCTAGTCTGGTCAATAAACAAACAAAAATATAAAATAAAATCTTAAATTATTTCTAGGTATAAGATATCTGTTATTAGTAAACACTTTGTTCTGCGAGTATTAATTGTGAATAAACTGTGAGATAAAGCAGCAAAATATTTTTTTATTCTATTATACCAAGTGCTTCTGGGAACTAAAAATTCTAGCATGGAAATGAGAAACATACCATGTAAGATAGAAGAATCTAAAAAAAACATCTTAGTTGTTAATGGTTATTGGAAAATGGTAAATTTGAATAAAAATTTATGATATACTTCTATTTATATATGTATATGAAGAATATATACTTCATAGCTCTACTATTCGAAACAAAAGATCTTCTGGAAAGAAAGAATTCCATGTGATTTTGTTCTAAATCATTTCCTATTTATATTTTTAGTCTTCTTTCCTTTTTGGAAATCCCTTTATGTAGATATAGCTTAGGATTCTCCTTCTAAAGTGGATGCTCAAAAAAATCTGTTTTTTGAATTGAGCCTAGTTGGCATTAAATTCAAGAGACTAAATAAGAAGTCATTTTTTGAAACTTCTTTCAAAGTATGTCCATAAATTTGAAGGTGTCTTGGAAATATATGCAAAATGACAGACATGAAACTCACTCCTATCTTCTCATCAGAGTAACTTTCTAAAGGCATATACACATAGCACTTCTTTTTTTCACTAATATTTACCACCATATTTGAACATAAAAAAATTTACTCTTTTAACTTATAATTTTAAATATTGTTATTAACTTTTTATCATAGAATATAAGAACTTAGTCATTTTCACACCCAGGCAATGCCATCTCTTTCACTGCCCAATATAGATGAATCACAGATTTGGGCCAAATCAGTTATTTATTGCTGTTCCAATTAGTGGTTACTGACTAATTTATCATTTCATAACTCTCCCCCTGGATGGATGGATGGGTGGATGGATGGATTTGTTTATTTGTTTATTAATTTATTCACTTAGTTTCATATGTACTTACCAATACTAATTCCAAGATTCTCAGGCATAACTTTTAAAGCTACTGATCATCATCTTTGATAATATTAGAAATACCAGTAAATCTCTCAGACTCTATTTTGTCTTAATTCATGGAGACATCCCAGGTAAAATACTCTGTACCCTTGTTCTCTATACCTGATTTTAACTCTTATGGTGAATTTACTAACTTGTAGTCTGTTTTGTCTGACTGTTTCTTTAAGATTTACTTCTTCCATACATTAGGGCTCTTCTCTGGTAGACCATTGAGAAGTAACTACTGAAAGATGCATTTCTTTTAGTCTTATATGTCTAAAATATCATAAGTATAATATTTGAGAGACTGGTTTTCTAATTATAAAATTTCAATTTGGAAACAATTTTCTTTACTAAGTTTCAAGACATAATTTTATCATAACATGTACCTTAAAACTTTGTATGTTATGCATGTTATTTATAATATTTCCTTTAGTAGATTTTGAATTTTTTGTCTGGCAATAAAGTTCTGCAAATATATTAAGGAGTGACTTGGCATGGTGTTTCCTCACCTCAATTTTTTGTGAAGAAGTTAGCTGTTTCCAATTTTTTAAAACAAATCATGTGTTTTTTTTTAGGAATTGATTTTTTGTATTCTTTCTTTGAAAAGAAACAGGAAACTGTAATTTTTATAGATTTTTCTTTTTGAAATATCAATTAATCATGTGATAAAACACTTTGAACATCTAATTTTTACTGTTTTAGACTTTTCTGTAATTTTACTCTGGGAAGTATCAACATTTTTTTCTAAATCACTGATTGTGCTTTTGAGGTTTACAAACAGCAACCTCTCCTCTCTGATTGTCCCTGTTAAATTACATCTTTTTTAATGGATTCAATACTTTATATATCTGAGAATATTACAACTATTACTAACAGTTTCTTTCTGTTCAATTTCCTGTTTTTTGTTTTTGTGAATTCATTTTCTTTATTTTATTTTATGTTTGTTTTCCAAAATTCATATGGGGAAAATGCTTTCATGAAATCTTTAGCATTCCTTTTCGGCTTTTTTCTTTAAGAAGCATTAAAACCAATTATTGGATACGGTCATGAGTATGTTATTTGTAACAATTAATCAACACATTTTGGCTCTTCCCCTTCTGAGAGCATAGGCACTTGGGCATCTTACTTTTCACTAAGAAACTTTCATTAAAAGAAGAAGAAGAAGAAGAAGAAGAAGAAGAAAAGAAAAAAAAAGAAAAAAAGAATAATTTCAGTAACCTTAGGAAATATGTGTTTCCCTGTCCTCTTCTGTGACTGTTATTTCATGGAATGGACCGTTTCTTTTTCAATACTGCAAAGAATAAAACTTCTGTCACCTGCACGGTTAGAGTCGGTTTATTTATACCAGTAAACTGGACAAGGAAAAGCATTTGGGGGCATAAATCTTCTTTAAGAGAATTTTTACCGATTCTTGTCTTTTCTGTATCTTTCCTTGCCTCAACCGTTCACATTTCATGATGTTTTCCATATCTGCACCTGTCCTTGGTTCTGTGATATAGATTGGCATAATCTTATTGGCATTCTTTTATAGGTACTTATACTTAGTTCTTTAATTTTGCTAACTACTGCATCTGCTGTCTAAGAGTCAGAATCTTATAAACTTTATTTTCTAAGTATTTGTCATTTAGGTTATAACTTTTATTTCTCTATTCATTTTTTTAAGTGAAAGGTAAACATATTGAACAGAGGTTCAATTCCCACTTTTAACTGGAAGTCAATGCTGTCTTTCTAGCTTATAGTTCTTGGTATCTTTGATTTCCCAAATTTGTAATGTTTTTGTATCTCCTGGATTTTTGTATGATTATAATCACATAGTATTATAATCAATAGTAAGGAAGAAATCTAGGAAAAGTCACTATTCAAAAGGTTATTGCAGGTGTGCATAGGTGGCTAAACATGTGACTCTTGATTTTGGCTCAGGCCATGATCTTATGGTTCATGAGACTGAGTCCTGCGTTGGGCTCTGTGCTGATAGCATAGAGCCTGCATGGGATTCTCTCTCTCCCTCTTTCTCCACCCTTCCCCTGCTCATGTTCTCTATCTCTCCCTCTCAAAATAAATAAATAAACTTTTAAAAAATATATAAAATAAAAGGTTATTGCAGAATTTGAGTACAGTCTTAAAATTAATTCACTTAAATAATTGATTCAGTTAGCATTTACTGCCTAAAAACACTCCAAAAAGTAACATCTTAAAATAATAATCACTTTTTAGCCCATAGATCTGTAGGTGTCTAATTTTGTCTGAGCTGGACTGGATTCTTCTTCTGGTCTGAGCTTAACTCAGCTGTTACCTGGTACCTCAACTGGGAACACTTAATCTCACATCATCCAGCATGCTGTCAGGGCTACTTTACATAGTAGTGGGAGAATTTAAGAAGCAGCAAATGTGTAAACTCCAATGAATATGCCAGCACTTACTATATTTGTATGTTACTGTCCCATCTTATATTTTACTGTCCCACGGACTAAAGCCAATCAGATGGTCAAGTCTAGAGTCAGGGGAGAGAACAGTAGACTTCACTATTATATGTAAGATGTTGCAAAGTTACATTGCAAAAGTAATACAAAAGGAATACAAAAATTAGTGGTCATTTTCCAATTGGCCACGTGACTGTGTATTTTATAAGAAAAAAGTCCAATGTATCACATAGTCTTAAAAAGAGATATAAAATTTTCTCCTACTTACTTTTTGGTAGCCAAGCCAAACCTGTTAATATTTTTCATACAGAACTCTCTATAATGTGGGGATATTATTAGTATTCACAATTATAGCCCACAGTCAATTATAAGTGGCTAATCCAAGATAAAGGACAATCAACTAATATTTATAACCACCAACGCTATATAGAAATATTTTTAGGCAAACATATTATATTTAATTTCCAAAGTGTGTTTGTATTGAAAATTAAATTCATTTTTTTTTGTAGAATAAAATCATAAGGATGCATTTATTCATAGAAAATCTAGAAATTGATCTCACAGACAGTTTCTCATTACCTTTTCAATATGAATGGAATGCAATCCTGGAGGAGGGATTCGATTACTCTGTTTCAAGCATAACATAAGAGAAAATTGAGATCTAAAGTGCTAGTATGTTATAGGAAAGCAGGTAAGAAGTTTCCTCCTTGGTTACATATTCTACTTTATTTTTTAAGTATTTGTGGAAATGATATAAAGAAATAAAATGCTGTGTCAGCTAATTACAGCATTTTCTGGGAAATATGTGTGAAATAGGTGAAGAAAGCAAACCATGAGGTGGACATATATCTGTGGAAATAAAGAGATTAAAATAAGGTACACAACTTGTCAGAAAATTGTAGAAAATACGATATATCATACAGGCATAGAAATAATATTGTATCTTTAAAAGTCAGCATGCCCATGTTAAGATGTTATTTTTTTTGCTTTGCCTTTTTATTTTAGAAAATATTTTGCTAAGGAATATATGAAATATAAATCAGAGGAAAGATAATCAGATGATTAAGACATATAATTAAATACACATATAAATGAAGTTATATTGTATTTATCTTTTTATGTCTGACTTATTTCATTTTGCATAATGCCTTGTAGGCCCATTCATGTTGTCATGAATGACAAGATAGATATAGATACAGATATAAACACCATATATCTTTTATCCATTCATCTATCGATAAGACCCTGGGGCTTCTTCCATATCATGGCTATCAGAAATAATGCTGCAATAAACATAATGGTGTATATATCTTTTCAAATTAGTTTTTTTTTTTCAGGTAAATACCCAGAAGTGAAGTTACTGGATCATATAGTATTTCTATTTTTAATTTCTTGAGTAACCTCAATACTATTTTCTATAGCGACTGCACCAATTTACATTTTCACCAACAGTGCATGAGCGTTCCCTTTTCTCCACATCTTCCCTGACACTTGCTCTTTTTGTCTTTTTGGTATTAGTCATTCTGAGTGGTGTGAGATGATATCTCATTGTGCATTTTATTTGCATTTCCCCGACGATGATGATGACTTGGTTGGCCATCTGTACGTATTCTTTGGAAAGATGTATATTTAGATCCTCTGCCTATTTTTTAATAGGGTTGCTTAATTGGATTGTTAAGATATAATTAACATTTTAGAATGCAAGCATATGGAAGATAAAAAGAAAATCAGATAATCTAAACTTACTTTTCATTACAAAATAAAAGACACTATACTGATATAAAAGGTTAGGCACATGTGAGCATACAAATGATTTCCAAATCAGTCCTTTTGGTGATCTACAGAACTGTAGGACTCTTGGTGAGATCTCCCTCAAATAGCACACAATGATACCACAGAGTATTTTCTTTATTCACTGAGTTGTACCACAACCAAAATAATATCAAGAATGGTTTAATAGTGATGAATTAAACCTTATATATTCATATTCATTTATAATTTAAAAATTACATACAGAGGCAAATATGAAAATATTTAAGAGATATCAAATGTACTTATTAATGAAATATATCTCTCCTGGTGAAATGTAACCAAAATGATGTTCTTTGGGGATAGATTTTTTTTTCTTTCTTTTTGAGAGAATGAGGGCAGTGAGGGGCAAAAGGGGGAGGTGAGAGAGAATCTTAAACAGAGTCCATGCCCAGCACTGAGCCCATGTAGGGCTTGATCTCATGAACCATAAGATCAGGACCTGAGCCAAAATTAAGAGTCGGAGGCTTAACCAACTGAGCCACCCAGGCGCCCCAGGATGATGTTATTATTTAAAATCTGTAAAGTCATAATTTTTTTTTCTCTTTGCTATCTCCACCACCTAAAACATTCCCTGGCATGTAGTAAACATTACATTTTAAGAAAAAATACAGTAAATTATCAATCTTTTCAGTATATGTACTGTATCATTTTGCAAGTTTATCCTACAAGTAAAAACTTATTCAGAACTTACTTTAGGTGGATCAAATTGGTATTATTGATCCATTAATTAATAGTTTTCAGTTGAATTCCAAATTTTACATTGCTGTTTTTTAGCTGTATTTATCAGTTTGCACAGTATTCTGTATCTACATGCTGTCCTGAGTTGTAGTGCTATTATTCTTCATTAAGCATCTGAAATGAAGCTGACCTTATCTGCACACTGATTGGTACTTATCTTTCAACTTCAATATTAAGAGATCATTTATCTTTGACATTCTTGTTATCACTTGATTTATGGTTACTGAGGAAAAAAAAGTGCCTAGGTATAAAAAAACCTTGAGTTTTTTTCCTTAAATTTGTAAATGTTCAATTTTTTTTTATTTTTAAACATTAGTAGTAAATTAAAATGTCAAAACTAAACTGCACATATTGAATAATAATATGCAAGTATAGATAAAGATGTGGATATATCTCTGAAATCATAGATACAATCAAAACAAGAAATATATCTATCATATCCTGAAAAGTTCCTCCATCCTCTAACTTCTCCCTGCTCCCTTCCACATTTTCAAGCAACCATTATTCTGCTTTCTGTTGCTATACATTAGTTTGCATTTTCCAGAATTTTATGTATTTGGAAGCATGCAGTTTGTCCTCTCTATTTGTTTATTTACTACTTGATGTCTTCTTCTACTGTCTTATTGTTATTGTTTCAATTTCCTTCTCCTAGTAGTACTAGTCTAAACTTTACTATTTGTCATCTTTACTTAAAATTGTGAATAGAAAATTAGTTGGGAATGAAAGGTTTCTTAGAGAAGGTACAAAATCTGATGTAAAAGTAGATACGTGATTATGAAAAAAGAAAAGGCAGTATAACTTTCAGAAATCAACACTGTAGAGATAGTTGGCAAATTTCATTATATTGATGAAATGGCAGAGTTTGTATTGAAAGAAAATTTTCTTTATTATAAAATGAACTCAGACAGCTCTCTGCTTTTCAATACATTTGAAGTAAGATATACATATTAATCAGAGAACTCCTGGAGAGTATCTATTGAAATTTCTGCTTTGAAGATTCATTGATTCCACAAGTTGCTAGCTTAAACATATCCTAATGAATCAGGAAAGCCTTGGGAGAAATTTGGAATGCTGATCAACTCAACACTTAAGACTTCACAGTTTCAAGTTCTTTAATGTGTGCCTTTTATAAACATTTTTTTTCCCTAAATGAAGACTGAACAGTGTACTCGTGCAAACACACACCCACACCCATACCCACACACCATATATCCATTAATCCATATATCCATTATCCCATACCCACACACCATATATCCATTAATCCAGGTTTGTGGATAAGTCTAAATTATTTATGCCAAATATATAAATACTATTTTATTAACACGACCTGGTATGCAACTGCCTCCAGATGAAGACGGAACACCTAACTATGAGAAGTGAAGTGACCATGTTGCCATTGTGCTTATTGAAAGAATAGTGATGTAGACCATAAATGGTATGTTTAGTTGGGCCCACTAGCAATCTAACATGTGATAAAAGTAGTACATTCAGGACTTATTATAAGCAGGAAAATAGGGGAAATGGGAGCTACATGAGCAAATGACAGAGGCTAGGATTTTACACTACTTGCAATGTATTCAGTTAACCCATTACTGTTTTACTGATGTAGACAGAAGACACAAAACTCCTGACACATACAGCAAGGAGTTTTTCATTCATGGCACAGTAGGCAGCGTGATATTCTTGTTAGCATGGATTCCTCTTATCCCCCAAGTCCTGGAGGAATGACACAGAAAGAAGAAGATGATTACTACACTTACTGTGCAACACCACAGCTGAGAAACACTCACATTGTTAACACTCTTTTAAAAACACCCTTTTTAAACATTCTTTTAAAAGCAAGCCTGGTCCTTGTTCTGGGAGAAACATTATTATCTCAACCTTCAAGGTTTCTGGCCCAAATAAAGAATGGTCATGATTTTGCATTCTTGTAATATTCAGGAAAACATGTAGAAGCATTGGAAATCCAGGGAATATTGTACCTTCAATGAGCAAGTGGTCCAGTACACCATGTCATCCACCACAATTTTGACAGTGGTCCCCCCTCAGGTCACACAGCCACATAAGGTAGGTGTTTATGACCAGTTGACAGAGGAAGGGAAAGAATGGTTTTGGTACATACATCATTTGTTTTGTTGTATAGATACAGTTTTCTAAAAAATGGACTGCTATTATGCAACAGTTTGATTCATTTGTGTGTCTGAAAGATCAGTGAGGGAAAAAAAATTCTCCTAGTGGGCATAGTTCCAAGTAATGAATATGGTGTAGAAAGAGAAGTGACCTGAAGTACGACTATAACGTGATTCAGGCTCATTGGTAAATAGCTTAGCAAGTTAATCAATGGAGTAAAGGAGAAAGATTGAGAGTTTGGTGACTAGAAGGTCCACAGAGGAAACATACAGATGGACATATGAAAAAGTACACAAATCATGATCATAATATCACACATCCATCATAGAACATCCAACATAGAAGACATGAAAGTAGAAACGATGTCCCTGTCATCAGTCCCCTACACAAATGGCAGTGTGTTCATAAACAGTAGAACCATGTTGGCAAGGATGGGGAATATTTATGACCCCAATAATACAAACTCTTATCCAAGGGTAATCTAGTTAATAAGACACCATAGTGTCCTACTTTCCATCAACAGGGACAAATACAAATGCGAAGCCATCAGTATGACAATACCTCTCAAAAAGTTCTAGGAGCCACTTGGTGATAAGTGGCTTATATTGATTCTTTCCACATGGAATGGATGATTTATCTTGACTGTGAATGAGACACATTTGGCATATGGATTTATTTTTCTGCCTACAGGGCCTCAGTTAACAGTCTTTCTGAAGACTTACTTAGTGTTTACTCCAGAATGCCAGGAGCGACCAGAATCTTGAAGGAGCAAAGGATAATTTTTGAGTAGAACATTTGTAGGCATCTTGGTCCTGCTGACGCCTTCATTTCAGACTTGCAGCCTCTACAACTACAAGATACTAACTACAACTACAAGATACTAAACTCCTTTTGTTTTAAGTTACCACTAATTTGTTACCACAGCCTTAGGTAACTAATACCCATAGAGGCAGTGGCCCAGATTAGAGGAATCTCCAGTGGGTGAAGTAGAAAGGTGAAAGGTATTAATTGCCATTTTGCTGTGATAGTTTCTCCTGTGTATCTTACTTTTTGAAGTTTCCCCAGAAAAAGTCCAACCAGTATTCTGGAGAAACATTTCCCACAACTCAAGAAAATGGACTTGAGTGCCCCAAGAGAGGATCACAGAGGATATTGTAATGCTCAACCCAGATCCTCTTTCATATTGAAATGCTCATCCCTTTATCCGCAGGGAGTGCTGCTGGTTTTGTGCTACAAACTGAAACCTTCTCTGAGAATTGTTTTTCATTGAAAAGACACACCCAGCCAAGGTCATTTCTCTCTCTCTCCACAGTGCTGCCTGTACACAATGACAGGTACCTGTATGGTGCAAAGGCCCAGATCCCCGCCTGAAAGTCAGACAACTGGGAAAAGTTATTTCAGGTCCAGAATGGCCCATGAGGTAATGTCTGCATCACAGTGCAAGTTTCACTATGCCCAGTTCAACTTTTGTTACACCCTCAGAGGTGTTGACCCTGATAGTATTTGCCAATACACTCGGACGTGTTCATCTCCATGCTTCACAGGAAATCCAACCTAACAAGTTAAATTTCACATTTTCCTTAATGACTTTTGATAGATCAGCAGGATTATTTATTTAAGCTAACCCATGTAGAAACTGGACCATCAGAATTCATTTTAATATAGTTTTAATAATTTAAAAGTTTTTTAAGAGAAGGCAATTTATGGACATTATTATGGACATTATTCATACCACAATTTTTTCCATATTAGCATATTATCAGCCTTTTAAAAATTTTTCTTCCCTTACTGGTGGGTGAATTTGTAGGCAAAGTTCTGATTTGGGACCATACCCTCTGCAGTCCTATTTCTAAATATCCATCTATTATCCAACATCCAGCTTCTGAAACGTATGCAGAACTCTGAAGGTGATGATTTATTTTTAGCTATGTTATTAAGAATTTAAAATATTCAAAGAAATAGATTCTGGGAGAAGGAAGAAAAATAAACTCAGATGTTCTCTTTTGGCATATCATATATATGCCTCTTCTCTGTGGCTTATTTTCTAGGGTAAAAAAAAAATCACTGTCAATCTTTATGCCTCTGGAGCCCTTCATTTTCATGAATTCATTGGATGGCATCTCTCAAGGATTTTACATTGAGTAGTATACAATGACCTACAACACTGTCTTATTTGCATTTAAATGGTAAATACACTGGTTTATGTATTTAAACATACAAAGTAAAGCAGTAGATGTATTTGGAACAGTCAGTTTATTTTTGAAAATAGTAAAGTACTATCTTAAAATATATTTACAAATGGATATGATGTTTATTTTTAAAATTTTGTTATAATAATATTATTCTTTAAGGAAAATGCTATGTTGTCTTTGGAGCACTAAACAGTTGGATGAATTCTCCAAAAAGATTATCTGGATCACTGGAGCTTTAAAATGTAGGCTAATCCCCTGCAAGGATAATTTGGTTTTTGGAATTTTTGAAATGATTTTGAATAAAGGATTTAGTATGAATATTCTCTGAATTTATGCTGATTCACAGTAATAATAGTGCTTTCACTTTTAGTTAAAAATTAACTTTGGGTAAAACTACCACATTATAGCCTTGAAGTAAACAATTAGAGATCATTAAACATGTGGTTTTAGATATATCTGAAGTTTATATGTCAGTTAAATGATTCAATGGTGTATATAGCAAAAGGATAAATAATTGTCTCTATTCTAAACAAAGAGCAGTTCATGTTGTTCTGGATATTAGAAGGCCATTGCATATGTCCCTTACTCCAGTCACAGGTAGAAAGGATGAGGTGATTCCTATTAGTTCAATTTCGTCACAAAGATTAAGAACACAGGTTTTGAGTAAATGACCCAGTGCTGAGTTCGAACTATGGCCTGCCAATATGTAACTGAATCATTTAACAGCTTATGATCTATATTTTTGATGTGCATATTAGGGATTATAGAGCCTGTTATGAATATTAAAGATGATAATCTATGTAAAATGATTAGTATAATGTGTGGCACACATGCAGATATTAAAGCCAGTTTATGTTTTGTTCTCGAACTGTTACATAGTATCTCTCAGGGAAGACAACTAAGTTGTTGAAAGCCTTGATGAATATGTTGTGCTTACAAAGTTATGCAAATGTTTAAGTAGAAAAGGAAAAGCACTTACTTAAGTCCCTGTCTATATATTTTCAAGCCACGAATTAAACTTATTAGTCAAAAGTATACTTTTGGTCAAAATGTATTAAAATATGGTTTCCATAAGAAGTAATTTTATAGCAGAGACTGTGACAAACACACAGCTAGGGAGAGAAAGTATAAAATTATGATAAATTTGGGTTACATTTTTGTTCAACAGGGAATCAGAAACAAGATACAAAATGCCTCCTGATTGTGGAGTATGACAAACTGTTTCCCCCGCCCTGAATCAATGTTAGTAAATGTAGTTTAGAATACTATTGAAGAAAATGCACACTGTTGATATCCATATTCGTTGAGAGCTTTTAAAGTCTTATAAACTTATATCGCATTCAGAAGAATTCATGACACTTGTAGATATTACACTTTATGTTAAAATAAATTTTAGAGGTATGCAGCTTTAATTTATATTTATTTTCTCATTATTTGTGTGTGAACAAAGCTACTGTAATAGCTATTTTCAACTGATGATACATAAAGCAACATAATATTTCCTTTCCACTACCACCTCTAACTGAATTGGGCAAAGGAAACAAAAATATACTCAGACTGTGAAAACATCATCTCAGAAATTTCTCTGAAGTCAGGTGGAATGAATCTGCCAAATGAACAAACGTGAGCCCCAGCTGCCGCCCCACAATGGATCTATTTAGTAGAATATATCTGCTTAATCTCTCATGATGGATCATGACACAAAACGCATCTTGACATGAACTGAACTTGACATTTGCCAAATTAATTTCTCATTTTCTCTCCAGAAACAAGAAATGTTGCTAATTTGTAGCATATTCACAGCATATACCAACATTTATGCAATTACATAACATATGGCAAATGATAAAATGGTCTATGGGATACTATATTCAAAATGAACACTCATTCAAATAGAACTTAACTATTCAATTCAAGTTAAGTGCCTATATGTGATTTCAGCAAAATACTTGGTTCTGAACGTATTTGTTGTTGTTCTTATTCTTTATTTTTCTAACTCCTTGTCAGTGAGGCAGATTTGTTCAACTGTGATCAATGTTCACATAAAATTCATGTATTTTCATATAAATAAAAGTATAAGGATAAACAATAAGAAATTATAAAATAATTGAAAATACTATGGGGATTCTTTTTTCTTTCTTTTTTCTTTTTACAAAGTAAAGCATATTTCTGCCTAGTGGTGTGTGTGTGTGTGTGTGTGTGTGTGTGTGTGTGTGTGTTTAAGGAAGATACTATATTAAACTTATGGTTTAAAATAAATTCTGAGCATTATGCGGGGCAAAGTTTAGAAAGAATAAAGTCTGAAAGCAAAGGAACCAAGAAGATAGATATTTGAAGAAACCAGGTAAGAGATAAAAGATGGTAGTGTATTGTATGCGTGTGTTGTAGTACATAGAAAACATTTATAGATTTAAGAGTAGGAATGTTTTGGGAAAAGATGAAGAGTTAAGTTTTGACATGATGGCTTTCAGATGGCTAGATTTGAATTTACTAAGCTAAAACAAACAAAAAACATTGTGTTAAGTTGGTATAAATTGCAAAGGAAAAAATGTGAGTGTGAGTTTTGTCTCTAATGCATGATTTTAGTCACTGAGCATAGGTGAGGACACTTAGGCAAAAAGAGTGAGACTCTCTTCTATACTGTGTGAATTCTTTCCTCAGAGTTTTCAATAGTAGTTAAGCTGCTGTTCATAGCTTACAGACCAATTTACATAGACTAATAAGTGTTCTGCAACACTGTAGTATTGGTTATTTGATATTCTGATCTAATTAAACAAAAGAAAATAAACCAAAGAACTGCCATTCCAAAATAAATTGCTTGTAAGTGACATACTTGAAGCTACCCTGTCTTGCTAAAGAATTCATTAGACCATGTACTTTATCTTGTGAAATTACTTCTTAATAATTTACAATTTAGTTTGATTTATATATATGTAAGGGGAAGGAATGCTATTTGGCCATTTCAAAATATCTCATCATTTCTGTTTCTGAAATATAGGTAGACTGTATCAGACCGAGCTCTATAGAACACTTATAAACCATGGGAGACATTTTAGAAAGCAATCATTTATAGGCTTGTGTGAAAAAAGAAACACACACACACACACACACACACACACACACACACACATACACACACACACACACACACACACAAACTAAAAGAGAAATATAAGAGAACCGAGGTCGAATATTTGAGAATTCTTACTTGAGAATGCTCCCTATGCCACAGGTGTCAGAGAAGGAAGCTGGGAACTCAAACAAAATGCCCTGGTTTTCTTGCAATGGTAGCAAGATATTAAAATTAGGGGTTGTCAGAGCAACTGAAAGGTGAAGATGAAAATTATATAAAGAAAGGAACTGTAGATGGAGAAGTCCCAATATTTATATAAACTCCACTCACTTTAAAAATTTTTTTAAATGTTTATTTATTTTTGAGAGAGAGACAGAACACAAGCAGGGGAGGGGCAGAGAGAGGGGGAGACACAGAATCCCAGGCAGGCTCCAGACTCTGAGCTGTCAGCACAGAGCCTGATGTGGAGTTCAAATTCATGGACCGTGAAATCATGATCTAAGTGGAAGTCCGACACTTAACCAACTGAGCCACCCAGGTGCCCCT
The DNA here is from genome assembly GCF_046562875.1 of Panthera onca. Taxonomy (NCBI): domain Eukaryota; kingdom Metazoa; phylum Chordata; class Mammalia; order Carnivora; family Felidae; genus Panthera; species Panthera onca. The sequence continues at coordinate 51,165,217 of NC_138342.1, forward strand.
CCACTCACATTTCTTGACTGATCTCATAAACTGTGCATTTATAGGGGAGAATCCAATGAGCTAGTATACTGAGTGAAGATTCCAGCTTCTAAATATTGCTGGGGAAACCAAGTTACAGTTTTAGTCCAGCCAAGCTTTCTTCCTAGAACCAAATCATGCACTTCAGGAAAAGATAACCAAATATATTACTACTCACAATATAGTGGATAAGGTTAAAAGAATACCACGCTTGTTAAAAAATAGGAAAGGGCAGTATAACAATACAAAACAACCTAAAGGTAACTGGGGTGTTGGAATTACAAGACAAGAATGTGAGAGTAATTACTGAATGTTTTTTACTACTTAAAGGTAAATATAAATCATAATTAATGAATGGATATCATGAGAAGAAAAACTAAAATAGATGATAGATGATAGAGAGATGATAGATGATAGGTAAGTAGATATATAGATAAATGATAGAAGATAGAATTCTAAAACTAAAATATGCAATAACTAAAAGAATTAATGTATTGGTTTGGCTTACCACCAGATTGGAGGTGGCAGATGACAGGGTTGGTGAATTTGAAGATGAAGACTTTCTTCAAAAAAAAATAATTAAAAAAATTATGAAGATAATTACAGTGACATACAGGATAATACCAAGCTATCTAATATAGATATAGATATAGATAGATGATACAGATGAGATAGATAGATAGAGATAGAGACAGAGATAGATAGATACAGATATAATGAGTCCCAGAAGGATAAGAGTGAGTGAATGGGACAAAAGAATATTATAAAAAAATCATTGACTAAATATTTCCAAAGGTCTATTTTAAAACCGCATTAGTTTACAAGTCTAAGAGAGTCCATCTCAAGAAGGAATTAAACAAACAAAAAGCATCCCTAAGCTTATCATAGTCAAACTGTTGAAAACAAAACAAAACAAATGAACAAAAAAAGGATTACAATCTTGCATACTTCCAGAAAGCTGAGAAAGAAAAGCAAAAGTCATTCACCTATTCACCTATTAATTTACATTAACAATATCGACATCTAGGGGCACCTGGGTGACTCAGTCGTTAAGTGTAGGCTCTTGATTTTGGCTCAGGTCATGATCTCACCATCTGTAAGTTTGAGCCCTCCATCAGGCTGTGCACTGATGGTGCGAAACCTGCTTGAGATTTTCTCTCTCTTTCTGTCTCTGTGCCCCTCTCAAAAAATAAATAAACAAACATTAAAAAGAATAATATTGACTTCTAATCAGAATAATGGAAACTAGAAGTCAAAAGAATAAAATATTCAAAATACTAAATTGAAAGAAAAAATCAACCCTGTGTTCTATATCCAGAAAAATCATTTTTCAAAAATAAAGGCAAAAAAAAAATTTTTCATATAATTCTAACTGTAAGAATTCAGTTGTATATTGTAAAATGAGCCAAGGGAAGTTTTTCAGGCTGAAGGAAAATAATACAGGGAGAAAACTCAAATCTTCCTCTGGAAGAAATGATGAGCAATAATAGACATGGGGAATTTAAAATTTCATTATTGTATTTTTTTAATGTGTGAACATAATATATGTGACAATAACTACACAAAGGACAGGGCAGTAAATTGAATTGTACTATTAAATGGTTCTTACATTTTATGTGAGGTAGTAAAATATTAACTCTAAGCAAACTTGATAGGTTAATGATGCATATTATAATCCTTAGATCAGGCACTGAAAATAAGGCAAATAAGTATAGCTTAAAATTCAATACAGTAATTAAAATACAATACTATTTTTTTAAAAACTAGCCTCGGAAAAGGAAAGAAAACCTAGGAAAAAAATAAGAGGAAAAATGGAATATAAATAAAATGGTAAATCTAAAACCAACTAAAACAATGATTACATTAACTTTAAAAGTACTACACTTAAAAAAAAAAAATTAGTGTTTATTTTTGAGAGACAGAGATAGAGAGAGACAGACAGAGCACCAGATGGGGAGGGGCAGAGTGAGCCAGAGGTACAGAATCTGAAGCAGTCTCCAGGCTCCAGTCTCTGAGCTGTCAGCACAGAGACTGAGGGGGGGCTTGAACTCACTAGCCATGAAAACATGACCTGAGCCAAAGTTGTATGCCCAACCATCTGAACCACCCAGGAGCCCCACTTTTTTTTTTCTTTTTCTTTATATCTTTTCTTTTCTTTTCTTTCTGTTTTTTTGTTTGTTTGTTTGTTTTGAGAGAGAGAGAGAGAGAGAGAGAGAGGCAGGGCGCAAGTGAGCAAGGAACAGAGAGACGGAGAATCCCACGAGGGGCAGAGAAAGAGAGGAAGAGAGAGAGAGATAGAGGAGGGGCTTACCCAAGGCTCATGTTTTACCCAAGGCAGGGCTGGTGTTCACCCAATTAGGGGCTTGAGCTCACCTGATTAGGAGCTGGAGCTCACCCAAAGTGGGGCTCGAGCTCACCTGATGTGGGACTTGAACTAATAAACTGTGAGATCATGACCTGAGCCTAAGTCAGATGCTTAACGACAGAGCCACCCATGCATCCGAAAAAGACTATACTTTTTAAACAAAAATATAGAACCCATGTTGGAGAAAGATGACGCCTTTATTCTCTTTGGTGTATACTTTACGTCAGTTCTTACTATTGACCAAATATCTTCTATTTTATTACTATGCCATACCGTGCCATGCCTGTTCAATGAACATTAGTATTGGTAACAGAGCCTGCTCTATTCCTGATCTTTGAATTTTGTAGCTTGTGAAAATTATTCGCAGATCCATGGTCTTTATCAGTCTTACATTGTAAGTTGTATTAGGAGTTTTTAGTTTTCTGTGTTATATTTGTACAAAGATTTTAGTAAGAATTTGGAATTGATTGCAATACAGCCAGTTCTATGTATATCATTTGATCCAAATATTTCAGCCTATTATGATTTTATTTTTCTACAACTTATATAATCAATACATTTTATTTTATTAAGGATAAATGATTTAACAAACACTTTCTCATATTTTCTTAAAATATTTGCCTATATTTTCCTGGTTTTAAGGTATAATTTTCTGCATTTTTAAATTTTATTTTTAAAATTTTCATTCTAGAGGGAAATTCGAGAGAGAGAGAGGATCTTAAGCAGTCTCTATGCTCAGTGCTCAGTGGGAAGACTGATGTGGGGCTCCATCCCACAACTCTGGAATCATGACCTGAATGGAAATCAAGACTCAGATATTCAACTGAATGAGCCACTCTGGGGCTCCAGGTATAATTTTCTTTAAATTTAGATTGCAAAATTCTGGATTTTGTATTAATAAATGTAAATGATTTAGCCCAGAAATATGTGCTATCAATATTACTATTACTTTCCACGTATGTTATATAGTTTTAATTTAATTTGCAATTGTGTAAGGAGATAACCAGGCAGATGTTTAGATATATACTTGGTATATCAATCTCTGTCCCCTACTTCACCAAACATCTCCTTAATGTTATCCCAAATATAGTAGACAATGTGGACAGGTTAGAGTAATGGCTAAGTGCACATACTCTATAACCAAAATGCCTATATTTGCATCCCACTCCACCAATTGCTGGAAATGTGGCAGATAGGAATTAATATATTAAATATCCATGGTCCCTCAGAGGACAGATAGGATAACTCTGAAGTACTTGCTCTAAATGATCACCAATGTCCTCTGCAACTAAGTCTCAGTTACCTACCATGGTAACTGGATTAATAATCCCCCTTATTGGCTTCTTTTCATTTTCTGTCTCAATTACCACCCCTTTTGCCATCATTTCTGTGGATGACTTTTTATTTTTTGTTAATTTTTTTTTAATGTTTATTTATTTTTGAGACAGAGAGAGACAGAGCATGAATGAGAGAGGGTCAGAGAGAGGGAGACACAGAATCCAAAACAGGCTCCAGGCTCTGAGCTGTCAGCACAGAGCCCAACGCGGGGCTCGAACTCACGGACTGCGAGATCATGACCTGAGCCGAAGTCAACTGCTTAACCGACTGAGCCACCCAGGCGCCCCTGGATGACTTTTTAAATAAATTATGTGAATTATTATATTCTCTCACTTCAGTATTTCTTTTTAGATAAATTTCTTCATAATTTTAGTATTAAGGGCAACAGTTAAGCAAGACGTGAGGAGGATATTGTAAATCACATTCTAAAGGAGTTCTGATAGAATTTGATAGCAAAAAGAACATGTGCTAAGCCAGAACTTTATCATTCATTCCAACACTAGCAATTTGGGATATTTTGAGTATTCAGTGTAACTAATAAAATAATAAAGGAAAAAATAACTGCATTGATCCAAACAATAATAAGAGAATACTATGAACAAAGCTGCACCAATAAAATTATTAGTCAATCAGATAGCAATAAATAAATACTATAAAAAAAAACAAACAACAAAACTGATCCAAGAAGAAATTAATGACCAATACCTCTATATGTGTTAAAGAAATTTATATTTAACTCATAATTTTAAAAAGGTTATGTAAAAAAAAAAAAAACAACTTCATACCAGGAGATTTAAAAAAAGAAAGAAAGAAAAAAGAAAGATAAAGGAATAAATAATTTCAAACTTTTGTAGGAAGCCAGTATAATAACCCTGATATCCAAATCACACAGTGGTAATACAAGATGCAAAATCTGTACAAAAACAAAAGGAAAATTATGTGTGTCTTCTAAAGTTACCCAGATTTGTTTTATTTCATAAGGTGTGGTAAGACATGCAAACATGAAAACTGTCGTGAAGGAACGAGTTTTACTACAGTTCCCTATAAACAGTTAGGCATGGCACACTCCAGAGGGCCACCTAAAGAAGAACTTGGGTCAGCCAGAAGGCAGAGAGAGAGGGAAAACCAGGGGCAAGAGTCTTTATTGTGGTTTCTAGTGGAAGAAACAGTCAAAGCTGAGTATGTGGACTTGGAATTGGTTAGTTTAAATAATGTCAGCAAGTTCTGGGTCATAAGAGTTATCCTGAGTTGTCTAGAACCTGGCCCTGAGAGGAGTAGGGTAGGTGGATGGTGGTCCAGAGTATGAGAGCCTGATAAAGGAGATGGTTGGGTATATGGACACTGTATTGATTGGTTTGAATATCAAAGGAAAGGCATCCTTCAAAGGCAAGTTATTTACTGTTTCTAGGAATTAGCTAACCCAAGGAGAGATAGTCCTTTCAAGGTCATCAAGGTTCTAAGACATCAAAGCATCAGAATATAGAAAATAAAAAGCATGATGAACTGTGGTTTTTATAAGCATTCAAAATATTTTATATGACACTGTCTTCTTTTTTTTTTTTAGAAAATATATCTGTAGGGCACCTGGATGGCTCAGTTGATTGAGCATCTGACTCTTGATTTCAGCTCAGCTCACTATCCTAGGGTCGTAAGATTGATGGAGCCCTGTGTTCTGCTCCATGCTGAGCGTGGAGCCTACTGAAGATTTTCTCTTTCCCTCTGCCCCTCTCCTCTATTCAGATGCTCTCATTCTCTCTCTTTCTAAAATAAGAAGTAAATATACATATATCTGCAATTTTTAGGAAAAAGTGAAATACACTTTTCTCAATGGACTAGAAATGATGAAACTATTCACCTTGGAAAGCAATTTGGCATGACCGAGGGATATTTAAAAATGTATATTCTCGGGGCGCCTGGGTGGCTCAGTCAGTTGAACGTCTGACTTCAGCTCAGGTCATGATCTCGCAGTTCGTGAGTTCAAGCCCTGCGTCGGGCTCTGTGCTGACATCTCAGAGCCTGGAGCCTGCTTCAGATTCTGTGTCTCCCTCCCTCTGCCCCTTCCCTGCTCATGCTCTGTCTCTCAAAAATGAATAAATGTTAAGAAAATTTAAAAAATAAAAATGTATATTCTCTGAGTCTGACATCCTACTTCCAGGCACAGAGTCTTTAGGAAACACTCAAGACATATGCATAGTGTTTGTCACAGCATCATTTGTTATAGCACATATTAGAAACCAAATTATTACTTATAAATAAAGAAATAAAATATGATACATTAATATAATTGACTAAATACTGTAGTTGAGAAAATGGCCTATGACTATACACCAAAAAGCATACAGCTAATAAAAGAATGGATCATATATGGGATGCCTGGGTGGGTCAGTCAGTTAAGCAACTGACCTTGGCTCAGGTCATGATCTCATGGTTTGTGAGTTTGAGCCCTACATTGGGCCCTCTGCTGCCAGCGTGAAGCCTGCTTAGGATCCTCTATCTTCCTCTCTTTCTGCCCCTCCCCTGCTTGTGCACTCTCCCTCTCTCTCAAAACTAAAGTGAACATTTAAAAAAAAGAATGGATGATATAAATATTATGAACACATTCTTGTAATTTTCAAAAATAGTAAAAATATTAATTTATAATGAATACATTTATGCATATATAAAAGCATAAGAATATTTAGAAAGTTTTCATACTGAACACATGATATAAATTATATTTGAAATAGAATAGAGAGAAAAGGAAAAGAAAGAACAGTAAGGGATCAAAATATAAATCTAAAATTATTTAATCACTTTTAGCATAAAAGACTTGAAACACACAAGAAAGTAATGCTTGCGTTCAATTCCTTTAGTGAAAATATGGTAAATTTTTTGGTGTCTCTGTTTTGTCATTGTTTTCAATATTCAAAATTAGAGCACACATGCACATGCATGCAAAAACACACACACCATGCATACATATTTATACCATGCATATATATGGACCAGGATCAAGACCAAGACAATATATAAAATTCAGCTTTTAAAAGAATTTACTGCACACTTTTTGAAGCTACGGGATACATTTTCATCTATTTATTCTTAAAAAAGATATGACATGGTAACATAATAGATGGAAAGGGCAGTACGTTACTGGTGGGAGAGCCCGCACTGCGTGAACGGAGTTCTCCATCTTGGATTCCCCACAGAAGACATAAGTGAGGATGATGTACGGGGTGCCCCGGTGGCTCAGTCGGTTAAGTAACTGACTTCAGGTCATGGTCTCATAGTTCCTGAGTTTGAGCCCCACATTGAGCTCTCTGCTGCCGGCACCAAGCCAGCTTAGGATCCTCTCTCTTCTTCTCTTTCTGCCCCTCCCTCCTAACACGGAGCTCTGACTACCCGCAGAGGGTGTTTTGGTTTGGGACAGTAACATAGATTTTTGTAATTACAAAGCTCTTTAACCTTCACTTCATTGAGTAACTCCTGGGTTTGTGATTATTGTATTCATTTTGCAGAGGAGGGAACTTACCAAAATGGATAAGTTGAACTGTCACAAGTCATACAGCTGGAAACTAAAGATGGAAAGCTCAGTAGGGATAATTGTTTTATTATATATATCAGTTTATTAGGATATTGATAAAACTATTGCAACTAAATTTCTTTAGTATTTTGTACAGTTGTGCTGTAGTTATGGTTCCAACCCTGAAAGCCAATAGCAGTACAGTTTCTGGTTCCTTCTTCTCACCTTCAATCAATTTCATTTCTAGCTCTATTGTTGATGTCATGAGTCACATCAGTGATAAAGAGAGGCCCAGCTAACACAGGTAGTCTATTAAAATACAATTCATTTCTCACTTGGGTTCTTATTTTTCAACAAGTAATTTCATAATTTATAATTGGAAATGAAATTTCAGAGCATAGTTTTTTACATATGCTGATAAATTAAAGAGCTGAATTAATAACTTATACTTCTAACTTAACAATATGGTCTGGCAACTATTCATTAAAAATAGGGTTTTGATTTTGAATAGGTGATGTTCATCTCACCTTCAGTAGTAAATGTCACTTGGTATTTGTAAATCTATTTTGATATTAACAATGTGTGATAAATGTTTTAAGATTAATGATTACCTTAACTCTACAATGAATGTATTATTTCATATTATTAAAGAGATTAAATCAAATTTTCTAATATTCCTTTTTATTAATGCAAATTTTAATGATAATAGAAAGTTGAATGAAGACAAGTATTAACTTTCAGATTAATATGTATAAACCTTATTGGTGAGACATTCCCAAGAAAAATTTGAAGGTATATAATTTTTTTCTATATGACATAATGAGTTAAGAGGTAAATATAAGACCTGTAATGGTTAAGAAGTTTGAGAACAGATATGAGAGAGTAATGTACTTACTCTAAATCCTGGAATATTACTTATGACATTATCTGATAAAAGACTAAATCTTAAATCGGTTTTCCTAGTGCCTTGGAAATGTTAATGGTGCTTCTTGACACACAAACACATAAGCATACACAAAAATATTCACAAATATGGCAAGGAAATTCTTATAAACCGTGAAAATAAAAACATATAATGATATAAAATTGTGTTTATCAAAATAGTTGTATTTCTACAACTCAGGTGTTATCTAGGCCTGGAGGAGTATTAATTGAGATTAGAGCTGTGGAAGGTTACTGAAAGGGAGAAAGAGAAGTAAGAAATCATGATATGAAGAGCCATTGAATATATTTCCAACAGTGATAAAATTTGCTTGTTAATAAAAGTGGCTATTTATTAGGAATAGGTAGAAGTGTTTCAAGTTTGATGTGTATCAGAGATAAGTCTGTGAATGTTTCAAAATTATATACCTATTAATCTTGAGTAGGCAATACAGGCACATGGTACAAATAGCAAAACTTTCTAAGGGCTTATAGGGGAGACAGGACTGTCAAACTTCTCTTATTCCACCCAATCAGAGGTAACTACTGTTATCTGTTTCTTATGTTGTTTAGAGATCTTCACAAAAATACCACATGCATCTATGTATATACAATTTTGTACATTCTTTTGTCTTTTCTTATTTTTGCCATATCTATTTACAAAATTTTTATTTCTCTACTGTTACACGTGGAGCGGACTCATTCTTTTTTAATGGATACATACTATTTCATTATGTGGGTGTACGATATTTAATATACTAAATATTCTATTGGTGGACTTTTAGTTTGCTTGCCTCCTTTTGCTACTACAAGCCTTTTGTGGTGACTCTGCTTGTAGAAACCTCATTTGGTACATGAGTATGTGTATCTGTGTGACAAATATCCCTGAATAGAATAACTGGGTCACAGTAAACGTACGTTCAAAATTTTAATAGTATTTTTCTACATAAAGGGCCTACTAACTTACAGTCTTATCTGCACTGTATAAGAGAGGGGTATCTTTGAAACCTTAGCTCCTAGAAGAGTACACACACCTTATTTTTACAGATGGATTTGCATTATGCATTTATAATCCCTTATTCTAAATGAAAATGTTTGTTTTACCCATAAATATGTTATATCCCACATGACCTCACACCTTATTCTTTTGTCCCACTGGAGCCAAACACAAGTGAAGTTGTTGCGTGAACTCTTACAAAAGGGAATATGCAATCCATATACACATCAAAAGTCTCAACAAAATATTCTTTCAGGAATTTGAATTCAGAGATACTAAAAGAAAAGCACTTACTGTTACGATATCTGCATGCTACAATGAATAGGGGATTAGTTGGGCGGGTGTTGGTGTAATCTGTGCTAACTGTGATTATTTGACAGCAGGGACCATGAATAACTAGAAGAATCAGAGGATTAAAGAAAACTGAGCAGATGCATGGAAAAAAATTCAGACCCTAGGTGAGCCCAATGCCATTCTGTGGAGCTGTCTACATTCCTGATAGATTCCTAGGTTCAGGCCTAGTCTCTATGAATGGAAACTTAACCCTTTCTCTAGGGTTAAGCTGAAAGTTGTTTTCCTAGCTACCTTTCTCATTTTAATGACACCTAATTTTTTAGAGGAGTTGATGGCTTACCCCAGGTCACATCACAAATTTGTTACAAAATTGGGCTACTGTTAAACGGTGCTCCCCAGTGATGCTGCCAATATGTGAATCTGATCTGTCAACCTCCTACAAAATGATGCAATAGGAATGATGCACATGAAATACAAACTCTTTTGATGGCTAAACGATCTGGCATGCCTCCCACCTAGCCTCACTCTGGGCTCATACATTTCTACTTCTTTGTTTCAGCTGTAAGAGGCATTTTTTTCTCTTTATAAAATGTGATCTCTCTTTACTTACATTTCACTTCTTTTTCCTTTTCTTTTTTTTTTTGCTTTCTTTCTTTTTTTTTTTTTTTTGGTTTCAGAAGTAGAATTTAGTGATTCATCACTTACATATCACACCCAGTGCTTAACATAAGTGCCCTCCTTAATGACCATCACCCATTTAGCCCACCCCTACCCTTATATTTAATTTCTAAGAACACAATTTTCTTTTCCATTTCACCTGGCCAGCTCAATCACCTTTGAAATTATGAAAAGTCTTTTATTAAAGAGGCTTTCTCTGGACTTACTCAAGACTACCCTTTTCACCCTCTCCACCCTCTCTTCATCTGCACCATCAACTATAGAGGACCATAGCATTCCACAGCATCATCCTTTCAATTACGTGTTTGGTGTTAAGCTTCTCCACTAGCCCAAAAGCTCCATGAGTGAAGTGGCTTTATGTTTGTACAATGTGGCAAACTCAACACCCATCATAGTATTCTAACAAAGAAGAGACTTTTAAAATATATGTGCTAAATAAATAAAACTAACATGTATTACTGCATGTCAGACACTGTTCTACAAATATGATAGATTAGATGATAGATAAATAGACACAGAGATTTTAAAATGTATATTTTTACAACACCAATCTATGATGTAAATGTTCATATTATCTCCACTTATAGATGAAGAAACCAAGGAAGAGAGAAATTAAGTAATTTGCCCAAGGTCCCACACCTAATAAATGACAGAGCTGGAATGTAAACTAGGTGATCTGAATTCAGGGCCTGTGCTCTCAGCCAATGTAAAATGCACCATATTTTCAGTAGTTGCATTACCATTATAGGAATCTCAGGTGGGAAGTTTGTACCAAGACAGTGACTCAGAACAACTGCAGATTTTTAAAAAAATGAGAGAGATGAAAATCTGTATTTAAATAATAAAATGCATATTTAATAAATATACACACAAAGGCATAATTGCCTCAGAATATATAAATAAAAGCTTTTAGTTTTAATCTGCATGAGTTTCTCCTATTTTGCTGTAGAACTGAATTCAGAGAAAGACTCCTTTGTATTCAGGCAAAGGAATAGTATATTGTTTCCTTTTCATTGTTTTTCACTTAGCATGAAACATTTATTTTAACCATCTTATTTGAGGTGCCCAGGCATGCCACATGATAAATCAGCTTTGAGCATCCTCTGGGACTTCATAAAGCTCACTCTTTATTCTTCTCCTTCAGTTTTAAGCTGGTGGTAGCTCAACATGGTGTTTTTTAAAGACTGGAATCCTACTAAGAAAACATCTGTTCAAATCACTTTCTCTTTGTTTTGAAGTTATTAAAGATAAAATATTTGAATATGAATTAAAATGTACAATATTGTTTTAATAGCAATATGAAGTTTTCTGCATATTAAAGATCTTGTCTACATTTATCATTTAAAATTACTTAAATATTTACCAGTTTTAAAATGTTTTTCTCTTTCTGGGTGTGTGTGTGTGTGTGTGTGTGTGTTAAAAATGTGGGTTAAAAATTCACTAGCTCCCCAATATTAAAAAGAATGTAATGGAAATGAAATTCTGTAAAACCAATGTAACTATGACCAACTTAATTGCTTATTTAATATATATTTGTACTTCAATGATCGACTTAACTACTTATTTAGTATATATTTGTACTTCTAAAGGATATAACTTTATTTTCCCCATGTCTCTTTTACATTTTATGTACTATTCAAACTTAGTATAAGTTTTATATAATAATTATTTCATAAAATAAAACTTATAAATAGACTCCTTGGAATTTTAGTAAACTACTTTAAATGATTTGTTTATAATTTATCCAAAATGAGAAGTAAATATTTGTAGTAGGGTAGAAATATTCCTATTTCATTTTGATGCTTATGCTAATCTTGTGACAATTGGACTAGTGTGGATTTTTATTGCATCCATTATTCATGTAGCAGAGATAACCAGCTCTCCACCAAAATTATTTCTCCCTTTCACTCATATTACTAGATGTACCAGTCACATGGCTACTATATTTTAGAATCTCATTTTCAGTTGTGTGAAACTGTTAAAGAAAAATTATTCTGAAATTTGTTAAAATGGTAAGGAAGACATTATTCAAGTCTACTGCAGTGGGACCATTGCAGTAGGGAAGAGAGGTCAAGCTCAACTTGAAATATGAGGATAAGTGGGGCTTTTTAGCCAAGGGACAGGGTGAGGGGATTAGTGGAGGGAAAATTACTAAGAGAAGATATCAAAGGAGGGAAGATTATTGCTAAACTGACCTAACAGTATTCTTGCTAAAGACAGTACAAGGACTTTGATATCAAAAGTGAGGGATGGGGCACCTGGGTAGCTCAGTGGGTTGAGCATCTGGTTCTTGATTTCGTCTCAGGTCATGATTTCACAGTTGTGAGATCAAGGCCCATGTCAGGCTCTGGGCTAACAATGCAGAGCCTGCTTGGGATTCTCTCTCACTTTCTCTCTCTGCCTCTACCCCCACTCAGGCTCCCTTTCTTTCTCAAAATAAATAAACTTTAAAAAAAAAGTGGGGGATTAAAAAAAAAGTAGAGGATGAAGAACTTGATCCAATATCAAAGGTGATTGGATATCAAGGTAGGTGGTGGTTCTTAGTAAACTGATTTAGTAGGATTCTTGCTAAGACTGGGCTAGGCAGGCTGAAGATAGGATGGAGGCCAATTATCAAGGCTTAGACTGGGAAAGGGCTTAAAGGAACCTGACTCAAGTTTCATTGAGGAAAGAGTTTTTAATAAAGCCAAGTTATTTACAGTGGAAGGCAAACAGAAACGGTATGTATGACTTCGAGGAACAGATCCTTAGGAATAAGCCACACTTGAGGGGCCTGGGTGGCTCAGTCAGTTAAGTGTCCGACTTCAGTTTAGGTAATGATCTCACGGTTTGTGGGTTCGAGCCCCACATCAGGCTCTGTGTTGACCACTCGGAGCTTGGAGCCTACTTATATTCTGTGTCTCCCTCTCTCTCTGCCCCTTCCCCATTTGTTCTCTGTCTCTCTCTCTCAAAAATAAATAAGCATAAAAAAAATTTAAAAATAAAGGAATAAGCCACACTTTCTGCAAATCTTCTTTCTCTTCCTTTAAGCCACAGTACAGCTGTGCATGTGACCAAGCTTCAATAATGCAGATAATGATACTGTCCTATAAGCTGATCACGACCATAAAACAAACAAACAAACAAACAAAAACCATAAAAAACAAGAAAACAAGGGAAAACTAATGTTCTGAATGTTAACATGGAACTAGATAACATTCTATATAAAAGAAGGAAAATTCCATTTTAGGGAGTTATTGTATTTTGGGTCTTCTAGTTAAAGCAGATCAACATGTTGGAATATAAAATATGTTCCACTGGCTTAGCAATTTAACAGTAGAAAAAGAAGCAGAAATTGCAGGTGGAAAACTACTTACAGGAACTAGGAAGGTAATCCTACCATTCCAATAGCTTTGAAGGAGTTGGTAGACACAATCAACTATTAGTATGAAGGTATTTAGTAAATTTTACAAACAAACAAAAACAATAATGCACAATTTGCAGAAAGATGAAAGAGGATGGAATCTAGAGATCAAGGGACTCAAAGATTTGGAAAGTCCAACTCTCCAGGATCCAAAAAGTGGGAGATTAGGATGATCACTAGACTTTTCCCAGCTGTAGTATTTCAGGTGAGTTCAAACTAATGGTCCTAATATGAGAAAGAAAAAAGGTATAACATGCATCTTCCTGTGTTACAAGCCACTCCAAAACTTAGAAGGTTAAAACAACAATGATTTATTATCACTCATGATTCTTTGGGTTGTTTGGGATCATCTGAGCTATCCTTTTCTTAAGGGTAAGAGAAGTCACTCATATAGCTGCATACAGCTGACTGGAGCTAGAACATCCAAAAGTCTCTTTCCCCTGCCCCTCCCCTTGAAGGATCTTTATCCGTATAGTACCTCATCATTGAGAAGTCTAGTCTGAGCTTCTTTTCTTCATCACAGCTAGATTCTAAGAAGTGCATTCCAAGAGATCAAACCCCAGTGTGTAAGCATTTACCAGGACTCTGTAATACACTTGTTAATATCTCATTGATCGAAGAATGTCACATGGTCAGAATCAGTGTCACTGTGAAAGGAATACACAAGGGTGCAAGTACCATGAGCTGTGTTTTACTGTAGGCTACCTGACACAGTCAGAGCTAGTAGGTAAAAGAATAAGGTATATGCAAACATGATGCATAGAAAAGAACATGGAGAAGAGTCACTGACTGGTACATGGAACAGACTGGAAGCAAAGTTACTATGAGCCTACAAAGTTGTTGAGGAAAATCTATTTCCTAAGAAAACATGAGCCTCTCTTACAAAAGCCAAAAATAACTGTTAGATTGCCCAATTGTTTCTAGCAGGAAGCAGTATATAAAAGTTATTTGACCCTTAGTAATTTATACCGTACAGTTCTGCTTCAGTTATATTTAAGGAGGAAATGAGAAATGAGAACATCCCAAAGGACAAGCTATGTGGTAATATTACCTTCTCTCCTTCTTCCTTCCTTCCTTCCTTCCTTCCTTCCTTCCTTCCTTCCTTCCTTCCTCCTTCCTTCTTCCTTCCTTCCATCCCTTATTGAAGAAAGGCTAATATAGTTTTTCTTTAGAAAATTCAACATAAATCATAAATTTAATGAATAAATTCCAGAAAGAATGTTTTTAGCATCCACGAAAGCTATGACCAGCAAATCTGAATAAGGATCTTAATGTGTCAGAAATTCTAGTAACTACTCAGATGATCCATATACAAAACTACACATATATTTGTATATGTATATTTTAATATATATATTATATTTCTGATTCTGTGTTTTCATCTTAGAGATTCATAGAATTATTTAGGGAACTAGATATTAGTAATTTTTTAGAGTACACAGAGAAAACTAATATGTCATGAAGCTCACCATGAAGGTGGATACATTTAATCCTTTAATGTATTCACTTTAGAATCTTTTATTTGTAGAAAAAAAGTGTAAACAATGTATTTAAATCAAATGCATTGGAATTGGTACTTTAAATGAAAATTTAAATCACTAATTTACATGAAATTACTGATTTTCCTTATATAAGTATATTCTTTAAACATAATTTATAAAATTATGAATGATTTTTTCTGAAGAAAATTCTATTTTAAGATGTTTTAAATGTTACTCTCAGACAAAATGAGGAAATGGGGTCATTTTCTCATTTTTATGGAAAGAATGATAGCTTCATATGAGTACTTTTTGCTTAACTACAGAATAAAATTTGATTTCTTTTTATTTAAATCATAGATAATATGTTAAAAATTGTGCTGTCAAGTGAATCCAAGATATTTCCAACACTACTTTTATTTTTTTAATGTTTATTTATTTATTCTGAGAGAGAGAGAGAGAGAGAGAGAGAGAGCACATGCATGTGGGAGGCATAGAGGAATAGGGAGAGACAGAATCCCAACCAGGCTCTGTGCTGACAGCACAGATGTGGGACTCAATCTCACAACCGATTGTGAGATCATGACTTGAGTCAAAATCAAGAGTCGATGCTTAACTGACTGAGCCACCCAGGCGTCCCATCACTAATTAAAAAAATGATAATAATGTGCATTTTTACTCAAGGCTAAAATTAGGCATTATTATAAAACCCATTATCTACGAGGGAATTGTACTAGAGAAACTTTCTAGAAAGTTTATACTTATTTATTTTAAATAAGCAGTACCTTCCTTTTCTAATTTCATCCCCAAATATCCACAAGGAGGTATGTACACTCAAAAATAGTTCCCTTGTATGATTTTGTATCCTTGAAAACAGTTGGAAATACCTGTAGATCTATTTAGTGAGATTCATTTATCACTTAAATCATACTTTCCTAGAAGAAAGAATGAGGAATCAGATGAAAGGATATTAATCAGTCTAGGCAGTTGTTATTCAGGCCAGACAACATTTGATGTAGTGGGAAGAACAATAGATTAGAATTAAGATCCTGGTTCTAAAACACAATTGTTAATTATGTCCAATGCATATTTTTTTTGTTATTTGTAGATTAGTCCTTTTTTCAAAATATGTAGCTTTGGAGGATCTCATAAAATAGGATAAATTACTAATAGCCAGGTAATATATTTCAAAGGTAAATTTTCATGGAGAACTAATTGCAATGTAGTTTTATGCTGAAAAAACATATCCTAAGGACCCACTTATTATAATGGTAGGTAAGGGGTTTGTTCTGATAACCTCCTGAGAAGGAATAAAAATATATATGAATGGCATTATTGAAAAATCTGTTTGAAGATGTGTAAGAGAGATGCAAGTAACAGGAATTGTGGAACCAAGATCCAGGTAAATCAAAAAGGGAATCTCACAAAAGTTAGCTGAAGATGTGGGACCATATTTTTCTAGAATTGCCTACTGTTTTTTTGAGAGCTGGAATACCTGTGCAGAATCAGAACATTCTGATTCTTGACAAAATCATAAGACTAGAGGAACAAAAGTCATAGATCAAAATTTCCAATGAGAATAGTTCCTTTAAAAAAATAATAATGACTTTTGATGCCTCAGAGGAATACATCTACAGAGAGAGAATAAACGAGAAATAATACCAAGACTAATTCTCTTTGGATGAAGTGATTATTATTGCTGGAGAGCTTGACAGAAAGAAATGCAAATATGTTGGGATTAAAGAAAACATTATCCATAACTTTAAACTAATTGTAAAATTGTTTTAATAATAAACTTTATTTTTTAATGTTTAAATGTTTGTAGATAAATTGTGAAGATAGTATAAAAATGTCTATATATTTCCTGCCCAGTTTCCCCTCTCATTAGTGCCTTATATTAACATGGTATATTTGTTACAATTAATGAACTGATACTGACACATTATGATTAACTAAAGCCATAGTTTATTAATATTTACTTTGTTTTTACCTAATCATTTCTCTAGTTCAAGATCTTACCCAGAATTAATACATTATATTTAGTTTGTCATATTTTCTTGGGCTTTTCTTGGCTGTGACTGTTTCCCAGACTTTGTTTTTGATTATCTTGATTTTTTTTTTAATGTTTTGGTTAGATATTTTGTAGACTAATCCTCAGTTTAGAATTTGTTTGATGTTTTTGTCATAATTACACTGGGGTTATGATTTTGGAGAGGAAGACCACAAAGATAAAGTGATATTTTCATCACCATTATCTTAATGGTACATTCTATTAACATAGTTTATAATGGTTGATGTTAACCATGGTCCTATAGCTGAAATAATATTTGTCAGGTTTCTCTACTGTAAAGTTATCTCCCACCTCTTTTTCCACTCCATTGTACATATGTATTTTTGGGAAGAAAGTTACTATGTATAACTCAAATGAAGAAGTGGGGAGTGTGTATTTAGGATAGAGAATCCACATAATTTTTTTGATTTCCCTAACACAGGATACTTGTCTCTTCTTCTGCATTTAATGATTCAGTTATCAAACCAATTATTAAGTCATAACAGAATATACTAATAGTTGTGTATTTTATATCCTCAGTTATAATCCAATGCTACTGTATTTATTTTACTGCTTATATTGTTACAGATTTGGTCTTTGGGAGCTCTTTGAGATGACCTCTGTCTTTCTTTGGCCTACTTCAATCATTGTGGGCTTTTGTTTTGATTTTTTATTTTGTTTTGGAGCACTACTTACCCTTTCGGGTTGCCAGATGCTCTGGGTTCATCATAGGTATTTCCTACCCCAGTCCTAGAAGTAGCCATTTCTCTAAGAATCTCTGGTTTCTTTTATTGAGAATAACATTAGAAACCAACATCTGTGGTCTAGGTGTATTCATTGCTAACAAGGGTATCATTGCCTTTAGGCCATCTCAACTGATAGAACAAAGAAATACATGTGTATATATATATATATATATGTATATATATATATATATACATATATATACATATATATACATATATATATATATATATACATATATATATATATATTAAACTATTATGGACACATATCCATAAAAATTTCTATATATAGTTACACATACACACACTCAGACATATTTTTTAAGTTTATTTATTTATTTATTCATTTGGAAAGAGAATGAGCAGGGAAGGGGCAGAGACAGAGGGAGACAGAAAGAATCCCAAGCAGATTCCAACCATCAGCATGTAGCCCAATGTGGGGCTCAAACTCATTAACTGTGAGTTGATGACCTGAACCCAAACCAAGAGTTGGGCACTTAACCGACTGAATCACCCATGCGCCCCCCACCCCCCGCATGCCGCCGACACACACACACACATATTAAACTAAACATGAGTTCGTACTGATGTTTCAAACTCTATTCTATTAATGGATAGATCATTCTAGAATCCTCCCTTTGGTTATTTGTAATTCCATGTTCCAACACTGAGAAGTCTAACTGTAACCATTTGCCATCCACTAACTTAATTGTTCAAGTATACATATATTGCAGTTTTAGAATTATGGACTCCTTGTTACATCCCTGGGAAATAACTTTATAAACTAAGGCATGGTGCTTATCCAGTTTCTTTTGCTTTAGTCTTATATTACTAATTTAGTAATTTCAAAGTTACTAAGCTCAGCAAATTTCCCTCTCAACCTCTTCAGGGAGATTGTTTCATACACATGTAATACAATCACATTGTTTTGTAATAAATTTTGTTTGCACACATGAAGATTCACTCCTTGTTCTATTGCTCTGTAGGTTTTGGCAAGGAAATGGTATCATGTATCCATAACTAAAGTATCATACAGAATTCTTTCACAGCTCCCCCAAATTCCCTATACTTCACCCAATCAATTATGTCTTTCTCCAAACCTCTGGGAACTGATCTTTTCACCGTCACTCTAGCTTTGAATTTTCTAGAATGTTATATAGCTGATTCATAGAATATGTTGCCTTTTCAGACTGGGTTCTTTCACTAAGCAGTATGCATTTGTGTCTTTTATGTATTTTTGTTGCTTGATGGCTCATCTTCTTATATTGCCAAATAATATCACATTCTATGGCTATAGTACAGTTTGTTTATCCATTCAACTATTGAAGGACATTGTTGGTTGCATCCATTTGGGGATCATATGAATAAATATGTTATAAATATTCACATGCAGCTTTTTGTGTCCACATAGGTTTTTAAATTAGTGAAAGCAATACATAAGAACATGATTGCTTGATGATAAATTAAGACTATGTTTACTCTTGCTAAAAACTACTACTGTTCCAAAGTGGTAATACCACTTTGCATTCTGACCAGCAGTGATGCCGAACATCTTTGCCAGGAGCTGTTATTATCAGATTTTTTTTTATTTTAGTCATTATATATATTTTTTGATTATGTATGTAATAATATATTATTTATTATATATTTTAAAATATTATTTTAATTTTGAATTTTAAATTCTAATTGCTTATTGTTGGTATGTAGGCAAATACTTTATGTACATTTTATATGTGTCTAGTATATATATAACAATTACATGTAACTATATAACTATATTTATAACAATTCACACATATAAATCTTATATCCTGAGACCTAGCTATAATCATCTAATAATTCAAGGAGTTTTATTATCGTCTCTTTAGGGTTTTCATCATCTATAAACAATGGCAATTTTATTTTTCCCTTGCCAATCTGCACAATTTATATTTACTTTTCTTTATGTTGATTTGTAGTATTGAGTCAACATTTTACCTGGTCTTAGAAATAATCTAGTTTTTCATCAGTTTTTAATAGATATTCTTTATCGAGTTGAGGATATCCCAAACTATTTTTAGTTTCTGATAATTTTTGTCATGAGTGGATGTTGGATTTTGTCAAATCGGCATCAATTGATATGATCCTATTTGATCCTATTATTTTTCTACTTTACTCTGTTGATGTGGTGTAATTGATATTAGAATGTTATACTAGCCTGTATATCTAGAATAAATCCCACTTGTTTGTGTGACTAGCTACTTTTATGCATTATTTGTTCAATCTGTTAATATTTTGTTGACATTTTCCACCTATATTTATGAGAAATACTGGTCTACACATTTCCTTTGTTTTAATATCTTTATATGACATTGGTACTAGGGTAATGCTTACCTCATAGAATGAGTTTAAAACTATTTCCTCATCTTCTATTTTCTGAAAGAGATTGTGGAGAGCAAACGAAATTTCTTCATTAAATACTTGATAGAATTCACTAGGGAAACCATCTGGGCTTGCTGAACTTTTTTGAAAGGTGGGTAGTGACAGATTCCATTGTTTCCTTATAGATACTGACTTTTTCAGATAATTCTTCTTGTGTTCAGTTTTGTAGTTTATGTCTTTGAATATATGAGACTATTTCATGTTATCAGATTTGTGGGGCTAGAGTTTTTCACAGTATTACTTTATTATCCCTTTATTGTCCTTGGAATAAAGAGTGATGACTCTTTTTTCATTACTGTTGTTAGAATTTGTGTCTTCTCCTAATTTAAGTGGCTAGTCTGGCTAAAGGTTTATCAATTTTTTGACATTTCCAAATAATCCAACTTTAGATTTTGGCTTTATTCATTGTTTTACTTTTTTAAAATTTCTTGGATTTCTGTTCTATTTTTAATTTATGTTCGTCTATTTGCCTCAAACTGAAAATGCTCTTCTTTCTCTATATTCTTGAGGTGATCCATCTTAGATTTTTCTTATTTTCTAATATATAATTTCCCTCTAAGCACTGATCTGGCTGCTATTTTGGGCCAAACTCTAACTATTTTGAGATGTTTTACAAACTATCTGTTGTATGTAATCTAATATAATTCCATTATGGTCCAGGAGGACACTTTGTATGATTTCTATCGTTAAAAATATGTTATAGTGTGTCTTATGGCACAAAAGATTGCCTATCTTATAGAATTTTCATGTGAGCTCTTTTTGGCCTTCTCTGATTTTAATTGGGAATTATATATAACTTATTCTATATCCATTGGAATCATGTTAAATACACTTTGTTATACTTTACCTTGTTTAACTAATCTATTTCCACAATAAAACGATATTATTAGTGTAGGCAAACTTATAACTGGGAATTTTAATTCTCCCCTTTTATATTACTATATTGTTATTGTCATTCATTTCATTTATTCACATTCTGTGATCAGCCAACAATTTTTCAATACTATTACTTTAAACAGGTAAATTTTACATCAAGAATAAGAAAAATGTAAGATTTATTTTATCTTTACTTTGTTGTTTTTCTTCCTGATGCTCTTCCTTTTTTATATAGAGCTTATTTTCTGACCCATATAATTTTCTTCTTGCTGAAGAATTGCTTTTAACACTTCTTACAGGGCAAGACTTCTAACAGTGATTTTCCTCAGTTGTTGTTTGTCTGAAAACTGTATTTATTTCTCCTGCACATTTGGAGGATAATATTACTCAGCATAGAATTCTAGATTGGTACTTTTTTCTTCCTTTCAACACTTCAGATATTTCACTCCACTCTTCTCTTGATTGCATACTTTCTGACAAAAAATACCCTGATTTCTCATTCTTGTTTCTTTCAAGTTAAGGTGTTTCTCAGCCTTGTTACCACTGCCAGGAGTTATTTCAAGATTTTCTCTGTTTGATTTTTAGTTTGAATATATGTCTACATGTAGGTTTTTTGGCATTTATCCTGCTTGGTGTTTTCAGAGATTCCTGGAGCTGTTGTTTGGTGTCTGTCTCATTTTAATTTGGGAAAAATTTCAGCAACTATTACTTCAAATATTTCTTTTGCTCAATTTTCTTTTTTATCTCCTTGTGGCATTCCAGTTATTTTTATGCTACATTTTTGTTGTTGTTGACATATGTTCAGACTCACTTATTCTTTCCTTAGCTATATGTAATCTCCTGGTTAGCCCATCAAAGACATTTTAGTGTAAAGAATTTTCTTTTGATTTTTGTCTTAGAGATTCCATCCACTGCTTTAGAGATTTCATCCCTCTGCTTACAATTTCTGCCTGTTCTTACATGCTATTTTTTTCTAAATTCAGAGCTCTTAACATATTAATCATATTTACTTTATGTTTTATCTCTGGTAATCTGTGCCTTATTAGGAGTATGCTTCTGATGCCTGCTTTGTCTGTTCAGACTGTTTTTTTTTCTGTCTTTTAGCATCTTCTATATTTTTTTGTAGCTTTGTTTTACAATTTTGAAAGCCATACATAAAGTATCAGAACTGAGGTAAATAGGTCTTAGCATGATAATTTATGTAAATATTTTTCGGAGTTGGCACTGTTTACTGATTATTGTAACTGTGTGTGTTAGAAGCTTCCAACTCTCTAGTATCCTTCATTTTCAGCCCCTCTGTTGTCTTTGGGATTCCATAAGAACTTTTTTTTTATCGAATACTCTGTCTTCCTGGTCTTCAGTTGTATTCCACTGTTATTAGGGTGGTGCCCTGTTGATGACCACACCAATAGGTGTAAGGTTTGTGAGAAGATAAATGTTCTGTATCTTATAATTAAATGTCACTGTTTTGGTTGGGCTTGTCTCTGGGACATTATCTTCACATGTATTTTTTTCCCCACACTTAGATGAGAAAGGAAGGTTAAAGGGTGCTGGACTCAGAGAAATTATTTTAGCTTACAAGTGATAAAGCTCTGGAAAAGTGTTTTACCCTAGAAAGGAAGGTATTTTAAATTCTCTGGGCACTTTTCCCAATCTTTTCTAGGGCCACTGAGAAATCATTTCTGGCTATTCACAGTGAGAAATTTGTGGAGATTTTGAAGATTAAATCCATGAAAATGTGAGCCCCTCTAAGATGGCAACTCCCACTAGTTTCTCATTCTCAATGTAGTCCACAATCAGCTCTTAGCAGTTTATCCGAATTACCAGTTAAGTATCCCCACTAGTTTATAGCTTCACTTGCTAGAAGGTAAAACCTTGCCCTAGGTTAAACCTAGGCTGTAAGTCCTTTTCCTGTTTGTCCAGATTCCACAGTGGTGATTTGCCCTGCAATCTCATTTCTTTGAAATTAGGTACAAGTAAAATTGTTAATTTTCATTTTGCTCACAGATTTCTTTTTGCAGTGATGGGAGTGATAAATTCCAAGTTCTTTACATATTAGAGCTGAAATTAGAAGTCCAACTGTGTAATTTTCAATTTGGAATTCATAGGAATCTGTCCAAATTAGCTAGACATAAAAGAAGACAGAACAATATAACCAATATTAAGAAGAAAGTAGAGAAAATAGGAAGAAAAACTACAGTGAATCAAGTAACTGGATTCCTCAATCAAGTATTTCAAATGACTATGCTTATTATAATGAAGGAATTGAAATAAGACTGATAATTTTATTAGAGGAGATGATAAGAACTTTAATGGAAAACAGGAAACAATAATAAAGAGCAAATTAAAATTATAGGAATGATGAAAATAATAACCAAAAGTAAATTACCCAATGGTTATGGTTAGCATTAGTTTCAAACTCCTAAAGATAAAAGCGTCAACTGGGGTAACGTTCAGGAAAAAAGATTCAAAATAACACATGAAAGAAAGAAATGGTAAAAAACCGAGGGAAGTAGGGTAGTATGTCTATGGTGAAAAAGGTTTACGTACATGCATTTTAAGTCTCAGAAGATGAAATTTAATAAGGCAGAAGTATTATTTGATTAAATAATAGCTGAAAATTTTTCATTGTTGAAAAATAAATTAATCTACATCTTCAAGAAGACTTGCAATTCCCAGAACAGTATATATGCTGATATATATGCTGATAATAGAAAAAACAGCTGAAAAGCAGACACTAAAATAAAATATTTTGCAACAGTCTGAGGAGAAAAAAAAGAGATACTATGTTTCAAAAGAGAAAAAATAAAACTGACTTTTGCAAAAATAATATAAGCCAAAAGACAATGGGTTGATGTATTTAATTTCTAAAGATAACACTTAAAGTGTAACAATTGAAAATATTTTTCTTTGCATATGTTATATTTTTCTTGTTTGCAATGACATAAGTACATTTTATTCACAAAAAAAGAAATACATAAAAATAAAATCTTTATTATGGATCAAAATAAAAAGAAAAATATGCTAGAAACTATTGTCATTTTTAATTTATTTTATTTTATAATGTCAAATACGAAATTATCCTTAGAATATTTACCACTACCTTTTAAATTTCCTTTGAGATGGGCAGGACAGTGTCCAAAGTAACACTGAATATTTGTGATCAATATTAAAGGGTATAATTTCTCCTTAAAATGAAGTAAAAGTATACATTGAATGTGTATGTATTAATATAAATTATGAAATAAATATAAAATCTCTTTTCAATGCACAAGTATTAAATTAGTATCTCTTTGCAGCTTGCTGCCATGTAGTGTCGAGAGAGGCTCTACATAGATTGATCAGGTAGAAGCTAGGAAGTTGTTGTTTTGGATATATGATTTTATAATTTAGGCTCATTTTACAGCAACTTTCAAGAGAGTATGTAATCTCTCATATCACTATAAATTCTCAGGATTAATAAATTTTTTTACTTTGAAATGGTAATTGAGATTTCCTACAATTGATGGTGTTATGGCCTCTCTGTTAAGGAGATTTATAGATTCAGTAAGGTATGGAAGAGATCTCATATACCCATGAACCAAAGTGAGAACACTTATTCAACCATTTCTGAAATTTGCAGTTCATAATTCACCACATTAGGGCTATACTGTGGGTAATATTATCCTGGAACGTACATACATTCTCTTGCCTTTTAGAGATAAGGATAAATAAAGAATGCACAATTTTCAAATAATTAAACATTTCCAAGGGCAGATTACTTACTGGTTTGTGTGTCTGTGTATCTTTTTGTGAGCTTTGCTTTAATTGTGTTTCCCTTTCCTTCCTGAAGTTGTTTTGATTCCTTGGATAGCATATAATATCTGTGAGTTAGGGTAATTAGTTCCTTTGATTTGTTGACTCAGTGTGGTTCAGAAAAAGATAAAGTGGAAAACTTTTTCCCTATATCTGTTCAAGATAAATAAAACCTTAAGACCAAAAATGTCCATTATGATCTTCAGAAGCCTCTCTAAATCAGGCTGCCACCTTTGTGATTTTGCATGTAATCTAAGAAGTCAAAATTCTGTGCAGAAATAATACCTTAAGACAGTCATTGTGACCTTTACTCTGCCTAGAAGAGTAAATCTCAAAGCTTGAACCATTTACTGCCTATTTCCAGATATTTGCTTAGATTCCTTTGGGAAAAACACAGAAATATGCATTTATTACAACTTTTCCAAGTATTCTTACACATACCAAAATTTTAGGGCCTTTGGTCTCAGATAAACATTTCCTCATTCTAGTCCAAAGACCTTAACTTCAAACAACAGCTCAGATCTTTTTCTCTATCAATCTTGAGAGTCAGAGTCTTGAGTTTCCGTGTCACTTGATAGTAGTTTCTAATTGCTCTTATCACTTAATGGTGATTTAATGGTGTTTGAAGTTAGCCCTAATTACATCCACACCATGTGAAATGATTAACAATATTTAAAGTACACTTTACAGTTTCATTTTGGTTATCCTAGTAAGCCTTATAGTATCGCTATTGTTCTTATATAGTATTTTCACCTATATTTTTCTATTGGATACATCTGACCTGGTTGCTAACAAATTCAGCTGCTGGTTGAAAACCTGTTCTAAAAAGAAGGAATTGGGGCGCCTGAGTGGCTCAGTTGGTTGAGCGTCTGACTTCAGCTCAGGTCATGATCTCACCGTTTGTGGGTTCGAGCCCCACATCGGGCTCTGTGCTGACAGCTCAGAGCCCGGAGTCTGCTTTGGATTCTGTGTCTCCCTCTCTCTATGCTGCTTCCCACTTGCGCTCTGTCTGTGTCTCTCTCTCTCTCAAAAATAAATAAACATTAAAAAATTTAAAAAATAAATAAATAAATAAAAAGAAGGAATTAAGAGGGATGACTGTTATATCTGATTTTTTTCATGTTTCATCTTTGCTTATAATGCTGTTCTACCCAACGTATTATTTCTTTTTAAATACTAAAATTGGCTGATATCAATTCTAAGTGCATCACACTCCTTGATGCCAAATAAAACACTGCTTGCTGCTCATTCTTTGGGTTAACTCTAATTGTTTTAGTTCCCTGGTTGCCTGGCCCAAATTTTCCCCACTCTCACTGGCGTTGACTTCTTAGCAAACTTCTTGGTTGAGATTGTAATTACTTTTGACAGTAAATCTGACAGAAAGAGATACAAGTTGGGAAAATTAGATTCCCATACAATATACAACACTTTGATTAGAAACACAGAATTTCTCTTAATCACTTCATATAAGTTGCTGTTGAATTAAAATAGGTCGTGTTTAAAACTAATTTTATCAGGGTGCCTGGGTGGCTCCGTCGGTTGAGTGACTTCGGCTCACGTCATGATCTCATGGTCTGTGAGTTCAAGCCCCGCGTTAGGCTCTGTGCTGACAGCTCAGAGCCTGAAGGCTGCCCCAGATTCTGTGTCTCCCTCTCCCTCTCTCTCTGCTTCCCCTCTGCTCACGCTCTGTCTCTCTCTCAAAATAATAAACATTTAAAAAATAAATAAATAAAAATAATTTTATCAGATGTTTTGCTGCTCATTTATATATATTATATATGGATATACTATATATGTATAATCATTATATTTGATTTTATTAAAGGGAATAATTTTTCCTTTAGACAATTTTTGAGCCTACTATTTGTGTTACTTATGAGTGATCATAATGATAGGCAGAGATATGCCATACGTAAGTAACATAATTTTTTTTTTGGCTTACATTTATGTTTATTCATTTAAGTATCTTTTTTTAGTTGTACTCATAAATAATTGACATATATTGTTATATAAGTTCAAAGCACACAGTATTTTGGTTTGATTTTCATATATTGTGAAATGATTACCACAATAGTGTCAATGAACATCCAGTTTTCAATATAGATACAATAAAAAGAATAAAAGGGAAAAAATTTCCTTGTGATGGGAAAGCTTAACAAGTCTCCTGTATATCACATAGGTTGTTAGCTATAGTCATCATATTGTGTATTACATCCTACTCCTTATTTATGTTACAATTGGGAGTTTGTACCTTTTGACCACCTTCCTCCAATTTACCTTCCCCCTGGCCTCTGCCTCTGGTAACCACAAGTCTGATCTTAGCTTGTGTATGTGTATGTGTGTTTAAGAGAGGACTGTGTACTATATTCAGTGGTAAACAAGGCTTTGAATTAGCTTCTCTGATCTGGCAAGTGGTAGAACAGGGCCCAGAAATGTACAATTCCATGTTTGGGGACCCAAATCCAGTCAAGAATATGCACTGAATTCTCTGGTCAGGTGAAGTCACCAGTTTTGCCCTATCGATGAGGGGAGCCAGAGGCTGTGCTCTCTATTCAAGTGTCCCTGTGAGAAGGGCTGTGGAGGCACCCGGGTGACTCTGTGAAGCATTCTGACTCTTGGTTTCAGCTCAGGTCATGATCTCACGTTTTGTGGGTTCAGGCCTTGCATGGGGTTCCAAGCAGACGGTGTGGAGTCTGCTGGGGAATCTCTGTCTCTGCCCCTCCGCTGCTCATTCTCTCTGTCTCTCTCAAAATAAAATCAACTTTAAACAAATAAAATTAAAAAAAAAGAAGGGCTGTGGAGTGGGTTATGTAGCTTCCTCTGTGCTTTGTTTAGGTTCTCGGCTAGACAGACTGAAGGCTATATTCAGTAATAAGTGGTGCTAAGAATTAGATTCTCTGCCCGAAGCAAGTGTGAGAAGAGCTCTGAAGCTGGCAAATCTCTGTTTTTGTAACACAAGCTGACCCATGATCTAAGTTCCCTGACCAATTAGGGACACTGGCCTTGCTCTGCAAAATATTGGCTTCCCTGCCCATCTCTTGGTTCAGTACTGCTGGGCCCACAGCTTCCAGGAGTTATCAGGCCTTTGGGTCAGATAGGGCTAGAAGACACTGTCCACAATGGAGAGCTATGTGGCAGCTTTCTCGGCTGTGTGGGAGGGGGCAGAGCCACTCCAGGCTACTTTCATTTTTCCCAATAGGCTTTCTAATAGGGAGTGGTAGGAAGGTTCCTCAGCCTTGGCTATGAATTAATCCCCCCATCTGTGAGTAGCACAGGACTGATCCACTCTCAATATGGGCTTTGCTCTGTGGGTGATCAACAACCACCTGTGTTTCAGCTCAAGTGCTGCTGTGCCACACAGTTCCAGAAGTTGTCTTCAACTCTTCTGATCAGATGGGACTGGAAGACATTCCACAGTGGATGGGGCTGTGAATCAGTTCCTTGCCTAGGCATGGGCATGCTGGGTTCCACAGACAGCAAAACTCCTCATTTGAGGATATGAATCAGGCAGACTGCATCCCATTGAGTTTTCTGGTAAGAGTGTTCCTCTGACTTGGTCCTGCAGATGAACAAAATCTTTGGTTGGAATTACTACTTGGGTACTGCGGGTACTACTGGATCTGACAAGATCCGTGTTCTGGATGTTGCAAGCCCTTCCCCTCTTTTCCATCACAGTTTGATTTCCAGTGGTTGAGCCCCATAGATTCCCTTGGAACCCACATGGTATAAGATTAGCATAGGTGCTCCCCACAACGTGGCCCGATGCTGGGGGCAGCTGACTGTCTTCCTTGGTTTTCTTTTCCCACTAGAAGTTCTTGAGGCTCAATGGGTCCTCCCCACATGGTGCTGCACTGGCTGGAGAGAGGGCGGTGTAGGCAATGTGTAGCAGCTTTGTTTACCTTTGCAGTGCAGTCCGTTTTGGTCTCTGTGGTGTGTGCAAGTGCTTTAGCCTTGATTCATGTTCTAGGATTCTCTTAGTGGTGTCTTATTCTTGAATAGTGGTTAGTTGTTTTTCTTATGGGAGCAAAGTCAGGAACGAACTACTTTGTCATCTTGGTGACATCGCTCCTCTATATTCTTATGAGATGACATAAGACATTTTCCTAATGACTTTAAGCATTCTTATAATAGAACACCAGGTATTTTTCATCTTCGTCCCAGAAACACAAATAGGCACTTAAATACTTTAAAAAAGTGTATTAAGTAAATAATTCCCCATATTCTTAGCTCATCTTTGTTAATACAAATTACACATATTAGGGAAGGAAATTGTATTCAATATGTAATCTAATGTTCTGACCCAAGTCACTAACCAAAATTATTGTTGAATTCCCCATAATTACAAAATTTTATGAATGTTACATTTTAATCAAAGTTACCTTACATTATAATTATTCTCTTTTAATCTATCTCTCTCTAAAAATGAGAATTTTGAATATATGTACATGGGCCTAAATGTATTTGAGTATATTAGGTAAATGAATCTCAGTTCAAGAAGAATTTATGAATTCTAAGTTTATACGATTTGCTGAAAGAAAGACATTGATAGTTTTAGGTTCCTTTAGGGGAATGCCAGAGATTTTCATGCATTTATCAATGATGACTGGCTAGTCAGCAGCCTATTACTAGTAGAATTTTAATTTCAAAGTAGGCTAATAAGAGCTGACTGATGCCTGCCTGTGCACGTTCTTAAGTGATAATCAGTATAGAATTACTCGTTGGTAGAGGCTTATATCATAAGCTAACTGTCTAAATGATGAATACATAATGAAATTAAACAGAATTGAGACAGATGGCTCTAACTTTTGATAAATGTGCATATCTTCATAATTAGATAATAAGTCCGTTGTCTGGAAGATCAATTGGGACATAATAACTTTTAAAACTAAATCATTTCATTGTTTGGCATTTATGAGACATGGTAAAAAACAAATTCTATTTTATTTTACTTAAAATATTGCTTATTTTCTTCCTAAGCACTTGATTAAAAATGGAAAGGCAGATATTGTCATTTTGCATCCTCATAAAAAATTATGTATTTGTTATATAGACTTTAGAAATCACTTCAAAATAAAATTTTGTAGATTGATGGTTTCTATTGGGTAAGAAAGAGGAAATAAAGCATTTAAAATATTCTAAGTCAAGTAGCAGATATTAAAAGGAGAGAAAAAGTGAATAGCATTATAAAATTCATCTGAAATTTGTTACTGTCTTTATACAAATTATGAAATCTAAGCAGATCAGTATGTTCTTATTTTTCTGGGAAGAGGCTTGGATATTGAATATATTCATATTTGTTTTTCTATAGTGATTAAACATTTTCAAATAAAATACACATACAAGAGATAACAATGTAATTCTCAAAAAAGTTTTAATTGGGAGTGACAATATCCACAGTCAAATAAGACATCCCTGGTTCACTACTAAACACAGTTTAGCATCTATCCATGGACAAAAGTGCCCTTATGGAAGATAAAGGGTCCTGCATCATTCTGCAGGGGACCCAGGAGCAGTCTCACCCACTCGTGCATCAGATTATAGGCCTATAGACCTTGGTCCCAGCTGTAGACCATAGAATGGACTGTGAACTGGTTCCAGCCCCTCTCAGCCATGGCCTGGCAGCCCCTGGAAAACACTGATTTCAGAAATCACCCACTGATAAAAAAGCTTCTGTAGAAGTCCAGGATTTCAGCAGAAAAGGTCTAGCACATCATCAGAGTAAAAAAATCCAAGACTGGACACATTGGAAAATGTAATAAGAAAACTAACATTACTCATGTCTCCCCCTCCACCACAATGCACCGCTAAGTGCCAAGAAAGCCCTTCCTGGTCTTGATTTCTCCTATGGGGAAACGTGAAAGCACATTAAGTGCCCAATTTCTCAAGCTGTTTCATTGTAGCCACAGAGGCTCTCGCACCCCATCCAGAGTCCTGAGTCCTGAGCTACATGACTAAGGGGCCGTTAGCAGCTGGGAGTATCCCAGCCAGGGCTTGTAAGTTATCAAAATAATGCATATTCTACTAACCACACCTACCTCCATCAGTAAGCCAGCCCACAAGCAGTCAGAATGTCTCACCTGCGGATCCTCATGATGGGCCCATAGGTACCCTCAGCATTCTGCTTGTCACACCCACACATCCCCCAACTACCTTGTGGCTGTGCACTCCAGGGGCACTGAGAGGGGCTTTGTCAGATGGCTAATGAGAACACATAAGGATTTAGTTCAAATCTGCAGACCAAGGAGAGACTGCAAATTTGATTATCTAGCCCTGTCCTTGGAAAAGCAAAAGAGAGAGAGAGAGAGAGAGAGTCAGCCCTCAGACTGATGTTTTACAGGATCAAGAGAAGGCCTGCAATCTTAAAAATTCTGCACAAGAGGGAGCAAGGAAAAAGAATGGAACAGGTAGGTGTATTCATAGAAGATCTAAGAAAGTATCAGAATCCCTAGCAAGGCTGATGGAAGATAATTCTCTTCCAAACTAAGTCAGTCAAGACTGGAGGAGGTGACTGCTACTTCAAAAGGAAACACAGCAATGTAAGACAGGAAAACCAAAGGAGGTAGGGCAGAAATAATTTATTTATTCTTTATTTAAAAAATAATGGCCAAGAACTCCTAGAATCTCAAGAGAGATTTGGCCATCCAAATTCATGAAGCTCAGAGGCCTCCAAACAAATTCTACTTAGAAACTTTTTCTCCAAACACATTACAACAAAACTGTCAAAAATCAAATACAAAGAGAGAATCTGAAAAGCAGCAAGAAAAAAGAAGCTTATCACTAACAAGAGACCCCTCTTCCCCACACTGTCCCTGCCCAAAGCTATCAGATTTCTCAGCAGAAACCTTACAGACCTGGAGAGAGTGAGATCATAAAAGTGCAGGAAAGCAAAAAAACAAACAGACAGACACTTCTGTTAATCAAGAATGCTTTATTCAGCAAGGTTGTTCTTCATAAATGAAGGTGAGATGAAGATATTCCCAGGTGAAGGAAAGCTGAGGAACTTCATCATCAGTAGACCTCCCTCACAAAAAAATGAAAAAAGTTTTTCAAGTTGAAATGAAAGGATACTAGCGACATGAAAACATATGAAAATATACAACACACTGGTAAAGGTAAGTACATAGTCAAATTCAGAATACTCTAATACTATATAGTATGATAATGTGCTAATCACTTAATTAAAAAAATATAGGACAAAAGTATTAAAAATAACTATAGCCAATAACTGGGTGGCTCAGTCGGTTGAGCGACCGACTTTGGCTCAGATCATGATCTCGCAGTCTGTGAGTTGGAGCCCCACGTCAGGCTCTGTGCTGACAGCTCAGAGCCTGGAGCCTGCTTCGGATTCTGTGGCTCCCTCTCTCTCTGCCTCTGCCCTGTTCATGTTCTGTCTCTCTCTCTCTTTGTCAAAAATAAATAAACGTTGGGCCGCCTGGGTGGCGCAGTCGGTTAAAGCGTCCGACTTCAGCCAGGTCACGATCTCGCGGTCCGTGAGTTCGAGCCCCGCGTCAGGCTCTGGGCTGATGGCTCGGAGCCTGGAGCCTGCTTCCGATTCTGTGTCTCCCTCTCTCTCTGCCCCTCCCCCGTTCATGCTCTGTCTCTCTCTGTCCCAAAAATAAATAAAAAACGTTGAAAAAAAATTTTTTTAAAAAAATAAATAAACGTTAAAAAAATTTAAAAAAATAACTATAGCCATAATAACTTGCTAACGAATACATAATATAATAAAAGGTCAATTGTGATATCAAAAACATAAAGTTTGGGGGAGTTGAATGGTAGAGTTTTTGTATGCAATTAAAGTTAAGTTATCAGCATAAAATAGATTGTTATATCTGTAAGATATTTTATATGAGCCTCATAGTAGCCACAAAGCAACAAGTTACAATTAAGGAGATGTTGTCAAAGGGTAGAGATTTTCAGTTATAAGCTGAATGAGTTCTGGGGAGCTAATGTATAACATGGTTACTATAGTTATCAATATTGTTTTATATAATTGAAAGTTGCTAAGAGAATATATCTTAAATGTGTTTCTACACACATACAAAAGGTTATTTTGTGAGGTGATGGAGGTAATACCTAACCCTATTGTGGTAATCATTTTGCAGTATATAAGTGTATCAAATCATCATGGTGCACACCTTAAACTTATAGATGGTATGTGCCAATGATATCTCAATAAAGTTGGGTGGGGCGGGAGAGGAAAAAATCTAGTACTTAGCCACTAAGCATTTTTCCTTCATGCAAATCACAAATATTCACTGGAATGAATATTTATGCAGCCTTTTTTCTTAGAATGGCAGAAATTCAAGTGTCAAAAAGACAGAGATGAATATCACCTAATCACTGTCCCAAAGGAGCTAATGATAAAGTGAAAGTCTAGAAACTTAGGTACAACTAGAAAACATTAATAGAAAGTGAAAATATGGATTAAACTAATTTTGTAAGTATGCTTTGGAATGTTTCCATATGTATTGATAAGAATGAACTATGGGTTTCTGACTAATACATAACTTCTTTTATTTAAAGATGTTTACTATGATTAATCGCAACTGATTCTCCTATAGTTTTAAAGTCTAGACTTGACAACTACTTAATATGTTAACAGACAGAAGAGTAAATTAATTTTTTCATTAGCTTTGTGAACATGCCCCATCACTCCTTTTCGGGGACCTTAGTTGCCTTAACAGTAATATGTCATAATTTTAACATATTAACATAATATTTGTTAAGACCTAACATAATATTTGTTCTGTAGCCTTCATCAGATTATAAGAAGCAAATTGAATAACATATTCAAAGTGTAAACCATAAAGTAACTAATAAGGGTAATAAGCAAGTATAACTTCAAAAATAAATAAATAAATGTAGTTCTACCAATGGTTCTGTGGGGGGAAAATGATTGAATTTCATTCTGTGTGCTGTCAGTACAAGTACTCAAAAATATTTGTTGAAGACACAATCTTAGATGTTAATTATGATGTGCCTGCATTTATATTTTAATGGTTATTTGTGTATATATTTAATTTAAATTAGTAGTAAAAGATTTTATGGTTTTTGGTTTGATGACACAATGTAAGAATATATCTTGAAATTGGGAAAACACATAACACTTTTTTTATTAATTTTTTAAGCTTATTTATTTTGAAAGAGAGAGAGAAAGCAAGTAGGGGAGGGGCAGAGAGAGAGAGAGAGAGAGAGAGAGAAAGAAAGCACGCTTTGCATTGTCAGCCTGACATGGTTCCATCTAATGAATGGTGAGACCATGACCTGAGCCGAAATCAAGAGTCAGTCGCTTAGCTGACTGAGCTGCCCAGGTGATGCAACACTATTTTTATATGTTGGTGTGAGCCCCTTCAAAATTATAAAGAATTTTTAAACAATTAAAGTTTAGAGAGCAACCAAAGTGCCATTTGATTCCTACTTTTCATTTTATTACTAAAGAAACTGCCACAGAGGTGACCTATGAATGATTGAATGCATGAATTAACTCCAATATTGATGAATGATTGATGGAATAAATAATTATTTATATCCTGTTTAAATATTTCATGAATGGTTTATAATATTTCTATTAGGGTGTTGCAGAACTTTTGTTACAACTATTCCTATGTATTTCACACTTTTGTTGGCTATTAAAAACTATAATTTAAGTTATATTTTTTTAGACTTCTTTTATGTTCTAAAGAAGCGTATGTTTGTGCGTGTGTGTGTGTGTGTTTATTTAAAAATTGTTTTATTGTTTATTTATTTTTGAGAGAGAGAGAGACAGAGGGTGAACAGGGGAGGGGCAGAGAGAGAGAGGGAGACACAGAATCCGAAGCAGGCTCCAGGCTCCGAGCTGTCAGCACAGAGCCTGATGCGGGGCTTAAACTCATGACCTAGGAGATTATGACTTGAGCCGAAGTCGGACGCTTAACTGACTGAGCCACCCAGGCACTCCTGTTTGTTTGTTTTTAAATAGGCAAGAATTTTGTGACTCTCACTAATTCTACTAATTTATCTGTAATTTTTTTTGTATTTCCTATGTCAACAATCATATATTTGTGACAACCTACATTATCTCTTTCCTTTTTGTCTATTTTTAATGTTTCTTTCTTTTCCTTTTAAAAATTTATCTAAATGGTACTGCAGGTCACTGTGTTGGAATCAGTTTGCTGATAGCAACCATAAATATCTGATAGTTTTTTTTTAAAGATTTACTTTTGACTTTTAGTTTGTTGAATGCTTGCCAAATAGTATCAAATTTATTTTCCACCTAAACTGAAATTAAAATATGTATTTCCCTCTGAAATCACTTATTTGTTAAATTAAATAGATTGTATAATGGCAGATTATGTATATTCTATAGATAAACCCTGTTTAGATGACATACTTTCTTTTTATACATTGTTGGTACTTATCTTTCCCCCAGGTATTTTTTAGGACCATAAGTCTATCTGGTTAAGCTATGCATTTTTATTGTATATGATGAGGGGCCATGAGTATATCATGTGCCCCCAAATAACTGGATTTTTCAATTCATGATGAACTGGTGACTTTTAAATAGTTAGTTACAACTCATATTTATTAACATATTTAGAGTGCACCACCAGGCTTATGGCCACGTCTTGGGTGCTGGCTTACTGTTTTAGCAATATCTAGCATAAATTATCATCCACATTTTAAATTTAAGGAAACTAAAGCTAGGGTATTAAGGCAATTTTGCCAAGATCACACAGATATTACTAAAATTTTTCCCACAGGTGAATAATGTTGAACCACAGTACAACATTGCTTCTCATCATCAGTTTGAGAAAGTAATTGCCAACCCGTACATTTAAGAATATTCTCTATGTAATCCGTTAAAATCACTGGCTATCAGCAATTTGTGATGTGAACACTATAAACTGGCAATATTTAAAGTCACTTAACAGCTGTGGATATGCTTATGATCACTAAAAAGGGTTTGCTATTTTCATTTGACAACAATTGTGTAGGTATTTGATGTCTTATTCACAGTATTGGAACATAATATGCAATGAGAAGCAATTTTGAAGACACTATATTGCAAAGACAAGAGGAGAGATAGTTTTTAACAAACTAGGAAAAGCTTGAAATTCATACATTGTTAAGTAAACAATATTCATTCTAGCAAATTGCTGGCTTCTATTTGAATTGAAAATTTTCCCTTGTGCTTTTTTGAAATAGTTAGAAAAAGTTTGTTAAGAAAAATGTGACTAGCAAAGTGGTGTTGTTTAAGGCCTTTTCAACAGACTTTATCATTCCTTTAGACAAATGTTTTATTTAGATGCTTGAAAAGGTACCAGAGTAGGAGCCATGTTTTTCTATTAATGTAACAGAATGCCTCGGTGTTTGCTTTTCTTGGCACACAATCGTGGTATTTCATTTTTTCATAGATGTTCCCGCCATCCTCTTACTGTATCACTATTCATCAACTAGTAAACACACTCTCTGTAAATGTATTCATACCACTCAATTTTGATATAACACTTGTGCAGTTATTTACACTTTTAAGGAATTCAGAATTGCACTTAACTTTGCTGCATTATTTGACACAGAAATAAGAATTAGGTCATGAGGTATAAAGTGTATTCGTTCCTGCCTATGTCATTATCCTGAATACATATAGTTTGTTTAGAAACTGATTCATTAATATATGAATAAGATATAAAATAAATATTTAAAAATTAAGAGCTACAGATACATTTTAATGCATCCTTTGTCTCTTTGCTGTTATCTTTTTTTGTTTCCTTATCCATGTATATAGATATCCATGTATATGTGTATGTATACGATCTATATCAATGATATAGATCATGGTCATTATTTCTAACCCTTGAGTAAATCACCACTATTAGGGGTCTTAAAGGGAGGAAAATGTCACATTTTAAGAAAACATAAACATTTGTGAAAAAACCACCAAGTAATAAGAAAAGTGCAAAAGTACTAACAGAAATTTATTATAAAAAAATCTCTTCCAATTAAGACTGTTTATGAAATTTTGAAAAAAATTAGTAAGAAATAGTAAATAACTATTCCAATGTTGAGTAGAGTGGTCTCACATGTTAAAGTTAATTTTAAGCTAAATTTGCCATATCTATGTATTTGAATCTTAATATATGAGATTATGCCATCATACCCAACAGAGAAAATAAATGATAGACTCATGATTGAAAGAGAAAGCCAATATTAAGCAAAAACAGCTGTGGTAAATTAATGCTCTTTCAAGATTATAGTCAATATTCTATATGAATGTAGATATGAATGGATAGATGGATTGATGGATGACTAACCAGATGACTAGCCACTTGATAATTGGCAGGAAATTATTGCAGTGACGCCAATTACCAAAATAGAGCCTTGCATTTTTGTTATTATCAATGAAGTTGAAGAGATTTTACTTTTTCACTATTTCTTCTGTATTCTGTCTTCATTGCAATAAAACATATACTTTTTGGAAAAAAAACCCTCCTATTTATTTTTTCACACCCGTGCACCAGTATGTTCAGTAAATAAAGAACATCTCTGTGTCCTGTAACTCAGTTATCCTTTGCTCAATATCCATATTTGCTCTATAAACAGCAAACTTGTCATAGTAGTTATATTTGAAGGCTGAGGTTTGTGCCACATGCGCGCGCGCGCGCGCGCGCGCGCGCGCGCACACACACACACACACACACACACTTTAAGATGGTAATAATAAGAGGAATGAATAATGGAAAGGAAAGGAAGATACATTTTAAAATAAAGTAAAATTCAAATGAATTGGATTTAGTGTTGAAATGCACTGATGTTTGATCTTCAGCTGCCACCCAATATTAAGATTTACATTAAGTATACAAATTATAGTGTTTTATTGTTTGTTTGTTTGTTGGAGGTTAAACTTATTCCTATCATCCTAGGAATGTTTGGCCAGTTAGGTTAAATCATTATGATGAACATTTTCATGGAAACTTTTAAAAAGGGACATTTTAAATATTCTTTGTTTATAAAGTCAATAAATGGAACTAAGAAGCTTATAATTTTTTAAGAAAAAAATTATTTTGTTTTTAAGCTACATCATTACAATGTATAATTTTAACATTCTTATGCATCAATAATGCTATCAGCAAATTACAAAGAGGATTTTATTTAATGATTCAACATTATTGCTTATGAATACCTAATATTACTCTCAAAATACTGATCTACTTTTGTAGATGTGTTGATGGTAGCTGATGTTGGAAGAGTTTTCCACCTATTTTCTTGTCAGGCACTCTGTCAGAGAATCTCCACTTTCTTTAGGTAGATTTAGTTAAATTTAAAGAACAATGGTATTTAGACATGCTTCTTTTCCAAATTAGTTTTACCTAGGATATTCTGTTTTTAGCACCCAGATTGGCAATTTGTGTAAATTAGCCTCCCTTATTTCTAATGACTATCAAATTGACAAGATCTAAGTGCTGATTTTATTCTTCTACAATCCTTTTTTTGTTGGTGTTGGTCTCTTGTTATTCTTAACATCAAAATGCTGTTTTTTG
Organism: Panthera onca; assembly: GCF_046562875.1. Taxonomy (NCBI): domain Eukaryota; kingdom Metazoa; phylum Chordata; class Mammalia; order Carnivora; family Felidae; genus Panthera; species Panthera onca. The sequence goes on from NC_138342.1 coordinate 51,203,619, forward strand.
AAATGTCCTCGCTAAATTCTAGTAATTTATACCAAAGAAACCCCATTATTTCCATCACCAAACATATTTTTCTGGAAATAAAATAGCACATATGAATATTTAGTTTTACTTCATGAAATGTAAGGCTCTAGAAGTAGAGTCCTCCTGAATTTGGAAACATACGTAATCCTGAGAATACCAAAAGATGTGCAGAATATAAAAACACTGCATTTCTTAAGCATTTTGGTAATGCTAAGTATTGGATGGAAGTGGGGGTGGGGATTAATATACACAGGTACGTTGTGTTATGGAATGAAAAGAATTTTGAAAACTGTTGTTTCACTACCTATTAATAAAGGCAATTCTGTTTTAGAGTATCTCTGTTTCTGAGAAAGCAGTTTTATTTCTGATTGCTGGAGATGTTTTTTGTTTTTTTGTTTTCTTGTTTTGTTTGTTTTTTTTTTTTTTTTACAAGTTCCAAGTAGTTACTTGATATTTGGTATGATCTTGTGGTGTGCAAAATTTGGAATTACATGAATTAATTTTTGTTCATTTTTTCTTGGCATTTGTGTTCATTTCCTAGGGCTACCATAACAAAGCACTACAAATTAGGTGGCTTAGAAATTTATTATCTTACAGGGGCACCTGGCTGGCTCAGTCAGTTGAGCATCCAACTCTGGATTTCGGCTCAGGGCATGATCCTAGGGTTGTGGGATCCAGCCCTGTGTCGGGGTCCATCCTGAGCATAGAGCCTGCTTATGATTCTCTCTCCCTCTGTCTCTCTGCCCCTCTCCCTCACTCATGTTCTCTCTCTCTCAAAAGAAAAAAAAATAAATATTGTCTTACAGTTTGGCTAGAAGTCAGAGCTTTCCTCCCTCTGTGCTTGTACCAATCTGTGTCCACATTTCTCATTTTTATAAGGACACCAGTCATTGGATTAGGGCCCATCTAATGACCTAATCTTAATATGACTACATCTGCAAAGACTCTTTTGCCAAATAACATCAGATTCTAAGGTACTGGAGGTTAGGATTTCAGCATATCATTTTGAGAGGACACAATTCAGCCTTTAACAGCATAAAATAAGGTAATCATAAAAATATTATTTTCCTACATTTTTTTCTCCCCTGGTACATTCTTCTGCTGCTGACATCTTGTATTTACTAGATTACCTACCTCATTTCCAAAGATATAGTTAATATTAATTCATGTTGATATCCCTAAGGTAAAAATTTTATGCATGCACACACAGACACACACACAAACACACACACACACACACACACACACACCACTTCCCATTTGTTCTATTACATGCTTTTATCCATGTCTGAAATTAGGTTCTCCAAAAGATGATGAAGAGATGGAATCTTCTTTTAATGCCAATATATAAAACATTATGATCAAGTTAATATGCACATTGATGTTTTTAATTTTCAGCTGAAAATTCTTTAATACATTATACTTTTCAATTAATTTATGCAAAAGGTATTTATTGCCTGCCTGCTATGCACTCTAGGTACCAGGAATGTGGTAGTGAATAAAGCAGAAATGGCTCAACCCCACGTAGATTACATTCTCATCTTGTGTAACTAAAAAGTCTGGAAACAAGCAAATACATTGAACTGAAAAGTGCTGGGAAAGAAATGAGTGGACATGATGATTTAGAGAGGAAGCATTCTATATTTAGAGAGGGAAGGGCATTATGATTTAGAGAGGAGGCATTCTGACACAAGGAAGGGCATTGTCAAGAAATCTTCTCCCACAAAAGATTTGAAAGATCTGAATGTTTGAGAAGTAGCTGGGCAATGTGTGCTTTAGGAATAGGAAAGAACAAAATCATAGGACCTAAGGTGAGAATAGGGTGGTGTTATTTGAATACAAAGAATTTTAAATTCGCTGGACTCCGATCTATAAGACGAGGTTTCCTAATTCTAAAGTGACTAAGAAGTTTTAGAAGTTTTTGTTTTATTCTGAGAATGTGAGGAAGCTCTTGGAGACTTCCAAGCTGAGGAATGACATGTTTTATATTTTAAAAAGAAACCTCCACCTGTGCTTTGCAGATAGTGATGAAGGAGCATTTTCCCACTTTTCATCCCAGAGATCATTGAAAACAAAGGGCAGGAACTAACAAAAACTCAAACTCCATTATCAATAAAACTAATGTAGTTCCAAACTACAGATTCAGTAAAAGCACTGTCAAAAGTACAAGTCGCTGGACAGAGTTACATAAGAAATGAAGTTGAGAGTTCATGATTATAGACCTCAGGAAAAAGCTACTAAGGAAATTGAGACCAGAATTAAAACATCAAGCTATTTTATAAGAAAAGATAAAGAAAAAAGGAATAAAGGAGCAAGCAAACACAGTCACAACATGGCAACTTATTAAATAACAATAAGAATAAAAATAAAAACCTCATGTTGGTATATACCTGATTCTGTAAACAGGATAGCTGTGCTATCTTTTTTTTTTAATGTTTTATTTATTTTTGAGAGAGAGAAACAGAACTTGTGCAGGGGAAGGGCAGAGAGAGAAAGAGAGAGACAGACAGAATCCAAAGCAGACTCCAGATTTTAAACTGTCAGCATAGAGCCTGACACGGGGCTTGAACTCAAGGACTATAAGATCATGACCTGTGCAAAGCCTGATGCTTAACCAACTGAGCCACCAAGGCACCCTGAATAGCTATGCTATCTTGGCAAGCCACTACAGTCTAGATTTTGTCTTTGTTTTTGTTTTGTTTTTGTCAGGGAAATAAGGCAATGACCAGATATATTATAAAATGCTTCATTTTAATTCCAAAACAAGGTATTAAACACACACTCTCTCTCTCTCTCTCTCTCTAATATACACCATAGGCCTGGATTTCCAAAGCTGTTCTGATCTGAGACTGTTCTACGATCCAGCCTGTAAGGCTTACCTCATAACACAACTTCTCTCTGTGCATCTGCTCAGTTTTATTTTCCTATCTACTCCTTCTGCTTATTACTATGTGTTCTTGCATCATAACTTCATCCTGCACATGGCCTGTCACAGTCCTGCCCTGCCTCATTTTACATCAAACCCTTTTAAATGCTGCTTCTTGTAGAGTCCGGGGAAATTTTAGGGAGATAAGTGTAATGGAGGTGGTCGAATCAGAGGCAAAGGAGTGCCTCTTCGAAGATTAGAAACTGCTAATGGTCCAAGCTGCATTCGATCATAACTGCCCCTTCAGATAAGTCAGCACATAATTGAGTACCTGGAACATTCTAGAATACAAGTGATAGAAACCTGAGCAGAGCAGTCCTGTTCCTGCTTTCAGGGTAACTCTGCCACCAGGAAATGGTGCTGGTAAAGGCTGCTCATACTGAGAGAGGCAATGAGTAGAAACTGGCTAGAATAAATGGGACCTGCATGTAACAAGGCTTTAGGGTAGAAAGAAACAAAGGAAACAGCCCACCTGGGGCTGAAGTGAAGAGGTAGGCTGGAGGCCAAACGTGGAAGGTCTAAATAGCATGGAAAGTTAATAAGGTGGGCAAATACTTTAAAAATGAACCAAGTCTAACTCATACCTGAAGAATAAATAGCAAAAAATAGAAAAAAAAAGAAAAAGAAATTTTACTTAAACATTAAAAATAATTTAGCAGCTTAGTCACTGTGTTTTACTTTCATTCGTAATAAGCTGATTTTCTCAGGGTAATCACTTTACAGAAACATTACTTCACAAATACATACAGTTAGGTTGGTTTTATAACACAGCAGTCCCTTCAACATATTTATTGTTTAAAACATAGACTTTTAAATGCTATGGTTTTAAATTAAAGTGATACATATATGACAAATGAATTAAACTTTCTGTAGGAAATATCAGAATAGTATTAGTATTAAAGTGGTGGTCATAAGGGGAAAAAGTAATTTAGTTAAGAAAATAGAAAATACCCTTAATGACGTAAATGATAGAATAGAATGTCTAGTGTTCATGCTGTGTGCTTTATATAGGTATTTCCTTTTAATGTCAGGCAATGGAGCAAACAAGATATTTTTATTAGATTTTTTCCACGTTTTCTCATAAAGAGGCAATTTGTATCTATTTGTAATTAAAATGACATTAAGCAGCCGGATTTTCAGTTATACAATATTTCACAGTAAAGATCTCCTATAAAAAACCTTCACTAAGTCTACGGACCCAATTACATAATAAGTATTACTGGGTCCCTGTGAGAAAATAATGATAGATTATCCAATTACTTTCAAAAGAAGATTTCAGTTTGGGACTTACTTATATACTGATTTTCATTTTTTTTTTTTTTAATGTTTCTTTATTTTCAGAGAGCAAAAGAGAGAAAGTTCATGCACGTGGGAAGAGAATCCCTAGCAGGGTCTGGGCTGTCACTGCAGACCCCAACACGGAGTTCTATCTCACCAGCAGTGAGAGTAAGACCTGAGCCCAAATCATCAGTCCGAAGCTTAACTCATGGAGCCACCCAGACGCCCCTTCAAGGTTTCTTGATTGATTCATGCATGTGAATTTCTGTTACTGACAGTCAACTATGGTCTGGAAGCAGATGATCCTCCTTCTGAAGTATAGTCAGAAGAGAAGGTCAATAGTAGCTTAATGCTGCCTACCTCATTCACCTTCCTTCGTGTCGTCTGTAAGCATTTTACCACCTCGCATCATCCAAAGAAGAGTGAGTACAGTACAATAAGATTCTTAGACCACATATACCTAACTTTTATTACAGCATATTATTATAATTGTTCTACTTTATTATTAGCTATTGTTAATTTCTTACTCTGCCTGATTTATAATTAAAATTTATGATAGCTGTGTATGAATAGGAAAAATACAGTATGTATAGGGTTTAACTGTAGTTTGTGGCATCCACTGTTGTTCTTGGAACATATCCCACTTGGATAAAGGGGCATTACTGTATCTCTTTCTCTCTCTCTCTCTCTCTCTCTTTTTTTTTTTTATTCTACAAATTGCGCAAAAGTTTAGTCATCTGCTTAAGTATCTTGGTTCTGGAAATTTATTTCCTAACCAGTGCCAGAGCTCCATCTAGGTCAAGTCATTGGAATGCCGTTTCTTCCTGCGCAAATTAGGCTGCTTTGCATAAGGAAACAATTGGCCTCTGAAATCTGAGACCCCAGGATCTCCAGGAACATCAGGCCTGCCAACTCCACAACAGCAGCTTCCTCTGTCATCCTTGTGTCTGAAGGACAGGAGCTGCAAAACCTCTCACAGAATCAAGTGCCCCGGTCACATTTCCAATGGTATTAATCCATTAATATTCTGCTTTTTTGCCCATATCTAATGATGTCTTCCTATTAGTATGCAAATGATTAGGATTTACCATAGATCATCATCAGAATGAAGAATTACCCCCTTTTGTTTAAAATTTCAGAAGAGTGCTAAATTTTCTACTACCAAGGGATTGTGACCAGAGATATTGAACTCATTATATTCTATGTGAAAACTATTATATTCTATGGGAAAACTGATTGCAGAGTGATGTCAGAATTAGAACACTCATGTAATGTAAAATTTCACATGCCATATTATCCTGCACTAGAAGATCACAGCAGCAAATCATGTATAATCTATAAATCTTTTCCATAGAAGATTTTGTACTAAGTTCAGGAATTCTTTTCTGACTAGTTCAACTTCATTTCATTCTATTTTGGCAGATACTCTGCATGTAACTCCAACAATACCTGTTTCTTGCCACTACTGTGTTTTATTGAGACCTGCCTCTGTGAAGTGCACATGGAAGGATACATTTTGCCATGAAGGTCCATTTTGCTCTTGCTTGTTCTACCAGCATTCTAAAAAAAAAAAAAAAAAAAAAAAAAAAAATGATGTCTGTTGTAAATTGGATAATGTTGAAGAGTTTGCAGCTAATTGACCTTTCCTTTGGGACTTTATCCATGCTTTTTGGCAATAACCTCCACAGAAAAAGAGTTAAATAGCTAATTTGACTTCTTGTGAATACTATTCACACACAAATCAAATATTTCAACCTCAAATATATCTTTACTTATTTCATTTGCTCACTTTAGGCTGAAAGGTAGTCATCCACTGAGACAAATTTATGTCTTAAAAAGCATAGCTACATGAAGCTAACACAGTTTTCCTGTAGAAACAAACACAAAAAACAAAAGGCAATTTATACAAAGTCAATTTCAAGTTCCTTAACGTGTATTTTCTTAGTGCAGAAGAAAAGTGTTTTGCTAATTTAACATAGTTACCAATTAGACTATTTTAGAGCTACAATATGTACTCTTTCTTATATGTGCTTCTGCTATCCTATCTTTTTATCTTAATTGCAGGTGTAAGGTGCTTTTTTTAAAAAAGTAAAATAATTCCAGAGATGCGTGGGTGGCTCGGTTGGTTAAGCACCTGACTCTTGATCTCTGCTCAGGTAATGATCTTAGGTTCCTGAGATCAAGTCCCCTCAGTCATGTGTGGGTGCTCTCTCTCTCTCTCTCTCTCTCTCTCTCTCTCTCTCAAAATGAACAAATAAACTTAATAAAATAAATAAAAAGTAAAATAATTCTAAAACCCAAATTATGTTAGTCCATGCAATGCTTTCTAAACCAATATAAAGTATAAGCTAATAAATTCATTTTGTATTCTTGCTTGAGTTTTTCTCTGAAATACATTCAGAGATCCTCCATCAAATACAAATTTAATTGGAAATTCAATGAAAAATAATGCTGATTAAACTTTACAAATTATACCTTATTTTTTTATGGGAAAGAGGAGGGCATTTCACTGATAGATTTAACTGAAATATCTTATTCTAGTGGATTCTGAGTCAAAGAAATCTATTATTTTAAAGAATTTTATCAATCTCCATATCATTTTTTTCTGCCTATTTACAAATGTAGGAACTCAAATTTGTGTTTATGAATACATTTCATTTCAACGAGATAAAAATGTAAAATGTATGTATATAAGAAGCATTTAAATAGCAGGTGGTAAATTATAAGGTGCTAACTAATCGAACTAGAAAGGGGATAACTTGAGCATCACAAGAAAAACTTATGATCTAGTGATTTGTGATTTGAAAAACTTTAGGATCGATTTACACAAAATATTCTTGCAATCACTTTTCCAGTTTATATCTCTATTATCCACACAAGCTTCCTAAACTTGTTTTTTTTTTTTTGAGAAACTACCTCCCCAAAAGTAGTAATCATAAAACCTTGTCTCTTCATCCTTCATTCTTTTTGCAAAAATGTATCCTTACTGGAAAAAACAAGACTGTGGTGAAAAATCACACCTATTGTAGTGTTTCTTCTAGCACATGGTTTTATACTGAGAAAAATAAATAAATACGGTACCTTTTAATTTTAAGATGTGTACATAGCAATGATATGTACCTGATGTGGCATGCTGGTAAACGCCTGAAACTTGGCTCTTGGTTGGAAGACCTTGATTTGTATGCCAATTTTGTGGCCAAAGGGCACTACTGAAAGGAGAATTGAAAAGAGATACATGCAAGAGGCACTTACAAGCTAGTGCAAGCTTTCAGCAAACCTCAAAGAACAGTTGTGAGGGAAATAAATTGTAATTTTTCCTAAAGAATTTCGTAGATGATGGTATTACAGAATTTATTGTAATTTAGGCACTCTTCAACTTTAGCCTGTTTTTAAATGTTTTTATTTATTTTTGAAAGACAGAGAGCACAAGTGGGAGAGTGGCAGGGAAAAAGGGCGACAGAGGATCTGCAGCAGGCTCTGTGCTGACAGCAGTGAGCCTGATGTGGGGCTTGAACTCACATACAAGGAGCTCATGACCTGAGCCAGTCAGAAGCTCTACTGACTCAGCCACCCAGGTGCCCCCAAGCTATAGACTATTTTAATCCTTATTACGTATTGATTTTGCTGCTTAAAACATCCCCCTTGCTATGTTTTTTAGGATAGCTTTCAGTTTTCATAAGGTAGTTGATTGGTAGTAGTAGGCTTGCCAAAAAAAAAGAGAGGAGTTGAGTTACCATATGGAAGTGAAGCTAACAAATTTCTGCTAGTGTAAATTTAGTATAACCTTAAGGATCATAGTGTAACCTTAAGGCAGTACACCAATAGAACAAAGGGAGATCTACTTGAATGAAATATTCTACCCATATAAAGAACAACAACTATACAAAGGTGTGGAATATGGAATTTGATAGGAATTTGAGTTTAATTTCAAATTAAACTCAATTTGGCACAATTGTGCCAACGAGTTGAATATATTTTCCTTTTCCTCTGGCTAGGTGTGAATTCAGAAAAGCAGACAATTGGAAAGGAAATGTGGATGTGTAGTGGAGAGAACAAGGAAAAGTTGAAACCTGTAAGAAAAAGCTAGACACTGTGTTGGTGTCCCCCTGCTTCTAGGTTACCAACATTGGTAATACAGAGGCTGGACACTTTCATCATGAACTAAATATGCAGATGGTCCAGGAGTTGGAGAAAATGAAGAACATGGGGGATCCTGGAGAGGCTGTGGACCCAGATGCTGCTGCACACTAACAGAGTGAACTAGCATTTCATCAAACAGTTAATGGGCTGCAACAGAATCCGGTGACTGTACATATCTTTTTAATAGGGTTGTTGCTTCACTTCTGCCTTCCAAAGCTCCTGCAGGTTTACCTGGCACATGTTTACCCAAAACAATATATGGATGGGAATTCTCTGAGAAGAGATATTTACCTATAAAATCCCAAATTTTATCAGAATATAGTGGCTATCAGATGAGCTTGTCCATTGATGACATTCTGATGAGAATACAGGAAAGGAAGAAATATTAAAATCCGCAATTGTGACATGACTTGTAAGGATACTATGACAGGAAGTCGCCTGCCAGACTTATTTGATCCGTAGACTTTTGATCCTGTCCACTGATCACAACTGAGTTGCTTGATGTCCACCAGCATACCTCTCCTATCCCCAGCTTCTGGAACTAATTTCAGTGTGAAGTAGTTGATTCTTTGTTTTTTTTTCTGTTTTGTTTTTTGATTTTTGTTTTTTGTTTTTTATTCATCACTTACGTATAACACCCAGTGCTTGTCCCAACAATTACACTCCTTAATTCTTTCCAGATCAGGAAAGACTTTGAGAAGTCCTGCACTAAATGTCTATCCAAATACTGATGACTGTGATTAATGGAATCAACTATACTTTCTTCTCTTGAATACCAAAACAAGATATGGATTAGTCATTTACTTAAGTTTTTAGTGGAGCAAAAAGCTAAAAGTCACAAAGAATGTAATGAGAAGGCAATGGAAGCCTTGTACAAGTGGAATCCGTGAATAAACAGAAATAATGAGTGAACAGAAGGTTTAAGCAGGAAAAATACTCTTTGTCAATAACCATAACTCACAGATGATCTGCTAAGCAGCTATTGCTTTTATCTACATGTTTAGAGCAGAAAGTACATGCATCGTGAGTGGACATTACAAATAAATGGCTAATTTCAGCCTTTGGGAATGTTTAGTGTCTCATCCCTAAACATTTTCATGAGTGCTTGTGTACACTTCTTTTATTTCCCCGAAGTTCATAACACATATGAGGTATTTATTTTACCTGTTTTAAATATATTCTATAAGCCACTTGATTCTATTCATAGTGTCTCTATTTTCTATATTACAATTGAGTAATCTTAATATAACAAATACACATGATAAACATATTGGATTTGTTTTTTTTCTAGGCATAAATTATATAGTAAAAAACATTTTTTTCCATCAGAGAAGAAAAAAAAACATTTTTAAAAGAATGAAAACATATTCAGTTCTTAGTTATACTATACATAATGTAGTGTTTAATAGAATGCATTATTTTAATGACCATATTTAAAACTTGGGGTGTACAAAGGCATTTCTGGAGTGATAGAGTAAGGGACTCTGTAAAGCCACTCTTCCATGAAAGCAGTGAGAACACTGGAAAAAAAGTGAAAACTGTCAAAATCAACATTTTCAGAACTATGCAAGTTAATTAAAGTCTTTAAGCAATCTGAGGAGTGTTTCTTTGAGAAATGTGTCTGACTCCTAGGAAGAACAGAGAACTTTGTATCACTTGAATTTGCTTCAGTAGTACCCCACTCTCTTCAGATCTGTGTTAGCCTTGAACAACAGCAGTCTCATGGCAACTGTGAAAAGCAGCAGCCTAACAGCCCCTGGAAATGACAGAATGGTTTTATAAATCCCCCCAAAAGCCCCACTCCCAGATAACTATTTGATCTGTCTGGAATCACTCAGGGGAAAAAAAATCTCAGCAATTGCTTTTATTTGATCTGAATCAGCTTCTTCACTGAGAAATGCTATTCTGAAATCATTTGCTGAAAATAATTAGCCTAAAATTATTTAACATTGCAACTACCCTAGATGGTGGTACTATTTTTTTTTTACAGAAAAAAGGCGGCTAAAGTATTTAAAAGGACAATTTAGAGAATGAGATGTCCGTAGGGGGCTTTGGAAAGCTGCAAAATATTCCTTGGGATGTACAAGGCTATGTGCACTTGTACACTGTGCTCATGTTTAGCAAATATCCAAGAAGGCCCTAATCTCTCAACTCTGGGTGATTTGAGGCTCATGGAAATTAAGAAGTGGAGGTCAAGGTCAAGTTGCAGACTGCTGGAACTTTGAAAGGGTGCCATACCACAAACATACAGAACGCCCTGGCAAATGGCGGGAGATATACTGGTGAAAGGCATGTAATAATTAGCTGATGAATAACATAACTAAACAGAGCCTTCAGAAGCAGCACATGACAAAAATATAGATATTATAGAAAGAGTCCAGGACAATTATTAAACAAACAAATAACAATGATAACACAACAGTAACAAAATCCTCTGGTAGATTATTCTGACTTCCAGAGTTGCCATGTTTGTGTATGTCTGTATATATGTATGTATTTTCATGTCCAGTTTTCAACAACAACAAAATATGAGACATACAGAGAAACAGAAAAGTATAGTGCATAAACTGGGACAAAAAGTCAATTAAAAAGGAACCCTGACAAGGCTGACATACAGGAATTATTAAGCAAAGCACTTAAATCAGTTGTCATAAATCGTTTCAAAAAACTGTAGGTAACCACATCCAAACAGTTAAAAGAAAGGATGAGAACAATGTTCTACCAAATACAGAATAAATATAAAAAGTGACAAATTACTTAAAAATAACCAAATAGAAAATGTGAAGTTGAATAAATAAAATAACAGTAAAATAACTGAAATGAAAAGTTCACTAGGAAAGCACAACAGTAAATTTGACCTTTCAGAGGGGAAAATGAGTGAAATTCAAGATAGGTCAATTGAGAATATTCAGTCTGAAGAATTTCAAGGCAAAAAATATAAAGAAAAATGAAGAAACCCTCAGAGATCTGTGAGACACCATCAAGTATAAACACACATAATGGGACATCCAGAGATAAGAAAAACAGAGAAAAAAGATTATTTGAAAAATATTTTTAAATCAAGGAAGCTCAACGAACTTCAACTACATTCAAATAGACCCTCAATTACAAAACAGTGAAATAGTAGAAAGACAAAGACAAAGAAAGAATAATTTATTACATACAAGGAATCATCAATAAGATTAATAGCTGACTTCTTATAGGAAGCTTCAGAGGCCAGAAAGCACTGGGACACCATAAAGTGATTTCTAAAAACCTATCAATGAAGAATTTTATAACAGCAACACATTTCTTCAAAAATGAAGGAAAAATTAAAACAAATTAAGACAAAATTAGAAAGAAAACATCAAAAGCAGATCTTCCCTACAAAAAATATTAACAGGATCCTTCAGGCTGAAATAAAAGGACACTAGAAAATAACTTGAATTGGGGTGCCTGGGTGGCTCAGTTGTTTGAATGTCCAACTTCGGCTCAGGTCATGATCTCGCAGTTTGTGAGTTCGAGCCCCTTGTTGGGCTCTGTGCTGACAGCTCAGAGCCTGGAGCCTACTTAGGATTCTGTGTCTCCCCCTTCTCTCTGCCCCTCCCCTGCTCATGCTCTGTCTCTTTCTCTCTCAAAAATAAATAAAGATTAAAAAAAATTAGGGGTGCCTGGGTGGCTCAGTCAGTTGGGTGACCAACTTTGGCTCAGGTCATGATCTCGCAGTTTGTGAGTTCGAGCCCTGCATTGGGCTCTATGCTGACAGCTCAGAGCCTGGAGCCTGCTTCAGATTCTGTGTCTCCCCGCTCTCTCTGCCCCTCTCCTGCTCATGCTCTCTTTCAATAATAAATAAACATTAAAAAAATTTAAAAAAAAAAGAACTTGAATCATCATGAAAAAGTAAGGATCACTGGTGAATATAAAACAAAGTACAAATGTATTTTTATCTGTGACACTTTTCTTCTGCTATATGGTTTTTAAAGAAAACAGCAAAAAGTAATAATTATATATGTTTTGGGATTAAAATGCTTTAAGTTATGCTTTGTATGATAATTATAGCATGGGGGGGGAGAAGGCAATGAAGCTATATTGGAACAAAGATTTTGTATATTACTGAAATTTGTTATCAATCTGGACAAGATTGTTTTAAGTTAAGATGTTAATTATAATTGGAAGTACAACCATTAAGAAAACAATTTTAAAAATATGGCACAATACAAAACATTATTTAAAAGAAAAGTAGGCAATAATGAAGAAATAGAGAAACAAAAACCCATAAAACATATAGAAAGAAAATAGGAAATTGATTAGTATAAATCTTAAATTATCAGAAATCAGTTTAAACATAAATATAATAAACACTACAAACAAAAGGCAGGTATTTTCTAAAATTAGAAGTAAAAATAAAAACTAAGATTGGGGGTGCCTGGGTGGCTCAGTTGGTTGAGTGTCTAACTCTTGATTTTGGCTCAGGTCATGATACCAGGGTTGTGGGATGGAGTCCCGGGTCAGGCTCCATGCTGAGCATGGAACTTGCCTAAGATTCTCTCTTCCCCTCTGTCCCTCCCCCCTCTCAAATAACACAATTAAATAACTAACTAACTAATTAATAAAAGTTAAAAAAAAGGAAAGTTGGACTACATGCCATATATTAGAGATATATTTTTTTTTCAAAGATACTTTTAGATTGAAACTAAAAGTTTGGATGGGACGCCTGGGTGGCTCAGTCGGTTAAGCGTCCGACTTTGGCTCAGGTCATGATCTCACAGTCTGTGAGTTCGAGGCCCGTGTCGGGCTCTGTGCTAACAGCTCAGAGCCTGGAGCCCGTTTCAGATTCTGTGTCTCCCTCTCTCTCTGCCGCTCCCCTGTTCATGCTCTGTCTCTCTCTGTCTCAAAAATAAAAAATAAACGTTAAAAAAAATTTTTTTAAAAAGAGTTTGGAAAAATTATACCATGCAAACAGTAACTATGACAGGGTTAAAGGAACTATGTTGATATTAGAAAAAAAGACATTAAAATTAAAAAAAATATTACTATAGTTGGGGCACCTGGGTGGCTCAGTTGGTTAAGTGTTTGACACTTTTGGTTCAGGTCATGATCTCATGGTTCGTGAGTTTGAGCCTCATGTAGGGTTTTGTGCTGACAGTGAAGAGACTGCTTCGGATTCTCTCTCTCCCTCTTTCTCCGCCTCTCCCCCACTCATGCTCATGAGCACATGTGCTCACTCTCTCTCTCAAAAAAATAATTAATTAAAAAAATATTTTACTAAAGGTAAAGAAGAGACCATTTTGTTATGTTTTGGAGTATAGTACAGTTTTGTTTTTAAAGCAAATTATGTAATAGTCTTATAGAGAAAAATTGTATATACCTTTTAATATTTACAATGAGTAGAATTTTCTACCGAACAAATATTCCATCCACTATAAATAGAATTATAATGGAACATTCTAAATACAGATTATGAAATAATGTATAATATGCCAGTTCTTTATGAAAATTATCCCTCCTTCCATTAAGAAAATTACAGCAAAATGTTCCCCATTAAATTACTTAGGTAATTCATCAGAAAGGTTATGGAAGATGGAAAATTTTCTTTAATGGAAATAAAATAAGTGTGAGTCAAGTGGAAATTTGACAAGATATTTTTCATAAAAACCATTAAATGATATGGTGATTTAGAATAAGATGGAAGTAAGTTATTTCATTGTTTAATGATGCAAAGAAATAATTCTGATGAATATTGATACATATTTACAAAAAAAAAACAAAGAAATTAGAAGCTAAATCATTCAGAACCTTAGGCTCAGTGGACAATGTGGGATAGAAGTCACTAACTTTAACGGTTAATTTTATCTATCAACTTCACTGTGTCAATGTGTGTCTAGAGATTTGGTTAATATTCTGAGTATGTCTGTGAGGGTGTTTCTGGATGAAATTAACATTTAACTTGGTAGACTGGGTAAAGCAGATTGCCCTTCCCAGTGTGGATGGGTTTTATTCAATCCACTGAAGGTCCAAATAGAACAAAAAAGTGGAGTAAGAATAAATTCACTCGCTCTGCTTGAGTCTTCATTCTGGGACATCATTGTTCTGGCCTTTGGACTAGAACTGTAACATTGGCTTGCTAACTATACATCTTGAGGCTTCTTAGCCTCCATTATCACCTGAACCAATTTCTTCTAATAATGTGTGTGTGTGTGTGTGTGTGTGTTGTGTGTGTGTGTGTGTGTGTGGGTGTGTGTGTGTGTATATGTGTGTGAGAGCTGGAAAGATATTTAGAAAATAAGTATAATAATACAAAAGCAGGAGAAATATTTTTAATCATTTACTTAACCCCAAATCAATATGGAGATAAAGTTCAGATCTCTTGCCTCACAAATTAAGAATCACTATTGTAGGCCCTGTCACTTTCTATATTAAACATGTATATCAACTGATTTATTTTATGTCAAAAACAAAAAATGCACAGCAAAAGGTTAAGCAGGCAAGGAAGACTTTATTTGAATTTGTTGCTGCAGTGTAGAGAGGCCAGAATGCAGTCTGACCTCAACTCTGCTTAAACAAAGGTTGGAGAGTTTGTAATTGTAGGAATCTTGACCCTAACCAAAGGAAAAGTAAAGTTTCTCCTGTCTACATAACAAGTGACAGTTTACAACTTGGGGCAGGGCACAAAGACTGGAAATCAGGGTACTTCCTTCTTGATTTCACTTCAGAGAGATGCCTCTCTGTTCTTGAGAAAGAGATCCTAGATTGTGAAACTGGCTAGGATCTTTTTAAAGGATTTACATTTCAAAGAGACAAACAATTTATAATTACAAAGGATTTACAATTACATGTTTTTTGTTTTCATTTTGTTTTGTTTTAAGTTACTGCTATAAGAAAAGGGAGGTCAGAGTCCTAGAGTCATATAAGAGCCAGTCTAAAATTTCATCAAACTGAGGGGAGCATTATTAAGGGAGGGATCAAAATAGATCAGTTTCTTCATCTTTTTTTTTCATATAGCATGTCAATTTTCTCAAAACTTTGAAAAATGGATAACAAGAGCTAAACACTTGTAATACATTTAAAGCTCATCTTGCAATAGTTGGGCTGTTTTTCGTAAGTGAAATAAAATTATAATATTTTAAATAACTCCATCAAAATTTCATTGCAAAATTCTCAAAGATCCAACAGCTTATTGAAATAATGAATACTTCCAATTTCTTAATGTAGGAATATTTTGAAGATGAGTGTGCCAGTCTTTATTAATAGCATTTGCTGTTCGAGGGAAACTAACAAATCAGGCTGAGGTGGGAATAAAGAAACATGGCTTAGCTAATTAGAGTTATTTAGAGACATGTTTAAATCTTACATAAGGTCCTCACAGACTGTATTGTACAGACCATATTAATACACTGCATTCTGTTGTTTTGGTTTTCCAAATTCCTTAAAACTACTGAACTAGAAAGCAGTCTCTACAGTAGATATACTGTTTATTTGTGGGCTGATACCTTGGGAGAAAGAAAATCATTTAGCTGTATCTTTGCATCACTATCCCCTGTTGTTTAGTAGTACAAAGATCACACTGGAATAGCTGTTTGTCTACTTCGCCAATTTGAGAAAAGATGTTGTAATAAAAGTGAGAGCCAACAGGGGTAAAAAATCTCACGTGTGTCTTAAATGTTCTTATTGGAGTGGAGAAAGACAGCACTCTTATTGCTCTTAAATTCCTTTTTTATTTTATCTGAGCATTCCTCTGTGCACATTCAAGCTCAGCAGGGAGTTTCACAAAGAGGCAATAGAAAAGAGACTTGATAAACCAATATCTGAATAATTTAGGTGGCACTAAGGAGACCTGGGAATCATTAAGAGAGGCAATATCTAAGAGTAAGAGCTTCAAGTTTTGAGTACTATTAGTAAGAGATCCAATATAAAGTAATCAGGAATTCCCTTATAGGCCTGGAGATTGAAACCACGGAGCATAGCTGTTGTATAAAATGCTCCAGTTGGTTATGCCTAGAGCAAAACCTGTCTTTACAAATGCATCCAAATTTATTCACAGCCACCTGTGAGCTGCTGCTTTCCTTAGTTTTTATGGGAAACTCTGTATTAAGACTAAGGACAATGGCCTATTTTTCCTGCAGTTTAAGTGACTATGGGATTGGCTTTTTCACTGGGATGTTGTCATCTTCCTCCTCCTCCTCTTCACCATCATCATGAAGGTCCTTCAAAATGAATTCACATTTTTAAATCAACCAAAACCTTCCTTCCTGCCATTCACCACCTCCTGCTTCACAAAAAAAGAATCAAGATTTTATATGCACAGGATTTGGAAGCATGTGGGAAATGATACAATTTATTATGGCCAATAGGTATGAGAAGCTGAGAGGAATTTATACAGCAGAGATGGAAAGACAAATGGCAGCTGGTTTACAGCTCTCTTCTTAGGATAGTGATAACTAAAAATGTTAATGTCTTTGGACCACTGCTACCACTTGTGCCTCACTGATTTGAAATTCCTGAAGGAAAATTGCATTTAAATTAAAATCTATTTGCATTAACAGCAAGGTGTGAAAACAGACATTAGTGACTAAAGGCAAAATTAACATCTAATTTAGACTTTTTTTTCTTTTCAGTCATCAAGAAAATACCAGGAAGAAGAAATGTTTCCTTCAGTACTAAGAGAAATGTAGCCAATGGTATGGAAAATGACAATTAGATTCACTTCCAGACCAATTGAAAACAAGTAATTGTTAGTGAATTCTATTCACTAGAAAATAGTGTGTTAGAATGATCTTGATGCTTTGTTATATATTTGGAAGAATTTTCCCTGTATTTCAGGGAAAGTTTCTTGGCCACTACTTTTCTTTGTGGGAGGTGTTTTGTAATGAGTTCAATATTTTTTAATAAAGGAGTGTTCAGTTTCTCTTTTTTTTTCCTTCTATTGATATAGCCAAGTCTTCTTTTGTTTTATGTTTTGAGGGATTTGTCCAATTTATCTAAATTGTCAGCTTTATTGGGATAAAATTTTTCATTTCTCATTATTATCTTTCAAAATGATTTAAGAGTCCATAGTGACCACACTTTTATCCCCCACTCTGTTTTTACTGATAATATTAACAATTACTGACTTATTTATTTCTTCCATTTTCTTTCTTTCTTTCTTTCTTTCTTTCTTTCTTTCTTTCTTTCTCTTCCTGCCTTCCTGCCTCCCTGCCTTTCTTCTAGATCATTCTAAAGTATAATACATTTGTTTAATGGATCAAGCTTTTGGCTTAATTGGTTTTCTTTTCTGAATATTTGTTTTCTATTTCACTGAGTAATCATTATTATTTTATATCTCTGCCTTGATTTACTAGACTTTCTAGCTATAGAGATGGTAGCTCAAATCAATTATTTAAAATCTTCCTTTTTTGTTATTTGTAATTATACTTTTGTACATATTATATATGATCATATATTATATATTATACATTTAATTATATATTATTTACAAGTAATTGCACAATTATATATAACTGTACTTATAAATTTCCCTTTAGTCATTATTTTAGCTGCATCAAAGATATGTTGATAGATACTGCCATCGATACTCAGTTTAAAATACTTAAAAACATTTTTTTCTGATATTGCTCATTTGATTTTTTTACTTAAACCATAAATAGTTTAGATACCTATTGTGCTATTGTCATCTAGTTGGAGATTTTCTAGTTGTCAATTCCACTGCGGTCAGAGGATGAATCTCATAAGACGTACCACAATTTATTTATCCATTCATCTCTTGAAGGAATAGATGCTTCCAAGTTTTGATGAATTTGAGTAGAGCCACTGTAAACATTCATCTGCAGGTTTTGTGTAAATGTAAATTTTAAACTCATTTGGGTAAATAAGAAGGAAAGCAAGTGCTAGATCATATGGTAAGTGTATGTGTAGTTTTGTAAGAAACTACCAGTCTATCTTCCAGAGTGGCTGTACTGTAACTTTTTAAAATATCTTTTAGAAGGAATTTATGGACAGAGATCAAGGTCAGATATTGGGCCCAGCATATTATGAGGAGTGTTTACCAGTGAGGTCAGGAAATTGCACAAAATCAGAACTTCCATTATAAGTAAGAAAATTAAATACTAAATATAAGACCTAGTGATGAAGGGTGGGGCAAGCTGAGAGCAAAATACAGGCTGGCATACTACCCCCTCCCAGGTGGAATATGTGTGATATTCCCCAGAAACTCCTGGCTACCCAAGAACAAAGGAAAGGGGTTTCAGTGCTTGCCATGGTGATATAGGAAACTAAGGCAAATAAAAACTTAAATTCCCTTACTGCTTACAGCCCATTGGCAAATCCTTGAAACCCGCAGAGTGACCTCCCTCTAGGAGCTCCACTGCCTCCATGATGACACTTTGCTAGGGAAAAAAGAGACCTTAGCTTAACAATATCTCAACCTTGAGGATCCTATAAGCCTGCTTCTTTTATCTCAACTGTCCCAAGATATATGCTGACAATCATATTCCAAGATTATGGCCCCCTGATTTACATCTGAAGGGTCTTATGACTGAGGTGTTTATTAGCTGGTAATAAATGGTGTTTCCCTAGCACCAGCTAGCCCCTCAAGGTCCTGGAAACCTTGCTTCCAAAATTCCTTAGACATTACTCTATCCCTGACCCCTCCCAACCTGAGGGTATATAATGAGTTACCCATGAGGACCCCAGTGCATCTCTTCCTGCTCATAGGTCCTGTCCTTGGGCTTTAATAAAATCACCTTTTTGCACCAAAGGCGTCTTCAAGAATTCTTTCTTGGCCGTTGGCCCCAGACCCCATGAAATTCCCATCACCTCAAAACTTCATCACTAACTCTGGGGGATAGACAAAAACACCTGATTTCTGAAGACATGGTTGCTAATAAAAAAACAGAGAAATCAAGATGGAGGAAAGACTTGTTAAAAAAATAACCAAGAACAGGATGAACTTTCTGAGAAGTGAAAAATTTTTACCAGGGATTGAGGTAAAATTATGCATTTTTTATAAGCACTTCCATCTTATAAGCACTTCCTGTTAGTAGCTTCCCCTCATTATCCTAAGTGAATCTTTTCCTGTGATTACCAAGAATTTCAGCTGCAGCCCTATCTGCATTACAGAATAGAAAGCACAAAAAATAAATGCACTCTCCTGAAAGTTAACTACACGTTAATGTAACAATGTGAAAAGGGAATTGCAGGTCTTTGCCATCTTCACAAGATCACATTGGAGAGGATAGGAACTTTTGCCAAACTTTGGTCATTGCCACTCTAGTAGGTCTTCTAGAATACAAACATTTTCATTATTATAGTTGGCTTTCAGAAAAAAAGAATACTGAGATCTTTTTAAGAAATTTTAGAACTATTCTTCTTTTCCAGTTAAAGAAAATTGAGAACCATAATCATCCCTTAGTTGTTATCTGCTAAGTCAGGGATAGGTGTTGTAGGACTCTTTACCTCAATACCCAGGGCTCTTGTCACACCACTTCAAAGAATGAGAAGGTGGACACAGAATTAAATGAGCACCAAGCAAAAGTTTATTATAGTATAAGATCAGAAAGTAAGAATATTATGAAAGTGATGAGGCACCATGAGGCAGACTGAGGGCCAAGCACAAGCTAGCATTCCTCCCCGCCGCACCCCCCCAGCCAAGGTGGGATATATGTGACATTCCTCAGGCACTTCTTGCTACCCAAGGACAAAAGAAAGGACAGAAAACAAGTGGTTAAATTAAGAATCTCCATCAGTTTACAAATATCATAGTAAATTACAAGAAAAAGACAATCTTATCAATAGCCTAATCTCCAGAAACTTATAGACTCAGTTTCCTGGAGCCCCAACATCACCTTCCCCTCCATAGTGATGTGGGGGACAAAGGCAAGAAGGAAATGTCAGATAAAACTGAATTTCCTTTTAACCTGCAGCCCATTGACAAATTTGAGGCAGGCAGAGTAAACTGTTCCCCAGGAATTCCCTACTGTCTTAATGTTAATGCTTTGCTAGAGGGAAAACAACCTTAGCTTGACAATAGCTAGGCTCCAGAAAATCTCTTTTGGAAACTTCCCCTTGGACTTTACCTCTCCCAAGTCTATAGTATAATACCAGTAACTCCACAACCCTGGTGCATCTCTTTCTGCCCACAGGTACTGTCCCTGTGCTTTAATAAAACTGCCTTTTTGCACCAAAGATGTCTTCAAGAATTCTTTCTTGGCCATCAGCTCCGGACCACCCCACCATCACCCTAAAACCTCATCAAAAGCTCTCTTCACTTCAAAAGTGAATACCCCCAACTAAAGGCAAGGAACTGTGTTTTAAAGGATTTTGGTAGGTCCCTTTCCTTCTCCCTTGTTCCTTCTCAGGTTCTACCCTTATTGGCTTGGTAATTCTAAATGCCTAGTCACTCCTTTTTGATTGGCTTGTTTCTGACTTTTGCGGGGCTGTCTATAGCCATATGGTTTCATGTGGGTCACATGTTTTATGGTCTACTTGTTTTTCAGTGAGGTCTTTTGTTTGTCAAATTCCTGACGGAAACCTGGGGTGGGGGTGGGGTAGGTGGTATCTATTACATTAAGAGGAATTTTGCACCTGAGGGAGTTTGCTCAAGGTTAGACTTCCGGAAGAGAGGTTTTAAAATATGTGTTTTTCCCCCACCAGGAGAACTTCAAGCCCTTGCCTTTCTCTTTCTGCCTACTGAATCCTACCTTTCCCTATTATGTAAGTAAAACCACAGTAATCACTGACAGAGGGAAAACAAGGCAAAAACAATGGGAAAATGACTCAGACACTTAAAATATATTTCTTCTTTGAAAAAAGAGTGCTTTAGTGTTTTTTTAAAAATATTTTTTAATGTTTATTTATTTTTTTGAGAGAGAGAGAGCTTGAGCATAAACTGGGGAGGGGGCACCTGGCCTCCAGGCCTGGGTTCTGGACTATCAGCACAGAGCCTGATATGGGGCTTGAACTCATGAATGGTGAGATCATGACCTGAGCAAAAATTGGCCACTAACTGAGTGAGCCACCCAGGTGCCCTGAAAACACAGTACTTTAAATGAGCTATAACACTGATATGAGAGACAAAGTTACTTATTCTCTCTTTACTGACTAAGGAAAAAATAGTTAGGCACTTATGAAGATTAATAGAAAATGGGGAGGGGTACTCATGTTAATTCAGGTATTGGCAATTCATGAAAAATTCAGAAGTATATACAAGTATATACAATCTAAATTTTTGATCGAACTAGAGAACAGATGTGATTTAATATGGAGAAATGAATAATTATGCACACCAAGGGAAATAATTAGAATTACTTGCACACATATATAAATTAATCAGAAACTCTCTGGAGGTATAGCAGAGAAACACTAAAGATGATTGGATAGAAGTATTTTTTGACATGATCCAAGGGCACTTCACACATGCAGTAAGAATTTTACTACGTTTAATCCAAAATTGATAACTTCTGCAGTAAATTATTCATCGTATTCAAAGACATATATTAGTCCAAAGTAATTCACCAACTAACAAATACTTATTTTTGATCAAATAATTAGTTGACTAATAAGACTTAAGTACTGATTCATTTTCAAATTTTCTTTATTTCCTTAGAGAGTTTAATATATGGCAACAAAGGTGATATATGATGAGGTTTTGGGGTGATGGCAGTTCAGAGCTGACAGCCAAGAATTCTTCAAGACATCTTTGGTGCCAAAAAGTGATTTTATTAAAGCACAGGGCAGGACCCATGGGCAGGAAGAGCTGCACTGGGGTTGTGAAGAGTGACTGGTTATATACTATGGAGTTGGGGGAGGTAAAATCAAGGGGAGGTTTCTTAAAGGGATTTGCATATACTAAAGAATACTCAGAGATTACTAGAAGCTTAGCTATCTTTAAGCTAAGGTTGTTTCCCTCTAGCAAAGCATTAATATTAAGACAGTAGGGTGTTCCTGGACTTTAGGCTATTGATAAGATTGCTCATTTTTTGTAATTACACTAAGATACTTGTATACTGATGGAGACTTCTGTCAAATTAAACCATTTGTGTTGGTCCTTTCTTTGTTCTTGGGCAACCAGAAGTGCCTGAAGAATATCATACATATCCCACCTGTGGGGAGGAGGGGTGGTGGTGTGCTAGCTTGTGCTTGGCCTTCAGCTTGCCTTATGGTCCCTCATCAATATATACACGCATATGCCATGTAATAGTTTACAAAATATCTAAAATAACCAAATGGAAGAAGAGGAGATGTTTTAAGATTCCTGGAAGACCACTATATAGTACCTTTGTAGTGAATAGGTTTTATTTTCTTTAAATATTATTATTTATTATTAATAGTACTAATATTATGGAGGTGTTGGAGACAGTTAGGTTCTAACAGGATGCCTAGAGGCCAGCAAAGATAAAGTCATGGCCAGCTATGGGGAAAGTCAGAGGCCTGCCTTGGCTGCACTCCAAAACAAAGCCACAAGAAGATGAATCAAACCAGATAGGCCCAAATGGCTGGCAAAGTAGGCCGGAAACCTCTGATCAATTAAGGAAGAAAAGGTGCAAAACTCTGCTTACATGAGATCCCCACCTGAAGTAATGAATATGCCTATCCCTTGTTAACAACTGTTGATAAAAGATAGAAACCCAATCCCCAGAGCATGCAGCACCTAGTGTCTGTGCTCCCTTGGACTTGCAACCTCTTTCTCTCTCTCTCTCTCTCTCTCTCTCTCTCTCTCTCTCTCTCATTTCAAGTGTGTACTTTCATTATTTCATTTTAATAAACTTCCCTGATTGTGGCACTCATCCATCGTGTTGTGTCTGTTCTTGACATCTTTCTTGTGACAAGACCAAGAGCCTTCAGCAACATCTTTGGGATGGGCTAGGTGGTGTCCTCATGGCCTGGGGTTTCCCAGTCCACCAGTCAATGAGGCACCATTTCATAATTTAAATATTCAGTGTTTAATTTTGTCCATTTTTTTTAACTAATAGAAGTTATTTTTAGAACAGTTCCAGGTTTACAGCAAAAATTGAGAACATGATACAAAGAGTTCCTGTATACTTTCTACTTACTCTTTCTATTATTAACAGATTACATTAGTAAGTTACATTTTGTCATGATTGATGTACTACTACTGATACATTATTACTAACTGAAATCCAATTTTTTTTAATTGTACATCACTTTTTACCTATTGTTCTTTTTTCTAAGAATTCATCCAGGGTACTACAGTACATTAATTTTCATGCCTCTTTAATCTCCTCTTGGTTGTGACAACTTCTCAGACTTTCCTTGTTTTTGTTTTTTTTTTTATGACCTTGGCAGTATTGAGGATTACAAAGCCTCATATTGTATAGTGCTTCCCTATTTATCATATGTTTTTCTCATAATTAGCCTAAGGGTAAAGGTTTTGGGGATGAAGATAACACTAGGGAAAGTGCCAATTTTATCACATGATATCAATACCAATTTTTACCAACATGATTTATGACTGCTGATACTGACCTTGATCATTTATCAGATTTCTCTACTGTAAAGTTATACTTTATTCATTCTGTCCCCTAGTATTTCTTTTGAAAAATAAATATGAGCACCTAAAATTAAGGATTGGGAAATTATGTTCCATTTTCTTAAGGGTGGAATATTTACATACTTTTTTGGAATTCTGCACACAAAATTCATCAGTTGACAAATAGCTTTCCATGCTGTAATAATAGCTTTTTTTGTTACTATGTATTTTTAGTAGCCTGCTTTTATAGTTATCTAGAGGTTCCTTGAGTTCACCCACTACTTCTGTTTTGAAATTCAAATTTGTGAATCTGATATAGGTTGACTAATAATCATAATTTTTAGGGCTGATGTTAAAAGCATTCCTTATATACTGAAGAGATTGCATGAGGTTCTCTAATGTCCTTTCCAGTGTCCATATTCTATGAATTTTGTGGATCTATCAGTCTTTCAAAATCAGAAATCACTAAGGAATTTGACCTGTAATTAGAATACTTCAATAATTTATTGATGCTTTCAGCTCCATCCTGAATGTGTCTTTCAACTTATTCTGTTATTGTCACTTGTTAATTACTTTCTAAAGCATAATTTTGGTCATTTCAATGATCTGTTTTAAAACTCCAATGACCCAACACCAAATATCTAGCAAATATCTAAGCAAAATCCCATATAACAGAAGACTTGTACAAACACATACACACACAATTTGTACCATTAATATAAATCCTATCACATCGTGACATATATCTTAATCTTGTCATCTTTACAAGATTATAAACTTGAAGATAGGGCCCATGCGTTGTGTACTTTCATAACCAGGACATCTCTTAATATGTTTACTTGGAAATGTATTTCATAGGTGCTCGGCAAGTTATTTTTCCATTCTGTCCTATATATCAGTTTCTGAGAATTTGAAGTACATAAAAGCTTAAAAAACATATAGTCTATTATGGTCAACTGGATACAGAGAGATATCTTTAATATTATGTGATGACTCTTGTAAAAAAGGCATGAAAAATCTATGGTATAAGTGAATGTCAAGAGAAAATCACAATTCATATTATAAAGAGGAATATAAAATTTTCCTAGATTGGGAGAAGCATAACATTCATATTAAAAGAAATGATTTAGGACTATTTAAAATGAAATGTAGAAAGGGGGAAAGGTATTAGGGAATAGTGAACATCATGAAAATAGCAAATTGATTGGGTCAGGAGGACAAATAGGGAAGTAAACAGAATCAGAGATTAAAGAGATCTTATAGGTAATGCTATATAGCACAACATTATCCTGAATATTATGGCAACTCACTGAATGATTTCTAAGTAGAGTAATAATTTAAATAGTTGTTTCATTGATATGTTTGTTTGTTTCAAAGTATTGTCTTTTGGTAGTTGGTTGGAGGTGGTAGCTAGAACAACAGGACATAGGTGGTTTGTTAAAAACAACTGGGATAATTCAGTTGACGAAACACTAGAGTTTTTGCAGTTAGATTGTGATTGTGTTTCAAGAATTATATATACATTCCCTCGCCTTGTGAATTTAAAGTATCTCCCACTAGGACCAGTAAAGTATATTGGCCTTGTCCATTGATAGTGAGCTTGGCCATATTATATGATATACCTTGGCCAATGAAATGTAGGCAAAGGAACAGTGTGCTAATTACTGTGGCCAATAACTTAAAAATCACAGGTTTCCACTTGCCTTCAAGTATTTATGCCATCCACTGTAAAAAGAGCTTTCAAAATAGAGTAAGCAAGCCTAAGAGAGTCTTTTTTAAAAATAGTATTGGGAGGCCCTAAGGGAGAGGGAATTTGTGAACATGAATAACTATAAACTTTTTGAACTTTCAAGCCAGTCTCAAAGCCCTCGGAGTGGACTTTCCCTTCACCATGGCAGTTGAATAATCTGAATTCTTCATTTGAAACAAGCCCATTCAGCTTAATAAACCTTACTCCCTCATTTGCATATTAACTCAACCAATCCCAGTTAACTTAATTTCAATCCATGTTTTGCACAGAAGACCTAAATGAGAACCAGATTTGTAACTTTTTGCACTTGTAACTGCCCCCTCTGTGTTTCTTGGAACATAGTTCAGGTTTTCTACAAGAATTTGTGTCTCCCAAATTGTAACTCTAATTACCCAAATAAATGTCTGTTTGCTTAAATTTTCAGTGAATTTTTTCTTGGTAGACATCAGCATGAGAAAAACATGTATTAGAAAGCCTCTAAACCCGGGCTGAAGAATTATGTAAAACAGACTTGAATCCAACCTGTAGTCTGGATTAGGTCTATCAGATCCCAGCCAAATACAAAATCATCTCTAGACCTTTGAGCAAGAAATAAATGTTTTTGTTTTCAAAACACTATATTTTTTGTTGTGTTTTGTGTTTTGTTCTTGTTCTTGTTTGTTTGTTTGTTTGTAGCTGAAAACTAAGTTATACAAAGGTAGAGATGGAAACACTTCATAGATATTTTGTTATGGTGGTATAATTGACAAGACACATATTAAATTGGAAGTGGGTTATGAGGGAGAAAGCAGGGACAAGCTTTGTCCTCAGATTTCTTTCTTGGAAATTTAATATGGAAAATGAGTGTTAGTGATATATACTTAGCCCTTCCCTTCACATCTGCATTTAATCTCCATCTCTATATTTGCAACATTTATTGCCTATTAAACTTTTTTTCAAACTCTGTTTAACCCTAAGATGTTAATATTCTTCTTGTCATCCTTCCAAAAATAAATTGGGTCACACTACAATATCATTGTGAATATCTAACTAACTAATATTAACCATAAGGTCAATGTGGGCCTTAGGCTTTATATCTATTTTGTAAATAGTCTATGTTCAATGCCTACTAGAAAGCAGACACTAAAAACATTTGATATGCACATGAATAAATGAATGAGGTATATATGAAAGGGAGTGAGAGAAGAGAGGAAAAAAGGTAAGAAAAGTGACAATGGTTATTATACAATATGAAAATTATTATCTGTATTGTTATATTGATTTGGAATATTTGGGGATATATTATAGTAGACTTAGGATATTTTGAAATAAACATATATTTGTGTAAAACATGCATATATATCATTTTTCAAACACAAGAATATTACATATATTATATAAAATAAACTGTAATAATTTAAAGATGAGATTTTAACTGAAATAACGTTTATACTAGACATGTTACATAAAGAATATATGTTACAGAAGTAAATTATAAAAATAAAGTGTTGAGCAAAATTACCTTTAATATATTTTCTCACTACCAAAAGGTCATGAGGAAAACTCCCCACAAGTTATTTTTACTAAATATCTCTCTCATAATTAATTGCAGTTCATAAACAAATCTTCAAATAATTCCCAAACCCCAACCTGTTTGAAGTTTTAAACCCTAATCTTCTGTTTTACTGTGTATGAATATATGAATCATATATTCAAGAAACCATATAAAGAACCATAGTTGAAACCCCCAAAATTAGTTTTAATGTCTTAGAAATAAAATTCATAAACTATTAAATCAGTTCATTGATTTATTTATCATATATGTATTAAGCATCAATTAGCATACCAGAAAAGGTACAGAATGCTGGGGATATAAAGGTGTCCTGAAATACTTCACATTTAGTTCAATTTGCATGGGGCTAGGGGGAAAAATGAAAAGTATAATATATAATTAAATCCTAAAATAAGTTTAAGCTCAAAAATCAATTGGACGCGAGAAGAGTTGTAGTTCAACTCACTTAGGGAAGTTAAGCCAACTTTTTGCAGTGGGTGGTATCCTCAATAAAAGTATAAAATAGGAAGACATGAATTAAAGGAGCCATCAGAAATTAGTTTGAGAATTTCCACAAATAATTTAAGTATAGAGGCAAATTACTGGATGGGCAAATGCAAATCAAAGATTCTATAATAGATATATCTTGATCCTCACTGCCACGTGTGTAAACAATTACTTAAAACTTAAAACAATAAACTTAAAACAATTAAGTTAATGCTAATTAACTAAAAGAATGCTAGTGGAAGCATTCTTTTGTAATATGTTGTCAATTTAAAGAGCAAATTCTAGGTAGTGTATTAAAGTTAAATAATGAAATTTATATATATTTATGATAGAGTTTTATATTGTAAAGTTATTGAAACTTAAGCTTTTAATGAAATTTATATAATTTAAATAAGTATTATATGATATACTTGATTGTAAATACAATTAAAAGCGTTATAGACTGTCATGTTTAGGTAAAACATGACATCATATTTTCTAATTTTTAAGTGTAAATGACCTCTTAAAATTGGAAATAGGAAAACACATTACACAACTATGAATATGCATTTATTTTTTTAACTGTGATTCATTTCCCATCCAACCAGATCAACTGTTGTTTCATCAGCTGAATTTGGACAAAAGACGATACTTGAATAGAATTAGACAGCAAGAGATGAAGAAGGGAAAAGCCAGCGTAATTTTGTCTTGCTTTCTGCTTTGACCAGTGTATTGTGTCCAGCAGTGGTTATATCCCTTCTATGGTTCCTGATTTTATCATGTACCTGTAGCCTTTTTATTTTTTGTCTTAGCTTCATGCTTTATTCATGATTTCATAACCAAGTCATGTTTGATTTGACTTTTCACCCTTTTAATTAAATTCTTGCATTGAATTCTCCTCCTTTGAACTAGTCATAGTTATTTTTTTTGTTTTCCACTTCAGACTCTGACAGTTGTTTTATGTGCATATATTTAGAACATTTCTAAACAGAAGGCAAGTTCTTATGTACACATTTGAAACAGTTCTGAGTAACAGATAACTCTCTATTTCACAATAAGAATATTTTAATTTTTTTTTGTCCTTAGAGGGAACATTTGGGTGATATAAAATGTTAGGCATATAGGTGAAATAGTTAAGTATCTACTTGTAATATCAAGCATACTAATTTATGTGTACATATTTTAAATATACTGTACAAAAATATATTCACACTGATTGGTTTTTATTCTTTCAGTTCATGTAATGATTTTAGTTAAAATTCCTAATATGCATCTTTGACATTAGTGATTTTGTCATCATTAGAGCTTCTTTCTATTTGCGTATCTAGTGATTTTGTACAGTACATCATCTTCATGTCAAGTGTAATTGTTTAAGTTAGATTTTTTTTTTGGCAGATGAGAATTTAATCCCATGCCACAAGCAGACATTTGCATAAAATTTTGGCAGACACATTTCCACTTGTTCTGCTGGTGTTTAAACTGTATTTAAAGCATATTTTTATTGCTTTTAGTAATAATCTGTAATAAAATTCAATTCCTGCATGTTCACATTATTATGAATAACTATTAAATTTATGTTATAATTGAGCACTTTCTTTTTATAAAATCAATTCCAACAGGTATTCCTCTTAAGCAATCGGTACTAGAAATGACTGAGATCTGAAATGTCTTACTGAAATTTCTTCAAGCAGAACTTGGTTGTTTTAAATGCATTAACTTTGAGAGCACTTTCTATTATGAGGACACTTCTTTGGAATACTTTTTGAAATAACACATAATTTTTCAGGAATATGTCAAGAGTAAACCTACTCTTTATCTATGTACTATTTTGACGCACAACGTGATGCTTTAAGTTGCATTAACAATATATAAAAGCATTATATAAACTTAGCAAAGTAAGAATGGAGTAACCAAACATTGTTTGGCATATTCACACATTTTTTAAAATATTCATTAAAATAAGATTTCTTTCTTTTATAATTTCTGTCTGGGAAAAAATAAAAATATATGATAAATTACATCACGGCAGTTATGTAATATAAATATTATTGTAGGATATCATAGGTTTACAACAGATGCCATTTCATCCTTTATTTGTCCTGAGAGAGTTTACTCAAGAAACAATCCCTGAAAGTGAAATTCTATGTATCTTGTAACCAACCTTACTCTCATCGTATAATTGAACAAGTTGGTTCAACCTTCAATTGGATTGTATCTCCTAGGTATTTGAAACTGGAACACCAGGAAACTGAGTCAGTTTATTGAGCAGCATAAAACAGTCTTCCCTATGAAATGTATCTAATTACTAATAACAGTGGTAGTAGATGAAGTTAAGATTCCATGCAGGGGGACCCAGGAAGTGTCTTGGGTTCTACACTTGTTCACCGGTTCAGTGTTTCCTTAGATCTATGAAGTATACCTTCTTATAATAAACTTGGGATATTTTGAATGACTTTCCAATCACTGGATTAATATTTCCCTAAAAAAAGTCAGAGAGTTAAAATAATTTATTTGGATGAAAACCCATGCTTTGGCCATCTTTGCTTTACAAGATATACTGCTTGTTTGTTTTTCCCCTATGTATGTAAATAATACATAACTACCACCAAAATTTTTACACATATTTTTATATAAAAAACAGAAGTCATCTATAAGCCAACTGCATATTAAACATTGCACTACAAAAGCTTATACTTTATTATAGAATAATTTTGTTCTCATTTCTTAAATTTCGTTCTATTATTTTTTTCATATCACTTTACTTAGCTATTCTGTATGCATAGCTATAGAGTCACATGTTCTTTCTTTTCCTAATGGGTTTCACTGTAACAGCTATTAATGGCCATTAATTTAACTGTATCTGTTTACTGTATCATTATATCTGTATCATTATATACTGTATCATTACTGTATCATTATGTACACATGTATATGTGTACACATACACATAAATATCCATCAATTTAGCAGATACTTGCCATGTTCAAACATCAACATGATCTACTTTGTCCAATAGGCATATGAGACAATTCAAGTGCTTTGGGTTTTTGTTTGTTTGGTTGTTTTTTTTCTTTTATTTTAGAAAGTGGGAACATGAGCAGGGAGAGAGGCAGAGGGAGAGAGAGAGAGAGAGAGAGAGAGAGAGAGAGAGAGAGAGAGAATCATAAGTAGGTTCCATACTGAGCATGGCTTGATCCCACAGCCCTGGGATCATGACCTGAATCGAAATTGAGAGTCAGATTTTCTGCTGACTGAGCTACCCAGGCGCCCCTCAAGCACTTTGAATGTGGCCAGTGGAATTGACATGTTCTGTGAGGGCAAAATAAACAATAGATTTTCAAGGCTTAGATTACAGTTAGAAAATATTATAAAATACATTAATATTTTATAGCTCAGGTCACAATCTCACGGTTGGTGGGTTTGAACCCCGCATCGGGCTCTGTGCTGACAGCCAGGAACCTGCTTGGAATTCTCTCTCCCTCTAATCTGCCCCTCCCCCACCTCTCAAAATAAATGCACTTAAGAAAAAAAAAAGGCGTGTTTACTTTCGAAGAATATGTAGACCACTATGCAATAATCATGCACATAACAAAAATAATATCATAATGTAAGCATCATATATATAGGTAATCACAGTGAAAATTAAATTTGAGTTGAAATTTGAAGAGTAGATAGGAGTTTATGGTTAAAAGCTAGACACCTATTTATGGCACATCTGATTGTTAACGGATATTCTAAAAGACTTATGTATGAATGATATGAAGGTGAGTAAGAGGTTAGAGACATATGTAACCAGCTAACTGTAGTGCATCTAGGGAATGGTCAGTCTTTTAGATATGTTCAAAGAGGCATGATAGTTCAGAGTGACTGTTCCATAGATATCTGAAAGATATTTTTAGGAGTCAATATTTTTGACTCAGAATTGTATTTTAAAATTTAATCTACTGATTAAGTCCAATTTGCTTAAATCGTTGGAAAATGTACACAATCCATCTTTCTTTATATTTTTATTTGCTACTTCTCAATGTTATGAAGTTTCTTAAAATGAATATAAGCTTGGGCACTCACAGTATATGATACATACATGAAGCCTAGTTACTTGGGAATCCAATAATTTCCCTCTAGCTTTGATATTTAAGAGCATTAAATTTTGAACTTAAATGGCCAAGGAAAAAGAAAATAACACTACTAGTGATTTCATGGTCTTGTTTTACCTCATTAGATCTTGTTGAGTCTCCTACTGTTTATAAAATTGAAAAATCATGCTGAGTCAAATGCCCAATGGCCTGAATAAAATCAATTTTAACATTGCGCATCCCTCATCTAAACTTAGTCATTGACAGCAAAGAAAAAAAATAGTATTATAGTCAATTTTTTCTTTATGCACTACATCTGTGACTGCTGTTTGTTTATGCTGTGAGTTTGCTTTGTCACTAAAAGAATTAGAGATTAGGACCACCATTCAAAGAAAAAAACATAAGACTAAGGCAATTCTCACGCCTCTCGTTAAAATGGTATCAAATGACACCTAGAATTTAATAATAAAATAAATTTTAGAATAACTATGTACTCTAGATAACAGAATTTGTATTATTTACATTTGAAGGAGATGGTAAAATATTGAGGCATGCATTATTAAAAATTCACGTTATTTCAAAAATACTTTAAGAGATGTCAGAGATGACGTAGCATATTAAACTAGAGAAAGTAATTCTACCCCTTATCTGTTAACTTCAAACATATATAAAGGTTGTAGGTAAATTTTTGTTTCTTCTAAATAAGTGTAAAATCATGGGTCAAGTAAAAAAACAGTAATGACAGGAGAAAATGATTTTGCTTTATTTTGCACATCTGAAACAATCTCAAAATTATAACTGCTGTAAGTTTTACCATTAAATTATTATATTTTGCCTTGAGTAATTTTATATTAATTTATTAAAAGAGTCTGACTTCTATTTCCAGAATCTAGGGGCAGGATTTTATTTTTAAACCAAAGTTCAAAACCCTGTCTCTTTGTGATAATAGGATGATACTTGTTTTCTAGACTCTGCTTTAAGTTGATTAAACCCTCCTGCTATTTGGAAACCATTGTTCAGGAATTCTTTTTTGTACTAGGAAAAGAAATATTACTGCAACATTTTCAGTCCTATAGAGGATGGTCCACTGGGAAGTTGGATCCCAGTGTCCCAGAAGCTATTAAATATAAAAGTAGCTTGGCACTGATTCACCTTAGCACAACTGCTAGAAAATTAGTTCACATTAAGCAACACTTAAGGAATTTAGTGTAGTAATATCTTTCTCTCAAAACCTCTCTAAAAATATGCTGAATGTAAACATAATAGCCACACTTTCACCTGTCCCTAGGAGATTTTGATCCGTCCCCTGATTCCATGAGGGTAATCAAACTAGATATGACAATTTGAAAACCACTCATTGCAACATATTTTGTAGCTTGTTTTTGGTATTATTGCTTGTTTTAACAATATTTACAAGGGACTTGACAAAGACAACTTTTTAAAGTAGTCTCATTGATCTTCATAATAGAGATAAGAGTCGTGTGGATATCTGATGAACAATTGGGTACAGAATACCTTGAAACTTGAAAATGCAGCATGAAATGTAATTATTTTGTAATGAACTACAGAAACATAATATTACATGACTATTGCTAATTTGTTCATGCTATAACCTAATCCATGCCCATTGATGATTGGTGGGAAGAGATTGCTTTTCTTTTCTTTTCTTTTCTTTTTTTTTACTTTATCAGAGATAACTATTAATTACTTTTTGAAAAAGTAATTTCTCATCTAAGCTTTACAAAAAATCTTTTCAATGTTTGATATCAGGCATAATTGTTCGTCTTCAAGCTGAGATAAATATAATTTGTCCCAATCAAAATGTATTCTTGGAAGTAAAGAGACATTTCCTACTCTTATAATGATAGTAAGCAACATTAAGTAATAAATGTCTACCAGTTCAGGTGTCCAACTTAAAATTTCTCAGTAGTCTACCTTTTCTGGGGTGAAAGGTAGAAGTTATGTTAGAGATACTTCTTTCAGTATTAGATTCTCTCTGTATTATTTATTCTTATAAAGATACATACGCAAAATCATGTAACAGGCCAGTGTCATATATGTTTACGAATTAATGGGAGGATTGTTCTATGTCCAGATTTTAATTTTTAAAGCTATGGCTGAGTACCAATGTAGAAAGGCCAATGCCATTTGAAAGCATATATTATTTACATTTCCTGAGAAAAGGGGGAATGCCATAACCATGCGGGGCCACGTAGGAAAAAACCAGATGTGAGTCAGGAGGCAGTAGATAGGAGTGAAGGGAAAGCCTAAATGGGGCCTTAATAGGGATTTCCACAGAAAGGCAAGGCAGATCAGGGTATACAATTTACTATGGTCCGGTTGGAATAATTTCCTCTGGGCTTTGGGTGTAGGGGTGGTATCTTGTTGCCTTTTACCTGGCCCTGGGATTTAGGGCAGGGGAAATGTTGACTTGGTATGTAAGAAGCAGATAAGAAGGTGGGTGGGAGCAAAAGCCTTGGATGTAGTGGTCTGCACAAGAAAGGCCAGTTTCAGGCAAACTGGCTGGAAAGCAGTAAACACTTTAGCTGATATTTTGTTCCTGTGATTAATGGATGCCAAATGACATACCGAATCTGAGAAAACACAGTTTGGAACGATGATAAACGTGGCAATTTTAAGTATGGCACAAGACAAGTGGAGGTGGTGTCCTTCTGTGTGGAAATTTCTCTCAATGCTCTTGTCTAGTTATTTCTAAAAATAACCAGGTGTCTGGCCATTTCCAAAAGAACCAGCCTGCCAGCTAAATAATGAAACAAACAAAAAGACTCAACACGGTGCTCACATGCAGGACAATCCAATTCAATTTGCAGTGTGGCCTAAAGAAGGAATTGAATAAAACTATGTTCTTGAAGACTCTGCTTGGGAAATCTGACTGAACTTCAAATCTAAGCTCTGGCAAAAGCTAGCCATATATCTGGGCAGTTTAAAGAATCTCTTGTCCTTCTTTTTAAAACTAGTAAAAATAATAATAGTAATAATTAAACAACATAGTTATTGAATAAAATCAAATGTAATGTATTTTTAACAATGCTTAGATTTATTCCTTGCTTAAAGTAGGGAAGTGATAATTAGCTCCCTTTGTAACTAAAACTACTACACAATGTGACTAGAGAGGCATTGATGTTCTCCACATCTTGCCTTTAGTCAGGCATTCTGTTGACAGGGCAGGCTATTTTTTTTTATGCTAGAAATGACATTTCTCTTACCTTGAAGTCTGTAAATGTAACCTCACCAGAGAAAATAACATAAATTGTGTTGAACATAGAGTTTAAGTTAAAATAAATCAATATAAATTAAAAATGTCTTTAACTTTAAGGGCACGTGGGTGACTCAGTTGGTTGGGCATCCAACTTGGGCTCAGGTCATGATCTCACAGTTCATGGGTTCAAGCCCCGCACTGGGCTCTGTGCTGACAGCTCAGAGCCTGGAGCCTGCTTAAGATTCTGTGTCACCCTCTCTCTTTCTGCCTCTCCCAACTTGCGCTCTCTCTCAAAGATAAATAAGTAAACATCAAAAAAAAAATCTTTAACTTTATAAAGTTATGGCATCAAAATTTTTAAATTATTTCAAATTGTTAAGAACAAAAGAAGACATTACCTAATCTGTTTATTGGTCAATGTATGTCATCTAAAACTATAAGACAAAGCATTAAACATATCTAGAGTTATAAAAGGAACTACAGTATCATTAAAAAATAAAGCTTATCATTTTCTTGTATTACAGGTTAAAACAGGAAATTAAACTTTCCCTCTTTTAACTCTAAAAAGAACATCAGAATGAATTAGCAATTTATTAAAGAATACTTAACACTTAGGTGGTTAGTATTAAGAAATTACTAAAACCCAAAACAACTATAAATCTGCCCAACAGACAGTATAAACTTTAAATATACTTGTTAATTTCACTTTCTCACGTTAGTAAATAATGTAAGAGAAAGTGAGTCATTGCAACTAAGATAGTATCTGGATTACATTAAGCATTGGTACAGCATATGACCACAATAGGTACTTGGAAATGATGTGAGATTATTTTAAATTCATACATATATGTTGAACAATATTGTGTTTAAGGTACTGCACTAGGTAGTATAGAGTACATGAAGAGGAAGAAGATAAATTACTTCTTACCAACAAGCACATCCAAGCAGGGCATACACTTAATGTAAGCATCATCTGTTCTTTTACAACTTTTTAATGAATAAATAGACATTCTTAGAGAACAAATATAAAAATAAATTTTACCTAATCAAAGATGCACTACAGAAGTCCCGAGTCTTTCTAGACAATTACTTTTCAGCAGGCCCACTATTATTTTTTTTTTCTACATCAGATATAGCTAATAGTCTGTAACATATGGATGACTAATTGTACCAAATGGTGGTGGCAATGATGAGTTTAACAGAATATGGTGTGATTAGTATTAAACAGTTTTAGACTTGATTTAGCATTTTGTTTCCTAGCTGGTGAGTAAGGAAAAAAAAAGAGCATTTAATATTTTTTAACAGAAAAAAAAAAAAAAAGATAGAGCACACTATTTTAATCTTTTTTAATTATTTTTTCAAAGCTATTGAATTTTTAATATTTTCTTACTTCAGGACTATAAGAAGAAAGATGTAGAATTGATGGAATTCATGAGAGAACAATTATCTACAGTATCATTAACTCACCTTTGGTTCAAATACAAACTTGAACATGAAATTTTATCATTGTTCTTTATGCAGTGAAACACTATTATTTTACCTATTATAATAAACACTTTTATTTTACCTACTATTATTTTACCTATTATCACTGAGTGATTTTTTTTTTAATTTTTATCCAAATGTCATATATCACACTGTCAATGGAAACAAATTTGTTAGTTTCTGGATTTCCTCTGCAAAGTGTGATAAAGAACAGAAACTCAATTTCCAATTATCAATCCCAAGAATGCTAAAATTTATCTGGTGTTTGGATGTAATTCAAAGAAGGGCATAACACAACACTTGTCCTTTTGAAATAATTTGTTCTCAACTTTTATAATAATCTCTAAGGCATAAAACAGTAACTCTCACTGAAGATATCATTTAAAAACCAACTCTAGGGGTTCCTGGGTGGCTCAGTCAATTAAGTGTCTGACTTTGGCTCAGGTTATGATCCTCTGGTTCATGGGTACGAGCCCCACATTCCAGCTGTCAGCACAGAGCCTGGAATCTACTTCAGATTCTGTGTCTCCCACTCTTTCTGCTGCTCCCCTGCTCACTCTGTCTCTCTCTCTCTCTCTCTCAAAAAAAAAAAAAAAATATATATATATATATATATATATATATGTACACATCTTGGCTGCACCCAAGATCAAAGAGGTTTTTGTCTGCTTCCTCCTCGAGGATTTTGATGGCTTCCTGTCTTACATTGAGGTCTTTCATCCATTTTGAGTTTATTTTTGTGTATGGTGTAAGAAAGTGGTCCAGGTTCATTGTTCTGCATGTTTTCCAGTTTTCCCAGCACCACTTGCTGAAGAGACTGTATTTATTCCATTGGATATTCTTTCCTGCTTTGTCAAAGATTAGTTGTCCATACATTTCTGGGTCCATTTCTGGGTTCTCTATTCTGTTCCATTGATCTGAGTGTCTGATTTTGTGACAAAAGATAAATAAATATTACAAAATAAATAAAAAATAAAAACCTATTCTACTAGCAGTTTAATTTTCAAAATCTACTCTGCCCATAAAACATGAAAGAAATTTGTATCACTAAGCAATTCTAAATTTGAGATTATTCAGATTTATTTAGTTTTTAATTTAAAAAAATGTATGGAGAAGACAATAGAAAATATTAAAGTGTGTTATATATATCAAATTAATTTCTCAATATTTTCAAGTGTTTATTTGTCCCTATCAATAGAACCAAGCTTTGACAGGCTTGATTACAAGCATATTTTTGACTACTGGCAAACTGAGATATTAATATCTGTTTATGATTCAAAGGATTTAAAATTTTTAATTATTGTTTTGCTCTATATTCCCAAATATTTCTACATTTTTAAATTTTTTTTTATTTTTTTTAACGTTTATTTATTTTTGAGACAGAGAGAGACAGAGCATGAATGGGGGAGGGTCAGAGAGAGAGGGAGACACAGAATCTGAAACAGGCTCCAGGCTCTGCGCTGTCAGCACAGAGCCCGATGTGGGGCTCGAACTCACGGACCACGAGATCACGACCTGAGCTGAAGTTGGACGCTTAACTGACTGAGCCAGGCGTCCCTATATTCCCAAATATTTTTAAATTTTGGAATATTGTTTGTTAAATGTTTCCTATGTCAAGATGATTAATTTTTTTCATTATTTGACAAGCTAAGTATTTCAATAACTTTCCAACAAACTTTAAATAATCTTTCTTAGTGTACTTATTACATTAGATATATCCAAATCTAATTGAAAATGTACAAATTCTGGCTTTTTAAAACTAAGTTAACTTTTAAAAGTTCTTTCAATGTGAATTCAGTGAGACTATCAGTTATGATTGGACATTTAAAAATATTTAGCTGATGTCAATAGTATTTTATTTTTTATTTAAAAACAACTCTGGTTTTTAAATAAAAATTTATCTTTCAACTTTTTATGAATGGCAAGACTTGGCCATTCAGAACCTAGAATAAACACTAAAACTGGTGAAAAAAATATTTTTATGATATTTCTCTTGATACCTTAAATATTTTTTAAATTTGACCATCACAATTTATGAAAGGGAAAAATGAAAATATCAATAATAATGAAAATAAAGCAGAAAATTTTCTGCTTTATTTGTCAATATACTTAGGACAGTGGAAGTAAAGATGGGTAATATTTATTGGGTTTCTTCCAAGCTCTAAGACCTGGTTATAAATATTCTGATATAAATTTATAGCTTCAGAATTGACTGCTCTCATGAGATACAAAATGCCTGGTTGATGTATATACTTGTTTTACTCATAGGGTTCTCAAGTTAAAATTTCCAAATCTGAATTCTTTTTTTTAATGTTGTTTTTTTGTTTGTTTTTTTTTTTTTTTTTTTTTGCCTTTTCAGAGAGAGAGACAGAGCACCAGCAGGGGACAGGGGACGGGCAGAGAGAGAAGGAGACACTGAATCCGAAGCAGGCTCCAGGGTCCAGCTGTCAGCACAGAGCCTGAGGCAGACCTGACCAAGAGATCATGACCTGAGCCAAAATTGGACACTTAACCGGCTGAGCCACCCAGGTCCCCTTCCAAATCTGAATTCTTAATTCACTGCTGCTAAACCTATTTGTCTTCCAGTCTTCACCGTCTCTTTAGAAATTACTGTCATTTACCCACCATTTAATTAAACTTTGATTATTCCCATTCCTTTATTCCACATGAATGTCATCAGTAAATCTTTGTCTTCTTCCCAAATTATAATCCACTTAATTCTATTGATTTTTTTTAAATTTACATACCAGTCCAAGACACAATCACGCTCCATTTAACAATGACAATAGCCATATATTCCTTTCCACATTTGTTCAACCAGAAATATTCCATTCATGATAACCAGAGTGGTCTCTTTAAATAGAGTATAAAGCTCATATGACTCATATGACTTCTAATTTACCAAATAAAGTATAAAACTTCTAATCTGGACTACGATTACCTCCATTATATGATTCCTTTTAAAACTATTCTCATTTATTATCAGTAAGAATAGATTTTAATAAATAAAGTGTGGAACAGAGAGATAATTAGGGAAGTGATTATAATAATCACTGCAAGAGATGCTGGTGACTTGGACCACAGTACTAGCAGTGAAGGTGGTGAATGGCTATCATATTCTGTCATAACGTGAAAGAAGTGCCACCTGGCTTCTCTGGTCGATTGGAATTAAGGTGAGAGAGAATGAAAGGCATCAAGAAAGACTCACAAATTTTGTTCTGAGAAATTGGAAAAGTAGGTTTTGCAATTTGCCAATATGAGCGAAGGTATAGGAGACCCCAAATTAGAAGTAATGTTGCAGAGATTAGGCATTTCTTTTAACACAAAATAATTTTGAGAATCTTATTAGATATTAGAATGTAGATATCAGAGAATCATTTGACTATGTGTGCTTCTATTTCAAAGATGTATACTATAAAGTTGGGAGTTTTCTACACAGAGATGATATCTAAGATCTGGGGTAGATCACCAAAGAAGTCAGTTGCTATGGAATGAATATTTGTGTTCCCTTCAAATTCATATGATACAATCTTAACCCCTAATGTGATAGTATTAGGAAGTGAGCCAATGGAAGATTTTTAGGTCATGAAGGTGGAACCCTCATGAGTAGGATTAATGCCCTTTTAAAATAGACCCTACAGAACTCTCTCCTCTTTCCACCATGTGAGGACACAAGAAGTCAGCAGTCTGCATTTTGAAAGGAGAACATACCTGAACCTGGCCATGCTGGCATCATGATGGTGGACTTCCAGTCTCTAGAACTGTGAATAAATAAATTTCTGTTTATGGTATTCTCTCTTTTTTTTTTTCCTTAGTATAGCCAAAGGATTGTCAGTTTAGTTGACTTTTCCAAAAACACAACTTTGAAGTTTTGTTGATTTCTTTTTCTATTGTGTTTCTAGGTTCTATTTCAGTTATTTCTGTGCTAATATTTGTTATTTCTTCCCAATGTCTAATTTAGGCTTAGTTTCTTCCTTTTCTAGTTCCTTGAAGTGTAAATGGAGGTTGTTTGGGGAAGGAGACAACATGGACTTGCATTTCAATGGGTACAAAGTGTCAGTTAGGCAAGATGAGTAAGTTCTAAAGATGTCCTGTACAACAGTGTGCCTAGACCTAACAATACTGTGTTCCTATACTTAAAAATTTGTTAAGAGGGTAGATTTTTATGAATGTTCTTATCACAATAAAAAAGAAAAAAATTATTAAGGTGATGAATTTTATATTTTGTATATTATACCACAATAAAAAGATAATGCTAAGCACCCAAACCTCCCCAAAATATTAGGTTTGCATTTCCTTATTCTTCGGTAATGTGCAGAGAGAGCATTACTAAGAATGACTTTGCCCTTATTAGAAAGATCTTATGTCACCTAGGACTCTGGCATGAATCAATTGCACTTGTTTCCACTCATGGCTTTTATTTGTTTTGCTATTTAGATAATATTCGGGCTCATATTTTGAAGTTATAAGCTTTAGATTAAACAAGATATTTTTTAGAGATAATTAATTCAAGTTATTACTTTATTTTATTATTTAATAAAAATATTTTGGGATATAAGACAAATCTGCATTCAAATCCTAGTTTCACTAAATATTATCTTCACTATTCTTTCATCATGAAACTGTACAAATCTTGACTACTTTCTTTTTTTAGTTTTCTGAAACAGAGCAGTTATATAGTATTCATCATATGCACTAAACACATGAGTTTTCAAGCAACATAATGGATTACTGAAATTGAAATAAATATCAGTATATAAGGAATTTAATAAACTTAATAAATTTAGGCAAACTATATCAAGGAGATTATTCATCTTTGCAAACTACTCTTTACTTAGGAATCCAACCCTACTTATGTAACTGTAGAAAAGATTGTTTATAATATTTTCTAAATACAATATATTGTATGTATGTGTAAACATATGTGCTTATTTGTATGTGTAAATAATCATGTTATCAAAATTTTTTTTAACTTTTGCATCAAAATACAGAGTTGATAATCAGGGTGTTTTCTTTTTTAAGTCGAAAAGTTGATGAGTGATGGAATAATTGAATTCAAATAAGTTGGCATATTTCTGGGATAGAAGTTTCAAACTATGATAAAGGAAGAAGTCCATTTGCCTAGACAAGCCTTTGCTTCTGAGATTCATGTTACACCTTCCAATACATGTTGGAACTCCATCTACAAATGGACAAAAACACTGTACCATCTAGCACCTGTTGCAAACCACACATATGAGAAAAATGACCAAGTACATAAAGTATATAAAATTGACTATGAAAAAGTGACACAGTTTCTCTCGATTCTATCTCATCAGCTTCATAGTGAGGGTAATACTAGTAGAAATTCATGTTCATATTAGGCTTTTGAGTATACATACACACATATCAGTAATACATGTAATATATGCTCATATATATAACAATATGTTATATAATCACTTAGTAAGATCTCAATAAATGTTAACTCCTACTATTATTTATTCTGATAGCTCTAGTTCTGACATAAAGAAACAAACAGGATGTGGGTGGGTGGGTGGTTATTTAATTGTGCCTGTGAGGGGCTAGAAATCATTCAAATACATACATATATATATCTTATGTATGTATTTGTCACTGAAACAAAAAATGTATTTTTTACAAACTTATATTACTTAGAGTGCAACGTATTATATTATTATTATTATTATTATTAATATTTCTACACTCTTGCTTTCCCCTAGAATTGCCTACTACCTTCCCTCCAACCTACCTATTATCTAGCTTTTTCCTTCCTACTTATAACTTCTTTTCAGAAGACAGTCTGGATTTTATTAAAGGACTGACTAGAAGCTTCTCAGGAATAAAATACAATTCTCATTTTCTAATAAAGGATTTAAGAGCTCAGAAAATATTTCTTTTATGACTGAATTTAGCTCCATATTTTAAGGGCATCTTTTATAATTTTCATGCAAATGAGCTGAGGAGGAGACAAGGAGCTATTTGGAAATTACTTCTTGATGGTGTAAAGATAATTCATGGCATTTATTATGTACCATAGTCAGAATAAAGGTGTAGAGAGGTACAGATTAAGAGGAAAGAAAAGTAAAGTATGACAAATCTTAGAAAATATAAATAGTGATCCCATAACATTTTGAATAAAAAAAAGGTAATAGCAGTATTGTCCATAATTTTCTTTCTAATTCAAGAATGTGAGACAGATCTCCAGTCTATGCAAGGGTAACAATTATTAATAAGCCTTTAATAAAGGCTTTTTTTTTCTTTTTTAATTGGGCATGTCAGTTCTATATGAGGTAAAGGGAATTAGTATAATGAATAATCTTGAGAAACGAGGATCACAGTCATGTATCAAGAAAGTGGAATTTAATAAGTCTCTGGTTTACCCAGAGGTTCCATGGTCCAGAATTCAAAGTGTAACAGAACTGGGTAGAAATGACAAACATCAGACAGCAGACATTGTCAGGATAGCAAAGGTAAATTCCTGGAAAATCTACCTTTAGAAGCTTAAATTCCATCCACTTATAATTCTTTGCTTTGGTCCCCAGTATTATAGTAGCATAGCACTGTGTTGAGACTCCTTCTTAATATTAAGACTTGTGAATAGTCTAGAATTTCATTCTACTTACAAGTTCTTAAGCTAGCCTGTGACTGCTTCATGGGTGCTGGCAGAAGACACAAGACTCCTGAATCAGGGACAAAGGACTTTATTACTCATGGTAAAAACAACAGCCAGGACTTCATATTAGTTTGTGTCAATTCCCCTCTTTCCCAAGCTCCACAGGGGTTAAAATGGCCTATAAAGAATGCCTCTACAGGCAATGGGTTGAACTACAGGAAAGGAACACTGCATTGGAACAGTCTCTGATTTTACAGTGAGTAGAAAAACCCTGCTCTCTACTAGAGGAAGGCACAACTTCATTCCTCAAGGTTGTTTGTTGCAAGCCTAAT
The DNA here is from genome assembly GCF_046562875.1 of Panthera onca. Classification (NCBI taxonomy): domain Eukaryota; kingdom Metazoa; phylum Chordata; class Mammalia; order Carnivora; family Felidae; genus Panthera; species Panthera onca. The sequence goes on from NC_138342.1 coordinate 51,246,943, forward strand.
ACTGAAAAATGGCCCAGCAAATGAGCGGCAAGGGGCTTACATTCTTAGTGGAGTCAGCAAGAACTTGCAGGGAATCTCAGGCCCATGGCGGATTGCTTACACAGCCGCTTAACAGCTATTGATATAGCCTGTCAGGCACAGTGTTAACTCGAGCTAAAGAAAACGAAGATAGACTGAAAGAAGTGTGGACTTTAATTACCACCAAGAGGGATAAAAATGATTGCACACTCAAGCTATTCCACTATGTGAATAACGAGGGAGATAATAGGTATAGCCTCTTATTCAGAAATGTCATTTTTAGTAACATTAATTGGAAACCAAAGAAAATTCACTATATTCAATATTCTTTTAGTCTCCATGTATAGAAATCAACATTTTTTAAAACATCATGAATTTTTCTCAGATGCCCTGTATTACTTTGCTTTAAAAATGCATTTGGAACATTTTCAAAGTCACTATCTGGGAATTAACTTGCACATAGCAGATCAAAACCTAAAATGATACTGAGAAACCCTTCAAAATAAATAGTAGTTTTTTCATATTGAAACATATCTTAAAACATTTAGCTCAAGTAGTTTTGTTTTTTGTTTTTTTGTTTTGTTTTGTTTTGTTTTGTTTTTTGTTTTTGTTTGCTTGGGGTTTTTGGTTAATACTATTCACTAATAAAAAAAAATGCCAGTATATCCTTTTCAGAGAAATATTCAAATCCTATGCAAAAAAGTAGCATACTATAACCTGTACTCAATGGTCAGGACCAACTTTTAAATAGCAGTTTCTAAGTTGACTGATCTAACCTCTCCACAGAAAAATGTAAAGTATCAAAGTTTTCACCTAAACAAGAATTGAGAAGCAATTAAGCCATTTCTTACTATTGTCATGTAAAAGGTTACAGAATACATAAAAAATTGAATAGGATAGATGCTGTTTAATTAGAAGCATTATATTGTTAATTTTTTATGATGAGCAAAATATTTATAATAAGCATTATGTAGAAACATATTTAAATTTTAATTTAGGATTTAATTTTTTAATATTTATCTTTATTTGGTGAAAGCCAGAAGATTAGCTAAATGCTTCTAACTTTATTACTAGCCATATAATATGGTAGTATTTTAAAGAAAGTTTCATGTAAAAAGGAAAGAGAATGGTCTTAATATAGTTTTGTCTTTTAATTTTTAATTAATTGGTAATAGAAAAGAAAATGATCCTTAGAGTTTACAACTTAGATAAACATAATAACTACCCAAAACATTTTTTAAATAAATTTTTAAAGAGAATTTACCAAAATTACTTTGGTAAAATCAATAAGAAATAAAAAGAATGCATTAAATGCATTATCTATTGATTTTATTTATGCTATAAAAATCAATGATACCTATTAAACAATTTTAAGTTTGATACATCATGTGATGCAAATACTTTTACCCATTACTTATATTCTTTATATTATTTTAAAATGACTCTTATAGAGTCATGACCACCATTTTTTTTTCTTATTTTAATAAAAAATTTCTATCAAAAGAATCCATTGTATGTGAATCTATTAGAAACTTTGTCAACTAACTGGCTACAATTGTATCAGAAAGGCTAGATAGAGTTTTTTTGTTGTTGCTGCTTGTTTAGGCCACAAACTTACTGGCTTGAAACAACACAAATTTGTTACCTTATAGTTCTGTAGGTTGGAAGTCCAAAATGGGTCTCACTTGCCTGAAATCAAATTGTTGGTAGAGTTGGTTTAAGTCTCTGGTGGTTCTAGTGGAGAATCCCTTCCTTCTTCCCCACCTGTTGAAGGCCACTCACTGCTCTTGGCTCATAGCCCCTTTCTAATAAATAACTGCTTTATTGACATATAATTCACATATCATTCAATTTATCCATTTAAAGTATACAATTCAATGCTTTTTAGACTCTGCACTATATCTGCTCTATCACCACAGTCATAGAACATTTTCATCAACCCCAAAAGAAATCTTGTATCATTTAGCTATCACATCCCCTGCCCTTTCCCCCACCCCCACTCCTAACTCCCCAGCCTTAAGCCCTCATCAATTTACTTTCTGTGTCTTAGATTTCCCTATTCTGTGCTTTCATATGAATGGAATCATAGTTAAAGTAGTCATTTGTGACAGGCTTTTTTCACTTAGCATGTTTTCACGTTTTACCCTTGTTGTAACATGTATTTTTATTGCAGAGTAATAATCCATTACATAGATATACTGCAATTTTTTTGAAATCCATTTGTCTTTTGATGGACATTTGGGATGTTTCCACCTTTTGGCTATTTTGAGTAATGATTCTATAAACATTTAGGTAAAAGTTTTGTGTGATAATATGTTTTCATGTCTCTTGGGTATATATTAAGGGTAGAATCACTGAGTCATATGGTAATTCTACATTTCATCATTTGAGGAAATGCCAGACTGCTTTCCAAAGCAGCTCTGCCATTTTACACTCCTCCTAGTAGCCTATGTGTTTCTGATTTCTCCACATCCTTGTCGACACTTCTTATCTGACATTTTTTATTGTAGTCATCCTAGTGTGTATGAAGTAGTATCAGGTTCAGGTTTTAATTTGCATTTCCCAGATGACTAGTGGTATCAAGGACTTTTTAAGTTGCTTATTGACCTTTTGTATACATATTCCTTGGAGGAATGTCTATTCAGATCCATTGCCCATTTTAAAACAATTGTTTTTGTTGCTGTTGAATTGTAAGAGTTTTTCATATATTCTAAATACAAGTCTCTTATCAAATATATGGTTTTCAAGTAATTTCTCCTAATCTGTGGATTGTTTTTTCACTTTCTTATGGTGCTCTATGCAGCACAAAAGTTTCTAACTTTGATGTAATCGACTTTATCTAACTATTCTTCTATTGCTTGTGCTTTGGGTCTCATATCTAAGAATCCTATGCTAACTTCAAGTTTACAAAGATTTATTTACCTTTATATTTTCTTCTGAGGAGTTATAGTTTTAGTTCTTAAGTTTAGATCTGATCCATTTTGATTATTTTTTGTACTAGGTGTAAAGGAAGGCACAATGTTTTTGTGTGCTTGTTTGTTTTCATTTGGATATCCAGTTGTCTAAGCAGCATTTAGTGAAACACTATTTTTCCCCCCACTGGTCTTGGCACTCTTGTCAAAAAATCAGTTGACACTTGATGTATTGATTTATTTATGTATTCTCTTTGGTCTATATGTCTATCCTTGTGCCAGCAGTCCATGTTCTTCATTACTATTGTTTCAATAAGTTTTGAAATTAGAAAGTGCAAATCCTATTTTGTTCATTTTTTTCAGGATCATTTTGGGTTTCTGCATCCTTTAAAATCCCAAATGACTTTTATTTTTATTTTTATTTTTAAGTTTATTTATTTTTGAGCGAGACAGAGACAGTGTGAGTAGGGAAAGGGCAAAGAGAGAGGGAGACACAGAATCCATGGCAGGCTCCAGGCTCTGAGCTGTCAGCAAGGAGCCCAATGCAGGGTTTGAACCCACAAACTGTGATATCATGACCTGAGCCGAAGTTGGATGCTTAACCAACTGAACCACCCAGGTGCCCCAATTCCATATGACTTTTAAATCACATCATTAATTTCTACAAAGAAGTCAGCTGGAATTTTCACAGAAATTACACTGAACCTGTGTATAATTTTGGGAACATGTCCATTTAAAAAATTTAAGTGTTTTCATGCATAATCATTGGATATTTTCCATTTATTTATATCTAATTTCTTTAAACAATGTTATATACTTTACAGGGTATGTTTGCACTTTTTTTGTTACTTTTCAAGATATGTTTTACATTTTTTTTTGTTAAACTTATTTTATAGTGTTCAATTTTTATGATATTGTGAAAGGAATTGTTTCTTGGCTTTATTTTTTGGATTATTTAATTATGAGTATATAGAAATACAATTGATTTTTGTACATTGATCTTATATCCTGCAATCTTACTTAATGAATTTAGACTTCAGTGAATTTCTTAGGGTTATCTATATTTAAAATAATGTCATCTGTGAATAAGGGTCCTTTTATTTATTTTTTTCTTTCCAATCAGGCTGGCTTTTATTTTTCTTTATTGCTTAATTTCTCTGGATAAAATCCCCAATACAATGTTAATATAGAAGTGTTGAGAGTGGATATCCTTGACTTAATTCTTGTTCTTACAGAAATGTATTATGGCTTTCACTATTAATTATGATGTTACCTGTGGGTTTTTTTTTTTTTTTATAGATGCTCTTGATCAGGTTGAGAAGTTCCCTTCTATGCCTACTGTGTTGATGGTTTTGTCACCATTTGTCACTTTTTTTTATCTGTTGATATTTCTGATACTACTAATTTGAGTTTCTGTCTTTTTTCATGGTCAATCTAGCTAAAGATTTGTCAGTTTTGGGGTGCCTGCGTGGTTCAGTCGATTAAGCATCTGACTCTTGATTTTGGCTCCGGTCACAATCTCAAGGTTCATGAGGTCGAGTCTGATGTTGGGCTCTGTGCTGACAGTGCAGAGCCTGCTTGGGATTCTCTCTTTCTGCCCCTCGCTCACATTCTTTCTCTCTCTCGAAAATAAATAAGTAAACATTAAAAAAAGGATTTATCGATTTTGTTTGATCTTTGCGAAGATCCAGTTTTTGGTTTTATTTATTTTTCTCTATTTTTTTTTTAAATTCTGTGTTTCATTAATTCTGCCTTAATTTTTATTATTTACTTCCTTTTAATTAATTTTGACTTAGTTTTCTTTTTTTTCCCCCAATATCTTATGGAGGGAGATAGGTTATTTTAATTCTTCTTTCTTAATAATGGCAATTACAACCATAAATTTGCTTTCAAGCATTTTTTAGCTGCATCCCATAAGATTTTGTATGTTTCATCTTTATTTTATTCATCTCAAAGTATTTGATTTCTTTTTTGTATGCCTGAACAGTTATTTATATTGTTAATTTTTAAATATTTATGATTAACTCAAATATTTTCCTGCCATTGATTTCTAATTTCATTCCATTATATTTGGAGAACAATTTTTGTAAGATTTTAATCCTGTGCAATTTATTGAGCTTTGTTTTATTGAAAATATAGTATATCCTGGAGAATGTTCCATGTGCACCTGACATCTGTACATATACTGGTACTGCTGGATGAAGTATTCTAAACAAATCTTTTGGGTCTAGCTGGTTTATACTATTTTTTCAAACATTTACTGATATTTTGTCTAATTGTTCTATTATTGCAAGTGGGATAGTAAAGTCTCCAACTATTATTGAGCTGTTTCTCCATTTACCTGTCAATTTTTGCTTCATGTACTTTGGTATTCTTTTACTAGGTGCATAATATCTATATATTTTAATACTCTTCTGATGCACTGACTCTCTTATCATTGTAAAATATCCCTCTTAAGCTCTAATAGTAATTTTATTTGTTTTACAAATTTAATTTGTCTGACTTTAATATAGCTGCTCCAGTTTTCCAGTGGTTCCTACTTGCAAGATACATGATTTTGCTTTGTTTTGTTTTACTTACAATATATTTGTGTCTGTAAATGTAAAGTGTGTTTTCTGTAGATAAGATGTAGTTGGTTTATTATATTTAGTCTGACAGTCTGTACCTTCTGATTGGAATTATAAGTCTATTCACTTTTAATATAATTGTTAATATGGTTGGATTTATGTTTGCCATTTTACTTTTTGTTTACAAAACAAAACATGATATTCTTCTACAAACTGGCAGGCCAACATTCTAGGCTGCATCTTCCATAGATTTATTGATCTCCTTCCCAATTTCCTTTTAACATAACCTCCTCTGTTTTTGAGAGATTCCAGAGGTTAAAACTTTTTAAAGCTTTGCTACAAATGAAGTCAGTTCCTTTGAGAAATGATTAGGTGTCCTGTTCTGTGGCTGTTTCTTTCCCCAGTCAAAATCTGTCAACGAGGACTTTGGAGATAGGATAAAGGTACCTAAGATAAAGGCTGGAGGTAGAGACAGTGGCAAGCTTCTCTTGGAGTCACATTCCCCTCTAAGACCTCAGCACTTAGTGGAAGGTCGGCTCCTCTCAGCTTGCCTCTTCTGGCATGGAATCACCATCTCCTGAGCTGGAGAAAGGCAGTTGTAATCACAGTATTCTCAGCATGCCACACCCAAGGTAGAGCTTTCATTTCAAGAGTTGGGGTTGGGTAAAAAACGAGACCCCGCCTCTTAACCTGACTTGCCTGGGACTTAGCCTCAGCAACAGGCAGCAGAGAATAGGATGACAAATACTGAAGTAGTATTCCTTATAGGAAGAAAGCACACTGGGAACTGGGGAGAGAGAGACAGAGTCCTGTATTCTTGGCTACAGCAGTCTGGAGTAGTATCTGCACATTACCGAGGGATAAAGGGGATGGACACACATTCTACTGACTCTTCTTTCTTACTGAGTTTTTCTTTCCTTTCTTATTCTTAATTTTATTCTTATTATTTTCTTTTTATTAGAGAGAGAGAGAGAGAGAGAGAGAGAGAGCTTGCAAGTGGGGGAAAGGGGCAGAGGTAGAGAGAGAGAATCCCAAGCAGGCTCTAGGCTCAGTGTGAAGCCTGACATGGGCTTGATCCCATGACCTGAGCCGAAACCAAGAGTCCAACACGCAACTGCCTGAGCCACCCAGGTGCCTCACTTACTGAGTTTTAATAGATTTTATTGATACATATTTCTTCATTTGCTATTTACTCTTAGAACCATTTCCAGAGGCTTTGAGTGTTCTGTTGTTGTTGTTGTTGTTGTTTTTGTTTTTAATATTTTTCACCAGTTTCATTGGAGACTGTCAATCCTAGACCAAACTCTAGTTAGGATGCTCTGAATATTTTTCCATTAGACCTGACCTTTGTTCCTTGTCTTCAAGAACCCAGTTTTAGCAAGAATTCTGCTAAATCAGTTTAGGGAAAATCCCTCATCATTAATATCCAAACAAATTCCTTATCCCCTACCCACAATTTCATATCACCCTGGCTTGCCTTCAGCAAAAAAAATCTGTCAATTAAGTTTACCCAGAATCCTCTTTACCTTTGATGTGTCTTCCCTCTTAGTAATTTTCCATCCACTGACTTCCACTGTATTCTTGGCTATAAATTCTTACTTTTCCTTGTTATATTTAGAGTTGAGCTTGATTTCTCTCCCCTACTACAAGTACTCATTGTAGTAGTCCTTTTAAATAAAACCTTCCTTACCATATTTAAAGGTGTCATGATTTTTGTTTACCAGTTCTCAGTTCTGCAACATATTAGCTGTGGGGCCTTGGCCATATTACTTACTTCTTTGTGACAACAGAAAAAAAAAACAGATATTTATGTATCAGAGGTATTATGAATAAATATATTGTAAATAAATATAAAAATATGTATATGTTTGTGTATATATAGGCAAAAAACAGTATTTGGTTGGCATACACAAAGAACTGGTTAATGCTGAAAGATCTTCAGAGTAAGTACTTCCTTACATATTATACCTTGATCCCAGTATTTTGATCCCAGTATTTAATCAAGGAGACTAGAATTTAAGACTAGATAAGCAGCAAGAATTAATTGATTTGAAGACACTTCCTTGGAAAACAAGATAACGCTATGTAGTATAATTTATTCTTGTACTGAAAATGCTCTAATCTTAATTCTGGGAGTGTTTCAATATAGGACTTTGACTCTTACCTAAAATTAAGGCATTGGGGTTCACTAAATCATGTGTAAAGTTTGAAATTCCCCTGGGAAATCCCAGGGTCGGTATGTTTGCTGATGGTTTTAAATTGCATAACTGGTTAAGATGGCTTGACTACAAAAACCAGAAGGACATAGAAATCCTGCTGGGAACTTATTTGATTTTTTACAAGGTAAGATTTGAGCTGAATCTTGAGGAATATACTGTTCAGAAGTTGAAGGTTAATATAAAGAAGAAATATAAGAAAGATATAAAGAAGGAATAATTAAATGTCATTTAATTTAATACATTTAAGTAGCAATAGACCATAAAGAGCTGGAATATAGTTGACAATGCTTGTACACCTGAAAGTATAATCATTCCTGGGCTGTATATATCATAAAAAAGGGAATTATTTACTTTTGCTGATCTCTTTGATATATATATATATATATATATATGTATATATGTGTGTGTGTATATATATATATACATATACATATATAGATGTATATATATACATCTATATATGTATATATACATATACATATATATGTACATATACATATATACATATATGTACATACATACATGTATATACATATACATATATGTACATATACATATATATAGATGTATATATATACATATACATATATACACACACATATATAGATGTGTATATATATGTATATGTATATATATACACACACACACACACATATATATATATATAAAAGGTTCTCAGATTTTTTTTCATAATACAATTTGTCATAATACCTAATATACCACTGTGTGATCTGAGCACTGTATCTAAATTTTGGGCTACAGAAATGAATATAAGAAATTGCACAAAACAAAGGGAAAACAAATGTTTTTCCTATTTATAACATTCGGTTTTTCACAGAAATTTTATTTTTGTATATTTTATACTGCTAATTCAATTTTAATATTTTAGAAACTTCAGTATTGGCAAACTACATTATTTCCTGATACAAAATTTTTTTTTCTTGTAACTAATATAGACTAACTGTATTGTCACTGAAGTCAGGTTCTTCCCTAACAATGACAGCAATGACGTGGACCCAAAAATGGAAAGGCACAGGCAAAGCTTTACTGGGGCTACAGCTAGAGCTGAAGGGAGACACAACATCAACAGAGACAAGTTAACCTGGCCTCTCCCAGCAAAGGGGAGGCCCTATTTTTGTAGAGAAAGTTCCCTTGAGAAGTCCTCACTTAGGTTCCTTATACTAATAAGAGATAGAAAAGTGCCTCATCCTGATTGGCTCATACTGGCAGGAACTCCTGCAGCTCATTGGTGCTTTTGAAGCTGAGGTTTTTCAGGTTTGTGGAGCCTCTGTTCACTGCTGCATCAACAGGGTGTGGCTGAAGCTGTTGGTCTTAAGTCTGGCTTGTATTTTGAGCCATTTTGGTTCTCCTTTGTAAGAGATGTGGTTAGCAACAACAGCCAACAGGAAGTGCCCCAGGTGCATGTTTTTCACATTGTCCCTGTGTCAATATTATAAATACCTGTAATATAATTTATTTTTTTCATTTTTATTCCTTAAGCCCCCCCCCCCCAAAATTAGTAACTTTAACTTGTATATAGTGATTTTGCTATTTTATATTGAAACATATACACTTCTTGAGCTAGGAAAGGACAGATAATTTCTTTCACATATTTGAGGTACATTGCACAAACAAGTTTGGATGCAAAGTTGCTGGTAATCAAAGGAAAAATAATCTATACTCTTTGTTAAAATATTCATATGAGATTTATAGATTATGAAATCATCATCCTTTCCACACAGACTAAAGAATTATTATCAAATCAAAACTATTTTAAAATAAGTCATCAAATGGCAAATACAATTTGCAGAAGAAGCAAGAGATTTCTTAGGGCACAGCAGGAAGTTAGAGCTGTTCATTAATTTACAAAAGACATAGATGAAACTCTATGCTCAGTATAAAAGTACTTTGGAATCACAAAGGTACTTCATTACTACACCTAGCTTATTTAATAAAACTCTTAAGGGAGGCTATCATTTACATAAGGCACTCTTTAAAAATTTATTTTAGGTATCTGTAACTGAAATATAAAATTAAATGCTTTAACATGAGAGAACATTTTATTTGCATTTTATGTTACAATTTTATTGTAGCATTATAAAATATGAATATTTATTATATAAAATGATTCCATATGATTTGCAGTTTGGAACTGGGAGGAAATGTAGTCTGTTTAATAGGACTCAGCTTATTATTTGCTAATAGTTCAGGTATTTAAGTCTGCTTATCTCTACCTATTGAATTAAAATATTTCTGTTATTCTTAGGAGTAATGCAGGAGTTTAGCCAAGATGCTGAGTTTCATTAAGAAATATGACTTGTATTTAGTCAGAAGTAGATGACCTGAAGGTCTTTCTGTTAATCATGTGTATTTTTCTTTGTATAGATTTGGGATGAGTATCATGGATTTATAAGAGGAATGATTAAGATTCAGTCAGTACAGTGACATGGTATCGAATTAAATAAACTGCCCTATGTCAGTGATCTTATGACTAAAATTTTTTTAATTGAACTAATGATATATATATATATATATATATATATATATATATATGGCTGGGTAAGATACCAAAAATCTAACAAAAACCCTGATAAACTCTCTGAAGCTTATCATATAATAAAAAAAAAAAAGAAAGAAAAAGAAGAAATCATTTGGCCAAATATAAATCATTATTAAAAAGAAAATATCTATCTATCTATCTATATACTTGACAACAATTTTTTTTCTTTTTTGTTTTTACTTCCATTGAAAAATCAGCTTAGCATTTCTCCTCTGTAACGTTATTAAGAGTTTGGTTATCATCAGCTACTACTTCCAAAGAACAAACACGAAAGACTTAAATAACACCCAATACCCAAAAAGACCATCTTCATGATGAATCACTGGATTACCTTAATTGATAAATCATACTTTTTCTTGTGCTCTTTACATACCAGATCTTTTTTTTTTTTCTTTTTCTTTTCATTAACAAGCTGGGTCCTCTTTCACCTTTGGTATGTGAGTCTTTTCTCTGTCTGAGATTTTCTTCATCGTTTTCCTCCTTCTGAAATGCAGCCATGTGCTCTCCTACTTAGGTCTTGCTCACTTTGACTTAGTAATCATGGTGCAAGGAAATTCTCTTCAGGGAGCAGGAATATTGGATAAATGGCTTATTAATGTGCTCCCAGGTGTTCTGTGCATACACCCATCGCAACACTGACTATTTGATATTGCATTTACCTTCAACCACTACATCCTTCCACATCCTTCAAGAGTAAGAATATATTTTTGAACATTGTATCCCAAAGGCCTAGCAAAATTCCTGAAAAAATGTAGTTGCCTAGTAAATAATTTTCGAAAAATATTTATAATTAAATGAAAGTTGGAGAAAAAGTTTGATTCCAGATTAACTCTATAAAATTAGAGTTACAGTATTGGGGCCTACAAACCTATTGTCTCATCACAGATCAATGGAACAGGATAGAAAGCCCAGAAAGAAACCCACACTTAACACGGCAATTAATCTATGACAAAGGAGGGAAGAATATACAAGGGGGAAAAGACAGTCTTTTCAATAGTTGATATTGGAAAAACTGGACAGCTACATGCAAAAGAATGTAGCTGGATATAATTGGACCACGTTTTTATGCCATACATAAAAATTCAAAATGGATTAAAGACCTACATGTGAGACCTGAAATCACAAAACTCCTAAAGGAAAACATAGTAATCTCTTGGATATTGGCCTTAGCAACATATTTATGGATGTGTCTCTTGAGGCAAGGGAATCAAAAGCAAAGTTAATCTATTGGGACTACAGCAAAATAAAAAGCTTTTGCATAACAAAGGAAACCATCAACAAAACAAAAAGTCAACCTACTGAATGAGAGAAGATATTTGCAAATGATATATCCAAGAGGGAGTTAATATCCAAAATATATAAAGAACTTCTACAACTAAATACCAAAAAAATAATCTGATTAAAAATGAGCAGAGGACCTAAATAGTTATATTTCCCAAGAAGACATACAGACGACCAATAGACTTATGAAAAGATGGTCAATATCACTCATCATCAGGTAAATGCAAATCAAAACCACAATGAGAAATCATTGTACACTTGTTAGAATGGCCAGAATCAAAGACAAGAAATAACAAGTGTTGGTGAGAATGTGAAGAAAAGGGCATCCTTATGCACTGTTGGTGGGAGTGTAACTGGTGCAACCACTATGGAAAACAGTGTGGAGGTCCCTCAAAAAATTAAAAATAGAAATACCATATGATCCAGTAATTCCATTACTAACCATTCACTGAAAAAAAAAAAAAACAAAACAAAACCTGAAAACACTAATTCAAAAGGATATATGCACCCCTATGTTTATTATAGTATTATTTACAATAGTCAAGATATGGAAGCAACCCAAGTGTTCATTAATAGATGAATGGGTGAGGGTGCCTGGGTGGCTCAGTCAGTTTAGTGGGTTAAGTGTCCGACTCTTGATGTCAGCTTAGGTCATGATATCTTGGTTCATGAGTTTGAGCCCCATGCTGGGATTCTCTCTCTGCCCCCCGACTTTGCCCCTTCCTTGCTCATCCTCCCTTTGTCTCTCTCTCAAAATAAATAAATAAAAGCTTTAAAAACATAGGTGAATGGGTAAAGAAGATGCGGTGTGTTTGTGTGTGTGTGTGTGTGTGTGTGTGTGTGTGTGTATGTATGTATATATACATATACACATATATATATGAAGACAAAATGAAATATATAAATTATTATAAATATATACACATGATATGTATATATTTATATATATATTATTTTATTTGTCTTCATGTATTTTTTAAAATATTTTGATTGCTTCATTGACCCATTGATGTTTAGTATTATGTTGTTTAGTTTCCATGTGTTTGTCTTTTTTCCATTTATTTTCTTATGATTTATTTCTAGTTTTACACTGTTGTGATTGGGAAAAAATACATAGTATGATTTCTTAAGGTTATTGAGGCTTGTTTTGTGTCCTAAAATACAACCTATTCTGGAGTATGTTCCATGTGCACTTGAAAAGAAGGTGTATTCTGTTTTGGGGATGGAATGTTCTGTATATATCTGTTATGTCCATCTCATCCAATAAGCCATTCAGTGACATTATTTCCTTATTGATTTCTGTCTGGGTGATTTATCCATTGATGTAAAAGGAATGTTGAAGTCCCCTACTATCATTGTGTTACTATTAGTTACTCTCTTTATGTCTGTTCATATTTACTTTATGAATTGAAATGAAATCTTGCCATTTGCAACAATACGGATGGGCCCTCAGGGTCTTATCCTTAAGTGAAATAAGTCAGACAAAGAAAGACAAATACCAAATGATATCACTTATATGAGGAGCCTAAAAAATAAAACAAACCGACTAAATACAGTAAACCAACTGGTGGTTGCCAGAGAGGAAGCGGATGGGCAAAAAGCAAACTAGATGAAGCAGATTAAGGTATAAACTTCCAGTTATAAATATGTAAGTCACAGAGATGAAAAGTTCAATATAAGGAATAGAGTCAATGATATTCTAATAATGTATGGTGACAGATGGTGACTACATTTGTTGTAGTGAGCACTGAATACTATATAGAATTGTTGAATCACTATGCCATACACTTGAAACTAACATAACATTGTATGTCAACTATACATCAATAATAACAAAAAAATACCCACACATTCAGAAAAATCATGTCCCACGATTTCAGTCTCATTATTTTATTTTTGATTTATTCCAATTAAACGTATAGAAAACCTATGCAAGAAGAGTAAATTTCCTTAGCTACTTAGGCAGTAGATTTTAGTTTTCTATTTTTCATTTATTTCCTAGTTCTAAAAAATAGAAAATTCAGGATATGTTTATAATTTTATATCATATACACTGGTATTCCTGCTGTTGTGTTTGTGTTCTAAATTATTTTATTCTCTGAAATTAACTCACAAACTATACTGAAAATTTTGATGTCAATATCAAACAAATTACTCCCACTGCTGCAGAGGAATTATCTGGTATCTGGCCTCAGACACTATTGTCAAAGACAAGTCACTTACGTAGAAATAATTAATTAACACATAGCTTCTAAACAACTTGCCAGCTAATATTTGATATGTGACAAAAGCTTTGAATAGAAAAATACCTTGAGTAATTTTTAGCTTTACAAATATGTATATTTGTAGATATATTTGCAGCTGTTACCATAGGGCCACAAGATACATTCAGTGCATTGGATTTAATAATAAAGTAGAAAAAGACATACAAAAAAATTTTTGTACATACTTAAATTGGCATTTTATTTTTAGAGTTGTTTAATTATTTTCTCTTTGACTCTTCACATTAGCATTCAAGTAATTTCAGTACAACCTGAAAACATTACATGTTTTTCTTTTTTAAAAAAAAATTAGTTTTTAAAAAATTTTGTTTAATGTTTATTTTTGAGACAGAGAGAGAAAGAGAGAGAGTCAGAGGGCACACATGAGAGCAAACTGGGGAGGGGCACAGAGAGAGACAGAGTATGAAGAGGGAGGGGCAGGGAGAGAGGGGGATACGGAATCGGAAGCAGGCTCTGTCAGCACAGAGCCTGATATGGGGCTTGAACTCACGGACCCTGAGATCATGACCAAAGCTGAAGTCAGATGCTTAACAGGCTGAGCCATCCTGATGCCCCTAAATGCTTTTCATTAAAAAGTAATGACTACACTTTGTGTAAATAAGGCCTCCCAGGAGTTCAGAAACCAAGAATAGAAAAAAAGAGGAATTTGAACTTTTGCCATCCCCTGTCCTAGCAATTGTTTTCTTTTCTTTCTAGATGTATTGATGTCTAAGTTGTGATTTTACATTTGATCCATATTCATTTACATGTAACTATAGATCTTATAAAAATTAGGATGAATGACCAGAAATTTTACCTAATAAATGCAGTACTATTTAGAAAACAGTTATGTACAGTGTAACTGTTCTCCCATTGACTGATATTTTGTGTTAAATATTTGTCCTTTATTAAGATTTTATAGGAAATTTCTTAGGTAATCAGAAAATTAATTTAACAGTTCTAGTAATAAAAATTGGATTTTTATAAAGCAGTTTATAAATAAATTCTTCATATTTAGGGTTTATATTCAATCTGTAACTGTTATGTTTTATAGTTTCCAATATTTTCTTTTGACACTTTTTCCTACAAATGATTTGACTCAATTAAAAAGGAGATCTGGATTAAATCATATTTTCTTCTTTCTGGTGATTGATGTTTTATATTTATTGACATCAACTTTAAGATGTAAGTGAAAGTTCTTTTCTCAGGTCAGTCTATTATATATCTTTTAAATTTAAGACTACAATATACTTTATGTATATATATGAGCAAATATGTGTTATAAATTTATTATAGCAATATTGCACCTAGAATATCTGTTCAAAACATTTAAATATTTTGATAAAATTGTGAAAATTTTTGATGCCAGAGTGACAGTGTAACAGAAGTGAATTGTCAAAAACAGATTCCTGAACATTTGAATATCTCAGAATAAGTTTAAGAATAAAATTTGCTTTAGAGGAGCAGTGACTGATAGGCAAAGAAAAGGAAAATGAGGCTGAGGGAAACAAAAGGCTTAACATTCACTCCTGTAACACACAGCTGAGTGCACTCTACTGGACACTGTGAAGGGCACTATTCAATCAAACACAAGTTCAACGCCCAGGAAATATAATAGTAAATAGAACGCAGACTGGAAGTAAGATCACAAAATTGACAAATGAAAGAGTACTGACATCCAACTGGTCCACATACACACATACTTTAATACGCAATAAAAAAGACTCTCCCTCTAGAAAAGCTTTCCTAAACCATCAAGATTAATGTGGGGACCCTCCTAAGGTCTCTCATAAAATCCTGTGTAGACAGAGAATTCAGTCTTCAAGCCCATCCAGATCCACTTTATCAGCTGTGTATGCACTCCTGCCACCCACACCCATACTCAGTGAGGAGCATCTATGATCCTTGTGATGCTTGTGGGCCCAGCAACAGTGCCCCTCCGGGGAAGGTTAGAAAGCTTTAACTCTCTTTGTCCTTCTGCTCTTGTATTATGCTCCTCACACACTGGAGTGGCCAGTGTCTATGGTCTGGGAGTTCAATGGCCCAGCTCTTGACTCCAGTTGGGATGAACTTTTGAATTTATACTTCAGAGCTCTTCCTGGGATTAGGTTATGTCCTGGACTTTCAAGTTAAATTCCACCCTTGCCAAATTTCTTCCCCTTTTCTATTCTGTTTCCTTCATATTTTTTCTGGGTCTTCCTTTGAGTTCTTCCTGCGTACATCATATTCACCAGAATCTTTAGCTTATGGTTCATTTAGAGGAGAACCTTACCTGAGACAAACATGTTTCTTTACTTATCAAACCTCAGTGTATTAGCTGTTTACTGGTTAATTTGGGATCATCCAACTCTCTGCCTTTGTGTTCTCAAAGCGTGACACAAAATAGTAAATATAATTGTATTAGTTTGTTAAAGCTGTTACAACAGAATATCATAGATTTTGAATAACAGAAACTTTGGAGGCCATAAGTTCAAAATTAAGGTATTAGCAGAACCATGCTCCCTTTGAAGGTACTAGGGAAAGTTCTATTCCAGGAATTTCTCCAGCTACTGGCAACATAACTCCAGTCTTCACACAGTGTTCTCTTGTGTATGTCTGTCTCTTCACATGTTTTTGTTTTGTTTTGTTTTGTTTTATTGGAACACCAGTCATATTGGATTGTGGACCCACTTTACTGCAGTGTGACCTCATCTTAAATCGGTTACATTCATAATAACCTTATCTCCAAATAATATCACACTTTGGGGGTTAGAACTTTAACATAAGATTTTTTTCAAGACATAATTCAACCAATAACACTATTTAATACGAATTGACCAAATACGACAGAATTAAAAATACCTGAGTATTGAACAACATAGTATAAAATAAAATATTTTTCAAAGAATTTAAAAGCTTAATCATTTCTCTTTTCATTTTATGCTTATTCTATGTCAGACAAAACTCTTGCACATCATATGAATTAGTTTATTTAGTCTTCATAAAAAAATGAAATAAAAAAAGGGGGCAGAGAGATTAAATGGGCATCATTTAATCTGAGTTCTTTATTTTCAATGTTTACTATTTACCCTCATCATACGGGAATGATTGGACATGCACCAGCATTTAATAACTACTAATATGCTCCACGTGCTGTATGTGCCCGAGTTAGAAAAACTCAGTTTTCCACCTGTGTGTGTTCTTCACTATTCACACATAACACTTCACTGCTGACACTTCTGATCATCAAATGTCTGGAGGATTTTACCCACACCATGCAATTCTCTGAGACACCAACCAGGTGTCTTACTTTTTAGCTCAATTCTACCACTAGCTACCTGGAAATAATGTCAAATCTCATTCATTAAGGACTCCATCCCACAAAACTGGTCCCACCCTAGTTCAGATCTCAATTGCAATTAGTAGGTCCCCAGGTTACCCACGATTTCTATATGCCAAGTCAGATTCCCACAACCCCCTTCACAGGTTCAATTAATTTTCTAGATGCTCATAGAACTCAGGGGAACACTTGGGTTTATCAATGTAGCAAAAGATGTGATAAAGGATATAAATGAACAGCCAGGGAAAGAGATATGTAAAGTGAAGTCTAGGACTGATCTTCTCTGTGGAGTTGGGATGTGTTACCCTCCCAGAATACGAATGTGTTCACCAATCCAGAAGCTCCCTAAATTCCCTACTATTGGGATTTTATGGAGGATTCCTCACATAGGCATGATCAGTTATTAACTCCATTTCCAGTCCCTTCACCCTCTCTGAAAACCGGGGATGGGGCTGAAAATTCCAAGCTTCTAATCATGGCTTGGTCTTTTCAGTGATCAGCCCCCAACCAAAAGCATTTTCAGTGTCAACTCATCAGAAACAAAGACTGTCTGACACATAGGAAATTACAAGGGTTTCAGGAGCCCAGTGTCAAGAACTTGGATGAAAGAACAGGTATTAGAATAAAAGATACTTCTGGTACTTTTATCACCAAAGCAATTACAAGGGTTTTAGGAGCTCTGTGCCAGGAACTGGAGCAGAGACTAGTATACATTTTCTATTACCTCATAATACCTTACATCAGTTATTTTCTAAAAAAAGAAAAACAACAACAACAACAACAAAAAAACCCAGAGTTATGTACCAAACAATTTTTGCTAAATTTCAGTCAGTATTCTTTAGTAGTGGAACTTAAACCTATCTGATTACAAACCTATAGGCATTGCACTACAAGGAGTTTGAGTCATTTGCAGACCCTTCATAAAGGGAAAGTAAAGTTTTCATGAACTCCTAAAGTTGAAAACTTATTTTAAATTTGTTTTTAATTAATGTTTTTTTATTTGTTTTTGAGAGAGAGAGAGAGAGAGAGAGAGAGTGTGTGAGTGAGGGAAGGGCAGAGAGAGAGGGAGACACAGAATCTGAAGCAGGCTCCAGGCTCTGAGCTGTCAGCACAGAGCCTGACGTGGGGCTCAAACTCACAAACTGTGAGATCATGACCTGAGCCGAAGCCGATGCTTAACTGACTGAGCCACCCAGGTGCCCCCAGTTGAATACTTATTTTAATACAACACAGAATATCTACCAAAATAAAGACAGGTTTAAATTCCACTTAAAATGTTTAATTTTAAATTAAAAATAATAAATTATGTCAACAGAAATATTAATATAATTAAATATAACATTAATTTACTGTGAAACATCATATCATATTAAAAATAAATCAGTCATTATTTCTGTGGTTTAATCACTTTTAGGATTTATCTCCGAATACCTCCAAAAATTTAATACACATTTACAATAACCTCTATAGCATATTTGCCTCTAGCTTAAAGACTTGTCATTATTGTAATACATCAACTAGAATGTGATTCTGATGGTGACCACAGGTCCTTAATTCTCCTGCGTTTGGACATCTTTAAGACTGCTTGTTATACAGTGATTCAGTTCTTTCAACACATTTCTTCTTTTCAACTACTTCAAAACCATTTTCCCATATAGTGCATTTCACTCAAATGAATTATTTTTGTTATATTGCTACCTATTAGCCTACAGAGACAGATAAAATATTAATCGCTGCACTACTAAATGGTGACAAAAGAAATATTTTTAATATTTAACTAATTTCTTAAATACTTGAATACAGGTTTTCATATGTGAAAATGTAGTTCACTCGCAATTTATCACTATAAGTGAAATATTTGTCCATATACAGGAGTTATAATCATTCATGGTCATTTAAGTTAACAGAGATTGAGTGTCTCAAAGTCCTAGTACTATTTTAGGTGTTTAAGATATATTACTGAGAAAAAAAATTATAAAATCTCTGTGCTCATGGAGGTTACATAAAATGAGATTACTGATGTCATTGCCAAAGTAGTAGGAGCCATACACACTTACCATTGCACTGAATGTTAATTTCTTATTACAAATTTATATTTGGCAGCAAAGATATCCTCAGCTTAAACTAACAAAGACATTAAAAGTAAGTGCTAGTACTGTCTGCAAGTTTATAACCTAGAGGAGTACTCGTTAAGGTAAATAAGCTATCATTATTGTAATACAATTTCCAATGTTTATTAGAAACTTATAGAGGGGCACCCGGGTGGCTCAGTCATTTAAGCATCCGATGACTTCGGTTCAGGTGATCATCTTGCAGTCCATGGGTTAGAGCCCAGCATCGGGCTCTGTGCTGATAGCTCAGAGCCTGGAGCCTGCTTCAGATTCTGTGTCTCCCTCTCTCTCTGCCCCTCCCCCACTTACACTTGCTCTCTCTCTCTCTCAAAAATAAACAAACATAAAAAAATTTTAAATAAATAAAGCTTATCATGGAAATAAAAAAATTAATTTTCAAATATATTATATAAAGCTTATTGATCATGACATAAATTTATATTTATGGAATCAATAGTCCAGAAAACCCAAATTTTTTTGAACAGGTCATGATTCTACTATGGTCATATTGACTTTGACTTGTCTGTGATAATGACCATATATATGCTTTTCTTATTATCCTTGAGATATAAAAATCAAGTCCAAAGTTGTATAGAAGAAATAGAATTGACTGAAAAACATTTGCAAAAATGTTCAGTTTACCTATAATTTGAAAATACACATTGAAAAAAGATTCTTTTTTAAATAAAATTCTTAAATTGATGGAGAAGTCTATTTCTCTCTCCTCTCTCATCCATTTAGCCACCTAAATATTTACCTCCTAATTTTGCTGACTATATGAAACTATGGGCCAGTGTTAGAGATATAAATTAATTTTAATATTTCTGAAAAACCTGTTAATATTTATCTTTGTGCTATTTACCCCTGATTCTCTCAATTGATGGAAATTCATCCGAAGGAAATAATTAAAAATACAGTAAATATTTGAATAGGAAAGTATGTCTAAAGATTAATGTCATATGATTTCACCCATATGTGGAATTTAAGAAAGAAAAGAGATGAACATATCCTCAAAATATGGTGTGTACTTTACACTTAAAACACCTCTTAATGTGAACTATCCAGATTTCACATGTTTAAAAACATGTGAGTTTTCACATGTTTAATAACATGTAACCAGTTGGTACCACTTTGTATAATGTAGATTATAGAAAAATAAATATGATTTTAAAATGCTAAGGAAGCATAATATAAAGGAGAGAGAGTTAAATTTAGGTAGGTGATCTTAACTGGTCCTTTTTATATAGTGTGCCTACAAGGAATAATCTATTTTTACCTAACCTGATAATCCTATCATCTCCATTGTACATAATGTAACAAACTAAAAGTACTATTAAGTTACAAATTAATTTTGTAATTACATTTCCTATATATCCAAAATAATATTAACACCTGGAATTTATACTCTTTAGTTTAGAAAACACTTAAAACTCCAAGGGGGCCTGGGTGGTTCAGTCGGTTAAGCATCTAGAGCTTTGATTTCCACTCAGGTCATTATCTCACAGTTCCTGAGATCGGGCCTGCTTGGGATTGTCTCTCTCCCTCTGTCTCTGCCCCACCCATGCTCTTAGTCTCATTCTCTCTCTTTCTCTCTCTCTCAAAGTAAGTAAATAAATATATACATAAATAAATACTTTTAATTCTAATATATGGAAAGAAAGTCACATGTTTCAAGAATATTAATGGCAAATGGACAGACTGAGGGACTATATTTATGCAAAATCTGTTTGAAAAATAATCATATGTTGGGGCGCCTGGGTGGCTCAGTCGGTTAAGCGGCCGACTTCGGCTCAGGTTATGATCTCACGGTCAGTGAGTTCGAGCCCCGCGTCGGGCTCTGTGCTGACAGCTCAGAGCCTGGAGCCTGTTTCAGATTCTGTGTCTCCCTCTCTCTCTGCCCCTCCCCTGTTCATGCTCTGTCTCTCTCTGTCTCAAAAAAAAATAAACGTTAAAAAAAATTTTTTTTTTAAATAATCATATGTTAAAACAATAACATATATTTATTTTAATAAAGGTCCTCCTAAAATTGATGAGCTATTTTAACCAAAACAGTTCCAATTAAAATGTTTCAAAATCACAGATTTATAAATATGTAATGATTTCATTTCTTCTTTAATCTTTGCTAAAAAAAAAAAAAAAAAAAAAAAAGCATTATTACTTCATTCTTGACCACCAAGATTACCTGACAGAAATATTAACATCAAGAGTAATAATGATGCTTACATTCTTTGAACAACCTATATGCCAGGCATTGTTCTAAGTACTTTACGTATTATCTGATACATTTTCATTGTTTTCTGGGGCAACTGGATGGTTCAGTCAGTTAAATGTCTGACTTCGTCTTAGGTCATGACCTCGCAGTTCCTGAGTTCAAGCCCTGCTTTGGACTCTGTGCTGACAACTCAGAGCCTGGAGCCTGCTTTGGATTCTGTGTCTCCCACTCTCTCTGCCTCTCCCCTGCTCATACACACACACACACACACACACACACACACACACACACACACACTATCTCTCTCTCTCTCTCTCTCTCTCTCTCTCTCTCAAAAATAAGTAAACATTATTTTTTTTATTGTTTTCTTATGAGAGGTGATTTCATAAATATGGAAAATATCAAAGAGAACAAACTGTTTTTGCAGTTGCCTTTTTGTGTGTGTAAAAGTAGAAACACCAAAAGGGTAACATTGGTAAACACAACAAATTCTGGTTATGTTGTATTTCTTATTTTTGAAGACTAGCTTTTTTTTTTTAATTGATTCTTTTTTTAAATTTTTAAAAATGTTTTTATTTATTTTTGAGAAAGAGAGACAGACTGAGAGCAAGCAGGGGAGGGGCAGAGAGAGAGGGAGACACAAAATCCGAAGCAGGCTCCAGGCTCTGAGCTGTCAGCACAGAGCCGAACACGGGGCTCTAACTCGTGAGCCATGAGATCATGACCTGAGCTGAAGTTGCAGGCTTAACCGACTCAGCCACCCAGGTGCCCCTGAAGACTAGCTTTTGGACATGTCCTTAAACATGTCTGTGATAGGGATCAAAATTCTATTTTAATTATAGAAGTTTGTAGCTACTTCTTCGGTATAGCCTGCAGGTAGAATGCCTGTCAGGAAATAATTGGATTTAATACCAATTATAATATAGAAAGACATGGGTTTAATTTTTTATGTATCAAAGACGCAGCAATTTACATTTTTAAATTTAAAAATGTTGACATAATCTCATTTATTCAGATACATAGAATCATTATTTTAAGTCTTACTTGGTCTCTTGAGTGACACTGAGTCGGTTTGCTCCTGGAGGAAACTATACAAAGAGGTAAAACAGTAGAGATGTTATGGCTAAATTGGGTTAAAAATGATGGGGCTCTGCTAGATACCTTATTCACCTCTTTCTAGACATGTGGCCTTAAGCAGATCAACTGACGTCTGTATGCCTCAAGACCAGTATCATACTCATCTAAACTGTGAATAATAGTCCTGACCTCCTAAGGTAAATGGATACCATATGTAAAGCCCTTAGCACATACAGCAAGGTACATAAGCACTTACCGGGTAGATGTAATGACTCTTTGGAAATAACCACCAGAGGATTAAGGGATAGATTTTCCTGGTAGGTAAATGAATATAGTGCTTCCAACAGCATCAAGATGAATCCTTTTCTAATGATTTAACAATGATTCTAATTGACCCTGCTTTGCTATTCATTAGGTGTGAATTAGTGAGGTTTCTTTCAAATAGATCTGTCTATATAATCATTATTTTAGCCTGAGTTCATTTTTAGTTAATGTAGCCTGAAATGTGAATCTGGTGAGTAATGCATTTTAGTTTCATTGCCAAGAATTCTGAAAAAATTCCCAAATTTGCTTGGCAAATGGAGTGTGTCTCCATAAGGTCACAAATTTAACACTTTGATATAAAAAAAGGGGAAATGAGTATATAATCATAAAATTTTGAATTATCCTAAAAATTATAGGTGCTGTATGGTAATACTTCTTTCTTTTAATTGCAAATGTAATTATTTAAACATTATTTTAAGTAAACTTAATCCTTACCCTTGCAAAATATAATTACATATGCACTCCATTTTTTCTTGGAGTATATTATTATTAACATACATTCACAAAAAGGAATTAGTTTCAACACTTATTTTTTCCTATAACAGTATATCCTGGGAACTTTCTGCACTGGTACATGTAGTTATATTTTATTTTTTGTAATAGTATATAAAATCAATTCATCTATGCACTGGAATTATTTAACTAATAACATTATAGTACGACTATGAGTTAAAAATGACAAACTCAGTGGAACAACTTTACTCAACTTTGCTTAAGTTGTGGATAAGCCCGTGCATGTTTTAAGTTCAGTATTTTGTACGTTAAGCTTCCGTATATTTCTCAGGGCAAATGCTTTATTTCCATACCACCAAATTTTATACACACAGTAGTTTCAAAACAAAAAACTAAAATTTTATGTTAGAAAAAAGTACCTAATCTCTTTTCATCTCTTTTTGTTTTAAATGTCCTTTAAATTGTTAACAAAAAAGATTAAACAAGAATAGAATGTTTTATGTACTTTGAATAATGACAAATTGCTGACACTACCTTTTGTTTTTTAATGCAAATTGTTTTTGGCTCTTTTGTCCATAGGAACCAAGCAGTAACAGTGAAAGTGCCTCATGTGTCACTAACAACATCAGAAAGAAAAGTAAATCTTCAAAAGTTTATTGTGGACCATGTTCTAAAACGATCCAGGATGAGTGGCATATAACCTTACATGTGGCAATACAGCAGTGTACTTTAGCTGAGACACAACTGTTCTCAAAAATCGAAGTGAAAATTGAGAATTAAAAAAAATCAACACTTGCTAAATAGATCATACTTACTTATAGAGCCTATAATTTGCAAATGTTTTGAGACCGTTTCTATTTCCACAAATGCACCTTTAGGGAAAGGCCCAAATAATGGATCCTGCATTTTAAAGCAAATTGGTAAATTTGTATAAATTTAGTAAGGCCTCTCTTTCTCTTGCCATCTTTGGGAAATAGTGTGGGAGTTTAGGAGTATGTATTTCCTGAATAAAATAACTTTGTTTATCTATTTCTGTTAAAAAATCATTTAGTATTGGTCACTTGGGTGGCTCAGTCGGTTGGGCATCTGACTTCGGCTCTGGTCATGATCTCATTCATGGTTCGTGAGTTCAAGCCCTGTACTGACTCTGGCTCTGTACTGACAGCTCGGAACCTGGAGCCTGCTTCAGATTCTGTGTCTCCCTCTCTCTCTGCCCTTCCGCTGCTGGTGCTTTGTCTCTCTCTCTCTCTTAGAAATAAATAAATATTTAAAAAAGCCAATTAGTATTAATAGATTGAAATATATCTTGTGATTTCAGTGGAATGTAATTAGCACACCTGTAATAATGATGGTCTGAGCTAATGAAATAGCACAGGAACTACATGGTGATAGCTGCATGGTGACAAATGTCATGACACTTGGATATAGGAAATGGGGTCCTACACTGGGCCACATACTTTGGAGGGTTTTACATATATTAATATGAAACAAAAAAATAAATATAAATTTACATAGTCTATAAAATATAAATAATATATCTAATTATTTTTCTTTTCCTTCTCTTAAGAAAGCTTGTTGAAAATTTATAACTAATCAAGTAGATAAAATATGCTAGGGCAGGATCTTTAGGAGAACTTTGTGGGCCAGGCCGGAAGATGAAGCAAACCAGATCCAGTGAACATGTGAGCAGATGAAAGGGAAGAAAGACCTGAAGTTGCCCAGAGAGTGTGTCTAAACCACCCAGTTTCCCAGATAAATAGTGCTTGGCTAGTGGTGCTTTGGGAAATGCTAAGTCAGTTGCCCCATGGAGGAGTGGTACTGGTGTATACTGGTTTCTGGGGAGTTTGACCTTGTCAAGTCTTTAATAAGGATCTAGTCCTGTCCTAGGAGTCTGGGTCCCAAGTCAGCTTTCATGCTGCCAGGCCACAACACATCTTTACAACCACTCTGGCTGGCCCACAGACAGCAGGTGTGGTCAGGGAAAGAAGAAAAGAAGGTCCTATGAAGAAAATCCCTGGGGACGGGCCAGATGGGTCCCATTACAGCGAAGCAGCTCAGGCCATGAGTAAAACTGTATTTATAACTTTTAAGTGCTTAGATTTATATATATAGATTCCATTTTTATTCTTGCTCTGGAACCACAAATGTACTGGCTGAATTTCTCTATATTAAAGCAGTTGTGGAGAAGCTGGTGAGAAGACCCAGATTCACAGACCCTCCAACAGAGATAACTGATTGATTATATATAACGTGTGAGTGAAGGAGAGTCATCAAGGATGGCCATTTACCAAAATGGAGAATACTGAGAGCTTAGCATGCTTTGAGGAAAATGAGATTTATTTTTCTTATAACATGTTAATTTTGAGGATTTCAGAGGAGAGTCAGATTAAAGATGATATTAAAATCTGCGTAGCTGCCTATGATGACCTAGTACCTGAATATAGATAGAAAAGTCCTAGAGAATGTTAACATTTAGAAATTAATGAGAAACAAATAAAAATTTTTAAAAAGTAGCCAGTGAGAAAAGAGAAAAATAAAAGTTTTTTTTTTCAAGGATGAAGATGGATAAATAATGTTTTAAGTACTGCCAAATGGTGAAACAAAGTGAGGACTGAGAAATGACCTTTGAGTTAGTAATAAAGAGGTTATCAATGACAACAACCAAATGATTTTAATGCAGTTGTGGGGATTAACTCATGATCATAAGTGGTTTAGGAGAAAATGGGTGGTTAGGAAAGGTAATTTAATTATCAGAACTTTAATTTATAACATTGAAAGCTGGGAGGCGAACATCTCATTCAAATAAGACCAGCAGCGAATAGGCATGACTCAATATGGGTACTTTTCTCACATTAATCTTAATGGGGATATTTGTCTCCTCTCTCATGCTAATTTCTCTCCTAAAACTGTTCATTTATGGGGAGGATTTGCACTAATGCTAGCTTTGAAGATAATGGATGTATAGGTGAGAACCTGGCTCTGTCTCTCAATTCTAAACCACTATTTTTAAAAAATGCACTGCTCCATCTGTAATTTTTTGGAAATCTTTAATATGGTTTTAGTTCTAAAAGTGCTATATGAAGCAACTTTACTGAATCTTTTGCTATCAGTCATTAACTGTTTTTTCTATCCAAATCTATATTCCAGATTATAATAATTTCAATAGGACATGAGGGATAATATACGTTGCTGAACATGAGTTTTAAAAAGAACAGATGTAACTTGATAACAGGCATAGACCGAGTCACAATTTCAAAGATTGATTAGTGGGTGTGCACAAATAAAAGACAGAAAACTGGTAGAACAAAAACTGAAACAGAAGTAGTACCTAATAAACGTTATTTATAAACTTATAAACATTTTGTGAAAGTCTCTGGAACCTGAGGATAATATTTTGAACTTGATTCAGTAGGATCATTCAGGGACACTTAATAAAGTCCCACTGCTAGAAATATTTAAAAGTGACTTGAATAAACAGAAAACAAACAATGTAAGGGATGGATCGAAAACATAGATACTAAGAATACAAGATTGGGATATTTTAAAATTTGTCCAGCTGTGAAAAAAGAAACATAAAGAGTAAAATGATGATAAGGAACTTTGAAGAGGGTTTAATTAATTAATTAGTTAATTAATTAATTAATTTTACAATGGTGTGAAATAAGAAAAAGAGGAAAAAATTATAAAGACTTGTATTTGGGCTTTTCATACTCATTTGATTATAAATCCTTTGCATGATAAGGAAATAAAAGGATATGTGAATGTAAGATAATGACCCTATGATACCCAGGCATTAATCTTGGGGGAAAATGATAGGTACCCTCTGGATGGTGGAGATATTAAAAGCCACTGGCAGGGTTTTGGTCACCCAACACATAAAATATTTGAGCAAAACAAAATGCCAGTCAACAATATCAATAGACAAATGGCAATTTGAAATTTTGTCCTTAACTACCCCACCCATTTTTGGGTCCAGCCAAGAAAATAAACCAGAGCCTTTGGATAAAGTTGCAGTCGGTATTTGTTAAAAACTTGGGAGAGATTATGGAATATCTGTAGTTATTGGTCCATTTTTTTTAGAAATTTGTCTAAATTTGTCCAGAATTTTTAAAATACATGCAGCAAGTGGTACCCTTTACAACACATACACCTCCTTCTTTGGCCAATAAGGAACCTAAAGCTAAATGGTTATCCCAAACTCTCTGCACTAAAGAATCATGTAGCTGTTGCGTTAAGGCTAGGCCTTGACATAACAGCCCAATGTGTTCAGCCAAGGTGGCTGACAGGTTGGTATTTGCCTTAATAATTCATTGTTGCATGCCCAGTGTAGTGACACCTAGCCTAGTCCCTTTGAGAAATAGCAGTAGACCTACTCCCAATATAACGGGGATGAATACCACACACTTCTGATGTGAGGGGCAGATGGAGAGATACATTGGGGGTCTTGTTCAGTGATTTGTAAAGGTGGTTTTAGGGAGACTAAAGAGCATGGGTATGAACAGACAGTACTTGCTGGGAGTTGGCACAGAGACAAATACATTGGAGGCTGAGGGAAGGAGAAGTGTACATATGGAGAACCATGTGTGGTGGCCCCAGGGAATTGGACCTACAGAGGACACCAGCTTGATAAGGAAAGCCAAAATAAGCTGGTGATCCTCCCCCACCCCAGACAGCTGGGCCTCAAGGCCCAAGACCATGGGAATTGTGCTTCTTGTGGCGAGGTATAGGTCAAATATTCATCCCTGTGGTGTTGATGCCTGGAAAGATATGGAGGTTTAGGAAGGAATGTGAGGGCTCCTGCCACATACCATCTTGCAATACCATTCTGCATCAGAGCAGTCGTGCATCATAGCAGCTGGACAAGCTGCATGTAGGGTGTTCTCTGTTGAGCAAACAGACCAGGGTCAGTAAGTCAGTCAGGTAGGCTACTAACTTGGGAAACAGCCTTGTTGAGGCTGGCAACATACCCAGCAATTATAGTGGCCCCAAAAAATGAGCTCTTATTTCTTCCAGTTGTGTAAAAATACTAAGACTATTGGAAGGCTTGAGTGGGAGGATTGTGGAGCCCTGAGTGGTGATCATAGGGGAGGGTCTCACTGGGGTGGTATAAGGAGGTGACCTGGTAATTGTTGTCCTGGAGGGTGTCCTGGTGGATGCCGTGGTGGTGGCCACACCTGCAGCTGGGAAGGGGGTCTTCTCAACAGAAATAAATTCACTAATTCCCAGTAGGCCACATAATGTGGATTAACCTAATGGGTGTGGAGAAGGCAAGCAAATAGGTGGAATGTTTACTGGGGTTCCCACAGGGTTGTGAGACTTAATACATATGTTGGCCTTACAAAGCTCAAAGGAGCAACAGAGAGCAGCTTAGCAGTCACAGCACTGCCTGGTACTCCAGCAGCAAACACTTTATAAGCAATATTGCTCTGGGGTAAACACACAGTTAACTCTGCAAAATGCCACTCAGATACGAAATTTAGATAAACAAGTATTCAGTTCAGCATCCAACCCCGGGGGAGTGCTTTACCATCACCAGCCACCATGTCTTCCTTGGTGTCACCTCTGCTATACTAGAAGGTTATAGAAGCATCATTCAGGATGAGGGTCATGTCCAGCGATATTGTGGACTGGGGTGTCATCATCTACAGCATTATTGTAGGTGGAGGGAACCATTCAAGAGGGGTGCCTCTCCCAGGTAGCCACCCAGGATGGGGACTAATGGGCCAAGGGGTCTATCAGGGTTGCATAAATTTTTGTTGCTCTAATTAAGGTTAGACTGCACCTTAATTAGCTTTGGGAGTGTTTCCTGGTATCACACAGTCTCATTAAATTTTGTGGGTACTCAGGGGCACTCTGGGCAAATAGTTGGGTGATATTTCTTCTGAGGCATAGAAGTCTCCATCCATAAGTAGTAAAGGTTGGAGACAGATGTGTAGCCTTGGTTTAAGTAAAATTTGGTTATATGCTCTTGACAATTTAATATTTCACACTGTACTACCAGAGATGGGTCTGAACTGCATAAGCCTATCGGCCAATTAGGGTTCATATGAAGGCAATGTGATGATTGGTGCCCAGACATCAGGATGACATTGACTGCTTGGGCAGGGCTGCTGCCCTTTAAGCATTTGTGCCATTGGTCCCATTTAACTTAAGGATTGAATTGTCTGACTAGTATCCACACTTGGTGGTGTTTCAGGTGAACCCCCTCTAGGGCTGACTTCTAGCACTTAACCATCACACCCCCTATCCTGGGATGCACTTATGAGTGCTGTGTAGTCCAAGATACTTTCTAGTATTATCTCTCTGGGGTTGAAGAATAAGCCCCATGACTCAGATGGCACAAAAGGCACAGAGTAAGGTCAGCAGCAGTGGGCATCTGCATTTTGTAGTTTTGTGATTGCCTTTATGGGGCCATTCATTGGGTCTACAGCTTGTTGGTGGCCTCCTACAAAGTGAGGTAGGGACAAGTGTTTTAATTGTATTGCCATGCTGTCATCTTCTAATGTTGCTGGTGTCAACCAACCTGAGTGACTCTTTTCTCCTTTTGGAGATATACAGTTTCTTATTCCTGATGGATTCCAAGTGCAATTGTTTCCACTTCCTGTGAGGAAGTATGGTTAGGAGAAATGAGCCATCCACTAATACCACTTTACACTGGAATTAGAGCTGCAATTTGCATGTCAAGAGGGTCAGAACATTAAGACTATTTTTCTAATGGGCCAGGACTATCTATGATGAGGAGGTCAGAGCTAACCACCTGTCCCTGACTGGGTTGCTAAGGAATATTGCAAGGCAAGACAACTGACATTTTAAATCTGTAAGTGGACTCAAAATTGTAATTATAATTATAGTTTGGTTCTCCCAGACATGGAATCTTAAACCAGTCAATCAGGGATCACCTGATAAGCATGCTTAGGTAATCTGATAGACTCCTGCCATCCCCTAAAAGAAAGTAACCTTGAAATAACTAGTTCATTTTGTGCCTGATAGAACTTCTTGTTCCTTCTCCCTTCTACCTATCAGCCTTTCATTTTGTATAGCTCCTCAGAGCCCCTTTCTATTTGCTAGATTGGATGCTTCTTGATTCATGAATTGTTGAATAAAGCCTAATAAGATATTTAAAGTTTACTCAGTTGAATTTTGTTGTTTTTTTTTTTTAACACTGAACACAAAAACTAACAGTTTATTTGGAAAGAATACAAACAGCATTTTTAAAGCTCCAACAAATATTAATTTTATCATTAGGTGTTTTATATTCTACTTTATTTTCCCAACTTACCCATGTGCTAAATATTGTTAGTGTATTTTTTTTTTTAAAGGAACAGGGTTAGACAATTTGACATCACAGAGTCAAATGTGATTTGACATCACAACAATTTGTGCTATCACAGAGATACTAAGTGTAAGAACACATTTTGGAACCCAGGTCTGAAAGGATTCAAAGGCTTTTTATACTTAAAAAAATGCTATCTGCTTCTTAATTATGATGTTCAGATTTTGGATGTGGATTGAATCTTGGACATTAACTAACTAGAGGTAGACTCCACAAAGAAACTCAGTTTTCCTTCCTTATTTATCTTCAACTTCCTGATTTTTGTGAGAACCAAAAACTTAACAATATTTACTGATAATACAGTGCCTGGCACAGAACTGTGCTTGTGTTTAATTAATATTTCTGTGCTACTTTATTAATTGGATGTTCAATGAGTGAAGCTATTTTAGAAAATATTTCATTAACATTTTTTTCTTGGTTTCTGAGGAAATTTATTCTGAATACTTTATTAGGCTGCAAGTCTTTATTCGTTGGCAATGTGTTTGAGTTTTGAAAAAAAATGAAAAGCCATTTAAGCTTCACCTGATTAATAGATTGGACATTAAAACTTGCATGCTGAATTTTGGTATTAAAAATAAGATTACGGGGGTGCCAGGGTGACTCAGTCGGTTAAGCATCCAACTCTTGGTTTTAGCTGGGGTTATATACGATCTCACAGTTCATGAATTCAAGCCCCACATTGGGATCTGCGTTGGACTCTGTACTGACAGGGAGGAGCCTGTTTGGGATTTTCACTCCCTCTCTTTCTTTGTGCCCCTCCACTGCTTGTGTTAGTACATGTGCGCAGGCTCTCTCTCTCTCTGAAAATAAATAAATAAATAAATAAATAAATAAATAAATAAATAATGTATACAAACAATATTACAAAAAGATGAAATATTCACTTTCACATTTTGTGATCTTGCTCTGGAGACAATTCTAAAATGAAAGCTCCAAATATTTCAAGAAATCACAGCATCATTTGAATATATTTATATGTATATTGTAACATGCACACATAAAACATGGAAGAACCACACCATTTCCATGGTATATTATCTGTTACTTTTTTGATAATCTAATCATGTCTAAAGTCACTATGTTTGTGTTTGGGTGTAACTATCCCTTAATCATATTCTGATAGCCACAAGAATTAGTCTATACCATCACAATTTATCACCCCATTGGGCTTAACAAATAGCATTTTGGCATGCCATTATTTCTTAATGAGGACAGTGCCCTATATAATTAAGTCAGCACATTAGGTGATAGACACTAGAGCTAGCAGGGTAACAGTCCCTATCTTAGTTAAGCATTGATAGAAACTGTGCTGAACTTTTTCTTGCTTCAGTTAAGCTTACTAAATTTCAGTTTCCTCTCTGTCCACATATAACGTGAGACAGGTGGTGGTTATGTCTAGAGTCATATGCAAATGGAGTGCTAGCTGATGTGTATTCCCAAACAATCCTGTTAATGAACCACATCCACAGCTGACTGTATCTCTAGGTAGTAGTAGTACACACTGCCCTACCCCAAAACCCTTGGAGAAGGCACATTTGGGATTTTTCAGCTATTTAGAAAGTTTAAATGTACACATGTGAGATATTAGGCAACAGACTCATCATAGTCTAGGGCAGTATCTCATGATTAACCAATATTTCTACAGAAGAAAACATAAAATTGTTCACAGTAATAAATAAAGATATAAATAGCTGCATGTCAGACTAGGTCAGATTCATTTCCAAATAAACTATGAAACATCTTATATTTTCTTTTTTTCTTTCTCTTTTTTTTAATATGACATTTATTGTCAAATTGGTTTCCATACAACACCCAGTGCTCATCCCAACAGGTGCCCTCCTCAATGCCCATCACCCACCCTCTCCTCCCTCCTACTCCCCATCAACCCTCAGTTTATTCTCAGTTTTTAAGAATCTCTTATAGTTTGTCTCTCTCCCTCTCTAACTTTTTTTTTCACTTCCCCTCCCCCATGGTCTTCTGTTAAGTTTCTCAGGATCCACATATATTTTCCAACTTCTTGAATTTTGAAATTATAAAAAATGTACTCTAAATTTACACTGAGTTCAGAGATCCATTTGCTCACACATTTAAAAAACTTTTTTTAATATTTATTTATTTATTTCGGAGAGTGAGAGAGAGAGAAGGAGAGACAGAGACAGAGACTGAGAATGAGCAGGGGAGGAGCAGGGAGAGAGGGAGGCAGAGAATCCCAAGCAGGCTTCATGACATCAGCACAGAGCCCAATGTAGGGTTTGAACCCATGAACCGTGAGAGCATGAGCTGAGCCTAAATCAAGAGTTGGACGCTCAACTGATTAAGCCACCTAGGCACCCCTTACAAAACTATTTTAACACATACATTTTATTTACTCATAAGAACACACATCTAATGACAGTCTACTTAACTCTGTGACTATGTAATCAACAGCAGGGACTTGTTCTTATTTGCTTATTATAAAATCTTTATTTCCAGAATGGTTGTGCATGATTAAAGCTATATAGCTACTACTCTTTTCCTGTTTCTCCATGGCATGCTACCAACTGTATGGAGGTAAGAATAAGAGAAGTCTCCTGAAATCCCAATTTTATTTATTTATTTATTTATTTATTTATTTATTTATTTATTTATTTATAAATAGAATTTATTGTTAAATTGGCTAATATACAGTGTGTAGAGTGTGCTCTTGGTTTTTGGGGTAGATTCCCTTGGTTCATCCCTTCCATACAACACCCAGTGCTCATCTCAACAAGTGCCCTTCTCAATGCCCATCACCCATTTTCTTCTCTCCCCACCCTCTCATCAACCCGCAGTTTGTTCTCTGTGTTTAAGAGTCTCTTATGGTTTGCCTCCCTCCCTCTTTATTTGTAACTATTTTTTCCCCTTCCCTTCCCCCATGATCTTCTGTTAAGTTTCTCAGGATCCACATATGAGTGAAAACTATGATATCTGTCTTTCTCTGACTGATTTATTTCACTCAACATAACGCCTTCCAGTTCAATCCACGTTGCTGTAAATGGCATGATTTCATCCTTTCTCATTGCCAAGTAGTATTCCATTGTATATATAAACCACATCTTCTTTATCCATTCATCACTTGATGAACATTTAGGCTCTTTCCATAATTTGGCTATTGTTGAAAGTGCTACTATAAACATCGGGGTACAAGTGCTCCTATGCATCAGCAGTCCTGTATCCCTTGGATAAATTCCTAGCAGTGCTATTGCTGGGTCATAGGGTAGGTCTATTTTTAATTTTTTGAGGAACTTCCACACTGTTTTCCAGAGCAGCTGCACCAGTTTGCATTCCAACCAACAGTGCAAGAGGATTCCTGTTTCTCCCCAATTTTAAATGGCCTCATAGTTCAGGAAGTAGTCTGAGGTTTCTGGCGATGTAATTTTATTGTTTTAACTTCAGTTTAATACAAAAACATTTTGTTATCTTCCCTACAATACGTTTTCAATCGATTTCCCTTTCATTCTTTTTCCCCATTGTATTTGTCAAAGTTTAGGCTTTGTTCTTTATATGTAGTATTTTACCAATAGCCTATCCTAGTTCACTTCAGCACATGCTCTCATTAGCTTACAATAGTCCTCATCTCTTTCAGTTGATTTTAAGGAAGCATGACCCTGTTTCTACTAGCAGAGCACTTGCTTCATGATTCTTACCTGGATTCAAATCCAAACCAAACCATGACACTTACTATTGGGTGACTTAAAGTAAATTAAATATCACTGTGCCTCATAGTTCTTATCTGTGAAATAAGGATAATGCTAATGCCTATGCTATGTGATTGGGAAAAGATTAAATTAAACCCTTTAAAAAAGTAACACACTTATAAACAGTGCATGGTATAAACTAGGCCCTATGTTAGATGTTAAATCATATTATTTTATTATTTTGTCTTTAATTATTGTCAAAAATATCACCATCAGTATCTTTCATTTATCCTCAAACTAATCTCTTTCTTCTATAAATCTCCCATATGCCACCTTGATTATCTTTACAAAATCTTCCCTGGTCATTATCCTCTGATTTCCTAGAGGGTAAACTTTACAGTTTTGGATCAGATGTCTTTTTCCTATTTCAGCCTTCTCTATTTTAACTGAAGAGTATTGGATGTGACTGATGTGGTGTGATTTATATTTAGTGAAGACCAAAAGAACAAAGAAAAGTACATAAAAGTTGGGGACCAATGTCAACCTTCAGGGAATTCTCTATGTAAATAGTATACATTCCCTAACTAGGTGGAGTAAACCATGATGTCAATATTAAAATATAATTGGAAGGAAAAGAAACTCAAAAATTTTGAAAATTAAACATGACATAAATGTAACTGAGAATGTCCCCACACTGTGCCCTTAGGATTCATATAAAGCCCTCAGATGGTAGTTCAGAAGACAAAACAAGTCAAGATTCCTTCTCTCTCTGAGACAGTAATAGAGCTAACCAAAGTTTCCCTTGTAATAGCAAAGTGAGAAAAAAAAATATTGGTAAAATTAATATAACAGAACTATCAAACTAATGGAACAAAAACAATCAATATTCTATTAGAAGACAAATATTTAGCACCAAGAAACAATTTTTCCCAACTGAGAGATCATCCTATATTCCAAGAAAGTCTGATTCAGAGAACTTTAAGTGGAAAAAAAAGGACGTTAGTAAGAATAGAAACATTATTACCAGGGAGTATCTGAATAACATTTAGAGCCAGAGGACAATAACTTTTTTTGTAGCCAAAAATTAGTTAGTATTATATATAATTGAAATTTGTTTTGAAAAACAAACCACAATGACCACAAACTAAATTCTTTTCATTTAGCATGACAAAGATGTCTTAGTTCACTATTTTTGCTTTGGTGAAGGGACATTTTTTGAAGTATAGCAGCTGATTCTTTGATTGTTTTCTGTTGATTTCAATTTATATTCTATTTGATAACATGCACGAGATTGTCCAGTTCTTTATAAAAGTATTTTTAAGCATCAACCTACTCCTCTATATTTATAAAATAAGCAGATAAAAATATCTGGAAAGTAATGTTGTTAAAAAATAATTTATTTTTTCATGATAGATACTGGGGTTTGGGATTTTTTACACTTATTTTTATATTTCCTGATGCTCTAGTTCATTATAATAGGTATCCATAATTTTTATAAGCATAAAATCATGGATTTCTGTAAAATAGATTAAAGTCTCTGCTCATCAGAAAGCTTCCCATAATTATAAAATTATTTCTTTATGTGTCTCTCATTTACAACTGAATAGAATTAATTTGTAAAATAATGAACAAAATTTTATCTTTCATGTTCTCTCATGCTTCTTGAACCATGTACACTTTTAAGTCATACTTTGTAATGAAAATAAGACTTTAAAAAATCAAGAACTTAGAGATATACATTGTGAGTTACAATGAAATAAAGAGTAAGGAATATAGGTAATTATTAAATCTTGTGGGGACCTGGGAAGCGAGGTACTCAACATGTTCCCTGATTTTTTCATTTGACAAAGAGAAATTGATAATTGTGATTCTTAGAGAAAAAAAAAAAAGTTGCTATGTAATGAGAAAATATAGCAAGTGAAAGCCATTTGAAGTTTTACTCCATAAATAAAGTATGAAAAATTAAAGCATTTGATTTATCTGTTGCATTTAATATTACACCATGACAGTGATATTCATTGTATCTCCTACCAAGATTATAATGGCACTCATAAAAAATAATGTATTTGAAAACAAAGAGTTTTTGTTACAACTAATAGAAAATAGGCACAAAACTTAAATACATATGAGCACCAAGACAGATGTTAATTGCTTTTTTTGTCATCCAACCATTAAGTATTTGTTATAAGCCTGCCACCACATATGTCAACTAGAAATGAAGGCTGTGGAGAAAATAAAATAGGGTAAGGATAGAGAAAGTGCCAGAAGGAAATGGGTTTACTTTATTTATTTATTTTTTTAAGGTTAGTCAGGGATGATTGACTAATGAGAAATCTGATTTGACACTGGGAAGAAATGAGAGCAGATGATGCAGGTGTCTGGGTGAGAAGGACTATTTACAGGGTAAGAAGAGAGTAAATGCCAAGATCTTGAGATAGGGTGATATTTGGAGCATTCAAGGAATATCAAAGTGGCCAATTTGTCTAGAGAAAAGTAAATGAGTGGCAGAGTGAATGAAGGTAACACCAGAGACACACCAG
The DNA here is from genome assembly GCF_046562875.1 of Panthera onca. Classification (NCBI taxonomy): domain Eukaryota; kingdom Metazoa; phylum Chordata; class Mammalia; order Carnivora; family Felidae; genus Panthera; species Panthera onca. The sequence goes on from NC_138342.1 coordinate 51,283,786, forward strand.
TAGGCTAGATCATAGGTCCTGTTGGGGCAAGGAAAGTACTTTGGATTTTACTCTGACGAGAATGAGAAGACACTCTCCTAATTGGAGAATACCAGTTAGGAATTTCTTAACTTACATTTTAAATGGATCATGCTAGCTTCTGTGTTGGGTGAACACTGATGTGCTGAGGTACAAAGAGGGAGATTGGAAGATCAATGAGAAGAACACACTAGGAATTCAGGTGATAGAATTTGAGAACTTGGACTAGGTAGAGATAGTGAGAGGTGGTCAATTTCAGTATATAATTTAAAGATAGATCCAGCGGGGATTACTGGTGAGTAGCATGTGGATAGTGAAAGAAATAGAAGAGTTGGGGATGATTTCAACAAACTTTTTCAATGAGAAATTGGAGCAAAGGAGTTAATGTTTGGTTATTTGAAGAGGAGTGTGGGAGAAGCAATTCAGGTGTTAAAATACAAAGTTGAAAGTTAGGTACAAACTTAAGCTTAAGATGCTTGTTACACATTCAAGTGGACATGACACTGAAATACTAAAGTCTAGATTTCCAAGGAAAGGTCTGGATTGGAGTTACAGCGTAAGAAGAATTGTATTTAAGAAGAAAAGTATCAAATTAGCTATATGTTGCTAAAGCGACCAAATCAGAAGACAACTGAGATTAACTGTCAGAGTAAATGGCATTGACAATGTTTGTCAGACTCATTTCTTGCTCTTCCTTTCTCCCTCCCAATTAATAAGTCTATATTTAGGAAAGAACACTTATTTCTACAATATTTCTACTTGATGATAATGTATTTAAAAATATTTCTAGATAAACCTTATGGTGTATTGTTTGTATTTTGTATTTGCAGTATTCTCTGGGTAAATCTTGAGGTAAAGAATGTCCAAAGGAAATGTAGTTTTGCAATATAAATGCATATTGAAATCGTGTGCTAGATGCAATGTCTACCTGAGAAATTAAGGTTGATAGAGCATCATTGATTTTTTTTTTACTGAATGTAATTAACATATAACATTACATGAGTGCCAGTTGTGTAGCATAATTATTTGATATTTGTACATATTGTGAGATGGTCACTAGAAGAAATCTTGTTAACATTTATCACCATACATGGTTACAGAATTTTTTTCTTGTGATGAGAACTTTTTTTAATTTTCTTAGCAACTTGCAAATGTGCAATACAGTATCCTTTACTATAGTAGCCATGCTGCATATTGTAGAACTGGAAGTCTGTACCTTTTGTCCCTTTCACCCTTTTCACCCACCCTCCAACCCCCATGTCTGGCAATCAGCATTATGTTCTCTGTATCTTATGAGCTTGTTTTTTTCTTGTTTGTTTGCTAGATTCTGAATATAAATGAGATAATGTGGTATTTGTCTTTCTCTGTTTGACTTATTTCATTTAACATAATGCCCTCAAGACCTAACTATCAATTGTTTTGTTAAAAAAATTCATCTATCTATCTATATATATATATATATATATATATATATATATATATATATAGTAGGGCACCTGGAGAGCTGGGTGGCTCAGTTGGTTAAGCGTTTGACTTTGGCTCAGGTCATGATCTCACAGTTCATGAGTTTAAGCCCCACATTGGGCTCTGTTCTGACAGTACAGAGCCTGCTTGGGATTCAATCTCTCTCTGTGTCCTTCTCCTACTCATAGTATCTCTCTACCTCAAAATAAATAAAACTTAAAAAAATAATAAAAAATCTTATAAAAGCAAAGAAATGACATAAAACTAAATGTTTCAAACCATGTACAACTATACTGGAACAAAATGAATGTTATCTGAGCCATCTTAATTTGTGTGTTTTTAAAGTTTATTTTTGAAAGAAAGTGGGAGAGAGTGTAAATGGGGAGGCAGAGAGAGAGGGGGACAGAGGATCTGAAGCCTGCTCTGTGCTGACAGCAGTAAGCCTGATGTGGGGCTCAAACACACAAACTGGGAGATCATGACCTGAGCCGAAGTCTGACGCTAAACCAACTGAGCCACCCAGGTCCCCCTAAGTTGTGTTTTGAAAAGGAACATTTCAAAATGTTTTGTACACAAAATATTTAGGAAGCATTTATTAAACCCTGGGTAGAACCAGAAGTGGTGCTACTTTTGAAGCTTGGGTTCACATTCATAAGACTTCCTCGTTTCAATAAAATGCATAAATATTACAGTATGCATTATCATTTTCATTTTTATGATATATGCCTTTGGGTTAATGTGATATTTGCATTTTCTCAGGAACTCCTTTGTCCCTTTAAAGGAATGCATTTTATTCCTTTATTGTGTTCCTTTTGTAGTATTAGAAGTTAGACCCTTTAGGGAAGACATTACTTATGAATATAGAAATGAGATAAATTGTAATATTCTCAACATCCATCTAAGATTAGAAAATCTTTGTTTAAGGCAGATGTTTATGAGTTATTGAACTTAAATTCTGTAATATCTGAAATTGTCTTTGTCTCTCATTCCACTTGCATTATTATTGCCCTTGAAAAGAATGAAAACAAATCAAAACAAACTCTCTGCCGCTTTATCTCTTAAATCTATTAATTAGTGTTTTTACTATTCTCTTAATACGTTTTTCCTAAATATAGAAATATTCAAAATGATTCTTGTATTTATATTGTAATGTATGAAGAATAAGTGCTTTATTAGAAATTAGTATTTAAATTTAATCACATTGGATGCATACCTCAGTATTTCTAAGCATGAAACTGAAGTTCTTATTCTGGAAAATATATCACAGGATTGTTTTGAATATTTAGGGAATAGTTTCAGTTCAGAACCATATTTAGTACGTACAATACAAAAGAAAACCTGGATATTTCTCTTTTCTTATTATGCAGTCACCATCTTTAATGGTCATGGTGCACTGTGGAGAAGGTTCAGGAGATTATAGACCATATTCATTAAGGATACATTGAGGAGTTCTTCAGAGAGACCCAGCGTCCACCTCATTCATATTCATCTTAGAATTGAGGAAGAGTCTGTGAATCTTCATGACAGTAACTCCAGTTAAATTTCTGTCCACCGGGATTAACTTTTTATTTTTATATATCAAAAAGATCTTCAACATATGCTCCATTTTGGTTGTTTTGGCTTAATTCTTAGGGACCCTGAAATCAGTTCATACCACTCTAAATGTATCCTATCCCTACAGCTTATTGTTGTGACTCTATTCTCATTTTCTCTAGCTGTTTCGTGCCACCACTCCAGGATCTCATTTCATCCACTCACCCTCATCTCCATCTGTGGTTATTCAAGGACAAGGTGCCCTCACCAAGGCAGTTTTAATGTCTTGGAGAAGATGTCCTCCAACTCTGGTGAGGGTATAGTTAAGGTATAGCTGAGCAGGCTAGACATTTTAGAGCTATTTTAACAGTCACAATTTTTTATTCTTACCCCCTTATACACTAGCAAAATTCTGGCATTTCAACCTATGTACCATAAGACATGATGAAGCATAGGCTTCATTTAGTAAAATTAGTAGACTATAAAACATCACTCCCAGGTGATCAGTGAGAACCACTGAATCCTTAAAACCTTGTTGGTAACATCTGAAAGAGAAACTGAAGGATTGAGAGTTTTTTACTTGGTCTTGGCAACCATGGCTTCCCACCTCCTCTTGCAAAATGACCTTAATCTTGAACTGTCCCTCCTCAACCCCTCCTGGTAAGTCCAACTTGACGAACCACAACTTCCACCTCTTCCTTCTGAGAAACACTTTTGCTCAACTCTTTCTGAAATGAACTGAAAATGAAGCCTTTTACTAAGATTTTGTAAACTCACTCTCCCTCTTTCAATCTCTCTCAAATTAGAAAAGTTTCTAATGTCTGGCTTTTTTTTCAATATGTAAAAACTCCCACAGTTTTTAGTCATGTGCAGCATCTTCTTCTGATCACTGTAAGACCACTTCCATGAGGATAAGACTTACTCAAAATCTTTTGACATCTGTCCTCAGAATTCCAGTGACTATAAAGCTAAGTCCTGCTTCTGACAAGTGCCATTTCTTATGCTTTGAAGTGCCCCCAGGCTTCTCTTTTCTTTTTTTTTTTTTTTGTCCCCTTAATACTGGCTTTTTGATTTGCTTTGAATTACTCACAGATCTGATATATAAGGTGGGATAGGACCAAGAACCTCAGTTCCTGATTATTTTCATGGCGTTTGTTTTCTTCATTTGAATATTGTGAATTACTAGACTTTTAATAAATCTCAGGTTATGGTTCCAATAGTCTTACATATTCCAAGTTTTGATAAGATTCTACCAAGAAAAATTTAGAACTTCAGTGTCCACTCTGCAGAATTTAAGATAAACCTATCTGTGTGCATTACAATCAAATATTTTAAAGATTTTAAATATTCAGTGGTCAACATTTTTAGATTGGCATAAAGCGACCACTGAAGGATAGGACACTTCTAAAATTATTTATCCTAGGGAGTCATGAATAAAAACAAATGAAAATGTGGAATATCTAACACCCAAACTTAACCACTATTGACTCTATTCTGATCCGACTCTGGACTGGCATCCTATTTTCCATACCTCAATTTCCTCCCCTCTTTACATTTTCTCTTTCTCTTTCACTTTCACCAGATTCTTTTCTGTTTCATGCACTGGCCTTTCCTAAACATACGCCTGACATTGAACATTATCATAATATCTCATACGGTAGCTGGAAATAATGACCTATTCTCGTTTTTCATTTGAAATCTTGCTTGAGATCATATTAGATCATAACTTTATTGAGGTAAGGAAAGACAAAAGTTCACTGAAGAATTCAGTATTGCTCTATAAACTTTTATTTCAGGATTCTCTGATCTCTATCACTTTATCTCTGTGGATTCTGGACATGTGAAAATTTGATTAGAAAAGTAGGAAGGATTGATGTGAAAATGTGACTACGGATGGGTATAAAATGAGTACAAGAATAGGACAAGTATTTCTAGTAGTTATATCTGAGGTCTTTGTTTTTCCAAATCTGATTGATGAAAAATTCAGTCTGGTAAATGGAGGAAAGAAGTATCCATTGAAGAGTCCACTTAGATACCACTTTTGGGAACACACTGCTAAAGATAGGATTGAAGGTATCACTGGTATTGCTGGGTTCTTGAAATATACTTTAACTCAGAAAAAAGAAAAAAATCCATACCAATTAATCCAAACGAACCCTTCAAGTAAGTAGCCACTCTTGTCTGACCACAATTTCCCTTAATACAAAAGGAATGTAATAACTAAAATCAATTCTGGGAGGTATCAACAGTACTATCTACCATAAGCCCTCCCTTCTTTCATCATTCTTTCCTCAAGATAACAAATAACTCAGTGGTACGAATCTCAAAAAATTTTTCGATTTGGGCTTATTTGAGCCACTTCCTGTGTCTGTAGTCTCTCATGAGTTAAAACAATTTTTTTGTTTGTTTTGTTTAGTACTTCTGCTTTGGTGAATCTGTTAGAAAGATGATTTGTAATTGTGGTGCCATTTTAAATTGTGGACCAGTCTCTTTCTAGAAATCCTAGAAGGTGAAAAATCACTGATTTATAATTTGATTATGGGCCACATTGGTTACTCTATTAGTTTCCCATTGCTACTATAGCAAATTTATACAATCTTAGTGTCTTAAAACTAAGATTTTAATAATAAATAATAATAAATAATAAATAATAAATAAATATATAAATTATAAATAAATATAATATATAAATAAATAAATAAAATAGATAAAATAAAAATAAATATAAATAAATAAATAAATAATAAATAAATAAATAATAAATAATAAATAATAAAAATAATAAACTTATTATTTTATAGTCCTTTCTGGTTTTATAGTCACACATTTTTTTTACTTTTATCCTCTTGACTACCTTCTATAAAACCTTGTGATTACATTGTGTCCAATTAGATAATCCAGGATAATCTACGTATCTCAACATCATTGATGTAATCACATTTTCAAAGTCTCTTCTGCTATGTAAGCTAAAATATACATTGTAGTTTAAGATGTAGGCTTCTTCAGTGGGTTATTACTCAGCCACAGTTAGCATCTGTAATCATCTTAGAGCTTGAATCTGTCCTTGATTATCCTTGCCCCAAAGACAGTTCAGATATGGGAAACATAACCCTAAAAGTTATTGACTGATCTGCTTATGGATTTAACAAAGTGTCCTATGGGTGAGGGGTGGAGGCTTGGGAGAATGAGGCCCACTGCAATTGCACACTTCCAGAAAGGACTCATTAATCATTTTATTGGCCATGCAATATCTTTGTTTTTTAATTTAAAAAAAAATTAATGTTTACTTATTTTGAAGGACAGAGAGAGGAACAGACCCTCAGCAGGGAGGAACAGAGAGAGAAGGAGACATAGAATACAAAGCAGGTTCCAAGATCTGAGCTGTCAACACAGAGCCTGACCCAGGGCTTGAACTCATAGGCTATGAGACTATGACCTGAGCTGAAGTCGGATGCTTAACCAACTGAGCCACCCAGGTACCCTGAAATCTTTGTTTGTTTGTTTGTTTGTTTTTCTAATCAAAAAGATGAGATTACGATTTTGAGTAAGATATAATAATGGAAAATATTTGACAAGGTTAGATGTTGAAAGGACTCAGAAGAACCCACAGAAAAGTTTTCATTTAAAGTTTTCATTTAAAGGCAAATATAGTGTAGCCAAAGATAGACAGTAGAGGCAATACTGGGGTCTGAGACGCTTCCAGGCATAAGCTTTCCACATGCTTATGGACACATGTCCTTACATGTATATGGACACATTCTGTCTCCACTGTAAATTCTTTCCTGTGGGATGAATCTTAAATTTGGGAGAGCCCAAAGCAGAGGTGCCCAACCAGATTTTTGGTTATGTAATTGAGTTAGGCTGTCTAATCGGTTAAGCCTTTGGAAAACCATCAGTGAAGAGATTGACCCTAGAGGCTGCCAAGTAAATTTTCTACCTTAAATAGCATCTCATACATTTCACTGTCCTTATCTTGGCCAAGAGTCAAAACCATCCATCTTGGTAATCCCAGAGACAAAGGTAGAGTTTATCAGTTCAGCTGTAAATGAATTCTGTCTTATGAAGTCAACCACCTGACACTAGAACAAGTCATTTTAATTATGAATTGCTATAATCATTTTTCCATGTATATTTTGCAATATTTATAGAACAAAAAAAAAAAAAGCAAAAGGACAACTGTCAAATTTTGCAACATCAGATGAGATGTAGGTGAATCAGTGAAATTATTCTTATCAATTACCCCAGTACTATACTAAATACCAGTTATATTATTAAACTATATTTATTACAAAAGAAGTCATTTGGAATTCCAATAGAATTTTTTTAGGGATTTCTAACAAAAGAAGTCCTTGTCTGTATAATCAATGCTGTCATGGATTGTGATATGACTCAAGAGCCAAATTTTTGTTAATTCTGGATCCCAAATCTCTTGTGGGAGCCATGTGACCTATGCCATACTACAAGATTGTACTAACCAAGGTTTCATGATGAGCTTTACATTTAAGTAATGCACCCCCCCCCCCCCACATATACACATATGCTCATACACACACACACAAGTAAATTCTTGATTAAATTGAATAGGTTTCCAATTCCAACTGTTCTATTAGGCACATCTGGTTTGTGTTTCTATGTGGGGCCTTGGCAATTGAAGTCACCTACACAATTACATTCTCCATTTATGAATTCCCACAGACCAAGGGGAGGGGTATAATATCCCATAAATCCATTGTTTTTACTTCTTTTGCCCAGTTTCAGGCCATTGTCCTTGAGTTGCCTCTGTTTAATCTGAAGGAGCATACTTAACAGTCCCCCTTGGTTCAGTGTCCGTGCTTTTTCCCCATATTTATTCCTATCATGCTGTTTAACTATTTTTTGAGGTTATTTTATCCATTTTTAAAGTACTATAATCTGTCCAACTGCTTGCATCTTTTCTTTTCTCCTTTCTCCTGAAATAAATTCTCTTTTAAGTGGTCAATAAAGGCCAATAAGACCTTTTTCTCAGTATGTCTATCTTTGGAAATATATGTTCAGTTTGCTCAAGGACTCCTAGACTTGTGACAGTTTTCTCCTAGAGCTCTTTCAGGTAGGATATTTTGGTCAATGTCAGTTTATCTACCAAATATTTTGTTGCCTTAGATTGCTTGTTTTGTAATTACAAATTGAGTATATATTTTGGACTTGAAAATGTCAAATTCCTTGAGACAATATCATATGGATTGCAGTCACCCAAACTACATTTCCGTTTGAGTATGTTAAAGAGCCTCTTATAGGTGTCCTTGACAACATCTGGCACTATTAGAAGCAAGAATATGTGCCACCATGTCAACCCTATACGCATATTGGTTTTTGTTCTCTCAGTAGTCTCTACCTTAGCAATTTCCCCTCCACCCTCTAAACAAAAACAAAAACAAAAACAAAACCCTGCTCTATATACAGTAAGACACGTGGTATCTGTTAAATCAGGAATGGAAGGGGTGTTTTGACAAAATGGGTATCTTGAATCTTAAGATAATTTTGTATCCCTCCGTAATAGAATCAATTGCAACTAAAGCCCTGATAACAAGCTAACAATTTCCTTTTAAACAGTATATACTTTGAAATTGCAACAGTAAATTTATCCAAAATCCCAGTGGTCTCTGCTGGGTGGCAGTAATAGGCTTTTGCCTGACTGTCCAGTCATTATGGCTATAAATTTCATACACTTCCAAAATCTTTGAAGCATGGGGTCTGCACATGTTGGGTAAAACCATGTGATGTTTAAAGCCCCTAGAAAACCTGATCTTCAGGAAAAATCACATTTAACTATTTTCCTGGTAACTTTGTGAATAGGTGCTAATAATATCCCCAAATATGACATGAGATATCTTCAAAAACTAAACAACCCAATAAATCGGTATGCCTCTTGATTGATTTTGGAGCTGGCAGAGATAATAATTTATTTTTGATTATCTGGGGCAGTTCAAGTGATATCAAGGAATTGTATCATTTGTTCTGAGCTTTACACTTTTATTTGGGTTAATTAGCCACAGTCTGGTGGTCATATGATTAATAAGTGTTTTTAATTCTGTCTTAGCTAAGTTTTCTGATTGGCATACCAACATTCTATGATTTACATAATGAATAATAGTACTTTCCAACTAAATCCAATCTATCTCTCTTCTTACCAGGTCATGGCAATCAGCAGGGGAAATTAAATATTCCTGTAGTTACACAGTAAATGTATATTGGAGCCCACTCCAGATGAATGCAAATCAGCTTCAACTTCCTTCTAAATAGAGATGCAAAAGAAGGCAAAAACCAAACCAAACTATGTCCCTTAGTTTGTGGCAAATCTTGAATTGTTTGTATCATACTGAATAGAGCTGATACTTTTAAAGCCACCACTTTATCCTGTTATCTATGATCTATAGTTAACTTTCAAATTCATGAACTTCTTACAGGTCATGCTGGACTATTAAACAAGGAGTTTTGGAATACTAATAAACTTGCATCTAATTGTTCCTTTATTAAACCAAAATACCTGCAACCCTCTAGTATACTGTATGTTTTAAATTTAGCACTCGAGTACAGATTATTCTATAATGTTCCCATGTAGACTACCCAGTTAAACCAGCTTAAAGAGCAGATTTGCATAATATTTCCTTTTTCTATGCTTTGGATACGAGAGAATTCTCCCATTTAGACATAACATATATTCCAATAATACAGCTTGACAATGATGAGCCAATACCCTTACGTACCTTTTGTTCATAAATTCCTACTTTAAGCCATAGTTTTACCTGAAAAAGTATTTTGCATCACCACATCCTGCTAATTTTTATTTTCTTATCACTTTTCATTAAAAGACTTATAAAGAGCAATACACTGAATACCAGTGTCCAGCAATCCTGATGAATTTTCTTCACCAGCCCCAGGCCATTTGACCTATCTCAAAGCAAATGACCTCGGGTTCCCTCCTGGGGATTGTGCCAAGAGACCCTGGCCCTCCTGTCACTCAGATTCTTTATCCTCACTGTTTTAATTGGCATGGACTCTGAAAAGATTATAGACCCTAATTTTTCATCATCAGATTTTTATTTTAGTTTATCATGGCAAAGATAAAGTAAGTAAATATGTCACAGTCCTTTTACAACCTTAGTAGTTGGTAGGGCTGGATGACCTAATCTCTTATGGTGTGATTCATTAAAATTTTAGTAGCTACTCCATCTATTTCCTCCTTTTTTATGTCATTTTTAATTGAGCCTCTGAAGAATTCCACATAGTTCAATTATCTCGAGGTTTTCTCTTACTTTTTTTTTTTCTCTTATTGCTCTTTCTTTTGCATAATTCTGAAAAATTTCCCATTATTTAGCTCCATTTGGGGCTTAAAATGCATAACAGTTTCCCACACATCGACTTTTCTCCTCAACAATAAAGTCACATATAGGGTCCAAACAATTCCTTTTATCACAGCATCAATCATCACTGGTAAACAGAAGAGAGGGAGTGGAAATCTTAAAATCATACAGGAAGTTCAGGTCATAATTTTGCAGTGCTAGCAGCCTTTAGCTACTTACTCTTACCTTCAATTTTACTAGGACATATCAAAAAAAAAAAAAAAAGACACCACATTGTTGGCTGATTGAACTGTTTTTTTTTTTCTTGTTATTGTGTTTTTGTTTTCACTTTATTTTGTAATGCATTTACTATCCACCTAGCCCTGGGTCCATGCACTTCAATTTCCTTTATAATTTTCCTCATGTTAGTGGGTGTGGGGCTTGTGAAGCCTAAACCCAGGCATGACAAGGAAGTCCATCTCTCAACAGTGATTCTTCCCGCTCAGCTTTATTTCTCCCAAACCGAATCTTAGCCCTTGTTACTTAAGTTGTATTGTCAGAGATGGTTTCAGATATCTCATTCTCACTACCAGCTGCAAAGATTCCATAAATTCAGAAGTTAAAAGGCCTTACAAATTGTGCAGAGCACCCTCACGTAAGGCTTTTTTAGAGCCAAAAGGAAAGAATACAGGAAAGCAATGGGGATCCAAGAGGCATCCAGGTGCAAGCTCTCAGGATTTGTTTAGGGACAATTTAAAGGATACTATAGTTGACCTTTGCACAGCATGGGTCTGAACTGTGTGGGTCCACAGGAGAAAACTATAAATGTGTTTTCTCTTCCTTATGATTTTCTTAATATACTAGAACAACTGTAATTAAACTCTTTGATTGATATTTGTGAGCAAACTATATATTTGCCACAGTTAAACATACCCTACCTATTATTATTCAAATTATAGTTGACCCTTGAACAATGTCAAGGTTAGGGACAATGAACCCCTGTGCAGTTGCCTATACACGTATATCTTTTGACTCATGCAAAACTTAATAGGCTGCTGTTACTAGAAGCCTTACAATAACGTCAACAGTTGAGTAACATGTATTTTGTATGTTATATGTATTATACCCTGTATTTTTATAATATAGAATCTAGAGAAGAAAATGTTATGAAGAAAAAATTAACTTTAAACTGTGCCTTATGCAAAAACTTCTGATTTGCCACTGGCCACATACATGTAAGTCTCTGGTTCATTATATATAGTGTAATTTGTACATGTATATTTATTTGTTTATCATATATATGTATATATTGGTTTTCTTAATGAATGGAATGATAAATTCTTTCATATTATTGTATCCACTTATAGTGTGCTTTCCTGATATATTTCAAATAATTACTATTTGCTTTAAAAAAAAAACCTTTCTTTAATGCCAAATATCCAAACTAAATAAATTTGTACCACAACAAAGTTTTCTCAATGGCTCAGTCTATTAGCCTGGTAAGATCACGAATACCACTTAAGCACATATTTTATAATATAAAGATATCATCATAAAACTATAGACTTGAAGTCCATCTGTGGAAATATAAGGTTAAAATTAAGGATGTCAGTAGAGAAGATGGGGAAAAAATGCTTTGTGAAAACACAAGTGAAAAAAAGAATTACCCATGTTGTTTCTTGAATATTTGCATGTGAAAATGAAACCACAGACTTCTCCCCCCCATGAATCTCCTGTCACCTCGAAGTTAAATGAAAGTGAAATATACTTTGTGCCTGTGTATATGTATTTGTGATTCAAATTAGATCAATATTATTTTTTGTCAGTTGTGTTTTATGTCTGTCTGAATGGCTATTGGTGACATCTGCTGAGGGACCAATGAGAATAGGGACCTGGTGAGTCAAGCCTTTTGACTTTTGTTGTGCTGAATGTGTGTGCTTATGATCTGTCATTCAACAAAAAGATAAGTTTCTTTTAAGCAGAACAGACTCTGCCAGGGGAGTTTTGCTGTCTTAGCATATTATTTTTAAAGTCATTTGAGGAAACAATCTGTTTGGAGAAAAAAAAAATAGATACCATGTTGAATAAAATGAGTGGTTCTTAATGTAACTCCGTTTTGGGTCAATCTTGAACAAAATAAATTTCTACAACCTAAAATATTTTCAATATAAAATGAGAGACATCTCTCTTTCTCACTACACAATGGATGTATTATAAAAATTAAATAAGATTTGGAGCACTCTTACTACTATCCCTTGTTAAGCTGTGTTGCTTCTTAAATGTCAAAGCAACAGAAAGAGGAAATTATCTAAACGAAAACGCTGGGATGAGAAACAATCCATAAATTAAGGAATTGCTCATATATTTAACAAAAGAGCTTAAGGAATCCATTAACTGAATATTCTATTCTTTTTTTAAAAAAAATTTCAAACGTTGATTTATTATTGAGAGACAGAGAGAGACAGAGCATGAGCATGGGAGGAGCAGAGAGAGGGGAAGACACAGAATCTGAAGCAGGCTCCAGGCTCTGAGCTGTCAGCACAGAGCCCAAGGCGGGGCTCAAACTCATGAACTGTGAGATCATGACCTGAGCCAAAGTCAGTCGCTTAACCGACTGAGCCACCCAGGCACCCCCTGAATATTCTATTCTTTCTTTTGTCCTGTAGTTTGGCAGATTCTGGTACTCTTTCCTTCTGCTCTGTGTCTCCAGATCCAGAGGCACACCCCTGAGTTGTTTGGTCACCAGGTTGTGCTAGTTACAGCTTCATTAGGTAAACTTTCACTTTTAATTTATTCTTCTGTGGATTTACCTGTGTCAGTTCCACACCTCACACTGCCTCCAGAGTTATCTAAACCCTCTAAATTCCTGATCCTGTACAGACTTCTTCAGAATGAACTGTCTTGATTCACAAGATATCTCATGTGGCCACCATTTAGGGTTCCTCCTGTTCTACTCTTCTAGGAGAGTATAGATTCTTCCTTCCAATTTCACCCTTCAAAACTGTTGATATCTCTCATCACCTATTGTCTCTTTCATTCTCTTCATCCTTTAAAGTGAAATTCAAGAGGAAGGGGAAGTACAAGTATGTGTTAATTTTCCATGTTTAATAGGAAATCTGTGAATGTTACCAGCACGCAGTAGCCTAAATTAAACACACAGAGTACACAATATATGGAAACTTTTAGAGCATGTAAGATAATAAAACATAACAAATTTTAGCCTTTCTATATTGATGAAAAAAAATATAAGTGAATAAAGAATGAAGATTCTAGCAGTCTTCATTTCTTTAAACACTTAGTTGTCCTACCGAATAGCAATATGAGATCTTCGTTGGCTAAAATTCTGACAGACTGATATTTGCTGGACCTAAAGGCTCTGTAATAGACTTCTCGTTTGTAATGGAGAATACAGTGTTTATTTCTCTATTTCCCTTTTATTATAATGAACTCTAAGGCATTCAGTAATATGTTACTGCTTAGGAAAAAATGCTATATTTGGGTCTTAGGTTGAATAAGATTGACATATTTAACCCAGACATTTTAGAACCAATAACATTCACATAGTTCATTTTTTAAGTACATGAAACCTTCCTGATTGCCCTATATTCAAGCACAAAATTTTTTATTTCAATTACCTTAAAAGAAATACATTTATGAGTACATATATTCAATACACTTGTGGTTATTTATATTCACTTTTATTGAATATACCATTACGACTAACTATACACATTTAAATTATGAATTCACAATATCTACTAAAATGAACTCCTAAAACTAATCATGTGGGAAGTATTTTAGTTTGCATTTTTCTGAAGATAAACTAATACTACTTCACAGGTAAGTTTTGTCAAAAACCTTTTACTCATTAATTACTGTGATATTCTGTTCCTTAATATAATTGCCTTATTCTGGCACCAATACCACACACAAAAAAATGAAATTTCTTGTTTGTAATCTGATCACTGATTTGCCATGCAAAATCTGTGAAAACTATAATACCTTAATAAGTGACTGAAGTAATATATTCCCTATTATTCTAAGCACTTTTCCCACCTCTATACAGAGTATATGCTGGTGGTGAATGGTTAGCCTTTTCATTGAATATATATGTATATATATATATATATATATATATATATATATATATATATATACACACACACACACACACACACACACACACACAGTAGTGATACAATATTGAGAGGAACTAACGTTAAATGTAATACACTGAACTTAAATTCAAAAGGTTTGATTTTTATTGAGAGTTTGACTTTCTATAGTGAGGAGATAATGGGAAAATAAAGTAATAATATAGGTGAAATTATTTGTAAATTGTACAACATATTGTACTCTAAATAAAATTCTAGTGATTTTTAAAGATTTTTAGATTCTTCTCAGACAGCTTGGATTTAAGAAGAGCTCACAAGTACTTAGAATTTAGCTGTGTGAAATTACCATTTAGAACGTGTCCTTTAGGGACTGAACACATGTTTAAAAGCATTTAATAATGTACACAAAGTTTTAAACAGTGTATTAAGAATTTGTGTTACAAATGTTTACAAATTATATCCTACCAAAGGACTATTTTCTTTTCATTAAAGATCTTTATTCAAAGTGTGAATGATGCAATGTAATTTGAAAACAGGTTGACTTGAACTTTATTTTCCTGGAATTAGTATAATGTGTCATAAAACTTTCATATATCTCTCTCTCACACACACACACACACATCCACACACACACACCCCCCCACACACATACCTCCTTAGGGCAGGTAAAATGAAAACCTCTTATCTCCAGGGCATTGAATAATTTTATTTTTAAAGTTTATTTATTTTTATTTTGAGAGAGAGAAAGAGGAAGGGAGAAGGAGAGAGAAGGGGAGAGAGAGTTTGAGCGAGGTAGAAATAGACAGAGAGGGAGAGAGAGAATTCCAAGCAGACTGTTGAGCCCGATTTGGGGCTTGAACCCACAAAGTGGCAAGATCATGACCTGAGCCAAAACCAAGAGCCTGATGCTTAACCGACTGAGCTACCCAGGTGTCCCTGAATATTTTTTTAGTTTATTTATTTTTGAGAGAGAGAGAAAGCATGAGTGGGGTAGAGGCAGAGAGAGAGAGAGAGAGAGAGAGAATCCCAAGCAGGCTCCATGCTATCAGCACAGAGCCCTACATGGTGCTTGTTCCCATGAACCACAAGATCATGACCTGAGCTGAAATCAAGAGTTAGATGCTCAACCCACGGAACCACCCAGGCATAGGGCACTCTAAACTGGTGTTACTTTGCTTTGCATTTACTACAACTGAAGTCAAAGAACAGTGCCTCAAACTGACAAATATTGTGTGAACCACATGTGAAATAATGAGCAAGATTGAACAGATAAGCCAATAAATATACTATAAACTTCCAGCCAAGTTATAACCCGTATCACTGGCAGAAAAACATTTTTTTAAGCATACATCTTATGTCAATGCCCTGTATAAACTCTTACATTTGACTCCCATTCCAAAAGATAAGCGAAATCCTAACTCCTTAAGATGGAAGGAAGAATCCTGTACAGTTTGGCTGTCTGCCATCGCCAACCATTTCAGCCTCATTTGTTATACTATTTCCTCTCCTTTGTACGCTCCAGGCACAAAACTGCTACTTAGTTCATGAAATATGCCAAGCACGTTCCTAACTGAAAATTTTGACTCTTCCTGTTTTCTCAGTCTAGAACACTTCTTCAATCTCTTCAAACACTTCTTCACTAACTCCTACTTATACTTTGGGATTCCATAGTACTTCTTCAGAGAAGGCTTACTTCTTGCTTCCCCACCAAATCAGTTCTTATTTGTTCTCCACTAAATCTGTTCTCAATATTACACTGTTTTTTCGTTCTTTCATAGTACTCTCCAGAGTCTATAATGATATAATTATTAGTGTGATTATTTACGGTTATTCCTACCACTGGAGTGTAAGTTTTCAGAAGGAAGTGATTTTTAGTCATCACTACCTCTCTAGTGAGCTCCTTAGAGTCTGGCACTTAATAAACATTTACTTACATATGAAATAATAGCAATGATAGTAGTAATAATAATAATAATAATAATAATAATAATAACACAAACATATAACTATAACATAGCTGGGATGATAATATTACTGAGTGGTTATTTGTGGGCCAAGCTCATGTGCTGGATTCTGAAGGAACAGGTAAATAATGGAGAGCTGCTCTTCTGCTAAAACTTATAGTCTGATAAAATCAAACAAATAGGACACATTTGTTGTATACAGAATGAAATATTGAGGCTAGTCTTTCTGGTGGTACTATAGCATTTATTAACACATGACCTCCCTCTGAAACAATGGTTCAGTATTTATTAATTACAAATGGATGATGTTGGAAAGAGTATATAACCAGCATTGTCAGAAGCTCCATTAAAAAGGGAGCAAAGAAAATGTGTGCAGTTGAATTTTATCTTATAATTCATAGGAACACACAAAAAATTAAAGCAGAAACTTCATGAGTTTGTGTGTGTGTTAGATACTTCTTTTTTTCAAAATTTTTAATGTTAATTCATTATTGAGAGACAGAGAGAGACAGAGCATGAGCAGGGGAGGGGCAGAGGGAGAGAGAGGGAGACACAGAATCCAGAGCAGGCTCCAGGCTTTGAGCTGTTAGCACAGAGCCCAACGCGGGCTGGAACTCACAAACCGTGAGATCATGACCTGAGCCAAAGTCAGACGCTTAACCAACTGAGCCATGCAGGCACCCCTAGATACTTCTAAGAATAGAATAAAGTCTTCATAAATAGAGGTTGGGCCTCATACCAACAACATGAACATCTTCTGGGAGTTCGACAAAATGGAGAATCTTAGACGTTAGCAGAATTATTGAATTGGAATTTGTATTTTAGGAAGATCGCTGGTGATTTTTGTACACTTCTAAAGTTTGAGAAGCAATGCTATTAAGGATGGGCTTGAGGGAAGGAAAGATTGGAATTGAGAACAAATGGATAAGGGGTTATTTCAGAGGTGCAGAAGTTTAACCAGAAACAAAATAGGAGCATTTAGTTTTCAAAAGGAGGTCTAAGTTTAAGTTTATGTGAAACGTAATATTTCTAAATTGAAGTCCATGTCTGAGTAGCCCACATTATTCCACTGTGGGAGATTAGAATATTCAGCAAGCTTTATACCCTCTTCTCATCTGCCACCCCCATGGAAGGAGGTGCTGATGCCATTAAAAGATATACCTTATCAATCTCAATCCATGCTTATGGTTGCTTAGTTCCGTTCTGGCATTTCCAAGAGAAGAACTGGGGGAGCAGCTGTAATGGAAGAAATGAGAGACACATGGAGGCAACCCAAACTGCATAATTATTTTCAAGTACAGAGTGGGTACTCTTAGACATTTTTATTTGATATACATTTTGGCAGATCCTTTGCCATGAAAACTGTAACAGCAATGACAAAAACCTGCTGGACTCCTGGATGAATAGCATCAATTTTATTAATTTGGGAATATTGGAATTTTGGGGGGGATAATAGAATTTTTGTATTAAGTTTTCTCATCTAAGAATATCTAATTTTATGTCATTTAAAGATTTTATATTTTTGAATATATGCCACGTAACATTTTAATACAGGTTATTACACATATTTTATAACATTAATGATAATTTAAATGGAATATTTTGCCCTCCTAGGTAATTTTCAATACAGATAAAAAAAGCGTTTGATAAAGTTTTTCTGTATTCTCCTTGCTAGATTGGTTATGTTTCTCCATAGAACCATGAGTAATACAAAGGGGAAGGGATTGTCTTCCTAAAATTGTTATTCCTCTAAATATAAAGCATTTCATTTTTATTATCTCTTGTGAGTTCTGTGGTGCAGGAATTTTGAACATGCTTCCCTCAACTATTCTCCCTCAGGCAGGAGCTGAATAGCAGGTGTCTACCATAGATGGGGACTGGCCCTGGCTGGTTGTCTCCAAATCATCATGTAGTTTCAGTGATTTTCCATGTTCCATTTGGGGTGCTAGCAGAGTACTCAGACTGTGTATAGGAAAACTCAGGACACCAGGACAAGTGATCTATAGGGACAGGCAGAAGTTGCCCAGCCATTTGGGACATAGATCTGGAAGGCAGTCGCATCACTTCCACTACACACTATGGTTAATAGCCACTCAAGTTAGCAAACTTGCTACTGGTCTAGAAAAGGGATCAATATAATTTATAGATATATAAAGTAATCACTGAGGCTTTGAATTTGTTGGAGGAAGGGCGATCATGTGTTTGTTTGTACACAAAAGTTAAAGCTCATTATGCACATGCATGGTTTCATTATAGTTTAGAAGTCAGAGAGAGGCAGAAGGGAGTTTAGAGACACCACTATGGTGATGGTTTTCAACTATGATGGTTTTTCAACTGTTGAACTCTTTTTACACCCTCTCCTGTAGAGCAAGGGAGAAGCTTGAAAATCATGTTCTATAAGATATTTTGCAAGCAGAATTAAAGCTGTGATTCAGCCAGTGAAGAGATATTTGTAGATTTTGAAGACAGGGTAGAAGTTGAAAGTATTCTTAAATCAGAGCTGAGGACAATTGCATTGGAACTTGGCAGAGTACTGATGGCAGTGGCTTCTGGGCAAATATCCCCTAATCAGTTCTGTGTTACAGTCTGGGAAGAGTCTGAACTTTCAGATTTCCTAAGCAGTATTTTAGGACCCGAATCCTACCAATAATTGCAAAGGCCTCTAGTGCCCTATAATCAGTTCCTTATTACTGGAAAAACCAAAAATTTTCAATTTTTCTGATAGAATCTTGCCTGATCAAACACAGAAACAACATACTTCAGAAAATTGTAGCATTTACCACTTAGGATCTCCGTGATATTTTCCATTATGATTTCTCAGGCCTACTTCAAAAGTTTTAGGGAACACACAATTTACACATAACAAAACAATCATACAAAAAATTAAATATAAAAAATGAACTCATCTTGGGACACCTGAAACATCCAATTCTTGGTTTCAGCTCACGTCATGATCTCATGGTTCCTGAGTTCAAGCCTCATATCAGGCTTTGCGCTGACAGTGTGGGGCCTGCTTGGGATTCCCTGTCTGTCCTTCTCTCTCTGCCCCTCCCCTGATCATGTATGCATGCTCTCTCTTTCTCTGTCTCAAAATAAATAAATAAAACTTAAAAAAAAAGAACTCTTGTGAACCTTTCAACAATTCTCTTTCATCTATCTACCCAATCGATACCACTTTTCTTACCTATATCCCTCTTTTACTACTTTTCCCAAATGCCCTTTTCTTTAAATCTATATGAATATAGGTATGGATTAATTCCTATTTAAGTAAATTTTAATCCAGTTTTATAGTATTAAGGCATATCCATCCCTATTTATTAGTCTTGAAATATCTACATTTAGGGTTTCCAGAATATGGAAGACATATGAACATTTTTTTTCTGTGAGAACAATCTATGTACCTTTTATAGATTCAAAATGTGTAATGGATTATTAAAGGTTCTGAGAGTCTTTTTGTCAAATATGTCATGATTTTGTTCCAGCAGATGTCCCTGAACTATTTTTGATAAAGAACTCCTGCTAAGCTCTTCATCTTCAAAAAGGCTGACATAGAATATTTGATCAGAGCTGTCAAGTATTCTAAATAATTAACAGAAAAAAATTAATTTATTTTCAGTTTTTTTTAACTAGTTACACTATGTCAACACTACCCAAAGTTATCACATAATCACTGTGCTGTGAGAATACAGTCAAAGGCATTATTAAATGTGTTTATCAGTAAACCTTAGTGTGAAAGGAGACAAGTCTTATAGGGAAAAAGACCAGCTGCTTGCTCAGAAAGAAACGGAAAGAGCGAGAGCAGGAGAGTAAGCCAGAGAGCAAGAGAGAAAAGCAGGTCTGCTTATTGAACACATGGCATTCCCAGGAGGAAACTAAAAACATATCCTAATATGTAAATATTTTAATATGCATAAGTATCCTAATGAAATTAGCATTTACATAGTGCATAAAAATATTAATTTTATTTCAAAGATGATTCCTGAGAACCCAATGAAGTCATTAAAGTATACAGTTTCATAATCATCTTCAGAGTCTCGCATTGTTATAGACCTGCTTCTTAAGTTAACTACGCAAGATTCATTAGCTTACAAGTCTGCTACTCATTTTCATCAATGTTTGAATTCTTGATTGAGAGATGATATTTCACTCCTGCTACTATATCAATCTGGAATCTTTTCAGAAAGAAATTAAATTAAAATTACAAAGCCTTATTGAATAAAATAATTTATGACATATTAATTAGTTTCAAATTAACATTTAACTATTTTTGTCCTTTGAAGATATTAATTATAATTGAAGCTTCTTTGCCCAGGAATTTAAATATCAAAATTATTCCTGTACTTCAACACCAGAACAGGAAGGAAGAATGTTAACAAGGTGTTACTTTGTGGAATAAAATCTTCTCTATGGGAGAAAAATGATGTCAGTGTCCTTTGCTAATCTGACGTACCTAACATTAAAATAATTTATTGTGTTTAAATCCAGTGTTTTATCCCATGAAATTATATTCTATATTGATGTCCAAAACTTTTCTCAAATGCTAATCTTACTTGGATACTTTGTCTGACAGAAAAAAAATATTGTGTATTCACCAAGCCATTTCCTTTCCCCGCTGGCTATACAGAAAAACTCCATTGTCTAATTCACAACTGTCAGTCAGGTCCTTGTGACTGAATTCTGGACATTTGAAAACGAATATGAATTGTATATACCAATTTTGTACCCTAAAATTTCCATGCAATATTCCATGCTTCTTTCAGACAGATGATACCAGAATAGCCTTGAAGTCACGTGCCAATAATGACAGACTAGAGCATTGAAGACACCTCGTTTCCTGATCTAACGCCTGAAGCAGGGTCATCTTTTCCTTTTCTCCACCAAATACAAGGGCTGTGTGGGGAGGGAGTAACATGTTCAGTCTGCAAACAACCTTGAAATGTCTGATATTATCAGATACAGAAGCTTTCATTAAATACCCTAATATGATTCCTAATAGATCACATGTAGACAGCGATTTGCTATTACTCTAAATGATAATAGTATAATCAATTGGCAATACTTAAAAGAATAGTAACAGGTTTGTATACAACATTTACTCTTGCTTGAATCTATCAGAAGTTTCCAAACAAGCAGGACACGTATTGATTTAATCAATAAGATGAGTTTCAGAGAAGATAAAAATTGTCTCAAGGTCACATTTTGCAATATAGCAAAAATGCTACTAGAACATATATAGGGAGCGCATGGGTGGCTCAGTCAGTTAAGTGTCTGACTTCGACTCAGGTCATTATCTCACCATTCGTGAGTTCGAGCCCCGCATCGGGCTCTGTGCTGAGAGCTCAGAGCCTGGAGCCTGCTTCCGATTCTGTGTCTCCTTCTCTCTCTGCCCCACCCCTGCTTGCACTCTGTCTCTCTGTCTCTCAAAAATGAATAAATGTTAAAAATTTTTTTTCAAAAAGAATATATAGAAAATATATAGAGAGAGGGAATATATACACACGTATGTATAAACAGTTTAATGTAGTTTTCCTAAACAAATTATGTTATTTTCAGTTCTTCAGACTTTCAAGGTTTTTGCCTATTTTGTCTCTTCTATCTGCATTCAGTTCCTTGTCAACTTCGTCTGCCAATATTCTAAAAATCATTCAAAGTAAAGATCAATTGTCATTTCTTTCCTGTGAAATTTTCTGTTACTTCTAGTCAAAGGAGACTTGTCCCTTCATGGTTCTGTAGATTTTTTTCTTTATTAAACATCAGATACATATTCCATTGTTTTATAATGATTTCCATATTTAACTCTCTCTTTATAAATGGTGCAAGAAAGAGCTAAAGTATCTTGACATTTCTATTCATTATTTTGATATTGACCTTTGATACTTTTATTACCAACTGATAACCTTGTGATATATTGATAAAAGGGAAAATAAATAGATATATTTAGAGGCTAAAACTAAGCATAGGATGACTCAGTTCCTGCTAAAATATAAATGTAAACTAGAAAAGGTGAAAAATTATTTGGAAACTCATTTACCATTTATTAAAAACAATTTAGGATATGAAGTATCATTTCCCAATCCATGTTATTTAGTGTTATTGTCCTTACAATTTTCCACATTTCATTATTTTAATATTAAATTTAACCCATTACCCTTGACGTTACATTGTTATTATTATTTTTAACTTCGTGGCATCGCTCTATCAAAATATTTCTGTGATATTAAATAAGCATATACTTATAGACTGAATTTCCGTGAAATAGATGTTTATTTTTCCTACTCTAACATTAAATTGAGTTATAGTTCCCTATATATTCCGTAAATGTTATAACTATGTTGCCTAAAATGATAGATAAAAAATTTATCAGTAGGAAATGAATAGTTTCAGGTATAAAGATATATTAAAATTAACTCCCAATTTCTACTATCCCTAATTTTAATTTTAGGAAACCAAATGAATGAACAAAATAACTCTTCCAAAAGTAAATCTACATTAAAAGGAATTTTGAATAGTTTTTCAAACTTTCTAGGATCAAGAATCAGGAAACTTTTTTTAAGTTTTCTTCTAAACCAACATTGTTATTATATAAAAGTAAAGTACTAGAAAATGAAATTATAAAATAAATTTATATGAGATAAAAACCAAAAGTTTTCATTACTTATCTGCAGACATAAATTATATTTCAACAAATATGCATTAAAATACAGAAACATTTAAAATTTTATATATTTTGAATGTATATTAATTAACAAAGGAAATTATTAATAGGTTCCTAAATGTTGTTCCATAATTGTAACTAAACACATTTTTAAAAGTTTATTTATTTATTTTGAGAGAGACAGCCTGAACTGGGGAGGGGCAGAGAGAGAGGGAGAGAATCCCAGGCAGGCCTTGCGCTGTGTAACACAGAGCCTGACTCAGGGCTCCATCTCATGAACCGTGAAATCACGACCTGAGCCGAAAGAGACGCTTATCCGACGTGAACCACCCAGGCGCCTCAGTAAAGAAGTTTTTTGAGTAAAACACAGCATGGCACAATAAATTTCTGCATACACTGTACACAGTTTGAATGAAAACATTTTAAGGGTCAAAAATACACTTGATTCTTGCCTGTTGGATTGACGCAAATGCTATTGGATACTTTATCTATAAGCTTTGTTTATTTTTAAACTATGCTAATTGTGTTACAAATTACATGTGTTGGAATTCACCTATTTTAAGATTACAATCCAATGGTTTTTAATAAATTTAAGATTTGTGCAACCATCACCACAACCCAGTTTTTGAACAGTTCCATCCTTGGCAAAAAGACTTATTTTGCTCATTTACAATTGATCTATCTTCTTACACTTAGCCTCAGGTAAACACTAATCTATATTCTGTTTCTATATATTTGCCTTTTCTGTATATTTCCTGTAAATTAATTTCATATCATGTGTGGGTTTTCTTTTGTTATTATTGTATTTTTTTAAAAACCCTAAACATCAGATTTTCTAATGTCCTGACTTAGAATGTTAAGACTTCTTTTTGACCCACCAGTTATTTAGATTTGTAAATAATTGAATTTGAAAATATTTAGGGATATTCTAGATACCAATCTCATTTTATTCTGTTATAGCATGAGAACATATTTTTGTTAACTGTTAAGTTTTGTTTTATGGATCAAAATATGTTCTATCTTGTTGAAAGTTTTATGTGCATTTGAGAAGAATGTGTATTCGGCTGTTAATTAAGTGTTCTATACACAAATTTAGTGCTATTTAGATCACCTGAATCCTTACCAGTTTTCTGTCTACAGTTGTTTGTTTGTTTGTTTGTTTGTTTCCAACTATTGGGTAAGGAGCATTGAAATAAAAAAAATATGTGATTGCAGTTTTATCTATTTCTCCTTTGAGATCTATTTTCACTGAGCATGGAATTGATGTTGCTAGTTTTCATGTTTTTCAATACTTTAAAGATGTCACTGCACTGTCTTTTTGTTAGCATGAGTTCTGATAAGTCTGCTGTAATTCTTATCCTTGTTTGCTTTGGATCTGTTCATGTTTGTCACTAAATTTCTTCAAAATTTCTTCTGCTGCATTCTCTCTCCTTTTTTGTGAGATTCTGACTATGAATACACTAAACTTCTTAGTATTGTTTCGGATCTTTTGGATGATTGGTCTATTTCATTCTCTTTTTCCTTTTGTGTTTCAGTTTGAGTAATTCTATGGACTCATCCTCACAGTCACTAATTTCTAAGCCATGTCAAGTCTGTTGGTGAATCTATTGAAAGCATTTGTCATCTTTTTTATTTTGTATAGTTTCCATCTCTCTGCTAAATTGTACACCTGATCTCACATGTAAAATATCTTTCTATCAGAACTTATACTCACCATGGTTATTTTAAATTCCTTGTCTGATTGTTATAGCTTGTGTAACATAGTCTAATTCTGATGATTGCTATGTTTCTTCTGATCACATTTTTGGGTTCTTTGGAATTTGTTATTATTGTTGTTAAAAGTTGGACATGTATAGCACACTAGATACTGAGTCAAATATTTGGTGTAGCTGGAGATGAGCACACCTTTATTCCTGCTGGGTCTGCTGGTCTGGCAAGGGATTGGTCTGAGTTTGGAACTTGTGTGTGCTATGGTTGGTTGGCCTCCATGCATCTGAAATCTCAAACCCTTCAAAAATTCATTTTATGTATGCACTGAGGTTATTTATCAAATTATTTTTTCTCTTCATTATCTGTTCCATACTCGACGTCAAGTTTCCATGCCTTTGGTCTTCTCTTTGTACCTCTCCTCAGAAAGAATCTGTCTCCTGAAGTTCTTCCTATTATATTCTAGTATTATTTTTTATTTGATTCTTGTTATTTTGTTGCAGGGTAAGAGAGTTTAGGTGTTCTATGATATTCTGTCTAACCCTCTTTTTTTAGGTAGACACTGCAAACCTAAGTCCATTGGTATTAAATGTGCTTACTTATGCCACTGGATTAAAATATATCATGTTGCCGGCTGATTTCTATTTATTCTGTCAGTTCTTTTCCTCCCCCCCCCCCCATTTCTTTCTTTTGTCTGGTTAACTTAATTTAAATTTTTTTTAAGTTTTATTTCCACTTTGGGACTATTTAAATTATAAGTGGTTGCCCTATGGTTTACATATAAACCTTTAATTAAAAGTAAGTCTACCCTGGGGTGCCTGGGTGGCTCAGTCGGTTAAGCATCTGACTTCACGATCTCACGGTTCGTGGGTTTGAGTCCTACATTGGGGTCTGTGCTGACAGCTCAGAGCCTAGAGCCTGCTTCAGATTCTGTGTCTTCCTCTCTCTCTGTCCCTCCCCCACTTATATTCTGTCCCAATCTCTCAAACACAAATAAACATTAACAAAATTTATATAAAAAAATAAATAAGTCTATCGTCAGATAACATTTCACCACTTCATGTGTAGTACAAAGACTTTAATCTATTTCCACTTCCCGTCTCCTAACTTTTTTATTATTCTTGCTAATACTATTATTTTTATGTCTCTCTTTTTTAAAGTTTATTTATTTTGAAAGAGAGAGAGTGTGCATGCACACACACACACACACACACATTAGTGGGGGTGGGCAGAGAGAGAGAGGGAGAGAGAGAGAATCCAAGCAGGCTCCTCCCTGTCAGTGCAGAGCCCCAAGTGGGGCACGAACTCACCAACCGTGAGGTCATGATCTGAACTGAAGTGGGATACTCAACCAACTGAGCCACTTAGGCACCCCTATTTTTATATCTCTTATACACATAATACATTGCTACTATTTTAGCTTTATACAGCAAACTACCAGAGCAATTAAAAATAATAAACTAGTTTAATTTTTCCCTTCCTAATACTCTTGTCTTTTTAAAAATTTAAGTTTCTGTCTGGTATGATATTTCCCTGCTTGAAAACTTTCTTTAAGATTTCTTAGAAAATAGAACATATGGCAATAAACCTTTGATTTTTTTTTGTTTGAGAAAGTCTTTATTTCCCCTTCAATTTTGAAATATTCCTTGTAGATCACACTCCACTGTTTTTTGGTTTGCACGGTTTATCATTTCTAGCTTTATTTCAATATATTTAAAATGACCATCTTCGGGGCGCCTGGGTGGCGCAGTCGGTTGAGCGTCCGACTTCAGCCAGGTCACGATCTCGCGGTCCGTGAGTTCGAGCCCCGCGTCAGGCTCTGGGCTGATGGCCCGGAGCCTGGAGCCTGTTTCCGATTCTGTGACTCCCTCTCTCTCTGCCCTTCCCCCGTTCATGCTGTGTCTCTCTCTGTCCCAAAAATAAATAAAATATTTAAAAAAAAAAAATAAAAATAAAAAAAAATAAAATGACCATCTTCAAGTTTTTGTCTTTGTTTTCAGAAGATTGAACATTATGTGCCAATACCTTTTTTATTGTCGTTACTTTGTTTGGTTTGGTATTTATCCTGCTTCTTCTCTGAGCTTCTTGGCTTTGTGGATTGGTATCTGTCATTAATTGTGAAAATTTCTCAACAATGTTTCTTCAACTATATTTTTTTGACTAATTTCATCTCTCTCTTTTCCTCTGGGTTTCCATGATTTGATTTAATGAAATAATGTGTTATTGTTTCTCGTATTTTAGATGCTCTTTTTGTTTCTGTATCTTTTTCTGTCATTCTCCTCTTTGTGTTTCACTTTAGTGATTTCTGTTGGTCTATATTTAAATTTTTTAATGTTTATTTATTTTTGAGAGAGAGAGAGAGAAAGAGAGAGAGGCAGAGTGTAAGTGAGGGAGGGACAGAGAGAAAGGGAGACAGAATCTGAAACAGGTTCCAAGCTCTGAGCTGTCAGCACAGAGACTGACGCAGGGCTTGAATCCATGAACCATGAGATCATGTCCTGAGCTGAGATCATGATCTGAGGCAAAGTCAGATGCTCAACGGACTGAGCCACTCAGGTGCCCCTTTGTTGATCTATATTTAAATTCACAGATTATATGGGGCACCTGGGTGGCTCAGCTGGTTGGGCGTCAGACTTCAGCTCAGGTCATGATCTTGTGGTTCTTGAGTTCGATCCTCGCATCGGGCTCTGTGCTGACAGCTCAGAGCCTGGATCCTGCTTTGGATTCTGTGTCTCCCTCTCTCCCTGCCCTTCCCCTGCTCACACTGTCTCTCTCTCTCTCTCAAAAATGAATAAACATAATTTTTTTTTTTAAATTCACGGATTATGACGTTAGTTTTGTCAACTTTATTCATTAGCCCATTGAGTATGTTATTGATATATACTATATGTTTGTCATTTCTAGAATTTCCATGTGATTCTTTTTCATTGTTTCTGTGTCTCCTCTGCAGTTACCCATCTGAACTTGCATGTTGTCCTACTTTTCTATTAAAGACTTTTTCTTGACTCTCAAGCATGTAATACTGGTATAATTTCCATTTATTTTCTCCAAGTACATCCAATCACTCTTGTAAAACACTATGATTTATGCACGACTATAGTCATGTCACCCACAAACTGAAATATCTAAATAAATTACTTTCTTATTAATACATTATGAAGACCAGAATAATTAGTTTAGATTTAAGTCATTGTATATATTTCTATCTCCTGATTCAATCTCCTGATATATTTCTATCAAATACAATTCTATGTAAATCTTATAATGCATAAATCTTGTACTTTTATTAAATGGTCTAATAATTATTCCTCATATGATACATATTATGTATCTATATGCTTTAATTCCCATAAGATACTCTTCTTGGATTATTCTGTTTTCTTCTTTAGCTAATATTTAATACCCATCTATCTTTTACTCCTCTGTGAATTCAATCCCTTTCAACACTCTGGACTGTGCTAAACTTTAAACTTCAGAAGAAATCATTTTCTCTCCAAAGTATGTCATTGAGTCACTTATATGTTGCCTTCATATGCCTTAGAATTCCAGTATCTTTAGTAATTGGGATAATAAGTGCATTTGATGATGAAACTTTTAATGGTACTGATGCAAATGTTTATAGTGGTGGTGTCATGTACCAGTCTGGTGAGACTTGTTCATTCTTATTTATTTTCTTGAAACAGTTGATAAATTTAATGTCACCCAGGCTGTGATGAGTCTTAATTTCACTTAAATTTAGAAATCAGTTTTATTGTTAACACTAAAGAGACAAAAGAAAAGAAGAATGTTTAGCATTTCTAGCTTTGCTAGTAGGAAAATAATCTGTGTCCTGACATTTAATTTTAATCTTGTATGATATATAACCATGTCTTCTGTGAAATACTTTGACCTATGTGATTACATTTGTTTCAAATGCCAGTGAAGGTTTCGGTCAATTAAACTGTATATTTGGGGTGTAGAGATATGTATATTGATTGTTACTGAAAATTATAAAGTTATATGGGCTGAACTAAGAAGTTTCAAGGGCCAATTAAGTAAAATTTTTGAATGCTTTTATGATTGCTGAAGTTTTTTCAAGAAAAAGGAGAAAATGTCAACTTTGTAGGAAATATCTAGAAAGAATTCTAATACCACATAATAAAATTGGAAATAGTATTAGCAACTTCCATTTTCATTACACTAAAAATCATATAAAGCATTTTGCTGTGTATTATTGCATTGAACTTGATTCTTCAACAACCATTAGATTAAAATTAATATT
Source organism: Panthera onca (assembly GCF_046562875.1). Lineage (NCBI taxonomy): Eukaryota > Metazoa > Chordata > Mammalia > Carnivora > Felidae > Panthera > Panthera onca. The sequence goes on from NC_138342.1 coordinate 51,312,822, forward strand.
ATTCTTTATTGAGCCCGTGTGTGTTGATTACTGAGTTCATTACATATATTGTCTCTTGAATACTTCTAAATATATAAGATAGGTACTGTTTTGTCCTTCTTAATTGGTGAGATATGTAGATATTATTAGTGCACTTTCACAGCTGAAAAGCAGATTCAGAAATGCCAACATTTGTCAAAATTTTACAGCAAGCCACTAATTAAGCAAAATTTTGAATCCTTGTCTTTTAAAATAATTCAGTATTCTATTAGTAATTCTTCTAATTTATAAAATTTATACTTTCAATAGAGATTCCTGTAGAAAATAAAGTCAATACTAATTTCAATAATATTGAATTATTTTAAAAGAGCAATTGATAAGTCTAACTTCATTTTATTCTTTTAACACAAACTTAAAAAATACTTGAAAGACTGTGGTGAGGACACATCCTCCCACTGGGTGGATATTTTAACACACGATTTGGTTGCATTGTCAGGGGACTGGAAGGAATGGAGCAATATTTCAAGACCAGACACAGGGAGGTTGGAGGAAGAGGTTATGGAAGGGTATATAGGGGTGGGCATAGAGTTTGAAGATATTTGAATCTCACATCAATTCCTAACAAGGAAACTCAAACCAACTATTTGATAAGATGGCTCACTGAGTAGTGATTTACCAGCTTCTCTCCTCAGCTTTATCACGTGGTTCCATGAACCAGCAAACCATGAAGGCAGATAGAGGCTGTGCAAAGTCCCAGTAAAGCTGACTTACCTTCCCTAAGGTTTATCTAGTCAATAACAATGGTTAATGTTTATTTTACCAGAAGAGGAAAAATTACTGCACCCTCAGTAGGATAATGTCTCTCAGGGGGACAACTGATCTCTTGGAGGCAAGTTATTTATATCAAACCTATTATCTCTCTGAAGAAGCAGTTATTTTTCCTTAACCAAATGGATATACTTTATCGGTAAGGACTGACCTTCCCTGCCAACACTGCTTTTGACAACATCTCCACCCAGATACTCACAACTATATGGCAATATAGGCCTGACACAACAGCATCTAAGATTAAGAAACTGAATTTTGGCAGGGAAGGGAGAAAAATGAGCACATGATCAAGGAACTGACTGATTCATGAATAGCACAACATAGAACATTTTCAAGTGATAGAAAATTGAAACATTGGGACCAACTTGGGAATAATAACCTGTAACAGTAAGATAATGCTCTTTAAAACACATTATACATATGAAACTGTCATTTTATGATGTTCTGAGTCCAAGAGCTAGGATCCATCATTCCAAGAATCAAGGGTGGGGGTTTTTCATCATGATTACAGAAACGTACCTGGTGATTAGGGGGGCTTCTCATCCCGGCAATTTTATTCTCAGTGTGGTTCAGTGTTCCAGTCCACAGGCCCATAGTAAAAATCCTTGCGAGTTACTTATCAAATGAAGGAATTGCTATTCTAGCTATGATCCTCAGTTGTGATTAGAGTTAACTCTTGACCAACACAGGTTTGAAATGAACAGGTCCTCTTGTATGTGGATTGTTTTTGATAAATACAGTACTGTACTCTAAGTATTTTTTCCTTATGATTTTCTTAATAACATTTTCTTTTTTCTAGCTAATTTTAAGAATACAGTATATATAATTTTTTTTAATGTTTATTTATTTTTGAGACAGAGAGAGAGACAGAGCATGAACGGGGGAGGGTCAGAGAGAGGGAGACACAGAATCTGAAACAGGCTCCAGGCTCTGAGCTGTCAGCACAGAGCCCGACGTGGGGCTTGAACTCACTGACCGCGAGATCATGACCTGAGCCGAAGGCGGCCGCTTAACCGACTGAGCCACTCAGGCGCCCCAAGAATACAGTATATATAAATATAACATACAAAATATGTGTTAGTTGACTGTTTATGTCATCTGGAAGACTTTGGTCAACAGTAGGCTATTTGTAGTTACGTTTTGGGGGTGTCAAAAGTTATACATGGATTTTTGTCTGAACTGGGATTTGGTGCCCCTAACCCCTGCATTATTCAAGGGTTAACTTTATTTAAAAATCCAGGATAACTGATAACTCATAGGAGCTGTATGGATTATGGTTAGAACTCTATCTATTAGATAATCTCTTGCTGCTTCCACAACTGCTTAACAATAGTAAATGAACAATAATAGGAGGCAACTTCACCTTGATGTGGTAAAAATGGGTCAGAGTTTTTGATAACTCAGGGATAAAGTTCTGGGTCACCTCCCTAAGCAAGCCACATATAGTAACAGAATTACTAACCAAAGATAAGAGAAATTTAGAAGGGGTAGGAGAAAGGGTGGCAGTGAATTTTATTTATGACCTCAAGACCAACTATAACAGCAAGGATTATATTTTGTGTTATCAACTATCTTTCAGGAAGTTTTTCATTTTTTTCCCCTTGTTTCTTTTAAGGAATGTATCCAACTACCAATTCTAAGAATTAATGACAGTTCAGAACAGACTTAATCTGGGACACAAATAGACCTCAATAATATAAATGGTGTATTATAATATGCAATGTTCATATCTCACCCATATCTCTTTGGCCTAACTGGGAGGTTGCCTACAGAGAGTTCTCATATATACTGACACTCTGAAGAATTTTCAGGAAATGAGGGCAAGAGACCAAATATTATAACAAAAGATGTTCCTATTGCTCTTATCACTCAGAAAATTCCAGAGAGATTTAGGAGCTGGGAGCCAGGAACTGGCTAGATGAAGACCAACTATATATGAGAAATATATTTTGGTCATCTGAATGATCAAAAATATATATTTTTAATAAATCACAATATCATAATGTGTTTGCATTTGTGCATGCATGTGATTAAATCAGGAAAATATGAGACTCTTTGTAGCAAATTCTAGATTTATATTTTACAAACAGTGTGAAGAAATTAGCTAAACTAATCCATGGTATTGTTGTTTCCACATCCATTCATTTGTCCAAGTGGCCTGTGGGGTCCTTGAATGGACACTAGCCTCCTCTCCTACCCCCACTCCCCATCTCTTCATGTAAGCTCATGCCCTAGACAACAGCCTGCAGAGTAACAAGCAAGGCAAGTCTGGATATGACTTTCAACAGTTTTCCCTTCACCTCCCAAGGCATTCCCCTTGGCACTCCTTTTATAAGAACCCTATGGAACTTACCAAAATACCACTCTTCTTAGTTTGATTTGATCAGTCTGCCTCCTCTGGGAACTCTAAAGCACTCCACCCATGAACCCTAATAAAGGCATGTGTTCTAGGTTCTAACTACCACTCTCTTTGCACTTTATCTTGACTTCCCTATGTGGCCTCTCAAGAGGTCCCATATACCTCTTCTGGGACCTGTGAGTAATAAACTTTTCTATTTCAATTTCTCTTGTGGTCTGTTGTTGAACCATGCATGGCTTATCATCTAGCACTCTGTGCCAAACAAATGTTAATTTAACAAAGACATAATAGACAGAATTAATTTTGTATCTCATTATACTGCCTCAACCAATAATAGGCAAAAAAAATATGCAAAATGATAGTAACTTTAAGGAATATTAATTAGTATTTTTGCCTTGAGATTTACCTTTACTAATTTCTCTTATTATTACATATGCTGTGATATTTTTCTTGTGTTTTATTGATTATGTATACATTGCCACAACTATTTTGGGAAGTAGGAAAACTTAAATAAATAAATGAATAAAAAGACTTTTTGCCCTCTAAATATGTAATATTTCTTATTTACTCTTCCTGGAATAACTATAGCATAAAGGTAAGACTGAAAATTTAAATGGACCATTTATGCCAGAATATTATTAATATCTATGGGCTTTTCCCATATGACTACTGCAGAATTAATTTATTGAAATATGATATGAATTCACCTTATAAAATTCATAAATTTATTGAAAACATCATCTTTATTTTAAAACTGAGCTGACTATAAAATTAGTCATTGCAGTTAGCATTCTGTCACAGATAAAATAATATTTTCATTTAAGCTTTTGTCATATTCAGTCAAACCATCTTAGAAGTAAATTTAATTCCTGCCAATAGAAAACACAGTGAAATCTGCTAACCATGATTCACAAAGGCTGGAAAAGAGTTTTTGGAAGACATATTTTGCTGATCTCAATTCATTTCATTTTTATCTTCCTCTGAGTCTCTATACCTGTTTGGCTTTCCTAAAGAATTTCCAGTATTATACTTTTAATTTTTGTAAAGGAGAAGGAGCAGAAATTCTACATATGTCTAGGCAAATTAAGACACAGGCTGATGGGAAATAGAAGATACAGAAAAAAGAGAAGAAAATCAAATAAAGTATCATTTTGCTTTTTAACAAAAGCCACTTCTTTAAGAAGTAGATCTGGTAGGCAACTATAACACTGAAACTTTTTAAATGCAGAAAGCAACCTTGTTCTTACTATATCTTCCCCATGTCCTTTAATACTTTAAATTCTGAAGACAGAGAATTCCTCTGTGAAAGATAAAGGTTAAAATGAAAAGTCCATTGGGATAAAAATAGAACAACTTTAGGTGTTCTTATGTTCCCTAAAATGGGACTAAAGTTAGCTCCACCACAATTATTTAATATTTATTAAAAAAATAATTTTCTTAAACTCTAAGAGTATTTTATATCCCTTCTTTATTTGTCTAGATTTCCTTCCACCTCAAAAGTTGTGAGTTGCAAAACTCTGGCTCCTTCTCTATGCAACCTCTTAATTTTGGAAAACTTCAGGCCTCAGTCCCAAATCTTTTACTCTTCTCTCTTCTCTTTCACTCCCAAGAATTTAAAACAGTACACACCGCTTTAAAACACACTGCCAAAGATTTCCAAGTTTATATTTCTGGCCCTGGTTCGTAAACTGAACTTCATATCGATATAACCAACAACATACTGGAAATCTCAGCCTGATTTTCTTACTACTGTATCAGACTTAATGTGGAAGAAAAGACAACTTTTTACTTCTCAGTTTCTGTCCAAAGACTTCCTAACATGGATTTTCCTCATCCTAGTAAAGAGCTACATCATTCATGCAACTGTTGAAGCCAAAAAATTATGAGGCATCAATTCTTCACTTTCTTACATGCCTAAAATGGAAGCATTAGTAAGCCCTAATACTTCGCCTAAAATACACCCCAAAGAAATCCTCACAATCTGCATATTTCTATTTCTTTCCACACATTCTGTGCTGTCATCTTTCACTTTATGTAACTGCAATGGTCTCTTAAATGGTTTTATTATATCAAATTGTGCCTCTCTTCAATCCACTACTTTCTTGTTTTTAAAAGCTAATAATGGCTTTAACACTTTCTTGAAATAAATTCCAAGCTTCTGGCTAGAGCCGGAAAGCTATGCCCATCACCATCTCTACCGCTGCATCTCAGAACCATAACACATCTTTGTTCATTGATATCCAGCCACGTTGGTCTTTTTGTTCCCCTTGCCTGCCAAACATGTTGTTGCCTTTGAATCATCTTTCTTTACTGTTACCTCAGTGCAGAACGACATTTTTTTTTTTTTTTTTTTGGTTTTAATTAAGTGTAAATGTCCAGTATGTAACTGGATTCCTCTTGCATGGATCTTGTATATGGTTTTATTTTCTGGACTTTCATGATAAAATAACTGGTGAATCCTTCTGGTTGTAGTAAGTGGGAATTCTTCATTTCTTTGAGCTTAATCTCAGAACAAATAGCAAGGAAAAGAGATACCATCTCTGCAGTTTTCAATAGGCTTGTTCACTGCAGGGGGACAGCTACCCAGGGGAAATAACAAGGAGTAAATTTTTAAGATTTCTATGACATACTTGTCAAAAAATTTTCCTGGGTTTTCTAAAATTCGTTACCTCCAAAAAAACCTGATTTTACAGTAGGCCCATGATTAGGTTAGATTAGATTAGATTAGTAGTACCAAAAGTTGAATGGAATTGGGCATGGCTCCAAATTTTCTGGCAGTTAAAGAAAAACAAAAAACAAAAAAAAAAAAAACAAAAAAAAACAAAAAAAAAAACCTCTTTAGAATTGAGCAGACAGCTGACCAGTGGTATTTTTCAAGCTAGAAAGGCAAAATGAACAAATACTGTGAATGGGTGGGGAGTATTGGCCGGGCAGAATAACTTTCTGCAAGGATAAACGTGAGAAACACAGTAACAACAGAGGTCCAGAAGTTTGTAACTATTATCCTTACCACAGTTCCTGGAAGGAATTCCTTCTTGCCCTCTAGCAGCATCCCTGTTGATGCCTGTTATTCTCTAATTTTTTTTTTTTAATGTTTATTTATTTTTGAGAGAGACAGAGACAGAAAGTGAGTGGGTTAGGGGCAGAGAGAGAGGGAGACACAGAATCCGAAGCAGGCTCCGGGCTCTGAGCTGTCACTACAGAGTCCTATGCGGGGCTCAAACTCACGAGTTGTGAGATCACGACCTGAGCCAAAATCAGACGCTCAACTGACTGAGCCACCCAGGCACCCCAGTGCCTGTCATTCTCTAAAGCAGGGGTCAACATTTGTTTTCTTCCTGTCAGATAGTAAATATATTAAGCTTTGTGGGCCATTTGGTGTGTCACATAGAAGGTAAAACATTTAATGGTTACCTCTTCCTGTAATTCAGACTTTCCTTGATATTTGGTTAAAGGTAGCATTTTTTTTTTCTTTGCTAATGTATAACCCAGTATAGTTTTCCTTATAGCATTCAGTTGGCATTAGAAAGATTTCTGTTTGTCTGTAAGTTATCAATCTCAATTTCAGTAAGGATTAATCCACTGTCCCTCTCTATAATTGCAGCAGCTGCAAGAGTTTCTGACAGACAGCAAGCACTATAAAATATTTCATGAGTAAAGGAATAAATGAATGAACACCATTTTATCTATTTTAAGTGGCTTATATTCACATGACAAACTGTTAATTATTAACTGGCATATTTTATGTAAAAATTATGCAAATATTTTGTAATATCACAAGATGTGTGATGAGAATCTGAGTCAATCATTCAAGGAGAGAAATGAAGAAAAAATATTTCGCAGATCCTCATTGTACACGTGTAACTTTATTAAAAATTGTGGAAGTAGACAATATGTCTAAAATATTAAGGAATTTAACATCTTAGGTTATCTCAAAGAAATATATCTTATGTTCCATTCATTTAGCTAATCTTGGCTAAGAAATCCAACCTCACCCTCAAGCTATTAAATTAAAATAGCGATTCTGTTTCTGAAAAAAAAAAATAAGTGATTCATAGGATGTTTTCTTAGGATGTATTTCAGCATTTCTCACAGAAAGTATTCCCTGGTTAAAATAATGTGGGAAATATTTTGCTATGCCAAGTAGCAAGGTTTTTTGCTATATGCATTCCAATAGCCTTTATAATGCTAGCCCCACTGTAAGTCTCCAAGGGAAAATGTACCTTAAATGTTTTCCCATGGTACTTTAACCAGGAATCGTTTCTTGCCATGGCACATATCACAATTGGGGGAATTAAGAACATGGTCTCATTTATCCCCAGAATTTAAATTATACTTCAAATAATATTTTGTCCTCAGTATCTATGAAACACCAGTCCTACCTCAGGGCATATAGGTCTGCTGGGTGTGGTGAACAAATACCAACATGAATTAAAACAAAAACACAAAAACCCATTCTGACACAGGTGACCAAAGTTGTCTAAATGTCATTTCTAAATTACTTCCTAAAGCTTTTTCCAAAAAAACACTTAAGTGTAGGGTTTTGTATTAATATAACAGGATCAGGGTACAGGCAGCATCCTGCTAGGGTCAACCATACCTGGGGACTGAAGGGTGGTGACCCAGGGCTGCTTGTCAACCGTGTAAAGTCATGGAACTGAGGCCCTGGGCCCAGAAGACCAAGTCTGAAGCAGAAGCTGCTGCTGTGCTAAACCTGGCCAGGAAATCTCTTTCCATCGAATTCTAACAGGGTGTGAGCTAGAGACCTGCACTGCTGTGCTCGCTGGGGTGGGCACGTTTGCCGGATGTTAGTTAAGCAGAGGTCGTGGGCAGGCATGCATGCACAGACATCTGCTTGTGCAGGTGCAGATGTGGGGGTGGGGGGCACATGGCACCCTCCAGTGTTTCTAGTCCCGGCGTGCCTGTCCCTCCTACCATTGCCAGTCCCAGTGCAACTTTGAAGGGAAACAGTTGATTTCAGCATGTTTGTAAGAGGAGTAGGGAGATGGGGAGACGGATGAAGTGAGTGGGACACGGTGTCACCAGGTGCTAAATGACCTACCTTTCCAGACATCACCTGCCTTTCCACGACACAACTCGTCATCTGTCTGTTTGAACTCGTGGTGTCTGGGATTTCACAGTGATGCCCACTCTTAAATTTTGTGTTCAAACTCCAGTTTAAATGGTTATTTTTGTATAAATTTGTGGCATGTTAAATTTTTCAAATAAAGCGGATTTGATTTAGAGAAAAAAAAAAAGCTTCCCCCCATCCCACTCTTAAGACTTTTACACATGGGTGAACCTTCACAAATGGCCAAATGAAGTCAAAACATGCAAAATTCTAATTATAAAATCAATAAAATTCTGGAGGCTTAATGTACTGCCTGGTGACTATAATTAATAATGCTGAATTATCTATTTGAAAGTTGTGAAGAGAGTAGGTAGATCTTAAAAGATCTCATCCCAAGAAAAAAATTTGTTCTGTACTTTACATTTTTTAAACTTAAATTCAAGTTAGTTAACATATAAAAAAAGAAAAAAACTTTGTAACTATGTATGGTTCAGATGTTAACTAGACTTATTTTGGTGGTCATTCAAAATATATACAAATACTGAATCATTATGTTCTATACCTGAAACCAATATGATGTTAATATAATGCTATATGTCAATTATATCTAATAAAAAAAGAACTCCACACATCTATTTAATTTCTACATGTCATTCAATTATTGACATTAACATTATTCTAACCACATAGTGAAAATAATGCTCCTCAAAAGAGAAAGGTGAATGTTGATTACCCATAGGACAAAGCTATCTTTCTTTTTTTTTTCTTCATCTTCCTAAGAACATCTTTGGGATCAATAGGCTCTGTCTCTTGTTTTACTCTTTTGGAGCTTGTGCTCCTGGGCCTGGGGAGATGGTGGAGGATCTAGAAGTGTGAATCTCCCTCTTCCAATTAATCCCCAGCTTCCGAGAGCACCAAAAGACACAAGGAATTGACCAATAACTTCCCAGTTGTGGAAATAAAAAGAGCAGTTGTGAGAAGCAGGCGAGAAGTGCATTAATGTCCCTTTTCCTGTTCGTAAAGTCCTTGTCCTGATGATCCCCCCAGCTGGTCCCTCTCCCTCTGGGAAGTACAACTGCCACATGTGACAGAGTAGAAAACCAGATTCCAGGCAGCTGTGTTCTTTCCACTGCTGTCCACCCATCTCCCAACCACCAACACCATCAATTTGATGATTCCTTCCAATGAACCAGGACCAGAACGCCCAGTCGGTTGTACCTCCTGCTCTTTCATTTAGGTCTCTTCCCACTTAAAGTCTCAACTCCTATTTGATTCTCTACAGAGTTCTGATGACATCCGGCTCACCTCTGAAAGGAACCTTATGATTGGATATCCTTGCAAACATCCAGTGAGTGAGGATTTACTTCCATGATGAATGAGAGGCTGTGGAAGCATCTGTAAGGGCCACAGTGGGCCATGCTCTCTAAAGCATTTTCTTGAAGAACTGCTGGTGCCATCTCGCTGGAATCCTCTGGTGTCAGTGTCACAATCTTCATAGGCTTGGCTATGAAAGTCAGCCAGCAGAAGCCTCCATAAAATTTTGCTTTCCTCTGATCTGCACAATAAATACTGACTACTGCTGTTGGCATTCCAATTGCTGAATACAATCCTCCTTCATGTCATGGCAATTCTACTTAACTGTCTTCTGTTTTTCCACATTCTCTGCCCCACCCCCAACTTCAAAGTCCTGCAATCTATGGATGCTCCCAGCCCTGCAACATATGTCATATTAAGACGAGCTTTCAATACATTTATAAACCAATGTCCTTTGATATACAGTTTCGATTTATTCAAACACTCAGCAATGTCCTTTAAGATTACTGTGAATTCAGAGGCTTATGTCCCCTGGGCTACTAACAGCTCTGATTTCTGTTAATTCTCATTCTCCATTTGGTGCATTGCAGCTGCACTCCAGCACAGCAGCAGTTTATATGTAGGACCAACTCCCTACCTTTTAAACTCCTACCTCTCAATATCAAAAGGCAAATACAGTAGAGTTTTACTGCTGATTCAGGGGGAATAGGAAAATTGGCTTCCATCATGGTGGGATTCAGCAGATAATGGGGTAATGGGTTTACATAATGGTGGGATTCAGCAGATAAAGATCAGGCTTCTCTTTTCTTGACTCTCTCCATCATTTCTGCCCAAGGGTGTTCTAGCCTCGCACTTTTCTGCAGAAATATCTGCTTCCTGAGTTCTTCCTTGTCCTCAAATTCTCAACAAAGAATTCTCAAGTTCTGTTGTAGCTTTGTTTTCTCCTTCTGAGCCCCACATTATCCCTGGGTAAATTAGGGAGCCTCATTCCTAGGACAGATTTTGTTTCCTCAAGAGACACTTTGGCAACAATTTGGCAACAAGAAGGAAATTAATAATTTTTCTTTCTGTTAGACAAGTGGTTCCTAAAGAATTATCTACTGTAACCAGAGCCTAGTCAAGTGGCCAAGGATGGAAAGAAGCAAATGTCATCATTCAGAATTCCTCCTTGATAGTGTCCCTTTTAAGCAGCTTTATTGAGATATATTTCACATGCCATATAATTTGTGTATTTAAAGCACACAATTCAATGGCTTTTAGTATAGTCACAGAGTTGGGTATCCATTAAAACAAATGATTTTAGAATATTTTCATCAACTTTGAAAAGAAACTGCAAACCTTTAGTTTTTACCCCCAAACCCCATGCCCCTGAAAACATAAGAAAGCACTAATGTAGTTTCTGTCTTTATAGATTTTCCTAGTCTGGACTCATATACATGGGATCATGCAATATATGGTTTTGGAGTGGTTTCTTCCACTTAGCATAATGTTTTTGAAGTTTATTCATGCTGTGGCATGTATCAACATTTCATTCCTTTTTATGGTTTAACATCATTTCGTTTGTATGGTTTACCACATTTTGTTTACCCAAATTTCAGTTGATGGACATTTGGATTATTTCCACTTTTTGGGTATTATGAGTAATGGTGCTGTGAACATTTGTGTATTACTTTTTGTGTGAATGTATGTCTTCAATTCTCTGGAGTGAATACTTAGGAATTGAATTGCTGGACATATAGTAACCCTTTCTATGACTTCTTAAGGAATTGCCAAACTGTTTCCCATAGCAGCTATACCATTCTACATCCCGAGCAGCAATGTGTAAATGGTTTCCAATTTATCCACATTGGTATTTTCTGTTTTTGTGTTTGGTTGGTTGGTTGGTTTGTTTCATTTTTTAATTTTAGCCATCCTAGTGGGGTAAAGTGGTACCTTGTTGTGGTTTTGATTTTCATTTCCTTAATGACTAATGATGTTGAGAGTCTTTTCATGTGCTTATTGGCTACTTGTATATCTTCTTTGGAGAAATGTCTACTATTCAATTTTTTGCCCATTTTTTTTTCCTTTGTCGATTTTTTAAATTGGGTTGCTTGTAACTTTGTTGTTGAATTTTTTAATAAATTCTAGATACTAGATAATTAAACAATATATAATTTCAGGTATTTTCTCCCATACATTGTGTTATCTTTCGCTTTATTGATAGTATCCTTTGATGCACAAACATTTTTAATTTTGATGAAAATCAATTTATCATATTTTTTCTTTTGTTGCTTATGATTTTAGTATTATTTTTTTTAAATTTTTTTTAACATTTATTTATTTTTGAGACAGAGAGATACAGAGCATGAACAGGGGAGGGGCAGAGAGAGAGGGGGACACAGAATCTGAAGCAGACTCCAGGCTCTGAGCTGTCAGCACAGAGCCCGACGCGGGGCTCGAACTCACGGACCGCGAGATCATGACCTGAGCCGAAGTCTGCCGCTTAACTGACCGAGCCACCCAGGCGCCCCTGATTTTAGTATTATTTTTAGAAACCACTGTCTAATCCACGGCTGTGAAGACTTATATCTATGTTTTCTTCTATGAGTTTTCTAGTTTTAGCTTTACATTTAGATCTTTGATTGATTTTGAGTTAATTTTTGTATATGATTTAAAGGTCCAGCTTCATGCTTTTGCATGTGGATATCCAGTTGTCCCAGCACCATTTGTTGAAAGCCCATTTTTTCCTCCATATGATGGTTTTAGCATCCTCATTGAAAATTAATTGTTTGTCAATGTCTGACATTATTCTGGACTCTCAATTCTATTCCACTGATCTGTGTATTTAACTTTATGCAGTACCATGTGCTTTGATGACCATAGCTTAGTAATAAGGCTTGAAATTGGTAAGTGTGAGCCCTCTTAGTTTGTTCTTTTTCAAAATCGATTGGTTATTTGGGGTTCCCTGAAATTCCATATGAATAAAATTGTGACTTAAGGATCCTCAGTATTTTTAGGAGAGAAGGGAGTTCACCTCAGGGGTATGGCAGGATGGAAGTCATAAGCACCTTATGGAGATATAAGACCTTATGTCTGCCACTCAGTACATAGGCAGACATAAAGACCCATACACGTTCACACCAAAAACACTCACGGAGAACATCAGTAAGTGATAAAATCACTTCTTCCTAGTTCAGCCAAATTAGGACCCATATTCATTCTTAACATATCATTCTAATTTGAAGGTAAAATTCATGTATAAGTTATATAATTTAAACATCTAAAAAAATCATTATTCTGTAGGACTCTTATCAAAAACCCCAAAACAGAGATCACAGTAATCCCCTGTCCAAGTTGTTTAATCCCACTTTCAGTAACTGCTCACTGAGCATATTATGAGAAAGGCAGTATCTGATAGACATAAGAATTTAAAAATTGCAGGGGCGCCTGGGTGGCTCAGTCGGTTAAGCGTCTGATTTCAGCTCAGGTTGTGATCTCAAGGTTCACGAATTGGGGCCCCGCATCGGGTTCTGTGCTGACAGCTCAGAGCCTGGAGTCGGCTTTGGATTCTGTGTCTCCCTCTCTCTCTACCCTTCCCCTGCTCATGATCTGTCTCTGTCTCAAAAATAAATAAAATCATTAAAAAAAATTTAAAAATTCCATTCATAAGAAAAGGAATAGAGTGGAAGAATAAAAAAACAAAGTTCCTCATAAACACAAGATCAAAATCTGTTAAATGGACATACAGAATTCCCGGAAACTTGCAAACATATTATACGTTGAAACCCTCTGGGGATGTTCCTTGGGACAGCAAAATGGTTGCTCTTCTTCAAGTTGGGCACCAAAAATAATGTATCCATGCTTCTGAATCTTAACCACTCCCACTTAAAAAACTTAATTTTCTTTTCACCCACTCTCCTGCTCCTATCAGATTGCTCACAATGTCTTCAGAACAGCAGGCATTGTTCTGGCAGTTTGGTCTTGATCTCCTCAGGTAAGAGGGGCTCCAGCACCAGCAGCTGCAGGATCTGCTCCTTTCCAGTGTCTTAGATGAAAGTCATTTGTAACAGGTCATCCAGAATTGGCTTAGAGCATTCCATAGCCCACAGACCTCCAGAGAGATGAACCACCTATGACACTGGTAGGAAGTCTCAAATCTGGGGAAGAGCATCTAATTCTAGATTCTTTCCCTTAATTTTACTATTAGAACACCTATCTGCACTAGGTGAGTGTGTCCCATGCTCTGAGAATAAGCTTTCTCAACACTAATGTGTGTCTCCTGTACGTGGGAAGAAAGAGAGAGCAATCAAGGTGGCAACGCTACCCAACTCAAATTTGGTTGCCTGTTGCTCGAAAAACCATTATTCGAGAGATGAGTTTTTGATTGGAAAGGAATTGAATTCAAGAAGCCAGCAATCTGAGGAGAAGGCAGACTTTTGTCCAAAAGACAACTCTGAGGTTTCTGACTGGTCCAGGAGTTTTAAGGAGGATTAGAGTAGTAAATCAGAAAAGGGAGTGCAGTGGCCTGCAAAATTTCTTGATCACGTGCAGATTTGATGGTGCCAACAACAAATATTATCTCAGTGCTCAGGCCTTGTGCAAGGCGGTCTGGTGCTTGTTTCATTATGTGAAGGAGTACTTGGCTCTTTCTGCAGATACACAAAGGGAGGTCAGTAAAATCATTTGTGTGATCTCCAAAAAAAAGAAAAGCATTTTGCTAAAAATTGCTAGGTAAATCAGAAGGCTGAGGTGGCTTCATACTTGATGACTTCTGTGGCTTGGGAAAGTTCTGATCCTTCAATTCTCAAGGACAAAGAAAGTCTGCAAATCTCAAAGAAAGGAAATTCGTTCTCTGACAGATCGAAGGAATTAGGTCAGCAAGTAAAGAGTATGTTAACTTGAAGCAAATTGACCCTTAAACTCTCCCTGTCCAGTTTGCCTCCTAGAATGTTGGTTCTCTAGTTCGCCAACACTTCCAACACTAGGAAAGTTGGTGGGCTTCCCAGGGGCAGTAGAAAATCACACTTTTCTAGGAATTCAAGTAGACCTTAGGGTTGGAGGACCAGGAGGAAGGCTGAATGTAAAATGGGGAACTTCAGGGGCAGCAGGCCTAATGGGCCAGTTGCACAGATCCCCCTAGTCCTCCTGGCCCTCCAGGCCCTAGGGCTGCAGCATGCTCAGAATACCATCCTTGGCTGCCGTGTACCCAGGACACCAGAACTTACATGGCCCTGAGGGGCTATCAATTACTGATAGACCTCACCTCTCCAACTTGAAGGACACACCAAGCTTTTTAGTGGCTCCAAGCTTTGCTTCACCAGCTACTATTACAGCAGTGTGGTTGCTGCCCTCCTGTGCCCTTGTGAAACCTGATGGGTCCTCTGGTCCTTTCTAGGCTTCCCCATGACAAAGCTATCTTTAAAAGATAGAGATGTGGGACATAGTTTCACACTTTGGTTTATAAGTATATGAGAACACAGTTTATCTATGTATACCTATCTGCACATGGTAGATTTTGGATGAGGAGGTTCAGGAATGTCTCCAGCCATTTTCTTAATCTTTACTCAGTTACTCCTCCCTTGTTGGCCCAGCCATTTACTACAGTGGTGCCTTCACTTTAAATACAGTGCACCAACTGTGGCAAGTCAAGCCCCGTTTATGGATTTCATTCCAGGCATTCTTTTAAATCTCTTACTGCACCACACATGGCCTTGAATATAGCATGAGCATCACAAGGATCCCACTTGAATGTGGTATCTTCTAAAAAGATGTAAATGTCTATAAGATCTTGGACAACAAAAAGACTCTTGTAAGCAGCCTGGGCCACCTGGAATATATTATCGCCACACACACTTGACAATTTGACTTCAGTAGTCTCATTTTTACTTGTGCTATTTCATTACAAGTACAAGCTGAAAACCAATGGGAGAATTCCCAGCTTTCATAATAAGAACCTTGCAATCTGTTGAAACATATCATAAAATGAAATAAAAAGATTATATAAATTGTTAATATTAATTCTTTAAAGATTACATTCAACTTCTCTATAAATAGGAAATTACTGGGCTGGGGGTGTTGACTTTTATCTACCAGGTAAACAAAATTATGGAGTACTTGGAGATTCCTTATTTAGCACTGAGCTAAAATAGATCAAATCGATTTTTGTGTTTTTTTTGTCAAGTGGGTACAGAATTGATATATGTTGCCAAATGATGTCAAAATAATTAAAGTCAGTTTATTGGCTTTAAACAAGCTATAAATTTTAAAGGAATGTTCTGAACGTTTATCAGAATTAATATATTTTTTTCTTACCAGTAAACTATTTTTTAACTATGACATTATGAATGTTTATATTAATGTATTAATAACGTGTCAATAATTGTCTAACCAATAGTTTAAAAGGGAAAAAATAATTTTCCTAAATGTAACACTATCAAACACCTAAAGAAATATTTAAATGTTATCAAATTTCTTCATTTGGGATTTCCTTGGGCTATTGTGAATTTAACAATTCGTGTGGGTTTTTTTTTCCCTATTTTGTTGGGGATGATCTTCTTTACTCGAACCCTATGGAGACTCCTGTTTTATGACATAATACTATGAACTTAGTTTGGGATAGTTCCAATGTCTCTGGTATGTGGTAGATAGAATTATTTTGCAACATTAAGAATAATACCCAAGAGACAAGAGGGGCCAAGATGGCAGGGAAGCATGGAAGATTTTTTGCCTCTCTCATCCCTGAAATGGAGCTAGATCAACACCAAAACACCTTGCACACCTAGAAAACTGATTTGAGAATTAACACAACAATCTGAAAAAGTTGAACCACAGAACTTGACAGGTACACAGTGTGGAGAGGCAAACTGGGGAAGAGTAGCCGTGGAGGGTAGGGAGCTGTTTTTGCTTGTGCAGACAGGAAGGAAACAGGGGGGGAGAGTACAGGAAAAGCCCACCCCCCCAAAAGCAGCTGGAGAAAAGTAGAAAGAGTGGAAACACCCACAATGGACTGAACAAGGGATAAAGAAGAAAGGATAAAGGAGAGAATTTAAATACTACTAAGACTGGGGCACCTGGGTGGCTCAGTCGGTTGGGCGGCCGACTTCGGCTCAGGTCATGATCTCGCGTTCCGTGAGTTCGAGCCCCGCATCAGGCTCTGTGCTGAGAGCTCAGAGCCTGGAGCCTGTTTCAGATTCTGTGTCTCCCTCTCTCTCTGACCCTCCCCCGTTCATGCTCTCTCTCTGTCTCAAAAATAAATAAATGTTAAAAAAAATAAAATAAATAAATACTACTAAGACTAAAACTGTATAAACAGGGGAGTGCAGAGTCTGAAACTCCACAGCTCACTACCTGGTGGATCTCTACTGGGAGGAGCAAATCCACAGGACCAGACAGTGAGGTCTAAGGGGTCTTTGGGCCACACAGGGAGAGGCAGTTCCCCTGTTGGGAGACCATTTAGTAGAGGTTATGTGGCCTCCCACAGGCAAAGGTACTAGCAGACCCTGAAGAACAGCTATGTTCACTGGTGTTAGAACAAGGACATTAAGGGTGAAGGCTGGCACCAGATGTGTGTTGTGATTTACCATAATCCCTGAAACGCTGCTGCTACATGATTGCACAAACTTTTTCTGGGGCGGACTGGCACCCAGCCACAGTCTTTGGGCATCTGCTGCAGTGTGATCACTCGAATGTTCCTGGGGGTGAGCTGGCACCTGGTCATTGCCAGGAGAGACCATCCCTCAGAAGGTGTGAGTGGATCAAAGCAACAAGGCCCTCAGAAATGAGGGGATTGGAAACACAGCCCCATCTGCGTTAAAACTTGGGAGGGAGGTACCACCTGGCAGGCTGACAGGTTGATGATGGGCAGTATAGAAGTGGGGAGTGGAAGGAAGCTGGAGACAAAGGAAAGGTGATTGATTGCTGGCTGGCAAGAGCACAGCATTCTGATACTAAAAACTGGGTAGCTGGGTGATGCCATTTTCACCCCTCTTGTGCATGTGCATATTCCTATATGTGCCACAAGGATCCACCCAGTACACTGAGCAGTGCCATTTAGTGGAGAACAGAGCCATTACACCAAGTCCCATCCAACTAGGCCAACTATGCTCTAAAGAAACACCAAAAGTCTCTCTGCCTGCTTAGTTTACAGACTATAAAGTGTTATATAGTTTGACTTCTATGGGAAATTGGATGTAATTTCAATTTTATTTGATTCTGTTTGCTGACCCATCCATTGACTTTTTTTTTCCTTTTCTTTTCTTATTCTTGAATACAGAAAGAGAACAAATTATTTTTATTTTCCATTTTAATAAAAAAGATTTTTCTTTAATTTTTTGTTTTTTACTTTTCTTGTAAATTTTTTAAAATTCTGTTTTACTTCCTCATTTCATTTTATTCTATTTTATTGTATTCATTTTTTAAATTTTAAAACATTTTCCTTTTTTTTCTTTTCCTTCCCTTTTTTCTCTATTTTATCAAGCTTCTCTCAACAACCAGACCAAAACACACCTAAGATCTAGCATCCTTTATTTGATTTTTTTGTGTTGTTATTAATTTTTACGTATTTTTAAAATTTTATTAATTCCTATACTTTCTTCAAAATGATGAAATGAAGGAATTCACCCCAAAAGAAAAACCAGGAGGAAATTATAGCCAGGGACTTAATCAACACAGATACAAGCAAGATATCTGAACCAGAATTTAGAATCATGATAATAAGAATACTAGCTGGGGTTGAAAAAAAAGCATAAAATCCCTTTCTGTGGAGATAAAATATGTAAAATATAGTCAGGACAAAGTTTAAAATACTATAACTGAGATGCAATCTCGAATGAATGGCATAACAGCAAGAGTAGATGACTCAGAGCATCGAATCAGTGATATAGATGACAAACTTATGGAGAATAATGAAGCAGAAAAAAAGAGGGAAACAAGGCAACAGAGCACGATATAAGAAATAGAGAAGTTAGTGACTCACTAAAAAGGAATAACATCAGAATCATAGGGGTCCCAGAAGAGGAAAAGAGAGATAAAGGGGTAGAAGTTTTGTGTGAGCAAATCATAGCAGAAAACTTTTATAACCTGGGAAAAGACACAGACATCAAACTCCAGGAAGCACAGAGAACTCCCATTAGATTCAATAAAAATCAACCATCAACAAGGCGTATCATAGTCAAATTCACAAAATATTCAGGCAAGGAAAGAATCATGAAAGCAGTAAGGGAAAAAAAGTCCTTAACCTACAAGGGAAGACAGATCAGGTTCACAGCAGACCTATCCACAGAAACTTGGCAAGCTAGAAAGGAAAGGAGTGGCGGGATATTTTCAATGTGCTAAATCAGAAAAATATGGAGCCAAGAATTTTTTTATCCAGCAAGGCTGTCATTCAAAATAGAAGGAGAGATAAAAAGCTTTGAAGAAAAACAAACATTAAAGGAGTTTGTGGGCACTAAACCAGCCCTGCAAGACATTTTAAGGGGAAATCTGAGCAGAGAAAAGATGAAAAAAAAAAAAAAAAAGGGACCAAAAAGCAACAAAGACTGGAAAGGATCCAGAGAACACCACCAGAAACTCCAACTATAGAGACAACACACAACACAATGGCAATAAATTCATATCCTTCAGTACTCACTCAAAATGTCAATGGACTAAATGCTCCAATCAAAAAACATAGGGTAGCAGACTGGATAAGAAAACAAGATCCATCTATATGCTATTTATAAGAGACACATTTTAGACCTAAAGCCACCTTCAGATTGAAAGTAAGGGGTTGGAGAACCATCTATCATGCTAATGGCTTCCAAAAGAAAGCTGGAGTAGCCATACTTATATCAGAAAATCTAGATTATAAAATAAAGACTGTAACAAGAGATGCAGAAGGGCATTATATCATAATTAAGGGGTCTATCCACCAGGAAGATCTAACAATTGTAAACATTTATGATCCAAATGTGGAAACACCCGAATATATAAATCAATTACTCACAAACATACAGGAACTCATTTATAATAATACCATAATAGTAGGGGACTTCAACTGCACTTACCACAATGGACAGATTATCTAAAATGAAAATCAACAAGGAAACAATGGCTATGAATGAAACACTGGACTAGATGGACTTAACAGATATATTCAGAACATCTCATCCTACAGCAGCAGAATACACATCTTCTCAAGTGCACATGGAACATCTCCAGATGGATCACATACTAAGACATAAATTAGCCCTCAACAAGTACAGAAAGATTGAGATTGCATCGTGCATATTTTCAGACCACAACACTATGAAACTCGAAATCAACCACAAGAAAATATTTGGAAGGACAACAAATACTTGGAGACTAAAGAACATCCTATTAAAGAATGAATAGTCTAAGCAAGAAGTTAAAGAGGAAATTAAAAAGTATGGAAGTGAATGAAAATGGTAATACCACAGCTCAAAACCTCTAGGATGCAGCAAAGGTGATCATGACAGGGAGGTATATAGCAATCCAGGCCTTCCTAAAGGAAGAAGGAAGGTCTCAGATGCACAACATAACTTTACACCTTAACGAATTGGAAAAAGAATAGCAAATAATACCCCAAACCAGCAGAAGATGGGAAATAAGAAAAATTAGAGCAGAAATCAATGATATCAAAACAAACAAACAAACAAACACACAAACAAAAGACCAGTAGGACAGATCAATGAAACCAGAAGCTGGTTCTTTGAAAGAATTACAAAATTGGTAAACCACTAGCCAGTTTGATCAAAAGCAAGAGGAAGGAACCCAACTAAATAAAATCAAGAACGAAAGAGGAGAGATCACAACCAATATTGTAGAAATACAAACAATAATAAGAGAATATTATAAGCAATTATTCACCAATAAATTGGACAATCTGGAAGAAATGGACAAATTCCTAGAAACATATAAACTACCAAAACTGAGACAGGAAGAAATAGAAATTTGAACAGACCCATAACCAGTAAAGAAATTGAATCGGTAATCAAGAATCTTCCAACAAGCAAGTCCAGGGCCATATGACTTTCCAGGGCAATTCGGCCAAACATTTAAAGAAGAGTTGACACCTATTCTTTTGAAGCTTCTCCAAATAATAGAAATGTAAGGACAACTTCCAAACTCATTCTATGAAGCCAGCATTACCTTGATTCCAAAACCAGACGAAGACCCCACTATGAAGGAGTACTACAGACCAATTTCCCTGATAAACATGGATGCAAAAATCCTCAACAAGTTAATAGCCAACCCAATCCAACAATACATTAAAATAATTATTCACCACGACCAAGTGGGATTTATACCTGGGATGCAGGGCTGGTTTAATACCCACAAAACAACCAATGTGATACATCACACCAATAAAAGAAAGGACAAAAACCATATGATCCTCTCAATAGATGCAGAGAAAGCATTTGACAAAACAGAGCATTCTTTCTTGATAGAGACCCTCAAGAAAGTAGGGATAGAAGGACCATACCTCAAGATTATAAAAGCCATACATGAAAGATTCATGGCTAATATCATCCTAAATGGGGAAAAACTGAGAGCTTTCCCCCTAAGGTCAGGAACACGACAGGGATTTCCACTCTCACCACTGTTATTCAATATAGTATTGGAAGTCTTAGCCTCAGCAATCAGGCAACAGAAAGGAATAAAAGGCATCCAAATCGGCTTGAAGGAGGTCAAACTTTCACTCTTCTCAGATGACATGATTCTTTATATGGAAAACCCAAAAGATTCCACCAAAAAACTGCTAGAACTATTCCATGAATTCAGAAAAGTCACAGGATATAAAATCAATGCACAGAAATTGGTTGCATTCCTATACACCAACAATGAAGCAACAGAAAGAGAAATCAAGGAATCGATCCCATTTACAATTGCACCAAAAACCATAAATTACCTAGGAATAAACATAACCAAAGAGATGAAAAATCTATACACTGAAAACTATGGAAAGTTTATGAAAGAAATTGAAGAAGATACAAAAAGAAAAAGAAAAATATTCCACACTCATGGATTGAAAGAACAAATATTGTTAAAAGGTCACTATTACCCAAAGCAATCTACATATTCAAGGCAATCCCTATCAAAATAACACCAACATTCTTCACAGAGCTAGAACAAATAATAGAGAACCCAGAAATGGACCCACAAATGTATGGCTAACTAATCTTTGACAAAGCAGGAAAGAATATCCAATGGAATAAGGACAGTCTCTTCAGCAAATGTTGCTGGGAAAACTGGACTGCACCATGCAGCAAAATGCACTTGGACCACTTTTTTACACTACATGAAAAATAAACTAAAAATGGATGAAAGATCTAAATGTAAGACAGGAAGCCATCAAAATCCTAAGGAGAAAGTAGGCAAAAACCTCTTTGATCTTGGCCGCAGCAACTTCTTACTCAACACATCACTGGAGGCAAGGGAAACCAAAGCAAAAGTGAACTACTGGGGCCTCATCAAAATAAAAATCTGCTGCACACAAAGGAAACAATCAGCAAAACTAAAAGGAAACCGATGGAATGGGAGAAGATATTTTCAAATGACATATCAGATAAAGTGTTAGTATCTAAAATCTATAAAGAATTTATCAAACTCAACATCCAAAAATCAAATAATCCAGTGAAGAAATGGACAAAATATAGATACTTCTTCAAATAAGACATTCAGATGACTAACAGACACATGAAAAAATGCTTAACATCACTCATCATGAGAGACATACAAAGACAGACAATGAGATACCACCTCACACCTGTCAGAATGGCTAACATTAACAACTCAGGCAACAACAGATGTTGGTGAGGATGCAGAGAAAGAGGCTCTCTTTTGCACTGCTGGTGAAATGCAAACTGGTGCAGCCACTCTGGAAAACAGTATGGAGGTTCCTCAAAAACTTAAAAATAGAAATACCATACAACCTAGCAATTGCACTACTAGATATTTATCCAAGGGATACAGGTGTGCTGTTTCAAAGAGGCTCATGCACCCCAATGTTTATAGCAATGCTATCAAACATAGCCAAAGTATGGAAAGAGCCAAAATATCCATTAATGGGTGAATGGATAAAGAAGATGTGGTATATATATATACAATGGAGTATTACTCAGTAATCAAAAAGAATGACATCTTGCCATTTGCAAGTACATGGATGGAACTAGAGGGTATTATGTAAGTGAAGTTAGTAAGTCAGAGAAAGATAAATATCATATGACTTCACTCATATGAATAATTTAAGATACAAAACAGATGAACATAAAGGAAGCAAAAATAATATAAAAATAAGGATGGGGACAAAACAGACTCTTAAATACAGAGAACAAAGTGAGGGTTGCTTGAGGGACTATGGGTGGGGGGATGGGCTAAATGGGTAAGGGGAATTAAGGAAGACACTTGTTGGGATGAGCACTGGGTGTTATACATAGGGGATGAATCACGGGAATATACTCCTGAAATCAGTGTTGCACTATATGCTAATTTATATATATATATATATATATAAATAAGTAAATAAATAAAAATTTAAAAATAGTATTAATACCCAAGAGATATTCCAGGTAATTAAATTATTTGCAATATATTTATAATAGTTTAATTTTAGCATTTCATAACAGATACAGAAGTCAAAAAATATTATTTGTCCATTATGTACACTTTGGTCTCAAAGTTATAAGTAAAAGATACAGGGAATTAATTACCATGATAATCAATTTTGTAACAATTCTCCCATTCCAGTAGAGACAATAATAGTAATAATAAATAAACAGAGATTGAAATGTAAAAAATTGAAATTTTTTCATTAAGAGTTAAGTAATAATAAAATAATAAAAATATACCTTAATGTGATAAGTGCTAAACATCATCTAGGAAGATTAATTCTAGAGATAAATTGTATATTCTAAATTATGATCAAGAATCTGCTAGCTGACTTAGAAATAAATACCAGGCAGTTTCTAAAGAAATAGAAAATATATTTTTAAAAATTGGGATGCCTGGGTGACTCAGTTGGTTAAGTGACTGACTCTTGATTTTGGCTCAGGTCATATTCTCATGGTTTGTGGGATTCAGCCCTGCATCAGGATCAACACTGACAATGCAGAGCCTGCTTAGGATTCTCTCTCCACTCTCTCTGCTTCTTCCCTGTTCGTGATCTCTGTCTTTTTCTCAAAATAAATAAATAAACATTAAAAAAAAAACCTACCATTGCAACTCATATCTTTTAAATGTATTAAGGAAAACTAGTAAAATTGGAAAAACATGCTGTATGTATAAAATTAAATATTCTAATCTAATTCAGTGTGCTCTGGTAAAGTTACAAATGTTAAATATTTCATTAAGAACTTGAAATCACACTTACTGATACTGTCCAAATCGAAAGAACTTAACTCCCACAAAAGTAGCAGTATATGTCATTTGAAACATTTTAAAAAACATCTTTCCAGTATTCCTAATTACAGAGTTGATAAGGAAATAAAGCCCAATTAAATAAATCAATTAAATACAATAAATTTGATTTGATGGAATTTAAGTTTAAATTTCAAAGTGAATGCCAAATTTCCTTTGGCATTATATCCCAAAATTTCAGACATTAAAATTGCTATTGAATAAAATTAGCACAACTATACTTAACTCTGATTTCTCTCTAGCTAGGTATCCTAATCAAAAAAATATTTGTACTGTATCAGATTTTAATTTTTATAAAGTTTGGAAACCATATGATCACTAGACATTTGATGAGGGAATATTAACCATTAAATTATTTATTCTCTAAATAAATAAAATTAATATATTATTTTGTCATTATTTGTTTCATTATAAATTCAAAAGACAGCTAAAATATACAACACAGAGGAAAGGAGATAAGAGTATTATGCAAAGAATTATAAACCATTTGATTAAGGCATATTATATTAAATTTCATGAATGCATATTCATTTAGACCCAATAGAAATGGTAAAAGTCAGTTTAAATTAAGTGATATCACTTAATAGCCATTAAATGATACTAGGAAATAGTGTTACTGTAATAAAAAGGATCATAAAACAAACTGTGTATGAAGAAATTCAACTTGAGCAAATTATATAAAAAATGTTAGAATGGTAACTCTTTTATTACCATTTTATAGGAAAAATATGAATTGTTAGGGTTATTGATATATTTGGGAGACTATCAATCTTCCTAGGGCAAAGAAACATGATATGACTCAAAGGAACCTGGAAAATTATATTCTTGAAAGTTAAATTTTGTTTAATAATAAAATACTTTGAATATCATGCATTTGTAAGGCAATAAGGAAACAAAGAATCACGTCAAAGGTGACTCAAAATAATCCATTAAAAACTTGAAAAATAAATTCTGCATATGGGTGATTCATACATTGAAGCAGTAAGGGAAATGGGCAGATATGTTTTTTAAAAGAATAGAACTTGGGGTGCCTGGGTGGTTTCGTCAGTTAAGTGTCCAACCCCTGGTTTCAACTCAGGTCATGATCTTATGGTTTCATGAGGTCGAGCCCCACGTTGGGCTCTAGTCTGGCAGTTCGAAGCCTGCTTGGGATTCTCTCTCTCTTTCTCTCTCTCTGCCCCTCCCCCACTTCCACTGTCTCTATATATGTCAAAATAAATAAACGAACTTAAAAAAGTAAAAGAATAAGGCAGTAATGTCAATCTGATGTGGGTGAGGTTAATAAATTCAGGATAATAAAAGCCTACTGGTAAATAGTGCCTGCATTTCTGCCACAAGTGCCATTTATTAATTCATCAAATACTTAAGTATCTAACTTTGTTCCAGGAAAAGAAGAGAAATAATATTCTGATGGCCATTATGTTGACAATGGGATATGTTTTGGTAAAATACCTATGTATTAGTATTATACTTGAATTGCTTTCTTGTGTAATGATGATAACTAATAGGAATAAAAACACAGAATTTTTGATGATTCACAGGAACCATTTGCAGTGTAGGCTTTTCCTAGAAATGTAAATAACTTGGAAACTCTAGTTACTATATCTCCTATAATAGTGATATATTTGTACATCCTAAAAAAATTGCTAACTCTCCAATGGTGCAGGAGTGAGAAGATACGTCAAAAAAAAGAACAATAACAATAATAATAACTCGATCTATTAAAGTTTATATTAATAGTTAAATCTAAAAAAAATATTCATTCACTTAAAATAATAATAAGCCCATTGCATAAATAACATAGTTTATTAAAATGTTTATACTTTCCAAAACAAAAAAAATAGTGAAAAGAGTGACATTGTTTTACATTTCAGCAAATCTTTCTTTTTTTTCCCTATTTTTTTAAATGTTTATTTATTCTTGAGACAGGAAGAGAGAGAAACAGAGCATGAATGGAGGAGGGGCAGAGCCAGAGAGGAACACAGAATATGAAGCAGGCTCCAGGTTCTGAGCTGTTTTGGGGCTTAAACTCACGAACTGTGAGATTATGACCTGAGTCTAAGTTGGACTTTTAACCGACTGAGCCACCCAGGTGCCCCACATTTCAGGAAATTTTTTAAATAATATTTCCTAAATTTCCAGCAGGCTTAAAAAAGGAAACTGAATTTGTATATCTCTATGCTAATATCACTCATCCCTTAGCCTTTTGAAAAATCCACAGTTCACACATTAGGAAATGTGAGTGAAAAAGAACTTACATGACGATAGTTTTGACCTCTGTAGTCCCTGAAAGGTTCTCTGGAGTTCATTTTGAAAGTCATGAGTATATAATATACTATAATAATACTTTGAAAGGGAACATTGACTCTCAGTAGATTGGTTAACTGTTTTGTAGCCTTGATAGAGATAGAAATGATGACTGTATTTAGAACTAGTCAATATCAGTTGATATCTTTGACTACTTAATGCTATTTGTCACTATAGTCCCAGAATTCCATGCTTAATACTGACAAATATTTCCTTTATTGTCTGAAGTGAGAGCATTATTCATTACCTCATCCAGGAATCTTCTTTAGGAACCTTCTCTACATTAATGGACATGGTTAAATATAATTTTGATCACCATACTACAGACTATTTTCTTACAGAGGTAATTAAAGTTGTAATGACAAGATTTGAGTTTTAGCAAAATGACTAGCTGAACTATAAATCTTCCCCAAATTTCTTCCAGCTCTGAGTGCAGAGTAAGTAAAAATTTTGCAGAAAGTATTCTCGGAGGTATACTCTCCAAAAAACAATTTTGCAGTACAACCCTCACAGGACCATTTTTTTAATTAATTAAAGATTAAATTAATCATTCTTAAAGCTTGTGACCCTCATTTTCATGGAATTATTCATAAAAAATTATGCAGCCATATTGGTATGTAATATAGTTACCTATCATTTAGTTATTTTTCAACGATGCTAATTAATTAGCTTTCTTAATAAATTTTGAGTGGATATTATTTCAGCATTATTTGTTTTTATTTTTATATTTATTTTATATGTCTACTAGTTCTACCAGTATAAATTAGCTTTATTAAGTATATCAATTAACTAGGAAAAGATCTATCTGTTGACCAAGACTAAAAGCTCAAGAATAAAGCAAGATTTGGTACTGTACCAATTGTAATAAATTAAAACATTTAGCTGACCAAGTACAATTACTGCGTACATTTCAATAAAAGTATTTTGTAATCATATGAATCAGAAGGATATTTGACATCTCTGAACTGGTAGAGGTTGAATATTTGAAACAAATTATTGTTAGAAACAATAATATGGATAAAAACTTCTTAACAATATATGGGGACAATTAAGCCTATTTTAAATAATTTAATTAATAATATAAAATGATTTCTGTTCATTCCTTCCCTACTACATCATTAAATATTATTGAGTTAGGTCCTGACATTTTATTCAGAATTATGTTTCTGGCATTTAAGTATTCAGCTCTAAATGTTAAGGGTGTCAATTATATAAACATCCATCTTTTTCACTATGGTCTCCCATCAAACATTAATACTAGAAGCTGTTAATTCATTTCAAGTAGTCTCAAATATCTGCCCTGAAGAAGGTTGATACTCTACAAGTGCTCTGACAACCTCTAGTAAGTAATTACTCTTAAAAATATTTCAGTAAATTCAACTCACTCCTAGAGGCATTTTAAATTATATGTCGTTAAAACGTAATGCTTTCTCAAATGACAAGGTCATGCCAAAAAGCATGAAACATATGCTTATGAAACATACCCACTCCAATAAAAATGTTACAACTTTTACTTCAAATCGGGAAAGATAAGCCATGCTACATTGAAAGACATGTAGTAATCAAGGTAAATTGTTATATATACCAACAACTCTATGTGAGAACATGGTCCATTTGTCTGAAGAATAGGATACTGCACATTTTTATATAATTTGGAACTAAAACGTATTCACAAAACAGGATGTTAATCTGTGGCTACCTAACATTCCCTCCTGACATCTTGACTATTTCCTTCTTTTGGGGTGGATATTTTCAAAGTATGAAAACTGGAAATACATGAAATTTCACATCATGTTTAAATGAGCATAAATATAAAGAATTGCCTTACAAGGCACACTCATAACCTGTTACATACTTTTACCTCTCATGGCAAAAGAATAATAATATAATGATCTGGAAAAAAATGTAAATATAAAATCCAAAAGTAGTTAGGAGAAAGATAACCTAATTTATTCTTACCTTATAGGATAGAAACATTTTTCTTAATAAAACTATTTTGGTAATCTGAGAATAATTATATATGAAATATGTTTTCTACATTGTGATAGAGTATTGACAAAATAGAATCTATTTTATCATGTCTTTCAATTCAGTCCACTAAGAAAACTAAATGTAATCACATCTATGGAAGATACAACTTATAATAATGATTGAAACACACTAGGCTGAATGATTTACTTCTATAAGAATATGATTTTGGATTTAAAACATATCACATATTTATGTATGTATGATATTGAGTTTCTGGTAAAGATATACACAAAATTATTTTTTAATACAGATGACTATTTATTTACTTATTTATTTTAGACAGAGAGACAGAGAGAGTGCATGAACTAGGGAGAAGGGCAAAAGGAGAGAGACAGAAAGAGAGAGAGAATCCCAAGAAGGCTACATACTCAGTGCAGAGCCCAGAACCTGAGGAGGGGCTTGATTCCACAACCCTGGGATCACAACCTGAGCCTAAATCAAGAGACGAATGCTCAACTGACTGAGCCACATAGGCATCCCAATACAGATAATTTCTTTTTTAAGTTTATTTACTGTGGGAAATAAGCTTAGGAATTCCTTGAGCTTGCACCAATGGGTTAACAAGGCATAAAGAATTAGGAAGGATGAACACACCCAAGTTTGGGTAAACAAGATTAGGTAAACAGGACAAAGGACCCAATATAGGACAAAGGTAGAGGAATAGGAAATCTCAGGATGAAAACATCCAAGATTAGGTAAACAAGATTAAGTATTCAGGGCAGAAGTGCCCTCTAATTTAGTACAATAGCAGAATGCTGCTTTCACAGGAAGGAGGACAAAAACAGGTAACCAGGATTATAGATAACAGCAGGGCAAAGTTGCCTACATCTGAGCTAATTAGCAAAAAAAAGTTGCCTTTTTAACACTGAGGTAGCATGCTCTTTCTTGTCCCCTCGGCCAGTTTAAGTAAACAGAGGTGGCACCTCATGTCTGCTGTAAACAACCTTCCACCCAGCACTAGAATTTTGTCTTGTATTGACCCAAACCCCTAACACTGCGTGTCCTCCAAACCCCCTTACCTCCATGCCCATTAGTTAATGTTCACAGTTTCATTGTCTCTTTGTGCACTCCCATCATGCTTGTAAGCCTTTTTGTGGTTCTAATAAAAATGGAGCAAGGACCCTTACTAGGGGCTTTTGTCTCCTCCCAGACATTAACCTCTCTCCCATTTTAATCTTGTGTCTACTCTCTTTCTGGACAAGAGAGAACACCAGACTCAGAGTCTATGACAATTTATTTATTTTGAGAGAGAGTGCCAAGGGGAGAGGGACTGAGAGAGAGAGAGAGAGAGAATCCCAAAAATTGTGAAATCATGACCTGAGCTGAAATCAAGAGTCCGACACTCAACCGACTAAGTCACCCAGGTGTCCCAAGATGAGTTTTTAAAACTGTTTATATATAAGATCAAGTGTTGCTTGAGTAAACCACTTCTAATATATCTTCTGCAATTAAACATTCTTAATAAATATGAAATAAAGTAACAAATATTTCATGCCAACTCCTCCAGGGGAAAAAAAATAAAAGGAAAATTTCTGAAGATATTTGAGCAAATGATCTTGATACCAAAGCATAAAAGGGACATCAAAAGAAAGGAAAATTACAGAATAATTTTGTTCATGAACCTAGATAAAAATTTTTAAACAAAGTATTATGAATCAGGGGTGCCTGGGTAGCTCAGTAGGGTAAGTGACCAACTTCTGCTCAGGTCATGATCTCATGGCTCGTGGGCTCGAGCCCCACATTAGGCTCTGTGCTGACAGCTCGGAACCTGGATCCTGCTTTGGATTCTGTGTCTCCCTCTGTATCTTCCCTTCTCTCCATTTGCACTCTGTCTCTCTCTCCCTCAAAATAAACATTAAACATTTTTTACAAAATATTAAAAAAATATGAATCAAATAGAGCAAAATGCAAAACATCAATCAAATGGAGAATATTTTAGGAGTTGAAGTTTTATTTTTTCCCTAACATTCAAATTAATCTGTTTTATTACATAATAAGAAATGAAAAAAAAAGATCATTTTAAGCATACTAGAAAGCATTTTATAAAACAAGATACCAAGTCATAATAGCAAAATATTAAAAAGTAGGCTAGAAACAACTTTTCTTATCTTAGAATATTAATAAAAAGCCTAGTTTAGACATCTTACCCATAATGAATTAGTGAAATATTTCTACCTGAAATCAGAACAAGATAAGAAAGGCTACTATAACCACTTCTACCAGGCATTGTATTGGAGACAATAAAAAATAGATAGTGAGAAAATTATAAGAAATAGCTGACATTAGTATTCATAAACAAGAAATCAATGCATTACAGTCACTGGTAACATGATTGTGAATGTAAAAAATGTAAAATTATCCAGAAAAAAAACAGTAACAATCAATAAGTGAATCCAGCAAGATCACAGATATCGAATCAATATAAATATATCTATTTAATTATACATACTGGCAATGAACAATCGAAAAATGAATAAAATATTCTTTACAGGAATTTAAAAAAAACACATCAAATTCCTAAGAATACATATAACAAAAGATGTGCAAAACTTTAATAATGAAAAACACAAAATGTTGCTTAGGAAAATGAAAAATGTTCTAAACAAATATATAAATATAAGATTGTATTTGAAAACCAAATATTGTAAAGAGAGATTTCTGAACCTTAGCACCATTGATATTTTGGTTCAAATATTTTATGTTTTTGGAAGGTGCCATGTTGTACACTGTAGGATACTGAACAGTATTCTTGACTTCAATCTTACTGGATGCAGTAGCATCTCCTGGTTGTGATCACTAGATGTCTCTAGACCAAAGAGGTCTGTAAACATTGACAAATATCACTTTGCGGTCAATATCCTTCATTGGGGAGCTAGGGTTGTTAAGATTTCAATTCTCTTACATTGACTAATAGATTCAATGCAACTTCAATCAAGATCATGTATGTATTTTCGCATATTTGTAAATTCATAACCCAATTCTAAATTTTGTAAGAAAAGGACAACACTAAAACATGCATTACCAGATATCAATGTGTGTTATAAAATTCTAGCAATGAAGGGAGTATAATTTTGTCTAAGGGAAGTAGGTCAACCAAAGGAATAGCATTTGGTGTCCGGGCAGATATCCACATGTGCATGGTCATCTGACTTGTGACAAAGGTGACATAATCTCTGAAGATAAAAAAAGGATGCTCTTTCTTAAAAAATGATTCTGGATAATGCAATATTCATAAGAAAAAAACTGAATGGTAGTATTACAAAAATCACTTTCAGATATTCTATAGATGTAAATATGAAAGGTATATCAATAAAAACCCCAGGAAAAAATATAAGAGATTATTTTTATGTCCTTAGTTAGGCAAATATTTCTTAAGAAGGACTACAGATGGAAAATAATAAATGTGGCTATACCAAAATTAAGAAATGTGTCTACCAAAAAACATTATGAAAAGGCCAAACTCAAAGCTGGCAAATATATTTTCAATATGTACATCCAAAAAAATTCGTATCTAGAATACAAAAAAGCAAAAGAGGCAATTCAACAGGGAAAAAAATAGGCACCTCACCTCACAGAAGTTTAATCAATTGTCCAATAAACATA
Organism: Panthera onca; assembly: GCF_046562875.1. Taxonomy (NCBI): domain Eukaryota; kingdom Metazoa; phylum Chordata; class Mammalia; order Carnivora; family Felidae; genus Panthera; species Panthera onca. Next base: position 51,344,708 of record NC_138342.1, read on the forward strand.
AGAAAAAGTACTCAGTATAATTGCTCATCAGGAAAATGTAAGTTATAATAAAAATGTAATATTATTATATACTGTGAGAATGACTAAATTTTTTTTAAAAGACAAAAAGATTCCAGGGTTGTTTAAAATATGGAGCAAAGAAATTCTCATGGCACCTTTGGTGAAAGTGTAATTTTCAGAACTAATTTAAAAACTTCTTGGTAGTATCTATTTAGCTTAACATAAATATGGATATTATGTAACCAACATTTGTATCCCTTGCTACCATACAGAAGTTTTTCTTAAGTCTTTCTTTGCTATGATATATGAATAAAAAATTATGAATAGCAATTCTCATTGTAGGAAGCACAAACAGGAAATAATTCAACTGTTTATCAAAAGTAGAATGATCAAATACAATATTTATATGATAAACCTTGATTTGATAATGAGAATGAATAAACTATATACACATGTAATGCTGTGGATGAAATCCAACATATAATATGAAAAAAAAAATGGGAACTAGATACATAAAATAAAATCCACACGCTTTTTTTAATTAAAGTTCGATCATGATCTGCCTCTCAATAATAAACGTTAAAAACAAAAAAACAAAAAAACAAAAATAAAAAAATAAAAAAAATAAAGTTCGAAAGACAGGTAAAATAAAATTTTGTGTTGTCAGTATAGTGACTACCATTTTGGAATAAGTGGTGACTGAAAGGGGTACCCGGGATGGTGTTGTGGTTCTTGATTTGGGTGCTGGTTATACAAAATTATACAGGGATGTACAATTAATTTGTGTTCTTGTGATTTGTCCACTTTTTTATGAAGTCTCTCTAAGCAAGATAATAGAATATGAAATATATATAGTCTGGGAAAGAAAAAAATTGATAAGTTAATGTACACTCTTTAAATTGGGAAAAGTGATAAAAATGGATGCAGTCAGAAATGAATTTATCTTGTTTGGCAAGTGTTTGAAGGTAGAATTGAACAGCTGTCCAGCAAGAACTATAAAACTGTTCTAGATTGTGTGTAAACAGTGTATTTTATTTATTCTTAATTTTAATGTTAGTAAGATTTTTCTAGAGACTAGTAGAGAATCTTGAGAAATGATATTTAGACAGAAGCATGGATCGCCTGGGTGGCTCAGTTGGTTAAGGTCATGATCTCATGGTTGTTGAGATTGAGCCCCATGTTGAGTTCTGTGCTGACAGCTCACTCTGGAGCCTGCTTCTGATTCTGTGTCTCACTCTCTCTCTGCCTCTCCCCTCATCACACACTCCCTCCCTCTCTCTCTCTCAAAATTTAATAAAGCATTAAAAAAATAAAAAAGAATTTAAAGAGAGGCATGATGACAGATGAATCTGGATAAGAAATTATTATTTATTTACTTTGTCTATCATCTGAGCCAATGCAGAGTGTAAAATGTCTCAAAATAAATTCTAAACTATGCATCCATTTTGCCTCCGAAACAATTATTGCAAATGTGCTGTTGGATGCAATATTACGTTGAGCTAATATCTCATACCTAGGAAATCTAACATGTGAGACCCACCAGGAACATTTTGTTTAAGATTATGTTTATTGGCTAATTCTCATATTAAGAAATAGAGATGTGTATGTTAATAAGCAGTGTTCATAAAGAACATGATAAGAAATTGTTTCAAAACAATAGGAAAATTGTTGTATAGAACTAGATTAAAGTGTTACAGGTAAGACTCTTGCGTTATTTATCACTAAATATATAGATAATCTTTGTAAAGGTAATGTTAATTGCTATTTTTATTCTTTACCAGTTAATGTTATTATCCTGAAGCTATTGAAAATTATGCCATTATTAGTTTTTATTTTTTATTGCAGTAAAATAAACATAACATAAACCTTGTCATTTTAAGAAGTGAAAGCAAGGACTTATATATTTGCATGTGTTCAGCAGCATTATTCACAGCAGCCAAAAGATGGAAGCAATCTAAGTAGCCAATGATGACTGAATGAACAGCAAAAATAAAAATAAAAAATAAAAGAGTGGAATATGCATACAATGGAATATGATTCAGTTTCCTTTAAAAAGGAAGGAAATCTTGACACTACAACATAGATTAACCTTGAAGACATTATACTACTTTCTGAGACTATAAACAAACTACTTCACAAAAGCACAATCATTGTATGATTCCACTTGTATGAGGTTCCTAGAGTAGTCAAATTCATAGAGAAATTAGAATGGTGGTTTCCATGAACTATTTTGAAATTTTTTTCAGCTATTTAAAAACTTCTTTTAACTTAAAATAGTAAAAATCGTAAATTTTATAATATGTATGTTTTATTTCAATAAAGAAGAAAAAAAATAACTTCAAATCATTTTTAAGTGTTCAGTTCTGTGACATTAAGTGCATTTACTTCGTTGCACAACTACAACCACCACTAATCTGCAAGACTTTTTCATCCTCCAAAAATCAGTCTCTGCAACTATTAAAAAATAACTCCCCTTTCCCCCACCCCCCGTATCTATCTATCTATCTATCTACCTACCTACCTACCTATGTATCTATCATCTTCTATCATCTATCTCTCTATCATGTATTTCTATCTACCCAACATCTATTTATCTGTTCAAACCACAAAACATTGTTTATATTTAAACTGTAAATATTTAAATATTTTCTTTCGTTCTCATTCCTTACTTTCTTACTGTATCTTTTCCATTTGAATAATTTTCCTTTGGTCACCAGAAAACCCCTTAGTACACCCTTTGGTGCTGGTGGGCTGGTATCAAATACTCTCCATTTAAATTTTCATTATTCTTTTTACTGGACATATTATTTCGCCTTCATTCCTGAAATATATTTTGTTGGCTATTAAATTTTGTGTAGGTTGTCATTTAATTTTAGCACTTTGAAGATAAAATGAAATTGCATTGGCTTCCATTGTTCGTGTTAAAAAGTTAACTGTTAGTGTAGTTAAGAATCCTCAGAGGGTAATATATATTTCACTGTTACTTAGATATTTTACTATGATATGTCTAGATGAGAAATTTATTTTTTTTAATTTTTTATCCTTTGTTATATATTTTAATATTCTTGATTTTTGCCTGATGTATTCTATTTCTTTAAGCCATTAGTTTCTCAAAGTTCATTCCTCGCCATTCTCTTTATCTTTCTGGAACTCCAGTTACATATGTAGACCTTCTCCATTCTCTTCACTATTTCCATCTTACATCTTTTCATGTTTTAATACATGTAGTTTCTTCTGGACTATTTTCTTTTTCATGAATTCACTTTTCAGCTATGTCTTATCTATTAAAACTATATGTTTGGGGCGCCTGGGTGGCTCAGTCGGTTAAGCGGCCGACTTCAGCTCAGGTCATGATCTCGCGGTCCGCGAGTTCAAGCCCCGCTGTCGGGCTCTGTGCTGACAGCTCAGAGCCTGGAGCCTGTTTCAGATTTTGTGTCTCCCTCTCTCTGACCCTCCCCCGTTCATGCTCTGTCTCTCTCTGTCTCAAAAATAAATAAACGTTAAAAAAAAATTAAAAAAAAATAAAACTATATGTTGAGTTATTTAATCAATTATTGTATTTTTCATGTTTATATTTGTTTTGTAACTGACAAATATTTTTATATAGAGTCCTTTGCTAATGATATCAACATGTATTTAATGTTCTTAAACACAGCAAACCTACTTACAAAATCTATGTCTGCTAATAGCAATATTTGAAGGTCTTATGGATCCATTGTCTTTCTTGTTGGTGGTTATTTTTATATATCTCGCATCCTAACATACCTATTTTTTTTTCATACATGAAATATTTTCTATTGTTTGTCTGGAAGCTAAGGATAATGCTATCTTCCTTTGTCAAGTTTGGTAAATGTGAAGTCTGGAATCCTGTTAATCCTTTTTCTGGTACTAAGTTGATTCAAAGCTGTACTGAAGTCTCTAGTCAGGGTCCTTTACTTTCATGTAACCCTTGTTCCTAGAGTACAGCTCTTCAAGATCCCAATCCAAACTCTAAGTCATTGGCCACCTCACACCCTCAACCTCTGGTGGTTCCGAGATTCCAACGTTATGCCCATTTTCAGCCTTTTTGCTGCCTCATCCAAAAATAGCAAATGCTCCCTGAGAAAAGCAGCCTCAGAACAGAATCTCATCCCTGGATGTAATCTCTGGATTCTGCCTTGTCTTGAATCTTGACTCAGTGATTATTTAACAGGCAGTTAAATAATGTCTATATAGTTAGCTAATATCTTTAGTGTGTGTGTATGTGTGTATGTGTATGCAGTGTGACAAACACACAGCATCATGTAACATTTTATAACTCTTCCATCAAACTTACATATGGTAAATTGGCAAAAATTATTTTATTTTGTTTATTTTATTTTTTAAATGTTTATTTTTGAGAGAGAGAGAGAGAGCAAAAGCAAGGGAGGGGAAGAGAGAGAGAGAGGGAGACACAGAATCTGAAGTAGGCTCCAGGTCTGAGCTGTCAGCACAGAACCCAATGTGGGGCTCAAACCCACTAACCATGAGGTCATGACCTGAGCCAAAATCAGACCCTCAACTGACTGAGCCACCCAGGTGCCCCGACAAAGATTATTTTAAAGAGAAATGTAACAAATATGCCAACATATAACATACAAATGGTAAGTGATCCTATGCGAAAGAATGAAAAAAAATTTCCTTAAGGTAAAAATCAAACTAGAATTCAGGTAAAATATCATTATGACATGAATTATAACAATTTATTGACTAATAAGCCAAATATGCTTTCATGTGTATTTATTCTTGAGAAAGAGAGAAAGTGGCAGAGTGCAAGCAGGTGATGGGCAGAGAGAGAGAGGGAGAACAGAATCTGAAGCAGACTGCAGGCTCTGAGCTTCCCGGATAGAGCCTGATGTGGGGCTGGAACTCACGAGTCATTAGATTATGACCTGAGCCGAAATCAGACGCTTAATTGAGTGAGCCACCCAGGCGTCCGAAGCCAACTATGCTTTAAAAGAGGGAAATTCATTTTTTCATGTGTGTCAGATCTGTAACTTAAATAACAGAAATTATACAATGTTGTCCTTTTCAAACATAGAAGTAGAGAAAGTTGAATAAAGAATTCTATTTACTTTAAAAAGACTAATTCATGTATAAATAACTTTTGAAAGTATTAATTTTTAACTTATTTATTCACATAATTTTGATAATCACCTTCATAGTGAAATTCAAACAGCAATGTCCATATTTATGTCTTATTTTATAATAACCTTTTAAACCAATTTCCTTAGCATGGTTGATCAAATACACACACACACACACACACACACACACACACACACACACACGTACACATAACTTTACGTATATATTAATTTTAATTGACTTCATCAATTGGAGCAAGGGCTCATGAAACTAAAATTATGTCAAATCCAAACTCTAGTAACTTTTATTCCATACAAATTTAAAAATACTTAGTGTCATTATTGGCAAAAGAATGCAAATAAAACACACTTGCTTACAAGAATCAGTTGCAAATATATATATATATATATATATATATACACACACACATGTATATACAAGTGTATATGTACATATATATATACACACACTAATATGAGTAAATGCACACATAAAAAATGTATATATTTGCAAATTTGTACCACACATTAAAACAGTATGTGTGTAGGGGCACCTAGGTGGCTCAGTTGGTTGAGTGTCCAACTCTTGATTTTGGCTCAGGTCATGATCCGAGGGTCGTGAGATCGAGCCCCATGTGAGGCTCCACACTGAGAGTGGATCCTGCTTAAGATTTTCTCTACCTCCATGTGCCCCTTTCCCTGGCTTGCATGTGCTCTCTCTTTCTCCCTCTAAAAATTAAAAAAAAAAAAATAGTATGTGTGTATAGACTTTTTTAGTGTTTTAAATTTTGACTGGTTTTGTACTTTTGAGATTTTGCCAAAAGAAATATAAAACAAGAAAAACAGAATGATCAATAAATCAAGATATAGACCACAAAAAAGTCAATATTGAAAGTATTATCAGAATATTTTACAGAATATATGCTGCATTAAAATTCCTACACTATGTTTTTTATCTTGAAAAACTAAACATGGATATTCTGCCACAGAAGTCAATAAATTCTTACACATATATTTTCAGGATTTCCTTTTATATATAAAGCAATTACTTTAAAGTCTGTGGTTAAAATGTGACTGAGGCAGAGACAAATAATTGTCCTAAACTCATTTTTGCTGCTATTTAATCCTCAGGATTAAATAATTGATGAAATTATGCTTACTGAAGAAGCACTAAGTAGTACTTTGTACAGGCATTTAAATTCCTCTGACTTCTCATTCATCCATATTTCTAAGCAAGATGATTTATTCAGAATGTTTTGAATTATAATAATGCAGACCTAAGAAATCAAGGTAATAGTATATCCTCTAATTACAACACCACTTCAACTATCCAATGCAAATTCTTCCTCCTTTCATTGGGAATGGGTTTACACAATTAGAAATTATCTTTATAACATTAATATAACATCTAAATTATAGCATGTCATGAAATGATAGTGCTAGGAATGAGGCTCTCCAGGAATTAATTTTGGCCTAAAAAAATTACACAGAGAATGATAATACATGGATTGAATTTTTGTCATATCTAATTTTAAAAACAATATTTTAGAAAAATAATATAACATATTTTCAAATCTGTGCCAAAATCTTTAAAGGAATACCAATAAATTAAAATGTGTAGTGACTTCAGAGGAAAATTCTTACAATTTCAAACAATTATTATTGTTTAACCCTTAATAACATTTTAACTTGTCTACCCCATAACCATTCATAATTTAATTTTAATCTTAATATTTCTAAAAATAGTCCCTGAAAACCAACAATGATTTATGTTATAGAATTTAACAACATATTAATTTAACAACATATTAACCTGTTCTTTGTGATGTAGTGAAACCAGAAAGACTTGGTATCAAATGCCATCTTAAAAATTGTGTGCTTAACAGTTTCAGTGTGGTGATTTCATTTCTTTAAACTTCATGTTCTTCGACTTAAAATGAAAATAATAAATTCCAAATAACATGGCTGCTAAATGAATTTGTTGAGAAATATCTTGATGGTTGGCAGAGAAACAGCATTTGAAAAAAATGATTTATGACCATTATTACAGATGATTATTAGATATGTACTCAGATTATTCTGGAGAGAATACATTTTTAGTAAAATTGTATATTAGTCTAATGATTTGGCTGGACTTTCAAAAAATATACTCAAAGATTTATATTATATAGCTCTGAGCAATCTTTTATCATTCATTTGTTTTCAAAATGATTTAATATTGTGTTAGCTACTAAATATTAGCAATTTTAAGCAGAGCCACATGGCATAACTCATTTCTTCTTTTGTAAGCTAAATAATATTATATTTTCTTGTTATGGAAATAGTGTTAAAATCTGTTAAAATATCTTTAAAAATATGAAGAAAGACATTTAATCTATATTCAAAACACTAATTATTGCCATCCTGTTGTGTGTGTGTGTGTGTGTGTTTTCCTTTCTTTACACATATTCATTTACAGATCTTTATTTATGCAAAGACACTAGATATGTATTTTGTGAAATATTCAAAATAAAGATTGGAGGTGAATAAAATTCCTCTAAGCCAGAGAGAACAAGGTAATGACAAAAAAAAAAAAAAAAAAGAGAGGTTGGACATTAGGTGTTCTTGTGGTATCAGACATATAGCAAATAAGCAGTTCATAACTAGGAAGAATTATTTTGGTTAGTCACGTCATACTCAGTTTGTACATTTAACAAAAAATAGACAAATAAGGGGGCCAGTAATATAGAAATGCAAGTGTCTAGGAAATGGCAATGGTGACCTAACATCAAATGCATACTGTGGTAAGGTCCCCTCCCTGAAGAATGAAAACAAAAACAAAACAAAACAAAGCACCTCAAGTCAACATGAGACCACTTAATCAGACTACATGTTTGTGTGTTACCATATATGGGAGACAAAGAAGTAGAAAATGTATTAAAAAACAAACAAACAAACAAACAAACAAAAAAAAAACACCACCTGTCCTTCTGTGCTCAGTTCTTCGGTAGGAACCCAACTGAGCAATGAGGACACAAAGTTGCTAAGGGGAAAAAAAAAGCCTTCCATCATGACTCTCTGTGAGAATCGTGTTACAATACTGTGAGAAAAGAAGTTGTTGCTGGATAAAAACCAAACAAATCAAAAGAAAATGATTTCAAGTGCTCAATTCTACGTGACCAAAAACAATAAAAGATATGAGAAGAGATACAGAAAGCTTAATTGAGTCATATGCTATTTATGCTGAAATAGCATAAGGCTAAGTTACAAGGAAGATGATGGGATACTTGGTAGAAAATTAATGTATTTTGGGCAGTATTAAGAATAAATTGGAGGGGCGCCTGGGTGGCTCAGTCAGTTAAGCGTCTGACTTCGGCTCAGGTCACAATCTCACAGTTCGTGAGTTTGAGCCCCGCATCGGGCTCTGTGCTGACAGCTCAGAGCCTGGAGCCTGCTTCACATTATGTGTCTCCCTCTCTCTCTGCCCCTTCCCTGCTCATGCTGTGTCTCTCTCTGTCTCAAAAATAAATAAACATTAAAAAAAATTTTTTTTAAAAAAGAATAAATTGGAGAAGTATATTTTTTTAAATATATACTGATAATTAGTCTATTACAAAATGAAATTATTAAACCTTCCCTTTCATTACCTATCTCAAAGGTAAATACATAGGTATGCATTTATCACATTAAATAGTTTTACAAATCCAGATTATTAGTTTTTTAATTTTTGATTGTCTTCTAAATGTTATTTTTAAAGAAGTCATGATATCTGAGAACATTCTTGAAAATCACAGGTAGACATAAGTCAATATTACGTTTTTCTTTATATTTGTACTAAAAAATAAATCTTCCTTATATTCCATGGTCTACCTTTCAATATGTGAAGGAATACAATTTTTTTTCAGAAAGGAATTTCATGCAGGTATAGCATCATCAATTTACAGAAGACTCCTATTACATCATGAATATTATTTTGAATAGATATTTCAGAAATGTGACAAGAGATCCAAGCTAGAATGATGTCAACTACAAGAAATAATATGTTCAATGTCTACCCCTTGCTTAGCCTAACTGCCCCTCCATTTCTACCTCCATAAATAATGCAGCTTGGCCAGAATTTGAGAGATTTTCCCCGAGTGAAGTTTGAAAGGGATAAAAATATCATAATGAATGTCTTATAATTTTACTCTATCATCTATGCTGTTAGTTACTGGTTTGTTGGTTTTGTATTTTACCTGTTATCGACCCCATCTTTACTGGTATGTTTTCATTGAAAAAATATCACCTCCATCTTGATAATAACGAATACAAAGAGAGTCCAATAAGTGAAACCCATGTATACTCTCATCTTACCAAAAAATCAAAACAACCACAATAACAAAAAAGTGAACCATATTGAGAAATATAAATCAAGTACAACTTAAATGTTCCATATTTAAAAAAAAATTTAACGTTTATTTATTTTTGAGAAGAGAGAGACAGAGCATGAGTGGGGGAGGAGAGAGAAACAGGGAGACACAGAATCTGAAACAGTCTCCAGGCTCTGAGCTGTCAGCACAGAGCCCTACGTGGAGATTGAACTCACAGACCTCGAGATCATGACCTGAGCCGAAATTGGATGCTTAACCAATTTAGCTATCCTTAATGTTCCATATTTTTAAATGTTCCATATTTTTAAAGTTACCTGGACTCAAGGAAATATAGAAGGGACAGACAAAGGCACTGTAATTAACTGGGTGTGGGGAACTATGTTTCTACAGGCCAGAGAAATAATCTAGATCCATGTCCATAAATGTCATCAACATGTCACCTGCTATAGGACATTTGAAAATTATGTAATCTCTTTGGCTCTTGTTTGTGTCCTGTACATAATTAAAGTAATAATGAAAACTAAAGAACATTCCAGGGAAGGATTCAATAAGATAATCTAGACAAACCATTTGCACATTATAATAATGAGAAATTTTGTAAGATTTCTGTGTATTGCATTATATGATGTTTAGTCTGGTAATGGTGTGTAATAGTCCATTATTTATCATTTATTTATTCACCCACTTGTTCATGTCCTACATTTGGATATAATCTTCATGAAGCATGTACCAATCTTGCTCTCTCTTTGATTTCTAGAATCTGGGAACGTGTTTTGCATTAATGAAGTCCAAAGATTGACAGAAGGATAGGAAGATGGTTATTAGATTAAAACAGAAAAATGATGGGAACTGGATGACAGTTGCAGCACTGAAAATGAAAATGGGTTGAAAGACATTATTAACGTTTTGAGATAAGATGATTAAAGCAAAAAAAAAAAAGTGTGGCCACTGATTTGATATTAACGCTAAAGTAGAAGAATGAGACCAAATAATAAAAGTTTCAGCGATGTGAAAAATATTTGAAACATTGACATAAAAAAGGAAGATTAAAGGGAAGCAAATTAGAATGATATGAAATAGAGTGTTAGGTTTGCATTAATTTAGGACACAGTTAAAGAAAAGTTATGTAAAAGTTACTAGAAAATTGAGCTTATGTCAAGATTAAGAACCAAGAGAAGGAAAATGTAGGTGCCAAAAGATAATAAAATGGAAGAATGGTAGGTATGTCTGTAAAGGTAAGCAAAGAACTGACCATTTAAAATCCTGTAGGGTAGTTTAAGTATTTCAGAATATCTTCTAAGAGCAACATGGATTCCCTGTAGTATTTTAAGTGAAGAAATTTAAGACATGTTTTATATTTTTTGAAAATTAATCTCAGTACAATGATAAAGATAAGTGAGAATTGATATGGGTAGACTGGTAGGAGAATATTTCTTTGGCACAAGCAAAGAAAGATGCAGTCTTGATATGGTGTTAATAGTTAGCAGTAAAAAAAAAAAGTGGATGATTCAGGAGAAATTTAGGAGGAAGACTAAATGCGATTATATGTAAAGTGTATAGAAAACAAAGTCGTATAGAAGCAATCCTTAGATTTCTGACCAAAAATATTGTACAGTTATGACACTGATTTCTACTGCAAACATTACGAAAACAATGTTAGCACAGGCACTCTTTGGGGCACATTTGCTTGAGGTGTTTATAAGACATTCAATTGGAGAATTCAGTTATGAAGTAATTATATAAATTTGAAGTTCAAAAGTGTGGTCTGGCTTGGAAATAATTGTGTGAAGTTTTCAGTATTAGATGGTAATTAAAGAGATCAAAAAGGTGGAAGATTTTGTGTAAAATTTTACCTTTATGCTTATGTGGTTAGACAACCTAACAATTTCATATTTTATTTTTTAAAAGTAACTTCAGGTGGCTCAGTCGGTTGACCCTCCGACTTCAGTTCAGGTCATTATCTCACTGTCTGTGAGTTCAAGCCCCGCGTCGGGCTCTGTGCTGACAGCTCGGAATCTGGAACCTGTTTCAGATTCTGTGTCTCCCTCTCTCTCTGACCCTCCCCGCTCATGCTCTGTCTCTCTCTCTCTGTCAAAAATAAACATAAAAAATTTTTAAAAAATAAAGGTAACTTCAGATATTGACAAATTCAATATACAGTAATTCCTCTTATCTGCAGTGGATACATTCCAAGACCAGCAGAAGATGCCTAAAGCCACAGATAGTAGTGAACCTTATATAACCTGTTTTTTTTTTCCTCTATACGCACATAGCAATAATAAAGCTTAATTTATAGATCAGGCACAATAAAAGATTAACAACCATAACTGACAATAGAATAGAATAATTATAACAATGTACAGTAAAAAAAAGTTATGTGAATGTGTTCTCTTTCTCTTTCCCAAAATATCTTATTGTATTGCACTCCCCCTACTTGTAATGGTATGAAATGATTCACTGACGATGTGATGAGATGAAGCGAGAAGAATGCACGTTTAGGCTACTACCTACCTTCTGACTTCCTATCTGAAGGAGGATCATTTGCTTCCAGAGTAACTGAAACCATGGAAAAAGAAACCACAGATACAGTGAAACTACTGTATTAATATCTTCAGAAACAAAATGAAAACTGATATTAGAAGCTTCATTAGTGCCTCTGTTTTTCTTGAGATCATCATATTATAGAAGACAAAAAGATTTTTAACAATCTTTATTTTTTGCAAAGCACTTGAAGAAGTTACATAAGAGCAAATAATATCCCTAAGATGTATGTCCCATATGAAAAAGTAGTTCCATTATGCATAATTGGAGACTTTGTAGAGCAATGACTTTGCACATTACGAATGCTAAGACTGCAACAACTTTTGAATATGAAGATAAATAACCACAACTGTGAGGACATTAATATGCATCAAACATTCCAACAATACATCTCACTGAAACATGATTAATCTTACACATGCTGATGATGTTTAAAGCAGAAGCATTATTGAAATTAATCTTGTTCTGTTGAAGAGTTCAATGAATAGTGTTGTATTTATAATTTCAATTTCTGGATAACATACTGAAGGCTGGGAATTTGTAATTTCACATATTTTTCTAGGTGAGGCACTTTTTTATACTAAAGATTATTCCATTTTTATAGAACTTTATAGAATAAAAATTCATTTAAAATTAAGGAAAATACACTGCTTGAGAAATGAGATACTACCTTATAATAAATGACAACCGTTTAATATCTTTATTTCTTGGTGGAGAAGTGGTAATGAGGAAGCTACCTTGTGGACACAGAGCTGAAAAAACATGCAATACCAAAATTTCTCCTCTCACAGTAAACTGGGTGATGAGTTATGCTTTCTATATAACTGCTTGTTTTTTAAAAATAGTTTATCATGTAAAATTATTCTCCATGCATAATAAAAAAACAAACTCATTAAAGATATGAAAACCGCAACTAAAAGTCCTTTTCTCAGAAGGCTCCAGTTTCCCAGAGGATAAACTATGAAAAGTTTCCTTTACATTTTCCACAGGTATATGTGCATTCATTCCTTTGTTTTTAGGAGATTGTGTTTATAAGTATATATTACTTTGATACATGAATTAATGATTCAACAATGTCCTTTGGATATCATTATGCCTCATTAAATATAAATTTGTATTTCTGTTGTTCTAATAACTAATAGTTCAACAAATAACAAAGGTTAATTTGATAGTAATGATGTTAATGTGACAAAAGTTGGCTTAAGTAAAATTGGAGAATTATGCAACAAACGGATAGGATTTTAAGGCTTGATAAGACATTTTCATTGAACATACACAACATAAGATATACCATTTTGGAACAAGAACACTTGTTCCAAAAGAACAAGGAAGAAAAAGATATGACGAAAAGAATCATATTAGATGTTTATAATGGGTACTTCAGAAGTACTACATTTTCAAGAATTTAGGTAGAATTTGTCAATAACAGAAAAATGAAGTAGAGAAGGCATAGGGATTATGGGGCATTGAAAATTTTTTCAAACAATGATATTTAGGGAAGACTGTTTAGAATATGAGATTTGTATACAAGTGGAAGGAGGAAGAATCAAGGCAAGTGCAAATCTGGTAAAATAGCAGAACAGGCAGAATGTTCAGTAAAGTTAAAGGCCACAAAATATACTGTGCTTCATGCATTTGAAGAAAAGAGTGGCGGCCAAGGTGCCTGGACTGAGGAGAGGAAGGCAAAAGCAACAAGCAATAAAGGCTGGAACGAAGATACCAGATCATGTGCAACCTTGCAGATCATGGCAAGGACTTGGTAAGGGGTGATATTTACCGTATTTTGCAAACACAGCTAAACTGGATAGCACACGCAGCCAGTTTAGAACAAGGTATATTGGGGGAAACAATGTGCTGCTGATAAAGTTTTTATGAAAATGCAAATAGACAAAAACAACAACACCTTCTTAAAGGTTGAAAATTGAAAGCTTAGTCTAGTGGATAGCAAAACATACTTAAAATACAGTAATTGCAGCAGGATGGTATTGGCACAGGTTATATGGAATGCAATGGAATGGGGGAAAAATAGACCAGCACACTTAAGACCATTTGACGTAAGATGAGGACACTATGGGGACACCTGGGTGGCTCAGTCAGTTAAGTGTCCAACTCTTGATTTCAGCTCAGGTCATGATCTCACTGTTTGTGAATTCAAGCCCCACATCAGGCTCCACTCTGACAGTGTGAAGCCTGCTTGGGATTCTCTCCCTCTCTCTCCACCCCTCCCCTGCTTGTGCTCTCTCTCTCTCTCTAGCCCTCTCTCTCTCAATAAATAAATAAATAAATAAATAAACAGCAAACAAACATTAAAAAAAGAGATGAGAGTACTTTATGCAAAAAGGAAAAGCTACTTTTTTTAATTAATAAAGTTTATTTTTTGAGAGGTGTTGGATTTACAAAAAAATTGAGTTGAATATACAGGACTATTTTTTGTCCCCACCAGCAACAAATGAGAGTTCCTGTTGCCCCGTGTCCTTGGCAGCATGTGGTATGATCAGTTTTTGGGATTTTAGCTCTTCTAATATGTGTGTAGAATGTTATTGTTTTAACTTGCATTTCCCTGATAGTATATGATGTGGAGCATCTTTTCACATGCTTATTTCATACTCATATATATATATATATATGTATATATATATATATATGTATATATATATATATATACATATATATATATATAGCGCCACATGTCTATTGAAATACTTTGTCCACTTTTAAGTTGGGTTCTTTGTTTTTATATTATTGAATTTTAAATAATTCTTTGCATATTTTATAACAGTCCTTTGTCAGATATCTTTTGAAAGTATTTTCTCCGGATCTGTGAATTGTTTTTTTTTTTTCTTTTTATTCTTTTCACAGTATCTTTCTCAGAGCAGAAGTTTTTAGAGTTAACAAAGCCCAAATTGACAATTTTTATTTCATGCATCATGCTTTTGGTATGTACCTCTGAAGTCATGGCTAACTCCAAAGACATGTAGATTTTCTTCTATGTTGTCTTCTAGGAGTTTGATAGTTTTGCATTTTATATTTAGGTCTATTAACCATTTTGAATTAATTCTTTATGGAGCATATAAAGTTTATGTCCAGATTCATTCTTTTCTTGCATGTGGATGTCCAGTTTTTTCAGCACAATTTGCTGAAAAGATCACCCTTTCTTAATTGTATTATTTTTGCTCCTTTGTCAAAGATCTGTTGACTATATCTGTGTGGGTTTCAATTCTGTGTCACTAATCTGCTAGTATATATTTCATTAATACCACGGGGTCTTGATTACTGTACTTGCATAGTAAGTATCAAAGTCAGGTAACAGAAGTTCTCAATTTGCTCTACTCGTTCAGTATTGTGTTGGCTATTCTGGATCTTTATTAAGCTAGGAAGATTTTACAATGTGATAATATTGAATCTTTTCATCCATGTAGATGAATTATTTAGCCAAATATTTGGATCTTTGCTAAGTTTCATTAGAGAGTTTGGATTTTTCCTCATATAGATCCTACACATAATTTATGACATTAATATCTAAAAATTTTCATTTGGGGTGCTTATATAAATGGTTTATATGTTTAATTTCCAATTCCAATTGATCATTGCTGGAATGTAAGAATGTCATTGACTTTTTATAGTAACATTTTATCCTTCAACTTTTGCTATCATTGCAGTTTTAAAAGGTAGATTTTTACAATGAGATACCACCTCGCACCTGTCAGAATGGCTGAAATTAACAACTCAGGAAACAACAGATGCTGGCTAGGATGTGGAGAAAGGGAAACACTTTTGCACTGTTGTTGGGAATGCAAACGGGTGCCGCCACTCTGCACCAGTTTGGAGTTTTCTCAGGAAGTTAAAAATAGAACTACCCCATGACTCAGCAACTGCACTGCTAAGTATTTATCCAAAGGATACAAAAACGCTAATACAAAGGGGGCACATGTACTCCAATGTTTATAGCAGTGCTATCAACAATAGCCAAAGTATAGAAAGAGCCAAAATGTCCATCAACTGTTGAAAGGATAAAGAAGATGTGGTACAGGTACAGGATGGAATATTACTCAGTGATCAGAAAGAATGAAATCTTGCCATTTGCAACAATGTGGATGGAACTAGGGTGTATTATGCTAAGCAAAATAAGTCAGTCAGGGAAAGACAAATATCATATGATTTCACTCATATGTGGAATTTAAGAAACAAAACAGATAACATAGAGGAATGGAAGGAAAATAAAATAATAAAATAATAAAATAAAATAAAATAGAAAAGGAGGCAAAACATAAGAGACTCAACTATAGAAAACAAACTGAGGGTTACTGGAGTGGAGGTGGGTGGCAGGATGTGCTAAATGGGTGATGGGCATTAAGGAAGGCATTTGTTGGGATGAGCACTGGGTGTTGTATGTTAAGTGATGAATCACTGAATTCTCCTCCTGAAACCAAATCTATACTATATGTTAACTAACCTGAATTTAAACAAAAAAAATAATTTAAAAAATTTAAAAAAATTAAAAAAAATTAAAAGTAATGTCACTTGCCTCTTGTAAATAAAATTACATTAAAACTTAAAAAAATAAAATAAAAGGTAGGGTTTTTGTTACTATTATTTATGTATGATAAGGTCAACAGATAAGGGAAATGACAGCCACTGGAAAGATAACTTGTAGCTCACAGTTTCCAAGAATAAAGGTATATCATACCTCACAAGGCCACATTAGGAAGAACCATGCTCTGTCAAGAAACAGAAGGAGTGAATGGAAAACATGAACAGACGGTTTTACTTTGGTTTCCACAAGAAAGGTGAGACAGAGCAGGGTAGGCAGGTTTAGGATTGGCTAATTAGAATTCAATGGGCTCTAGAGTGTAGGGGCTGTTATTAGTTGTCTGATAAGTGGCACTAGGACAATTAGGGCAGAGAGGAATATCGCCTCCTGTAGTATAAAAGCCAGATGGAAGTGGTTGGAAGTGTGAGGTCTTGATTGGTTCATTTGCACCATCTCCCCAGTCAGCAAGACCCCAGAACATTAAGAATACAACAAACAAACAAACAAACAAACAGAAAATGTAGTTAATATAACTATGTATTAACTCCAGGAAGTTTTTTTGTTGATTCTTTGCAATTTTCTACATAATAATCATGAAATGTACTAAATAAAAAATCATGGAATTTTATTTATTAAATAAAAATGACAGTTTAATTTTCTCCTTCTCACCATGTATACTTTTATTTTCTTGTCTTACTGTACTAGGAAGAACTTCTAGTATGATCTTAAATATGACTGATGAGAAACGAATATTATTGTTTGATTCCTGATCTTAGCAGGAAAGCATTTAGTTTCTCACCAACAAGTATAATGTTAGGTGCTGGTTTTTGCAAGTGTTCTTTATCGAGTTGAGGATATTCCCATTTATTTCTAGATGACGTATTCTTTTTAATAAAATGTGATGTATTAATTGAATATCCATGATAAAAATAATTTAGATCCAAAATAAAAATTAAAAAAAAACCACAGGTGTCCATTCCAGATAGATTATAGATCATAACAATGACATTTCCAGAAATAAGGAAGACTATTTTCATGAGCTTGCTGCAGTAATATTTTCTTAAACAGAACATCACTGTAGAGGAAGAGATTGATAACTTGGATTATATTAAATTTAGCAACTTTTGTATATCCAAAGAAATCAAGAGAGGAAATGCAGGTCATGTTCTGAGATACATAGTTTCAACTTATTTATTTGGAAGTAGACTCAGAGATGAAAAATATAAGGGATATAATTACATAACAACAAAAAAAAAAAACAGACATTCTCTCAAACTCCAAGATTGGTAAACACTTTGAAATTACACTTCACAAGAGAAGACACACAAATGGCCAAAAGTCTATAAAGAATGTTCTTACAATCATTTGTCATCAAGGAAATTCAAACTAAAACCACAAGGAAATCCTAAACTTGTAACAGAAGCCCCAAAATAATTAAACAATAACACAAATAACGTGACAATATCAGGTATTGTCAAGACGTGGTGCAAAAAGAAGTCTCATGACTTAACATTCTGCTCCTAACTTTATCCTTAACAGAGCTGTTGACATTTGAACACCAAAACATAATTCAATTAGAGTCCATATAGTACTAGATACACCTATTGCCTAGTACATATTGGCTAGATACAATACTCGAAAACAGGAAAGATTAGAAAACACTTTATGTGCCTTCCCAGATTTGCTCTTTCCTAACTTCCTCTGAGATTCAAAATCCTGTTCCATGGAGATAAATGGAGAGCTCCATCATCCTAACCTCATTAGACAGGCTGAGTATCAGAACGATGTAAATGCAAGTGTAGTTAACATCCTATGGGGGAGAAAATGAGATCAATGAAAACCAGGAGAAAGAATGGTTTACAAATATAACTTCCTTTCCCTTTCTTTTTTTCTCAGTAGACTCTCCTGTCTTGCAATGATTCCACATACACTCCCTGCACATGTGTGCAAGTACTTGCTGTGTTGTTTGGCAATGCTTTGTCTGATTCAGTAAAACACCACCTACCCTTCCTGTTCTTTTTGTTTTCCCCTTTCCTTTTTCTGACCTAATTACGAAGTTCCAGTGAGGCATTGGCATATAATATCTGTTTCATATTTTGCTTTAGAACACGTCAGAAAATAGAAAAGGTATTGATATCAGTAAGTTTTCCAAATTTAAAACATCTCTAACATTAAGTACAAAATGTTTAAAACACACGAAGATTAGAGGGAATAAATAGATTGATATAAATTGGAGAGGGGCAATAACTTAAGAGATGGAGATAAAATAATTTCCCTGAAATGTGACCAATTATGAACTTAGTTGAATAATATAATTATTAAAATATAGTTTAATAATATAATTAATACTGTTATTTTTATTTAAATTCAACACAGTTAAAGCAAAGTGCAACTCAAGAATAAAAATTTAGGTCAATTTTTCTC
Organism: Panthera onca; assembly: GCF_046562875.1. Taxonomy (NCBI): domain Eukaryota; kingdom Metazoa; phylum Chordata; class Mammalia; order Carnivora; family Felidae; genus Panthera; species Panthera onca. Next base: position 51,363,658 of record NC_138342.1, read on the forward strand.
CCCTTCTTTTTTTTTAAGTTTATTTATTTACTTTGAGAGAGAGAGAGAGAGAGAGCAGGGGAAGGGCAGAGAGAGGGAGAGAAAGAGTGAGAATCCCAAGCACTGACAGTGTGGAGTCTGATATGGGGCAGGAATTCATGAACCACAAGATCATGACCTGAGGGGAAGTCGAGTCAGAAGATTAACAGACTGAGCCACCCAGGTGCCCCAGGAAATTTTTCTTCCTAACAAAGGTAACATTTCTAGAATATTTCTATAAAGTTGTAAAAGAAACATTAGGAAAAACATGAAAGTTTTAGGTTAGTCATAAAATGAAAGAAGAGAGAATTCATTTTTTCTAAATGTATTCTTTATCTTATTCATTCCTAAAATAGAGTTGAAATAGTTGTTATAGAAGTGATAAAAATGTAAATAACTCCAATAAAGATTAACTTCTCATATCTATAAATTAGGTCAAAAGTTTTCTATTTGCCCATAATTTTACTTTATGTAACCAATCATTATTTCATTTTTTTCTATTCTCTTTGCATAACACTTGCATATCAACCACCTGTAAGAATTTTAATCAACTCAATTTAGTCACAACCCTGTGGAGTAATAATCCAGTGCTCTACTCAAATGACTTCACCACTTTTTATTATTATTTTTTGAATGGTCAGAGCTAACATAACATTTAATTCATTCACACCTTCAGACATCATTCTTATTTTATGCCAATTTGTGTATTGTGTTCATATGAATCTGATGTTATTATTTAATTCACTTATGTTAGCAGGTGCTCATTTGTATAATTAAATTTTTGTTCATTTTGAGAAAAAGACATAAACTGTCAGAAAGAATAGAATTTTGTATCCAAAACCAACAGATCACTCATTAGAAGCAAAGTTTCTCTAATTATAAATGCACTTTCTGTTTCTACCAGTTGAGATAGGGACATGAATGTGCTTGAGAAGATAAATATCAAGGTTTCTGAGAAAAATAAAATGAGGGCTAGGATACTTTGTCAGCTCAAATGATCACACACACACACAAAGCTCTATTGCTTCTATAAAATATTATTTTTGAAATCAATATAAAATAAAACAAAGCAGTACAGTTACCATTGCACATCAGACAAAAAGTATAGGTCAGTATTTACCTTAACTATTTAAACAGGTTTTACTTTATATAACTCTTATCAGATTAGTTGCTTTAATACTTGAAATGTCCCACTTAAAATAAACAAAGGCCTTGGAATATACATATGCTGAATATTTTCTGACAAGAATATTTAAAGATTTCTTACTTTACCAAGCCCAGTGATAATAAACTCCTGGCATTTACCAAACTAGACTTTCCACATTTCTGTATAGAATGACAATCTGTCCTCTCAAGCACAAGTGAGGTGAGACAATTAAGTTCCCATTTATTTCCTGTAATAGGTACATTTTTTTCCAGAAAAATGACAAATTATAGTTCAATATACCCTTGCTTTAAAGGTTCATTGCTCAAAGTTCAAATTTGGTCTAACCTTTGGGAGTCAGTGATGGAATAGGCTTTCAGAATTTTCTACAAGTTGAGTTAAATTAATAGTCTTAAAGCTGGCAGGTTATTGAAACATGTTCAAAATTTAAAGACACATTTCGTGATCTTTGTTCTCTCTAGTATGTCAGAGATAACAGTAGAGAAAAAAAAAGTTATTTTTTACTGGAGAAAAAAAATTGCACTAAGTAAGGTCAGCATATTTGTTACAGGATAGATGTGTATTCATTTTGGAGCAAATATCTATAAGGCAATGATACAAGCAATTCCATAACATTAAAAGTCAGGTACTAGACAAATGATCATTATAACGTTATGGGGCCCAATTTTCTTACCTATAATGTAAGTAATTGCACTAGATGATTTCTTATTTTCCTTCTATCTCTATGATTATTATCCCTACAATATAAATAAAAGGTGTAAAACCCTGGAAAACAATCGCTTTCCAAAAAATGAATGTTTTTATTTTTTAATTCAGAGATTTTGACTTGTCACAAATTTTCCATGATGAAATTATTAATAAGTAGAATCTTGAATTGTCTTAATTTTTTGCCTCTGCATTTATTATCAAACTTGAGCTTCTGAAATAACTAAAAAGAGATTATCAAATAGAGAGGGAGAGAGAAAGCAGAAAGAACTATATTCATAGATGAAGAAGAGAAAATCAATAAGCAAAATAAATAAATAAAACAAAAAATAGGATTGAAAGTGTCATTGGACATTTCTCTTTCTAGTTGTATGCTAGAAAACAATAAACCGTGGCTTCAATATTCTGAACAAAAATAATTTGAAGGTAAAAGAGTGCTCTCTCAGCTAAATTACGATAAAAGCTTATAATGGTTTTTCTGTACTCTAATTTCTCTAATTGTAAAACCACTTTAATTCAGTCTTGCTTCAAAGTAATTTTCCCCAAAATGCAAGTGTGATTATGTCACTCTTAACTTAAAACCATTCAATGCCTTTCCATTTCTTTTAGAATAAAAAATATCATTTACTTACTATGTCATTATTGGTATAACTCCTGCTTAGTTCTCTTTTTAAGTCTTGTGCAAGCTAGTGTTAAATTTCTTTTATTTAATTGACAGAACTTTTCCTTTGGTCTTAGCTTTTTCTAATTTATTAGAACTTAAAAGTCAACAATAAGAAAATGTGCAAGCAATTAAAATATGGCCAAAGGGCATTAACAGACCCCTTACCAAAGATGATATACAGATGGCAGATAATCATATGAAAAATGTTCCACTTCACGTATCATCAGGGACATGCAAGTTAAAACAATGAATAATTATCACGCACCTATTAAATGACCAAAATCCAGAACACTGACAACACCAAATGCTGACAAGGACATGGAACAAGTAGAACTTGCACACAAAGCTGGTGGGAATGCAAAAAGGCCCTGCTATTTTGCAACAGTTTGGTGGTTTCTTACAAAACACATAATCACATAATCCAGCAATCATGCTCCTTGGTATTTACCCAAGTGAGCTGAAAAATTATGTATACACAAAACATTCACATGGATATTTATAGCAGCTTTACTCATAACTGCCAAAACTTCGAAGTGACCAAGATGTTCTTAAATAAGTAAATGGATGAATAAACTGTGGTACATCCAGACAATCTTAAGAGGCCATGTACTGTAGGATTTCAACTATATGACATTCCAGAAAAGACAAAAATATGGAGTCATTAAAAAGATCAGAGCTGTCCAGGGTTTAGGGTAGGGGATGGGATGAACAAGCAGAGCAGAGATGTAGTGATTTTTTAGGATAGTGATGCTTTTCTATGATACTGATAGAAATATGTAATTGTACATTTGTCCAAACTCAGAATTTACGTAAAGAAGGATACATAGAATGTAAACCATGAACTCTGGGTGATAATGATTTGTCTGTATAGGTTCATCAATTATAATAAATATACCACTTTGGAAGAAGATATTGATTAAGGGGAGCTATGCATGTGTGAGGGCATGGGGTAAATGGGAAGTCTCTATACCTGACTCTGAAATAGGCTATGAACATAAAGCTTCTCTAAGAAATAACGTCCAATATATATTACACTTTGCATATAACGCTCTATATATCATATACACCACCACGACCCATGAGAAAGGCCAAATTTTTTAAAAAGATAAACATATACAAAAAAAGAAAACAAGGAAAAAAAAAGATGTGTTGCTACCAGAATTTCATATATCAATGAAGAGAGTAAATTGGTAAAACCAGCTTGGGAGAATGTTTGGCACTATCTACTAAAGTTGATCATATGCAAACGCTATGAATCAGAATTTCCATTCCTAGGTATAGAGCCTACAGAACAGGTACATAGATTCTCTAATGACAGGCATATGAATGTTCATATCAGCACAATAGGATGACAACTGTGGGTACATAAATTCCAGTATAATCACTTGCTGTAATGATAATGAATGATCAGCAACTACATGCAACTCTGTGTATGTATCTCACAAACACAAAGGTGAGTTAAAGCAGCCAGATAAAAAGACTGGACTTTACAGGAGTTTATTCATGTAAAGTACAGAACAGTAAATATATTCTGTAAGAAATGGAAATATTGGTTCTCTAGGAGGAACTGGTGGTTGTGACTTAAAGGATATGAGAAGGTTACTTGTGTACTGGCAATATATCTTTCTTCATCTGTTTCTTGTTTCATGGCTGTTGTTCCATTTGTGAAAATTCATTGAGCTATATACTTAGGTTTTGTTTTCTATAAAGCTTTAAAAATTTTTCTTAGAGAAAAAAATAATACCACCACTAATATGATCCTCTTATATATATAATATATATGCAACATATATTTTTATATATACATATATATGTAACACACATATTTAAATGTCTGTAAGGATATATACAAATATTGTGGTTGACCCAGGGATGTGGTACAAAGATCTATGGTAGAGAAACTTCAATTTTTTACTTAATTTTTAAAAATAAAATGTGCATTTCATTGTAATATAAAAAATTTAAAAGTATAATAGATTGCATTTTAATTTAATATAATATGCATTTATATTGGAGCATACACAAAAATTTCCCCATAGTAGTCATTTTGGCCTGTTCCTTTGACTGTTTCTTCCTTCTTTTTTCTTTTCATTTCTTCCACTCCTTTTTACCCTTTCTTCCCTATTTATACATTTTCCATTTTTTTTATTTTATAGATATTGATATAAATATCTATGTCTTTTTCTAAATATATATTTCCATAATAAATTATTTCATGAGACTAATATGTTAGGAGTACTATGTTAGGAGTAACAAGTCAAATGTATGCACATCTATAGATATTTTGATATACTTTGTTTTTTTAATTTCCTTTAAGCATTGTGTATTAGATACCAATTTATAACATAAAATTTTATACTCCTCTGAACTAAAGTTTTAGGGTCTTTTCACTATTCGTAAAAAATTAATAACCAAATGACGTTCTTTACAATTTGAGCTTAATCAGTCTTCAAACTTATTATCATTAATATTATTAGCATATCCTCTCTTCTCCCCACCTCGCCCCTTCTTATCCATCTTTAGAACCTTATTCTTCAGGCTCAGTCATATCTTTTTTGGCCAAGTTTTTGTATTTGTATTATACCATTCATTTTCAAATTGTCCCATATTGCTCAAAATATTCCCTCTTCCACATATGAGTGAAATCATGATATCTGTCTTTCTCTGACTAGCTTATTTTGCTTAACATAATACCCTCTAGTTCCATCCATGTTGTTGCAAATGGGACAAATGGGAAGATTTCATTCTTTTTCAACTCAGCAGATGAACATAGGGGAAGGGAAAGAAATATAAGATAAAAACATAGAGGGAGGCAACCCATATGAGACTCTTAACTACAAAGAACAAACTGATGGTTGCTGGAGGGGGTTGGGTGGGAGGATGGGTTAAATGGGTGATGGGCATTAAGGAGGGCACTTTTGGGAGGAGCACTGTGTGCCTCATGTAAGAGATGAATCACTGGATTCTACTCCTGAAGCCAAGACTACACTGTATGTTAATTTGAATTTAAATAATAAAAAAAATTCCCCTCTTTCTGGAATGATTTACTCCAACAACTAAGTTTCATTTTTATCTATTGTGTGAGTATTCTCATTTCCTGCCAGCTAGGATACTTATCACCATCTTCCATGCTTCTATAATATATTTATATTGCTTTATAATTATTTAAATTAACTGGAATTTATAAGGTCCTTTTCACAGTCTTTGTTAGATAATAAGTTCCCAATGAAGGTAAAGTGATAAAATCAATATATCTTAAGGATATTATCAAAATAACAAATGCAATATTGTCATAAATTATAACATGACATTTCCTTTTCACTAGATATTAAGCTCACTTGGAAGTAGAAATAATGCTTTATATATTATTTCATTAATACTTCCATATATCAATATATAAACACCCATAAATGCACAAAAATACACACAATTTTTCAGATATTCTAGAATCTTGGAGATGATGATTTTTATTACATAAAAATGAAATGAAAAAATGTCCTTACCTCCCCTTTCCATCCTTTGGAAACTAATTCATCCTAAAAGCTAAGTTTAAAAGAAAAATCTCTGTGAAGTATTTCTGGAACAACTTCATTATGTTATTTCGCTTTCGATAATTATTAGTAATCCCAGATCAGAGTTTGTCTATATTATCTTTGATGTCCTCATTCAAGCACAGTGCCCAGTTCATCTGAAGTTCTCATTAAATATAAATTGTCATAAGAAAGGTTAAGTGATGAAAAATGATTTTTGGGGTGCCTCAGCGTCTGACCTTAACTCCGGTCATAGTCTCACGGTACACATCAGGCTCTGTGCTGACAGTGCAGAGCCTGCTTGGGATTCTCACTCCCTCCCGTAACTCTGCCCCTCCCCTGTTTGCACGTTCTCTTTCTCTCAAGTTAAACAGATGAAAGCTTTTAAAAAAATGAAAAAAATGTGAGTTTTCTTAGGTATTAATTCTATTACACTGTTTAATAATACAACTATGCTATACAATGTGCATAATGCATATATTTATGTATACTGTATATTTAATTTCAAATAATTTGGAAATGTGTTAAGGAGCCACATGCGTATGTAATTATCTCAACTATACATTAAGCTTAGAAACATAAACAACATAAGTGTTTATTTTATATCTTATGATTTCACTGTTTCACACTTTCTCATAATGAAAACAGAGTTATCCTTGCTCAGATATATAAATATTTTTTTAAATGCTTCTCTCTTTGTGGATTAAATACTCAGACGGACTTATTTTACATCCAATATAAACTTTTTAAATATGTGTTGTGTCATCTAAGATTATAATCTATCAATAAACTATACCCCAGATGTTTATTTTTCCCATCAAGAATTTAAGAAGATCGAAACTTCTCTATTGATACATAATCTTTAATATATTTTCAAATCTCTATGTTTACTTTATTTAACAAATTACTGAATCTATAATTTATGAAGTAATTTTTCATATCGAAACAATTAAGTTCCTAAACATCCAATACAGGTATAACTCATTTTACCACTCTTTGCTTTACTGTGCTTTGCAGATATTGTGTTTTCTCTATTTTTTACAAATTGAAAGTGTGTGTCCACCCTGCATTGAGCAAATCTGTCAGCACCATTTTTTTTTTTTACCAGCATTTGCTCACTTTGTGTCTCTGTGTCACATTTTGGCAATTCTCACAATATTTCAAAATTTTCATTGTTATTGTATTTGTTATGGTGATCTGTGATCAGTGATTACGACTCCCTGAAAGTGCAGATAATGGTTACCATTTTTTAGCAATAAAGTACCTTTTAATTAAGGTATGTACATTTTCTTATACATAATGCTGTAGCATACTAAATGGACTACCATATAGTATAGACTTAATTTTTGTATATACTAAGAAACCAAAAAATTGATTTGACTTGCTTTATTGTGATATTCACTTTATTACAGTGGTCGGGAGCCAAACCTGCAATATTTCCAAGGTATGGCTATAGCTATACAGATTAATAACTTACAATTTAAATAAACAACTCCCTTGTTAAGTGAGGAAATAGCTATTGAAAGACCAAAGCTACTAAAAACAATGACAATAGTGACAATAACATTATCCATACTGAACAGTCCGTTAACTACACAACTGGCAAGCTCTATTACCACTAGGAATTCCAGGATTTTTCTTTTTCTTTTTGTTTTATTTTTGAGAGGGCTTGAATGGGGGAGGGGCAAAGAGAGAGGGAGACAGAGAGAGAATCCCAAGCAGGGACGCAGGGCTTCAAGTCATGAACTGTGAGATCATGACCTGAGCTGAAACCAAATCGGACACTTAGCTGAATGAGCCATCCAGGCACCCCCAGGGTTTTTCTTTCCATATTAGCTAAGAAGAAACTTCGAGAAGAATAAAAGAAAATATATTTGTCTGTTCTTTTTTTTTAATTTTTAATAATTTTTCAATACAGTTAAAACTTTTCAAAATTTAGAAAAGGAAAAAAAGGAAAATATATTTATAAATTGTACTTGGCTATCATTAATTTAAATAAGGAGTTGAAAATGTTTGGCACAGATGTCATACATGAGTTAGACACACACAAGAACACACAGATATATCAATACATTAAATAGCAACAAACATTACTTTTGAAAACGAATATTTTGGACTATTATTAAAAATAATTTGAATATTGGGGCACCTAGGTGTCTCAGTTGGCTGAGTGTCTGACCTCAGCTCAGGTCATGATCACACAGCTCGTGAGTTTGAGCCCCGCATAGGGCTCTGTACAGACAATTCAGAGCCTGGATCCTGCTTTGGATTCTGTGTCTCCCTCTCTTTCTGCCCCTCCCCTGATCATGTTCTGTCTGTCTCTCTCTCTCCCAAAAATAAATAAACATTAAAAATTTTTTTTAAAAATTTGAATATTTAAATCTAATTAAACATAAACACATTGAATAGGGTACCTCTATGCTTACTAGTCCCAGAGAATTAAGTGCCTCATCAATGTATAAGATTTCAAATAAACCCCATTTAATTCTTGGCTTTATAATAACGGCACTTTCCGAGCTTTAATTTACCATAGAACATCAGTTTATACTCCAACACTTGTAGTCTTGAGTCTGAAATGCACAGAGTGGCAAGCAAGCTGGAAACCAAGGCAGGATTTCTATGTTCCAGTCTTGAGGTAGAATTCCTTCTACTCTGGGAAATCTGTTTTTCCTCTTAACACCTTTAACTGGAGAGGTCCACCCACATTATGGTGGATAATATCCTTTATTTAAAATCAACAAATTATAAATGTCAGTCACATCAACAAAATGCCTTCACAGCAACATTTAGACTAGCGGTTGAGCAAAGAACTGGGCACAAAAGCCTAGCCAAGTTGACATACAAATCAAGTTACATAAGGCAAGTAGGAAAAACCTATGGATGAATCACATGACATTCACTGCGGTATATTCTCTGGACTTCAGGCCTTGAGGCTTATCTGGAAATTATATAAACCACTGTAAATAGCATAGAAAATAGCACTGAAAACTTCATAACTTTACAGTCTCTTGTGGAATTTGCTGTCACTATTATTCAAATGGATTGAACATATGTTGAAAATAATCTCCTGGCTTCTATTTGAGAATCATTAGAAGTCAATTTGCACAATAATGAAATGGGCAAGGTCCATAACATATGAGGTGGTTTTTATGTTTACATTAATCTTACATATCATTCTTTCATCTCCAAGGAAATGCGTATGTTCATATATCAGTTACTGGTATAGAATTGCCTATTTCCAATAGACTTAAGGTTAACAGCATTAATCTATTTTTCCTTAGCATGTTATGTTTTGCTAGACCACTTCATTGAATTTCATTTTAATTCTCAAAGTATCCTCTGCTGATATTGCCATATGGTAATAAACTATAGAATTGAGAAGCAAAGAATAAATTACACAAAACAGATATTTCAGTTACTTCGGTTAGTTGCTGTTGGTCTAGAAAAGGAAACAAGTAACATTTCCACAGACAAGAGAAAATGAAAATGCCTATGGCTGTAGTGTTGAAAATTTTAATACAAACAGTAGTAGCAATAATAGTCTCTTCTGAATGTGGTTCCCATGGTTAATGATCCAAATTTGCAGGGCAAGGTCTAGTTGTAATTTTTTCTTTTGTGAATCTTAATCTCCAAATTTCTAGGTTTATGGTATTTGCATCTGGATCCTCGTGAACTTCTTAGTTTCAGTTTATCGAATTTTTTTGTGGGAGAATTGTGAGCAGAACCTTGATCCCCTCCATCGCTGTTCTTTGAGTATAACAGTGCTATTAAAGTGCATTTTCTTTACTCTGTGTCCAATATTTGTGTGTTTTGTGGAGAGCAAGTTTTTAAAGACACTGAGTCCAACTTCATGCCTGAATCTCTGTTAGACTCAGTACTGACAAATCCAAACTTAAATTTAATAAGTTACTTAATCACTGCATATAAAATATTTCCCCTTCCAATCACACTTTCGGTCATCTGAACCTCCTATTTTGTTTCAATACCAACTTCCTTTGCAAACATATTTCCTCTTTCTGAATGTCTGCTAAGGTCACCATATTTAGGAAACGGAAATCCAGGACTCCAATCCACTTTGAATTTGTGATAAACAGCAGATACATTTTTAGTGTAAGTATGTCCCAAATATTGTATATGACATTTATACTAAAATAATCTGTTTGTTGTTTATCAGAAATTCCGATTTTACTGGGTGTCCTATATTTTCTCTGACAACCCTACCTTGTCTTCTCAGCTTTCAAATCTAGACCTCCGTTGATCTGTTATATATTACCTGCTCCATAATAAAGTGTCACATGGCTTTTCTACCTGACTAGAATTTATGCATCCACGTGGTTTTGTCCCCTAGAATTTTGTTCATGCTTTTATAGTGGCATTTAATATCACGATATCTGATATATTTGTGAGCTTTTTACAGACAGAAATAATGTCCTATTCATCTTTGCACCCATAGCATATACAAAATACCTTTACCTTAAAAAGCAGCTAAACTTTGTTTAGATTAATATTTTGTCTGCTTCTCCTTTCGATTTAGGAGCCTTTTTTTTCCTAAGTTTTAAAAATGTTTATTTTTGAGGGAGAGAGAGAGACAGAGCACAAGTGGGGAGGGGTTGCGAGTAGAGGCAAGAGGGAGACACAATCTGAAGCAGGCTCCAGGCTCTGATCCATCAGCACAGAGCCCAACCTCACAGACCATGCACGAGATCATGACCTGAACCAAAGTCAGACGCTTAACTGACTGAGCCACCCAGGCACCCTTTGATTTAGGAGCCTTTGAAAGAAAGAGTATAATAGTAACTAAAACTAATATTTCTTGAGTGTTTTGTATATTCCAAGCATTATTCGATATATTATTTCTGCTGTAATGTGACATATGAGTTGTAGCAAAACCTCAGATTCTGCACAATCATGCAGTAAATACAAGGTGAAGAGCAGAAACCTCAAATCATGGGCAGTTTTGTAATCAGAGAACCAACAACTGCAATAGCTCTAATAATTATACTAGGGCATATACAAGACGGGTTACATTCCTAGTAATTAACAAAATAGTACAGTAGATATATACTTTACATTAAAATGAATAAAATGAGGGAGAGACTTGATATAAAAGGTACAAAGAAGTACTGTGGTTATGTAGTTATGGAGAGATGAGGAAAGTGTTCAAATCTGGTGGAAATATGAAATAAGCATGTCCAGGAAAGAGTATGGTGCCAAACCATGGAGTGCAGAGCAACAAAAAGAGCATGAGATGATTGGGCATCATGTAAGGTATTGCATTGTGTTACGGTTTGCTGTTTCCTATTGTGTATTTCACTTTGAGCTTTTTGTCTGGAAAAACAAAAATGTATTTTGAAATGTTGGGGGAAATGTAATATGGAAAAATTCCTTGTTATAATAACATCGTCCCTTATTTAGCAATTGCATGTAAGCTATGTTACTTTACAGAAACCCATTAAGGTGCTGATTTCATAAGTTAGTTTTCCTCAAAAACATATGCACTTAAGAGCTAGTTTTTATTGTATTTTAGGGAAGAAATATCTATGAAAAAAAGCAGAGTTTTGTAACATGCCTATGGGAACACACTAATAAAACTAGAGCCAGGGTTTCAATTTAGACCATTGGAACACATAATTCTCACTCGTATCTATGAAGACACATTTGCATTTTTGAATGGTTGTTTTTCTATTGAAGTTGTAAATATCGTCACTGATGTTTCAAAATTCCATGATTCATAGGGCTAGAAACATAAAAAAATTCCTTCTTTGTGTCTTCCTGCTATATACAGAACACAAGAACATATGAAATTTAACATGTCAATTCCATCTTTGTTTCTAGGGTATCCTCTTTTTAATTACAGTATTTAAGTCTCAAAATGTTAAAACTGGTTTGTAATTTAATAATAGTTATATGATACTCAGACCTCATGTATCAAATTTGATGCCTTCAGATCTATGGGGATAAGCCCTTGACAGGCATGTGTAAACTTTATAAACTTTTCTTCTCTGCCTCAAGCCAATTTGGCCATTGCTGACATTATTCAAGTGGAGCAATCATATTCTTTCTCTGAAATTCAGAATTTTGATCAATGGTTTTCACGCATTTTTTCATATGAGCAGCATTATATAAATTTAAGAAAAGTGGAACAATCATATCCTATTCAATGAATGAAAAAAGTGCAGAAACCCAATTTGCAATATTTAAGAAGAATAAAGCATATTTGCACAGAGAGGAGAGGACGACAGAAAATGCATCTGTATTTTCTCACTTATTGATAGTTTCTTAGATTCTGGTTCCATCCAAGATTTAGCTAATCTTTTGCTCAAAGTTTATAAGAATCATCATATATCATTAAGAAAAGCTTCTTTTTTTGATATAAAAGAGTATAAAAAAGAAGGGATACACAAAAATCATCTAAATAATATTTTCTTTCAAATGTACATGCTATTTCTTTATTAAAAATAAATGATTTTAATGATAAAACATAATTTTATAATACCTATGTTGATAAATAATAAATACCAATGTCATAAAAGAATATTTGGTGTGAAGATAAATTACATTATATGAATTCACTAGCTCTTTGGTGACTCAAATTAAAAACAAATAAGCAAAACTTTATGCTACATTCCCAGATATTTTTATTGAAATTTTACAGAAATTCCTTGTAATAGTTGGTAATAAAAACTGACTCTCCCTATGGAAAAGGGACTTATTAACTATATATTTTCATATAAAAATTGGCTTCAGAGCCCAAGATGAAACATTTTAAACAGGTCAGAAATAATGACATATCTTGAGAGAAATCTGGCACTGATAGTTTTTGGCAGTGAGAAAATATTTTATATTAGAATTTGTTTTGTTGTCTCAAAAACTGTCATGATTGTTATTGATAATTTACATCAAAAATGAAATTGTTAAATGTTCTTTGAAGTTTTATTTTGTCATATCAAGAAGTGTGCAGTATGTTATGCTTTACAGTACACTGTCGATTATATTTACTTTAATGTAAATTATATAGTCTTACACAGTAAAATCAAGGTTTGAATGTAATTTTCTTGGATATCAAATTCAAATCTGCTGATTTCTCTTACTATAAGATGAAAGAGACTTGGAGAGAAGTAAGCATGCATGATTTATTCCAGTTCAAAAACAGAACACAAACTCTGCAAAGCTGATGAGGACATTTTTCAAAGTGGTAGACAGTAGGTGTCTGTCATAAGCACCATTCGAGCAGCCCAATGCCTGCTTCAACACCTTGTTTTCCAAGTGAAATGAATCAGTGAATTCAACTAAGTAGTTGAACCAAATGGTTACCTTCCTCCTCTGTTTTTAACTATCGTCCTATGAGTGGTCTGATTCTCCTCAAGCAACTCTATAATAATGTTTATTTATTTTTGAGAGACAGAGAGAGGCAGAGCACGAGTGGGGAAGGAGCAGAGAGAGAGGGAGACAGAAAATACAAAGCAGGCCTTGGGTTCTGAGCTGTCAGCACAGACAGGGATGCGGGACCTAAACCCAAGAACTGTGAGATCATGACCTGAGCCGAAGTCAGCGCTCAACCAACTGAGCCACCCAGGAGCCCCTTCTATAAGCTAATAAAAGCTTTAAGCAATTTAGAAACAAGCTTGTATCAGATATATTGAGATAGGTAGAACTATTAGAACTATTATGATAATTCCCAAAGGCTACCACTTGTATTTTTGCACTACAGAAAGATTTTCTGTTGCATACAGGTGCAACTTTCTTTTTTTCCCATAAAACTTAGGAAAATATCCAAACTTGTGGTTAGAGGTAATATAATTTGCTCTTTTAAATTGTGTGTCCTTATAATGAGTAGGCTTTTATTCTACTTAGTGACGAAGGCCTAAGTTAAATATTAATACTTCATGGATGATCATGTGATTCATATGAAAACCTCTTTTATGCAAATAATGTACAAATTAATTTGAATTCTGAATTTACTGTTGACTTTGTAGCCAAAATATAATGCAATTGCTACAGTTTTGCCAAGAAGAAAAGCAAGGATATATATTTTTAAATAATTTTAAAACCTCAAACACTGGGAGCTAATTTTGAGTAAACAAATCTGCAAACTACCCTGAAGCCTCTCTAGTCTTTTTCATATGGTCTACCCTATTGAAATACTTTGTAGGTAGCAATATGTTGCACAATTGTATACTTATCATATCCATATTAACGGATCTTAATTTTGCATATTGTTGTCAAATAGGAAATTTCAACTGCATGGAATCAAGATTTTTTAAAAATGTGTTTCATTAAATTATTCATTGATAGGTATTCATTTACCACTATTTTGTGCCAGGCACACTTCCAATCCCTAGGAATATAGCATTACACAAAAGAAACAAATATCATCTTACAGAGCTTACATTCTAGTGGGAAAGATAGCAACACAAAAGAAGTAAAATATAAATGATATTAGGTAATGATAAGTATTCTGGAAAAAAATGGATGTGGAAAGTTTGGTAAGTTTCAAAAGAGACACTGAGGGCTGGAATTATTTAACATTAAATGTGAAGGATAGAAAAGTTTTCACTGAAAAAAATGTAAATTTTGAATAAAAACTAGATGGAGGTGTAGGAGCAAATTTTTAGATAACTTATTCTAACATATTCTAACGCCCTAGGGGAATAGGATATCTGGTATGTCTAAGGAAACAGCAAAGAGGTGAAGATGACACAAGAAGGGTGGCTGTGGTCAAGCAACAAGAAATGAGGTCAAACGGGAAAGAAGATGATGGGGAAACATGGGTGAGATTTCATTGGAACTTACGTAGAATTTGACTTTTCTCTAAAGGAAATGTGAAGCTTTCCTAGCTTTAGCACAAAAGAGTGTCAGACACTTTGAGAGGATCACTGAAGTTATGTTGAGACTAGAATGTATGTGGTAATACTGATGTAAGAAGACCAGAGAGGAGGCCATTAACACAAGGCAGGTGAGAAATGATGGTGACTTGGACCAGATCTATGCGGTGCCAGTGATGGTGGCCAATTATAAATATATTTTGAAGCTAAAGCCCACCAAATTTGCTGAGAAATTGAATTACAAGTGTGTAATAAAGAAAAGTAAAAAAATACTCTGTGGTTTTGGATTGAACTACTGTTACATACTAATTTCTAATAATAACAATAGCTAAAAAAAACGTGGAAGTAAGATACATCACATGAAAAGAGTTTAATTTTGAACATGTTAAGTCTCAGATGATTATTTAACATCAAAATAACGTTCTGACTTAGATGAGAACCCTTTTAAGTCTGAGATAATCAGACTCATGTAGTATTTAACAGCACTGTTCACTCTGCTTTGTTAAGAACAAAGTGGAAGAGAGCAGTCCACGCTAATGAAACTGGAAATAAGAAAATGATTGTTATCAACATAAATATCATGCACAATGAACACATCATCCATGTTCCAAATCAACTGCAAGGGGCAAAAATATATTGGTTACTATTGGGATCTGTAAAAACAATGAATAAATAAGTCTTGAGCTAAAGACCTTTTGAATTGAGAACTTTTTATAAAGTCACTTCTTCAGGAAACAAATTGCACTTTAAAAAGACCAAGCCCAACTATTACTTATATTATTCATAATCTTGTTTCACATTCCTAATGATGAGTTTCACCAGCACACAGATGATAAAATTAAAGTTTGCTTGGAATTGTGCAAGAGGGTATACAGCTTCCAGGTTATTGGCTGTCTAGGGAGGAATGTTTTAGTCATATCAATTCAGAGGGTCGCCTGAAAATAAATACCAGATTATGCTAGCGGAAATGCTTCAAACAGTTCTGCCCTTGGAACTTGGAATAGAACTGCTCTTGACCATTGATTATTCCAGATAAAAGCACATTTTGTAGTTTGTTCACCCATCAACAACACCAAACAATATATCACGTATGAGAATTTTTTAAGTCATGCATAATCTCCTCAATTTTTTACTTTACTCTATTTTTATACAGCTGTAACACTTGCGTGAGTGACTTATGTTGGTCTAGTAATAAATTGTGTAAAGTCAGTCAAGACTTGTATATAAACAGATTTACTATTTCCCACTTAAAAACAATTGATCTCAAAGTACACCCTGTAAAAGCCAAGAATACAGACCTGAAAGGAAGTTT
The DNA here is from genome assembly GCF_046562875.1 of Panthera onca. NCBI lineage: Eukaryota > Metazoa > Chordata > Mammalia > Carnivora > Felidae > Panthera > Panthera onca. Next base: position 51,379,877 of record NC_138342.1, read on the forward strand.
ATATATTTAGTACGCTTAGAAATCATCCTGGCTAGATTAGTCTCCCAGGCTCCTTAATGACCACTGATTTACCCCCAGACTTTATAAAAAAAGTTAGGTGTCATACAATTAAAAGGTTGTCCACTGGAGTGTGCCAGAATTTCCACTCTTAACTTTTCTCATGATGCTTGCTAGAAGTCTGGCAAAGGATTTCCACTGGATTATTTAAAAAGCAACCAACATAATGTACTTCAAATAAATAAAGGTGTTTTTTTTTTTTTTAACTTGTAACAGTGCTGTTGTGACCAATATGAAAGAACTAAGATGGCTGCATGTGGGAGGATCATAAAATGACACTGACAGAAGGGAAGCTATTTTAGATAATGGCCTCACAATGCGTTATTGATCAACATCCGTTTTCCACACTTCCTGGCATGCTAGGTTATGCAATGCATCTTGCTCCATTTTGTAGCCGTCCCACAGTGTCTGGTATCTTTCCACTGCTTTGCCTCCACGCTGAAGGGTCAGAATCTCCCTAAACAGATCATTATCTGACATGGGAATTCTAGGGGAAAAAACTGTCAAAACTTAGAGCCTCGGACATCTTCCTATCCTTTCCTGTTATCCCATAATCCACAGAGTTGGAGCCTTAACACAAAAGAACAATTTAATTATTAAATATTAAATAGCAAATTAACTATATATATATATATACATATATATACAAATAGTTAATTTGATATATATATATATATATATATATATATTTATATCACTAAGCAATTTCTATGTACTCAATAATTCCCAATTCTTCACTCCTCTTCATGGGAGAGGGCTATATAGAAGGAAGTGCACATGGGGACTAAAGGTATTTAAGAGTACCCATGCAGAAGTGAAAAGGAGCCTAGTGTGATTAGTTGGGCAAATGCTTTTCATAAAATAAAATAAAATACAATTAAATTAAATTAAATGGTAACTTACATTATTTTATGTTATATATATATAATTTACAGAAACTGATTTTTTAATTTATCAGTGTGTTATACAAATACTTTTAATAATACTACATTTAGCTATTCACAAAAATTGAAAAAAAAACTTTATTGTTTTTTATTTTAATTCTAGGATAGTTAACATACAGGGTTACATTAGTTTCAGGTGTACAGTATAGTGATTCAGCAATTCTATACATTACTCAGTAGTCATCATGATAGGTGTACTCTTTAATCCTCATCACCTACTTCACCCCTTCCCACACCCACCTCCCCTCTGGTAATCACCAGTTTGTGCTCTGTAGTTAAGAATTTATTTCTTGGTTTGTCTCTCTTTTTTTCCTTTATTTGTTTGTTTCTTAATTCCACATATGAGTAAAATCATATGGTATTTGTCTTTTTCTGACTGTCTTATTTCACTTAGTGTAGTACTCCCTAGCTTCATCTATATTGTTGTAAATATACATGAGAATTTTAATACTTGACCATGTTTCTATTACACGGGACTTACATCATATGTCAATCTCAGTTTGATCAGAAACACTAACCACTACATGTGTTAGGAGAACAAAGGGGGTAAATGTGAGCGTAAGGACTTACACATATATGGATGGGCCTTAGGGGAGGACAATCTGGAAGACCACAGCTGAGGCATATGAAAAACTGGCATTAGTGCAAGTTCTGAGGAGAATAGCACATATATGGCTATGAAACAAGAACAAGTATAGAGATCTGTGAAATCACTTATATGCCTAAAATATCAAAACACAAACTCAGAGAACTGCTAATCTGACACCTCTACTCATTGTGATAGAGAGTCAGGAAGTCATGGAGAAGTCTTCAGGGCCATCTTGTCTGACCACAACAACCTCCAAAAATAATAGTTTCCCTGTCCCTTTCCCATCCACCTTCCAAGTATCTTATTTTTTTTTAATGTTTATTTAGTTTTGAGAGAGACGGAGCACAAGCAGGAGAGGGGTAAAGAGGGGGAGATACAGAATCCAAAGGAGACTCTAGTCTCCAAGCCGTCAGCACAGAGTCTGACGCAGTGCTCAAACCTGTGAACTGTGAGATCGTGGCCTGAGCCAAAATTGGATGCTTAACCATCTGAAACACCCAGGTGCCCCCCTCACCACCTTCCAAATTTCTTGTGAGCTCCTCTTATTGGCAAAGTCTAGCCCAAAACAACAGGGTAAAGAGACTCTTAGAAATCTATGCCAGGGCTTCTCTCTGCATTGAATAGATGTAAGCGGAAATGCTACTGAGCTAACCAGGTAACGCTGTGCAGCCCAACCCCTCATAAACTCAAGAGATATAAATATCTCCTTATACTAATTTTATAAGATATATGTTATATTATATGTGATTATATTACTTATATATATTTATATTATTTACATATATAATTATATGTAAATATAATATATAATATTCAACTTGTTAATATAAACAGTAACACCAGCATACCACCACCTAACATGATATAATTCTCTCTCATACCACCAAAATCACGCTTACCTCTCCCATAAAGTCAGACACAATCCAATATGCCTCTTCATATTTATTGATATCTATTCTTCTTCTAGCTCTTTTATAATCTCAATGAGCTATTCTGTTTATTAAAAATATAATTACATAGTGAAATATTTGGTCAATTACTATATGCACGCTTGTGAAATACTAAGAAAAGAAAATTAAAGAAAAATAATTGGTAATACACTTTCTATTTAACACACACACAAGAAGACACATATATGTATACACATAAAGTGAAGAAAAAATTGTTTAGCAATTTTCTAGTGAATAATTTGGGGTCAAATGAGACATACCTATACCTACCGCTTGGTTTTCTGACCCGTATATTTGACTATGGGGAAAATAGTGCCATCTATTTGTTGCTGGTTCAGATACACTACTGCTTGGAAATAAAGCCAAACATTCAGAGTGTTATCCTACTGTCCTTTCAGACCAAATGCTCTATTCAGCTCATAGTAAGACCAATAAAGTCTGTGGCCCAGATGCTATTGCCTTGAATCACAATGAGTTACTTTCAGGAATATGCTTCCTTTTAGAAGCAGTGATGTATGGAATACCAAGACAGCAAGTAGCATTCTATAAATATATAGATTAGGGTTACAGCAGAAACACCACAGGTATGGGAGAAAAAAAAATCGAGTATCTTAATACATGACTTCTGGAATGGTGGAGTAAGGATATTGGTGCAATCTTGTCTCAGCAAAGCAAAATTGCTCAATGATACAAAAGTATAATCATTGAAAATCTCTGGAAATTGTCTGAAGGGCATATAGTAAATAGAAAAATGTCCATATATGAAAATCTGCTAAATCTTAATGAGAATAATACCAGTTTGTAGCATTTGTGATACAGTCTGTTATCTTACCACACATCCTTCCTACGTCACTTCCATGTTATGGAAATTCTATCCTGTGCATGTGTGGCCACTAATACAGGGTTCTCTTATCTTCCAGGCTTCCTGTCTGGGTCTACAGTTTCACCCCAGAGGTTCAGGCTGTTGTTTTTTTACTCTCCATGCATGAGCATGAGCCCTTGCATAGGCTCTATTCCTATCCCAACATAAGATGTTCCCAGGAAAGGAGCACATCTTTCCCCCAGCCAAGCTCTTACTTACAGGACAGAGCCCTACTCCAGTCACAGAAGACAGAGAATACTGAGATTCCATACCTCACTTCCTCAACTTGTTTTTTTCCAAAAGAAAAATGTTTAAAGGCCAAGTGTTGCTAGTCTCTAACCCTTAGTGTTCACTCAAAGAACAAAGGTCTCACTCAAATAGCAAGAAAGTAAAAACACAAACCACAGAATGGGATAAAATTTTAAAATTACATATCTACCAGGGAAATTGGATCTAGATTACAGAACGAAATTTTGACCCAATTTAAAAACGGTTAAAACATTGGAATAGACATATTTCATAAAAGGATATGCAAATGGCCAGTAAGTACATGAAAAGATATTCATCATTACTTATTAGGGGAATGCAAATAAAAACCACAATGAAATTCCATTTCCCATCCACTGGATGGCTATAATAAAAATATGGACAAGAACAAGTATTGATGGGGATGTTCAGAAATTATAATCACCAAATATTTCTTGGTGGGAATGTAAAATATTCCGAAGTTGTGATCATGGCTGCAAAACCATATGAACATACTGAAAGCATTGAACGTACACCTTACATAGGTGAATTGTATGGTATGTTTATTACTTCTCAAAACTGATACTAAATATTTATTTAAAAAAATTAAAAAAGGTATGCATCTTCTAATAAAAGTAAAAATGTCATGATGGAAATGGTTCAATTTATCAGCCTGCTTTCATGTGACTTGCTATTTCCCCTCTAGAATGGTGACATATCAGGGACTCACTGAGAGTTTTGCTGTTAGCTATGACCAGCTCAGCCTTGTTGAATGGAAATTATTGTTTTTGTTGAACTCATGCATAATCTCCTCCTTATTGTCATCAAGATACTCTAATGAGTCCATTAAACAAGGAAAAGAGTAGCTGGGGAAGCAGATTACTGACACCCACAGAAAAGATTATCTTGATCATCTTATAACGGAGAGATTCCTTTGTCTGTGATTTATTTTGATGTGCGCTTCTTCGGGAAACAAACAACCTCAATTTGCTCTTTCCCAGACCTACTTGTCATCAAATTTCCAATCTTGCTCTTTCCAAGTCCTTGACCAATTGTCAAACTGTTAGCCACATTTCATGAATCAACACAGATTTAGACTTCTCCTCTCTCCCTCTAGAAAGGTCAGCAATTAGGCATGTAAAGTTTATCCCATTTGGAGGATTTCCGTACAGTTGCTCACTGTCACGTGATACCAGCATGCTAATTAGCACAATCTGTAAACTAGATGATTTCATTTTCTTTTCAATTAAGCAATCCTATGGGATGTTCCATCAGCATCTGAGAGATGAGACACTTCCTTATGCAACTTAGTTATGCCTCCAATATCTCCTCTCTTATTCACAATTTTAACTTGACAGTGGAGTGCTGCTAAAGCACTTAGTTTTATGGCTTGATGACTCAGACATTTAGAGTCCAAGATGGATAGCTAGGTCCTAGTAATCTAGAGGTCCATGCTAAACCACTCAGTCTCTACCAAGCACAATATTAATGCAGAACTATTAAAAAAAAGATAAATTTCTGCATCAGATGGCTTACACTTGCTCTAAAATCCTTGGAATATGCATGATTTGCCTACTGGCAAATTACAGTGTTCTTCTTTGTCAGAGGCACTTCATCTACCATCCACCATCTGCTATACCCTATGCCCCAGTGTCACAGCACTTTGCCAAGCAGTCTGAATCTGTTGCAAAGCTTTCTTTCCTGCTGAACTCAAAACACATAAACATATGGGTTACACCATAAATGGACTTGTAGAAACAGGCTGAAAAGGAGTGAAAGCTGCTGCTAAAACCTAAGATAGATATTGGAGAGAGGGAGTTAAGTGAGTTAGGTGTCTCTTCCCTCTCACTCCTTCATGCAGGATTGTCCTATTTGCTAAATCATGTGTTCTTTAGTCAAAAGGCACAGCTTCTTCCAGGTGGCCCACTTCACCGAAAAAACTCTAACATACACACATTCTCTCTTCTGTCATCGAATATATAGATATTCATATATATCCAGCCAGATAATCTCTCTCATCTTTCGTATTACCTCTTCAAACCTGTGAGTGATAACAACCTTCTGCTGTGCTTCTCCGAAGTATTCCTCTAACCTTGTAAATATCTTTGAGAGCAACCGAATTCAGTGTGCTCTCTCCTTAACAGGACACTGAAGAATTCAGTTGAATATTATCATTGCATTCCAATAGTTTGCAATATTACTAATAAAAATGCTATTTTGCACTTTTTAATTTGCACTTACTTTACTAGATTTTTTTTACACTTTCTTGATGCTATAATTTCACTTTCTGAATTACACTCTTGTTTTGATTTTTTTGTGTCAGAGGAAATTTAAGTGACTGTTTTAAGACATATAGATAAGAATAATTTAGATTATGGATATTGGTACTTTTTGTCATTTGCATTTCAATTAATTTTCCTTTTCATGGTATTTGTCTTTTCAGTTCACTATTTTATTTTTCTCCAATAAAATTCTGATTATTAATTTCTTCCCTCCTTGTTTAATATAATTATTTGTTAATGTCTCTTATTTGAAAATTAGATTTCTATGTTGTATATACATATCAATTATCATCATTCATTTTTAAAAATTTTTTAATGTTTATGTTTGAGAGGGGTGGGAAGCATGAGAGGGCGAGGGGCAGAGAGAGACACACAGAATCCAAGGCAGGCTTCAGGCTCTGAGCTGTCAGCACAGAGTCCAACATGGGGCTCGAACTCACGAAACTGCGAGATCATGACCTGAGCTGAAGTTGGACACTTAACCAATTGAGCCACCTAGGCGTCCTTCAGCTATCATCATTCATAATTTTCACCTTGTTTTATTTTATATTAAATGTCATAGAACTACTTTTATTTGACCTTTGAAATACACTTTGCACTTTTTCTGGCCTCAATTTTGTTTTCTGTTGATTTGTAATATAGATTCAATCATGCTACTAAAATTTTAAACTCTACTGGCTTTCCTTAGTGTTATTTGTTATTTCTTCTCAGGATTTTCTTTTGCCTTTTCAATCTGTTCTGCATCATAATGAATTCTTATTTATAGGGACACCATAGGCTATTACTTTGTGGAGAGTAAAAAGCAGGAAACTTTCTTTTGCTTTATTTGGTTTCTGATAGAAATAAAATTCAGAAAAAAAGATTTTCTTTAAAAGCCCTAAAATTAGTGTCCTCTTTTTCTTTTTTTTTAAAGTCAATTTATTTATTTAGAGAGAGAGAGGGTATGCAAGCAGGGGAGGGGCAGAGAGAAAGAAAGAGAGAGAGAGAGAGAGAGAGAGAGAGAGAGAGAGAGCATCCCAAGCAGACTCCATGTTCAGCGGGACCCAACTTGGGGCTGATCTCACCACCATGAGATAGCAACCTGAGCCAATATCAAGAGTCAGTCAGGCATGTAAATGATTGAGCAACCCAGGCGCCCCTAGTGTGGTCTTCCTAGTTTTAAAATGTTTCATTAATGCAAAAATGGTCTCTGTCTTACTTTTTTTTTTTCTTTATGCTTACTTATCCATGAAAGAAGATACATTTATCCAGCATCAGGGATGGTCCTTAATTGTCTTCTGGCCATGCCCTTTCTCTAAGAGAATTCTCCTTTCTTATCTAATAGTGAATCCCATATTTTTGTGTGCAGTTCGTAGCAGAAATCTAGTAGGAGGTAACTTACTGTGGTTTTAAACCTGGACGTCATGGGAGCATCTCCTGCTCAATTACTCATTTCTCAGATTTTGAGAGCCACTTGCAATTATTCTTCATAGCCTAGACATATGACAACAGCGTAACTGTCCAAGGGTAAACAGCTTCCAGGAATCTTTCAGTCTCCATTTCTTGGGCTAGTATTCAATCACAGGTTTTGTGGTGTATCTGTTTTCTTCTTAACTTTCTTATTATGCCTTTTTCTCCTTTCTGATAACAGGATGCAAAATATGTGCTGATGTCCTTTATTGCTTTGCTTATTCCAGTAACACTGTGTTATGTGACAATTATTCCCATATTGTAGCATGTCAGACTCTTTTTTTCCACTGCTGTGAAAAAAGATATTTGTTTTTGTTTTGGCAAGTTTTCAAGGATGTTTTAATGAGAAGTCAAACAAGAGTTACTAGACTGGAGAATCTTTAGTCCTGAAGTTCGTCTAAGTTTTTGACAATCTAACATTTGTGCTCCTGACAGGTGTTCAGAATTTCAGCATAAGTCCATCTGTCTATTGCCACAAAAGGTGTTGTACAAGGCACCAGTAAAAAAAGCAGACAAATAAAAGCAGATTTATCCAACAGTACTACAAACACTAGGAACCATATGCTCCCTAGAATAAATAGCATTAACTATCCCAGGAGCATTTCAATTTTTACATAGTGAGCCTAATATCATGGAGTAAATGCTAATTGTTACCTCCCCCCTGTGGAAGTTGGGTACTTGTAAGTTGTGGCTTCCTACAATGTCCAGTTTTTCTGCCTAAATATAAGGCTGTTATTAAACTTCATCATATCTTAGGAAATAAAGCACATCTTTTGACCATAGTAATAAAATCAGTCTATTTAACTTTTTTTTTAATGTTTACTTATTTATTTTGAGAGAGAGAGAGAGAGAGCGAGCACATGAGCAGGGGAAGGACAGAGAGAGGGAGAGAGAATCCCAAGCAGACTTTGTGCTGTCAGCGCAGAGCCCAACCTCATGAGATCATGACCTGAGCTGAAATCAAGAGTTGGACGCTTAACCCACTGAGGCACCCCGATTTTGCTTTTTGATAGTGCAGTAAGATTAACTGTCATGACACCAGAGAACTTCATACTGATGCAAGTCTTGGTTATGCTCTTCTTTTGACTGTAACTGGGAAATTAACTTTATCAATATAATTTGCAATTTGCAAAATGAGGATATTCACTTGTGAATTTGTTTCCCAAATTAAAGTAAATCATATGCAATATTGAAAAATACTTCATATATCAAAATGTGTATATAAATGTGTAGCAATGTCAGTGGCAGAAATTATTTTGCCAATATTAAGTATATTAGTCAAAATTAAAATGAGCAATTAATTTAGACCTATCCATTTTCTCAAAATATAATTTTATAGTTCTGCATTTTTATTGTAAACATTATAAGCTAACATTTCTATTATTAAATGTAGTTCCTAACATAATTATAAACTTTTAAATGCAATTATATGAGGGAGACTTTCTGAATATTATTTTTTCCCACTTATTCTAAATCATAGAATGTTTTAAGGAAGCTGTGAAAAATACAGCTTTGGCAAATGATTTTTTTAAATAGTAATAAATATTAAATAAGAATAATGTTTTGGGAGCGCCAGGTTGGTTCAGTCAGTTGTCTGAGTCTTGATATCTGCTCAGGTCGCGATATCGCAATTGTGAGACTGAGCCCCCTGCTGAGCTCCACATTGAGCATGGAGCTTGCTTGGGATTCTCTCTTTCCCTCTCTCTCTCTTTCCCTCTCTCTCTCTTTCTCTCTCTGTCTCTCAAGATAACTAAATAAAAATTAAAAAAAATAATGTTTTCTATAAACTTAGCTTGTTTATGCCTTTACTAAATAAATGCACTGTAGAAAACATTATAGAAAAGTATAAAAATTCTATGTGGGGATTTTTCTCATCTATATACCTCATACCTACTCATTTAATGTACTGAACTTTTTATTTTGTGTGGGTGTATGGGGTATACGGGGTTGGAGGTAGTTTGAGTATTTGTTTTTTTTTAATCAGACACAGATCCCTGAAATCACTAGTACTTGACTACTTTCCACTCCTTTTTATTTTTTCTGGATGAAATATATATATGTAAATTGTCTTCATTGTGCATGTTTGCATATATCAAAAGATAAAAAGAATTTCTTAGGTGGGAATAATATATACATAAATATGTCCAAATAATTTCCTTCATCATAAAAAATTCAGAATACTATATTTTCATCATTTCTTTTCATTATTTTTGTCTCATTTTGTCTTTAATGTGTACATTTATATCTTAAAAAGGCCATGTATGTAATTGTTAGGATATAACATAATTATAGATAACCTTTATTGGGTGCTATGTTTATATAAACATTATTTAATTTTATTTAATCTTTACAAATATTCAATGTAGGAGTAAGTATCAGCGTTAGAATTTCCCACATAATGAAATGAAGAATTAAAATGAAAATCTTACTTGATTAAAATTACATAGTTTGTAATTTGTGGTGCTGAGATTCAAACTCAGGCAGATAAACTCAGTGAATACACTTCCTAACACCATGCCATTTGCTCTCCCAAGTACGTTTTGATGACAGCTAAAGACTAGAAAACATGAAAATAGTGTTTCACTGCTCTAGCATCTTTATGGAAGAAAAAAAAAACTGCCACTCTATAAATGATATATTTATGTCACAAGATCTTTAGAGAACCATTCCTCAATTCCTTTCTTTACAACTATAAAAGTATACTTTCTTTTTAAATTTGTGGAATGAAAACATATTTCACATCATAGGTTACAAGAAGATTCATCAGATAATTAGTGCAAATATTTTTATATTACAGTAAACCATCTAATTATTTGAAAACTAATATTGGGAAATAATATATTCTATTGTTATCATTATTATTATTACTATTATTTCCTTGAGTTCTTCTTTGCTCCCCATAGTGTCAAGTTCACATTTCTAAGTTGTTCTTATCCAGTTGAGAATATGGTATATCAATAGATTAACTTATTTTTCTCCTTATCTAGTGTATTATCTACTTAAAATGACTGCTATTACTTAAAAAAAAAAAAAAAAAAAACTTCTAACGGAAAGTGCATACCAGAGTTCCAGAAATATGATTGTTCAATTAATGTCTGCAAAATAAACTCACATGTATACAGAATTTCTAATAATACAAATAATATCTACGTCATTGTTATGTGTCATCTTATTTCCTAATAAATATATATATTTTTTTGAAAAGTTAAACCTTTCTGGAATATATCATTGAAAAATAGAGAGAACTTAAGCATATTAATCTAGCACACTCTTGGACAAACTATATCTATATCCTGAGTTAGTGGTATATTTCTTTATAAAAGAATATGCATGGTTGAAATAGCATTTTAAAAAAATCAATATTTTAAGAAAATACATACTACTTTAATAAAACTGTGCTCATTATGAGACTAAACCACATTTTAATAAAGCCACACTAAAATAAGACTTGAAGTTTTTTTAAAGATCACTAGAAGAATTAACTATATTATTTATAAAGTACAGTGAGTAACTTGTGGGGTAGTTATAGACCATTTTGAGTAATAGTTAATTTAAGTAACTCAGTCTCCATAAAATTATGATTCAGTAGACAATATAATTCCAATAATGCAACATCAGGTGTCGAATGAAAATATTCAGCTTTCTTAAAAATATTAAAAAAGGATACATCATAACTTAACCTTTAGGATTTCACGAAGGTTTTTGTTAGGAAAAAAATCCCTTTAGAAAGATGGAAAGTAAATGGGACTTGGAAAGTCATGATATATTTGTGATAGCAGCAATGAAATGAACAGATGAAATATCTTCAAGAAAAAAAAAATCCTCCAAAAAATAAGATCAAATGAACAAATTCTCAGGTGTGGAACAGAAATAAATTCAGGTGCATCATCCAAAAAGATCAAAGTAAAAGAACTCTCTAAGTAAGCAGAGTGATATTTTTGTTTGGTTGCCATAACTTTCCTGGTAACTTGTCAGTCTTAATAAGACAGGAAGTATAGAAATCTCTCTGTATGACACAGAAACATCACTCCTAAACCTGAAGCAAAGTCACATTGAGCAGCAGTGTTAAAAAGAACTCAAGAAAAGATCAGAAGCTTTGGTCATATTGACTCTGCAGATTTAATGAAAAACTTGCCTATAACATAGTGTTCAAAATCTAAGAAAAAAGCTTGAGGCTTGAGGATATTATATTTTTCAGAACATGTATTATTTTGGTCAACTGAAAGTCTCCATAAATTATGAGTTGGGTAATTGCTCCCAGGCATATCTCGGTGCAAACAAATAAAACCCTATTCCAATAATTCAGAAATGCTATGCATTGGATTACATTCTAAGTCCCAAAAAAGTATTTTCTATTATAGAACCAACAAAACTACAAATAAAATTTTAGAAAGAAAACTCTTGCTTATGTATGTTTTACAGTGCGTTTTGCAGAAGGTTGTTGTGTGGATAATAAAGTATTTTGAAAAACTAGCTATTCTTTATTACTCTAATGCATGTGCAAATAATATTTGATTTATAAAAATTCTGAAGTTAGATTATTATTAATTATAATTATACAGAGTTTCCCAGAGATTCTAATTGGTTGAAGTTTTCTTGAATTATTGTTTTTACCTCTTTTCTGGTCAAAATATTGACTTTGGCCTTATCTCCTAGTGAATCTCAAAAACATACGATTATCAAAACTAAACATAGTTTCTCTCCTAGACTAATATATGTATATTATACTTATAAAACTATTTCAGAATACCCTCAAATAAATCTTGACTGAATAGGAACCAGCCTTTACCATAAAACTATGTACCAATTGAGGGGCGCCTGGGTGGCTTGGTCCGTTAAGCATCCGACTTTGGCTCAGGTCACAATCTCACAGTCCGTGAGTTCGAGCCCCGCTTCGGGCTCTGTGCTGACAGCTCAGAGCCTGGAGCCTGTTTCAGATTCTGTGTCTCCCTCTCTCTCTGCCCCTCCCCTGTTCATGCTCTGTCTCTCTCTGTCTCAAAAATAAATGTTAAAAAAAATTAAAAAAAAAAAAAAAACTATGTACCAATTGAATTCATTATGTATAAATAAATTGTAGCTACATAAAATCCATCTTCAGCCGTGTAACTGACAAAAATGGAAAACAAAAACAAAAACAAACCTCTGCTAATGGTGATGCAGTAAAAAGGACACTATTAAATAATGCTAGAGAAAATGGAGCTGTATATCCATTCTTCAAATGCAATCTGTCAGTACATCTGTCGGCAATATAAGTTATGATAGGACATAAAAGCTTGTGGCATTCCAATACTACTGCTGGAAACAGTAATAAAGTTGGATAAAATATTAAAATCCCCTTGTTAAAGATATAAGAGAACTATGTATAAGTAAGAACTAGAAGGGCAAAGAGTTTGCATAGTGAAGACTCAAAGAAAAGTTAAGCTAAACTTCTATAGCCTTTTCTTTCATGAAAATCGGTGAAATGTAGAAAATGCAAGAGATTAAAAAATGTGTGCTTTGCCTGGTCCTGGACTGCTGCTGAAGGACAGTTAAAACTGACAGAGCTTTTCATGGTTCTGTGGTGTTAGAATAAAGAAATTGATGACTGGATAGGTACTAAACCCATAGTCATTTCCCCTAAAGAAAATCTACCAAATCCTGAAAACAGGAGCAAACAGCTAAGGCAAACACCTCTAAAAATAGACTGAATGTTATCAAGCAGCTTATGGGAGTAAGAACACAGAAAATGGAGGTTGGAACTTGATTGCAAAAACCCTCAGAAAATCAGATTTCAGCTGAAATGTGTAATCCCAGACAAAGATAGTGGCATGTAAACCAGAACTGGAGAGAACATTACCAAATTACAATCCAAATAGCACAACTCTATTCCTGATTAATTTAAGGTAACATCTACTTAACAAACAACAGGGTGAATCCTCTCTGAATCAATGTCGCTTAGAGTCTCTACAAGATGTATAGACACATCTGTCAGGCAAACAAAAATGATTAGGCATGCAAAAAGAGAGAAAACAAATTGAAAAGCAAAAGGGAAAATATTCTTAAAAATGACTATAGACTAGATTATAAAGGCATTATGTAAGCTCCTGTCATAGCACAATGCTTATAAGAACGGTATGTATATCAAGCAGAAAGACAAGAACCCCACCCTCAAGCACATGTGAAATGTGGGCTACATATATAAAATCATAGTGTAAACTATTATAATTTTTATAATGTGTTATTTGCCAATGGATTGAAAAATTGTCCATCAGGAGATACCAAATTACAACAGATCCATCCATTAATGACCAACCCCGGAGTTATGACAAATGTGAAACCTCAGTGTAGAGAAGAGTTGCTTATCTTTCAATTATTATTTAATTATTTTTGGATTTTATTTTCAATAAATAGTTAATTTTAAATTCATCTATAAAAAACAATATGCTTTCTTGATGCATAAGAAACAATTTCTGATTGAATATCAAAATATGAATGATAAAAAGTTGTTTCTAAGATGTAAACAGAAAATATTCTTATAACTTTAAGGTAGCTATATATTCTTTCAGAAGGGTCCAAGTAGTGCTAACCAGAGGGACAAAAAATAACTAGGAGAAAATTAGTTTTAAGAATTTCTACTTATTAAAAAAAAACACCATTAAATAAATGAAGAATTAATCAAATACTAAACAACTTCTACACAATTTTGAGAGCATAACAATGAATAAATGAATCATATACTTGACCACATACTTTGAAAAGGATATTCAGTCACTAATTCATAAAAGTGAAACTGTACTGAGACATTCCTATGTAGTTACCATAATGGCTAAAAGGAAAACAAATAGGCAACTGTAAATATTACCAAGGATTTGCATAAATTGAAATTTCCTACAGCACTTTTGAGAGAGTAAATTGGATCATTTAGCTTGGATAACTGTTTGGTAGTATCTACAAAATCGGCTATATGCCTATGTATGGCCAAGGGATTTCCCTTCTTGGTATACGCTAAATCAAAATTTGTTTATATGTTAACCAAAGGACATGAAAAAAGAAAGTTCATGAAAGTACTCTTATAAATAGCAAAAATTGTAAAGCACTCAAATGTCCATCTAGTTTATGGTTAAATCAATTTTGCCATAGTGATTTATTGGAATAATACACATTAATGAAAATGAACATGATACAAAGGAACATGATACACGATACACAAGAAACATGGGTAAATCTCTCCAACACAAATCAAGCACAAATATCACAGAGTAACCAGACCTAGATGTACATTTACTGCATGAGTTTACTTACATAATTTTTAAAAGCATGCATAGATAAACTATGATATTAGATGTCAGGAAGTTAATTAACCTTGTGTAATGATTGGAAGAATCATAAGGAATCTTCAGACTTGCTTACAGTGTTCTTTCTCTTGATCTGTGTGATTACCTGGGAATGTTTATTTTGTGGCAATTTATGAAAATATGTATTTATCTTTTGTTTCCTTTTATTAGTGTCAACCAAATTTTACTAAAATAATGCAAATGTCATTCAAATCAACAACTCAACTTTTAGGAGTAACTTCCAATTGATTCCATAAAAATCACCTCTGTTTCTCCAACAGACCCACTCTATAAGAAATGTGAAAGGAAATTCTTCAGGCAGAAGGATAGTGATACTGATGGAAATATGTATCTGCATACAGAAATAAAAGCACTGGAAACAGTAAATACATAGACAACTATATATATATATATATATATATATATATAAAATATATTATTATATTATAAATATAATTTATAATGTGTAAGCGAAATGTGTGATAGAAGTACAGAGGTTGTGGGGTGGGGTGTAGGAATGAATGTATACTATTGTAAAGTTCTTATCTATATGTGACATGGTATAATATAACATTGGTAGACTGAGAAAAGTTAAAGATGTATATCTCCAACTCTAAATCAACAACTACTACAACAAAAGATTATAATGAGTAAGCCTGTGATTGAGATAAAAAGGAATACAAAATATTCAATTTATCCATAAGGAAAAAATGAAAAAAAATCAAAAGGTGATAAAAATAGAAAATTGATTTAAGAGTAACCATAGCAGTAATCACATTAAATGTAAGTGATCAAAACATCCCATTTAGAAGTCAGACATTGTCAAACTAGATGAGAAACAATATTCTAGCTTTACATACCTACCAAAACACACTTTAAGTGTGAAACACAAATAGATTAAAATAAAAGCTTGGTAAAAGACTTACCATGGTAAAACTAACAAAGCTAAAATGGCTAGATTAATACCAAATACGGCAGATTGTAGAGACAAAATACATTACCAGGGATAAAGAAGCTCATTGAATAATGACGGAATCAACTCATTAAAAGGATATAACAATTTTACCATTTACATCCATAGCAACAAAGCTTCAAAATACATGAGGCAAAATCTGATAAAACTCTAAAGAAAAATCAGTAAATCCAAAATCATAGTTGGATATTTCAATAGCCCTCTCTCAATAATACATAGAACAAAAAGCCAAAAAACCAGTAAGATTTAGAAGTCTTGACCAACACTATTACACAACCTGGCATAATTGACTTTATAGGTGATACCAACAAACAGCAAAAAAAAAAAAAAAGAAAAAAAAATCCAAGTGCAAGCAGAACACTACCATATTCTGAAACATAAAAAAAGCTTTAATAAATATCAAAGAATTCAAATAATAAAATATATGTTCTCTGACCACAATGTGATTAAATTAAACGTAACATTAGAAATTAGAAATAAATCACAGACATATCACTAAAACATTGCCAAGTATATGGAAACTAAATAAAACACTTCTAAACAAGCTAAATAAACACACTTTCATCCATGGGTCAAAAAGAAAACTAAAGGGAAATTAGAAAGAATTTTGAATCGAATGAAAATGAAAACTAACACATCAAAATCTGCAGTCTACACAAACTGGTAAATTGCACTGCATCAAAAGTAAGACTTCTGGTATCCACCAAACCCTATTAAGTGAATGAAAAGACAAGGCACCGACTGGGAGAAAATATTTGAAAATCATATATGTGATAAAGGTCTTAGACCCCAAGCACTTAAAACAAATAAACAAACATAAAACTTAAAGTTCAATGATAAGAAAACAACATAATTTAAAAAAATGGAAAAATATTTGGACGGACTTTTCTCCGCTTGCCATACAGATGGCAAATAACCACATGGGAATGTGTTCAACATCAGCAGTTATTAGGGAAATTTAAATTAAAATCAAACCCCTATTAGAAAGCTAAGATTCAAAACACTAACATATCAAGTGTTTCTGAGGCTGTAAAGCAGCTTGAACTCTCATGTGTTGTTAGTGCAAATGTAAAATGGTACAACCACAGAGGAAAATGATCTGGTAGGTATCTTAAGAACTTAAATAAGCCATTCCATTACTGGGAGTTCATCACTCCCACCACAACAAACATATATGTTCACACACAGATTGGAAATTCAGTATTTTTAGATATATAGCAGCTTTGTTTGTAATAGCTTCAAACTAGTAACAACCAAGCTTTCATCAAATAAATTGTGGTATTTTCATAAAATAAAGTACTACTCAGTGATAAAATGAACAATTCATATCCTCAGCAATATGGGTGCAACTCAAAATAACTATGTTAGAGATAGAAACTGGTGACAGAAAGCAGGTAATTGGTTGCCTTCAGACAGTGAGAAGGGCAAGCAGGAAGGATTACAAAATAGCAAAAGAAAACTTTTGGAGATGATGGATATTTACTACCTTAATTGCAGTGATGGTCTGATGGATAAATACATATGCCAATATCATCAAATTGTACATTTTAAGTACAGTTTATTGTATGTAATTATACCTCCTCCTCAAAGTTGTAAAAAAGTAAGCCAGCCATCTGCATGTTAGATTTAAGTACAGTAAGATATATTACTTGTTACTTGTTGCAAAAATAAATAAATGATAAATGATAGATAAATAGATGATAGATAGATAGATAAAAGAGAGAGAGAGAGAGAAAGAGAGAGAGAGAGAGAGAGAGAGAGGGAGAGAGAGAGAATTAATAGATAGGTAAAATTACCTGAGGGGGCCAACAATAAGGAAATATTTTAGTAAACTCTGGTTTAGCTAAATCATTATATCTTATGTTGTCCCTCCATGAATGAACTAGATGTTTTCTCTTTTAAATGAGAAAAATCAAGATGCTGATATTGCTATAAAGTGTGACCTTTTTTTTAAATGACAAAAATCACCGTGTACATTAATACATTTTTATTTCATTGTAAGAATATGAAGAAAGCTATAGAAGTATTTAAAATGGGTTATTAACCATGGCTGCCTTCTGGTTGATGAGAAAGTTGCAGGCCAACAAAAAAACTCAAAGTAAAAGAATGATCTGCAAAGCAAGTTGAAATGATTGTTGATTAAGTCTCCCTTGCTTCTCACACCTATAATATTTGAGAGTTAACTTATTCATGTTAATTTATTTGTTGTTGCAATTGTGCTTCTGGTTCTCCAAAGAGGATCTAGCCTATAAGTGTTTTACTTACAGTATATAGTCATGTCTTAGAAATTTTGGTCCTCAGACTTCTGCCGGGTCTTACCTTGGCAATCTCATGCCATTGACAATCTAGTACATCTTGATTTGGAAAGGAAAGCCACTGTCACAAGTAGCTCCTCATCTTTGGCTGCGTTGAGACGTCAGTGTTTTCCCCATCACCACCTCACTCTTTTCTTTCTACTCATATTCATACATGCAAACTACGTCCACACAGACACTCTTTAGAAAACATATCATCCCTTCAGTCTTGTGATTTCATTACTCTGTAAATGGACACCTTTGATGTTTTTAAGACTTGCTTTAAAAGACTCTTTTCATTTCAAAATAAAATTGTTGCTGACATAAAGACAGACAGAAAATTTTGGAATTTAAACGCAAACATACCTGACACTAATCTTTCAAATAACGCTTATAATATGTCCAACAAATAGAAGTTAGAATCACTTATATTTTCCTTTTTATTTTCTGCCTAGAAATTTTAGTAGAGAATCGTGATGTTTATAATTAAAAAATGGAAGGAAACATTTTACTTTTAGTAACAAAATGTGCAGTTCAAATAAAAATTTTTGGCCCTACTATCTCTTCCTGTTCAATAATACATCTAATTGATGCAATAAAGAGATCCAAATATATAACACCATTAATTATATATATATATATATATATATATATATATATACATATATATATATATATGTGTGTGTGTGTGTATACATATATATGTATCCATATATAGTGTGTGTGTGTGTATGTGTGTATGTATATATATGTTTTTTATGGTATTTTCTTTTTCTTCCACTTCCTCACATTTACTTTTCCCATCAAACCTTTCTTCTCCTTTTTCTTGTCTGTTACCTTTCTACAACTTCTGTACTCTGAAGGAGATTTCAGTATACTTCTCAACCATCTTCATGGAGAAAAGAAAGAAAAAATAACTTTATATCATTATTTAAGCAAAATTGTTACAAATTTGATATGTTGAATATTCTTTGAAATTCTGCATTAATTATGGATGATATAAATGTAGGCATTACAGAAGATCCCTATAGAGTCCTTTAAATCTTAGTGTAAGCTATATAAGATCAGACTGGAGGCAGCCCAAGCTTTGAAAAATGTTGAGAGGTTTTTAAACTAAAATTTTTTTAAACTATAATTCCTGTCGAAAAGTGGTGCTCCTCTCACATCTCTCTTATCCAATTAAAGGCTTATATGGTAACACAAAGCAACTAGTAACCAAGTTACCATTACTAAGCACAAATTCATTACAAATCAGAACTTTTAACTAACTTGTACTCACAATTTCCTCATAGTGAAAAAATAAGGAACAGAATTTAGAATCTCACTTACATTTGCATTTCTGAAAATCAGGCACCCTGAAGTGGTACTATGTAATTTTCTAAAAATATTTATAGTGTTCAAATAATTGGTATAGTTCATTGCTCATATTAATTTTCAAAGAATTGTAAACAAAACCCATCATTGTTAATTAATTATGAGTGTTCCAATCATATTCATTTTCTCTTTATTTTCAAGAAAGGTATAGAAGCTAAATTTTACATGCTGTTTCAGATTGGATCAGAGAAATAAAACCATCTCACAGGATGTTGCTTATACGCCTGTCTCATGGAAAAATGCCAGGAAGCTTTGCAGATGAGAGAGAAGTTTTGCAAATAAGGCTTGTAAGTTTCTCAGTATCAAGAATTGTGAGTCTGTTGAAAATGTTCTCCAGCCTCCCCTACGATGATAAATGGCAAAGTGATGGTGCATACAATGGCAGGATGATCAGTAGCCTAAAGAAGCACAGGAATGTAGTAGGTCATCATTTCCATTTTTATTAGAATTCTTTTTTTCCCCAGAGCATCATTCCTTTCAGCATTAGCCAAGTTGCTTTTGAGCTCTAAGTCCTTGAACAGATATAATTTCCATGTCACCCAGCATTCCTTTTGTGAACTTTTACAAAATTTAATCCAGTAATATTTTTAAAGTGCTACCACACATTTATTTTCACTTAAACAATCATATACAAAGACCAGAATATACAGATAATTTTTCTTTAAAATGTATAAGTAATTATGGGTCATATTCAAGATGATTGAAACAAGGGTCTACTTTAAAATTTTTTTTTAACGTTTATTCATTTTTGAGACAGAGAGAGAGCATGAATGGGAGAAGGTCAGAGAGAGAGGGAGACACAGAATCTGAAACAGGCTCCAGGCTCTGCGCTATCAGCACAGAGCCAGACGCAGGGCTCGAACTCACCGACCGCGAGATCACGACCTGAACCGAAGTCGGACGCCCAACCGACTGAGCCACCCAGGCGCCCCTAAATGCTTATTTATTTTTGAGAGAGAGAGAAGAGAGATGAGAGAGCGCAAGTGGGGGAGGGGCAGAAAGAGGAGAGAGGATCTGAAGCGGGCTCTGCATTGACAGCAGCGAGCCTGATGTGGGGCTTGAACTCACAACCCACAAGATCATGATCTGAGCCAAAGTGAGGCGCTCAACGAACTGAGCTACCCTGGTGCCCCACAATGCTCTACTTTTAAAAACGTACCAGAGAATGTCATTTCATGATTCCTACCCTACCCTATCCTATCCTATCCTATTTATTTGTTTTATTTATTTTTATCATTTATTTTTTCCTTCATTCACTCATCCATCTATTCATTCATTCACTATCTGTAAGACAGCTAACATGACGTAATTATTTTGGAAACGAGAATGTAAAATCTGACATGTAATAAATGGCAATAAAGTAAACGGGGAATCTTTCCCCCCAATTTACCTGCTAGAAACCAGTCTCATGCTAGTCTCAATCTTGTCAGGAACTGCCCAGCTTGAGTGAACAAAGACCTGATTTCCAGATTATGATTTTCAGTTCCTCTGTGTTAAATTAGAATACTAGTTCAATGAGATGCTCCTATTATTCTTCCATCAGCCTTCAAATTTGTAAGAATTTATGAACATTTATTAGACCAGGAACTGTTTTCCTAGCATTGGCCCCTGCATATATGTAATCCTAGAGTGAAGGCAGTTCTGTCTTGCTTCATTTCGTCAGTGTGACTGGAAACAAGCATGGAGTTGAAGAGTCATTAGAACTGGGTTTACATATTAACTCCATGATTGTTTAGATAAATAAAACTGGCAAATTTTGTAGACTTTGTATTTTCTCATCTGTAAAATGTGTATTATAATACCTAATTGCATAAATGTTGAAACCATCAAATGAGATTTTGTATGTAAAGTGCCTAGCGTGTTTTGAATTTCTAGGGAATCTATTAAGTGGTTGTTTTCACTCAAAGGGCCTCATCTATAAAACTATACTAAAATTGATTCTCAGGGGTGAGAATTGAATGTGAATGTGTATGGATAGATGATATTCATACAAAAAATTGCTATCTGAATGTAGGTAATTGTTATTCCAAGAAATAGCAGTGTGGCCTGAATGCTAATATTGTTGACTTCATTTTCACTTTTTATTCATAGAAATTCCTCGCATTTAAAGTAGGACAATGGCCCATATGT
This sequence comes from Panthera onca, assembly GCF_046562875.1. Classification (NCBI taxonomy): domain Eukaryota; kingdom Metazoa; phylum Chordata; class Mammalia; order Carnivora; family Felidae; genus Panthera; species Panthera onca. The sequence continues at coordinate 51,401,340 of NC_138342.1, forward strand.
GATAGCTTTCTATGTTAATTAGAACAAAAAATCAATAATAATGTAAATACATGCCATGAATTTGCTATTTATTGCCATTAAATCTAATGTCTAGGCTTATGAGTAATAGACACCAATACCATTAGATTCTAATGATTTTCAAATCATATTTGAGTCATTTTGGATTATTGCTTTTACTATATAAATGAGTTGTCTTACTGTCGCTTAAACTTCACATTTTCACTCTTTTGCTAAAGTAAGTTCTTTTATTTTTTTTTTATTTTTATTTTTTTTAAATGTTTATTTATTTTTGAGACACAGAGAGACAGAGCATGAACAGGGGAGGGTCAGAGAGAGAGGGAGACACAGAATCGGAAACAGGCTCCAGGCTCTGAGCTGTCAGCAGAGAGCCCAATGCAGGGCTCGAACTCACAGACCGTGAGATCATGACCTGAGCCGAAGTCGGACGCTTAACCAACTGAGCCACCCACGCGCCCCAAGTAAGTTCTTTTATAATGACATATCTAGCAAAGACCTTTTGGTAGATTTCGTTTTTTCAACATGTACACTCTTTTTAAAATTTATTTTTACTTTTATGTTTTTTATATTTTAGTTAGTTAACATACAGTGAAATATTGGTTTCAGAAGTAGAATTCAGTGATTCATCACTTCTTACAACACCCAGTGCTCATCACAACAAATGCCCTCCTTAGTACCCATCACCCATCTAGCCCATCTCCCACCCACCTCCCTCCATCAACCCTCAGTTTATTCTCTATTGTTAAGAGTCCTTCCTTTCTTCTCTTCCCCCCTTTCCATTAATATTTTAATCATATGTGCTCTTTTAATAACTTTATCTACTCAGGCATTGTTCTTCACCATCATGTCTATAATAAGGAATAAGTAATACCATCCCTTGTGAACACTGTTCTCAGAATGCTTGGCTGGGCACATCCTTTTCAGTGAGTTCAACACATAACAAGATTATTTTGGTAATTATGTGTTTACATTTTTCTCAGAAGATCTGGGATGTACTTGCCTACTTTATATTGACTAATACATAGTTAGGTTCTAATGAAGCTTTCTATTTTACATAGTTTATTAGATAGTTAAAAAATTTGCCCTGGCTTCTTCTCACATTAAAATATTTTAAATAAAGGCTTGAATTAATGACTTGCTTGATTTTCCTTCTTTGGTTTTCAAGATGTTGTTGGTGAGACAGATAGAATTCTAGCAGGGGCGCCTGGGTGGCTCAGTCGGTTGAGCGCTGACTTCGGCTCAGGTCACGATCTCGCGGTCCGTGAGTTCGAGCCCCACATCCGGCCCCTGTGCTGACAGCTCAGAACCCGGAGCCTGTTTCGGATTCTGCGTCTCCCTCTCTCTGACCCTCCCCCATTCATGCTCTGTCTCTCTCTGTCTCAAAAATAAATAAACGTTAAAAAAAATTAAAAAAAATAGAATTCTAGCAAATAAAAAATGGAAAAATGGAAGATTTTTTTCTTTTTTTTTAAACGTTTATTTTTTTTTTTTTATTTTTGAGACAGAGAGAGACAGAGCATGAACAGGGGAGGGGCACAGAGAGAGGGAGACACAGAATCTGAAACAGGCTCCAGGCTCTGAGCAGTCAGCACAGAGCCCGACGCGGGGCTCGAACTGATGGACCACGACATCATGACCTGAGCCGAAGTCGGAAGCTTAACCAACCGAGCCACCCAGGTGCCCCAAGATTTTTTTCTATATAAATAAATGAGACAAGGCATCAGCCTGAGATATCATGGAAAGCAAACATGAAATTTAAAAAAAAAAAAAATGGAAGAAAAATATTTTACAAATTAGAATATTAATAATTCCCATAAACCAAAGTATATTGCTAACTAAAGATGAATTATGCATGATCACACTTGAACTAGTGATGTCATTGTCTGAATAAGATATAGTACTTTCTGATTCAGATACATTGACTCTATCTGACCTATATCATTTATTAAACTCTATGTACCTCATAGTGAAATAGCTATATTTCCAGTGAACAAGACATGTAATCTATTCAGTCAACATTACTTTATACTACTTCTAATATATCATAAAGAAAAACATACTCTTTTTGAGGACATTCAATGATAAAATACACATTCTGGATTTCATAACAACACAACACTTAAAAAATACTGTTCATCATCTGGAATCTAAACACATCACACTCCACTCATTACTATACTTCTGATTAAACATATAGACCAATTTTCACAATCGGGTACATTAAGACAGAAAAAAAATAATGGATTTTTTCCACATTATATTTACCTAAATATACATATTAATATAGAATAGTATACATATAATAGTAAAAATCTAATTTTTTAAATTTATTTATTTTGAGAGAGAGAGAGAGCATGCACATGTGCACACATTGGGGAGGGGCACAGAGAGAGGAAGAGAGAGAAAATCCCATGCAGGCTCTGCACTGTCAGCATGGATCCTGATTTGGGGCTGAAACTCATAAACTGTGAGATCATGACCTGAGGTGAAATCCAGAATCAGACGCTTAACCAACTGAGCCACACAGGCGCCAAAAATCTAAAATTTTGTATAATATTTTATCAAATTTATCTAGAAACATAGAACTAGTATAATATTTACAATGAGATTTACTTGTAGCAATTGAGACACAATTTTAAGGGCTAGCAAGTTTGAAATCAATAGGACAGGCCCCCAGGCCAGAAATTCTCTAGTAGGAGCTAATTCTGCAGTTCTTTCTTTCTTTTCTTTTCTTTTTAATTTTTTTTCGTGGCAAAATATACCTCATGCATTTTTATACATAACAAAAATTTATCATCGTAACCAATTTTAAGTGTATAGTTCAGTGGCACGATGTACATTCACACTGTTGTGAAGACTTTAATTTCTTATATCAATGTTTCTTAAAATGTAATTTTCAAAGGTATTTTGAAGATTTCAAGAGAATTTTTTTCCTTTAATAAGGGTTTGTGTATTACTCAAGATTAAGAATCACCATTCTAGATAACACATTCATCTTACGATATGGATTTTTTCCTTGATCAATGAGCATTCTTTCTTTCTTTACTTAATGAGAATGATACAGATCGCTACAGTTTTTCCCTCTTTTCTCTCCTTTACCTGGATATGCAGAACAAAAGTCAATGTCTAATTGTGGCAGACATTTTCCCCGTTACCAATATAATTGTTTGCCCATATTTCTTTATGTTCCTTTACTTATAAATTGTCCTTTTTTTTTTTTTTTTTTTTTTTACATGTTTTGTATTGTACCTTACTTCAATCTCTCTTTAGGATGTAGACTCTATAGGTGTGCCTGGGTGGCTCAGTTGGTAAAGTATCCGACTTCAGCTCAGGTCATGATCTCATGGCTTGTGGGTTTGAGCCCCGCATCAGGCTCTGTCCTGACAGCTCAGAGTCTGAAGCCTGCTTTGGATTCTGTGTCCCTTTCTCGCTCTGCCCCTCCCCCGGTCGTGCTCTGTCTCTCTCTCAAGAATAAATAAAAAAACATTGAAAAAAAAAAAGAAATAGATACTATATAAGTTTTAAATGCATGATGAAAATTTTGGCTCAAAGTAATAAACTGGGTGGAGCACTTCATTGGGTGGGGCAGTGAACTATATAAATTATATATAAATATATATAAATTATGTATAAATTATAGCTATATAAATATACATATATAAATTATATATAGTTTTTTAAAAAACTTATATAAATTATAGCTGGATTGAATGTAAACCATTGGAACTCTTTTGTTCAATTTAACAACTAACATTTTTAAAGTACCTGCATTATGCTAAGTCAACCTACTGTAGATTATCTAGTAATGCAGATACTATGATCACCTCCAATTTACAGAAGTGCAAAGAAATGAAGAATTTTCTCCAGTATCATGTCACAATCCTCTTAGGACTCAAGTCTGGCTGAATCCAAACTCAGGCTCTGAACCACAGTATATATAGCCTCCCAAGCTGCATGTTCTATTTTGTATCATTAATGGTTTTTCTGAGATTCTTTGCGGAAGAATGTTCACCACCCCACCAAATGAAGTGGAACCCTATCTTCTAACAAACTTTTTGCTATTTCACCAGGCCCCCTATCACATATTCTCTATTAGTCTACTCTCTGAGCATGGTCTCCCAAAGAGCCTTGTTCCCTCAGACCCTAAGTCACCTAGCAGAGGCCTCAGAACCTGCTTTTTCCATCTAAGCTGCCTAATAATAATTTGTACACAGCAATACCCCCAACAAAACTTCGCTGCAATTTCTTCTTGCAAAAGTGCCATCCTAACCCTTAATTAAGGGCATCTCTCTACCATTCCCCTTTCCAACCTTCTTCCAGAATTGTTACAGCCCCCCACCCCATCCTATGTTTCTCCTTTCCTGTTCACTCTCCTCAACTTCCTTCACTATCTTATGGCCTAGTTTCAGTTTCAGGATTACCCCCTCACAACTCACCCAAAGCCCTCTCTCAGCAGAGTTGCCAGACTGCTCCATGCTTTACCTTTCACTAGATACCATCTTGAAGCAGAATTTCTTCTTCCTCTGGAAGCCTCAGTTTTGCCCCTAAGAACTTTCAATTGATTGCATGAAGTTTACCCACATGTCTAGGTAATCTCCTCTACTTAAAGTCAGTTGATTGTAGATGTTAACCACATGTGTTAAAACATCAACTGTGTGTACTATAAAAAATATCTTTGCAGCAACTTCTAGATTAGTGTTTAACTAAATAACTTGGTTGCTATAGCCTGAGCCAAGTTGACATATAAAAGTAATAATCAAAAATACTAAGTAAATGAGCTACTGAATAGAGTTATTGATTCATTTTATATTTAAAATAAAATAAGCATTCTAATTTGAACAAAATAGTTTTAAACCATTCCAAGCTCATGTATTGGAAGAACAAATATTCTTAAAATGTCTGTACTACCCAAAGCAATCTACATATTTAATGCAATCCATATAAAAATAAACCATTCTAAAATTATGTGGAAAAAAAAAAACAAAACTTTTAGGTGGCTCAGCCAGGCAAGACAAAGTATTAAAAGACATCACTCTCCCAGGGTAGTATTTTTTTTTTTTTTTTTTTTTTTTTTTTTGGGGACAGAGAGAGACAGAGCATGAACGGGGGAGGGGCAGAGAGAGAGAGGGAGACACAGAATCGGAAACAGGCTCCAGCCTCCGAGCCATCAGCCCAGAGCCTGACGCGGGGCTCGAACTCACGGACCGCGAGATCGTGACCTGGCTGAAGTCGGACGCTTAACCGACTGCGCCACCCAGGCGCCCCCCAGGGAAGTATTTTTTAATGGACGGCATAATTTACTCTTTCTTGATATCCCTGCTGTCAGTTTGCCTTCTTACATAAGATATTATTTTAACCATTCTAAAGAAATACGTATAAATTCAAGAGCAAATTGGTGATTTACAAAGGGAGTAAAGGGACAGGTGAAATAGGGGAAGGGGATTCAGAGGTACAAACTTCCAGTTATAAAATAAGTAAGTCACAAGGATGAAAAAGTACAGCACAGGGAATATAGTCAATAATATTGTAATAACTTTGGAATATAGTCAGTAATATTGTAATGACTTTGTATGGTGACAGAGAGTAACTATACTTATCACGGTGAGCATTTCATTATGCATATCGTTGTCAAATCACTATGTTGTACATCCGAAATTTATTATGTGAACTATATTTCAATTAAAAATTATATACAGGGGTGCCTAGTTTGCTCAGATAAGCACCCAACTCTTGGAAAAAAATAAAGAAATGCTTCAAATAAGAGTCAAAAATAAAACAAAATTTGGTCAGTATTAATAACTGAAATTACCTTATTAAGTTTGCTATTATGAATTATAGTAAAACTGTGACAGACTGGTAACTTCCTCCCAGTATACATTTTTACTATCTCCCTGAGTAACAGAATCCTGATTTTCAGCTTGACATCGGTCTTCAAGATTAACACTATATTTTCGAGTCTTCTTTGTAGTTAGGTGTGAGCGTGTCACTAATTTTTGCCGGTAGGATATAAGCAAAAGTGTTCTGTGACAATTTCACAGCTATCTACACCCTCAAAAAACACCCTCCTTCCTTCCTTCTTTTCCTTCCTTCCTTCCTTCCTTCCTACCTCTTGCTCTCCTTTTCTCCCTCTTCTTTCTGCTAGCCTAAATGCTCGCATTTCTGGAGGTAGAAAAACTTTGTGCTATGAATAAAATCCTTGAAAGTCCAGCCGAAAGACAGAACTCTGCATCCCTGAATAGGTTATAGATTGGTTATCTCTAAATTTTTAAATCAGAGAGAGATGAAATTCTACCTTTTTTAATCGATTTTACTTTGAGTCTCTTGCACTCACAGTCAAAACTAATACATACTATGCATTGAACTATTCAGTTAACTGAAGCATAGTTTTCAGAAAAATAAATCACCCCATAGGACAATTTTTGAACTAATGTTAAAACTCTTAGTATGAGGATAGTAGAGAAAACAATATATGGCTAAAGAAAAATGCCCTTTTCCTGACTTCAGTACAATTCTCCTTCCTTCCTTCTATTTATTTTCTCTTTTTCTCTCACTTTCTATCCCCTTCACATAGATTAACTTAACACTTATTAAGCACCAGGCAGTAGTTTTGGCATTGTTAGTTTTGCATTTACCTCTAGACCCAGCAGAGCTTTGTTATTAACAGCACAATCTTTGGGGCCAAAAATAGTCCAAATCCTAGTTCTACATTGAAAAGATATATGACCTTGAACAACTTTAAAGATTTTGTGTCGGTTCCCTTATACAAAACAGGATTGTGGTAGGGTTTGACAGTTCATTTATGTCAAAATGTTTAGTACTTGACTGGAACGTTATATGTGCTGCACATTTGCAAAAACATTATTTATGTAACACGATGATAATAGGAACACATTAGATTACTGTTTTTTTTGGGAAATCAAGGATGAGACATGTAATCATAGTTTTGATAGACCAGAAAAAAAAATAAGACTCCTAAATATCCAAGACAGACAATAAAAAGATAAAACATGATGTGTTTAGAATGTTTTTTTAAGTAGTTTATTGTGTCTGGAATACTTAGGACCATGAAAATAAGAATATCAATGAAAGATGGAGTTAGAATGACAAAACAAAAAAAATAAACAAACAACAAACAAAATCCTAAAGCTTTCATTTTCATTTCATATTGTTTTACATGCTCTGCCATTTATAATAATTTTTTGCAAAATTATATCTCTGTCTAAAATTGTTCAGTACAAAGATTTTTATACTAAACAATTTTAGACAGAGATATAATAACTGTCCTTGGGATCTATTTATATCACTCTAGCTACCAAAAATACCTAGGAAATGGTGTAAATTTTAAAAGTTCAGTGCCTTTTGTATGTATGCCAATCACAGCATTTTATTTTTTCTGACCTCTAGCTTATATCCAGGTTTTTCCTTCCAAAATGTCCTGAGCTGTGCTAGTAAAAATATTTTAAATTATAGAAGTAGAAATATATTAAGCTTTCAACAAGGTTAAATTCACTTATACCATAATTCTTTAACTGTTTTTTATTCTTTAATTTTTCATAGTTTAAATTCAATGATATTATAACACTTCATGTGTGCTATAAAAAATAAACAATATACTTCCTTCTCACTCTTCCTGTCCTTTCTTTATACAAGTTCTCATCATTTTCTATAAGCCACCAAATACTTAATTCTTACTTTGGCTTTTAAAAGTCAATTATCTTAAAAGGATTTAAGTAGTAAGATAAATATGTTATATTTATGCCCACACAGTTATCAATCATTCCCATTGCTCTTCTTTTCCTTTTGTATATACAGCTTTGCATAAAGTGGCCTTTTTTTTTTTTTTTTTTTTTTTTTTTTTGATGGGAGCATTTTCTTTAGCATTTGTTATAGTGCGAGTCTTTTGGCAGTTAATTCTTTCATCATTGCATAATTGAAAAAAATTACTAATATTTTAATTTTAGAGTTCATCTATTTATTTTGAGAGAGAGAGAGAGAGAGGTAGTGCACAAGTGGGAGGGAGGGAGGGAGGGAGGGAGAGAGAGAGAGAGAGAGAGAGAGAATGAGAGAATCCCAAGCATCATGGGGCTCAAACTCATGAACCGTGAGATCATGACCTGAGCTGAAATCAAAAGTTGGATGTTCAACCAACTAAGCCACCCAGGCACCCTTAAGTTTCATTTTTAAAAGACATTTGTGGCAGGTATTGAACTTTACTTTAAACTTTCTACCCACTCACCCTTTTATTACTTTAAATATGGTGCTCTACTGCCTTCTGGCTTCTATTTTTTTCTGGCAAGAAATCTGCCATTTTAAATTCTTTGTTCCTTTGTGGATAATGAACTTTTTTTTTTTTCTCTGTCTGCTTTAAGATTTTTCATTTATCACTGATTTTAAGTAACTTGATTGTAATGTGCCCGGGTATACTTTTCCTCACGCTTCGTGTGTTTGGGATTTGTTGAGCTTCATTATCTGAAGACTCATGTTTTCATCAAATTATTTTTTCTTCAAATATTTCTTATGCCCCTCTTTTGTTTGTAGATTCCCATTCACATATATTAGGCCTTTAGAAGCTGTTTCATAGATCTCTGATGATGTCATTTAAAAGAAAAAAGAAAAATAAGTCTTTTCTCTCCTTGTTTCATTTCAGATTTTTTCTGTCTTCAAGATCATTTATCTATTCTTCTATGATATCTAATAAGCTGTTGATGCTATCACTGCATTCTTACCACAGATATTACAGTTTTCATATACAGAATTTCAATTTGGGTCCCTTTTAAATAAATATTCAATATCTTTATTTGCCATGCATAATCTTTCCTTTAGTTTCTTAAAAATCTATATATTGACAATTATTGTCTACTAATTCTGGTAGCTGTAATCTTCTGGGTCTGACTCTATTGATCAAATTTTCTCCTCAGTATATACCCTTTCTTTTTTCTCCTTTGATTGTGTGGTATATTTGTATTTGATGCCAGACATTGCAAATTTTACCTTGTTGTGCACTGAATTTTATTGTATTCCTATAGACATCTTTGAGCTTGGATCTAGGAGACAGATAACTTGGAAACAGTTTGATTGTGTTGAAATCTTGTGTATATGCTTTATTAGGCAGGACCAGAACAGCATTTAATTTAGGGCTAATTTTATACCACCACAGATACAAAACCATTCTAAACTCTCTATCTAATACTTCTATGAATTATGAGGGGTTTTTTTCACTTTCACTAGTAGAAAAGGAACTATTCCCTTTACTGTATAATTCTGGCGCATTGTTCCTTGTAGTCTTTTTGGATGGCTCCTTTTCCTTTCTCATGTAGTTTCCTCTCTTCCAAATCTTATGTAGCTAAAGAATCATGGGGTTTCTTTTCAGACCTTCAGATTGCGTGCACTCTCTCTTGTATTCTTGTGTTCTTTCTCCTTCTGTCTCTTTCCTCCACTCCCTTTCTCTTCACTCCCTTTCTCCCTCTCTCCTTCACTCACATTCAATATTCTGTCCATATGAATTATAGCTTCCTCCTGGCTTTAGACTCCCAGTTGTATTTGTTCACTTGAAAGACAAGTCTGAGCTTCACTTGTGTTCTTCTTCCTATTTAACAGCCTATGAGCCTTCTCCAGGAGGTAAATTGGGATAATTGTACATTTTGTCTCTTTTGTACCCCATCTCTCAGGAATCACTCTTTTCATTAACTGGCATCAAATATCCTAAAAATAGCTGACATATATTCTGTCTGTGTTTTGTTTGTTTGCTTGTTTAGTTCTTTGATATAGAAAGATAAATCCATTTTCCATTACTCCATTTTGGTTATATGAATTTAATTCTAAGTTTGTAAAGTTTATCATAAAAATAGTCTGTGTAGGGGCACCTGGGTGGCTCAGTTGGTTAAGAGGCTGAATTCAGCTCAGGTCATGACCTCATGCTCTGTGAGTTCGAGCCCCACGTTGGGCTCTGTGCTGACAGCTCAGAGCCTGGAACCTGCTTCAGATTCTATGTCTCTCCCTCTCTCTGCCCCTCCCATGCTCATGCTCTGTCTCTGTCTGTCTCTCAATAATAAATTAAAAAACGTTAAAAAAATAGTTTGTGTAATCATTTTAGAAGCTTCAGTATTATGTTTCATTATGACACCTAAAACTAGATTTTGGAATTTATAGATTTATATGTATGTTTAAAATCCACAAGTTATTTTTCTAGGAATCAGTGCTTTTTTAATGTGGACTAAACAAAGTTTTGCTTTCTTATAGAAACGATTATTTTCTAGATAGATGTCCTACTTTTAGAATGAGATTATTCTTAAATGGTTCAGTTAAGCATTTAAGTTTCACATTATGACATAACTAAAAGTTTAAAATGTTGGACTGTTTCTAATATTCACTCCAAAATGTTCATATGCTACACTAATCATCTATGTTTACTTTGTGCTGCATTAACAGTACTTGGATTTTATTGAGTAAAAACCAGTTGGGTAGTAGTACTCCATATAATTTAGATAACATCCTATAAGTAATAAAGCCATCGTTTGGTGGAAATTCTCATGAATGGTGTTTCATTAAAAGTAAGTAATTTTGTCTTTAGTGGATATAGCACTCTTCAGTATTTATAAAGCTTTCTCTGCTAGATATTAATTCATGGTCCCAAAGTACAGGATATAAATTAATGTTCTTGTTGCATAGAGCATGGAAACATCTGTTGGTTATTAACATAATATTTGAATTTGAGAGAGTTTAGTTACAGTTTGTAAAGTTTATTATAAAAATTGTTTGTGTGATCATTTCAGAAGCTTTTGAACTACATTTCATTATTGTGTCTAAAATTATTCTTTCAGAATTTACAGATATTTTTCTTCAGGATTTTCAAAGTAATCTTTTGAATAAATTTAACATTAAAAGTGAATAAAGTTATTAAAACCATAAACCACTTATCTTGAAAGCCTATTTTATTCTTATTTAAATTTATTATAAAAACACAATAACACTTCAAGAGCAAGTATTAGAACACTTGGTTCCCAATAAAATATTTGTGTTATTTTATGTGGTTTGAAAAAAGTGATTATACATTGCACTGCCTGAAGTTAACTTTCTGGTGGAAAATTCTGAATTCTTGCTTACAACTATATGCATGTGTGTGTGTGTGTGTGTGTGTGTGTGTGTATTTATAATTTTAAAACTTATATTTTATACAATAAAATTTAAATGAATATATTTATAAAATTATAAATATAATTTGTTAAAAAGGCATCAACATAATATTCTCAGTATTCTAATTTGTTGGAATTTTTTTTTATTTTTATTTTTATATTTTCTAATGTTTATTCATTTTTGAGAGAGAGAGAGATTGATTGGGGGAGGGGCAGAGTGAGAGAGGGAGACACAGAATCCAAAGCAGGCTCCAGGCTCTGAGCTGTCAGCACAGAGCCTGATGTGGAGCTTGAACCCATGAACCCTGAGATCATGATGTGACCAGAAGTCAGATGTTTAACCAAATGAGCCACCCAGGTGCTCCCATCTTTTCAAATTTTAAGTAGGCTTCATGCCCAGCATGGAGCCCAGCACAGGGCCCAAACCCACAACCCAGAGACCAAGACCTGGGCTGCCATCGAAGCAAATGCTTAACTAACTGAGCCTCCTAGGTGCCCTTATTTGTTGGAATTTAGAAATAAATATCATATAATATTGATAAATGCTATGTAAATGTTAGTTATTACTGTATCAGATTTATTCTTAAGAAATAAAGCACCTGGAGGAGAGGGAAGATGGCTGCGTAGGAGGATGCTGGGCTCACCGCGCGTCCTGCTGATCACTTAGATTCCACCTACACCTGCCTAAATAACCCAGAAAACCGACAGACGATTAGCAGAACGGAGTCTCCGGAGCCAAGTGCAGAAGAGAAGCCCACGGAAGAGGGTAGGAAGGGTGGCGAGGCGGTGTGCGCTCCACGGACTGGCGGGAGGGATCCAGGGCGGAGAGGCAGCCTGCCGGCCAAGCAGAGCCCCCGAGTCTGGCAGGCAAAAGCAGAGGGGCCAGAAGGAGTGTGTTCCGACAGCAAGCGCGACTTAGCATCTGGGAGGTCATAAGTTAAGAGCTCTGCTCAAAAAGCAGGAAGGCTGGAGGACAAAGGGAGGGAGAGTTGCTGAGCCCCCGGACGACAGAGCTCAGTTTGGTGGGGAACAAAGGCGCTCGCCAGCGCCATCTTCCCCGCCCATCCCCCAGCCAAAATCCCAAAGGGAACAGTACCTGCCAGGGAACTTGCTCGCTCTGCGCAAACACCCAACTCTGTGCTTCTGCGGAACCAAACCTCCGGCAGCGGATCTGACTCCCTCCCGCTGCCACAGGGCCCCTCCTGAAGTGGATCACCTAAGGAGAAGCAAGCTAAGCCTGCCCCTCCCGCCCCCGTGCACCTTGCCTACCCACCCCAGCTAATACGCCAGATCCCCAGCACCACAAGCCTGGCAGTGTGCAAGTAGCCCAGACGGGCCACGCCACCCCACAGTGAATCCCGCCCCTAGGAGAGGGGAAGAGAAGGCACACACCAGTCTGACTGTGGCCCCATAGGTGGGCTGGGGGCAGACATCAGGTCTGACTGCGGCCCCACCCACCAACTCCAGTTATACACCACAGCACAGGGGAAGTGCCCTGCAGGCCCGCACCACTCCAGGGACTATCCAAAATGACCAAACGGAAGAATTCCCCTCAGAAGAATCTCCAGGAAATAACAACAGCTAATGAACTGATCAAAAAGGATTTAAATAATATAACGGAAAGTGAATTTAGAATAATAGTCATAAAATTAATCGCTGGGCTTGAAAACAGTATAGAGGACAGCAGAGAATCTCTTGCTACAGAGATCAAGGGACTAAGGAACAGTCACGAGGAGCTGAAAAGCACTTTAAACGAAATGCAAAACAAAATGGAAATGGCGACGGCTCGGATTGAAGAGGCAGAGGAGAGAATAGGTGAACTAGAAGATAAAGTTATGGAAAAAGAGGAAGCTGAGAGAAAGAGAGATAAAAAAACCCAGGAGTATGAGGGGAAAATTAGAGAACTAAGTGATACACTAAAAAGAAATAATATACGCATAATTGGTATCCCAGAGGAGGCAGAGGGAGGGAAAGGTGCTGAAGGGGTACTTGAAGAAATTATAGCTGAGAACTTCCCTGACCTGGGGAAGGAAAAAGGCATTGAAATCCAAGAGGCACAGAGAACTCCCTTCAGACGTAACTTGAATCAATCTTCTGCACGACATATCATAGTGAAACTGGCAAAATACAAGGATAAAGAGAAAATTCTGAAAGCAGCAAGGGGTAAACGTGCCCTCACATATAAAGGGAGACCTATAAGACTCGTGACTGATCTCTCTTTTGAAACTTGGCAGGCCAGAAAGGATTGGCACAAGATCTTCAGTGTGCTAAACAGAAAAAATATGCAGCCGAGAATCCTTTATCCAGCAAGTCTGTCATTTAGAATAGAAGGAGACATAAAGGTCTTCCCAAACAAACAAAACCTGAAGGAATTTGTCGCCACTAAACCAGCCCTACAAGAGATCCTAAGGGGGATCCTGTGAGACAAAGTACCAGAGACATCACTACAAGCATAAAACATACAGACATCACAATGACTCTAAACCCGTATCTTTCTATAATAACACTGAATGTAAATGGATTAAATGCGCCAACCAAAAGACACAGGGTATCAGAATGGACAAAAAAACAAGACCCATCTATTTGCTGTGTACAAGAGACTCATTTTAGATCTGAGGACACCTTTAGATTGAGAGTGAGGGGATGGAGAACTATTTATCATGCTACTGGAAGCCAAAAGAAAGCTGGAGTAGCCATACTTATATCAGACAAACTAGACTTTAAATTAAAGGCTGTAACAAGAGATGAAGAAGGGCATTATATAATAATTGCAGGGTCTATCCATCAGGAAGAGCTAACAATTATAAATGTCTATGCGCCGAATACGGGATCCCCCAAATATATAAAACAATTACTCATAAACATAAGCAACCTTATTGATAAGAATGTGGTCATTGCAGGGGACTTTAACACTCCACTTACAGAAATGGATAGATCATCTAGACACACGGTCAATAAAGAAACAAGGGCCCTGAAAGATACATTGGATCAGATGGACTTGACAGATATGTTTAGAACTCTGCATCCCAAAGCAACAGAATATACTTTCTTCTCGAGTGCACATGGAACATTCTCCAAGATAGATCATATACTGGGTCACAAAACAGCCCTTCATAAGTTTACAAGAATTGAAATTATACCATGCATACTTTCAGACCACAATGCTATGAAGCTTGAAATCAACCACAGGAAAAAGTCTGGAAAACCTCCAAAAGCATGGAGGTTAAACAACACCCTACTAACGAATGAGTGGGTCAACCAGGAAATTAGAGAAGAAATTAAAAAATATATGGAAACAAACGAAAATGAAAATACAACAATCCAAACGCTTTGGGATGCAGCGAAGGCAGTCCTGAGAGGAAAATACATTGCAATCCAGGCCTATCTCAAGAAACAAGAAAAATCCCAAATACAAAATCTAACAGCACACCTAAAGGAAATAGAAGCAGAACAGCAAAGGCAGCCTAAACTCAGCAGAAGAAGAGAAATAATAAAGATCAGAGCAGAAATAAACAATATAGAATCTAAAAAAACGGTAGAGCAGATCAACGAAACCTAGAGTTGGTTTTTTGAAAAAATAAACAAAATTGACAATCCTCTAGCCAGGCTTCTCAAAAAGAAAAGGGAGATGACCTAAATAGATAAAATCATGAATGAAAATGGAATGATTACAACCAATCCCTCAGAGATACAAACAATTATCAGGGAATATTATGAAAAATTATATGCCAACAAATTGGACAACCTGGAAGAAATGGACAAATTCCTAAACACCCACACTCTTCCAAAACTCAATCAGGAGGAAATAGAAAGCTTGAACAGACCCATAACCAGCGAAGAAATTGAATTGGTTATCAAAAATCTCCCAACAAATAAGAGTCCAGGACCAGATGGCTTCCCAGGGGAGTTCTACCAGACATTTAAAGCAGAGATAATACCTATCCTTCTCAAGCTATTCCAAGAAATAGAAAGGGAAGGAAAACTTCCAGACTCATTCTATGAAGCCAGTATTATTTTGATTCCTAAACCAGACAGAGACCCAGGAAAAAAAGAGAACTACAGGCCAATATCCCTGATGAATATGGATGCAAAAATTCTCAATAAGATACTAGCAAATAGAATTCAACAGCATATAAAAAGAATTATTCACCATGATCAAGTGGGATTCATTCCTGGGATGAAGGGCTGGTTCAACATTCGCAAATCAATCAACGTGATACATCACATTAATAAAAAAAAGAGAAGAACCATATGATCGTGTCAATCGATGCAGAAAAGGCCTTTGACAAAATCCAGCACCCTTTCTTAATAAAAACCCTTGAGAAAGTCAGGATAGAAGGAACATACTTAAAGATCATAAAAGCCACTTATGAAAAGCCCACAGCTAACATCATCCTCAACGGGGAAAAACTGAGAGCTTTTTCCCTGAGATCAGGAACACGACAGGGATGCCCACTCTCACCGCTGTTGTTTAACATAGTGGTGGAAGTTCTAGCGTCAGCAATCAGACAACAAAAGGAAATCAAAGGCATCCAAATTGGCAAAGATGAAGTCAAGCTTTAGCTTTTTGCAGATGACATGATATTATACATGGAAAATCCGATAGACTCCACCAAAAGTCTGCTAGAGCTGATACATGAATTCAGCAAAGTTGCAGGATACAAAATCAATGTACAGAAATCAGTTGCATTCTTATACACTAACAATGAAGCAACAGAAAGACAAATAAAGAAACTGATCCCATTCACAATTGCACCAAGAAGCATAAAATACCTAGGAATAAATCTAACCAAAGATGTAAAAAATCTGTATGCTGAAAACTATAGAAAGCTTATGAAGGAAATTGAAGAAGATATAAAGAAATGGAAAGACATTCCCTGCTCATGGATTGGAAGAATAAATATTGTCAAAATGTCAATACTACCCAAAGCTATCTACACATTCAATGCAATCCCAATCAAAACTGCACCAGCATTCTTCTCGAAACTAGAACAAGCAATCCTAAAATTCATATGGAACCACAAAAGGCCCCGAATAGCCAAAGTAATTTTGAAGAAGAAGACCAAAGCAGGAGGCATCACAATCCCAGACTTTAGCCTCTACTACAAAGCTGTAATCATCAAGACAGCATGGTATTGGCACAAAAGCAGACACATAGACCAATGGAATAGAATAGAAACCCCAGAACTAGACCCACACACGTATGACCAACTAATCTTTGACAAAGCAGGAAAGAACATCCAATGGAAAAAAGACAGTCTCTTTAACAAATGGTGCTGGGAGAACTGGACAGCAACATGCAGAAGGTTGAAACTAGACCACTTTCTCACACCATTCACAAAAATAAACTCAAAATGGATAAAGGACCTGAATGTGAGACAGGAAACCATCAAAACCCTAGAGGAGAAAGCAGGAAAAGACCTCTCTGACCTCAGCCGTAGCAATCTCTTACTCGACACATCCCCAAAGGCAAGGGAATTAAAAGCAAAAGTGAATTACTGGGACCTTATGAAGATAAAAAGCTTCTGCACAGTAAAGGAAACAACCAACAAAACTAAAAGGCAACCAACGGAATGGGAAAAGATATTTGCCAATGACATATCGGACAAAGGGCTAGTATCCAAAATCTATAAAGAGCTCACCAAACTCCACACCCGAAAAACAAATAACCCAGTGAAGAAATCGGCAGAAAACATGAATAGACACTTCTCTAAAGAAGACATCCAGATGGCCAACAGGCACATGAAAAGATTGTCAACGTCACTCCTTATCAGGGAAATACAAATCAAAACCAGACTCAGATATCGCCTCACGCCAGTCAGAGTGGCCAAAATGAACAAATCAGGAGACTATAGATGCTGGAGAGGATGTGGAGAAACGGGAACCCTCTTGCACTGTTGGTGGGAATGCAAATTGGTGCAGCCGCTCTGGAAAGCAGTGTGGAGGTTCCTCAGAAAATTAAAAATAGACCTACCCTATGACCCAGCAATAGCACTGCTAGGAATTTACCCGAGGGATACAGGAGTTTATAGCAGCACTCTCAACAATAGCCAAATTATGGAAAGAGCCTAAATGTCCATCAACTGATGAATGGATAAAGAAATTGTGGTTTATATATACAATGGAATACTACGTGGCAATGAGAATGAAATATGGCCTTTTGTAGCAACGTGGATGGAACTGGAGAGTGTGATGCTAAGTGAAATAAGCCATACAGAGAAAGACAGATACCATATGGTTTCACTCTTATGTGGGTCCTGAGAAACTTAACAGAAACCCATGGGGGAGGGGAAGGAAAAAAAAAAAAAAAGAGGTTAGTTTGGGATAGAGCCAAAGCATAAGAGACTGTTAAAAACTGAGAACAAATTGAGGGTTGATGGGGGCTGGGAGGGAGAGGAGGGTGGGTGATGGGTATTGAGGAGGGCACCTTTTGGGATGAGCACTGGGTGTTGTATGGAAACCAATTTGACAATAAATTTCATATAGTGAAAAAAAAAAAGAAATAAAGCACCTGTATTTTTTTTAATGAAGTATAAAATGACTTGTCCTAATTTTGGCTTGTTTGTAAACTTCTCAGCTCCTCCTGAGAAGAGCTTTTCTTTAAGAGGTTTCTTCTTCCATTAGTGGTACCCCTGTTGTACCATATATTACAGAACTGAACAGCTCTATATAGTTCTGACCATTCTTATCTCTAGCAGGAATAAAGTGAGGGAAAACATCAACCTCAGTCTCAGTTTCTTAGGAAGTCTTACTATCTTCCTGAAAAGAGTTGACAGCACTGATACATGGCATGATGTCACAAAAGTCAAAGAAAAAAACCTCATAAATATGTCATGGATATTCTATTTTTTTCAATTACTTATCTATTAAATTCTCTAGACATATGACAAAAATACAACCAATACTAGCATTTAATGCTATTATCAGAAGGGGAAGGAAAGAAAACTTGTATTTCCACTAAAGGATTATGTTTGTTTTTGTAACTTTTTCCTTGAGATATTTGCCCTAATTCCCAAGAAAATATGTCAATATTATAAAAATGTCAGAAATATTGGGGGTTTATAATACTTTGAAGAGGTCATACCCATATTTATATGTGGCCTTCTATAAGGTTCTACCTTATAGGTGAAAACATTTATCTATGATAAGTCTTTCTTAAGAACAAAGACAAATATATAATAGCTTTATTATCTAACAATAAGATAAGCATACTTGAGGCTGAAATGTATTAAACTTATTTAAAAAGAAATTTTTCAAAACTTAGATAAGAAATAGCCAAAAGCTGGAAACCCCATAATTGTCCTTCAGTGGGTGAATGGTTAGTCAAACTGTGGTATACTCATATCATTGAATACTACTCAACAATAAGAAAATAATCAAGCTCTTGATATACATACTAACCAGGATGAATCTCCAGAGAATCATGGTGAATGAAAAAAGAAAGCCAACTCTGAAAAGTTAAATACTATATGTTTCAAATGATATAACATTGTTAAAATAACAAAATTATAGATATGGAGAACAGATTAGTGATTAGTAGGGGTTAAGAAAGAAGTGGGGGGTGGGTAGAGAAGTTGGTGTGGCTCACAGGGCATGATGAGATATCTTTGTAGTGATGAAAATGTTCCGTATTTGACCACATCAATGTCAGTATCATGGCTTGTGATAATGTGACAAGATGTTATCATTGGGAAAACTGTGTAAAGAATCATAAGATCTCTCTGTAAATTTCTCACAACTGCATATGAATCTCAAATAAATGATTATTTCAAATAAAAGTTTAATTATGGGGCTCTTGGGTGGCTCAGTCGGTTAAGTGTCTGACTTCGGCTCAAGTCATGATCTCACGGTTCGTGAGTTCGAACCCCGCATTGACGACTCTGCTGTCAGCTCAGAGTCTACTTCAGATCCTCTGTCTCCCTGCCTCTCTGCCCTTCCCCTGCTTGCACACTCTCCCTCTCTCAAAAATAAGTAAGCATTTGAAAAAAAATAATTAAAAAATCACACATATCATTGTTCATATCTTAACTTTGATACCTGATTTTCATTCACTTCAGAATATGTAGAAAATATTTTTTCTTCCTCTTTTTATTTTTCAAAAGAAATATCCATTTTGGGTTTTGAAGTACACCTGAAGGAAAATACCTCCTCAGAAGAGTTGCTTATTAATTTAACAGCCACCAAACATAAAATATTGTGCTTAATCCATGCCCTCAGATTTAGTAAAGAAGGATTAGTATTTGTCCCTATTTGACCTTAGAAAGTCTTTCTCTAAATCTCAAAATCTTAACTATCATGTGCATTCCTTCACTCAATCATTCACATGTGGACAAACTTCCAAAATATGTAGCTACTGTAGAACTGTTTGTTGAGTTTCAGACACATAGAAATGGCCGTGTAATGAATATAAAGTAGCTACCAACATCTTATATGTAAAACTGGACTTATGAGAATAATAGAGTATAGTCTCCAAAATCAATTTGTGTTTATATGCTTGCTCCATATTCTGGGTAACCTGTTTGTATGTCAATTTCGTTATCCGTGAAAGAAGGACAAATTTATTGCTATCATATTGGAATTATGTGGAAATTCAATTACTACATGGTAAGTATTAAGACCAACACCTAGCACATAATGGTCAATGTGAATTATTATCATTTGTTATAGTGATCATTATTATTATTAGAAGAAGAAAGAGAAGGAGAAGAAGAAGAAAGTGCTATATCATTATTAAACCCTCTCCCTTCTTCTGTACCTGGTCTCCAGATGCTAAGTCCTTAAATATGCACAAGTGAACTTCACTCTAGGTGAAGTACATAGCAGCAGATACCAGGTCCTTTAGGCCTGTGAGAACAGGGCCTGCTTTTGCCAACCAGGTCATCAGCTTAGGGCCAGCAGTTCTACACAACATCGCTGATGAGGCTACAAAGATGGTCACAGTCAGACCCCGTATAGCCCTGCTATCTTTAAAGAACATGCGGCCTGTCTGGCAATCATGGTTCTGGCAATCAGCGGTTTTAATCAGCTGTAGCCCTGATCAGACCTGGACTAGCTTTGGACAACCCACTAGATCTGACTTCAGGGGAAGACGTGTCTCTGTTTCAGAAGGGGCTGGGCCTCGACAAAGGGGTATGTTCTCCAAAAGTCCCTGCCAATGGCTCTGTCTCTTCCTACATGTTCCAGACCCCAGGGACCTATTCCGGGAAGCCTGGATACCAGGTGCTCAGACAGGTACATACACAGTTATCTCCAGTGCACCTGCCCTCAGGCATCCAGGCCAAATAGGCCTACGTGGACATGGGCTGTGTCCACCAGGCAGGCCATCTTCCTGGGGCTCTATGTCCCCCACACTATACTCCTGATACAGAGTCTGGAAAGATGCTTACAGCCAGAACCCATACAGACCTCCTGTCCAATCAGGTCTCAAGAATTCTCTAGTAGTCATGCCACCAGATGTATATTTAAAAAAAAAACAGTTAATATTTCTGATCTCAGTGAATGAAGTGATGGTCCATCTGGTGGCCAAGTAACCTGAGCATTAATCTTTATTATCCTTCTTCACTGTGACATGCAATCAATCTGTCATATATTGTTGATATTTTTATCATAATACATCTGGAATGTATTGTCTACTCTTTATCTAAATTGTATATTTAGTGATATTTAGTTGTAAACAACAGTAATTAATTTTTGTATATCTGGGAAGGAAACTTACTTGAAGAATACTGCATATGTCTCAACTTGGCCAAGGAATCCGAAATCAACCTTGGAAATAGGAGGGAATTAAGGCACCTCTGGGGAGTTGAAAAATAGAAACTTCTCAACAGTCTCCTGGTATATGGCCTCTAGAATGAATAAATTCCTCCATTGTGTATTGGTTCTAATGTAGATAACTTGTGTCTAGACACCTGGCTGACGTCCCTGAGATATGATATTGGGAGCTGAAATGTAATTGTAATACTGGCAAATTACACAGCAGCCTTGATAAGGGGAAAATCCATTTTGTTGATACTATCATAATTTCCATTCCTGCCTCTGTGGACATTGTTTATGATCCCATCCAGCAAACTCTACTGTGGCTAAGGAAAGTGTTCAACTGGCATGCCAGTAAGTGCATTACCCTGACCTCCAGACTATGAAGACATTGTCTCTAAAATTTATACTAGGAAGAACTCTCTCTTATTCTAAGTCTGTCATAGAACATTCAAGCCACTATAATAGAATAGCATGGACTGTGTAGTTTGTAAACAACAGAAATTTACTTATTTATTTTTAATTTTTTTATGTTTTTATTTTATTTTTGAAAGTGAATCAGAGTGTGGGTGGGGGAGGGGCAGAGAGAGAGGGAGACACAGAATCCAAAGCAGGCTCCAGGCTCTGAGCTGTCAGCACAGGGCCCGATGAGGGGCTGGAACCCACAGACTGTGAGATCATGACCTGAGGCGAAAAGTCGGATGCTTAACAGACTGAGCCAGCCATGCTCCCCAATGACAGAAATTTATTCATACTTTTAAAGGCTAGAAAGCCCAAGATCAAGACACCAATAGATTCGGTCTGGTGAGAGCCCACTTCCTGGTTCACAGAAAGCCACCTTCTGGTTGTGTCCTTGCATGGCAGAAGGGGCAAAGGAGTCTCTGATGCCTCTTTATAAAGGCTTTGTTCTCTTGCACTAATCACCTTCCAAAACCTCCCACATCCAAAAGCCCCATATCCAAAGATATGTTTATCTTTATGTTAAAATATAAGAGATTATATTTTAACATATGAATTTTAGGCAAACTCAATCATTCAGTCTATAGCAGGTCCCTTCTTTTCATGTCATTTTACTTACTACTTCTTAAAAACTCCTTGTCACCCCTATACAAAACATACTTCCTTTCATTCCTTGTCTAGTGCCTAAATGTCTGAATAGTTACTAAGCTTGAATAAACTGGCCCCTTTCAAATGTACCCACTGAGAACCTTTCACTTTTCCACTGCCCTTTAGGGCTACATTTATTTAAGACTATGAAGCAAACGGTAGTATCTGACTTTCCTAAAAGGGAAAATTCTTTATTAGTGTTATTATTATTATTATTATTATTATTATTTATTTTTGAGAGAGACAGAGAGTGTGTGTGTGCAAGCGGGGGAGGGGCATAGAGAGAGGGGCACAGAGGATCCAAAGCCAAGTCTGTGCTGAGAACAGGGGCTTGAACTCATGAACCTCAAGATCATGACATGCGCTCATGACCTGAGCCAAAGTTGGACACTTAACCGACTGAGCCCCCCAGGCGCTGCCCCTAAAAGGGGAAATTCTTTTATGAAGATGGTGCAGGGAGACAATGGCTGTCCATGAAAGGAATTTGTATAGTATATGTACATACACACCACACATGGAACTTAATTATGCTTTCACAACCAACTTTGACCTTATTTCAAAGACAGCATTTTATTTTAATTATGAGCTGCTGTTTTAAACTTTATATAGCTAGTTTAAAATCCAGTTCACAATAAGAAGCTTTTCTCAGAGAATGTCTTTATGTCCCATAGCAAATCTTTCAGTACTATCAGAGCCTAGCAACAAGTCAGGAATCCTGAAATTAAAATATAAACAAAAAGATAACCCCAAAACAAACAAACAAACGAAAACAGGGAGAAGGAAGAAAAAAGAAGAAATTATTTTCTAAACTAAGGATAATTTGTTTCAGTAACATTTATGAAGCTTATGACTTTCAACACATGAATTGCGTTGGTACAGATATAATACCCTCATTTGTTATAGATCTTTCCTGTGCCTTTGCATCTCTTATATCATAAAGAGGAAGAGCTGTTACCAATGCAGTCAGATGGGGTAGAGTAGCCATCTTCTTTTGGTTCCCATTAAATTGGCATTCAGTCAGACCAGGAAATAGTTCAAATAACTGTGTTACCTTCAAAATTGAAAGTAAGTGACCAAGATCACTTTAGCATTTCCCTCAGCGTAACTAAACTTTAGATAGGCCGTCCCTGACTCTAGACCCTGACCTCACTTTTCTTAGAGAATTTACTTGAGAAAATTTGTAATTGTAAATTATTTATTTTCCCCTTTGAGATTTAAATTGTGTTTTAAATTCTTTTTTTTTAATATTTATTTATTTTTGGGAGACCTCTGAAAAATAGAGTGCAAGCAGGGGAGGAGCAGAGAGAAAGGGAGACACAGAATCTGAAGCAGTCTCTGGGCTCTGAGCTGTCAGCACAGAGCCTGATGTGGGGCTCGAACTCACTAACCACAAGATCATGACCTGAGCCGAAGTCGGCTGCCCAACTGACTGAGCCACCCAGGTGCCCCAAGATTTAAATACTTTTAAAAGATTTCACCAGTTTTACAACCCAGGAATGTATTTCTCAAGAACTTGAGAGCTATCCCTTTGAAATGTAATCATCTACAAGCTTCTGTGGTAGGAAAGGAGAATACCTTCAGTAGAGGTCAGTTCAAAACACAGATGGCCTAATCACAGAGAATAGCATTTGCAAACTCTGGAATAAGTCAATGTGCTCAACACATTCCATTGAACATCCTCCCTGCAGTGACCTCCATACTTTTCTGCTAGGTCATCTTGTCTCTTAAAAGTCCTCCTGACTTTTGTTTCAGCAGAGCTGAGATCAGATTGAATTTGACCTCTCATTGCAATCACCCTGAGCAATGTCTTTCTTAACCTTGTCCAATGCTATTGTTACTTTGGCATAAGCCTCTAATAATGGGACTTCTTTCTACATTTTTAGTGTTCTATCAACATATATCCAAGTGGATCATCAGAAATTTAAATAAGATGCATATTGATCCTGGGTGCCTGGGTGGCTCAGTTGGTATAAAGCATCCAACTTTTGATTTTGGCTCAATCATGATCTCATGGTTTGGGGAATGGAGCCCCATATCAGGCTGCAGGCTGACAGCATGAAGACTGCTTGGGATTCTCTCTTTCTTCCTCATTCTGTGCCCTCCCCCACTCGCACACATCCTCTCTCATTCTGTCTCAAAATAAATAAATAAACTAAAACAATATGCATACTGATCCTAGTAATCCCCCATTCTTCATTAAGTTTCTTTCTATGCAAGGCATCCAAGGTAACTGCAGGTTTTATAAAAAGGATTTCCTCAATAAAGTGAATCTGTGTGATGTCCTGTGAGATTGGGAACTTCCCAAAGTTGGTGTTATTAAATTGGAGTGCTGAACAAGAGGATTAGTGTTGATATGATATTAATGTTATTTGCATATCAGGGCAATATTATGTTTTCTAGGCAAAAGCACCATTTAAAAATATTTTCTCTGCAAGCAATGGAGCAAAAGCTTCCCCTGATGCGACCACCATACTGATTTATTCCAACAAGAACCACATCTGCAACAACAGCTGCAGTTTGAAGTATGACTTGATTAAAGTCTTTAAAATTCACTACCAACCTTCAAATTTCATCTCTTTCCTGATGGAGATAATTTTTTAAAATAAATGAGGATATGATAAGTATCACAAAAAATGCATATATCAAGTATTTGATGGTGGCACCAACCTGCACACTGAACCCCAAGGATATATGATGCTGAAGAATTTGATATTTCTTATTAGCATTCTCTAAGGGGAAGTAAGGTAACACAGGTGCCAGGAAATACTGTTGAGAGTGCGAACTCCAGGAACAAAGAGCAGAGTATATAAAACTATACCCCTAGAGCTGAACATCTATAGAAAGACAATAGGCACAGAGGAAATGAAAGAAAACTGGTGGCTGTTAATCAGAGAAGGGAAGGGTGTGTAGTATTGCCTGTGATTTGGCAGGAGATACAGGTAGGTGGCAGAACTTGAAGTACCTCATAGTGCATGTTATTGTGGTTTGTTTTCATCCTAAGTGCAGCAAGGTAGCAAGGTAAGGTGTTAAGTATGGGAAGGTTTTTTGTTTTTTTTTTTTTTAATTTATTTATGAGAGAGAGAGAAAGAGAGAGGGGGGGGGAGGGAGAGGGAGAGAGAGCATGAGTTCAAGAGAGAGCATGGGAGGGGCAGAAAGAGGGAAAGACAGAGAGAATCCCAAGCAGGCTCCACACTGTCAGCATAGAGGTTGACGGGACGGGGGTGGGGGTGGGGGAGAGATGGAGGCGGCTTGAACTCAGGTACCCTGAGATCATGACCTCAGCTGAAATCAAGAGTGGGACCTTTAACGAAGGGAGCCATCCAGGTCCCTCAAGTATGGAAACATTTTAAAACTAATATGATCCATTTTAATTTTAAATAATTATATGAACAAAGTCATATGAACATATTATTAATATCTTAGTTTAGATGCTGCCTTCTTCTGAAAACCTCCTAAAGCCCATGTTAATGTAAATACTCAAAACATGATTATATGTGTCTACTCTTTACATTAAAAGCATACTGTAATTAGCATTTCATAGTATTTGCAAATAGGTGATATACTTTTTTCTTAGTTTTGGTCTCTTCTAGACATAGTTTCCTCGAAAATATAGACTATGTCTTTCACATACGTGTTCCATAGTAAGAACCCAATACATTCTTATCAAATACGTGTTTAAACCCTAAGTACAATATTCATTATAGTCATAGATTCCGTGTCATTACTCCAAATTCATATTAGTTATTGTCTTCTGGTAGTGACACCCAGTATCACAAGATAGGCTCTGATATCTCATCTCTGATATTTCTCTAGTAATCTAATGGTCGCAAACTTCTGCAATTTTACCACATTCCAACCATGTCATTTGGAGGTAAAAATGAAACAAGAAAAATTAGCTCAAATATAATATCCAATTCTCTGTGTCATGATACAGGAAAAAAGAATCAATCAAACACAGATACTCATATGATACTCTCTGTAACACAACTTAATTATAATCTAGTCACTATACGTAATTATTTCCAAGTTTATAAGTGTGTTGTGTAAAGTTCTTATTTTGTTTTCTCACCAAAGTTAATAGAAAAAATAAGCCATTAAAAAGTGAGGTCAAGGATTTCATTATACAAGAAAAAATTATTAGAGCTAAGGAGATAAGTGTCATGCTGTGTCTTTGCTTTGTTTTCACTAATTTGTTTTCCAAAATGGGTCATATGTTCCCTTTAGCTATTTGTAAAATAATCACAATTATACTTTCCCTTTGTTCTAAAACTACCATCAAATTAGGCAAATTAAAAGATAGTCTTCATCATTGCTTACTTTGAGTGATTTATCAATCCCTCTTTCATTTTAACTAGTGAGTTCCATTTACAAAATAATCAATATTAGATAATTTAAGATAATAGGCATATCAATTTTAATTTGTTTTACTTTTATGTTTACTGTTGCTCAATGTCACCCCAAAACCAAATCTACATATGACTTATCTATAGTTGAATAACATATCCTTTATACTCTTTATTGGATAACAAGAACTTGAGGATTATATAATTTAAAAATAAGATGCAGCATAGAAAGTCTACTATAAACCAACAGTAAAATCAATAAGCAAACAATTGACTCTACCTGAGCTCCTGGTCAGAGTCAGATAGTTTACGTTATTTTAATCTGAATTATATGTACTAGTTTGCCTAATGTGTAGCTTTTCTTCCTGACTGCCAGCTACTCTGACCTATGGAAATATTGGTCTCATATTAGTTGCAGATGAAACTTACATGGATTTTTTCCAACAGCTCCTAAAATTGCTAAAGTTCTAATCCTTACAATAAATCACTCAAGTCATGTCAATATCTACATCAATAAATCACTTTTTCTATCATTCATTTTTTTTTCATTTCTTTTATCAAACACTAAGTGATAAAGTATGTGACATGATTCTTCAATCAATATGCTTTTATTTCTTTTTATGTAAGATACAAATACACGGGAACAACATTACAAAAGTGCTCCTTAGAATTTTAACAATCATCTTACCTGGGTCTTGTCAATGGAAGAGTATTGAATATAGATGCAATTTATAAAATGCTATCATAACCATATTTTGTGTATTAGTTTGTCAATTAAAGTTCAGATGAGGGGCGCCTGGGTGGCGCAGTCGGTTAAGTGTCCGACTTCAGCCAGGTCACGATCTCGCGGTCCGTGAGTTAGAGCCCCATGTCAGGCTCTGGGCTGATGGCTCGGAGCCTGGAGCCTGTTTCCGATTCTGTGTCTCCCTCTCTCTCTGCCCCTCCCCCGTTCATGCTCTGTCTCTCTCTGTCCCAAAAATAAATAAAAAAACGTTGAAAAAAAAATTTAAAGTTCAGATGAAAAGTGTTCCTCCAAGTTAAGCCATAAGAAGAGCCAATATAATTTAATCGTAATTAAATTTACAGTAGTAAAAATGGCTATAATTGAGTAATGAACACTAAATATATGGTCTTATCTTGTAAAAACATTGTAATTGCAGAGTGATTCATGGATAGCAAATGGTGAACTCTTGGGGTGCCTGTGTGGCTGTCGGTTAAGCATCCAATTTTAGCTCAGGTCATGATCTCGCAGTTTGTTGAGTTCAAGCCTAACATCACGCTCTGTACTGATAATTCAGAGCCTGGAGCCTGCTTTGGATTCTGTGTCTCCCTCTCTCTCTGCCCCTCCCCAATTCACACTGTGTTTCTCTATCTCAAAAATGAATAATCATTAAAAAAATTTTTAATAAAAATGGTGAAATTCTCAGAGATTCTGATGGTTTACCCTTATTAATCCAGAACCCCCCATACGCATGCAAGAAATAACTTCACTTTGTTTATATGATATAGAAAATTTTAATATTGTAAGAGGAAGATATAGAACTGCATGTTCATTACCTGTGGGCAAAGGTCTTAGTAAAAAATTTAAAAGAACAATAAAATGAAAAGTTAAATGGTGATTTATTTGAAAATATTAAAATTAATAAAAATAAGGATGCAAAAAAATGCCACCATAAACAAAGTTACAATATTACTGCCAACAAAATAGAGAAGTCAAAATTTAGAACAAAAAGTTTCAAAGGAGCATTAAGAAATTTCAAAGAAGGAAGAGATTATCTCTTTGAAAATAATAGTTATACTAAAAAGACAAAGAAATGATGGTGAATTATCTAATTAACTTACTTTCAAAGACCAGTGTAACCTTAATACAAAAACTTGTCAAAGTTAGCAAAATTAAAATAAATTAAGTAAAATTACATTAAATTAATTAAATTAAAATTTGAAAATAAATAAAAATTCCTGGTATTTGCTAGATATCCTAATTTCCTTGGGAATTTACAGATATTCAGGTCATTGTGATAATTTTTGGATCAAGCCCTCACCTTGACTATTACTTTTGCTAAGGCAACAATAATTGGCTACGTCCTCCA
Organism: Panthera onca; assembly: GCF_046562875.1. Taxonomy (NCBI): domain Eukaryota; kingdom Metazoa; phylum Chordata; class Mammalia; order Carnivora; family Felidae; genus Panthera; species Panthera onca. The sequence goes on from NC_138342.1 coordinate 51,429,783, forward strand.
TCTGTCTCCTAATCTAAGATATACATTTTAGCCTTCATTAAACCCAATCCCATGTAATATTTATTTTTTTTCAGGTCAAGTGTTTTCTGTCAGTATTTTGAATCATGTAGGAAATTCTTGATTTTGCCCTTTCCACATGGGATTCAAGGGCTACTTGGAATAGCTCAACATGTCTGACAATTTGCCATTTGAGATGTAACTCTCCAGGTTATGGTGGCAGCAGTCTATATGGTCATTTTCTCCCAGGGGCCTCAGAAAACACAAAGGTAAACCACGGGCCATAGCATTTCCATTAATTTTTCTAACATACTCCCTTTTCTCCAGAATATTGAGGTGTTAGGGATGACACATTTTGTTCCCACTACTCACATCTCTTTCTTCTTCTTCTTCTTTTTTTTTTTTTATATGTGCATTTATTTTTGAGAGAGAGAGAGAGAGACAGAGAGACAAGAGTGTGAGTGGCAGAGGGACAGGGAGAGAGACAGGGAGATACAGAATCCAAAGCAGGCTCCAGGCTCTGAGCTGTCAGCACAGAGCCTGACACAGGGCTCGAACCAAAGAACCGAGAGATCATGACCTGAGCTGAAATTGGACGCTTAACCAACTGAGCAACCCAGGTGCCCTCTTTCTTCATTTTTAAATCCTATCCTTTCCATGATTAGCTCTCCACAAATCTTTACCAACAAAGCATAAAACCAAGCATGCCCTAACACTGAACTAGTCAGTCAATAAATAAACTGCCTGTTTAAATATTAATATACAGTTTTAAATTTAAAGAGTCCTTTAAACAGAAACATAGATTACAAATTAGGATTTATAATCTACAGTAAAAATCACTATCAGATAGCATTAGAAAATGTCTTCAAAGTTCTGAGAGAAAAAAATCTAATAATGTAAAATTTTACAAGCTAATTTGTTCATGCAACAGTCATATAAAGTAACGGTCATATCTCCTCAAGAATTCCAAAAATTAGGTAATATAGGATCATTTATAATCATAAAATGAATAATCATGTAGAGGAAGAACATGAGCCATCAAAAAGTATACACAGCAGAATTCAAAATACCATGACAGAAACTATGATAAACATACAATTATGGAAATAGAGCAGGTAATATAATTTATAATCTCTCCTTAAAGCACTTAAAAATGTAAGATAATATAGCAAATTGTATTCTTTTAAATTAGCAGTTGAGCTTACAATCAAGTAATAGAAATCCCTGGAGTGTAAAAATATTACAATTTATAAAACTATTAAGTTACATGGCTCCAGTTACATGGCTGATGGTGCGACCATAACCTGACATGGAAAAATGAAGAAAGTGAGAATGGAATAAAATTTGAGATAAATGTAGCTGCAAAGATTATCTTATTAACTACTACTCATAATATCTTCTATTCACTGTAATTATCTATTTTCTGTGTGTGTCCATTATCAATTTATTGTCACAGTACAAATCCTCTGTTCATTTCCCGCTCTGCGATAATGAACATTTCTCCATTGCCAGGAGGATTATATCACAGTTTGTTGATTCAAAGTAGGAAGGGGAATCACTTTTGGCTCCTGTGCGCTGCTGTTTTATTTGTTCTCACTCCTGCTAAACAGCTTTCAGTAGCATATGTGTGAAAACATTCCAGTGATGCTCTGTACCACCAGGCAGGATTGTGCAGTCATTTGAAACATGTGACTGATACATCTGCTGGATCAAAGATAGTGAACTCGTTTGTGTTGTCTGCCTTGTCCTGGCCACATGGTAATGATCTTCCCAAGGCAACAACCACATGTCCTAGACCTTCACTGCCCTATTGCAGAGTAGCTCCTAAAGCTCCAAGTCCTTCCAAGTACCTGCCCTCTAGACTCAGCCCATCTACAACCTGGAAGGCTGTCTCCTGTGGTAAGCAGGTGCCCAGTGCCCTGGCTCCCTGTGCATTCCTGTTCAATAGCTTTGGCTTGTGTGTACTCCAGACAACTGTGCTTGGCTGACAACAGTGGATCAGCTGCAGCCATGTAGCCTAGAAAAGTTATATGACACCTAAAGGACTTTAACCCCACCTTCTGCAATGAACTGGATCATTGAGAAGGGGGTGCCCTTTTTATCTTCACTCTAACCTTAAGTACTCCTTCTTATCCCTAAGGCATTTTTAAAAGTTTTCTTTCCACATTTATTATCACTCTCCTGTTATGATTAAAAATTCCTCATAGCAAATATCCTCTGTCCAAATTACTCTGTGTCTCTGTCTCCTGACTAAACCCCAGATGATACAAACTTTTTAGTCGGCAAACCCTGCAAGCACAGATACAGGAGGCACATCATTTCATTGTACCTAGCAACTAAAAACGGTGCCCAGCACAAAGCATTTTCTTCATGAACGCTTGATTGAATTAAATCCAAAAATAGGTTTGCATTGCTTTATCTCGGATTTCCTCTAAATGACAGCAAATATTCTCTATACTAGTACCAACAGCCACATAAGGTTCCCATCTGTATTTCAACAAAAATAGTGTAAAACACGAAACTTTCATTAGTTAGTAGGTAAGGCAAGAGATTGTTTCAAGAATATTTTTCAACTCTGACAAATGCTGTGGAGACTTTGAAGAACCGTGTTTTTTGCTAGTACAGAAATGGTTGTTGATTTAGCAGGAATGATTTCAGTAGAGGCAGAGAAGCAGAAACTGGTCAGATCAGTTCAGAAGCAAAAACTAGATCAGACTGGTAGGGATCTAAAGAGTAGATGAAGACATGAAAACAAGTGTGAGAAATTAAAAATAAATAAATATAGTCCTGTGAAATGAAAGTAACATTGCATTTCTTCTTTCTTTGTTTTCTCTCTTCTTACTCTCATTCTCTTTATCTGTCATTAAAAAGTGTAAAATATTTGTATTCAGAGAGGAAAATCTAGTAGAAAAGATGAGATTAATGACATGTAACAGAAATATTATAGCACAAGAGAATGCCTTTGAGCAGGTGAGAGGGGTTGGAATTGAAAGCAAATATCTAAGAAATGCCCTGTTATACACAGGAACACAGACACTTGAGACTTTAAAAAAAAAAGTGAAAGAGCAGATATATGCAGGAGGCTATAGAGTTAGCAGTAGAAATATTAGAGATTTCACATGTAATGGCTTCTTGTTTCTTAATAGAAGAGAGAGATCTAAAGAAAAAGAATAGAATATTTATTCCTGGGGAGGGGGATAGTTAAGTGGGAGAATTTCATGTCGATGATAGTGGATATTTATATTTAAGATCTTAAAATTTAAATGAAGCCAGTTTTTTTCTGTTCTTTGATTTTTTGCTGATAATATCCAATTGCTCAAGTGCATAAAAAGTAAGGGTAAATGGTTGAATGTATGCAGGTGAATAGGAGAAACAGTGGATGGAAATTAAAAAGTTGTGACTGATGCTAAAGATTAGGTAAATTATTAAAAAATTATATATAAAATTATAGTATTATGTATATATAATATATATGTATTCTCTGTGCTGAAACCATGTTATCAATTACTGACATAAAAACATAAAAAACACTGCAGGGAAATAATATAATAAAACACAGGCCTCTATTTTACACCTTACATTGCAATCTAAACCTTGTAAAACCAATCATCCTTCCACTTCTTATGTATTCACCATCAAACTTCATCACTTCTTTTAAAATATATGAATGATACGAGTTGGATCAAGTGTAATGAACAACCTTGTGTCTCCTGCCTCAATAAATCTTTACTTTCTGCGATAACCTCTGAGAATTCCTGCAACAATACAAAGTAGGTAGGATGCCACCTTGTTTATTTTTTTTTTAAATGTTTATTTATTTTTGAGACAGAGCGAGACAGAGCATGAACGGGGGAGGGGCAGAGAGAGAGGGAGACACAGAATCTGAAGCAGGCTCCAAGCCGTCAGCACAGAGCCCAACACGGGGCTCGAACTCACAGACCGTGAGATCATGACCTGAGCCGAAGTCGGACGCTTAACCGACGGAGCCACCCAGGCGCCCCGGATGCCACCTTGTTTAATGTCTCATAGATGAGGTACCCAGATCCCCCTCTTCCAGGATTGAGGTACTCATTCCCCAGCTGTTTGGAATATTGATGGCTGATAGTTCTCAACTGAGTCCCTTGATGAGGATTTCCTTTGGTTGAAGAGGCCATCTCCCCTAATTTCATGTGCCCTTCTAGAAATGTCCAATGATTTGTTGATGTGGGTGTCATTGGCATGGCCCCTCACTCAAATTAGAAGGGCTATTGCATCTCCAGAGCTCTCCATCATATAAGCTGAGATCTTTTTGCAACTGCATTGTAGTTCACCTTACTCTGCCAGACTCTATTGTTTTACTCCCTTAATGAATTTGACCCCAAATCTCTCTAGTAAATTTACTGAACAGAAATCTACATCTCAAAGTTTTCTTCAAGAGAAACCAGGTCTGTAACTATCAGTACAAGGTCAAAAGAAAGCAGTTAGAAAACAGTTTCTAAAATGTGATTTGTTGGGGCGCCTGGGTGCTCAGTTGGTTAAGTGTCCAACTTCAGCTCAGGTCATGATCTCAAGGTTCATGAGTTCAAGCCCTAGGTCAGGCTCTGGCTGACAGCTCAGAGCCTGGAGGCTGCTTCAATTCTGTGTCTCCCTGTCTCTCTGCCCCTTCCCCACTCACGCTCTCTCTCTCTCACTCAAAAATAAATAAATGTTAAAAAATTAAAATGTGATTTGTAGCTGGTTTACCCAATGTCTAACTGGTAGTAAGGTCTTCATCAGTGATGATAGGTAGAACACAAAATCATGGTGTGTTTGTTAAACTTGTACTACAGGTGACCTGGAAAATATACCAGTGGGAAAGAATTTCCCTGAAGGTAAAACATATCAGGCATTTGAAAAATAAGTGAGATATGAGAATTATATGGCATCAGATGCTTAGGAAATCAATACTTTGGGGAAAACATCAAAACTGAAGATAATTGATCATCCATTAAAAGTTAAGTTTGAAAGCCAGAACATATCCTGTAAAATATAGAAAGACTCAAACCTCCTGTATCATAAGGCAGAAAAGATGAGAAGAAGGCAGTGGATTAAATTATAAGAGAAGAAAATAAAGGATGCAGGATTGGCAGTATATACTAGTATATTCTCCATTTAATTCACCAGTCTGTTCCTGAAAACACCTGATCCTGAAGGACTTCAGCAAACTACCACAAAAACAATTGTTTCCCATTGCAGTTTCTGTGCAATTGTACTGTCTTTGCTGACCCACATTACCATGGCCTCAGGTACGTAAGATACATTTATTAATCTGTAAAAGACATTATTATCCATTCTCATCAGGAAAGTGAATCATACAGTTTGCAATGGACACATTGGACAATCGAGTATATTTATAGTCTTGCTCCAGTGCTATGTTAACTTGCCACTGGCCTCCGCTATAGTATATAATTCAAAGGGAATTGGCATCAGAGACAATCTGTGGCATATCACCTTGTATATCACCTTGTTGCATTATATCAATGTTGTCATCTTAATTAGATGATATAATCACAAAGCAACAATACAATGGAGGCCTTGGTGATGCAAATGCCTTTGAAAGAGTAGAAAGGGCCCACCACATCAGTGGTTTTAGGGGGCTGGTGTTCTCAGATTAGAGAGACATTACTAAAATATAAAAGATGAATTACTCCATCTGATATTTTTCAGCACTAAGGACTAATTATAATACCTATTAGGCTTTTTTGGGTTCTGGAGAGAAGATGTTCCACAGTTAAGGTTATATATTTGACCCATATGCTAGATGACACAAAAGGCTGCTGGTGGCTCAAATTTAAGTTGCAAGGTGGCCTAGAACCCTATCTCATTCTCCTGCAATTGTATTGGCACCTGTCTGTCAGCCAGCTCAGACCTATGATAATATAAATGTCCTCATGACCAGCATATAGAGATACAGAGAAGGAAAAACGTGAACTTTTTTAACAGATAGGTTCACTAAGAATGAGCAAAATTAAAAAAAGAAAAAAGAAAAAAAAAAAAGGATTGCAGCTGCATTACAGCCCCATTTAGAAATGGCCCATTAAGATAACTGTGAAGGAAAACCCCTCTAACAGGGCAGAAAGTTAGATGGTGCACCCCATCACCCACTTGTGGATGGAAAAACAATTCAAAGTCAAGAGTATGTGCAATTCACTTAAAAAAATACAAGAAATGTCAGATTTTTTTTCCAATCTCAAGGCAAGTTCTGGAATTTGTGCCTGTGCAAAATAAAATGTCTGTAGTTTTTATGTGGTGGAAATTAGGTTGAAACCGAGTCAAATACCTGGGGCGTCAGAATTCACGATTTCACAAAGTGAAGCCTTGTCATCTCAGCTTGCATTTCATTCCCATCTCTTCAGAAGTCACTCACGTGAATTCCTTATCTTAATTTCAATATACATAAAACAAGTTCCCCCTCCAAATTTCTATCATTGACCAGGTTGTTAATTTTTCCCCAGAAGTGTTAATATTTTCTAGATGACTAAGATGAAACTCTTGTATAAAATAGCTTCGTTGCGATGTCTCTTAGTTTGTAGTATGTATTATATATGCTCTTTTTTTTTTTTTTCTATCAGTGGTCCCTTAATCTCACTGATTATCAGCAACTCACTTTACTGAAACATGTAAGTTTTGTATAGGGCAATAGATATTTAGGGGTTTTGTTTGTTCATTTCTTTGCCTGAAAATGGGCACAGCTTTTGTTTTGCTATGATTTTCATGTAGGGAATTGGATTAGTCAAGTTAGCAGTTGGACTGAATTTGTAACTTGTTGAATCTACATTTATTCTTACTGCCCCTTAGCTTTCACATTCCTATAGAGATTGTCTGTGTCTAGGGTAGAAGGTAATTCACTAGAGCATGCTTTCTTGACTAAGTTATTTAAGTTTTTCTTTGTGCTATTCCTCATAGAGTGCATCTTTGCAAGCTCTTGCCCTCCCCCCACCCCCACCCCCCGTCCCGCTCCCAACACTCACTATTTGAAGCTTATACCTTGGCTGAGGGGTTTGGTTGGACCAGGGGTGATGCTGGGGTTTGGTCTGCTGGGGTTATGGTTAAGTCTCAGCCTTTGGATAGCACTGATTCCACAGTCTAGACAGTGTAGTCTTCCTTCTTCTCCTGCCCCTTCCCTGCCTTCAGGATGGTTCTCCCTTCTCAGTCTTGTATTTCCTTCCTGACTTGAGTTCAGTCTGCCTTTTCCTGCTGTAATGAGCATTCACCAATATCTTAAGGCCAACAGTGTTGCCAGTTCCCCCACAATTAAAGTTTTGTTGTATAGTAGAGAAAGAGGGACATTCCTTCACTATAAAACCCTGCTAAACAGCATGGGTATAGAGATTCTTGTCAATGTTGCTGGCCCATGTCTGCACCAAAATGGACTCTTATTGAGGCTGCTTGTGATCTTTTATTTGTCTACTTGGTGCATTCATGACAAAGGGTGTTCAGACTCCCCGATTCTGCATCTCCAGGGATCTCACACTATCTCAGTGCCCCAGCAGGCTTTTCTAGCTTGTCTGCCTTTGTAGCTGAACTCTTCTTATGGAATCCTGTTGTGGTTACTACCCCAGACAGACATGGGTTCCAATCTCCTTTCTCCCAGAAGATACTGTGTCTACCTAGATTTTAGATCAGTTTTTTGCTCTCTCCAACCTCAATTCTATGATGAGTTCAGGGGGAAAAGCCAGAAATCTGAAATGAACTGTGGATTTCTTGTTGAAAGGAAGAAGAGAAGCTCCTTCCATCTCTCTACATCCCAGAGTGAAAAGTGAACACTGCCTTCACTTTTGAAGGATAATTTTGTTATACATAGAACTCTAGGAATAGCTTTTCTTCTTTTAGCACTTTAAAATGCTACTTCTTTGTTTATTGGCTTTAAATCTTTTATATACTAGGAATACGTGCTTCTACACAATCACAATTAAATTATCACACTCAAGAAATTTAATCATGATAAAATGTTATTGTGTAATAGAGTCTATATTTAAATATCTCCAATTACCTAAGTAATGCATATTTTATAATATCCTTTATAACAAATTTGTTTTTAGTTGAAGATTCAAGCAAGGATCCAATCATTATTAGTTTGTAATTCTGGAATCATTCCTCTTCATTCATATTTTGACTCTCATGACATTAGTGTTTTACAAAAGGCTCTTAGAAAGTGAAAAATAGCATGACTGAAGGTAGCATGTTGAAATTGAGGTTATCAAAGAGGTATAGAAATTGCAAGGTATAAAACTAAGCTATCCAATATGGTAGTTGGTAGCCACATTTGGCTTATTAAATTTAAATGTAAATTAATTAAAATAATATGAAAATTCAATATCTCAATTGCACTGCCCACATCTGAAATGCTCAATAGCTACAGAAGGCCTAGTAAATGCCATATTGGACAGCACTGATACAGAACATTTCTTTTACTGCAGAAATTTCTGTGGAATAGCTCTGGTATAGAATAGAACATGGATGGCGGAAGTGAAACAAGTACATAGTACGTATATATCTAGTTAGGGTATAGGCTGTAGTCTGTAATGAGATGACTTAAAGAGCACTTAAGATTTTTTTTTTTTTATTTTGACTTACTGCTCTGATAAACAATTCTGATAAAACCCCTTTACAATGTTAGAAGCGTAATAATTTTTAATGTTATTTCTCTGTCACAGCACATGGTGGCTTCATCATTCATCTAGATACAAGATGGTTAATGGCTACTCCATTTCTCACCATAGTATCTGTGCCTAAATTCAGATTTAAAGTTGAAAGAAAGTAAGTTTGTCTCCACGTCCTTTAAGTTGAGAAATAAAGGTAACACACATGACTTCCACTCATACTCCTTTGGCAAACATTTGTCCATATGGTGACAGGTATCTCCTAGATATGGTGAGAAATCTATTCTTTAGTTATGCAGACATGTACCCACTCAAAACTCAAGGGGTTCTAAAACTCAAGAGGCAAGATGTTGGTGGAGGACAGTGTCTGCTAAAGTATTAGATTAAGAATAATAATCAGAAAAATATTAACCATCTTTTTTATATTTCCTCAGTATAGTGTTGAGTTTAGGACACTACTAAATTTATATTATTAAGAAATAATTATATGAATTATTATATTAACATAATAATAGTCTCTTAAAGGATGTCAAAGTAATTGTTTAATACTTTGTTCCTTTTAGACTGTATTCCCACTTAATCTCATGTATTCCTTTGTCAAGAAAAATCAAGGGCTTAGGGGTGCTGAGTGACTCCATTGGTTAAATGTCCAACTTCCGCTCAGCTCATGATCTCATGGTTTGTGAGTTTGAGACCTGCGTTGGGCTCTGTGCTGACAGCTTAGCACCTGGAGCCTGCTTTGGATGCTATCTCCCTCTCTCCCTGCCCCTCCTCCACTCACATGTGCTCACTCTCTTTTAAAAATACATAAACATTAAATTTCTTTTAAATAAAAAAAGAAAAATCAAGGTCTTAATGTGTTCTGGAAAGAGTTCAAGGTCTTCAGAATATAGCCATGGACAAAATAGCCAGTAAGTATGTCACTATGAGCATATAAACATATAAACCACTAGGTAAGATACTTTTAGATACAGGTGTGTCTTATGTCCATGAAATGCAGCCAGACCAACACTAAACCATCCTACACACCTAGAAAACTGACTGGAGGATTAACACAACAATCTGCACAACCTGAACCAAAGAATTCAGCAGGTACGGGCACAGAGAAGTGAATTTGGGAAGCGAGAAGCCGCTGAGGGTAGGGAACCGCTTTTGCGGGCGGAGAGAGGATGGAGACTGGGGAGCGAGGGAGAACACAGGAAAAGCACCCCTCCCCAAAAGCAGCTGAAGAGAAAGTGGAAAATCGGAAACTCCCGCAGGGACTAAACGAAAAAGGGAGAAAGGAGAAAGGAGAGGGTTTAAATTCCATTAAGACTGTAAACAAGGGGAGCACAAAGGCTGCAACTCTGCAGCTCCATACCTGGCGGTGCTCTGGTGGGAAGGGCGAATCCCCAGGAACAGAGTGGGTCCGGGAGGTCCTCGGGGCACATGGGGAAAAGCAGTTCCACTGCTGCAAGGACATTTGGTAGAGACTGTTGAAGCCACCTGGTCCCAGCAGACCCCGGAAAACCGCCACATTTGCTGGTGCTGGAACGAGGTCATTAAGAGTGAAGCCTGGTGCCAGATATGTGTTGTGATTTTCCATAATCCCCGAAATGCTGCCGCTACACTATCTTGTGAACTTTTTCTGGGGCGGGCCGGCACCTGGCCGCAGTCTCGGAGCACCGGCAGTAGCAGAGTCCAGCAGGCGTTCCTGGGTGCAGCTGACACTCGGCCATTGCTCATTCGGCCATTGCTCTGTAAGACTCTCCTACAGAGGAGCGGAACGGGTCAAAGCCGCAGTCCTTTGGAAGTAAGGGGCCAGGGAAAACAGCCGCATCTGAGACAAAACTTGGGAGAGAGGTACTGCCTGGGCCTGGTCACGGATAGTGAAAAAGCGGGGAGTGGATGAAACCAGAAGACAGAGACTGATGGGCCATTGTTGATCTGGGAGAACAGACTGAGTGTTCCGTTTTCACGGATCCCGCACATGCGCATATGCACCTATGAACACTGCAACAATCCACCCCAGTAGGCTAGCAGCGCCATCTAGTGGAGAGCGGAGCTGTTACAGTGAGCCCGGCCCAACTGGGCCAACTTCATTCTTCAAGAACACATCTCACCACCAGCTTAGTTTATGGACTATAAAGCACTACATAGACTGACTTCTAGGGGAAAACGAAGTAACTTCAGTCCTACTTCAATCTGCTAGCAGGTTCATCTATTCAATTTTCTTTCTTTTTTTTCTTTTTCTCTTTTACACTTCTTTTCTTTTTCTTGAATACAGAAAGGAAAATTTCATTTTTATTTTCAGTTTTTATTAAAATATTTTTATTTAATTATTGTTATATTTTTACTTTGGTGTAAATTTTTTCAAATTCTATTTTACTTCCACCATTTTATTTTAGTCTACTTCAGTGTATTCACCTTTTCAAATTTTCAAACAATTTCCTTTTTATTTTTTTCTTTCTTTTTATTTTTTCTCTTTTGTTTCTCTTCTTTTTCTTGAATGCAGAAAGAGAAAAACTTCATTTTTACTTTCAATTTCTATTAAAAATATTTTTATTTAATTTTTTACTCTATTTTTTGTTTTTATGTAAATTTTTTCAAACTCTATTATACTTCCATCATTTCATTTAGTCCACTACAGTGTATTCACTTTTTCAAATTTTCAAACGATTTCCTTTTTTCTTTTTTTAATCTTTTTTATCTTTTTCATTTCTTTTCTTTTTTCTTGAAAACAGAAAAAGAAAAATTCATATTTATTTTTAATTTTTATTAAAAATATTTTTCTTTAAATTTTTTATACTATTTTCTTTATTTGTGTGTATATTTTTTCAAATTCTATTTTACCCCTGTCATCTCATTTTAGTCTACTTCAGTGTATTGATTTTTTCAAATTCTCAAATGATTTCCTTCCCCCCCCTTTTTTTTCTCTAATCTGTCAAACCACTTTCAACACCCAGACCAAAACACACCTAGGATCTAGCATCATCTATTTGATTTCTGTGTGTGTTTTTAATTTTTAATTTTAATAGTTTTTTAATTTTAATTTTCTTTTTAATTTCAATTTTTCTACCTCATTAATTCCTTTTCTCCCTTCAAAATCACAAAATGAAGGAATTCACCCCAAAAGAAAGAGCATGAAGAAATGACAGCCAGGGATTTAACCAACACAAATATAAGCAAGATGTCTGAACCAGAATTTAGAATCACGATAATAAGAATACTAGCTGGAGTCGAAAATAGATTAGAATCCCTTTCTGCAGCGATAAAAGAAGTAAAAAATAGCCAGAACAAAATTAAAAATGCTATAACTGAGCTGCAATCGCAGATGGATGCAGCAGCGGCAAGGATCAATGAGGCAGAACAGAGAATCAGCGATATAGAGGACAAACTTATAGAGAATAACGAAGCAGAAAACAAGAGGGAGATTAAGGCAAAAGAGCATGATTTAAGAATTAGAGAAGCCAGTGACTCATTAAAAAGGAACAACATCAGAATCATAGGGGTCCCAGAAGAGGAAAAGAGAGAAATAGGGGTAGAAGGGTTATGTGAGCAAATCATAGCAGAAAACTTGCCTAATCCGGGGAAAGACACAGACACCAAAATCCAGGACCCCCATTAGATTCAACAAAAACCAACCATCAACAAAGCATATCATAGTCAAATTCACAAAATACTCATGCAAGGAGAGAATCATGAAAGCAGCAGGGGAAAAATAGTCCCTAACATACAAGGGAAGACAGATCAGGTTTGCAGCAGACTTATCCACAGAAACTTGACAGGCCAGAAACGAGTGGCGGGATATATTCAGTGTGCTGAATCAGAAAAATATGCAGCCAAGAATTCTTTATACAGCAAGGCTGTCATTCAAAATAGAAGGAGAGATAAAAAGTTTCCAGACAAACAAAAATTAAAGGAGTTTGTGACCACTAAACCAGCCCTGCAAGAAATTATAAGGGGGACTCTCTGAGGGGAGAAAAGATGAAAAAAAAATATATATATGTATAAATACCAAAAACCACAAAGATTAGGAAGAACCAGAGAACACCTCCAGAAACTCCAACTCTACAAGCATCATAATGGCAATAAATCCATATCTTTCCGTACTCACTGTAAACGTCAATGGACTCAATTCTTCAATCAAAAGACATAGGGTAACAAAATGGATAAGAAAACAAGATCCATCTATATGCTGTTTACAATAGACCCACTTTAGACCTAAAGACACCTTCAGATTGAAAATAAGGGAATGGAGAACCATCTATCATGCTAATGGTCACCAAAAGAAAGCCAGAGTAACCATACTTATATAAGACAATCTAGACTTTAAAATAAAGACTGTATCAAGAGATGCAGAAGGGCATTATATCACAATCAAGGGGTCTATCCACCAAGAAGAACTAACAATTGTAAACATTTATGCGCCAAATGTGAGAGCATCCCAATATATAGATCAATTAATCACAAATATAAAGAAACTCATTGATAGTAATAGCATAATAGGAGATTTCAACACCCCACTCACATCAATAGACAGATAATCTAATCAAAAAAATCATCAAGGAAACAATGGCTTTGAATGACACACTGGACCAGATGGACTTAACATATATATTCAAAACATTTCATCCTAAAGCAGCAAAATATACATTCTTCTCCAGTGCACATGGAGCGTTCTCCAGAATACACCATATACTGGGACACAAATCAGCCCTAAGTAAGTACAAAAAGATCAAGATCATACCATGCATGTTTTCAGACCACAATGCTATGAAACTCTAAATCAACCACAAGAGAAAATTTGGAAAGATAACAAATACTTGGAGACTGAAGAACATCTTACTAAAGAATGAATGAGTTAACCTAGCAGTTAAAGAGGAAATTAAAAAGCATATGGAAATCAATGAAAATGATAACACCACAACCCAAAACCTCTGGGATGCAGCAAAGGAGGTCATAAGAGGAAAGTGTATAGCAATCCAGGCCTTCCTAAAGAAGGAAGAAAAATCTCAAATACACAACCTAGCCTTACATTTTAAGGAGCTGAAAAAAGAACAGCAAATAAAACCCAAAAACAGCAGAAGACCAGAAATAATAAAGATTAGAGCAGAAATTAATGCTATTGAAACCAAAAACCAAAACCAAAAGAAAACAAAACAAAACAAAAAAACCAGTAGAACAGATATGAAACCAGAAGCTGGTTCTTTGAAAGAATTAACAAAATTGATAAACCACTAGCCAGTCTGATCAAAAAGAAAAAGGAAAGGACCCAAATAAATAAAATCAAGAATGAAAGAGGAGAGATCACAACCAACACAACAGAAATAAAAACAATAAGAGAATACAATGAGCAATTATATGCCAATAAAATGGGCAATCTGGAAGAAATTGACAAATTTCTAGAAACATATACACTACCAAAACTGAAACATGAAGAAATAGAAAATTTGAACAGACCCATAACCAGTAAGGAAATTGACTTAGTAATCAAAAATCTGCCAAAAAACAAGAGTCCAGGGCCAGATGGACTTCCAGGGGAAAGAGGGGATTCCAGGCTTTCCAGGGGAATTCTACCAAACATTTAAGGCAGAGTTAACACCAATTCTCTTGAAGCTGTTCCAAAAAATAGAAATGGAAGGAAAATTTCCAAACTCTTTCTGTGAAGCCAGTATTACCTTGATTCCAAAACAGAGACCCCACTAAAAAGGAGAACTATAGACCAATATCCCTGATGAACATGGATACAAAAATCCTCAAAAAGGTATTAGCCAACTGGATCCAACAATACATTAAAGAAATTATTCGCCACAACAGAGTGGGATTTATACCTGGGATGCAGGGCTGGTTCAATATCCGCAATACAATTAACGTGATTCATCACATCAATAAGAGAAAGGACAAGAACCATATGATCCTCCCAATAGATGCAGATAAAGCATTTGACAAAATACAGCATCCTTTCTTGATAAAAACCCTCAAGAAAGTAGGGATAGAAGGATCATACCTCAAGATTATAAAAGCCATATATGAATGACCCAACACTAATATCATTCTCAATGGGGAAAAACTGAGAGCTTTCCCCCTAAGGTCAGGAACAAGACAGGGATGTCCACTCTCACCACTGTTATTCCACATAGTATTGGAAGTCTTAGCCTCTGCAATCAGACAACACAAAGAAATAAAAGACATCCAAATTGGCCAGGAGGAGGTCAAACTTTCACTCTTCACAGATGACATGATACTTTATATGGAAAACACAAAAGATTCCACCAAAAACTGCTAGAATTGATTCATGGATTTGGCAAAGTTGCAGGATATAAAATCAATGCACAGAAATCAGTTGCATTCCTATGCACACCAACAATGAAGTGACAGAAAGAGAAATCAAGGAATCAATCCCATTTACTGTTGAACAAAAAACCATAAAATACCTAGGAATAAATCTAACCAAAGAGGTGAAAAATTATACACTGAAAACGATAGAAAGCTGGTGAAAGAAATTGAAGAAGACACAAAAAAATGGAGAAAGATTCCATGCTCCTGGATAGGAAGAACAAATATTGTTAAAATGTCGATACTACCCAAAGCAATCTACAAATTCAATGCAACCCTATCAAAGTAACACCAGCATTCTTCACAGAGCTAGAACAAATAATCCTAAAATTTGTATGGAACCAGAAAAGACCCCAAATAGCCAAAGCGATCTTGAAAAAGGAAACCAAAGCAGGAGGTATCACCATCCCAGACTTCAAGCTGTACTAGAAAGCTTTAATCATCAAGACAGTATGGTACTGGCACAAGAACAGACTTTCAGATCAATGGAACAGAATAGAGAACCCAGAAATGGACCCACAAACGTGTGGCCAACTAATCTTTGACTAAGCAGAAAAGAATATCCAATGGAATAAATACAGTGTCTTCAGCAAGTGGTGCTGGGAAAATTGGACAGCGACATGCAGAAGAATGAACCTGGACCACTTTGTTACACCATACACAAAAATAAACTCAAAATGGATGAAAGACCTAAATGTAGGACAGGAAGCCATCAAAATCCTTAAGGAGAAAGCAAAACCTTGGCCACAGTAACTTCTTACTAAACATGTCTCCAGAGGCAAGGGAAACAAAAAAAAAATGAACTACTGGGACCTCATCAAAATAAAAAGCTTCTTCATGTCAAAGGAAACAATCAGCAAAACTAAAAGACAACTGACAGAATGGGGGAAGATATTTGCAAATGACATATCAGATAAGGGTTAGTATCCAAAATCTATAAAGAACTTATCAAACTCAACACCCAAAAAACAAATAATCCAGTGAAGAAATGGGCAAAATACATGAATAGACACTTCTTGAAGGAAGACATCCAGATGGCCAACTGACCCATGAAAAAATGCTCAACATCATTCATCATCGGGGAAATACAAATCAAAACCACATGGAGATATCACTGCACACCGGCTAACATTAACAACTCAAGCAACAACAGATGTTGGTGAGGATGCAGAGAAAGAGGATCCCTTTTGCATTGTTGGTGGGAAAGCAAACTAAAACTAAAAAAACTAAAAATAGAACTTCAAAAAACTAAAAATAGAACTACCCTACGACCCAGGAATTGCACTACTAGGCATTTATCCAAGGGATACAGGTGTGCTGTTTCAAAGGGACACATGCACCCCCATGTTTATAGAAGTACTATCAACAATAGCCGAAGTATGGAAAGAGCCCAAGTGTCCATCAATGGATGGATGGATAAAGAAGTGGTATATAATATACAATAGAGTATTACTCGGCAATCAAAAAGAATGAAATCTTGCCATTTGCAACTACGTGGATGGAACTGGAGGGTCAGAAAACTTTTTATGGTAAGGTTCAGATAGTATTATTTTTAGCTGTGTGAATAAATACTGTCTCAACTCTTAATTCTGCCATTTTAGTTTTTCTTATAATTTTCTCTTTTTAAAGATTATTTATTTCTGAGAGATACAGAGAGAGGGAGGGAGAGAGAGAGAGAGATCAGGAGAGGAGCACAGAGACAGGGAGAGAAAGAACCTCAAGGAGGCCCAGCACTATCAGCATGGAGCCTGATGTGGGGCTTGAACCCACGAATGTGAGATCATGACCTGGGCTGTAATCAAGAATGGACACTTAATGGACCAAACCACCCAGGTACCCCTCAACCCTGCCATCTTAGTGTGAAAGCAGCCATAGACAAGGTACAAAGAAATGAGTATGGCCAGGTTCTGCACTGAGAAGAAAAAAATAAAAAAGTGTTTGCTGACGTTATCCTAGATAATATGGAAAATTTCCCAAAAAAAAGTCATTTGTCAGGAATAAGTCTTGTAAAGAAAGGAAGTTTAATTAATTTCCATTAAAGACAGAAAATATTTTATCAACACTTTTAACAATGAAGTAAACCAATATGATTTCACAGATAAAGTTTAATAAAATGTGAAGGCCAGATCATAATGCCGCATGTACTTTGTCTGGAGCATATAAAAATAAGTCTGATCAGGGGCATCTGGGTGGCTCACCACTCAGTCGGTTGAGGTCCGACTTCAGCTCAGGTCATGATTAGACAGCTCGTGAGTTCCAGCCCCAAGTTGGGCTCTGTGCTGACAGCTAGGAGCCTGCGGCCTGCTTCAGAGTCTATGCCTCCCTCTTTCTCTGCCCCAACCCACTCGCATTCTCTGTCTCTCTCAAAAATAAATAAACATTAAAAATTTTTTTTAAATAAGTATGATCGAAATACCATTTCAGTGGAGCAAGTTGGACACTGAATTGTTGATTCAAATATTAATGTATTAACAAAAAGAATCTAAAAAGCCATTAAAATGGTGTATATTATAATAAAGTGGAGTTTAATTCCAAAATGCCAGAATTATTTAATATAAGGACAGTCAGTAACATGATTCATAATTGAATATAAAGAGAAAAATCATGCGGCAATCTTCAGTATGCTCAACAGGAAGGAATTCCACAAATATTCTTGATTTTGCCACCTCTATCTATATACTTATTATCATCTACTTGTATCTGTTACCTGTTATCCAGCATATTATCCAGCTATTTAGTAAACCATTTTCTTACTCGATGAAGTTACATTGTCATCTCTGCTAAAATCGAACATAAGGCAAAAGTACTGTCCCGATTCAATGCCATTTAAAAATATATATGAAGAGTCTCTGCGTGGCTAAGTCTGTTAAGCATCCGACCTCAGCTCAGGTCATGATCTCGCAGTTCATGATTTCGAGCCCCACATTGGGCTCTGTGCTGACAGCTCAGAGTCTGCAACCTGCTTCGGATTCTGTGTCTCCTTCTTTCTGTCCCTCCCCCACTCGCACTCTCTTTCTCAAAAATAAATGAACATTAAAAAATTATTAAATATATATATATATATATATATATATATATATATATATATGATATGTCAGTCGGAACAATAGAAAAGCAAAAGATAGAGTCACCAGAAACAAAAGAAGAAATAAAAACATTTTTCTTTTAAAATAATATATTTGAAATATCAAGAAACTTGGTGATATAACTAAAATAAAGAAAAAAGCATTAACGAATCTGGCAAGATATAAAATTGGCACACAAAAATAGTCTTTCATATATACTTGAAATAATCATTTAAAGGGCATAATTGAAGAAAAAAATAGTCACATTAGCAACAATACAGATAAAGTATTTAGAAATAAACTTGGCAAAAGGTATGAAAATCTATGAGAAAAACATTTCAAAATTATAGAAGTTATTAGTATAGATTTGCATAAAATTAAAGACATCTCTTCTAAGATATGGACATTTAATATAGTGGGGATAGTTGAACAAACAAGAATATGATTTTCTTGTTGCAGAAAAAAGGAGTGTAGATTTTACTGGGAAGTGGAACAGCATTAGGCAATGCTGATAAGAGACTGATTTTGTAGGTGGTGACTGAGATGGGCTGAACTTGGTGATGAGAAATGAATTGCTTAGTAAGTGTGATAACAGGGCTAGGGAAGAGTCATGTGAAGGGACACCAAAGTCACTATGAATGGTATCAGGAATACGAATGAAGAGAAGTGCAGTGAACCAGGCGTGCAAATCATCAGTGCATGAAGAGGAGTATCACAGAAGATCTCTAGATGAGTGTGACCTTGAGAGGGTGACATTACGCATTATAATTTGTGGTCAGATTAGTTGCTCTTTTTCCAGCGTTTCCATAGTACTTTATTTATTCCCTTAGTAAAGCATACGTTTTAATTACCATTGTTTGCTTTCATATTCTCTTCGTCGAAGGGAGTATGCTAAAACTTGTAGGGACTGATCTTTTTTATTGGTTGGTATTCCTTAAAGAATGAAATTATATATTCAACCCAGAAAAACAATTTCTATAATGATAGAAAGGAAGCCTTGTATGTAATTCAAAAATTCAAATAAGAAAATGAAAATTAGATGGTTCATCCCTATCCATTTTATGAAAAGATGAAAAGGGGTATTTTGGCTGCTTTTTAACGAAGGAGCTATTATAATTTTAGGCTGCAGGACTACATGGGCCATCAAATCACAGCAGGATTTGTCTTTGAATTACGTACTTCAAATTTTAAGAGGGACATTGACATCGTAAAGTTTATTTTAAGAAGAGCAATGAAAATCTCATCATGAAAAAAATTAAACAGTTGGAAAAGTTCACTTTAAAAAAGGAGAGTAAGAGGACTCCAGATATTTAGCATGATGCTCTATAAAATAAGATGTCATGATACCAACTCATTCAACATAAATGGAAAAAGATTAAAATGTTTAACCGTGGAGAGTAACTGTTCAAGGGAGAAGTGTCTCATCCTTGGGGATAATCTTCCTTAGAAAAGAATGAGCTGCTCTTGACTGATGTAAGTGAAGACTCAAACCGAATTTCTTAAGGAACAATATAGATGTTCTCTTTAAGAAAACAAATGTATTAGATGGTTTCTAAGAATTCTTATAACCCTAGTATATATTATTTGAAACATTGAAAGTCATGTTAGTAAAGTACTTGAATTAATAAGTAATTTCCATATACCAACACCTACTCAAAGAAGAATTTAATTATGATCCCATTAGTATATTTAAAACCAATAATTTCATTGGTTTTCTTGATGCTAGCAAGAGAAAAAAAAGTATGTACTTTGAGTTTACTATCCGGAAATAATTCCAGCTATTCCTATCTAGCCAAAAATAAATAAATAAATAGTTAAATAAATAAATAAATACACATTATGTCTTAATGTCAAGGTCTAAAAGTAAATTATTCGATGTGTACAAGAAGAATTTCTTTGTCTTCAACTTCTTTGGGAGAAATAAGTTGGTCTTACTTTATAGGTAAACATTTACAACTAGTTAGTTTGAATTTACATGAAGTTAAATGGAACGTTATAAGTAATAACTCTTAAAATAAGATACAGGGAGAGGAAGACATTACTTATACTACATATTTCAAAATCCATAATATTATGTGATATCGTAAAAGAAGGAAAATAATTATGTGATCATCAGCCATCAAATTCAAGGTCACAATTTCCAAGGAGGGATGGATATTTATTAATATTTACACTTCTTTATAATTTTAAAATGAACTATGCATTATAATAAGCTCACTTATAATAAATAGTTTTAGAAAAAATATAGAATGTCAAATCTGTTTTGAATGAATTAGGAGATCATTTACACATAGACATAGATGATGTATTTTTTAAATAAACCACTACCAATATTACTTTGAGGCATTACTCTACATACTTAAGAATAATTTCCAAATGAAGTATCAATTTACATTTTCTGAAAAGGAAGGATATGCAATAAATTACTTTACAAATGGATTTTAAAACAAAGAACAAAACTACTTACATTGATGTTTTTCAAATGTTTTGTATATCTATATTGCTTTCCAAAAGTAATTCACATTTATTTATGCATTAATTTAGAATGAGGAAAACTAAGGTCATTCTCAGGAAAGACAGCTGAAACTTGAAATGGAATATCTTCACTCTTTGAAAATTAAAAAAAAAAGTATATGGAACAACTATTTATAGTGAGAGCAGTCTTATGATGAAAATATGAATGCAAGTTGTAGTTTGATAATTTCTTGGCAATTTGTGGACTGAGTGTAGGTTTGTAAGTTGCAAATTAGTACTGTTACTTTTTTTTCTTTAATAAAGTAATTAAATTCTCTGGTTAGATTTGAAAAAGTTTTGTTGTTTTTGGTTTCTCTCACTTTAGATAATCTCTGAGATTGGATGTTGTATTTGATACAACAAGATCTTTTTTTAATTTTGTGTGTTTTAGATAGTTTTTGTTCACCTTATGTAAAGACTTTTACAGTGGTTGTGTTAATAGTCACACAGTTTGAAAGTAATTCTTTTCACTAGCAAAGAAGCACAAAAAGAGCGATGTGGGAATTAATTTCAAAATTAAGTGAAAGTTACTCTAGTTTACAGCATATTCAGAATATATGTTGTATAAAAATTTTACTTCGTTAATTTAATTCAAAACTTTTAAATTAAATTCTATATGCTTTGGAAAAGTATCCACATAGAGATGTGCAAAAATTTTCTTTGATCAAAAGGGAAGGAAAAATCAGCTAATATCAATTATTAATTCAAATTAAATTGTGTCAAACTTAAATGTTGAATTTTGGTAAACTAAAATCTTTAGCAAAGATTAATATCATTCATGTTCTGAATATTATCAGTAAGTGATTATTTCTATTTATTTTCTAAATGTCATTTCTGTTATATATGTAATGGAAGTGATATGAATTTCTAAATCTATTCTCAGTATCTCATATAGCTAAAATATATATAAATATCTTACAGTAATATGTATGTAAATGTATATATATTTATATAAGATATTGAGATTATATATAGAATTTTATATAATAGCCAGTAGAGGTGAATGGGAATCAAATTCATTTTTTTAAATCTTACTGTATTAACTGACTTAAAATGTATAAACAAATCATCATCAACCAAATAACCAAATGAACAAACCAAATATCTATGAAGAATCTATCTTAAAATTCAAAGATATATCCATACTTTCTTTTAGAGTATTATATTTTAAGGTGTTATTCTGAGATAATATTTTGTGACCTCACTGTAATGCAAAACCTTTTTATTTTCATTTAAAATTATTTTCATACATATATAGGAAATATTTTAGCTAAGAGTACTCATTGAACTTGGCCTCAAGGTACATTTTGTCTGAGCATTTTTAATGCATTGCCTAAAACAGGTATAAAGTGGATAAGAGATTATACACACTTTAAATTTCAAATTGGAAAACACAGTTATCATATTAATAAAAGAAAGACCGTGTTGGCAAGTGACATTAGCAAAACGGTGGTGGAGGAATTACTACGTGTTAGTCTCCCCACAGAAACAACAGTCTAAACAACTATTTATGCACAATGATACTTTCATAAGAGCCAAATATTCCAGGCCCCTTTTCACCCAGGGGCTTGCTGACTCTAGTGGCCTTGGGCAACCTCCGTGTCACCAGGGTCTCAAAGGGCTCTCAGGAACCCAAACCCCCATTACCCCTTTCCAAGTCTGTACAACCCCGCCCTTAGACATGATCACCTTGGGAGGACAGTACAGTGAGCCCCCAACTTTACTGTAGACCCCAGAGCTTCCCTGCCTCAGCACCAAGTTAAGTTGCACAGCTCTAGGTGGATCCCATTAACCCAGGCCCTCCCCAACATGTTCACCCCAGCACCAGCAACTGAAGTGGCCCTAGGTGACTCCAGTGGCTTCAAGTGACATTCTTGGTTCCATGTTCCTTGTGGGTTCTTGTGAATCCAGACCCTGGTTAATCCCTGTGCCCACCTGTTAGAGTGACCCTGGGTGACTTTCATGGCAAAACTCCCCGAGGGCTTCTGGGTATTCAGGACCCACCTCAGCCTGGAATCTGCCTACTCCAGTGACCCAAGCAATTCCCACAGGCCTGGGCAGCTTCCTTAGCAGAGTTCCCTGCAGCTCTAGGATCCAGGCCCCCTGTTTCATGCCAACACCTGCCTACACTAGCAGCTCCAAGCATCCTCCACAGCTCCAGGCAGCTTGCACAGCAGAAACCCAGGACTCACCCTGATGCCTGCCAGGCTCAGACACATCCTGTGACACTAGGCTCTCAGCAGGTCCCAGTAACGCAGGCCCTAGTTGCACTCAGGTGCCTGCCAGCTCCAGCAACCTCAGACAGCTTCCATAGCTAGGGGTGGCTTTATCAGCTTCAGGCTCCCAGAAGGCCCCTGCAAACCCAGGTTTCTGACCCATCTGGGGGTCAGTCAGCTCCATAACCCCAGGTAGCCCCAATAGTTCCAGACAGCTTCTTCAGCTCCAGTCTCCCTGGGGATTCCCATTGACTTAGGCCCCCAATCCATTCCAGTGTCTGCCAGCACTGGCCACTACCACAGCCCCAGGCATCTCTGATGACTCCATGCTTTTGTCTTCTCAACCTAGCATTGGCCATCTACCCTGGAATCTGTTTCTTGGCGGGTTCCCATGAACCCATGTTCCAGACTCACTCAAAACTTTCCAGCTCCCATTGGCCTACTTGGCTCCCAGACAGCTCTAGCAAATCCAGGTTCCAGGCGCATCCCAGCATCAACTGGTCTTTGCAGTCCTGTGTGACTCTTGTGGCTTCAGGTTCTCAATGAATGGCCATAAACCATGGCTCCAAAGGAGCATCTCTAAATCCAGGTCTCAGTGGAGCTTAATTTCAGGTTGAGTACCACTGTCCCAGGCTTTTGATCCACTTCAGTACTAGGCCACCGAAGGATTCCAACACATCCACAGACACACCCAGACTGCCCATCCACCAATATCTGAACAGCTGACTGGTGAGGGGTTGGCCTGCTAAAGTCAGTCTGTAAAGATTGGAAGAAGTACCAACATCTTTAAATGTGCAGACACCAACATAAGGCAACAAGAATTATATTTAATCAAGGAAATATGGCACCACCAAAGGAAACTAAAATTATGACTGACACTAAAGAAATGGAGATCTATGAATTGTCTGACAAAGAATTCAGAATGATCCTCTAAAAGAAATTCAGTGAACTACAAGAACAACAAGGTTGGCAAACTGGAGAAAAAGGAATACTTGTGCTATGGGATATGTCAATTCATAAAGCCATGGTGGAAAATATTAAAAATTGAAATTCTATATGACCTAGCACTCTCATTTCTGGGTACATATCTGAAGGAGATGAAAATACTGTCTTGAAGAAATATCTGCACCCCCATGTTCATTATGTGCCTATGAATAGATGAATGGATAAAAAAGATATGGTACACACACAATTGAATATTATTCAGCTATAAAAAAAAGGAAATCCTGCCCTTTGCAACAACATGGATGGACTTTGAAGGCCTTATGCTGAGATAAATATGACAGACAGAGAAAGAGAAATACTGTATGTTCTCTCTTATATGTGGTATCTAAAAAAGCCAAACTCATAGAGAGTAGAAAGGTGGTTGCCAGGGACTGGTGGGGATGTGGGTACATGGCAGAAAAGAGAAGTTGTTTGTCAAAAAGTACAAACTCCAAGGTATCAAGTAAGATCTGGGCTATAATGTACTGCATGGTGATTATTATTAACAATATTATATACTTGAAAGTTTTAGATCTTAAATTTAAATATTAAATATCACCACCACTAGAGAAAGAGAGAGAATCCCAAGCAGGCTCTGTGCTGTCCGCAAAGAGCCAGGTGTGGGGCTCAACCCATGAACCATGAGATCATGACCTGAGATGGAATAGAGAGTCAAACACTCAACCAAATGAGCCACCCAGGCACCCCAGGACCACATTAAATTAAAAAAAAAACCTTAGTCTAATGTATAATAATATTGTTTTATGACATATTGTTAGCGTATATTATGTATATGTATCAATAATATTAAGAGACTTTAAATGTCTGCATTTCTTTCACTTTAGTATGAAATCATAATAATTAAGACTATGAAAAGCTAAATTTTATTATATGATTATAGTTAGTAATGTTATAAGGCTTTGCATATATATTAGTTCATTTATTTGTACAACATTCCTATGAGTTAGACACTATTATTACTCATATTTTACAAAGGGAGGAAACTGAGGCACAGAAAGGATTCATAACTTCCCTGTCATATAAGTAGTTAGTGACAGAGCCCATGCTTAAAACTAGGCATTCTGTCTCCAAATCATACACTTATAACCCCTGGGGTATAGTGTTTCTTTGCTCATAGAAGCTATGCTACTATTTATAGGGATACAATAGTATGTTTTACGTGTTAATTTAACATTTTAATTTAATTAAAAAGTTTTTCTTTACTTGTCTTCCAAAAATGGGAGTAGCATATGCAATAAATAGTGCTTAAGTTTTAGCGCATTACTTTAAAGAATAAAATTACTTCAGATATTCTATTTTATAGCTGGTATCACCAGGAGCAAAGAAATTTAATTTCATAGTCATCATATTTTGCAAAGTTCCTTTTTATTTTAAGAAAAAGTGAAAGTCAAATTGAATTCAAAGTCATATGATATTACTCATATTAAACTTTAAATATGTGTCAAGATGTATTAAAAGTATACAATGAGGGGCGCCTGGGTGGCGCAGTCGGTTAAGCGTCCGACTTCAGCCAGGTCACGATCTCACGGTCCGTGAGTTCGAGCCCCGCGTCAGGCTCTGGGCTGATGGCTCAGAGCCTGGAGCCTGTTTCCGATTCTGTGTCTCCCTCTCTCTCTGTCCCTCCCCCGTTCATGCTCTGTCTCTCTCTGTCCCAAAAATAAAATAAACGTTGAAAAAAAAAAAAAAAAAGTATACAATGAAATCAAGTATATATAGAGAGAATTTCCATATTAATATTGCAGTGGATGACTTAAAGGAGATAAGAATTACTGACAATTAAGAATTAAACACATAATATAAAGGGTAAAGCATAAATAGGTGGTGAGTTAATAACGGGAAATGTATCAAATGTTCTGAGAAAGATGGAGGAGGAAGAAAGTAGCAAATGTAGGATATCATTTATAGAATTAATCAGGTGTCTGATAATCAAATAATTAAAAGCCTTTTCAGTTGTATAGGTTGTTAGAGGCAATTCAGAGCATGTATATTTTGAATTATATATTTCTTCCAAATCCATAGCTTCCAAAATATTCATAACAAGTGGTGATTCCAAAAAAGCTTTTACCAGCTGTGTTTATGGGACATTCAGTGTATTTGAAGGCAGCCTATTTCATCTTTGTTATTTCTAACTGCTAGATATTCTTCCTTAAATTGATGTCTAAATAACTCTTTTTAGTGATCGTATGTTTGCCCCAGGGATAAAAGTATTCGATACTAATGCTTCTTTTAAAGGACACTCTTAAACTGTCATAATAGATGTAGTCAAGAACAACATTGGGTACATTATAAAACATGTCTCCAAATATCCTTGCCAGCTAACATCAAGGAGCAAACAGGGAAAACTAATTTCAACATGAAGCTGTGCACTTAAAGACAGATCATGCCTCAGTTTGTGGGAGGGAGGGCAGGGTGGGAGGGAGGGCAGGGTGGGTGATGGGTATTGAGGAGGGCACCTTTTGGGATGAGCACTGGGTGTTGTATGGAAACCAATTTGACAGTAAATTTCATATATTAAAAAATAAAAATAAAATTAAAAAAAAAAAAAGACAGATCATGCCAAATTGAAAAATGGCAGTGAATAAAAAGTGAATATTACCAAATTGCTGTGTGTGGTATCTTTGGCTTCCACCCCACCTCAGCCCAACTGCAAGGTTTCTAGAAGAGCAAATACAGGCAGAAAATCTATAAGACAGAAGAGAGAGACTAGAGAAAGGCCATGAGAATGATTTGGAAAAACCACCAAGAAGATTATATCCAGCGTAAGCCAAAACCACTGGGAAAGTGTATAGACAGATTTAGTTCTATGGGGAAAGGATTCAAAAGATCAGAGACTCAAACAGGCACAATTTAAACCTGTAGGTGATATTTAAAAGTCTCTTTTTTTGGATGTTTATTTTTGAGAGAGAGGGAGCATGAGCAGGGGAGGGGCAGAGAGAGAGGGAGACAAGAATCTGAAGCAGGCTCCAGGCTCTGAGCTGTCAGCACAGAGCCAGATGTGGGGTTTGAAGTCACAAACCATTAACTGACCTTCAGCTCATGACCTGAGCTGAAGTTGGACACTCAACCAAATGAGCCACCCAGGCTCTCCTAAAGCTATAGGTGTTATTTAAAGAGGCCAGTCAAATTTTAAAGGATTGCATGATTTAAAGACAGTTATTGCAACACAGGTTCAGTGAGAGAAAAATAAGAAGCATAAGAAAGAGAAAAGCATCCTCTAGCAACTTGGGGGGAAGGAAAGGGGAAATTTTAAGGTACTGAAAGACAAAAGTAAACCATCAATTTGAAGTTCTCACAACTTCTCACATTCCTGTAACAAACTGAAAAGAAAAAAAATGCTAAAATAACTGGACTTTGCTATCCTGACAGAAGAGGGCACCATTCAACTAATAATCTTATGGCACACTTCATTATTAGGAAAATCAGTTAAGAGGAAAGTAAAGCTCTTAAAGAGCTATTGTAGAAAATCTAGAAACAAAAGTCTAAATATATCCAATAAAGTGCAATACCTACTGAAAAACAGCAGTGAACCAGAAGATAATGTAATTCAATACTCCAAATGGAATTAAATATATTCAAACAAGCATTGAGTATATAGAAGTATGTTGAATCAAAAATTCAAAAGCTAAAAACAAAAAAAATCACAAAAAGGAGTAACTAATGAAGAAAATAGATTGAAATCAGAAAGAAATGTAAGAAAAACACAAAATCTCAGAAATGAAAAAAATAAATTTTAAAAGTCTCCGAGAGGATTAGAGTCATATGAATATTTAATAAAGCAAGTTGAAGAAAATAAGAAAAACAACCAAGGGAAGGAATATGACAGAATGAAAAGAAGTAAAGAAAAAAAAAAAGTAGTAGAAATGAAAATATTTAGGAAAAAAATGTTTACATCAGAGTTCCTGAAGATAAAAATTAAACATCGGAGAAATAAATCAAATAACAAATGAAACTACAATTCAAGAGTCTTTTCAGAAATAGAAATAAAAACAACACAGAACAAAACATGAATCTAGCATGCATGAAAATAGCATTTAAAAGTGGCTATTAGATATCTGGAAAATTAACAAAAAACTATCAACTCTGAGTCATATCCTAGTAAAAGTATTAGATTTCAAAAACAAACAAAAACTTATGAAGACCTCCAGGAAAAAGGTATCAAATAACTTACAAAGCAACAGTTTCAGCCTCTCCTCAGACTTTTCAAAGCACTCATAAAAAAAGGAAGTAATAATATGAACAGTAATAATAATAATCATAATCATAAATGAAAGAAAATGGGACCCTCCGATGTTATATCCAGCTTATTTTCCATTTATATATCAAAACTTTAGAAACAAAAAAAAATAGTTTTCAGCAAACAGGAACATAAGGAATTCTTCATCTTCAGACCATCCTAAAGAATTTGCTACAGAATGCATATCATTCAACCAAGTATGACTGGGAAAACTGATGAGTATTTTATAACATATAAAAGTGATGAGAATGGAAAAAAAAATGGAAAAACTTATTTTTATATAGGAAAAGGTAGGTATTAAGGGATATTCCAATAAACCAATGAACTAAGCAGTTAAAGGTCTGAAGACATTAAAAATCACATAAATAAAAAGGTAAAAGCTAGACAAAATATAAACTTTCTTAAATAAAGCAAATAAATAAGCAAATTGATAAAGAGGAGACAAGAGTATACATCTTATAGAGAAATAAATGTAGCAAATAAAAATATACAAAATAATAAATTATTACAGAGTTAGAAAAATCTTGTGAGTCATAGCAGTATGAGACAATGGACTTATCTGTTTAAAATAAAACATTTTTCTAATTCTTAATATACCTAAAAGATAACAATTTAATCATTTTAACTATGCATCGGGTGATTATAACATATGGATAAATGAAGTCAATGATAGTGATAACAAAAGGAATTGGATACTCTCATAGGGCACCTGTACTACAAGTGAAATGGTGTAGTGTTACTTGAAAGCATACTTAGAGTAGATGAATGTATATTGAAAACTCTAAGTAATCGCTAGACATTTTTAAAAGGAAATATAATCAGTATGCTAAGAATATAGATAAAATTTAATCATGCAAAATGCTCAATTATAACAAGACAGATAATGGAGGGACAAAAAATAAGTGCTATGAACAGAAAACGCCTACAAACATGATACGTATTAATGCAACAATCGCTTGCAAATAATGTCATTTGTTGTTTTTTTTTTTTTATTTTTTTATTTTTTAATATATGAAATTTACTGTCAAATTGGTTTCCATACAACACCCAGTGCTCATCCCAAAAGGTGCCCTCCTCAATACCCATCACCCACCCTGCCCTCCCTCCCACCCCCCATCAACCCTCAGTTTGTTCTCAGTTTTTAACAGTCTCTTATGCTTTGGCTCTCTCCCACTCTAACCTCTTTTTTTTTTTTTTTTTTTTTTTTTCCTTCCCCTCCCCCATGGGTTTCTGTTATGTTTCTCAGGATCCACATAAGAGTGAAACCATATGGTATCTGTCTTTCTCTGTATGGCTTATTTCACTTAGCATCACACTCTCCAGTTCCATCCATGTTGCTACAAAAGGCCATATTTCATTTTTTCTCATTGCCACGTAGTATTCCATTGTGTATATAAACCACAATTTCTTTATCCATTCATCAGTTGATGGACATTTAGGCTCTTTCCATAATTTGGCTATTGTTGAGAGTGCCGCTATAAACATTGGTGCAGCCGCTCTGGAAAGCAGTGTGGAGGTTCCTCAGAAAATTAAAAATAGACCTACCCTATGACCCAGCAATAGCACTGCTAGGAATTTATCCAAGGGATACAGGAGTATTGATGCATAGGGGCACCTGTAACCCAAATAATGTCATTTGTAATGTCACTTGTAATAATGTCAATGATCACTTGAAAATCCCACTCAGTTGGAGTATACAATTCTTGCAATACATTATTAAATTCTATTTGCCAAGATTTTGTTAAGGATTCTTGCAGGAATATTCCCCAGAGATATGGTTCTATAGTTTTTCTTCCTTATAATATTTTTATCAGGTTTTATTATTAGGTTAATCCTAGCCTCATAGAATGAGTTCAGATGTGTTCCTTCTGCTTCTATTTTCTGGGTGTGGCTGTGGAGAACTGGTATCATTTTCCCCTTAAATGTTTGGTAGAATTCACCAGTAAAGCCAACTAATCCTGGTATTTTCTGATTTGGAGGGTATTTGTTTGTTTGTTTGTTTATTTATTTATTTATTTAATAGATATGGGCCTATTCAGATTATCTATTTCTTCTTTGTGAATTTTTTAGTATGTGTCTTTCAGTTAATTGGTTTACTACATTTAAGTTATCAAATTTGTGGACATAGAGTTGCTCGTAGTATTCCTCTGTTAACTTTTTAATGTCCATGGCAATAGTAGTCATAATACCTTTTTGATTTCTAATTTGATAATTTCTGTATTCCTTTTTTGTTTCTTTGTTTAGCCTGGCTATGGGTTTATCAATTTTATTGACTTTTTCAAAGAATAAACTTTGGTTTTATGTTTTCCTGTTTTTAATTTCTTTGATTTATGCTCTCATTTTTTTTTCCAATTACTTTAGACTTAAATTGTAAATCGTTCTTTTTGTACTTGCTTCCAACAATGTTAAGACTGTAATGTAGATTTTAGATTTTTATTTTCCATAGAAATATTTAACTCTATAAATCTCTGTCTACACACTATTATGTATATGCATCTCACAAATTTTGATAAGTTGTATTTCCTATTTTCATTTAGTTCAAAACATTTTAAAATTAGTTCAAAACAGATCATGGGCTTAAATGAAAAATACAAACTATCAAACTTCTAGAAGAAAATATAGGAGGAAATCTAGGTGACCCCGAACTTGGTGATGACATTTTAGAGACAACACCAAAAGCAAAATTTATGGAGGGAAATATGATAACCTAAAAATTTATTACAATTAAAAATTTCTCAACCAAGGACATTAATTATGAAGAGAATGAAAATAGAAGCCACAGACCAGGAAAAATTTTGCAAAATGTATACCTGATAAAATATTTGTATCCAAAATATATAAAGAACTCTTAAAACTTAGCAATAAGAAAACAAACCTAATTAAATGTGACAATATCTGAACAGGCGCTTCACCAAAGAAGATAAGAAGATGAGAACTAACCATATGAAAAGAGGATCAACTTTATTTATCATTAAGGAATTTCAAATTTAAAAAACAATGAGATATTACTATAAAATATAAATCAATCATTAATGGTGGGAGTGAAAAATAGTGCAGACACTTTGGAAGACAGTTAAATGTATTTTCTTTTCACATAATCCAACAATTGGATATCCATATATCTGATCAATTTGATTTAAAGATTAATGTCTGCACAAAAATCTACATGTGAATGTTTATAGCCCCTTCATTAACATTCATCAAAAGCTGAAAGTAAACAAAATGTTGTTCAGTAAATATTAAAGTTAGTATGTGAAAGTTTGAAATATGGTATATGCATAGGTTCAAAGTTTTGTCCCCAAGATATTAATTATTATAAAGATAAGAAAAAAAAGTAACATGACAGTGGAGAAATCCAATAGACACAACTAAGTGGTTGAGGCTAACATTATCTGTAATAAATAATAAGATATTTAACATCATGATATCACGCACTGAGAAGGACATAGCACTTCAAAGGTGCTTTATTCTAAACATGAGAAAATATCAGACCATCCCAAATTGAGGGACCTTCTAAAAACACTGACCAGTGATCATCAAAAGTATCAAGGTTATGAAAGATAAGGAAAGAATGCATAAATATTGTGAGTATAACGTGAAATCTCTGAATCGTGATACAGGAATTAAAAGGTGATTATTGGGAAAATACTAATGAAGGTCAAGGGTGTAGTACAGTATTGTGCCAATGTTAATTTAGGTTTTTGATAATTGCATTGTGGTTATGTACAATGATAACAATAGAGGAGTCTAGGTTAAGGTGTATGGAAACTCTGCAATATTTTTGTAGCTTTTTGTAAGCCTAACATTAGTTAAAAATTAAAAGTTGAAAAAAATACGATAGTTCTGTCTCTTGGTTTTTCACTTCCACTAGGCTAAATAAATATCATCCATCTACACAAACATTTCCCATATTATATGGGTTTATATTTCTTTCTTCTGCTCAATATCATATTAAAGTGACCCATTTGTTCCTATTTCTTCCAAACTGTGTTAAGAGAAACATTTAAAAAGACCAGCTAACAGCAAAGGAATATTGTGTCAAAAACATCTCCCAATTCCCTTTCCTATAGAAATAAAAAGGTCATATAAATGAGCTTATAAAAACAACATCTGTATACTAATCAATAAAAGCTAGATAACAAGGTATTCTCATAAGCAACAAACTAGAAGTAGTCATCAAGAGGAACAATATCTATAGAATTAAAACCCGCTTAGAAAGAAGCAAGGGTATAATAAAGAAATATTAAATGATTTTGAGAACCACAGAAACCAGAAATTTCTAACAAATCATTACATAAGTGAGTCTTAATATAGAATGGAAATTTGCTAACGCTATCTGAGAAAAATAGTAAAAAGTTAAAAGAGTTTTGAGTTCTGATTTGTGCTAAGTAAAACATGTTGAGTTGTAGCAAGTAGGAAAATATCTGGATATTGATGTATATCAGGCCCTAAAAAAAACTCAACCAGCTGGCCAAATATCCTGCCAGAACAAAACTTACTTAGTAAGTAGACATTACTAAGAATATCAATGAATTTGAGTAGAACACGTTCAGTAGGTGGTAAAAACAAGGGAATTTTCAGTTTTCAGACAGTAGTGGGAGAGGGGAACAGAGTAAAAACAAAAAAGCAACAACAACAACAACAACACACTGAGGGCTTGCTCTAAAACAAGCCCACAATCAGATGAGATGTGTAACCCATATAGCAAAACAACTAAAAAATTGAAAATAATAGTAAACAACAAAAGAACAAAATAAATCAGGATTAGCTTAAATGAGAAAAAAAATGATTGAACACAAAAATTAAGAAAGAATGATATCTGAACTCAGGAAAAAGAAAATGAAAAGAAAAGTCACTTCATAAATAAGTCTTAAAATTAAAATTGACACCAATATGCAAATAGATAAATATACTACAGAAAGTGTTGCACAGAAAACAAAATTTATCATAGGGAAGAAGAAAAGAAATTCAATAGAAATGAGGGAGGCATGATAGATTGAGAAGTTTGGCAAAATCACACAGCAAAAGATAACTATAAAATGAGCAAAATTGTGCAAACTAGCCGTTTGGGGAATCTGGAACTTGATCAAAGGGATGCAACAAATGTGAAGCTTCTTTTCTTGAAAAATTATTAAGCTTTGGTTAAGAGGAGTACAAGTCTGTGACACTCCTGCTTGAGGCTTCTTTCATATGCCCTTCTTGGCTTACTTCCAGTAGAAATTCTGTTGGGGTGGAACAGGTCACGAAGATTATCAGCTTCCCTGGCAAAGGAGGCTTATTTCATTTGAAGCAGAAGGCAATAAAAAAAAAAAAAATGCCCAACAGCTTCTTAAATTGCCATCGTGGTTGGGAAAGCAACTTGTAGACTAGTTACAGATTTAACATGTATAACACTTGATAAATGTGATTGTGTTTCTCCGCATCAATACAGAAAATATAATGAATAATGTGTGTTACACTTGAAAAGGTAGACTCAGAGGGTTTGTTTTTAAAGTCTATTTATTTATTTATTTATATGTAATTTATTGTCAAATTGGTTTCCATACAACACCCAGTGCTCATCCCAAAGGTGCCTTCCTCAATGCCCATCACCCACCTTCCCCTCTTCCCCACACCCCATCAACCCTCGGTTTGTTCTCAGTATTTAACAGTCTCTTATGCTTTGCCTCCTTCCCTCTCTGTAACTTTTTTTTTCCCCTTCCCCTCCTCCCTGGTCTTCTGTTAAGTTTCTCAGGATCCACATTTGAGTCAGACTCAGAGGTCTTAATATCACTCAGTCTCAATACTCCATGGCTGTACCTCAGTCATGTAGCTATCCTGGACTGCTTTGCACTTTGAGATATGTAGGGCAGCAGTATGCTCAGGAATAAAAAGTGCTAGGTAACATCAGCATGCAGCAATTTCTGAGCCATTAAGATTCTAATAATAAGTTGAAATCCCTTTTTGGTGTTGGACTGCATACAACCTTCAAGGCCCACTACTGCCTCCTCCCCTCTGCCCCCCATCTGAGCAAACTAATTAGCCTAGGTGCTCCCTATTTTTGCATTGGTAGAGACATCAAGCCCTCACCAGAGCAAAACACTCATCCCAGCTCTACCTCTTAATCATCACAAAGTCAAGCAAATGTCCTTTCCCTTTCTTACAAGCCAATCTTGGGCCAGCCTGAGATCTCTCTTGGTCTTCCCCCAAATCCTCATAAAGTGAGCAACAAACTTTTTCACACCCTCTCATTGCACGTATGGCACTATCAGTCTCAACAAACAAATTTTGGGTGTGTGTGGGGTCCATCCCACCTTTGAGGGGTGACCACACAGATGTGTAACCTCCTACTATAGAGAATGTAATGGGAAGTTGAAATTAACTGTGAAAAAGGCAATAAGGGTACATTTGAAGTTTTATAAATAGTCTTATTTTCCATTTAATTACTATTAGGTGTTTGGAACTATTTTATATCTTCAAATGTACTTTTCCTGGAGGGAAACTTATTAATATAAAGTATATCAATTAAAAACAGTTGAATCTCTGTCAGAGTGATCACTTTCACCTAGCAGATAGTGGGTCAATTGTAATATATGTAAAATATCTTCTTGTGAACCTTTCACACATTATTCTCAAGTATATTCTTAGTATATTTGGGTTTATCATTTGAAAAACAAATTAGCCTCAATTCTCAGCATTTGTATAAAATATGAGTGCAAAATTTTAAGAAGGAAAGCAGGTATCCAATGATGCAAAGTGAAACGCTAATAAATGTTGTAGCTGATGACATTGTTGAAGGAATCAAATTTTCTGTCCTTCAGTTGTTTGAATCTGTTAGCTTAGGTAGAAAAATAGCCAGTGTTGTTGTGCATATTGAAGTGATTACTTCTCTTGAATCAAAAGCTTTTTAAACAATTCTCCTAATCTTCCTTCTTAAGTCACTCCTCAATGTGTTTTGCTTATTTTTACAGCTTCTGAGCACATAATATAATTAATTCAAATGAGCCTCCAAACCAACAAGAATTTTTTTAATATGAAATTAAAGTCTGGAAATGATTGTTGCTGTGTGAATAATTGAGTTCCAGTTATTTTATGAAAGCAGTATGCAGACTTCAAGGTATATTAAAATATCCTTTCCTTTCTTTTTTCTTTTATTCCTCGCTACTTTTTCTATATCTTATTTCTTCTCCAAATATGACTTGGTATTTACCCTGTATTTAAAAATGTGCATAACGTTTTATAATTGGACTTGCTATAGTGTCTTCTAATAATAAAAATGCATGTACTAAGGAAAGTTAAAGACCATTACTTTTAATCATTATGTTTATCTTACCAATGGTAGCTGTCTTTCCCAGTTGACTGAAGACAAAGTTATAAATAACTCTGAATATGGTTTTATGATTAAGAATCATAAAAATAACTATACAAACAAAAATTTATTGAATGAATACTGTATATTAATTATGTGCTAATTACTGAGAGTAGAAGATTTTAGGTTAAAACGTGAAAATTGTCCCAAATCTATATGTATTTGCTTGCATGTCCCAGTATAACGAAAGAAATGAACTGAATTCAAATCCTAGAATGTGTGAAATGCATGAAACATACAAAGACTATAAAGATATAATAAAATATATGTACAGTTCAAGTAGTAATGCAGAGCCAGTAGGTGTCCAGCCCTGTGTTCTTCTCACATAGGATCACGTTCCTCTCTCTCTCTCTCTCAATTCCTTTGCACCCAGAGGTCACCACTACCTTAAATTAAAAATGTATCATTTCCATGCATGACTTCATATTTTTATTACATATGCACACACAATTACAAACAACGTGGTGATTAATGGCCTAGTTTAAACTAGACACCTTATACGGCATTATTTTACAGAGTTTAAAATAGTTTTCTCTTGCTTAGAGTAGGCTCCTTTTCAAATATTGATTCAAGGGCACAAATTTCTTTCATCATGTAGTTGTGCTATCATCAGTATGCGGCTTTAAAGATAGCTGTGTTAGTATGAGTCAGGTTAAACGGGAAGAGGAGAGATTAAAGGAAAGAGTTCGTACACATTAAGATTTCATTACACCGAAACAATGGAATATAACCAGAGCTGTTAAAACAGGTAAGATAAGGGGCACCTGGGTGGCTCAGTCGGTTAAGCATCCAACTCTTGGTTCCGGCTCAGGTCAAACTGAAAACAACAACAGAAACAAGTAAGATGGATCGGTAAGGTGACTTGGATTTTTCAGATACCGTATTATATGAGAAAAGCAAGAACACTGAACATTCAGTATAGTATGTCAACATGTGCAGAAGTGCCGCTTTATACTCAAAACGTGTATGTATACATGCCCAACAGCATATAGAATGCATTGTCTATTTTGAAGTTTATACAAATGGTATCAAAACCATATTTGTTTCATGAAAATTATGTGTGTTACATTTACCAATGTAGGTCTTCGAATGACGCGAAATTTCTGTGTGTGTGCATCTTAAACTGTTTTAGATATATTCAAACTACTGTCCATGGTAGATGTATAAATGTTCACATAAGAAGAGCTCCCCTACATCACATTGTTAACATTATATCTCATTGAAATTTTACTTTTTTAAATTTAATTCATTGCTAGTCAGATTGAATAACATTTCATATCTTTATGGTACAACAGGATTTCCTGTTCTGTTGACTGGCTTTAGGAGCTTTAACTCTTAATTACAAGGTTTCAGTAGTTGGTAGAAAGAGAAATACTATTTTCTAATATTATGATACATATAATTTAAAGGCCAATTGGAGGAGACTCATGGTAAAGTCAGCCATTTGTATTTACTCTTCCAAAAAGCTAATGGACATTTTTTAAAATTAATGAGATATCTGGTAGTACTAATGTGTTATTTAAAGAAATGGAATTAGCCATCAGAAATGGAAACTTGTAGGTTAAAAGAATTTGCCTCTTGAGAGTAGGACTGGTGATTGGTAAGGGAAGTTTTTTTCAATGATTACACTACACATACAAAATATATATGTACATATACACACTAACATACACATTCAATATTTTTCAGTGTTTTTGTAAGAATGCACAAAAGATGGGTAATGGCAACCACCACTGGATCTAGAAAGAGGAGAGCTGAGAGAGTGGGTAAGAAAGGTTTATTTTTCACATCATAGCATGTTTTTCCTTTTCATTTTTTTCCTTGTGAATATATTACCTATTAAAAACAAATAAAATATGATTTTAAAAAGCGGGTGTACCAAGCTGTAATCAAATATGTTTTAAGTATTTCTGGAGGATAGTAGCTGTTAAAAGAGATTTAACAAAATCTTTAGAGCTGAGGGAGAAAAAAGGAAGTAATGCATAATATCTATATTTAATGAGTTATGAATTCCTCTGTATTGAGAATGCATGGAAGTGGTAACTTATCTGTCATAAAGAAAACCCGTACTGATAATAGCTTTACAAAGACTCTCACATTTTCTGGAGAATATTCTTTATATTTGTTGCATTGGCAATAACGTCTTAAGGGAAACAGCCCATTTATTAACTTCAAAATCCTATTTTACAGGTTATAAAGTGTGAGGTCAGCGATCTTTCTTAACATAGACTCCCCACTTACCACATTATAGAACATGGTGACATTGGCAATTGAGGAATTACTACTAGTCTTTTTTATGTGTATTTTACATTTCATATTCATATCAGGAAAATCAAATTGTAGGATTTCATCTCCTTTCTTTCTTCCCTTCTGTCACCCTGTGATTTCCAGCCCTTCCTCAAATTTGCATACATTGACATTTTCAACATTTCAAAAATTAGACAGTTTTATTTTGCTAAGCTGGAATATGAAAGCATCTAGCAATTATGTCTCATTGATATTCAATCCTAGTAAGTGTACTTCTCAAATAAGGGCTAGCATTTGTTATTTTCAGAACTGTCTCCTGGTGTGCTTTGTTGTGATACAGCCTTAATTTCCATATCTATATCTAATATCTATATCTTTTACAAAGTTGTGAAGTATTATGATATTGTGGGAACCATTTTTATGGCTTCCACACAATAGATGTAAAACCTAAATTACCAGATTTTTCTGACTTTCATATTGAATTCATTTAAGAAGGAAGGCAATGATACATATGTTTTAAATGCTGTTTAATAATAAACTAAACATATTTGCACGACTTTTGATATGTGCCTTATTACTTACTGGTTGATGCTTTAAAAACTGTCCAAATGTAGCAGCTTCAAATAACAAATTTCTTAACTCACAGTTTCTGTAGATCAAGTTTCCTATCTCACAGTGCTAAAATCAGATTGCCTGCCAGGTGGTCATCTCATCCAGAAACTTCAGTAGAGAAGATTCTGCTTCAAGGCTCACTCAAGATCTTGGAGGAATTAATTTTTTTGAGGTTGTATGAATGAAATCGCCATTTTTATGCTGTCACCTGATGACCTCTCTCAGCCACTAGAAACCATCTATAGGTCCTCACCACGTGGCCCTCTCCTCTCAAAATATGGCAGATGGCTGGGGTGCCTGGGTGGCTCAGTTGGTTAAGTTTCCAATTCTTGATTTCGACTCAGGTCATGATCTCACTATTGGTGGAGTCGAGCCCTGCATGGGGCTCTATGCTGAGTGTGGAGCCTGTTTGGGATTCTCTCTCTCCCTCTCTCTCTGCCCATCCCCTGCTCACACTTTCTCTGTCTCTCAAAAAAATAAATAAACATTTAAAGAACTGTTTAGAAATGTTTAGAAAAAAACATGTAAGGAAATGGCTTTTACAAAGCCATCAAAAAATTACATATCATTGGATTAAATATTTTATTTAAACTGAACTGGTTAGTGAAGTGATTTAAAGTGGATTTGTAATGGAATGTTAGACAAGAGCATGGGTTGCACATATTGAAATATTTTCATCACAGTAAAATGACACGTATGTCGTGGATATGGCAATATTTATATTTTTAAGCATCCCACTGAGGGAAGGAATCACAAGGTTTAAAAGTTAAATCAAACTTAGATCTGAAAAACTCAGAGAAGATTGCGAACCTCCGCGAAAGATGGGTGGATACCAAGTGCTCACAATTGCCCATTTGTAACCCTTTGCTTTGTGTTGACCAAACTTTACACAGGCTTCTCTCCTTCCTATTGGCCCCTGAACTCCATTTGCCTCCAAGTCTGTGCAAGCAGTTAAAAGCACTCCAAGTCTGTCCAAGCATTTCTCCACCTGCAAAACCCCGAATCCATTCACTGAAGTGTTTTGTTTTTCCTTCCTTCATGCCTTTGGGCTTCCTTTCCTGGAACCCTCCTCTGATCCTCAGAAGGGGAGGATCCACCCCTGCCCCCGGGAGAGGGGCGGGGTGGGGGGGTGGGGCTGGCTTGTCCTGAGATTAGGCTGATCATAGGAAGACACTTTTCTTACCAGAACCTGATGATTATTTCAACTAATTTACTCAATTTTCCCTTACTTACTACCTATCCCTTGATAAAAATGAAATGCCTCTTTCTGTTTGATTTTGAGGCATTTTGCTGATTTAACTTTGGATCATTTTCCCTATTGCAGTAGTCTTTCTAATTAACATCTCCCTGTCTGATTTCAAATTTGTTTTCATTTGGAAGTGGATATTTTATTAAACATGGTCAGGGTAAAATATATTCT
This sequence comes from Panthera onca, assembly GCF_046562875.1. Taxonomy (NCBI): domain Eukaryota; kingdom Metazoa; phylum Chordata; class Mammalia; order Carnivora; family Felidae; genus Panthera; species Panthera onca. The sequence continues at coordinate 51,469,380 of NC_138342.1, forward strand.
GAAAAAGTAGTGATGATAACTCTGTTAAACAATTTTAGACCAAAAGAAAACAGAGGCCATATACTCAACATTTTCCTTTTGGAATCTAAGAATCTCATTGTAGAGAAACCAAGAGAGTTTAGTTATTTGCTTAAACTGACCAAATTAGATAGGATCAGAACTCAATGAGACTCGTAATAATCTGGTGTACCTATTATCAATAGAAGCAAAACTCAAATTTGCCTAGAATTAACATCACTAATTATTAATTTTCTTAGTTATTTCTAAAATAGGGACATTTGTCATTTTATTTTCTTTTGTCCATATTTTCTATGTATTGTATTAATAATTCAAGGATAACTTAAGTGTGAATGGTAAAAGAAGCAAAAAATCTTATGTATGTGTGTGTATCTTAATATGTATGTATGTGTATGTGTGTGTGTATGTGTATGCCTACCTGACTATCTATCTATATTGAGAGAGAAGTAGAGACAGAATACAGCCTACATTTAGACCCAAATTCTCTCACCTAAAAATCTGACAACAAAAGACTTCTGACAAAATATTTGGAATTTATTACTGATTAGTTAGAAAGTCTTATTTGACTTAATGTATTTATGTCCCACGTATGAATATTCACACACTTCTTGAAGAAACAGTTGATGGAAGGGAGAAATCCTAAATTCTGAAATGGTATCAGACAATGTAAAATACATATAATTATTACTTTAATTCTAAAATCCAAAAACATTCTGAATTACAAATTGCATGTACCCTTAACATTTTAGGATGAGGCTTTGTAGACACACATATATACTGTACAAGCACATATAAAACTGCATTTTTTTAAAGTTTCTTAAATATTTATTTATTTTTAAGAGACAGAGTGTGAGTGGGGGAGGGGCAGAGAGAGAGAGGAAGACACAGAATCCAAAGCAGGCTCCAGGTTCTGAACTGTCAGCACAGAGCCCAACATGCGGCTTGAACCCACATACTGTGAGATCATGACCAGAGCCGAAGTCAGATGCCCAACAGACTGAGCCACCCAGGTGCCCCAAAACAGTATTTATTAAGTTTTTTTTTAAGGAGATAAAATACAGTGAAAATACCTGTTTATTATGACCAGTTATGACATTCCTTCACTAACTAGTAGGAACATTTTGTAGTTTAAAACAATACTTACATTTTTTAAAACTCTTAGAATAAAATACCCTTACAAGAACTGTTTGTGAAAAACTATGGTAGATTTTCATAGTAGTTAAAGTGCTCTCAAAATATGAAGATTAAGTAAAAGAAGCAATTCACCATAAATTTGTTTGAAATTTTCAGTTTTTCCTTTTAATTTATATAAGCATTAAAAATATGTTCATGTTCCACATTTTAGTGTTTTTTTTAAACTGTTGTTACTTGACTTAATTTTTCTTTTTTTTTTTTTTTTTTTTTTTGACTTAATTGTTCTAAACATTATTCCTTGGTGTTTCCTTTCTCTTGTTTTGAAAAATGGAACATTTCTACAGATACATGTTTCTTAACATTCCTCTTATATTTTCTTTATTTACTAATATAATAATACTGATAAAACAATTTCAAAAATGTTCTTCTAGATCTGTTCTCTTGTGACAACTGTGGTCTCATAAAATCTCTAATGCTTCATTCTTTAGTTATATGTACTTACTCATCTAATCACAGACACAGATAAGTGAATAAACACAGGCCTGTCTCATCAGGAACTTCCTTTCTTCTCCAAGTGTATTAGAGAACAGAATTAAACACAAATTTCCCAGAAAAATGATCCCCAAAACAGAACTTCTTCATTTCTATTTTGCACCCAACATGTTCTTTTGCAATGTAAACTTGGCTTGTAAGTAAGTTTATTCCATCAAGAAGTGCCTATCTATGTCTCTTTCTCTTGAATATGGGCATACTTCTGACTATAGTATAGTGAAAGTAACACTTTATGTTTTTCAAGATTAAGAAGCAAAAGACCATGTGGCTTCAACCGGGTTTTCTTTGGACATTCACGCTGGGAAAATCCATGAATCCTGTGACCCTCATCCTGGAAATGCCATGTAGTAGTGCTGTAGTCGATGGCATGAGCTGAATTTCCAGCCGACAGAAAGCCATGTGAGCAACCCATTATGATTATCCAGTCTACTTTAGGTTATTGTAGTCCCAGATGACATCTAACTGAAACAATATCATACATTCCAAGTAACAGTTGTTCAGCAGTATCCTGTCCAAACTCCCAAACCACAGAGTCCAAGAGCATAATAGAATGGTCACTGCTTTATACCACTAAATCGGAATAATGCAGTAGTCATAGCAATTTGGAAAAAAAATATTTTAATACGAACAGTATTTATAGTGATACTAGTTGTTAATAAGGTTCATTAGGCTCTTCAAGGAAAATCAGAAATATGCATGTTAATGAAAATATATGTGTGCGGTGTGGTGAGTAACTTATTTTTATGTATCAAAGTTTTCAGTGTACTTAATTTTACAAGACTTATATTTTCAATAGTTAACACTTATTGAAGTATCCCAAGTACTTAATTAATCAGTTTTTATTAATTTTCTTATTTGATATTTGCAAGAAACTTGAAATAAGCATTATTTTACTGATGCAGAAATGCATATTTGAGAGGGTAAATATCTTAAAATATAGCACACCTGGCAAAAGACAGATCTAGCAAATCTTCACAACCTTTAGTTGTCAAACTAGAGTGTATTCAGAAAAGAAAATTATCATAATGGTTTAATGTTGCAGTGGATATACCATACGGTATGTTTTACAAAATCACATCGCTTTCCCTTCTAGTGCATTCTTTCATTCTTTGTCCTATTTCTCAATAGAGTATATATTTTATATTTTCTACAAAAAGCATGCTTTCTTTATGTGCTTGTTTATTTTATACAAATGAATGGCATTTGAATTTGTGCTGAACAGGTGGCATTAGCCAATCAGTTATGGTTTGGGATATTAAAGAGGTCCAGCTGTCAGACAGTGGGAGAAGTATGAAAATGTTGCCTGTGGTAAGATTACTTATTTATCTTTACTGCATATTTTGAAACCAAGGGTTATTTAAATAATTTGTGTTCTGTGAACCTTGACAAATGTGGCAATATATTGTGGCTCACATACTCAAGGGTACATTTAAAGACAGTTGCAAAGTGAAATTTATATCTTATTTTGAATACAATTTTCTTAGTATATATAATTTTCAAAAAAAAAATGAAAGATATCATGGTGACATGAACAGAATAAACATCCCAGACTTACACTGTGTTAAATGCGAAAGGATGTTACTTGTTATAAACATCTTAAAGAACACTTTAGTAAGAATATTTCAATTTTAGATCCATCTGTGTAGTTGCAACCATGTTAATATTGTCTTTGCTGACTAGTTTAAAAAAAATGAGCGCCTTAGAAAGTGAGTTGATTGTTTTGAAATGTGCCATAGAATCAGTTTTGTTTTGAGGTAGACTGTGATTTTACAATTTTCATTGTACTTGCCTTCTAGACAAAGCAAAAATCAGCATGCTTTATGCTAAAGATTTTCTAAGAACAGGTTCTCTTCTAGACACAATAGTGAAGTGCAATAGGGAACACTTTAATGCATATTCTAAAAAGATGAAAATTTGCAGTCAACAATTGCCCTATCTCCATTTTGTCTGATGTTGCATAAAATTCTGAGAGGCTGATGCATTGACAAACCAAAAGGTGATTTTTAATTGTATTCCATCCACCTATCATTTCTTTTGGTAATAGCTCCTTGATTCCTCATTGCTGCAAAGATCACTGTTTTTAAGAAGCTTTTTTCCCCTTATTTCCATGGTGCCCTTGTCCGCATGAGAAAGCATTATGCTATTCCAATGCCACACGAGACGGAGTAAAAATCTGTATCCATCTTATGGTTTATATGGATGTGTCATATACTTACACTGGGGGAGGGGAACGGTGATATTATTATCTAGAATTTTATTAGAGGAATAAAGCACACATTTTCATTTGCTTTTTTATTTTTATTTGTTTCTGCTGTCTGTGTCCTCACATGGTGAAAGGGGTAAGCAAGCTCTCTGGAGCCTCTTGTAAAAGGGCACTAATCCATTTCATAGGGGCTCTGTTCTGGAAACCTCATCACCATACACAGGCCCTGCTTCCTAATACCGACACACCAATATATGAATTTGTGGGGACACATACATTTAGACGATAGCAATGAAGATTGTCTATGCTCTCATTGGAATGTCTCGCTTGATTTTAAATATCATAAAATGGGAATTTGGTAACCCATCAGTAGACCTCTGATGTCCAAGCTCTCAATCTCCTCAAACTCTACTCAACTCATAAGTCTGGATGCTTTTTTTTTTTTTTTTTCTATTATTGGTTAAGTTTGTTGTTGTTTTTTTCTATATATTAGAAATCAGCAATTAGCTACTAGGGTTTTAAATTACACACACAGGGGCACCTGAGTGGCTCGGTAGGAGAGCGTCAGACTTTGGCTCAGGTCATGACCTCATGAGGAAGGAAGGAAGGAAGGAAGGAAGGAAGGAGATCAGGTCATGATCTCATGAGGAAGGAAGGAAGGAAGGAAGGAAGGAAGGAGATCAGGTCATGATCTCATGAGGAAGGAAGGAAGGAAGGAAGAAGGAAGGAAAGAAGGAAGGAAGGAAGGAAGGAAGGAAGGAAGGAAGAAAGGAAGGAAGAAAGAAAGAAGAAAGAAAGGAAAAGAAAGAGGAAGAGAATTCATGGTTCATAAGTTCAAGCCCCACATCAGGCTTGCTGATATCAGTGCTTTGGATCCTCTGTCTCCCTCTTGCTCTGCCCCTCCCCTGTTCATGTTTTCTCTCTAAAAAATTAATAAACTTAAAAAATCAAACATATAACACTATTTACAGTAGTACTACAAATGAAATTTCTAGGTATAAATCTAACAAAACATATACAGATTCTATGTGTAGAAAAGTATAAAACTCTGACAACAAGAAACACAACAACATCCAAAAATATGAGTAGTTATTCATGATTATGGATTATAAACCTCAATATTGTGAAAATACAAATTCTTCCCAACTTGATCTGTAGATTACACACAACCTCAGAGAAAATCCCAGGAAGGTATCTTGTGTTTATTGAAAAACTGATTTCAGTTTTACATTCAAGAGAAAAGATCCAAAGGAATCAATACAACACTAAAGAAGAACACAGAGAATTGACACTACTGAAATTCACCACTTACTAATTAAAAAATCGGCAACATATCTTAACAGATTTCTCACCGAAGAACATAGGCAGGTGGTAAATAAACATGAATGATGCTTATTGTCATTTGTCATCATGGCATTGCAAATTCAAACAACAATGAGGCATCGCTGCACAGTAATTAGAATGGCGAACATGCCAAATGCTGGTGAGAATGTAGAGCAACAGGAACTCTCATTTATTGCTTGTGGGAATGCAAAATGATGTATGCGTTTGGAAGACAGTTTGTCAGTCCCTTGCAAGCTGAACAGTTCTGTTGGATCCATCAGTCGTAGTCTTAGATATTAATCCAACTGATTGAAAACTTGCAGTCACACAGAAACCTGCATGGTATTATTTATAGTAGCTTTATTTATGATCAGCCAAACTAAAAGCCACCAAGATATTGCTCAAAAAGCAAATGGATAAACAGACTGTAGTACATCTGTACCATGGAATATTATTCAAAAATAAAAAATAAATGAGCTATAAAGCAATAAAAAGGCATGAAGGAACTTAAATGCATATTTATAAGTGAAAGAAGACAGTGAAGGGGTGTAAACTGCACAATCCCAACTTGTAACATTTCAGACCAGACACAATTATTGAGACACTTAAAATGGTTAGTGGTTGGTAGAATTTGTGGTGAGGGTTGAATAAGTGAAATGCAGGAGTTGTTTAGTGCAGCAAATTTATTTTATAGAATACCGTAATAGTGGATAAAAGACAGTACGCACTTGTCAAAAACCCATAGAAATTTAAACAATGTATCTTAATACATGCAACATACAAAATGTCATCCTGGAATCCCTGAGGCAAGATACAAGAGAATCTAGTAGTATTTTAAATGCATGAAAAAAATCTCACTGAGGGGTCACAGAGGGAGAGGTAGGGACCAAAGTAACTTTGGAGATGAGTGGAGTCTGTAAGGAACTGCATATAAGCACTACGTACTAGTTGATAAAATAGTTAAGAGAGTATGAATTAACAATGCTTACAGTGCTAAATATTTATATGAAAATGAACCAATTAAGTAAAAAGATGGCAGATAGCTGAAGCCTCAGTTGTCACTATGAGATTAAGAATGTAGAGATAAGCAAGTTGAGGAAATTTAGAATGATCCATGTGGTAATGAATGAGAATTGGAGACATCCATATGAACTCATGTTTAGAGTAATAAGGATATAGATGTTTCTGTGCAGGAATATTTATGGATATTTGTATATACATGGTTAGTAAAAACACATATAATTTTTTGCTTTCTCAGTAGACAGGGCCTAAAAGAAATGACACCCCAGAAACAATATACAATAAAGGGAATATATATATATATATATATATATATATATATATATATATGTGTGTGTGTGTGTATAATATACATATTATATATACATATATAATACTTTATATTTCCTTTATAGCATTATATATGAAGGCAGTACACTATATATATAAAAACAATATGCTCTATATATAAAGGCAATATACTATAAAGGGAAACAGGGCTCCTTAGAGAAATGGCTGACTGGAGGATTACAGCAGGAAATACAGAAGATGAGCACGGAACACTTTGCAGTATTAAGAAGAAATAAGCTTATAATCTGGGTACCTCAAATTCTAACCAAATTTACTCTGTGAATTCAAAGACAATTGTAACTAAAGTATATTTCTAGAAGTCTTAAGAAAGACAACAACTAATCATACCCACCCATCAGTATCTTTGTACATTCAGATGTTAATGATGATTATTTGTTGCTTTGGCAAGAAAAGAAAGAAAAGAAGAAGGGAAGAACAAAGGCAGGTAGGGAGGAAGGGAGGAAAGAGAGAAAGAAGAAAGAAAGAAAGAAAGAAAGAAAGAAAGAAAGAAAGAAAGAAAAAGAAAGGAAGAAAGGAGCCTGAGTGACTCAGTGGATTAAGCGTCAAGACTCTTGGTTTCCACTCAGGTCATGATCTCACAGTTTCGTGAGTTCAAGCCCCAGGTTGCTGTCAGCTCAGAGCCTGCTTGGGATTCCCTCTTTCCCTCTCTCTCACTGCCCCTCCCCTTCCCACTTTCTGTCTCTGTCTCTCTCAAAATAAATACATCTAAAAAGAAAAAATAGAAAGAAAGAAAGAAAAAAGGAAAGGAAAGAAGGAAGGAGGGAAGGAAGGAAGGAAAGAAGGAAGGAAAGAAGGAAGGAAGGAAAGAAGGAAGGAAAGAAGGAAACAGAGAAAGGGAGAGAGAAAAAAAGAGGAAAGAAGAAAGAAAGAAAGAAAGAAAAAAGAAGGAAGGAGGGAAGGAAGGAAGGAAGGAAACAGAGAAAGGGAGAGAGAGAAAAAAAGAGAGGAAAGAAGAAAGAAAGGAAGAAAAGAAAGAAAGAAAGAAAGAAAGGAAGGAAGAAAGGAAGAAAGAAAGGAGCCTAAGTGGCTCAGTGGGTTAAGCGTCAACTCTTGGTTTCCACTCAGGTCATGATCTCACAGTTTTGTGAGTTCAAGCCCCAGGTTGCTGTCAGATCAGCCTGCTTGGGATTTCCTCTCTTTCCCTCTCTCTCACTGCCCCTCCCCTGCTCACTTGCTGTCTCTGTCTCTCTCAAAATAAATAAACCTAAAAAAAAAAAAAAAAAAATAGAAAGAAAGAAAAAAGGAAAGGAAAGGAAAGAAGGAAGGAAGGAAACAGAGAATGGGAGAGAGAGAAAAAAAGAGAGGAAAGAGAAAGAAAGAAAGAAAGAAAGAAAGAAAGAAAGACAGAGAGAAAGAGAAAAAAAAGACAGGAAAGAAAGAAAGCAAGAAAGCAAGAAAGAAAGAAAGAAAGAGAAAGAAAGACAAAAAGAGAAAGAAAGACAAAAAGAGAAAGAAAGAAGCAGAGAAAGGGAGAGAGAAAAAAAGAAGGAAGGAAGGAAGGGAGGAAGGGAGGGAGGGAGAAAGAGGTGCCAGATATTTGAGTTAAATATCGTTTCTGGGTATGTCTGTGAGTATATCTCTGGATGAGATTTGCATTTGGATTGGTAGACTGAGGAAAACAGATGGCTTGTCCTAATGTGTGTGGGCATCATTCAACCTTAGAGGACCTGAGAAGAACAAGAAGGTGATGAAAGGGAGAAGTTATCTCTGTCTGACTGTTTGAGCTGGATATTGGTCTTCTCCTGAACTTATACCATCATTCTCCTGGTTCTCAGGCCTTTGCACTCAGTCTAGAATTATACCACCAGGCATCCCAATTCCTTATATCTGCTGGTTCTGTTTTTCTGGAGAACTCTAATACAATGGTTTGTCATCAAAAGTGTAACTTCTTGCAGAATGTGATATACTTACATAGCATGTTCAGATCAAAGGGGGAAACAGAAGTGCTGTTTTACAAATCACCTCTTTCGTTCATTTTTTTCTTTTTTGATATTAGACATTTCTAAGGGCTTCATGAGGAGTTAAGTAATGTACTGTCAAGCTCCCTCCAGTGAGTTTTATTTATTTGCTCCTTTTAAAATTTTCACTTACTTAGTATCACAGCAATGAGCTAAGAAATATGCAAAGAGGATGTAGTCATTAAGATGTACCAGTTGATTCTTATTTGTTCTTTAAAAATATGAGCATCAATATCCATGTTTAGAAAATAAAATATATGGAATGTAATTTAGAACAGGATTTTGACATTTTTATTGAAAATATGTGATCTTTTGTATCAATAAAATAATTCACATATTTAAAATTTTTTATGATATTATCCTGTAAAAATCTAAGTGAAATGTGTTATAAAAATAAATAGGAGTTATAATATTGTTCTCTCTGGCAGTGTGGAACTTATACCATTTAATTTAGATCAGGAGATTTACCACTAGCCTGAGAGGTTTTGAAATTGGCTTATTCATCAGCTTTATTCTCTGTCAAATTGCAATCATTACCTTTTTTTTTCCCCTGATGGTAACTCCAAAAGAGTATTGACTGTCCTAGCTATTGAGCATGCAGAAAATTTCCCACTCTTCACTGCCTGAAAGATTTTTAAAGAATATGGATTCCTTGGGAAATATTGTATTACACATAGGACTTTACACAATTTCTTTATACACTCTCAGGCTTTGAGAACTTTTTATTTGTCATTTTATAGGCAGGTGAGTACTTTGCCCACTTTTTCTCACTTATATGGTGGTACTTTGCCCATTTTTTTCTCATTTATATTTTTCTCATTTGTATATTACTTGGTGCTGTATACCACATTTGTGGGTAAGATGGTCTTAACTAGAAAGCAGAGGGTATTAATATTTACATTTCTTAAAAGAAGCTCTGATACTTGCATATCAGGACTCTAATTTAATCAAAAATGAATATTTGGTAAATTAAACTTGGGGGTACCCACTAGGCCAGAAGCAAAGAAAAAAGTCGCAGCCCAAAATTTGATACATAAACAGTCTGGTTAGCATAGGGTAGCTATTGCTGTAGCTACAGAGCATAGTCCCTTTCTGGCACTGAGTCCTGGATCCTTAACTATAGCACTTCCAGGCTCTGTGACTCCAGAATGCTCACATACATCACACTGTGACAGAGTCATTTTGCTAATACTTAATGTTACAATTTACAACTATTTACTTAAAAAAAATCTTGACTGGGAAAAAAAAGACAATAGGGATAATCCTTGTTCTGGGTCCTATTCAAAGCTTAGCGGGATTTGGAATTACTTTAAAAATGTATAAAAGCAAAATATCTCATTATTGCATAGAGTGCTTCTGGAATCCAGAGAGGATTGTTAAAACAAGTGTAAAAACTTAATTGGTAAGACTATATAGGACTTCATGTCATATTTATTTGACATCTAACATTTAATTCAACACACTACGTGTACTATATGATGAAATGAAAAATAGAACCAGTGGACGTGGAAAAGGGATTGTATTAAATTGTCCATTTCCCTTTATTTTGGATACCTTATTGCCATATGAGAATCTATCTAAAGGTAACACAGTGTGATGTTTCTGTGGAGAACCCTGATACACAAAGGTAATTTTATCTTTTTTTGTTTTCCTTGGTTACCTTCTTTTGTAGTAGATAGTTTGAAATTTGTTGATAACAAAAATGAAGAATGTGAAATTCTTCAATTCAGAAATATTATTGACTTTTTAAATAAATTTTCAGATCTTACACGTCTATTATTATAGATATATAATTACGAATGTCTGTGAAATTAAGAATTTCTTCTAACTGATAAAAATATATCCACAATTTTATGGTTGTCTCAATAGAAGCCCCATCTTCCTCGGCCATGATTATTAATTCAAAAACTTCTTCTTGTGGTTCTCTGCTGAAAAAGTTTCATTTTTCTCTAATCTGTTATATCTAGCAACCCCCTTAAGAATGTGCCACTTCCTGAAAGTCAAGGCATATTAATCTAGGACCCTGCAAGTTACGTTATTTTTACACAAGTAAGGGAAGTATGCTGTGATGTTTATGAGCAATTTTTCCAGAGTTAGAGCAAACTCAGTGCTCAGGTTATTACCTACCCATCTTAGGTTTCTAAGAAATTTAATTAAGCTATAACTAAGCATTGATTACCTCAAATGTAACAGTGATAATAAGAGTGTTTACCACCCAGGCTAAATAGGTGCCCTAAGTGTTGGACAGGGTAAATTTCCTGCCAGCTCATGTTGCTAAACTTTTAGATTCGTTCACACAATACATTAGTTGGAGGTATCTCAAAATAAATGTCCAAATAAATACTTTCAGAAAATCTTCCAATGCCATCATATGACTCATTTATCTCCCAAATGTGAGAACAGATGAGGCCAAGGAATTGGGGGCACTGAGGTACATTTTCAGAACAAGGCTGTTTGCTGGCCATTTCTGAAAAGCTCATCTACTTGCAGTTTCTCTGAATGGTCTGTAAGCTAAGCTTTAACCTCATCGTAAGGGAGATGGGTAACGAGCCTACAAATAAGCCCCGTGTATTTCATGTGCGTATTAGTTTGTTTTCGTTGTATTTACCATTCTTCATAGACCATGTGATCTCAGTTTATGGACATAAATATGATTCCTGTATTTCGGGGCAAAATCAAAGGCCACAGTTTTCAACTGGATAGAAAAAAACAACTCTGAAACTGCTTCAATTATAATGTGCATAAAATGAAGTGGTCGTGGCCCACTTTTGCATTTTCTATCTTCTGCCACCAAAATAATTAAAATTTATGAAAATGCAAAGGGACAAAAATAGTTTTATAAGCCGTTTAACTTAGTAAATGCTAATTATGAGAGAAAAAAATCAAATTATTTGAAGTTATGCTTAAAAACAACAGAAAAACTAACATCTATAAATTGGAATGTGAAAAAGAGTCAATCCTGCTTATCTGGGCTAGTTGCTTAGGGAAATGTTGACATTATTCTCTGTCAGAATCTTTTATTTTAGTTTCTTACATGAACATCTTCCCTCAAAAATAACTTTTGGTAACATCTGGTGATCCCATGTAATTTGCTTATCTGCCTTGTATCATAAACAAATTTTCAGTTTTCTAGTCAATTACTAAGACAGAGACTTCTTTTTTTGATGGAAATGCAGGGGATCTAGAATACTCAGAGTTATCTTAAAATAAGTATCTTTTAAAAAGCACTTACAATACCTACTATAAAGTTACTGTAATTAAGTAGTGTGGCACTAATCCATGGTTCCATAGCTTAATGGAACACTCCAGAATAGAGCCACAATTTTACTCTTTTGACTTTTTTTAAGTGTCCCTTTTTTTATATATATATTGAGAGGGAGAGAGCATGCACATGAACAAGGAAGGGGCAGAGAGAGAGAGGGAAACAGGATCTGAAGCAGGCTGCATACGGTCACGACAGAGCCCGAGATGGAGCTTGAACTCAGGAACCATGAGATCATGACTTGAATCGAAATCAAGAGTCAGACACAACTGACTGAGCCACCCAGGTGACCCACTCATCTACCTTTTTTATTGTGATAACATTTAATAAGATCTACCTTTGTAATGAAATATTAAGTATACAATATAGAATTGCTAACCATAGGTATAGTGCTGTATAGCAGATCTCTAGAACTCATTTATCTTACAAAACTGAAACTTTATACCTATTGAATAGAAATTCCCCACTTCCTTCTTTCCCCCAATACTCATTGGATTTTTGATAAAGGTGCTAAAAGTAAACCCAATTTGAAAGAGAAGATATTTTAAACAAATACTTTTGGGGCCACTGGTTATCTATCAATGATAAAATGATCCTAGGATCTTTCTCACATTATACACAGAAGTTAATTTGAGGTGCAGAGACAGCTCCATCTCTATCTCCTAAAAAGATAGCTAAAAATATGAACCTCTTTAGGAGAATGTACTAGGAGAATATCTTTTTGAATTAGTAGTAGACAAACTTTCTTAGAAATAATGCAGAAATTATAGCTCACTGGCAGTGAAATTTGGGATAGGCAAAGGGTAAGGGAGTTTCCTGCTTCAGGTGGCTTCCAATCTCCCTGGAACTGAAGGGTTTTTTGGTTTTTTGTTTGTTTGTTTGTTTTTTGTTTTCCTTCTAGTCCTTCAGTTGCCTATTGCTTTTTCCTAGGACAGGAATTTTCCTTTTTTCTTGTTTGTCTATTAACTTCTTTCTCCATAGGATATATCTTCTTTCTCTATCATAGCAATGGATCTTTGCCTCGTCATTGGTGGTGGTAGAGTATGCTGCTTTTCCCACAGTTTCTTGAAGCGTTTATTTCTCTTAAAAGAGGTATTTGGGGAGCAGACAGTGCTCTGTGTCCATGTGCCACACTGATCTCTAGACCTACCTGCTATCTTTATCAAGAGTATCCATGGAGGCCTATGGAAGGAAGCTTGTCAGTGACCTCAGATTTTTCCTGTTTGAAGTTCCCATGGAAACTAAACAAATTGACAGTTACTTTCAGCATCTAAAATATCTTAAATTTTTAAGCTGTCCCTACCTGCTTCTATGATTACCGTGTTTTCCTTCAACAATCTGCCAAAAATGAAAGAAACAGTTCAAGTCCTGTCTCACCTCTGCAGGGACTATCATCCTTTGGAATTCAATTGACTAGGTTAATTAACAACTCACAACTGACTCACTCAAGGAAAGCTATGGATATGTAGATTATGGAGCTTTCTCACATTGCTAGGGTTAGGGCAACAGTCCTTTGTACATTTTTACATCATAATTGGAATTGAAATTCTAATATTATTTAAAAGCATTATTTTACAAAGGTTTTATTTGATTTTAGTAAGTGACTTTTGAAAATTTCATGGCAGAATATATATTATAAAACTCATATTTTTCTGTTGGAAAGTTCTGTAAGTTTTAATTATTTTTGGTGTTTATTTATTTTTGAGAGAGAGAGAGAGAGAGAGAGAGAGAGAATCCAAAGCAGGCTCCAGACTCTGAGCTGTCAACACAGAGCCAAACGTGGGGCTCAAACTTATGCACAGTGAGATCATGACCCAAGCTGAAGTCAGATGCTTAACTGACTGAGCCATCTAGGTGCCCCAGAAAATTCTGTAAGTTTTAAAAATGTATAAAGTTGCACAACTAGCTACATGAAAAAACATAGAACAGTTCAATTACCCCCTCAAAATCTCCCTCATGCCCATTTGTGACAAATCCTTCCATTTACTCTCAACCCTTAGCAAGTATTTATCCAACTATTATCTTTAGATTTTTGTTTTTTACAAAATGCTCTATGATGATATCATATAGAATGTGGCCTTTTGAATCCATTTGCACTTAACATAATGCTCTGAAAAGTAATCCATCATATTTCTAGGTGCTAATTAATCATTCATATGAACCTATTGTAAATTGTATCATTTGTCTTCCTACTCATGAAAGGTAAGCATTCTTTATATGATCTGAGATAAGCTCTTTAACAAATGTTGCTGGAAAATATTTAAAAAGTTAAAAATAGAACTAGCCTATGACCCAGCTATTGCACTACTAGGTATTTACCCAAAGGAAACAAAACACTGATTTGAAGGGTTACATGCACCACAATGTTTATAGCAGCACTGTATATACTGGAATATTACTCAACCATAAAAAAGAACAAACACTTGCCATTTGCAATGACATGGATGGAGCTAGACTGTATTATGCCAAGTGAACTAAGTCAGTCAGAGAAAGACAAATACCATATGATTTCACTCATATGTGGAATTTAAGAAATGAAACAGAGGTTTCCTACTATTCTTACTTTCTAATCTTATACTCTAATAAACTTTTGCCTGCTGCTGAAAGAAAGAAAGAAAGAAAGAAAGAAAGAAAGAAAGAAAGAAAGAAAGGAAACAGGTAAACATTGGAGAAAAAAAAAAAGAAAGAGAGAGAGGGAAGCAAACCATAGAAGACTCTTCACTATAGAAAACAGAAGTTGCTGGAGGGAAGGTGGGTGGGGGATGAGCTTAAGGAATGCCCTTGTGATGAGCCCTGGATGTTATATGTAAGTGACGAATCACTAAATTCTACTCCTGAAACCAACATTACACTATATGTTAACTAATTAGAATTTAAATGAAAACTTGAAACAAAAAGAAAAGAAAAGAAAACTAAAATATTTTTGCCTGGTCTATGGCTTATCTTTTCATTATTTTAATGATACTTTATATATTTTTATTATCTTATTACCATTGCAAATGAAATAATTTCTTTAATTTCAAGTTCTGATTGGTTGTTGCTAGTGTATAAAAATACAACTATTATTTGTATGACGGACTTGTGTTTTGTGACTTTGCTAAATTTGTTTATTATGGTAATTTGTGTGTATTCCTTGTATTTCTTACATTCACTATATATTCTGTTAGTAAATACAGTTTTACTTTTTTCTTTCCAAACTACATGCCTTTAAATTATTTTGTTGTTCTGGGG
The DNA here is from genome assembly GCF_046562875.1 of Panthera onca. Classification (NCBI taxonomy): domain Eukaryota; kingdom Metazoa; phylum Chordata; class Mammalia; order Carnivora; family Felidae; genus Panthera; species Panthera onca. Next base: position 51,484,432 of record NC_138342.1, read on the forward strand.
CACCTGGGTGGCTCAGTCGGTTGAGCATCTGACTTCAGCTTAGGTCATGATCTCACAGTTTGTGGGTTCGAGCCCCGCCTTGGGCTCTGTGCTGTCAGCTCAGAGGCTGCAGCATGCTTCGGATTCTGTGTCTCCTTCTCTCTCTGCCCCTCCCCTGCTTGTGCTCTGTCTCTCAAAAATGAATAAATGTAAAAAAATTAAAAAAATTATTTTGTTGTTCTTATTCTTATTGCCTTAATGTGCTAGCTAGAATAATATGCAGTACAATGTTGAATAGAGATGAAAAAAGTAAACATCCTTGCCTTGTTCATTACATTTGGAGAAAGGCTTCAGTCTTTCACCATTAAGTATGATGTTAGCAGTAGGATTTGCATAGATACACTTTGGCAAGTGGATAAAAATCCCTTTATTCCTAGCTCATTGAGGGTTTCTACAGCAAATAGATGTATTATTTTTCAAATGATTGTTCACCATCTCTTTATTTGATCATGGGGTTATTGTTCTTTATTCTGTTAATGTGGTATATTCCATTATTTTCAGATGTTAAACCAACTGTTTGAGATGAATCTTAGCTGCTCAGAGTGTATAATACCATTGTCATAAATGTTATTTGCCATAAGTCACATTGTTAGTATAAACTATCTCAAGTAGCTAAGTCTTCAGTTATACAAAGACTTTCTTTTCTTTCTTTTTTATTTGAGTATAGTTGACACACAATATTAGATTAACTTTGTGTGTACAACATAGTGATTTAACAAGTTTATACTTCTTACTGTGCTTACCGTAAGCATAGCTAACACCTTTCACCATACAACACTATTACAATACCATTGACTATATTCTTTATGCTGTAACTTTATTCCAATGGCTTATTTATTCCATAACTAGAAGCCCATGTTACCCTCTCCCCTTCTTCCATTTTGCCCACCCTGATCTCTTTCCTTCCTGGCAGCCATCAATATTTATAGATCTGATTCTGCTTTTTGGTTTTTATTCATTTGGTTTTTTTTATTCTACACTATGTGAAATTGTATGGTATTTGTCTTCCACAAACATATATATATATATATATATATATATATATATATATATATATCAGTTACACATATATCACATATATCACATATATATTTATATATCACATTTTCTTTATCCATTTATCTATACATGAATATTTGGGTTGCTTCTATATCTTGGCTATTATAAATAGCATAGCAATAAACATAGGGGTGCATATATCTCTTTGAATAGTGTTTTCATTTTCTTTAGGTAAATAGCCAGCAGTGTGACTATTAGATCATATGGTATTTCTATTTTTAATTTAATTTTTGAGAAACCTCCATCTACTTTCCACTGTGGCTGTACCATAAAAGATATTCTTATCAACCAAGGCATCCCATGGGTTCAGAGATTATCTCTCAGGAGCTGGTCAAAGCCATTCCTGTGCCCGCCTGGGTGGCTCGTTTGGTTAAGTGCCCAACTCTTGATTTCGGTTCAGGTCATGATATTAGGGTCATGAGATTGAGCCTGGCATCAGGCTCCATCCTGAGAGTAGAGCCTGCTTAAGATTCTCTCTCTCTCTCTCTCTCTCTCTCTCTCTCTCTCTCTCCCTCTGCCCCTTCCTCAACTTGTGCTTTCTCTCTCTAAAAAATAAAAAAATAAATTAATTAAACGAAATTTAAAAAGCCATTCCTACCACTTGGCAATGAGAAAAATGAAATCTTGCCAGTTGCAACAACATAGATGGAACTGGAGGGTATTATGCTAAGTGAAATAAGTCAGAGAAAGACAGATATCATATGTTTTCACTCAAGTGTGGAATTTGAGAAACTTAACAGAAGACCATGGGAGAAATGAAGGGGAAAAAATAGTTTCAGACAGGGAAGAAAACCATAAGAGACTCTTTTTTTTTCAGTCTTCCATACAATTTTATTTTCTCCCTTTAACCATAATAATATGATATCCAAATTTTGTCTTAACTGGAAGGTCTATAAACACAGGCTTATCCAGCCCACTTACAGGCTAGGCAAATGCTGCTTCTTGAAATGGTCCCACCTTGGTACCTCTGGTCATCCAACCCAAGTCACCCCCTTGCCTGGCTTTATCTCTACTATACTGTGCAGCCAGTTCATTGAATCTCATTCCAGACTTCAACTTTTCCATGGATTTTCCATGGAATTGCATGATTTTCCCATGTTGAAAATCCATTGAATTGAAAATTGAATCCATTTTCCATGGATTGCATGATTTTCCCATGTTTTTCACACAGAATGTGTCTGACCTTTATCGCATTGCCACCACCTTTGGGACCCTGAGCCTTCTTGTCAGAACTGTCACTCCCAGAGGCTGCTCCCCCTTCCCCCCCTTTCCTGGAACTGCTTTTTCCCTTGGGCGGCATCTTCAAATCTTGCAGCTGTACTGTCAAAGGCTTCAGTTGCCTCTAAGAGACTCTTAAATACAGAGAACAAACTGAGGGTTGATGGAGGGGATGGGTGGGGAGGGCAGGCTGGGGAGGGGAAAATGGGTGATGGGTATTGAGGAGGGCACTTGTTGGGATGAGCACTGGGTGTCATATGTAACCAATGAATCATGGGAATCTACTCCCAAAGCCAAGAGCACACTGTATATACTGTATGTTGGCTAACTTGACAATAAATTATATTTAAAAAAAGAATTTAAAAAGCCATTCTTGAAGAAGTTTAGAATGTGCAGTGTTTAGGCAAACCAGAACTACTGATCTAACCCTTTGCTGTACAATTTCCAAGTAGTTCAGTGATAAAGTATTTTTAAATAAAAAGAAGTTACAACTCATGAGATTTAACTTAAAGCTCTGAGGGGATATTAAATCAATTTTTATAGAGCCAGTTTCCTACAAAATGTCAACTGTAGTTGCACCGTAATATAATAAAAGACCTAGTCATAAAAATCACATTTAGTGGTAGGAGAGGATACTCTATAAATGATTTGAGTGATTTTGTTAATATTTGACATACCTAAGCATTTGTTTTTGTATTTATATATGGAAGCAGTTCTTATATTCTTCTAAAAAATTCAATTTAGTGCATTATTATCAAGCTTTATCATCATATTATTTTCATTATAAAAAGCAGTAGCAAAAACAAAATTATATTCTTTGAAATTTACATACAATATACTAAATTGACTGGCATATTGTAATTAGGAATGGGATCAAATATACATATAATAAAGTGGTAAAAGAGTAACCATTCTTATGTAAAGTTTTATAATGATATATTTATGATTTATAGTACATCTAGTTCATAATATTCATAGTATATTAAAGATTCATCACTTTTATCATATATTTCTTATGATATACACATTTATATGTCTTCTAATGGTAACCAAAAATTGGCATTTTTGCTTATATTGGATACTTAAAGTGAGGTTCACATTTACGTCCTATAATAATTTTTTTGTAAACTTCTCATTTTTATAGTTTGATGAAATTCGTTTATTGAGAAAAATGTTTTTAATTTTATACATTCAAAATAATAAGCAAGTTGAAATGCCATGAATTAATAGTATAAGATCAAACACTGTGACAAAGTTATTTTCAGTATATATTCGTGTGTTTTAGGCTTTGTCCACAATAAAATTATGCATGCTTTCCTTTTAGCTGTTCATGCTACTTTCAATAGCTTTAATGCATAATAATTTATCTGCAATCTAAATGCCATCTACTTCAAAGTAGGATTTAAGCTGACAATATGTAATTATTTAGAGAACTCTATTGAAGTACTAATATGTTTGAAGATTTCTAGGTGCACAGAAAAAATTTGCCTGTTTTATTATGCCAACTTTACTAGCCTTCAATGTTCTAGGATGATAAAAAAGAAAAATAATCCGTTTTTAGGTTACTCTTACCCATTGAAAACTATATGGATACTCTCAAACACGTTTCATGGTGGTGATTTTATTAACTACCATCTAGGAACGTGGAATGTGACATGCTGATGGGAAAAGTGGAAGAAAATGAGGCAGGAGAGATAAGTAATATATTTATGGAAGTCCTTTAAACTCTGTGATCCACTATGCTCTTTTTCTCCTGAGGGCATTGGGAACTCATAGAATGTTCCGAGTGGCAGATAATATTACTTAGGTATTGGTGGAAAGGGCTAATGTACTTTAAGTTTGGGGGAAACATATTTGACTTTGATGAAAATGGTGAAAATATAGTATTTGATCTGAAATAAGAGATCTAAAAATAAGAGTGGGTAACCAGAAAATGACTTAATATTTTTTCCAACTATAAAACCATGTAAACCAAACCCATTTGACCCATCACATGCAATGTAAACTCCATGAGAACTGAAATTTCATTTTCTATTGTTAAAGTGATTAAACAAAGAGGCCATTAGACTGAGGTAGATTTAATGCATGCACAGTCTATGCAAGCAAACTGAAACGTAAGCCAGAGTAAACTCCTATAAATGCCTCAAGGGTAAGAAATTAAAACCTAAGAACAACTGGGCACCTGGGTGGCTCAGTAGGTTAAGCATCCCACTTCGGCTCAGGTCATGATCTCACAGCTTGTGAGTTCGAGCCTGGTGTCGGGCTCTATGCTGATGGCTCAGAGCCTGGAGCCTGCTTCAGATTCTGTGTCTCCCTCTCTCTCTGCCCCTCCCCTACTCTCTCTCTCTCTCTCAAAAATAAATAAATGTTAAAAACATTTTAAAAAACGACAAAATCAACTAATCCCAGTCAACTAGTCTTTCCCAAATTAAGCAACCACTTGAGCTTTATTTCCATGGCAAATCTAGAAGAGTCTTTTTCTTACGTTCTGTTGGCTCCTAACCATTTTCATTTTGGCACTGACAGATTCAAATCCATTTTGTTCAAATATATTCTTCAAGAATTTTTTTAAAAATTTTTTAGTGTTTATTTTTGAGAGAGAGACAGAGCGTGGGCGGGGGAGGGCCAGAGAGAGGGAGACACAGAATCGCAAGCAGGCTCCAGGCTCCGAGCTGTCAGCACAGAGCCCGACGGTGAGAACATGACCCGAGTGGAAGTCAGACTCCCAACAGACTGAGCCACCAGGCACCCCTCTTCAAAAATCACAATGTACAATTTATCTTGTAACATTATCCTCTTTATTATTGTTCTCCATGACACCTGGAACATAGGTGCACAATAAAATTTTGAATAAAGTATGAAAATGGTGATTGTTCAAAGCTGCATAATACTATAATATCTAAGGCTTAGTTCTTAAGGAATAACCAATGAAGGAAAGAGGTTGAAAGGATGGTGGTTGATATTAAAGCACCGATTTGAATGTTAAATACCTTTTGAAGAACACAAAGTAGAATATGCCAGATAAAGGAGAATGGTGTTATGAATATAAATATCATTGTATCTTGAATATAGTGATTCTGGTTTGCGAATGAACACATTACAAGTAATTTAAGAGCATAAAACATAAGGCCTGGGAAGCTATAGTCAGGTTGGGTAAATGAATTATGCTCAGAACACTCAAAATAGAGAGTTGAATTTGGTTATGAACATTTTTCAGTTTACAGTTTCTTTTTCCTTTAATGTTTATTTATTAAATAATAATAAATTTATGATTTTTATTTTTATTATTTATTTTATTTATTATTTTTCTTTTCTTTTCTTTTTCTTTAATATTTATTTATTAAATAATAATAAATTTATTATTTTTATATTTGAGACAGAGTGCAAATAAGGAAGGGGGGGGATACAGAATCTGAAGCAGGCTCCAGGTTCTGAGCTGTCAGCACAGAGTGCGACATGGGGCTCGAACCCATGAGATATGAGATCATGACATGAGCCGAAGTCGGATGCCCAACCTACTGAGCCACCCAGGTGCCTCACTAGTTCACAATTTCTGATATACTTCAGTTAGCACAGAAAATCCTCAGGAATCCTTTTATGCATTTGTATCTTCTCTATTTCCATAGTTTATTTTTATTTGTTTTCATTTTCAGTTACTTTTACAGCTAGTGCAGTAAATGTAGCATTTTTAGAAATTTAAAAGTATTAGAAAAAACTGAACATTTTGATTTGACCTAGAAAGAGTCACAATTTTAATCCTTAACATTTATTTCACACCCTGAAGGAATTATGCTACAGTATATAGAACTTAATTTTTTTCTATAAAAAATGTTTAAAATAAGTCAATTAATAAGATACTAATAGAAATTACATTTAAGGGTATTAACGTTCAAAAAGAGTAAGACAGGCTATGTTTTTGACACAATTGGGCCATTTGGATGGATAGTATATATCAAAATTGGTCATATCTTTACTGTAAATTTTTTTTATTTGTTCTCATTGACAATTTTCCTCCAGATTTAAATCTCATGGTCATGTTTATGTAAACTATTTGTTGATAGTCACATTTTTGTTTGTTTGTTTTCTTTTCAATTATAGGTGTTTTTTTTTAATTATTTATTTGAGAGAGGGAGAACTCAAGTGTGAGAGAAAGTGAAGGAGGGGCAGAGAGAGGGAGAGAGAGAAGCCCAAGCAGGCTCCATACTATTAGCGTATAGCCCCAAGCAGGGCTTGATCTCGCAAACTATGCAATCATGACCTGAGCCGAAATCAAGAGTCGGGTGCTTAACAGACTGAGCCACCCCGGTGCCCCAGTGATAATCATATTTCTATGTCCTGGATATGTTTTTTTCCCCAATAAATTCATATTTTAAAAAAAATTTACATCCAAGTTAGATAGCATACAGTGCAACAATGATTTCAGGAGTAGATTCCTTAATGCCCCTTACCCATTTAGCCCGTGCCCCTTCCCACAACCCTCTATGTCCTGGATATCTTTAACTAAAGTTACCATGTGCCAGTTGGTCTAGCACAATCTTGGTTTATGCCTCTCATCTAAAATTAACGATTAACAGTGTCCCACTTTCACTTCCAAATCTCCCAATTTCTACAGTAAGTTTATAAAATATGTTGTCCCCCAATCTTCAATCTAATACAAAGAAGTTTCTTAAGATGCTCCAATTTTGAGGTGGTGGTGAGAGAGAGGGAGAAGGGAATATGTATATGAGGAAATTAATTTAAAATTGAGTAAATCAGTAATGAAACAGTACTTTACTGCAGTTACTGAGTCAGAAATAATATTGCACCACTAAATTATAAATTAAAATACTGAGAGGATCTTCATTAGTGTAGAATCAAGATAATGCTGCATAGTGATTGAGGTCGATCAACAAATCAGATGTATGATGGTGAATCCAATAGTCTGTACACTGTCTCATGAAGGAATCTAAGTTCCATTGCAATTTAGATAATTGAAGATTTGATATATTTTTATTCTATGTTTCTGTATTTATAAATGAGTTCCTGAGCCACATGATTCCCGGTACCCTGATGCACCTTTTAATCAGAAAACACACACATACATACACACACACAAATTGTAGTATATGCAGTTCATTTTCGTTCGTTATTGCATAAGCTGTTTCTTTAATTCTTTTTCTCTGCCTTATTTATTGATCTTATATATTACATTTGGTTTAACAAAGAATAAATAATTACTGTTAATTGCTATTTCATGTTCCACTGGATATTTCTTTAGAAATGTATGATATGCCTTGTGTATTATACATGCTTTCATGTCCCCAGCTAGGTAATGACTTTCTGGAATTTGAAGTAATGTGTGTTATTCAGATTTCTATCCTCTGATGCCTATAAAAACATACACTCTTTTTTTTTTTTTTTTTTAATTTTTATTTTTGGGACAGAGAGAGACAGAGCATGAACGGGGGAGGGGCAGAGAGAGAGGGAGACACAGAATCGGAAACAGGCTCCAGGCTCCGAGCCATCAGCCCAGAGCCTGACGCGGGGCTCGAACTCACGGACCGCGAGATCGTGACCTGGCTGAAGTCGGACGCTTAACCGACTGCGCCACCCAGGCGCCCCAAACATACACTCTTTAATAGGAATGCAAAAAATATCTATTATCTTAGAAGCCATAATCATAGAAATACAATTATTTGATAAAGTCAACTACGTGGACTTTTTTGTTTAAAAATTCTCTTTGTTCTTTGAGAATTAATTACTTAGGATTTTTATAGCCTTCTTGTCTAATTTGCTTACAGGTGGTTCTAATACCTGTAATCCTTTATTTTTATTTTCCTGTAAAAACAGGGTCAGTTTTTATGAAGGGTTCTATAATTTTGTGTTTAAGGAGAAGGGTGTCTTATTTTGGATATATTAAAATTCAATCACACACAAATATTTTAGCACATCATGTTTTCACATGAGGTGTGAATATTTTAAAACCTGCCACAAAGTAACATGTAACATTTGTAAGTAAGCTGGTATAGATTTAAGCTCTTTCATCTGTCAGATTTTTTATTCTTGTTAATTCTGGCAGAGCTAAAGCAAAATTAATAGGTTTATAATTCAGCCAAATAGAATCTAATGAACCAGATTTTATAATCAATAGCTTTATAAAAGTAATTCAATCAAATTCGTATGTAATAAAAAAGAAATGGTTTAGAGTTAATCAACTGAGTTCAAATGAATTATTTCTACATTTATATTCTTGTTACCTATTTAGACTTAGTGTTGCTTCTTGATTACTTCTGATCCTAATGTATCATGTTATTAGTTATGCTGAAGGTCATTTATATTTTCCCACTGAGAGGAAGAAGTTGGAAGGAAAGGGAAGAAAAGAAAAATTAAATAGGAGAAAAAAAAGGAGTCTTGAAATTGGTAGTTCTAGTCATCAGTGAGCTGGAAAGAGGAAACAACAAAAGCCTTTGTTGTAATGACTGAAGAGGAGTAAAAGTAACTTAATAAAACCAGTGTGCTTCAAATGCCAGAACTGAGGTATAAATATTAAATGTATACTCTGTACCGCTCAAAGTCAGCGGAAAATCAGTCCTTATTTCTCCTCCTCCTCCTCCTCCTCCTCCTCCTCCTCCTCCTCCTCTTCCTCCACCTCCTTTTTGTAGTTCCTGAAACTCAGAAACTATTTATTACTGAAGTGATCATTTTCATTTCCTTTAATTCCAAAAATAATCTTATGAATTTTCAGTTGCCATCTCTCTATCAAAAATGAAGAAAATGGGGCTTAAAGAGAAAAATGATAAAACAACTAACATGTGTGATGTCCACAAACTGAAGAGATAAAGAGCCAGTCTATTTGTCTCTAAAACATTGCACTTTTGTTTGGTTTTTCTTTTCAAAGGCTATGCTCCTTTTTTGAGGCAGAAAATTTGGAGTGGTATAGAATCAAAACCCTCCATAGGTCTTCTAGCATTTCCTGTACATCTGATTTGGCCCATATGAAAGGATGAGAGTTTGTGTAAGAGGATATTTCTCAAGGAACACTCATCAGAAAATGTGGATGTTTCAGGACAGCTCTTATTAAACTAGCCCAAAGAGATGCTAACCATGGAAAAACTGTTCTCTCTATGATATATCTTAGTTACTATTCAAAGATTTTTCTATTTGCCTCATGTATCAGAGTGATTTGAGGTTACCTTTAAAAATTTAGATTATTCTAGAGCTATGCTGGAGAAGCAGTTTTTCCAGGGATACTTCAGCAACACCATAGGCCACATCCTCATACTAGATAGTTGCCCAAAACAATCCATGACTTGCCTCCCCCTGAAAAGATCCATGAAGTTATCACAGCCTGTGCACTTATTTTTAAGCCATTTTGTATTTAAAATGTGCTTATGCTTGGATTGGTACAGTCCCTTTGCCATTTAGGCTAGTTTTAAATCAATTACATTGCAATTTGCTTTTAGACTCTATTGCTCTGACAATAATTTGTATTATTTTACCTAACTCTTAAGAGTTTTAGCAGTGTCAGGGCGTCTGGGTGGCTCAGTCGTTTGAACGTCCGACTTCGGCTCAGGTCATGATCTCACAGCTCTTGAGTTTGAGCCCCACGTCAGGCTCTGTGCTGACAGCTAGGAGCCTGTAGCCTGCTTCAGATTCTGTGCCTCCCTCTCTCTCTGCCCCAACTTACTCGCATTCTGTCTCTGCCTCTCTCAAAAATAAACATCAAAAGAAATTTTAAAAAAGTTTTAGCAGTGTCATTCTCTAATTAACCTTCAGTTTTCCCTGACATCACCAGTTTCAAAATATAAATTTCGCATTTTTTTTCTGTTTCTCATTAGGGCTTATATAACCAAGCCACAATATATAATGCCCATTTATTACTATTAATATTATTTTTTAAAATGTCAACGTTAATATAATAGTCAAGAAGGGTAAAAGGCTATTTCAAAGAGTTGGAAAATATCGGCAGCATATTTAACAAATAATTACTTCAAATATAAAAAAAATGTGGGGCACCTGGGTGGCTCAGTCGGTTAAGCGTCCGACTTCAGCTCAGGTCATGATCTCACAGTCCATGAGTTTGAGCCCCGTGTTGGGCTCTGTGCTGACAGCTCAGAGCCTGGAGCCTGCTTCAGATTCTGTGTCTCCCTCTCTCTAACCCTCCTCCGTTCATGTTCTATCTCTCTCTGTCTCAAAAATTAAAAAAAACATATATCAAAAAAATTAAAAAAAAACACAAATATATAAAAAATGTGAAAAACCAAAAAGGAAAGACAAATGAATGGCACTATGTATTGAAATGCAAATATACATATAATTTGATCAAGCAAATTTATTTCTAGATTGATATTCTCTAGAAATAATTGGAAGTAATGCCGGTAAGGGATTAGAGTATTGTTTGTAACAGCTAAATCTTTGAAAATGACCTAAGAGATTTACAAGCAGTAGGGAATTGCATTTGTGTCTTATAGTATATCTATGCCATAGAATAACATGCAATTTCAAAAAGAATGAAGCAGAGAAAAATGTAGTGGTAAGGGAAAATTCCCAAGATATTGCTAATTGAAAAATATATTCATATGTGTGTGGATATATGTATGTGAATGATAGATGATAGATGGATAGTGTGTATGTGAGTGTGTGTGTGTTTATCACGTAATTAGTGATTGCTAACAGTTTTATACATGGTTATTCAGGGTATTAGAATAAATTTTAATATATTTTTTCTAATTTGAAACTTTTATAATAAAACATAATGTGTAACCTAAGTATTACAATATTTAAATAATAATGAACAGTAATCTTGAAAATTAGGAAATACAGATGCATATAAAGGCAAAATAATAATCATTCATAATCCCATCATCCAGAGATAAGGCCTTGGAACATTTTGGCATAATTCTTTATAGTATTCACTCGATAGATAGATGATAGATACATATTTGCATGTCTGCATATGAATTTTACTATACTGACAGTCCCTGACTTAGGATGGTTTGACCACACAGTGGTGCAAAAAGTGGTAAACATTCAGTAGAAAGCATACTTTGAGTTTTGAATTTTGATCTCTTCCCAGGCTAGCAATATGTAGCAGGATACTCTTGTGATTCTGAACAGCAGTGAGCCAGAACTCCAAGCAGTCATTTGATCACCTAGCCAACCGCCAACATACTTGCAACCACTCTGTAGCCATACTGCCTTTCTGTTTTTCACTTTCAGTACAGTATTCACTAAACAACATGATGTACTCAACACTGTGCTATAAAATAGGTTTTGTATCAGATAATTTTGACCAGCTGTAGGCTAATATAAGTGTTCTGGGGAAGTTTAAGGTAGGCAAAGTTAAACTACGATGTTTGACATGTTGGATTTTTTTTTCAATATATGAAGTTTATTGTCAAATTTGTTTCCATACAACACCCAGTGCTTATCCCAAAAGGTGCCCTCCTCAATACCCATCACCCACTCTCCCCTCCGTCCCACCCCCCATCAACCCTCAGTTTGTTCTCAGTTTTTAAGAGTCTCTTATGCTTTGGCTCTCTCCCACTCTAACCTCTTTTTTTTTTTTCCCCTTCCCCTCCCCCATGGGTTTCTGTTAAGTTTCTCAGGATCCACATAAGAGTGAAACCATATGGTATCTGTCTTTCTCTGTATGGCTTATTTCACTTAGCATAGCCAAAGTAATTTTGAAGAAGACCAAAGCAGGAGGCATCACAATCCCAGACTTTAGCCTCTACTACAAAGCTGTAATCATCAAGACAGGATGGTATTGGCACCAAAAACAGACACATAGACCAATGGAATAGAATAGAAACCCCAGAACTAGACCCACAAACGTATGGCCAACTCATCTTTGACAAAGCAGGAAAGAACATCCAATGGAAAAAAGACAGTCTCTTTAACAAATGGTGCTGGGAGACCTGGACAGCAACATGCAGAAGGTTGAAACTAGACCACTTTCTCACACCATTCACAAAAATAAACCCAAAATGGATAAAGGACCTGAATGTGAGACAGGAAACCATCAAAACCCTAGAGGAGAAAGCAGGAAAAGACCTCTCTGACCTCAGCCGTAGCAATCTCTTACTCGACACATCCCCAAAACCAAGGGAATTAAAAGCAAAAATGAACTACTGGGACCTTATGAAGATAAAAACCTTCTGCACAGCAAAGGAAACAACCAACAAAACTAAAAGGCAACCAACGGAATGGGAAAAGATATTTGCCAATGACATATCGGACAAAGGGCTAGTATCCAAAATCTATAAAGAGCTCACCAAACTCCACACCTGAAAAACAAATAACCCAGTGAAGAAATGGGCAGAAAACATGAATAGACACTTCTCTATAGAAGACATCCGGATGGCCAACAGGCACATGAAAACATGCTCAACGTCGCTCCTCATCAGGGAAATACAAATCAAAACCACACTCAGATGTTGGATGTTTTAAATGCATTTTTTTACATATAATATTTTCAGCTTATAACAGGTTTATCGGATGTAACCTCAGCGTAAGTCAAGGAAGATCTGTATTTAGAGTTTGTTTTGTTGTTAGTTTGAATGCTACGTTTTTGTATATTTCTGTATTCACATTTTTTTCCTTAGGAGTGATGCCAGGACGATAATCTTTTAATATTTCTTTTGCAAGTTTGAATTCTAAAATTGTGACCTGATTTCAGACCTGATCTACTGCAGAGTATGGGTGCTCAGTTCAAAGCCTATTTACTAACATTATATGCATTTTAATTTGTTTCAATTTGGTAATTCGGTGAAATTTAGCATGTCATTTTAACTCTGAGTCATGTCTCTGAATAATTGCTTTTCAGGACATAATTTCTCCATCATACTTTCCTCCTAATAACTGGCTTCTTTATTATTGAAATTATTTCTACTCTTATTTGGTTAGTTTTCAACTATTTTTCAACTGATATTGTTACTCCATGATTTATTTTTATTCTGACAGAAAAGAGGAGAATAAAACTACTCTTAGGAAACACAGTTGTAACTTATAAAGCAAAACCTTGAGTTTGGGTTTTATAAAGTAATGAAATTCAGAGATAAATAGACATCAGGATTCCTACACTCAAATCTTCAGGATAGAAAGGAGTCCTATGTAAAACTGATGGTTCATGAATAATATTTTTGATAGAAAAAACATTAGGAAATTTTGGTTAAAAATATACTGAAATTGTGCAGAAATACAGGAGATAGAAATGGGAATAAAGAAAGATAAAAATGGTGTCCTTGGTATATTTTAATTCAATGAAAACCTTTTTATTTTTCATTTTACCTTTTTTCTCAGGGAAAACTAGAGAATCAGAAGAAATGTAGATGGAAGAAATTATTTAGAATACTCTTGAAGTTAAGTGAAACATGCCGAGATCTATCTGTTCATGTTTTTGATCTGCTTAAACTTCGTCAGTTGGTTAAAATATTGAAACAACTTTTTGTTGTTTCATTGAATGGATTCTTAAAGGGTGCCATGTAAAGAGAAAAAAATGAAAATAAAATGACACCATTATTTTATTAAAGTGTGTTCTTTACCTCACATTACCTTTCTGAAATTAGCACCTTCTTTAAAAGAACATCATGCTTTTTTCAGTGATAAAGGGACAATGACTTAATTACTCAAGAATACCAGGTCACTCAGGGTGCTTGGGTGGCTCAGTCAGTTAAGCATCTGACTTCGGCTCAGGTCATGATCTCGCGGTTTGTGAGTTCGAGCCCCACATTGGGCTCTGTGCTGACAGCTTGGAGCCTGGAGCCTGCTTCGGATTCAGATTCTGTGTCTCCTTCTCTCTCTGCCCCTCCCCCACTTATGTTCTGTTTCTCTGTGTCTATCAAAAATAAATAAACTAAAAAAAAAAAAAAAAAAAAAGAATACCAGGTCACTCTCTGTGGCTCCCGTTAAGCACTAAACACCTATTTAACAGGGATTTCATTATGGTCCTTATTAGAATATCAGTGCAATTTTACATAGCAAATTTGTTCCCTTTTAAATTACTTGTTAACTGCTGAAACTTGGTTTCCTCTTTGTAGGCTTTATTTTTTTTTCCACTTAGTACCCCTGAAAGTGAATTTGAAAAATGCCTTTATACCTATAACCCAACATGTCAATATGTAACAAGGCAATAATTAACAGTACCGAATTTCTAAATTACACATACTCTAAGTTGTATCAAGCCACTCATTTTCAAGGAATATGTCAGATTCAACAATGTTTCAAAAATACAGAGTACTTAGCTAAGAAACTTACATCATTAGTCTTAAACAATCTTAAGATTTAAGCCTAAATAAAACAAGAAAATATGTTTCTTCCATTGTCTATTAATATGTGAATTCTAATTTTTGTTGTGTGAGCCATTATCATAAATTATACATATACATTCAATATTATACATATGGGCAACTATGGCAAAAAAGTTGTGTTCTCTTTTAAATAATCCGAATATATATAATGCTTATATTAATGTTATGTTTTCTATAATATAGATTATATTTTCTTTGGATTATTTAAAATAAGACACAACACTTTCTTTCCGTAGTTGCCCAAGTAACTCCTTAAATCTTTATTTGAGAAGCTATAACCTGGCTAGACAAGAGTGACTCACTGTATAGGCAGTGAGAAAACATTAGCTCAGCTGTACCCTGCAATAACATGGGAAATAGAAAGTGCACTTAAAAGATCTTTGGATTTGGTTAAAACAGTTTCAAAACACAATGCTGATTATTGACATTTGTTACTACTAGAAAAAAGAGGAGCTTACAAAAAATACATATACATATACATATACATATACACACATACATACACATACACACACACAACCAAGAATTTCTAGGTTAGGTAGATTTGGAAAATGAATTTTATTCTCAAAAATCCAGAGATATGGTCATTAAAAACCCACTTTTAGGCTACAGATAAATCAAGGGTTTATTAAGAGTTAAGAAAGAAATGGGTGACTATCATTAATTCCCTTCAGCTAGAGGAAATGCACCTAGAAAAAGAGACCATTGTTGTGGTCGTATGACCACACGATGAGTTCAAAATGGCTGTAATGAAGTCTAGCTATAGGATCATGGGTCGTAAAGCATTATTTCATTATAAATTGGAGATAAAAAGGAACTATATCTTGCATACTGAAGATATGTATTATCTGAATAGTAGATGGGCATCAGTATAATTCTTCCTTGTACTTGATTTGTCTTATTTTCTAACGCATGATAGTCATTTCTTTCTTAGATAAACTAAAGGTTCACTAAAAGACTCAGGTGTGTAAATTATGCTATTGGGATATTAACATCCCACTTTTAAATCATGGTCTGCATTTCTCATCTCTTTTTATCTGAGATTTTTTAGTTGAACATATTTAAGCTTTTTTCCCCAAACATTTTTGTTCATCTTTTTCTCTCTAGGTCCTCCTTGATGCTCTATTTACAATGGATTTGGAAAATACTGGATCTTTTTTTTTTTTTCTTTATTCCATTCCTCTTCTTTGTTTATTCTATATTCTTTGAGAATTGCTCAACTGGACTTTCCATTTCACTAATATTGCTTCAGCTTTGGGCAGATTATTATTAGAGACTGCTGTAAGCATTTTATTTTAATAATTTCATCACATTTTCCAAGCCTGTATTTTGTAATATAAATGTGTGTAAATATTGCTTCATAACAAATCACATGTGAACAATAAAATTGAGGATTTAAAACCTGGGAAAAATCATTTAACATATTAATACTTTATTTTATTTTGCACATATAAATTCAAGAATCATTGACACATTTAGTTCTAAGCTAATTATTTGATATTAATAATATTTGGTTCTGATAATTTTAATGACTAACACATTTAACTAGATCATTCATCTTATTAGTGCTTCATTCTAAAAAGGGACAATTAAGTTTTCCATTTTTGTCAGCCTTCAGCAATTTAAATATCAGATTCATGTTAACTGTTAAACCTCACTAGATTTTTATATAATTTCTTTCTATGATATTATTATTTATAATAGAATTAAAACAACAATGACAACAATACACAAATACACACAACTTAAGGTATTCAAGAAGTTATTGGTCAAGATTTGGTAGAGCCCTGGTTCTCAGTTTCTATAAAGCTAAAATGGGAAAGTAGGTATCCTAGAATTTCGTTATAGACAGCCTCTGGGAGTATGTTAGAAAAGTGTATTTTTAGGCCTCAACTCATATTTAGTGTATCTGAATCAAAAAAGTTTGAGAGGCTTTGTTAGAGAACTTCTAAAAGTTTTACACTTTTGATCAAAGTAGTCCTGAGAGGGGTGCCTGGGTGGCTCAGTTGGTTAAGCGTCCGACTTTGGTTCAGGTCACGATCTCGCAGTATGTGAGTTCTAGCCCCGCGTCGGGCTCTGGGCTGATGGCTCAGAGCCTGGAGCCTGCTTCCGATTCTGTGTCTCCCTCTCTCTCTGACCCTCCCCCGTTCATGCTCTGTCTCTCTCTGTCTCAAAAATAAATAAACGTTAAAAAAAAAAAATTCAAAGTGGTCCTGAGATGGATACTTGGTGTATGGGCATTATTTCTTCTTCAGAAATATATCAGTTTTCTAATGTCACATAGCAAACCACTCCAAAATTCAATGGCTTGAAACATTTATCACCTATAAATTTATATAACTTATACATTTATATTTTATCATTTATAAATAAAGCCTTTATGGTAATTTTATTTAATCCTTATCATTTAATTATCATATAAATTTAAATTTAAGTAATTTATTTAATCATCATCTCACAATGATGGGCAGTTCTGATCCGGCTGGACCCACTCATGCTTTCCAGTTAGCTGGTGGGTTGACTGGATTTGGCTGCTTTGCATAGGCCTTGTCTGATATAGCCAAGATGACTAGGGATTTCTTCATATAGTCTATCATCCACTAGCATACTACCAAGGCTTCTGCACATGGTGATAGTTATAGTGTTCCCAAGTGCGGCAGGAGAGGGAAAGCCTCAATACGCAAAAGTTATCCAAGTCTCCACTTGTACCCCATGTACTATTATTCCATTGGCCCAGCTTAGATTCACTGTGGGAGGGGATATAGACAGGTATGAATGGGTACAGGGAGGCACAAAAAAACTAGGGCTAGATTCTATAATAATCTACTTCAATAGTATTATTGAAGATAATAAACAGATAAAAATAGAATTAAAATAAGGTAATAATGGGAAGAAAACAGAATTTAGATAAAAACAGAATTCAAATAAGGTAACAGTGGAAAGAAAATGTCTCATAACCAATCCTCCCTTATAATGTCTGTTATTTCCCTTGTAGTTTTTTTGTTTAGAAAATTAAGGGAAAGCTAAGTTACCTCATTATATTTACAAGACCTAAAGCTGCTGTTTATCTCACCTTTATGCTGCAGAATTCATGGGATGCTATGACTCTAAGAGTAGAATCCAATACAAGTATGTGTAATACTTTCCCATTAACTTCACACCTATTTACAGTCTGTTAGCAGCAGCCTGTGTTGCTCTCTGAATACAGATTCCATTGTACACACTGGGTCCTATCATAGACTCTGAAGAACTGCTTGTTATCAACCTTAATATGTGAAGAAAATATGAAAATGATACATATCACAGTTTTCTGTTTTGTAAGTTAACCGCATAGCTGGTGGTCAACAAACACAAATGCAGGCCATGTCTTAATGGGAAGAAATATCAGACACAGCAAGTTCAAAATCTATAGGCACAAAGTGAACCATTGTTACTTATAAATGGCCAAATTCTATTTTTTTACTCTGGTTGCTATGTAATCCTTTAGGTTTCTCTCTCTTTCTCTCTCTCTCTCTCTCACACACACATACACACACACACCACTGTTCTCTATGACCATATTAGCAACCACATCAAAGGCAAAGAAAAGAATAATAGAGAAAAATATAGATCCATTTAGTTCCAGCTTTAAGGTACACACAAGTGGTCCCCTAGGCCTACCAGGTCATAATTATGTGCTGGCACAATGCCTGCCCTTGCCATCTGCTGTTTTCCAAAGTCAGTGCCTTTATTTACTGCAGAGCATCCCATAAGCAGACTAGACTCAGCATTGTCTCCTTTGCATACAAAAGTCTTCTCAGTCTAGGAACAGGTCAAAGAGACACCCACTAGTAGTCAGCTAAAAGTCACCTGCTATAGAGACAGCTGAGGCACATGATCAAAAAAAGAAAGAGAGAGAGAAAGTGAGAAGATAATGACTACTCTCACATTATTAGTGTTTTTCAAGGTCTTTTATGACATCTGATATCATAGCAGTCATTTTGTCATGCTGCCGGTCTGTCTCTCATTTTAAATGAAGTCATTAAACTTTGGAGCATCAGTTGTAACACTCACTGTCCCTCTATGGAAAAGGGAAAACTACATTTGATAAGATTTTATGATGTTATTAAATTAACACAACAAAACTAATTTATCTAATCGGGATTGTAAAGAAATACATTGTAATTTTATCAAAGCCTCCATGATTTTTTTCTTTCTTTAATCTTTCTGTACTGCATTAATTGATTTCTGAAATAGAAATTTTTCCCTCAATCAATATTTGATTATTTGTATGTGTCGTTGTGTATGTTTGTTTTTATTTCCCTTTAACTGTAGGGATTTGGAAAGTAATCTTATGGAAACAGGCTAAAGTAAATCAGAAGTAGCCTATTAAGCTTTGTTTAGTCTTGGTCCAAATGTCCTCTCTCCAAATGCTTAAATATGAAGATGCAAAGTAAATTAGTTAGGACATAATAAAATATCAGCATGTAGACTACATTATTATTAGTATTTAATTTTATATTCCATTCTTTGAATGTTTAGGTAAGTAGTTCTCAGCTATGAGCTAGATAAAATGGCATGGACTATTGTAGATGTTTGGGATGTCCCAGAGACAAAGTTTTTCCTGTCATGAGGGCTTATGCTAATGAGCCACACAAACATATTCTTAACCAAAGAGGTAAAGTATCTGTATTCTGAAACTATAAAACATTGATGAAAAAAAATGAAGGTGACACAAAGAATTGAAAAATATCCCATGTTGATGGATTGGAAAAACAAATATTGTTAATTGTTATGTCTGTATTACCCAAACTATTTACACATTTAATGCAATCCCTATCAAAATACCACCAGCATTTTCCACAGACCTAGAACAAGCAATCCTAAAATTTGTATGGAACCACAAAAGATCCTGAATAGTCAAAACAATCTTGAAAAAGAAAAGCTAAGCTGGAGGCATCATAATTCCGGACTTCAGGCTATATTACAAAACGGTAGACATCAAGATAGTAGAGTAGTGGCACAAAAATAGACACAGAGATCAATGGAACAGGATACAAAACCTAGAAAAGAACCCACAACTATATGGTCAGTTAATCTTTGACAGAGCAGGAAAGAATATCCAATTGGAAAAAGACAGGCTCTTCAACAAATGGTGTTTGGGAAAACTGGACAGCAACATGCAAAAGAATGAAATTAGACCACCCCTTCCTTACACCAAACACAAAATAAGTTCAAAGTGGATTAAAGACTAAATGTGAGATAGGAACCATTAAAATCCTAGAGCAGAACACGGGCAGTAACCTCCATGATATTGGTCACAACTTGACTAGATATGTTCCCTGAGGCAAGAGAAACAAAAGCCAAAATAAACTAAAAGAATTCATCAAATTAAAAAGTTTCTGCACGGCAAACAATCAATAAAACTAAAAGGTAACCTATGGAATGGGAGAAGAATTTGTAAATGACGTATCTGATAAAGGGTTAGTATCCAAAAATCTATAAATACTTACCAAACTCAACACTGTAAAAAAAAATAATACAGTTTAAAAATGGGCAGAAGACATAAATAGACATCTTTTCCAAAGAAGACATCAACATGGCCAACAGACACATGAAAAGATGTTCAATACCACTCATCATTAAGGAAATACAAATAAAAACCACAATGAGAAACCACGTCACACCTATTAGAATGGCTAAAATTAACAACACAGGAACCAACAGTTGGTGGTGAGGATGCAGAGAAAGGGGGACCCTCTTATACCTTTGGTGGGAATGAAAACTGGTGTGGTCACTCTGGAAAGCAGTATGGAAGTTCCTCAAAAAGTTAAAATTAGAACTACCCAGTGGCGCCTGGGTGGCTCAGTTGGTTAAGCATCTGACTTCGGCTCAGGTCATGATCTCATTTGTGGGTTCGAGACCGTTGTTAGGCTCTGTGCTGATAGGTTGGAGCCTGGAGCCTGCTTCGAATTCTGTGTCTCCTTCTCTCTCTGCCCCTTCCCCTGCTTGTACTTTGTCTCTGTCTCTGTCTCTCTCAGAAATAAAAATAAACACTTAAAAATTTTAAAAAATGTATAGAACTACCCTATGACCCATCAATTGCATACTAGGTATTTACTCAAAGGACACAAAAGTACTGATTCGAAGGGGCACATACACCCTGATGTTTATAGCAGCATTATCAACAATAGCCAAATATGGAAGCAGCCCAAATGTCCCTGGACTGATGAATGGATAAAGAAGTGGTATATTTATAGACTGGAATATTACTAAGTCATAAAAAAGAATGAAATCTTACCATTTGCAATGACGTGGATGGAGCTAGAATGCATTATGCTAAGAAAAATAAGTCAGAGAAAGGAAAATACTCATATGTAGAATTTAAGAAACAAAACAAATGAACATAGAAGAAGTGGGAAAAAAAGGGAGAGAAGTAAACCATAAGAGACTCTAACTGTAGAGAAAAAACTGAGGGTTGATGGAGGTCCATCGATGGGGAGAGGGGTCAAAAAAGTGATGTGGATTAAGGAGTGCACTTGTTTTTTTGAGCACCAGGCATTGTATGTAAGTATTGAGTCACTAAATTGTACACCTGGAACTAATATTACACTGTATGTTAACTAACTGGAATTTAAATAAAAACTAAAAAAAAAAAACTTTAAATTTTGGTTAAAAAACATATTTCTAATTCAGTGGTTTACAAAAGGCACTATGAGAAATTCACTTTATATAATATTGTTCGTTCAATATCATTAAAGGAAATGGTTTTGTTGAAATTCAGACTACATATAATTATTTAGAATAGATTATTGACCATAAATTTAATGATAGAAAATGTAGATAGCAAAAAATAGACAAACCACTCAAATCCAAAGATTTTGAAAGAACCAAATAGTACTGGATAAAGAACAGAGTGTTCCAAAATTAACTAGAAAAAAATTATATTATATTATAGTTTCATCAATCCTTTGCCAGTAAGAGCTTTCTTATGGGGATTTTCCTTCTCTGAATCAATTTTTTATTAATATTAATAAAATATAAATTCATCTCTTTTAAATTCAGTATATATCTTTTACTTTTAATCCTATTTAAAGAAAATTTTGACTGCCATAATCCCACATCATCTAGAGTTATTTTTATTTAGATGTTGCTTGAAAATTAAAAATAAAAAATGGCAAAGGATAATGAAAATCATTTCCTGGGTTTGCTTCTTCCCTTATTCCTTATTGGCATACGACTTTTTAGAAGAACAAAATACCAGTGCTAAATTTAGTTCCTATGGCTTTTGAATTACTGAATAAAGAATGAAGTAGAAAAAATATTAGCATAAAAGAAAATGTATACAACAACATGGTTCAGGTAATTTAATTCTTATAATTTAATTTTTATTAGATTTGGTTATTTATAACTAATGAAAACTAAATCCTAAATCTGTAACTATTTATACAGGACAATCTCTTATTAAAGTAATTTGCTTATTAGGAAACTAGTTTTTAAAACATTTCTTATGTTCATAAGGTCAAGGGAATAATTCTTGTTGAGTTGCATAAACCTCAAGGGAATAATTCTTGTCTAGTTGAATACAACAAAGATTGTTACTTTTCTTGCAAAAATGAGCGTGTCTTAAAAAAAAAACTAAGGATGATAGGGGAAAAAAAGAAAGAGGAAAACCAAGAAGCCGACCCTTAACTACAGAGAACAAAATAATGGCTACCAGAATTGGGGGGCGGGAGGGTTGGTGATGGAGATGGGTGGGAGGGGATTTAGATTAAGGAGGGCACTTGTTATGATGAGTACCAGGTGTTGTATGTAAGTGTTAAGCCGTTAAATTGTACACCTGAAACTAACATTACACTGTACGTTAACGAACTAAAATTTAAATAAAAACTAAGAAAAAAAGGCATAGTGAAAGAAATGAAGAAAAAATGGAAATATAAATAAAAAGTTAATAGAATAAAAAAAAATGAATCTGCCTTGGCACCAGAGACGTTAAGAATGTTTTTATTAACCAAGTTTTCCCTTTTTATTTTATGACCTCATTTTAAGTGTTCCAATGTTAGGTGGAACACTCGATGTAAGCTTAAGGAGGCAAATTTCAATAAAATGTTAAACTCTTAATTTTGAAGCTGACTTGTAGGAATTATAGAATCTAATGCCAATCACAAAGATCGCAAGAATACGTATTTTTAATTAATTAATTTTTTGTTTATTAAAATTTTTTTTTCATGTTTATTTTTATTTTTGAGAGAGACAGAGAGAGAGAGAGAGAGCGCAGAGGGGCAGAGGAAGAGGGAGACAAAATCTGAAGCAGGTCCAGACTCTGAGCTGTCAGCACAGAGCCCTACACCTGCTCGAATTCAGGAACTGTGAGATCATGACCTGAGCAGAAGTTGGGCACTTAACCGACTGAGCCACTCGGGTACCCCATTTTTAATGTTTTAAAAGAATATTCCTGGATATATTTTTCCTGACATTTTATCTTTATTTTTCCTTCTAAATTTAAAGTATACATTTATGCATTCTAGTAACTGACTTTAACCTCTTTTTGTCATTGTTTAGCATGTTATTTAATTAGATAAGATGACAATGTAAACATAATAACAACCAAAAAACAAAAAAACAAAAACAAAATAGCAGTTTTTTGAGAAGATAGTGGTTTATATTTCTCTTATACAAACATTCAGGTGGGTTCTCCAGACTAATATAGACCTTTATATTCCAGTGTCCCATAAAAATAACAGGACAATTCATATTTTCCCAACACACTCAGTATAGAATGTTGCAATAGAAAATACAATCAGAACAAATAAGACTCATTTCAAAGGAAGATAGAATAACAAAATAGTCTTCTGGGAAACACTTGTAATGATTTTCTTTACTAGAAAATGCCTCGGTTAATGCATTTGGTTGTCCTCACAAGGAGGTGCACACTGGTCAAGTTTCCACTGTGAACATGAGTGCTGTTTTCCTTGTTCTGTATCCTCCTTGGCCACATGTGGAAACTCAATAGGGGAAACTTCTCATCAAGTTGGTACGGCTTTGGTAGCCCACATGTTGCTTGATAAAGGTTTGTAGTCTTAGGAATTTGCTTCAAGGATAGAAAAAATTACAGATATTTGTAGGCCTACACTGTGTTTCTTTGCCAACATCATTCTTTCAAGAACACTTAATAAATTCATGGTCAATTTCCTTCTTGTAAGTCCATGTGCAAGTAAACCACAAGATTTCATTTCATCATTTTGATCTTTTACTTTTTTGGCCACTGTGCCCCACCTATATCTCCTCCTCCAAATTGATAATGAGTTCTTGGGTACTGTGAAAGATAGAACGCTTGAATTGAACAGGGGAGAAAATATCTTAATTCTCAACTTTACCACTGAGTTACTCTGATTACTTCAGGAGAAAGCCACTGCTTCAGTGCTACCCTCATGCCAGTGTCAGGGGGGGATACTGAAGCTGTTGATATTTCAATCCAATAATGCACCAAGTCTCTTACCGTTCATCAAATTAGGTCCAACCACAGGCAAACCACGTCCCTGATCAGATATTCTTTCCTTTCCATATCTTCTAAGTCACTGACAAATTATAGCATGAGTTCATTTCTTTTATACGATTTTTGTCAAAAGTGGCTAGAAGCAGTCTACAGAAAACAAAACTCTGAATGATGAATAATTTCACCTAATCTATAGCGTTGGATGAACAGTCTTCAAAAGAAAGAAGGGGAGTTTAACCAAATGTTATATCACCATAGAATAAAGGTCATCAGTTTCCAGCATATAATTTCTATGTGCTCAACAATTACTGTCAATAAGCCAATGCTTCATGTTTAATCTTTTTTCTATATCTCAATTCCAGATATCAAACCCCATATAAATTGTTAGTCTTAAAAGTGAGTGACCAGGAGCCACGTTTGCTATTTCCAGAAGTACTTTTATCATTATTTCTTTAGCAATAATCAGATGATTCTCTAAACATTCAATTTAGACCAGGGGTGATAACTGGTGATCATTTTGTTTCCCCAACCCCAGGACTTATTTACCAATGTCTTGAGACATTTTTGATTGTCATAATATTTGGGAAGTGCTCCAGGCATCCAGTGGGTAGAGGTCAAGGGGGATGCTAAATATCCTATAGTGAAAGGAGAGCCCCATCTTTTACCTAACAAATAATTATCTGGCCCCAAATATCAATAGTGCTGAAGTTTAAAAATGCTGATATGGAGCAATTTTCACATTTTACTCTTTCTAGTAACAATCATTTCTTCTTCTCCATCTTTGTCGTCTTCTTCTTCTTCTTCTTCTTCATCTCATGTGACCCCAATTTCCCTCTCTCTTTCCTTTCTCCTTTAACCTTTCTTTATTAATTAATATTAATATAGACATCCTGGAAATTACAGAATTTTAAGATGGAACAAAGGTAAATACATTCAATTAGAAATTCAGAGGTAAATGGAGAATAAGAAAAATAAGCAAAAAAAGAGATTACTAATTGAAAAATTGTATTTTGGGTATTTTCTAAGTTAGCATATATAAATAGCTTGGGAGCCAGTATGACTGGAACATAGAGGAAAAATAGCAGGACATGAGGTTAGAGATGGCCAGACAAAAGGTTTTATGAGTCTTTGTAGAATATGAGTTCAGTTGTGACATAAATCAGGACCATAATTTACTTATTGATTACAGTTGAGCTGACAATTTTCATAGTCAACTTTATATTTTAAAGTCATCACTCTGGTTATGTAATGATAGCAGACTTAAGGGAAACAAAGGTGGGAGCAGGCACAAGGGAAGTGATGACCTATGAAATGACTGAAGAGATAAAACAAGTTTTATCTTGCCATTTCAATGTATGCTGTGAAACACATCAATCCAGATTCCTGTACAGATCACTCACTTAACTTGTTTTCATATTTCCTTCAGTGATATATAACTAATTTATTTCCCCAGAATTTAGAAATGTTTTGAGCTTTTAAAAAAACATATGTGTTTTTTTCTAAAGGCCATTTATTTGAGGACTTTCAGTGAGTTTAAATCCATTTAAGGCTTAGTCAAATCTTCCTTAAAATCAACAACCCTGGCTATATCATTTCAAATCTTAGACAAAGTAATGTATTTTTATTTTTTTATTTTTACAATTTAATAACCATCTCAGTATGAGTCCTACTTCATTTATTCAAGAATATGTAATTCACTAAAAA
Source organism: Panthera onca (assembly GCF_046562875.1). Taxonomy (NCBI): domain Eukaryota; kingdom Metazoa; phylum Chordata; class Mammalia; order Carnivora; family Felidae; genus Panthera; species Panthera onca. The sequence continues at coordinate 51,510,217 of NC_138342.1, forward strand.
TAATGTTTGTAAGGATCGCTTAATTTTAATTATAGATAATATTTACTTACTGCATAATTATTATTATCAAATGCCTAAAATCATCAATGACCACATTTTTGGAAAGCAATTGAAATTAAGTTCCAACTTGTATTCATATGTGCCTTTTAGGAAATTTCACTCCTACGACCTAAGGAATTAGCGTTGTTTACAGTTAGCACACATAGAATTACTAAATGTGAATCGCTAACATTACAAAAAGGTCAATTATTTAGAATATAATATAGAAAATACTTTTATCATTGAGGATGACTCTCAGAGTTGTTGTTCACATACATGTGCAAATTACATGTCATATTTACATTTATAAAATCTAGTCTGTTCAGACGGTTGAGCGTCTGACTTCAGCTCAGGTCATGATCTTGCGTTTAGAGCCCCGCATGGGACTCTGTGCTAACAGTTCAGAGCCTGGAGCCTGCTCTGGATTCTGTGTCTCCCTCTCTCTCTCTGCCTCTCTCCTGCTTGCTTTCTGTCTTTCTCTCTCAAAAAAAAAAAATAAACATTAAAAAATAATCTTTAAAATCCAGTCTCTTTAGAGAGAAAATAGTGATTATTTTTTAAAAATTTGAGTACAGATTTCAATATGGTGCAGGTGAGCTAATGGATCTTTAGAAATCACTCATTCAACCTCTTCATTTTACATAAGGGAAAATAAAGCTTCACCCTTGAATATAGATTAAACATGAAAATTTTATTGACTTTACTGACAGCCATTTTACAGAGACCATTTGTGTGGGCCTTAGTTCTTTTTCCTTTATACTAAGATACGGTGTTATATGATAGATTCTTTGTCTGCCACCTAATTATTCAACCCTGTTATACAATTAATTTGGGGGGGGGATGTTACATTTTTTGTTAATACATGCTCAAAGCAACATGCTTTTTAATATGGGTAATGTCATTAAACTTCAAAATAACAAAGTATATGGCAATTAAACATAAAATGAGAAGAAAGGAGGTAATAAAATGAGGGGTAAAGAAACTAGAGGGGTTAACTTAGTTAAGGAGTGGTTTTTCATTTAAATGTTTAACACACACATATAAAAGAACCAGTTGTGAATATCTCTAACATCTCTAAGAGTTTGGGTAGGGTGTGTGAGTGTGTGCGTGTTGAGTGTGTGTGTGTGTGTGTGTGTGCATGTCTCAGTATAAGTGTGCAACGACACTGTCTTGGTTGAGCTAGGAAGCAGATCTTAACATGAAAAGGAGGATGAATTAATAAAAACCTGATGCATTTCCCTCAGGGAAGAAATTAATTGGGCCAAGAAAATCCATCTCTCAGTTGAACAGAACAGAATCGAAGGGCAAAAATAGATATTAATAAATAAAACAATCTTAAAGGTAAAAAGAGTAACTTCAAGATAATCAAAGATTTATTTTTTATTTTTATTTTATTTCTTTGTTTATTTAAATTTAAATCCAAGTGGTTAACATGTAGTCTAGTTATAATTTCAGGAATAGAATCCAGTGAAACATCATGTACATATAGCACCCAGTGCTCATCCCAACAAGTGTCCTCCTTAATGCTCCTCACCCATTTAGCCCATACTCCCATTTAACACAATGCCAGCAACCCTTAGTTTGCTTTCTGTATTTAAGAGTCTCTTACGGTTTCTCTCCCTGTTTTTATATTATTTTTGCTTCCCTTCCCTTATGTTCATCTGTGTTATATCTTAAATTCCACATATGAGTGAAATCATATGATATTTGTCTTTCTCTGATTTATTTTGCTTAGCATAATATATTCTAGTTCCATCCATGTTGTTGCATATGGCACTATTTCATTATTTTTGATCACTGAGAAATATTCCATTATATATATATGCCATGTCTTCATCCATTCATCAGTTGATGGATATCTGGGATTTTCCCATACTTTGGCTATTGTTGATAGTGCTGCTATAAACATTGGGATGCAGTTGCCCCTTCGAATCAGCACACCTGTATCTTGGATAAATACCTAGTAGTGCAATTGCTGGGTCATAGGATGGTTCTATTTTTATTTGTTTGAGGAACTTCCATACTGCTTTCCAGATTGGCTGCACTAGTTTGCATTCCTGCCAGCAGTGCAAAAGTGTTCCTCTTTCTCCTCATCCTTGCCAACATCTGTTGTTTTCTGAGTTATTAATTTAACCATTCTGTCAGGTGTGAGGTGGTATCTCAGTGTGTTTTTTTTTTAATTAAAAAATTTAATGTTTATTTATTTTTGAGAGAGAGAGAGAGAGAGGGAGAGAGCTAGATAGCAGGGGAGGGGCAGAGAGAGAGGGAGACACAGAATCCAAAGCAGGCTCCAGGCTCTGACCTGTCAGCACAGAACCCAACACAGGGCTCAAACACACGAGCAGTGAGATCACGACCTAAACTGAAGTTGGACTCTTAATTGACTGAGCCACCTAGGCACCCCTCAGTGTGATTTTGATTTGTGTTTCCCTGATGTTGAGCATTTTTCATGTGTCTGTTAGCCATCTGGATGTTTTCTTTGGAAGACATTTTAGATATTAACCCTTTATCTGATATGTCATTTGCAAATATATTCTCCCATTCAGTGGTTGACTTTTAGTTTTGCTGATTGTTTCCTTTGCTGTCCAGAAGCCTTTTATCTTAATGAGGTCCCATTATTTCATTTTTCCTTTTGTTTCCCTTGCCTCTGAAGACATGTCAAGTGAAGTTGCTATGGCCGAGGTCAACGAGCTTGTTGCCTGTTTTCTCTAGGATTCTGATGGCTTCCTGTCTTACGTTTAAGTATTTCATCCATTTTGCATTTATTTTTGTGTATGGTATAAGAAAGTGGTCCAGGTTCATTCTTCTGCATGTCGCTGTCCGGTTTTCCCAACATCATTTCCTGAAGAGACTGTCTTTTTTCCATTAGATATTCTTTCCTTCTTTGTCAAAGATTAGTTGGCCAATACTGGGTTCTCTATTCTGTTCCACTGATCTATGTGTCTGTTCTTGTGCCAGTACCATATTGTCTTGATGATTACAGCTTTGTAATACAGCTTGAGGTCCGGAATTTTGATGCCTCCTGCTTTGCTTTTCTTTTTCAGGATTTCTTTGCTATTCAGGGTCTTTTCTGGTTCCATACAAATTTCAGGATTATTTTTTCTCACTCTGTGAAGAATGCTAGTGTTATTTTGATAGGGATTGCTCAAAGATTTAATTCAAAGGGAATTTTATAGCAAATATTTCCAAGCAAATATTTCCATGGACTAAGATATACAATTTGTTTTGCCTATGTAATGTTTATATAGTGTGTAACACAAATATGTGTTATATACTTGTACATGTAATTTGTATAAAGCATATAAACATACACATATGCATATGTATATAGAATACATCTTCTGTTTAGTAAAATTAAAGGGGTAATTTGATAAATTCACAGGAAGTGTATGAAATTTCATCAATTCTTCCTTAAAGGGCTAATAAGACAAACATAAAAATGAGTGAGTTTTGGAAGAGTTGAAGAACACAATGGACAATTTTGAATTTATGGGCATAAAGAAACATAGGAGTTTGTGGGATTTGGGGACTGATCAAGGAAAAAGGTATGACCACTAGAAGCGGTAACATGCATAAGTTTTGGTAGGTGGCATTTTGAGGGGTTTCATGAGAGGGGAAATTACTCACAGCATGAGACTGTCCAGAGACTTATAGCATGGGGCCACCACCTGGAAAGGAAGAAGAGTAAGGGAACTGTCAGGAAAGAAGAATGTTTAAGATCAAGATGACATGTCTAGGCAGCATGGTGGGGAGTTTCTGGGTTAGAGAATTTGAGGGGACATATAATTTGGGGCTTGTAATGGCAAGTCTATCTTATCAATGGCTAACAGCTTTGGATATAGTTTTGTAGGGTATGCAAAGCAGGTAGGTTCTAATTGGCTAAAAATCTTCGAGCTATTTTTAAAATAATTGATTTGTAAAAATTTAAACTTGGTTTCTGTGGCCTTTTGAACTAATGAAATTCAGCCTGTAGTGAAGAGATATGGGTCAATGTACAGAGATAATCTTTGGGACATTTATTTAACAACAACAACAACAAAAATTGCATCCAACATTAAAGAAAAGATATTCTTCTCTAACATATACAGAGCATTTTCACCAATCGATCTCATTTTCAAATTGCAAAAGATCAGTAGTAGCAAGTAGAACATATTTCTCAACAAAATAATACAATTTGAAATCAGCAATAAAAGTATCACTATCCCCACACATTTTACAATTTGGAAACATCTTTTAAAATAAATTTAGGGCCAGGGGGCCTGGGTGACTCAGATGGTTAAGCATCCAACTTCAGCTCAGGTCATGATTTCACTGTCTGTGGGTTCAAGCCCCGCATTGGGCTCTGTGCTGACAGTTCTGAGCCTGTTTCAGATTTTGTGTCTCCTTCTCTCTCTGCCCCTCCCCCACTTGCTCTCTCTCTCTCTCTCTCTCTCTCTCTCAAAAATAAAAATAAACATTTAAAAAATTGAAAAAATAAATAAATTTAAGGTAAAAAAGAAAACTATAAAATAATTGGAATTGAATGATATAATTCTATATTTTAAAACACATGGCGGGGAGGCACCTGGTTGGTTCAGTCGGTTGAGCATCCTACTCTTGATTTCGGCTCAGGTCATGATCCCAGGGTTGGGCTCAGCCTTGAGTGTGCAGCCTGCTTGGAATTCTCTCCCTCTCCCTCTGACCTCTTCCCAACACTCTCTCTTTCTTTCTTAAAACTAAATAAAAATAAATAAACATGGAACATTTCACTTGGTGGCAAATTTCTAGGCTCAAAAACAGAAAATATGGCTAATTGGAAACAAATTATGAAAGTGAAGAATGTGGGGGACCAGGAAGATGGCGGCGTAGGAGGATGCTGGGCTCACTGCGAGTACTGCTGATCACTTAGATTCCACCTACACCTGCCTAAATAACCCAGAAAACCGCCAGAGGATTAGCAGAACGGAGTCTCCGGAGCCAAGCGCAGACGAGAGGCCCACGGAAGAGGGTAGGAAGGGTGGCGAGGCGGTGCGCGCTCCACGGACTGGCGGGAGGGAGCCGGGGCTGAGGGGCGGCTCGCCGGCCAAGCGGAGCCCCTGAGTCTGGCTGGCAAAAGCGGAGGGGCCTGACGGACTGTGTTCCGACAGCAAGCGCGACTTAGCTTCTGGGAGGTCAGAAGTTAACAGCTCTGCTCGGAAAGCGGGAAGACTGGAGGACAAAGGGAGGGAGAGCTGCTGAGCCCCCTGACGACAGAGCTCAGTTTGGTGGGGAACAAAGGCGCTCGCCAGCGCCATCTCCCCCGCCCATCCCCCAGCCAAAATCCCAAAGGGAACCAGTTCCTGCCAGGGAACTTGCTCGCTCCGCGCAAACACCCAACTCTGTGCTTCTGAGGAGCCAAACCTCCGGCAGCGGATCTGACTCCCTCCCGCTGCCACAGGGCCCCTCCTGAAGTGGATCACCTAAGGAGAAGCGAGCTAAGCCTGCCCCTCCAGCCCCCGTGCACCTTGCCTACCCACCCCAGCTAATACGCCAGATCCCCAGCACCACAAGCCTGGCAGTGTGCAAGTAGCCCAGACAAGCCACGCCACCCCACAGTGAATCCCGCCCCTAGGAGAGTGGAAGAGAAGGCACACACCAGTCTGACTGTGGCCCCAGCGGTGGGCTGGGGGCAGACATCAGGTCGGACTGCGGCCCCGCCCACCAACTCCAGTTATACACCACAGCACAGGGGAAGTGCCCTGCAGGTCCTCACCACTCCAGGAACTATCCAAAATGACCAAACAGAAGAATTCCCCTCAGAAGAATCTCCAGGAAATAACAACAGCTAATGAACTGATCAAAAAGGATTTAAATAATATAACAGAAAGTGAATTTAGAATAATAGTCATAAAATTAATCGCTGGGCTTGAAAACAGTATAGAGGACAGCAGAGAATCTCTTGCTACAGAGATCAAGGGACTAAGGAACAGTCACGAGGAGTTGAAAAACGCTTTAAATGAAATGCAAAACAAAATGGAAACCACAACGGCTCGGCTTGAAGAGGCAGAGGAGAGAATAGGTGAACTAGAAGATAAAGTTATGGAGAAAGAGGAAGCTGAAAGAAAGAGAGATAAAAAAATTCAGGAGTATGAGGGGAAAATTAGAGAACTAAGTGATACACTAAAAAGAAATAATATACGCATAATTGGTATCCCAGAGGAGGAAGAGAGAGGGAAAGGTGCTGAAGGGGTACTTGAAGAAATTATAGCTGAGAACTTCCCTGAACTGGGGAAGGAAAAAGGCATTGAAATCCAAGAGGCACAGAGAACTCCCTTCAGACGTAACTTGAATCGATCTTCTGCACGACATATCATAGTGAAACTGGCAAAATACAAGGATAAAGAGAAAATTCTGAAAGCAGCAAGGGATAAACGTGCCCTCACATATAAAGGGAGACCTATAAGACTCGTGACTGATCTCTCCTTTGAAACTTGGCAGGCCAGAAAGGCTTGGCACGATATCTACAGTGTGCTAAACAGAAAAAATATGCAGCCGAGAATCCTTTATCCAGCAAGTCTGTCATTTAGAATAGAAGGAGAGATAAAGGTCTTCCCAAACAAACAAAAACTGAAGGAATTTGTCACCACGAAACCAGCCCTACAAGAGATCCTAAGGGGGATCCTGTGAGACAAAGTACCAGAGACATCACTACAAGCATAAAACATACAGACATCACAATGACTCTAAACCCATATCTTTCTATAATAACACTGAATGTAAATGGATTAAATGTGCCAACTAAAAGACATAGGGTATCAGAATGGATAAAAAAACAAGACCCATCTATTTGCTGTCTACAAGAGACTCATTTTAGATCTGAGGACACCTTTAGATTGAGAGTGAGGGGATGGAGAACTATTTATCATGCTACTGGAAGCCAAAAGAAAGCTGGAGTAGCCATACTTATATCAGACAAACTAGACTTTAAATTAAAGGCTGTAACAAGAGATGAAGAAGGGCATTATATAATAATCACAGGGTCTATCCATCAGGAAGAGCTAACTATTATAAATGTCTATGCGCCAAATACCGGAGCCCCCAGATATATAAAACAATTACTCATAAACATAAGCAACCTTATGGATAAGAATGTGGTCATTGCAGGGGACTTTAACACCCCACTTACAGAAATGGATAAATCATCTAGACACACAGTCAATAAAGAAACAAGGGCCCTGAATGATACATTGGATCAGATGGACTTGACAGATATATTTAGAACTCTGCATCCCAAAGCAACAGAATATACTTTCTTCTCGAGTGCACATGGAACATTCTCCAAGATAGATCATATACTGGGTCACAAAACAGCCCTTCATAAGTTTACAAGAATTGAAATTATACCATGCATACTTTCAGACCACAATGCGATGAAGCTTGAAATCAACCACAGGAAAAAGTCTGGAAAACCTCCAAAAGCATGGAGGTTAAAGAATACCCTACTAACGAATGAGTGGGTCAACCAGGAAATTAGAGAAGAAATTAAAAAATATATGGAAACAAACGAAAATGAAAATACAACAATCCAAACGCTTTGGGACGCAGCGAAGGCAGTCCTGAGAGTAAAATACATTGCAATCCAGGCCTATCTCAAGAAACAAGAAAAATCCCAAATACAAAATCTAACAGCACACCTAAAGGAACTAGAAGCAGAACAGCAAAGGCAGCCTAAACCCAGCAGAAGAAGAGAAATCATAAAGATCAGAGCAGAAATAAACAATATAGAATCTAAAAAAACTGTAGAGCAGATCAACGAAACCAAGAGTTGGTTTTTTGAAAAAATAAACAAAATTGACAAACCTCTAGCCAGGCTTCTCAAAAAGAAAAGGGAGATGACCCAAATAGATAAAATCATGAATGAAAATGGAATTATTACAACCAATCCCTCAGAGATTCAAACAATTACCAGGGAATACTATGAAAAATTATATGCCAACAAATTGGACAACCTGGAAGAAATGGACAAATTCCTAAACACCCACACTCTTCCAAAACTCAATCAGGAGGAAATAGAAAGCTTGAACAGACCCATAACCAGCGAAGAAATTGAATCGGTTATCAAAAATCTCCCAACAAATAAGAGTCCAGGACCAGATGGCTTCCCAGGGGAGTTCTACCAGACGTTTAAAGCAGAGATAATACCTATCCTCCTCAAGCTATTCCAAGAAATAGAAAGGGAAGGAAAACTTCCAGACTCATTCTATGAAGCCAGTATTACTTTGATTCCTAAACCAGACAGAGACCCAGTAAAAAAAGAGAACTACAGGCCAATATCCCTGATGAATATGGATGCAAAAATTCTCAATAAGATACTAGCAAATCGAATTCAACAGCATATAAAAAGAATTATTCACCATGATCAAGTGGGATTCATTCCTGGGATGCAGGGCTGGTTCAACATTCGCAAATCGATCAACGTGATACATCACATTAACAAAAAAAAAGAGAAGAACCATATGATCTTGTCAATCGATGCAGAAAAGGCCTTTGACAAAATCCAGCACCCTTTCTTAATAAAAACCCTTGAGAAAGTCGGGATAGAAGGAACATACTTAAAGATCATAAAGGCCATTTATGAAAAGCCCACAGCTCACATCATCCTCAACGGGGAAAAACTGAGAGCTTTTTCCCTGAGATCAGGAACACGACAGGGATGCCCACTCTCACCGCTGTTGTTTAATATAGTGCTGGAAGTTCTAGCATCAGCAATCAGACAACAAAAGGAAATCAAAGGCATCAAAATTGGCAAAGATGAGGTCAAGCTTTCGCTTTTTGCAGATGACATGATATTATACATGGAAAATCCGATAGACTCCACCAAAAGTCTGCTAGAACTGATACATGAATTCAGCAAAGTTGCAGGATACAAAATCAATGTGCAGAAATCAGTTGCATTCTTATACACTAACAATGAAGCAACAGAAAGACAAATGAAGAAACTGATCCCATTCACAATTGCACCAAGAAGCATAAAATACCTAGGAATAAATCTAACCAAAGATGTAAAAGATCTGTATGCTGAAAACTATAGAAAGCTTATGCAGGTAATTGAAGAAGATATAAAGAAATGGAAAGACATTCCCTGCTCATGGATTGGAAGAATAAATATTGTCAAAATGTCAATACTACCCAAAGCTATCTACACATTCAATGCAATCCCTATCAAAATTGCACCAGCATTCTTCTCGAAACTAGAACAAGCAATCCTGAAATTCATATGGAACCACAAAAGGCCCCGAATAGCCAAAGTAATTTTGAAGAAGAAGACCAAAGCAGGAGGTATCACAATCCCAGACTTTAGCCTCTACTACAAAGCTGTCATCATCAAGACAGCATGGTATTGGCATAAAAACAGACACATAGACCAATGGAATAGAATAGAAACCCCAGAACTAGACCCACAAACGTATGGCCAACTAATCTTTGACAAAGCAGGAAAGAACATCCAATGGAAAAAAGACAGTCTCTTTAACAAATGGTGCTGGGAGAACTGGACAGCAACATGCAGAAGGTTGAAACTAGACCACTTTCTCACACCATTCACAAAAATAAACTCAAAATGGATAAAGGACCTGAATGTGAGACAGGAAACCATCAAAACCTTAGAGGAGAAAGCAGGAAAAGACCTCTCTGACCTCAGCCGTAGCAATCTCTTACTCGGCACATCCCCAAAACCAAGGGAATTAAAAGCAAAAGTGAATTACTGGGACCTTATGAAGATAAAAAGCTTCTGCACAGCAAAGGAAACAACCAACAAAACTAAAAGGCAACCAACGGAATGGGAAAAGATATTTGCAAATGACACATCGGACAAAGGACTAGTATCCAAAATCTATAAAGAGCTCATCAAACTCCACACCCGAAAAACAAATAACCCAGTGAAGAAATGGGCAGAAAACATGAATAGACACTTCTCTATAGAAGACATCCGGATGGCCAACAGGCACATGAAAAGATGTTCAACGTCGCTCCTTATCAGGGAAATACAAATCAAAACCACACTCAGATATCACCTCACGCCAGTCAGAGTGGCCAAAATGAACAAATCAGGAGACTATAGATGCTGGAGAGGATGTGGAGAAATGGGAACCCTCTTGCACTGTTGGTGGGAATGCAAATTGGTGCAGCCGCTCTGGAAAGCAGTTTGGAGATTCCTCAGAAAATTAAAAATAGACCTACCCTATGACCCAGCAATAGCACTGCTAGGAATTTATCCAAGGGATACAGGAGTACTGATGCATAGGGGCACTTGTACCCCAATGTTTATAGCAGCACTCTCAACAATAGCCAAATTATGGAAAGAGCCTAAATGTCCATCAACTGATGAATGGATAAAGAAATTGTGGTTTATACACACAATGGAATACTACGTGTCAATGAGAAAAAATGAAATAGGGCCTTTTGTAGCAACATGGATGGAACTGGAGAGTGTGATGCTAAGTGAAATTAGCCATACAGAGAAAGACAGATACCATATGGTTTCACTCTTATGTGGATCCTGAGAAAAGTAACAGAAACCCATGGGGGAGGGGAAGGAAAAAAAATAAAATAAAAAAAGAGGTTAGAGTGGGAGAGAGCCAAAGCATAAGAGACTGTTAAAAACTGAGAACAAACTGAGAGTTGATGGGGGGTGGGAGGGAGGGGAGGGTGGGTGATGGGTATTGAGGAGGGCACCTTTTGGGATGAGCACTAGGTGTTGTATGGAAACCAATTTGACAGTAAATTTCATATATTAAAAAATAAAAAAATAAAAAAAAATTAAAAAAAAAAAAAATGAAAGTGAAGAATGTTACATCACCAGAATTGGCACATATAAAGATGAGACATCATGAGGGTAAAAGCAGAAATTAATGAAATTTTAAAAAAAGATAAAAGGAAAATAATATGTGGGTCCTAAGAAACTTAACAGAAGACCATTGGGGAGCGGAAGGGGGAAAAAGTTACAGAGAGGGGGGCACCTGGGTGGCTCAGTCAGTTGAGCCTCCGACTTCAGCTCAGGTCATGATCCTACGGTTCGTGGGTTTGAGCCCCGCGTCGGGCTCTGTGCTGACAGCTCAGAGCCGGGAGCCTGCTTCAGATTCTGTGTCTCCCTCTCTCTCTGCCCCTCCCCCATTCATGCTCTGTCTGTCTCTGTCTTAAAAATAAATAAACATTAAAAAAATTAAAAAAAAGTTACAGAGAGGGAGGCAAACCATAAGAGAGTCTTAAATACTGAGAACAAACTGAGGGTTGATGGGGAGGTGGGGAGAGGAGAAAGTGAGTGATGCGCATTGAGGAGGGCACCTGTTGGGATGGGCACTGGGTGTTGTATGGAAACAATTTGACAATAAATTATATTTAATATAAAAAAGTAACAAATTAACTACAGCAAAAAAATAAAGCTGAAAGATATTACGGTAAAAAAAAAAAAGAAAACAATATAGAAAAGTAGGTGACCTCTCTGGGCAACTGCACGTGAATATCTGCATCTCTGAGAGATGGTATAGAATATGCATTAGAATTGAGTTTCAATAAGTAAGAAAGCTGGAATATTTATCTTCCAATTCCCATCAATTGTTTCAGGGCTGTTTCCAGGGCCATTAACTCTCTGACATTTCTGGACTACACTTTGTGGGCTGGGAGAATACATTCATGGAAATAAATCATAGAGAATAGCACTTAGATAGCATAGGCAAGTATTGAAAAGGTGTGTGCTGAGATGTGGATTTGACTCTTCAAGGATCTTTTATTGAAGCAAAGACCAAAAAGGTAGAGAGACACAGAGATACCCAGAGTACTCCAACTGGGCTAAAAAGTTTTTTGTTTTTGTTTTTTAATGAATTTATCTATAATCTGAAATTACATGTTGACTAATATTCTCTCTCTAAACTGAGTGTTCTTCCTAATGGCATATTTGACCCCGGCTTTGTTCTCTCTCTCTCGTGGTCTAAAAAGGAGATCCCTCATTGCTTAGTACCATGCAAGTTCAAACAAGGATATTAAACACCTACTAAGTAACACTGATTGAGAAAATGTTACTGTTTAACTGTATAGTCTTATATAAAATATGACTTAAAGTAAATATTCAGAGATATTTTCACTCTCATCCACCACCCTAACGTTCTCAAGTCCTAGCTTTTAACTTAGCATTTTCGCATTGCCTCTTTTACTTACCTATTGCCCCTGTGAAAGAGTAAACTCATTGTCTTTAACCTAGGAAATTAATCCCATTGATTCGATTTTTTCCCCTTGGTAATCCATTATTTAATTATAGCCTGCAAGACCTACATAAAAAAATAGGTGGCAAAAAATTCATAATTTTGCACGCAAGGAATATTAATCCAAATTCCTTAATAACTATTCAAACATTTCAGAAACTTCTGGGAACTATATTTGCCTCACATCTATATATAATTTATTAGACTACTTTATATTATTATGTGCCAGTCTTGTCTGGTACACTACCACAATTTCCTCATATATATATATATATGTATATATATAAATGATAAATATGGTACCTGTTTCCTGGAGTTATAGTGAGATTTAAATATGATAATCTGTAAGTACTGACACATACCAATTACTAAATATTTTTGATATCATCAATATTATAGCTTTTTAAAAGTATAGAATTATTCTTTTTTATATTAAATACTTTGCATAATGTTCAATACATAGTTCAGTTGATATTACTGAATCAAGTAATTTTACATTAAAGATTGAACAACTTTCAAGTTATCCGAGAGGGAAAAATACACAATATAAAATACATTAGCGGCACCAAATCGGAGGGGAAAAATTACTTTCATTTGAAATATCCATCCTGTGTTTTCATCATTTTAAAGCTTATGGCACCATTTTAGTAATGATAATATTGAATCTGCAACTGAAATCTGGCAAACTGATTTCTGCCAGCACCAAATTTGCTAATATTTTTATCATGTTGTCATATAAACCTTTCTTCACACTACTCTGCCTACATTGAGTGACATGTGTTAAGCATCAATGACAGGAGCATGAAAGCACTTTTCTTGATTCTTGCAATGCCCAACGATAAATCACATCCTGTTGAGCTATCTTACTGTTGTCCATATGTTCTAGCTCATTATATACCATCCTCATATTTATATTAAGGAACTCCAGTTTATTTTGAAATTAATGGTTCATGCTTATGTATAGCCAGTTACATCACTTCATCATTGAGAAGTCACATTACAATATATGTACAAGATATACACGTGCGAAGAGGTAAATATATATAATTACAAAAGGAAATAACTCAAGTTATTAAATAACTAATAATTAAATACAAAGACAAATACATATAGGCAATCAATAGAGGTGGTTTTTTGGATAAAATGAATACATTCTATGAGTGTTATGTTTTGTTCAATATTATTCTTTACATATATATTGATTATTTATAATGCTGTGTAGTATTAATTTAAAAAGTATAATTTTGCTTTCATTGTATGATAATCTAGTGTGATGTACATATGTGTGTGTATTGCAATTAACTTACATTATCCTTTCTTTTGATCCGCTCGGTTTGGTTTTGTTTTTTACTGCCTCTCCTAAACTCTAAGGTCTGCAATCCTAAAATACTCAAAGCCTGTTATATAGGAACTTCACTTCCCACAGTCTCTTGCTAAAAGGGTTCTGATTTAATGAGTATTCCTTTAAAGATTGGGAATTTTGATTTTATTCTCATTTCATTTTATTCTCAGTGAAATGAGAACCCATTGTATAGTTTTAATAAAAGATGATATAATTGAATTTAAATTTAAAAGATATTTCTGGCTATGAAAAAGAGAAAACATTTTGAATTAAGTGTAGAAGTGGGGGGTGGTTACTAGGAAGCTTGTGGTATTACAGGTAAGATATAATGTTGGCTTGGACTACAGCAAAGAAAGTGAATATAGAAAGAAAAGAGGGGCTTTTGTACACATGTCAGGCTAATTCAACTAGTGTGCACCCCCTGATATCATTGCCTTTAATACAAGAAACATCTGTTTTTCAAATCACAGTCCAATACATATAAGTGTAAGCTAACATAGTCACTAAGGGACTGATGTTCTGTTTTGAATGGGACTCTAGTCTTTCAAGATCTTGTCCTCTATTTAATTAAACAGAACATGAGAAAGAAAACATGAAGAATCTCATTGTAAGTTTTCTTTTCTTTTTTTTAATGGATCTTTCAGGGAAGTAGTTTATTTTCATTTATGCTTGCTTTCCATTGCTTAGAACTTAGTCACTTTGTCTCATATACTTGCAAAGAAAACTGGAAGATATAATTAATCTGAATTCCCAGGAGTAAATGGAAATTGTTTCATAAACATTATATAATCTCTGCCATAAAAAGAGAATAAATACATTCAGCTTTGAAAATATTAAATTATTGGTGTCAAGAAAGCCAGTAGTCTGCAGATACATGGCTAGAGAGTCATTTTTAAACCACAGAGAAACTTGAATTAGAATTAGAGTTTGGGAAGTTTAGAAAAGAGTTCATGAGGGAGATAAAAATCAGAGTGGATTTATTTAAAGCTAGGAAGACATTAAAGACATATTTTTGAAGGTCAAGATATTCCACATTATATGAACATTATAAAAAACAAATATAAGATGGCAGGAGAATGTAAGATGTATTTAAGGAATAATGACATTTTATAATTTGGTTAAACAATAAAATATGAGCTGAGTTTGGAAGGTCAGACTTTAAAAATATGTACATCATATTATAGAGTTCCTTGAATGCCAAATTGAGGTGTATGCACTTTATCTCATCAATAATTGGGATATATCAAAAGCTTTATTAAAGTAGTATGACAAGATGACAGTGATGTTTGGGGTAGGTTACTATGGAAACATATGGTAAAATCATTGAAAAGTCTGCTTTCAGGGAGTCATTCAAATATAATGGAAGTAAATAACAATGTATATCTTAAGATAGTTAGGAACACTTAACAAGTAACATGAAGGAAATATTAAGGGAAAAAATGGTGGAAGGAAATGACCCAAAGTAGAACTAGGATTTTAAAAAAAGGAAAAACAAATAAAATAAAATCATATTAATAATAATAATAATTTAATTACCTAAGTAATTGATACCAATGTTAGATAATGGAAAGTTATAAGGTAAAATCATATGCACATAGCAAAGTTAAAATAATAGTAGATACACAAAATAACTTATTTTCAAAAATTGTAGTAGGCAGAATAAACGTGTACAAATATAATTTCCAAATTTACCAGAAATTAGACTGAAAAGAATATATCTTTCGGTTATTATAAATAGTATATAAATGTTATGGTACCTTATTATGCAAAAATTACCCTCAAGTCTTTTCAAAATATCTCCCTAGTTTTTTTTTTCTTTTTTAATTTAAAATTTTTTCATGTTTCATTTATTTTTGAGAGAAAGTGAGAGAGACAGCGCGATCAGGGGAGGGGAAGAGAGAGACAGAGACACAGAATCCGAAGACAGGCTCCAGGCTCTGAACTGTCAACACACAGCCCTACGCAGGACTCGAACTCTAATAGCAGTGCTCAAACTCACTAACCAGGAGATCATGAACTGGGAGGAAGTTGGACGCTTAACCAACCGAGCCACCCAGGCACCCCTCCCTAGTTTCTTAATGCAGTGTCTGTGTAGGATGTGGTGCACACTTTTCCTCATCATCAGACCCTGCCATTACCACCTCCCAGGTGATGGAGATTTTCCACATTCCATAAAATAATGAATGGGCTTATTTGGCTGAAAAAAAGAGAACAATGGGTAATTTTTTTTAATAGTTTTTTTTTTTAATGTTTATTTATTTTTGAGACAGAGAGAGAGACAGAGCACGAATGGGGGAGGGTCAGAGAGAGGGAGACACAGAATCTGAAACAGGCTCCAGGCTCCGAGCTGTCAGCACAGAGCCCAATGCGGGGCTCGAACTCACGGACTGCGAGATCGTGACCTGAGCCGAAGTCAGCCGCTTAACCGACTGAGCCACCCAGGCACCCCTAATTTTTTAAAATAATATATATTTTTAGTTTATTTATTTATTTTGAGAGAGAAAGAGAGTGAATGGGAGAGGAGCAGAGAGAGAGGGAGAGAAAGAATCCTAAGCAGGCTCCACACTGTCAACGCAGAGCCTGACATGGGGCTTGATCTCACTAACCATGAGATCATGACCTGAGCCAAGGTCGAGAGTCAAATGCTTAACTGACTGAGCTACCCAGGTGTCCCACTACTATTTTTTTAAGCTAATCCAACTCTGAATCCAATATCGGAAAAGTAGAAAAAAAGAAATTATTTTCTTTTTGCCAAATATGATAAATGTTAGTTGAAACATTAGTATATTTGTTTCATTTTTTTAACCATTCCCCCTGATCCAGTAGCATTTAAGGTAGGTAAACTGGTAATTGTATTTTATCACATTAATAAATTAAGGCAGAAATTCAGTATGATCACTTCAATAGCTACTCTAAAGTAGCTACTCTAAAGTCATTTGAATAAATTCAACAAATTTTCATAAGTGAATAGAAAGGATTTACTTACCCAATTATTAATAAAACAATATTTCCTTAACAATCTATATATAACCAAAACGTTGAAACACTATTAAACATAGACATTGAAATTACATTTAGAAATATGACTACAAAAATTTGTCTTCCACAAAGCCTTTTCTATATGTGGAGGCAATCAGGTAAAATGAGTGAGAAGTACAAGAAGATAAAATAATATTTATTGAAACAATGGATCTAAGTGGATCTAACCAAGAAATGCAATAAAAGAAAGTTCATAGAAAATATAGCTATAAAACAGGACAAAGTGAAGTTCAGAAGAGTAGGTATATTTGAAGACTCTCATCATAATGCCCAAGGTATTTTTTTTTTTTTTTTTAATATATGAAATTTACTGTCAAATTGGTTTCCATACAACACCCAGTGCTCATCCCAAAAGGTGCCCTCCTCAATACCCATCACCCACCCTGCCCTCCCTCCCACCCTGCCCTCCCTCCCACCCCCCATCAACCCTCAGTTTGTTCTCAGTTTTTAACAGTCTCTAATGCTTTGGCTCTCTCCCACTCTAACCTCTTTTTTTTTTTTTTTCCTTCCCCTCCCCCATGGGTTTCTGTTATGTTTCTCAGGATCCACATAAGAGTGAAACCATATGGTATCTGTCTTTCTCTGTATGGCTTATTTCACTTAGCATCACACTCTCCAGTTCCATCCATGTTGCTACAAAAGGCCATATTTCATTTTTTCTCATTGCCACGTAGTATTCCATTGTGTATATAAACCACAATTTCTTTATCCATTCATCAGTTGATGGACATTTAGGCTCTTTCCATAATTTGTCTATTGTTGAGAGTGCCGCTATAAACATTGGGGTACAGGTGCCCCTATGCATCAGTACTCCTGTATCCTGCCCAAGGTATTTGTAAGAGTCTTATCTATTTAAGTGATGGTGTGACTGCCAAGATTGAGTATATCTGATTTGTGTATCTGATCTGTATTCTTCTTTTATTATTAAAACGAACAAAATTTCAAAATCTGGAAGAAAAAACAAAAAAAGGACACAAAGTTATTTAAGAAAAACATAAGGTCTCAATACAAAACCCAATGAAATGGTGAGTTTTGTATTCAATGCAGCATAGGAAGAAATAAGCGAGCTTACCTGAATGGGAACTAATCCATCAAGTGAACTTTGCATTTTATCATTGGGGATTTTAGTGAAGACACATTATTCAAAGCACTTTCCTTAGTACTTCAGTGAAAAATAATTATGTGGTTTTAATATTATAAATATAACTACTTTCCAAATTTTTAAATCAAATTATAGATAAAATATGAACAATATAATTAAAATTAGAAGTCAGGTAAATGTATATTTATATTTCATAGATGGTGGAAATGGTAGATTCAGAAAGGAAAAGAGATAAATATTAGTATCTTCTTCTTAGAGGGATTTATCTCTTAAGAAAAATTGAGGTTTTGTGGGGGGCGGAGTTGGAAGATGGCGGCATAGGAGGACGCTGGGCTCACCGCGAGTACTGCTGATCACTTAGATTCCACCTACACCTGCCTAAATAACCCAGAAAACCGCCAGAGGATTAGCAGAACGGAGTCTCCGGAGCCAAGCACAGACCAGAGGCCCACGGAAGAGGGTAGGAAGGGCGGCGACGTGGTGCGTGCTCCACGGACTGGCGGGAGGGAGCCGGGGCGGAGGGGCGGCTCCCCAGCCAAGCAGAGCCCCCGAGTCTGGCTGGCAAAAGCGGGGGGGCCGGACGGACTGTGTTCCCACAGCAAGCGCGACTTAGCGTATGGGAGGTCATAAGTTAACAGCTCTGCACAGAAAGCGGGAAGGCTGGAGGACAAAGGGAGGGAGAGCTGCTGAGCCCCCGGACTACAGAACTCAGTTTGGTGGGGAACAAAGGCGCTCGCCAGCATCATTTCCCTCGCCCATCCCCCAGCTAAAATCCCAAAGAGAACCAGTTCCTGCGAGGGAACTTGCTCGCTCAGCGCAAACACCCAACTCTGTGCTTCTGAGGAGCCAAACCTCCGGCAGCGGATCTGACTCCCTCCCGCTGCCACAGGGCCCCTCCTGAAGTGGATCACCTAAGGAGAAGCGAGCTAAGCCTGCCCCTCCCGTCCCCGTGCACCTTGCCTACCCACCCCAGCTAATACACCAGATCCCCAGCACCACAAGCCTGGCAGTGTGCAAGTAGCCCAGACGGGCCACGCCACCCCACAGTGAATCCCGCCCTAGGAGAGTGGAAGAGAAGGCACACACCAGTCTGACTGTGGCCCCAGCAGTGGGCTGGGGGCAGACATCAGGTCTGACTGCGGCCTCGCCCACCAACTCCAGTTATACACCACAGCACAGGGGAAGTGCCCTGCAGGCCCGCACCACTCCAGGGACTATCCAAAATGACCAAACGGAAGAATTCCCCTCAGAAGAATCTCCAGGAAATAACAACAGCTAATGAACTGATCAAAAAGGATTTAAATAATATAACAGAAAGTGAATTTAGAATAATAGTCATAAAATTAATTGCTGGGCTTGAAAACAGTATAGAGGACAGCAGAGAATCTCTTGCTACAGAGATCAAGGGACTAAGGTACAGTCACGAGGGGCTGAAAAGTGCTTTAAACAAAATGCAAAACAAAATGGAAACGACGACGGCTCAGATTGAAGAGGCAGAGGAGAGAATAGGTGAACTAGAAGATAAAGTTATGGAAAAAGAGGAAGCTGAGAAAAAGAGAGATAAAAAAAATCCAGGAGTATGAGGGGAAAATTAGAGAACTAAGTGATACACTAAAAAGAAATAATATACACATAATTGGTATCCCAGAGGAGGAAGAGAGGGAAAGGTGCTGAAGGGGTACTTGAACAAATTATAGCTGAGAACTTCCCTGAACTGGGGAAGGAAAAAGGCATTGAAATCCAAGAGGCACAGAGAACTCCCTTCAGACATAACTTGAATCTGCACGACATATCATAGTGAAACTAGCAAAATACAAGGATAAAGAGAAAATTCTGAAAGCAGCAAGGGGTAAACGTGCCCTCACATATAAAGGGAGACCTATAAGACTCGTGACTATCTCTCTTTTGAAACTTGGCAGGCCAGAAAGGATTGGCACGAGATCTTTAATGTGCTGAACAGGAAAAATATGCAGCCGAGAATCCTTTATCCAGCAAGTCTGTCATTTAGAATAGAAGGAGACATAAAGGTCTTCCCAAACAAACAAAAACTGAAGGAATTTGTCACAACGAAACCAGCCCTACAAGAGATCCTAAGGGGGATCTGGTACAAAGTACCAGAGACATCACTACAAGCATAAATCATACAGACATCACAATGACTCTAAACCCATATCTTTCTATAATAACACTGAATGTAAATGGATTAAATGTGCCAACCAAAAGACATAGGGTATCAGAATGGATAAAAAAAACAAGACCCATCTATTTGCTGTCTACAAGAGACTCATTTTAGATCTGAGGACACCTTTAGATTGAGAGTGAGGGGATGGAGAACTATTTATCATGCTACTGGAAGCCAAAAGAAAGCTGGAGTAGCCATACTTATATCAGACAAAATAGACTTTAAATTAAAGGCTGTAACAAGAGATGAAGAAGGGCATTATATAATAATTACAGGGTCTATCCATCAGGAAGAGCTAACAATTATAAATGTCTATGCGCCGAATACGGGATCCCCCAAATATATAAAACAATTACTCATAAACATAAGTAACCTTATTGATAAGAATGTGGTAATTTCAGGGGACTTTAACACTCCACTTACAGAAATGGATAGATCATCTAGACACACGGTCAATAAAGAAACAAGGGCCCTGAATGATACATTGGATCCGATGGACTTGACAGATATATTTAGAACTCTGCATCCCAAAGCAACAGAATATACTTTCTTCTCGAGTGCACATGGAACATTCTCCAAGATAGATCATATACTGGGTCACAAAACAGCCCTTCATAAGTTTACAAGAATTGAAATTGTACCATGCATACTTTCAGACCACAATGCGATGAAGCTTGAAATCAACCACAGGAAAAAGTCTGGAAAACCTCCAAAAGCATGGAGGTTAAAGAACACCCTACTAACGAATGAGTGGGTCAACCAGGAAATTAGAGAAGAAATTAAAAAATATATGGAAACAAACGAAAATGAAAATACAACAATCCAAACGCTTTCGGATGCAGCGAAGGCAGTCCTGAGAGTAAAATACATTGCAATCCAGGCCTATCTCAAGAAACAAGAAAAATCCCAAATACAAAATCTAACAGCACACCTAAAGGAACTAGAAGCAGAACAGCAAAGGCAGCCTAAACCCAGCAGAAGAAGAGAAATAATAAAGATCAGAGCAGAAATAAACAATATAGAATCTAAAAAAACTGTAGAGCAGATCAACGAAACCAAGAGTTGGTTTTTTGAAAAAATAAACAAAATTGACAAACCTCTAGCCAGGCTTCTCAAAAAGAAAAGGGAGATGACCCAAATAGATAAAATCATGAATGAAAATGGAATTATTACAACCAATCCCTCAGAGATTCAAACAATTACCAGGGAATACTATGAAAAATTATATGCTAACAAATTGGACAACCTGGAAGAAATGGACAAATTCCTAAACACCCACACTCTTCCAAAACTCAATCAGGAGGAAATAGAAAGCTTGAACAGACCCATAACCAGTGAAGAAATTGAATCGGTTATCAAAAATCTCCCAACAAATAAGAGTCCAGGACCAGATGGCTTCCCAGGGGAGTTCTACCAGACGTTTAAAGCAGAGATAATACCTATCCTCCTCAAGCTATTCCAAGAAATAGAAAGGGAAGGAAAACTTCCAGACTCATTCTATGAAGCCAGTATTACTTTGATTCCTAAACCAGACAGAGACCCAGTAAAAAAAGAGAACTACAGGCCAATATCCCTGATGAATATGGATGCAAAAATTCTCAATAAGATACTAGCAAATCGAATTCAACAGCATATAAAAAGAATTATTCACCATGATCAAGTGGGATTCATTCCTGGGATGCAGGGCTGGTTCAACATTCGCAAATCGATCAACGTGATACATCACATTAACAAAAAAAAAGAGAAGAACCATATGATCTTGTCAATCGATGCAGAAAAGGCCTTTGACAAAATCCAGCACCCTTTCTTAATAAAAACCCTTGAGAAAGTCGGGATAGAAGGAACATACTTAAAGATCATAAAAGCCATTTATGAAAAGCCCACAGCTCACATCATCCTCAATGGGGAAAAACTGAGAGCTTTTTCCCTGAGATCAGGAACACGACAGGGATGTCCACTCTCACCGCTGTTGTTTAACATAGTGTTGGAATTTCTAGCATCAGCAATCAGACAACAAAAGGAAATCAAAGACATCAAAATTGGCAAAGATGAAGTCAAGCTTTAGCTTTTTGCAGATGACATGATATTATACATGGAAAATCCGATAGACTCCACCAAAAGTCTGCTAGAACTGATACATGAATTCAGCAAAGTTGCAGGATACAAAATCAATGTACAGAAATCAGTTGCATTCTTATACACTAACAATGAAGCAACAGAAAGACAAATAAAGAAACTGATCCCATTCACAATTGCACCAAGAAGCATAAAATACCTAGGAATAAATCTAACCAAAGATGTAAAAGATCTGTATGCTGAAAACTATAGAAAGCTTATGAAGGTAATTGAAGAAGATATAAAGAAATGGAAAGACATTCCGTGCTCATGGATTGGAAGAATAAATATTGTCAAAATGTCAATACTACCCAAAGCTATCTACACATTCAATGATATCCCAATCAAAATTGCACCAGCATTCTTCTCGAAACTAGAACAAGCATTCCTAAAATTCATATGGAACCACAAAAGGTCCTGAATAGCCAAAGTAATTTTGAAGAAGAAGACCAAAGCAGGAGGCATCACAATCCCAGACTTTAGCCTCTACTACAAAGCTGTAATCATCAAGACAGCATGGTATTGGCACAAAAACAGACACATAGACCAATGGAATAGAATAGAAACCCCAGAACTAGACCCACAAACGTATGGCCAACTCATCTTTGACAAAGCAGGAAAGAACATCCAATGGAAAAAAGACAGTCTCTTTAACAAATGGTGCTGGGAGAACTGGACAGCAACATGCAGAAGGTTGAAACTAGACCACTTTCTTACACCATTCACAAAAATAAACCCAAAATGGATAAAGGACCTGAATGTGAGACAGGAAACCATCAAAACCCTAGAGGAGAAAGCAGGAAAAGACCTCTCTGACCTCAGCCGTAGCAATCTCTTACTCGACACATCCCCAAAACCAAGGGAATTAAAAGCAAAAATGAACTACTGGGACCTTATGAAGATAAAAAGCTTCTGCACAGCAAAGGAAACAACCAACAAAACTAAAAGGCAACCAACGGAATGGGAAAAGATATTTGCAAATGACATATCGGACAAAGGGTTAGTATCCAAAATCTATAAAGAGCTCACCAAACTCCACACCCGAAAAACAAATAACCCAGTGAAGAAATGGGCAGAAAACATGAATAGACACTTCTCTAAAGAAGACATCCGGATGGCAAACAGGCACATGAAAAGATGTTCAACGTCGCTCCTTATCAGGGAGATACAAATCAAAACCACACTCAGATATCACCTCACGCCAGTCAGAGTGGCCAAAATGAACAAATCAGGAGACTATAGATGCTGGAGAGGATGTGGAGAAACGGGAACCCTCTTGCACTGTTGGTGGGAATGCAAATTGGTGCAGCCGCTCTGGAAAGCAGTGTGGAGGTTCCTCAGAAAATTAAAAATAGACCTACCCTATGACCCAGCAATAGCACTGCTAGGAATTTATCCAAGGGATACAGGAGTACTGATGCATAGGGGCACTTGTACCCCAATGTTTATAGCAGCACTCTCAACAATAGCCAAATTATGGAAAGAGCCTAAATGTCCATCAACTGATGAATGGATAAAGAAATTGTGGTTTATATACACAATGGAATACTACGTGGCAATGAGAAAGAATGAAATATGGCCTTTTGTAGCAACGTGGATGGAACTGGAGAGTGTGATGCTAAGTGAAATATGCCATACAGAGAAAGACAGATACCATATGGTTTCACTCTTATGTGGATCCTGAGAAACTTAACAGAAACCCATGGGGGAGGGGAAGGAAAAAAAAAAAAGAGGTTAGAGTGGGAGAGAGCCAAAGCATAAGAGACTGTTAAAAACTGAGAACAAACTGAGGGTTGATGGGGGGTGGGAGGGAGGGCAGGGTGGGTGATGGGTATTGAGGAGGGCACCTTTTGGTATGAGCACTGGGTGTTGTATGGAAACCAATTTGACAATAAATTTCATATATTGAAAAAAAAAGAAAAATTGATAAAAATAGGTTTATAAACATTTAAAATACATTGAATAGTCCAATAATAAAATTAAGATTCATACTAAAATTACCGAATATTTTCAGAAGGGGAAGGGTAATTAAAACTGGTGGGGTTGTCTAAATTCTCATTTTTCATAGAAAAGACCCTTAAATATAGTGAAGAGCTGATAAATCAATAAATGGAGACAAGTATATATTGTTCAGCATAATACGATGAACTATTAGAACCCCAAAAGGAAAAGGTTAAAAGAGTCTGCTTTGAAATGTAATTAAGGGTATATTACACTGGGATTTTTAAATCTTGTACTTGTATTTTATTTATTATATCATGGAATAAATATAAAGTGAACTAAAAGAAAACATTGAAGTATACAATAAGTCAGATTGTGTGTGTGTGTGTGTGTGTGTGTGTGTGTATGTGTGCATTCTAATCTATCCCATAATGCCTCCCATAAAGACATTCTAATCCATCCCATAAACGTAGTTAATGCATGGGAATTGTTGTTTTTTTCCCACTGGAGTTCAATAAGTTAAACCAATGTAGAATATTATGTTTACCTATTACTAATACTTTGAAATAGTTATATAGGGGAAGAAAAATAATTTTCCCATCACTGGTATGTAAACATGGTCTGAACATGGACTTTTTCTCTCTGTGGGTCACACACACACACACACAGACACATACATACCAGTTATTTCCACAGGATAAAATTGCTTATCCAATTATCCAAGATTATCTCTTGTATGGCCTAAAAATTCACTATTTTTCTTTTTATTTGAGACAATATATGCCTGAAGTTTTCCTACCACAATGCATTAATTGTGATTTTCCCTTTGACAACATTGCCTTTACTGTAATTTCCATATATCAAAGTTTTACAAATACTTTAACATATCCTACACAGATACCACCTCACTCATGAGAACTCTCATATCACTTAACTATAAGTAATATTTTTCCACTGACCTTCTTTTATTTCAGTGATTTTGTTAAGTCCACTTCCTTCTATTTGTACATGTAATGGAGAATGTAATATGTGTTCATGAACTCTTAATAAAGCAGTGACTTCTTTGCCTTGCACACGGTGCTATTCTTTCTGCAGTAGTAGTTGTTGATTGACATTTGCTCAAAATTTGATTATTTTCTGTATAAATATTTAAAAACCCATAAAATGATAATGGAAATGTACCTACTGGCATATTTCAATAATTGGAATACACTGAATTTTGATTTAGAATAAAAATATTTATTTCTTTTACAAAAAAAATCTTTAAGTCAGTGGAGCAAGTAATTGCAAAATAGTTTTTTAAAATATTTTTTGTTTTACTATTTGAGGGAGTATGCAGTGTCTCTAGATAGTCAGCAATATAAGAACATAGCTGCACAAAACATGCTTATCCTCTATTAAAAGTTTATATTAGAATAACATATTTTAGTTAGATTAGTTCTATAATGAACTAAAATATATTAAAATTTTATATTTTTTTATCAGAGTTGCATTATAAGATACTCTTCAGATCAAATATCTTGATATAAACATCTAGTATTTGACTTTCATAATTTTACTCAGAAAATATTTCTGTAGCATGTTTTAGATTTGATTTTCATAGGTGTTTCTCTCAGAAAGAATTTGTAATTTGACTTCACCTTTTTTGGATAAAAGTGGAAAAATTATCCCTGTTATGAACTTAATATTTGTGTTCTTTCAAAATTCATATGTTGAAGCTATAACCCTCAATATAATGATATTCTTAGGGGGTCTTTTGGGAGGTGATTAGGATTAGATGAGGTCATGAGGGTGAAGTTCCCACGATGGGCTTAGTGACGTTATAAGAAAGAGAAGAGACACCAGAACTTAATCTCTACACCATATGAGCAAACATGGACAAGACAATCTTCTGCAAGCTAGGGAAAGGGTTCTTTTTTTTTAATATAATGTATTGTCAAATTCGTTTTCATACAACACCCAGTGCTCATCTCAACAAGTTCCCTCCTCAATGCCCATCACCCACTTTCCCCTCTCCTCCATCCCCCATCAACCTTCACTTTATTCTTGGTATATAAGAGTCTCTTATGGTTTGCCTCCTTCCTATCTGTAACTTTTTTCCCCCTTCTCTTCCCCCCTCGTCTTCTGTTGAGTTTATCAGGATCCACATATGAGTGAAAACATATGTTATCTGTCTTTCTTTGCCTGACTTATTTAACTTAGCATAACACTCTCCAGTTCCATCTACATTGCTACAAAAAGCCAGATATCATTCTTTCTCATTGCCAAGTAGTAGGAAAAGGGTTCTAACCAGGAATGGAATCAGCTGGCACTCTGATCTTGGACTTCCCAGCCTCCAGAACTCTTAGAAATAACAGGAGACTGAGAAAATGGCATAATTCTGGAGCTTGATTTGCCAAAATTGTCAAAGAATATTTTAAAAATTATGTTTACTTATGTTGGTTCCTTCTTTAAAAAATTTTTCATTGAAGGTTGTCTTTAAGTTTCCTTCTGATTGTATCCTTCACTGTGCAGAAGTTTTTTATCTTGATGAAGTCCCAATAGTTCATTTTTGCTTTTGTTTCCCTTGCCTCCTGTATTTGTGTCTAGTAAGAAGTTGCTATGGCCAAGGTCAAAGACATTGCTGCCCATGTTCTAGGATTTTGATGGTTTCCTATCTCTTTCACTTTAGGTCTTTCACTCATTTTGAATTTATTTTTGTGTATGGTGTAAAAAAGCGGTCCAGTTTCATTCTTCTGCATGATGCCGTCCAGTTTTCCTAACACCATTTGTTGAAGAGATGGCCTTTTTATTCCAATTGGATTTTCTTTCCTGATTTGTTGCAGATTAGTTGACCATATAGTTGTGGGTCCATTTCTGGCATTTCTATTCTATTCCATTTATCTTTGTGTTTGCTTTTGAGCCAGTTCCGTACTGTCTTGATGACTACAGCTTTGTAATATAACTTGAAGTCCAGAGTCATGGACTTTGCTTTCCTTTTCCTTTTCAAGGTGGCTTTGGCTATTCAGGGACGTTTGTGTTCCATACAAATTTTAAGATTATTTGTTTTGGCCCTGTGAAAAATGCTGGTGGTGTTTTGATAAGGATTACATTAAATATATGGATTGTTTTGGATAGCATAGACATTTCAACAATATTTTTTTCCAATCAATGTACACAGTTTTCAGTGTACAGATCTTTTATAATTTTTGGTTAGGTTTATTCCTAGGTATCTTTTGGCTTTTAGTACAGTTGTAAATGGGATCAAATCCTTGATTTCTATTTCTGCTGCTTCATTACTGGTGTATAGAAATGCCACAGGTTTCTGTACATTGATTTTTTATCCTGCAACTTTACTGAACCTATGTATCAGTTGTAACAATCTTTTGGTGTAGTCTTTTGGGTTTTCTATACAGAATATCATGTTGTGTGCGAGTGTGAAAGTTTGACAGCAAATGACATATCTGATAAAGTGTTAGTATCCAAAATATATAAAGAACTTTTCAAACTCAACAGCCCTAAAACAAATAATCCAGTTAAGAAATGGGCAGAAGACATGAATAGACAGTTTTCCAAAGAAGACATACAGATGGCTAACAGACGCACGGAAAGATGCTCAACATCACTCATGATCAGGGAAATACAAATCAAAACTACAATGAGATATCACCTCACATATCTCAAAATGGCTAAAATTAACAAGGCAGGGAACAACATGTGCTGCTGAGGATGTGGAGAAAGGGGAATTCTCTTACACTGTTGATGGGAATGCAAAGTGGTGCAGCCACTCTGGAAAATAGTATGGAGATTCCTCAAAAGTTAAAAATAGATCCAGCAATTGCACTACTAGATATTTACCCAAAAGATACAAAAATACTGATTCAAATAGATATATGCACTCCAATGTTTATAGCAGTATTATCAATGATAGCCAAATTAAAGGGGCCAAATTTCCATAGACCGATGAATGGATAAAGAAGTGGTATGTATATATATATATATATATATATATATATATATATATATATATATGCATATATATATATATATATGCATATATATGTATATATCTACATCTGTCTATCTATATCTATATATATGTATACTATTACTCAGCCATAAAAATAATGAAATCTTGCCATTTGCAATGACGTGGATGGAGCTCAAGTGTATTATGCTAAGCAAAATAAGTCGGTCAGAGAAAGACAAATACCATAAGATGTCACTCATATGTGGAATTTAAGGACCAAACAGATGTGTATAGATAAAAAAAAGACACAGGCAAACCAAAAAACAGACTCTTAACTATAGAGAATGAACTGAGGGTTACTGGAGCGGGGGTGGGCAGGGGGATGGGTTAAATGGGTGATGGGTATTAAGCATTTGTTATGAGCACTGGGTGTTGTATGTAAGTGATGAATCACAAAATTCTACTACTTAAACTAATATTATATTATATGGTAATACCTGTAATTTAAATAAAAACCTTTAAAAAAAGAAATAGCGACATAATTTCTTCATTGAGAACTTCTTTCACTCCCCAAATCTTCAGTGAGGTATAACTAAAGAAAATATTGTTTTTATGCTTTTGTTTGCATTTGTTTAGTGTATGAATGTGTGTGCATGTGTAATATTGATGAGGTTTTTTTTTTAGTTGTTGAGTGTTTAGTTGCTTCAATGTGAGGAGTGTAAGTGATGTTATGTTATGAACATCAAGACATTCCATAGACCAAACTATCAACGAGAAGCAGAAATCATCAGCTGGAGGAGACTTAAGAAAATTTCAAGTCATCACTTGCCATCTTTTTTCTTAGAATCTTCAGAAAGATTGGTGTTCACATGCAATTTCCAACACACACGCCAGGAGTAGAAATAAATCCTTAGCAATCTCAAAGGACAGAGTGAATCTAGGTTTCATATTCTATCACACTATCTTATTTAAAATAATAATAAATTATTAAAATTAATAAATAATAATAATTAAATACATATGATAATTTTCTAGTTTCCTTGGTAAGCAATGTAAATTAACAAGTAGGAGTGTCACAGAGTAATACTAGCTGGGTTGACTTGCTGGTTCCAACTCCATGTTCTGGTACATATATTTTACGAAAATGAAAGTGAGTGATATTGATAGTTATTCTCGGACAATAGGGTTTGCTGGAATTTTCACAAGCAACTCAGGACATATTTGATCCTACCATTATAGGGTGAGTATAAATACCCATTCTTGTTTCTGTCTTGCATTTGATGCAAGGCTAGCTCTATAACCTGAGTTAGCCTTCACATCACTTTAAAAAAAGTTATCAATTTCCAAACAAAAAATTTCCCATTATTATAGATAAGTGGGAGCAATGTGGACTACTAGAATCATTTTTATCATTTCTAATAGAAAAATGCTAGGATGCTTATTTTGCAATCTAAATTTGTATGAAATTGTGTCAATCACATATGGTTTCTTAAGTGATTACCAATTGATTTTATCTGTCTTAAATATTTCAACTGTTTCCTGTAATCTATTCATATTTAAGTAGATGATGATGTAAGACTTAAGTTTAGTTTTGCTTGACATTTAGAGATCCATTTTAATATCCAAACTCTTAGATAACTAAACCATTTGTCACTTATCAAAGAGACAAAATTTTTGCCACCAACACCCGTGATTCCTAAAGAATTGTTTGTCACCCTTTAAACTCTTTAAACTGTATTCATGTTAGGAACATATGGGTTTTATAAAAGTAATTTCTAAATTTTTGTAAAAAATTGCCAATTACTTTGTGATTACAGAATGTTAAAAAGGAATTGCCACAAAGGAATATCCAGATGGCTATAAGAAGTAACTAGTGATACATGAAGTTTAAAAATTATGGTTCTTCATCTGTTCTTAATGGAGGTGTGACTCCAAATTATTTTCATGATGTAATTTTCTGATTTTCATGCAGAAATACAGTGTGGTACAAATGGGTTACAAATTTTGTTATGCATAAAATGGGACTTTATTTTTCTATAACACAATTTTTACATTTAAATCACAAATTCTCTGCATGACTGAAAATAAATCTCAATCACTAAGGATTCCTTTTGGTCGTAGAAACTATTAGATGTGCTATAATTAGTTGTCCCTTTCCTTTTTGTATAATATTATAACCTAGTAACATATCTACACAGACAAAGGTAACATTTTCTTTGTGCCTTTTTTAGTCAGGTGTGGCCACAGAACCTAATTCTGCCAAGTAGATGTAAGAAGCAGTGGTGTGGCCAGAGTTTGAGAAGGCTTTTATATTTATATAGAGAGACTCCCACATCTCTCTTGCTTTTCTTCTTCTTCTCTATAGTTTTAAGGAAAGACATGAAGACATGATGATTAGATCTAAAGTTGCTGAGATGGACCATTAGATGACTCCAAGACCATGGCCATGGGTGTAGAGCAACAAGAGAAAGGAAGTCTGACATTCCAACACTATGCACCAGATAATCATATAGTCCTGGTCAACATTTCTTTGGATGCTGTTAACATGAAAGAGATGCATCTTCCATCGTGATGAATCTAACATAGTTGAACTTCACTAGCAGCTAATCAAATCTTAACTAATTAAAGCCTAGCTATTTTATTTTTCCCTGTCCTGGCACTTCCATCATGTCTGTACTTGGAGGTTACAGCGAGTTGTTGCTCATGGCTTCTACACTCAGTCTTCTACTGAAAGTCATTTCTTCTTCTTTGGTCCCCATTTGTTTCAGGAGGTAGGCTGTCAGCTTTGTATATATATATATATATATATATATATATATACACACACACACACACACACACACACACACGTATGTATATATTTATATGCATATTTATATATATTTATTTATTTATATATTTATATATATTTATATATGTATTATGTATGTATGTATATATATGTATTTATATATATATATACATATGTATGTATATACATATATACATATGTGTGTATGTATATATATAAGCTGTTTTCAAAAATTTATATATATATAAAAACTTTTCTCAAAGATTGGTTTTTCTCTTTCTTACCAACCAGTGAATAATTATTTTTCTCTAGGGCAGGAAAAAAATACCACTTAAAAAATTCAGGCTTCCAAACCCACGGTCCTACATATTTCAGAGCTTAAGATATTGCAGTCCAAAACCACAGTATTATAAGCCTAAAGGTTTAACTTCTAAATGCAAAATATTTTTTTCTGCTATTCTATACCGTAAGAGCTTCTCTCTGAAGGAGAAATGACAATGGCATACAAGGTGTGGAAAGAGGAAAAACAAACTTCCATTTTTATCTCAAAATATTATTCTACCACAAATATAATGAGTGTTCTGTAAATGTGGTGCTTGTAGGTTGATGCATTTGTATGCTGTCTGTTTCTAAGTACTTTTTATCCTCTCCTCCCTGAAATTCGTTACAAGGATTTCACTTTTTAAGAAAACTCTATAGTTTTACTTTAGCTTTAAAAGATTAGTATTTCAAAAACATTCTTCCATAGCATGCAGGTATTCAGTCTGGATGAGTAGTAGTTTTATTAATTGCTAATCTAATTGAATCTTGTAGAGTGCACATTTTTTGTTAAGTAAAAAGTGTTATAGCTTAGTATATACCACTAATGGTCAATTTAGTTTCTCTACACACTGAAGTCTTGTAAAGAAAGGAGCTTTTGGACTTAGAAAAACTTAATTTAAAATTTTAAATTGCCCATTTCTACATATTAATAGTATGCCCTTGGCAAAACTGTTTAGCTTGTTAGTACCATGTTTTCATCATGTATATAATAAGAACACTTAATATAAAGTAATTATTATGTGACTAAGGTCAAGGCTTTATATAATTTAAATAGAAATGTTGGCATGAATTGACCTCCCAATAAATGCTATATTATTTCTCTCTTCACTTTTATTATAGTCCCAAAATACCATTATATGGATAAAACTGCATATGACTTATTCAAAACTACTGGGGCTTAATTAAAGATTAAAGGAAAGTATACTTGTCAATGAGGCTTCGTTTGGAATGGGGGAAGCATGTTTTTAATATGATAAGTTAATTCTATTATTTATGGGGAGTTAAGTGTTTAGAAATTTAACAAGTTAAAGAAAATGCAGGCATTTAATGCAAGAGTAGAGGTGAGTTAGATGTCTAGTTTTCAGAAATAGATTGTGGATAGCCATAAATTCATGAGGAAAAATAGACACAATATGAGGGGTATTTGATAGGAATCCAGCGGTACTTACTTAGAATTTATCCTTACAGTACAAATGAGATAAATACAGCACGATAATGCCATTAAGAAAATAGTAATCTAATAGGAAATATGGATATGTAAGTAATAATTTAATAAAATATGAAAAGTATAATGGATTTTGTATGGAAAAGATATACATGTTATACAGAGCAAAGAGGTTATGACTGGCTTTGGTTTATCAAAAGGGATGACATAATCTCTAAAAATAAATCAGCAGGATAATGTACAGATTTTAAGACTTACTGGCCAAACATTACATTCAAAAATACTGAGAATAGAAAGAAAATGTGAAGTTAGGGGCACCTGGGTGGTTCTGTCGGTTGAGCATCCGACTTTGGCTCATGATCTAGTGGTCCATGAGTTCGAACCCTGTGTTGGGGCTCTATGCTGTCAGCTCAGACCCTAGAGCCTGCTTCAGATTTCTGTGTCTCTCTCTTTCTCTGCCCCACCCTCGGTCGCACTGTCTCTCAAAAATAAATAAGCATTAAAAAAAGACACAAAGTGTGAAGTTCACAGAACTAGTATTTCAGTACTATTAAAGAACAAATTTTAAGAATGAGTGACTAGCAAATAAGAATTACTAAATAAATTTTAATAAAGAGTTGTATCATATAAATTGTCTTTTAGGGTTATTTCACTTGATAAAATGGATGTACTTAACAAGTTGTAAAGAAAAAAATACTTGACTATGAGGTTTGTTATACTGCTTCTTTAAATAAGTGGTTCAAATGCCAAATTTACAAGTACATTAATTTGAGAATAAAAGTTGAAACTCCAATATCCATCTTGTTTGTTGATTTCTGTGCCATCCACTGTGACTGGGAATTATGAGATTGCTCATTTTCTATTTTGCATATAAGAAAGATTATTATACTACTAATAATTGCTTTATAAGAGCTAAGATTGACCTATAGACCAGACACTGTGGGGATTATATGCCTTACTCTCTTTCATGTAATTTGGACTCATGTTTTTAATGCAGATGTTGCTGGGCCAACAAGATGTGCTCCAGTTACAGTATGAGGGGGGCTAACCCAGAAGTGTAAGGAAGTTGATACTCTGAGATATTGTGATTTATAATTTAAAAAAAATCCTGACACAGAGCTCCCAAAACCCTTGGCATTTCCTAAGTGATCTCCTAAGAGCAATGAAGGTATTTTTTTCTAAAGTGAATGAGGTGACTTTAAGAAAGTTTCTAGATTACAGGCTAGTTGCCAGGAAACCAACCAAAATTGGAGGGTCAGAACTTCTATGCTTGAGGAGGAGGGGCACTGGGGGTCAAATCAATTACCAATGGCTAATGGACGTAATCAACCACACCTAAGTAATGGAACCACCATAAACACCCAAAAAGGAGAGGATTCAGAAAGCTTCCAGATTGGTGAACCCATGGAGATTGTGGGAAAGCAGCCCACCCAGAGAGAACAAGGAAGCTACTCATCCTTTCCCAATAACTTGCCCTGTGCATCCTTCCCACCTGGCTGTTCCTGAAGTCTATTCTTTCTAATAACCAGGTAAATAAAGTAAATGTTTCTCTGAGTTCTTCAAGTTGTTTTAGCAAATTAATCAAACCCTAGGAAGGGTCCCTGGGAACCTCTGATTTATGGCCAGCTGTTCAGAAACACAGGTAACAACCTGTACTGTGATTGGCATCTGAAGTAAGGAGGGGGGAATCTTAACCTGTGGGATCTGATACTATTTCCTGGTAGATGGTGTCAGAATTGAGTTAAACTGTGGGGATACCTAGTTAGAGTTCAATGAGAAATGGAGAACTCCTTGGTAATCTGGAAAATTAAACATACATTGAACACTCGACAGAGAAACAGAAAATCATGGATTAGTGCACCACTCTTTCATTTCTCAGAAAGACAATTCTAAAACTCACTCCACAAGGCTTGTTGGAGTGGCCTTAGAGAACTAAACCCATAGCTATAGCAAATTCAGTCACACATCTTTAGACTGACTTTACCATATGCCTTATTTACCCATTCCTTATTTCCACTTCTTTTCCTTTGCTTCACTTCCCATATTGAACTACCTGCACTCAAGCCCTTGAGCCAAGCTTTGTGGGGAAACTAGGTTCCCATCCAATGATGGGATCTAAGAGAAGTTAATTTATGGATGAAATTCTGAGACATTGCCACTCTGCAGGCAGAGGCAAAGACCCTCACCCCATCAATGCATGGTGAGAACCTTAGGCATACAGTAGGATCACAGTTAGCCGGGGCCTCATAGGTGGACTGGAATGAGTTTCGGGTGTATGGTGAAGCATTTGCTTATGGCAGCCATGGATTGCAAATGGTAAACCACAATCACTGTTTGTTTTAAAGATTATAGCAATCATTGGCTTGTGGCAATTGTTTTAGAAGCCCAGAAAAAAGTAGCAGTCTTAACTTAGCCAACATCAAGTCGAGGCCTATTGTCAAAGTAAAAATACTTTCATGACGCTGTGTAAGAGCCCTGTAGCTTCTATAAGCATAGGGAAGACTCTCCTGGAAATCAGGCACAGGATGTAATCATAAAGATAACAAAAAGATACAAAGGGGCCAGAATACATAGTCTCAAGAGTTCTCTTTAACAAGTTCTCTGATAGGGAAAGCTGGAAACTTGGGAGCTAGACTCACCAGTGATATTTAAGTGGCAGAGCTTGAGAATCCTGAACACACACATTACCCTTAACCCTTTGGGCAAGTAAAAACACCCCCTTTACCCTTGAGGGAGGAAATCAGCCACTCTTCATGTGGAAAACTTGCAAAGTTCTCGGTCAAAGCAGGTAGGATAAAATGTAGAGCTTCATTGGGGATACTTTATTGAAATGAAGGTGTTTACTCATTACTCATGTTTAATATCTCAGGAAAGAACCCTGGAAAAAAATCTTAAAATGCTTCCATGATTAGCTGCATGAAACTTGAAATAAGATGGCTTATAGTTAATGTGGTAGGAAATGCCAGGACTTCCTTAGCAGAGTATGGAGTGAGGGATCAGATAGCTCCTGACTAAGGTTAGAGCATTTATTAGGGACACCACAGAATTTAAGATTTGAATATGTTCCCTAGGAGAACTTAGAGGACACCCTTCAATAAAGGAAGAATAAATAGGGGAAAACATTTTCTTCAAAAGAAAACAAAAGGTGATGGGCACTGGCATGTTTGAAAAGCTCAGTGGTGTTTGCCTTTGTAAACCAAAGTTAATAATAGTAGATGTGACTATGGAAATGTGCTCCCTACTCTCACTGAAATTAATAGTATTTTGAAATTTCAGAAGCCCAGGAATTCCAATTAACTGGAAAAAAAAAAACACCAAAAAAGTAGATTTAATTACCTTAATGGGTGACAAGACTAGAATGGCAACTTGGCTGCCTTGACCTACAAGGATTACTAATAAAGTTAAAAGATCATAGTCATTCTGGGGTGAAGATACTTCTGCAGCTAACCAGGCTAGTTCTTGGCTTATCTATGGAGAAATAAAAAAAAAAATTGAAAGCTGAAAGCAAAATGCTGATATCAACTGATAAAAACATATTCCTTACTAGTTTCTAAATCTAACCCAAATCTTAAACCCAGAGCCATTGAGAAAACATATTCTTTTGATCCAAAACCCTGAAATGGTATAGTAAATATATAAGACAAATATATGACAAGAAATCTTCTAATCTTTCCCTAAAGGGATTTATTCCCATTAATCAAAGGAATAGGGGAAAATGAGTACCTACGTCCTCCAGGGATATTACTATTAGGTAGGTTCTGAGCTCAAGATAGTACCAGGGGACCCCACACACCATAACAGTCTTCCACATAGAGGAAAAATTTGTGGAATTCAACTCAGAAATGGAACCATGGTCCATGTCCATCTCAGATGGTTTCCAATGGTCTCTAGATCCATCTTCTGTTAATGTCCTCATCCCAACATCTCACTTTAGTTGCAATATATTGTACATACTTCTCACTTTCTGCCCTGAGTCTCTACAGTGGTCACTAAATGATTTTCCTGCAGGAAGTTATTCTGATGCATACTTAAACATGGAAGTTATAGTTATTTGTTATACTGTATTGACTGATTAGTATACAGTCCCAGCATAAACAAAATATTCTCCCCTCATAGTGGAAATTACATATCAAAAGATGTGGATATATTTCTCTATTACATAGTAGTGAATAATTTAGAAAATATCTCATTTGTACCAAATCTTTATTCTTCTTTTAGAATGTCTACTTAACATTTTTTATCAGAAATTGTGATTCAAAGTAAATGCCTTTTCTTAAAAGATTATCCTGAGCATTGAATACCATGCTAAATAATATTTTTGTAAGATAAAATTCCTTAAATTTAAGTATGATGGAAACAAAAAGCTTTGCACAGTGAAGAAAACAATCAACACAATAAAAGGCAAACTATGGAATGAGAGAAGATATTTGCAAATGACATAGCTGATAAAGAAATAGTGTCCAAAATATATAAAGAACTTATAAAATGCAACAACTAAAAAATGAACGATCCAATTAAAAGTGGGCAGAAGACATGAATAGACATTTTTCTAAAGAAGACATCCAGATGGCTAATAGACACATGAAAAGATGTTCATCATCCCTGATCATCAGGAAAATACCAATCACATCTACAATGAGATATTACCTCACACCTGTCAGAATGGATAAAACCAACGACACAAGATAAATTATTTTGATCTATAAAGTGTGTTTTTTCATTAACACCTCTTTTATCTTAGTATTATTTAAATTCAAATCATACAATATTTCTAATTTTATAAAGAAATACATTAAAATAGATCTCATTGATACATTCATTTAGGATATATAAATGACATGAATGTATGTGCCAAGCTGTAGTGAGGTGATAATATAGGAATAGAATGCACAGAAGCAGAAAGCTTTTTTGTTCTTCAGTGCAGATATTAGGAGTAGTGCAATCAAAGATTATGAAATCCTTTTAACTGCCTGAGTGGACAGAGTTGAACTCCTGAGAGG
The DNA here is from genome assembly GCF_046562875.1 of Panthera onca. NCBI lineage: Eukaryota > Metazoa > Chordata > Mammalia > Carnivora > Felidae > Panthera > Panthera onca. Next base: position 51,547,418 of record NC_138342.1, read on the forward strand.
TGCCCTTGGGTAGTATTATAGATTTTCAGGCTTCATTATGAGCTCTATATTTCGACCTGTGGAGAACTGTATTAATTATCTGTCTAAGGTTCCTTAAACAAATGAAATAATAGTGTTTGGGACTGTTACTCTAACTTACCATGTCATTTTAAAGAGAGTAGATGAGGCAATTAGCCATGAACAGAGAGCAGAGTGATACCAGCCGCAGATGAGTCAATAAGTGTTAGTCTAAGCATGTTAGCCAACCATATGCTAACAACGCTCTGGAAGGCAACACAGGGTGTGTTTATGTTGACAAGATATGAATTACATTCTACTTTAAAACTTCAGTTAGTATTTAAAGCTTATTTTATTTTTCTTTGTATTAAAATTTAGGATGAGAATTACTAATTATTTTTATTGTTTTCTTTAAAACAAAAAAAATAAAGAAAAAATTAGGACAGTAAAAAAATAGACTATTTAAAAAAATTTTAATGTCTATTTATTTTTGTGTGAGAGACAGAGTGTAAGCAGGCGAGGGGCAGAGAGAGAGGGAGACACAGAATCTGAAGCAGGCTCCAGGCTCTGAGCTGTCAGCATGCTTAACCTATTCAGCCACCCACATGCCCCCAAAATAGACTATTTTAAAGATGATGGAAGTAAAGTTAAAATGGTTGTTACTCTTGCAACTATTACTTTTTTTTAAGTGCTATTCCCAGTGGTTTTCATGGTGAGACAAAGCTCAATGGTTGTTGTAATGAATGGTTGATATTATATACTTGGTTACAGTAGGAGTCGTTAAACTCAGTTCCCTTTGATTTTAAATCCAGTGATCAGTCCACTAAATTGCACTGCATCTCATGAGGCACAGAAAACTGAAAAATATCACAAATGAAATATCTACCAAAGGTATCAGTCTCTCTCTCTCTGTTTTGAGTAAATCGTTTTTTTCTTTTTACTTATATTTCATGTTCTTGTTAGTGTAAAATGATAGAATTGTGATTATGTCACAAGGAGTGGAGAGATATTTATAAGAATGAAGGAGAATAAACCTTGAGATAAAAACTGATGATTTCAATGTTAGATGCTACCAAGTAACATTTATAAGTATATCATATGTGCCTTTATTCTTAACCTATAAAATAGTAGTTTAATTCTCTTGAATTCTCCTGATAATTTAAACAGGCTGGGAAAACAGTAATTCTCCTCATTGCCACAGTTACACTATGTTAATACTATATATATTTAAAACATACACACATACACTCATTTATAGTGCATTCTTAACATAGAGATTTTATGATGAAAATTACACTATGAAATTGTTACCTGTGATCATATTTCTGCTAAATAATTCACACAATTACAGCAAGGTAGTCTGAGAGAGAAAAAGTCCTGTGGCTGTAGAACCAGTAGTTGGTTGTATAAGGGGGGTAGGTGTGTAGGTGTGAGTGTCTGTCTGCCTGTATTACAGAGATGTAAATATGCATGTGTTTCATAGTATTTAAGATAAGGGGAATATATTAAGAACATAACCAAATTATTTAGTGAAAAACATAATAAGCCTTTGTGGAAATAACTGCAGTTTGGTGACTCTCACTTATGGATCTTCCTTCATTTGGTAGTGTAAACAGCCATAACAGTGAGTTTTTTTCCCTCAATTGACTCTTCCTTGTGTCCTATCAATTTTTCTGACCATTATTTTAGAAGACCTGCTTTTTGCTGCCTTGTACATCATTCTCTTTCCTCATTCTTGAACATTTATAGCATGAAGACGTAACCCACATTTGATAAGTCTGACTTGACCAATAGTTAAAGGACAGCATGGAGGAAGCACTAGCCCTCTTCCTACCAACGGATGTCTAAATTAAATCTTTGTTGACACAGTGAATATGTTATCAACTTCATTCAGCAAGAGAGTAACAAGTGATTGGTTTATTTCAGGATGCCATGAATGAATGGAGCGTAAAAATAGTTGCTTAAACTGGGTGCTTGATTAGACCTGATTTATTCTGCTTTCTCTTGTCACTAGTGAGTGATAGGAGGAACATGGGAGGGGTTGTGTATGATGGCAATTCACATTCTAAAGCAAAACTCACTAGAGCTTTATTATTGTTTCTATTCAAAGCAGATTTTCTCTGCCCTCCATCCTCCACACAACTTGACTCTGCTTTTACAGTCTGTTTTGTGTCATAGACTTCAGCATTTGAAATAGACTTTTAAGCTTCTTCATTATAGTTTTTCCATTTTCTTACATATCATCTTAGTAGGATATGTGTTATTGGCTATGAATGGTTGGCTTTCGAGATCTAGCTATAAGTTCCAACTCAATAAAAGTGAATTTATTGAAGTTCAAAAAGAGAAACAATGTTAATACTGTCTGTCCTATATATTATCCAGAAACAAAGAAAAATTCATTGTATTTACCCAATTTAGAAGTCATATTTACTTTTTCTAGTAATAAAAAGCACTTATTGTAAGATGAAACAATAGTTCCCTAAAGTTTTAAATAAGCAATTACATGCAGTTTATTTTAATCAGATTACTCTAGAACAATTTAGTTTATTTTGTTGAAAAAAATTTAATGTCAAGATAACCTTTATACTTGATTTTATAACCAAACCAGGTAGTGATTGCTAGCATATTCTAAAATTGTAGCCGTTATGAAGTCCCCCAGAAGGAGAATGAAAGGAGTGTACTAATTTTGATATTTTTGCAAATTTAACTTTACAAATATTGAATATTATTTCTTAAAAAAAACTTGAGTTTTTCATACACATTTCCTACTTGAATTTGACATTAAATTTCCATAATATTTCTAAAGTATTATGAAAGGCTATTGATGACATAAGCAAGACCTCTGCATCTGAGAACTGTTTAAGATATGTATAGATATAAATATATATGGACCACTTCAGATTTTGGGTGGATGGATGTAATTTTCCTAAATGAAAAATATTTATTAGACACTTTTTGGGTAAAAAAGGATTTATACAAAAGCATTTAAAACTAAACAGACCAATACCCTAAAAGTACCAAATAAATTTCTTATAAAAATAAATGTTAGATGGAAACTCAGTGGCATTTTCTTTTGTACAAAAGATCAAACCATGTATATTACACTGACACGACATTTTAGATCCTGACCTGATATGCTTTACTATTTACATAAGTTCAATTCAGTGAAAGTGATTCCTCTTTGTAGCTTTGTCATGAATTATAATGCAGTTGAGTATGTCCTTAGAAGAAGTATTAGATTGATTACCAGAACTGGTTAGAACCATTCATGTGTGGGAGACCTTTAGTCTTCTGGATACCTAGGAATTTCTAGTCAAAAAAAAAAATTATGGTTCTTTCCTTGAAAAACATTTTAAAGCTTTTGGCTCAGAATGGAGGTGAGTAAACCTTTAAATTACCATCTTCATTTACTTCAGTGATCAAAATTTCTAAACTTTCAAAGGTCAGATGCTTTCCAATGTGTGGATTCCATCTAAAACATCCCTGGAATATATTCCTATCATCCAGTGAACAAGCGCATGTAAGTAAATATGGTCATATTATGCAAAAGATTAACTTTATCTATATACAAAATATTAATGTTGACCATTTAATTCATAAATTGAAAAATATTCAGAAACTGGACAAGCACTCTGTTGATAGGTCTTGAGAGAACAGACCCCGTCTTGCATTTAAAAGACTTGTTTCCTTTAGGAGAATAAAAATAATAAAATGGTACAATACCTGTGGGATACTGAACTTGGCAATATCTGGCATATGCAACTGTATTTATATAATGTATATAAATTGTGTATGTACAATTATATGTATATTGTATATATGTCATAGATTGTGTGTATACATAGTATATATGATATAGTGTGTATAATATGCAGATACATAGATATTACAATTACTATTTGACTTATCCATCCCACTTCAGGGAATGTATTATAAATAAAACGACTATTTGCATTGGTAAAAGAGTGGAAACAACTAAATAACTATTAATAGGAAACTGGTTTAATAAACTACAGAATGAAGAACGATACAACTAAAAATAAGAGACATGTTAATTCTATAGTTATGAACTGTTCACTTAGAAATTAGACTTCAGATTTAAATTATTTTTTCCCATGCCCAATAACAAGACCCAAGTCTTCTTGGATAAATTGTCTATTCAAGTTCTGATGTCAGGAAAATACAAGGTAGGGCATACTGTTTCAAGAAGTGCCTTGAGACAGCCTCTTTGCAAAAAGATAGAGAAACTAACAATAAGGGGGCTCTCAGTGGACAAATTTGGAATGTAAGCAACACAAATAAGGATCACAACTAATTATGAAACAATTAATTAAAAAAACTCCTTGAGAAGAATTTTTAAAAATCCTTGAGAAAATTAATAAAACTCTTCTTTACACAATAACATCAAGTAATGAATCAGAAAACATTAATTAGAAAAGTAATTATTTTGTAATCCCCAATGCAAAAATGATTTACACAAGGAATATCAGTGTGGGATGAAACCACTGAATGGTTGACTTAGAAATTAAGATATTACTGAGGTTTAAAAGCATCTCCCCCCAGGTTATTTAACGACTCACGAAAGGAAAAATAAACCTGTATACTGGAAAGATCTGGCAGCTACCACCTTGATCAACTGTTCCAAGATATTTTTCTTAATGCCAGCATAAAAATCATCATCTGCCTCCTGGTAGAAAGGATTCATAATATGCTATGATTACTCTGAGTCCATTCATCTTCTGACATTTTTATATAGAATACAGGTAGTATTATAATAAATTAAATGACAGCATGAGGAAACAAAAAGATATTCTGTGGATAAACATTTTGAAAGTCAATGTCAAGAAAAAGAATAATAGGATTATTGTCTCTGATTTTCAATGACCAAAAAAATATCTAACAAATAAATACAACTCAGAAATCTTCATTAAATCTTTCAAAAAGCATTTTAGGCAAGAAGGAGAAGTCTGTATTTGTACAGGAAAGTAGATGACAAGATGTAATGATTGTTAGTTTCTTTAGGTAAATATGATAATAATGTGCATACAGAAGCCAACGTCTTTACTCTTACAAATGTCATTATAATTATTCAAATGTGAAGTGTCATTAATGCCTGCAAATATCTTTCAAGTCACTCATTTTTATATATAAATATATATATTTAAATATGAATATATAAATACAAATATATTTAAATATGAATATAAATATTTTAAAATATATAATTGAGTGAAATATATATATGTATATATATACACATATAATAGATATAATATATATTATATATATACACACACATATATCAGTGAAATATATAATATATATATGTATTGAAATATATAATATTGTATATATATATATATATACACGCATATATCACTGAGAGAGACAGCGAAAGACATTAAGAGATATGCAAAAATTGCAAATATTAAAAAGTAATGAATCTAATAAGAATTAGATAAAGAATTAGATAAAGAAAGATAAGCAATTGAAATTACATCTTAAATTAGCATACAATATCTCTCTATTGGACTTTAAAATTATGTTTCATTTATGATCAACATCACATCTTTGGTCGAATAAAGAGATCCATTCTTTTCAATAGAGTTCTCATCTGTGTATAGCAGAATCAGTTTTATCTCCTCTATTTTAATCAGTTTGTCATACTATTTAAAGCTTTTTTTCAAGGTAATAAGACTGTTAGTCAATATTATGCTTATATAAATGATGACATATTTTACATAGCATTTCTTTTATCTCATTGAATTTTCTAGGAGTTATTCTATTTCATTATTATAGTTTAGAAAAACTTAAACTGTATAAAAATATTTATCTATTTCTCTTTATTTACATGTCTCTTTCCTATATTTTAACTTTTACATTTCTGTTGAATGGTGTAGACTCTTGGTTCAGCTCTGTGGCATGTGTGTGTGTGTGTGTGTGTGTGTGTGTTTGACATATATACATAACAGTTAGAAATATATTAAGTTTATGAATTAATTATTTGCTTTGTTTTTGGTATTTGTAAAACATTCAAAATGAGACACCAGTGTGTATTCGGTTACAGGTTGCTGAGCTAAAATGCCCTTGAAACCTATGCTTGATAGCTAAATTTAAATTTGGATATAGTACCCAATATATACAGCCTCTGCTATCTGATATGTAATTAATGGTAATGCCAACACTATAAATAAAATACATATAAGAATGTCTGACACATACATGTAATCAAAAAAAGTATAAGTAATATCATAATTACTTATGATAAGTAATAAGTAATAAGCATAAGTAATATCACTATTACTACTGTCTTCTGGAGCTTAAATGTGAGTGCATTGATTTAAGATTTAATTGATTTAAGATTTGAGAGACAAAAGCATTTGAAGCAGTTAAAATATGTAGTGTTCTCAAGGGGGAACAGTTGGAATGAGAAGAGAGGAGGAAAAAAGGTTAAAAATCAGAATTAACAAAATTATCTAAGGTGTCAACACAATGAATTCAGAAGTATGCAGAGTAAAACAAAATGAATTAAAATAGAAGAAATCAATGATTCAGCATTCTGAAATCATTTAATATAATCAAACATATCAACAGACTGAAGAATAAAAAAGGACTAAAAAAAAAAAAAAGGACTGAAAAAAAGTAGGAAAAATGCAGAAAAAGAAAAAAAACTTTTAGTAAACTAGGAATAGAGGGGGAGTTTCTCAACCTGATGAAGACTATCTACAATACTTAATGGTGAGAAACTAGTCACTAAGCTGGCATAATATTTAACGGTGAGAACTTTCCTAGTAAGGTCAGGAAGAAGTTACAGATATCTGCTCTCGCTCTTTTTGAACATTGTGCTGAAAACCCAGGCTGATGTAATAAGACAAGGAAAAGAAATTAAAGATATACAGATAGAGGTGAAGAAATGTAACTGTCCTTTGTCCACAGATTAAATGATTATGTAGAAAATACACAAGAATTGGCAAAAGCATAACAAAACAAAATAAACTCCTATAACTAATAAGCAATCATGTTAAAGTTATAGGATACAAGGTTGATTTATAAAAGTCAATCAATTTCCTATATATCTACAATAAACAAGTGGAATTTGAAATTAAAAACACAACAAAATTTACATTAGCACCCCAAAAAGCAATGTTTGGGTATAAATCTATGAAAAATGTGTGAAAAATAAACTATATGAGGAAAACAATATTTTGATGAAATAATGCAAAGAAAAATTAAATAAATGGAGAGGTATTCTATGTCCATAGATAGGAAGACCAACTATCATCAAGGTGTTAGTTCTTCCCATCTGATTTCTTTTTCTTTTTAATATGAAATTTATTATCAAATTGGTTTCCATACAGCACCCAGTGCTCATCCCAACAGGTGCCCTCCTCAATGCCCATCAACCACTTTACCCTCCCCCCATCCCCCATCAACCCTCAGTTTATTCTCAGTATTTAAGAGTCTCTTATGGTTTACCTCCTTCCTGTATGTAACTTTTTGTCCCCCTTCTCTTCCCCCCGGTCTTCTGTTGAATTTATAAGGATCCACATATAAGTGAAAACATATGTTATCTGTCTTTCTTTGCCTGACTTATTTAACTTAGCATAATACTCTCCAGTTCCATCCATGTTGCTACAAAAGGCTAGATTTCATTCTTTCTCATTACCAAGTAGTATTCCATTGTATGTATAAACCACAACTTCTTTATCCATTCATCAGTTGCCCATCTTGATTTCTAGATGCAGCTGCCCTGCTTCAAAATTTACTATAGAGCTACAATAATTAAAAACATGTGATATTGGAAAAAAGAATAGACAAATAGATCAATGGAATAGAAAACAGATCTCAGAAATAGACCCACATAAATAAAGTCAACTGATTTTGGACAAAGGAGTGAATACAATACAATGGAGCAAAAATAGTCTTTTTGACAAATGGTGCTGGGATATTGGGACATCCACAGGTACACACACACAAAAATTAAGAAAAGATTTATACCCGTCACAAAAATTATTTCTTATATCTAAATGTAAGACAAAAAAATATAAAACTTCTAGAAAATAACATAGGAGAAAATTTTGGTGACCATAGTATGTTGATAATTTTTAAAATATATCACTGTATGCACAATTTATGAAAGAAATAATGGATAAGATGGACTTTGTTAAAGTTAAAAACTTATGCTCTGAAAAAAACACTCAAGAGAATGGGAAGATAAGCCATAGACTGGGAGAACATATTTGCAAAGATATGTGATAAAAGACTGTTATCCAAAATATACAAATAACTATTAAAATTCAACAATAAGAAAATGAAAAACTTGATCAAAAATGACTAATGGCCTAGAAAGATAACTTACCAAAGAAGATATACAGATAACAAATAAGCACGTGTAAAGATACTCCATATCATATGTCATCAAGGAAATGCAAATTAAAGCAACAATGGAATTCCACTATATATCTATTAGAATGGTCAAAATCTAGAACAATGACAACACCAAACGTTGGCAAGAATGTGGAGTAGTGTAAGTCTCATTGCTAGTAGCAATGCAAAATGGTACAGCCACTTTAGGAGACGATTTGTCAGTTTCTTACAAAGCTAAACATACTCAGGGCACCTGGGTGGCTCAGTCAGTTAAGTGTCCAACTCCTGATTTTGGCTTAGGTCATGATGTAATGATTTTTGAGCTCGAGCTCCACATCGAGCTCTGCGCTGGCAGTGCAGAGTTTACTTGGTATTCTCCCTCTCTTCCTCTATCTCTGCCCCTCCCCTACTCACTCTGTCTCAAGATAGAGAGAGAAAGAGAGAGAGAGAGATAAATAGCAAAACTAAACAAACTGTTACCACACAATTCAGCAATTGCATTCCTTGATAATTACTTAAATGAACTGAAAACTCATGTACATACAAAACCTTCATATGGATGTTTATAGCAGCTTTATTCATAACTGCCAAAACTGTGAAGCAACCAAGATGTTCTTCAGTAGGTGAATGGATAAATAAACTGGTATATCCAGAAAATGGAATATTATTCAATTCTTAAAATAAATGAGCTATCAAGGCCTGAAAAAGCGTAGAGAAAACTGAATATCATTAAGTGAAAAAGCCAATCTGAAAAGGGTGTATCCTATGTGATTGCAACTAAATGTCATATTAGGAAAGGAGAAACAATGGCAACAGTAGAAATACAAAAGGTTTCCAGAATTTAGGGAGAAGAGTGGGATGAATAGGTGAAACACAGAGAGTTTTAGGGCAGTGAGAGTATTTTGCATGATACTATATTGGTGATACATGTCATTACAAGTTCTTCTAATCCCATAGAATGTACAAAATCAAGAGTAAAGCCTAATGTAAACTCTAGACTTTACCTGAGAATGACTTGTCATACAGATTGATCAGTTGTAACAAATAGACCTCTTTAGTGCCAAATGTTACCAATGGGGAAGGCTATATAAGGTCAGGATATAGGATATATGGGAACTCTATCCTTTTTCTTTAACTTTGGTATAACCTAAAAGTGCTCTTAAGAAATTAAAAATATTTAGAAAAAATAAATAAAGACAAATAAAGAAGTTATGTTCTAAAAATTATGCAAGAAAGAAAATTTTAAAACAGCTAACTTTATTTTTGAGATGCTACATTATAACAGGCTCTGTTTTCAACATTTAATGAATATTGTCTCATTATTCCTTTCATGGTCAAGAGATTCAAAGGACTCTTCAAAAGGACTGCAATTATTTTACATTAATTACTAAGATATTTTCCACCACATGGTGATTTAGCATCTCACTTTCCTCCTATATTTTGATTACAACATACATAGGATCTTGTTAATTTTGCAGGTAAGGGAATATGACAAAAAGGCTCATTTATTGTTTAAATGCTTTGGCCCAGAAAGTGACATTCTCTACTACTGGTTATAGTTCATTGGCAAGTACTAGTCACATGGCAACACCTAGAATCAAGGGCGACTGAGAAATATAGTATTTGGCTTTTTAGTGTTTTCCTAGTCACAACTATATATTAAGTAATGGGACGTACATTTTTGTGGATGGTTACTGTAACTACCTCATAGATTCTGGAAAGCTGTCATTCAACCTATATTGCTTTCTTTGCCAGTATTAGTCTATTCTACCCAAATTGTGGAAGGATGGATCGCATTGTGAGTAGTCCACAGAATACCTGCTAATAGCTCTATCTTTCAAGAAACTTTTGCAGAGCCTAAATTGGGATGAGTCCTCATTAACCCTGAGAGTATTCATAAAGTCCATACAACTCAGCGGGTTCTTCCTTAAGAAAAAAAAAACATATATATATATATATATATATATATATATACACACACAAATTAGTCTTTAAAATGTGAACATGTATATAAAATAGGGAATTATAATTCAATGTCAATTTAAAAAAAAGCAACCACCACAAACACTATTTTAAATAAGTCAGAGAGAGACGAATATCATATGATTTCTCTCATATGTGGAATTTAAGAAACAAAGCAAATGAACCAAAGGAAAAAAAAGCTGAGACAGAGGCAAACCAAGAAAAAGACGCTTATATAGAGAGAACAAACTGATGGATACCAGAGTGGAAGTGGGTGAGGCAATGGGTGAAATGGGTGATGGGGATTAAGGGGGCACTTGTGATGAGCACAGGGTGTTGTATGGAAGTATCGAATCACTTCATCACATGCTTGAAACTAATATTACATTGTATGTTAACTAACTGGAATTTAAGTGAAAACTTTAAAAAGAAATATTTGACAATATACAGTGCATAGGTATATCAAATCATTACAACGAATAAATAAATAATAGTGTAACATATATCTGTAAGTCTTTCTACCTATAGTTGTTGTTTTCATTCTTATGGTACGTAGGTGGAAATGGAGTGAGAAATAGCTCAAATATAGATGTATTTGGAAGTACAGTTCCTTGATGATAGATTAATTAGAATTGAGAATGACCACTGACAGGGAAGATCAAGGCCAATGGAAAGCACATTGAATTGTCATGCTATTTATGGAGAAGGGAGCCATGGAGAAATACCACAGTTGGTAGTGCTAGTGAAATTAGAATGTAATGAAAATTTTAGTTTGGGAAATTTTAATGTTGAATTGCTTGAAAGATTTCCAGTTGGCACTTAAATATAAGAATCGAGAGCTTTGCAAAGAGGCTGAAGCTAGGGAGAAAATATCACAATTTATTTAAATGTACTCAGTATCCCCATCAACCATTTTTACAAAAAAATGTGTGTAGATCCAATATTTGTTTTCAATTTTGAATGACAGTATTTGGAACATGTCACAGTAACTTATTCTTGTCAAATCAGTTTAGAGTACAATGATGACAATATTGTAATTTTCACCTTTCAGATTCTCAGTCATCTATTATATATACATTCTGGTACCCAAAACCTACATATGCTATAGGATATAATAAAAAGAACTGAAAATTACTTTTCTTTGCTTTCATTTCCATCGTAGAAGAAAAAAATATATACTGGAGCGTCTCGAACATCTACTTTGAAAACAGATGGCAATTATCCTGTTTAACACTTCATGGAGGATTTAACAATGTTTACAAGATTTTCTAATGTATATATTGCAGTGGATGATATATTATGGAGGGATACTCTCCATTATTCAAGACTCTTTAAATTCTATTTAAACATATGAACCATAGCCATTTTGTCTTTTTATCAATCCATCCTTCTTAAAATCTTCCTTTCATTACAACAATTATAAACTATAATTAACAGGTTCTCTCTGAGTAAAATTCAGCTGTCCTCTAAAAGATCGGATCATATATTATTTACAATATAAACCACTGGTCATGGAAGCATAATGCATGGTTTTCTATATTCAGGAGATTAGGTAAATATTTGGCATTTCATTAATCAAACCTCTTTATTCCTCTATTCCTTCATAGAAAAACATAACCTATCCAAATTTGAAATTTCTAAGATATTAAAATTGGATATACTATTTACTTTGCTTCTGCAAATCATTCCCAGATATTAAAACCAAATGAATGCAAAGCATGTATACCATCAATCATGATTAAAATCCTTTTGGAAAGTCACCTAAAAAGTCGCCTATTTTAATTGTGTACGGTGAAAATCTCCAGGGCTAACTTATTTGCTTTGGCTCACTTCGGTGACCTTGTAAAGTCACAACTTGGCCAATTTAAACTATTTTTTCAAGAGTTCCCATTCTTACATGTCTCTGGTTTGGGTGGGTCATGAAAACGTTTCTTGTGAAAGACCTGAAAGGTGGTAGTGAAGTTGGAACCATTTAATGGCTCGTCCCCATTGTCACTGATCTAGGGGCTCACTGGGTGGGAATCACACAGTAGCTATGCCTCTATGGCTCTTCCTTTCGTGAGACCATTCTTTGATTTTTCTGACTGTTGGGGCATGTTTGTGTGTGTTTAGTCCCAGAACTAACGACCTTAGCTTCTGAAGGATATCTACACCACAAAGGCCAGAAGCAAAAAACACATGTATTTCACTCTGTCCTGTGGCTTGTGTTGGTATTTATGGGTCCCAGCTTGTTCTTGCTCTCCTCAACTTTGCTGCGTACCTTCCCTATTCAGCTCTGGCACCAAATACGAAAAAAACAGCCACACAGAACCTACTTAACAATCCCTGTGCATGGTCAAATTCCTGTAACAAATAACTTTATCATCTATAGAAGAGAACATAATTAACAGCTCTGATTTTAATAAAAACTAGACATCATTCCTAAAATTTAACACTGTTTCTAATTAGTGAGATGATAGAAAATATTTCAATTAATCTAAAAAATCAATTAAATAAGATTCACAAGGACATCTCTTTTATAATGAAATGTTAATCAATAAATCTTGATCTAAGGAGAAGCTCCAACACCAATTTACACACACAGGATGGAGGACAACTTATTACTCAATAAGGGGAGAGGGGATGGAGTCAAAACAATGAGGGAGTGAATGCTACATAAGAATTGGAGCAGAATGTTCTAGGTGAATATAGATGTCATTTCCAGAGCACAGAAAGGAAAGATAATTTCACACGAACCATCCTGTACCACAGAAGAGAATGAGAAAATAGAGTGAAGGGAAATGTAATAATACCTGGAATTCAAAGTCTGATTCATTTTAGCAAAATCCAGGAAATGGATAGGGATGCCAATAAGAAAATAGATCAACTTTGCATCTCATCTCTGAGGTGGTGGGGGAAGAGGGGAAGTAAATATTACTCGGAAATAATGTATTAATGTAAAAAGGTGTAAACATTATTTTTACATACAAAAAATTATAATCAGTAAAACACTATTAGGTCTTCTAAACTACAAGGGGGATAAAATTAATTGAAAATGCAAATATAAAGCAATGAATTTAGCATTTGGAAAGTAAGAAATACAAGGAAAGATTAATACAAATTTAGATAATTGTAATAAAGCAAAACGTACATGTTCAAAATTGAAGCAGGTTGATTGAATTTTTCTAAGAAAAGCAAAAGACAATTCAATTGCAGTTGGCAAACAACAAATCCCACCTAGATACATACTGTAAAGAAAATTTACTTCTAAAATTCAATGTCTATTAAGGTCAAAGGTAATAGTATTTTTTTTATTTGAGAGACAGAGCATGAAGGGGGGAGAGGTGCAGAGGGATAGAGAGAGAGAATCTTAAGCAGGCTCTATGCTCAGTGCAGAGCCTGATGCGGGGCTCCATCCCACATCACTGGGATCATGATCTGAACTGAAATCAAGAGTCAGATGTTCAACCAGCTGAGCCACCCAGGTATTTGTAAAAACACATGACAAATGCAAGACAGAAAGGAAGTTGTGGCAATATCAATATTGGTTAAAGAATACTTTAGGGTAAAGAGCATTACATGAAACATGATATTTAATCATGATAAAATAATAATCATAGGGAAATAACAAACTTTTAGGCATTTCCTGAGATATTTAGCGAACAAGATAGTTAACTCAGAAAGTACTTTATACCCCATAAATCTGACTGAAATCTCCCACTCTGCTAACAAATGGTTGTTGGTATATATCTCCTGGAAAGAGCCTATTTAACTCACAACATTCAGCAGTGTGACCAGCAACAAAGACAGAATGGCAGGGATACAAATGTACAGTAATAGGACGAGCACATTGTAGAAAGAGAAAAAAATTCAAGAATAAGAGGAAAGGAAGACAAAAGCATATTTAAAAAGTATATTTACAAATGTTTACTCTAATATAATTGCTATACTTTAAAGCATACCTCGGGGTACCTGGGTGGCTCAGTTAAACATCTGACTTCAGCTCAGGTCATGATCTTGCAGTTCTTGAGTTCGAGCCTCACATCGGGCTCTGTGCTGACAGCTCGGAACCTGGAGCCTGCTTTAGATTCTGTGTCTCCCTCTCTCTCTGCCCCTCCCCCGCTTGCACTCTGTCTCTCTTTCAAAAGTAAACATTAAGGGGCACCTGGGTGGCTCAGTCGGTTAAGCGTCCGACTTCAGCTCAGGTCACGATCTCGCGGTCCGTGAGTTCGAGCCCCGCGTCAGGCTCTGGGCTGATGGCTCAGAGCCTGGAGCCTGCTTCCGATTCTGTGTCTCCCTCTCTCTCTGCCCCTCCCCTGTTCATGCTCTGTCTCTCTCTGTCCCAAAAATAAATAAACGTTAAAAAAATTTTAAAAAAAAGTAAACATTAAATATTAAAAAAAATAATAAAGCATACATTATTTAAATAATCCAGCACTGTTCATTTTTGGTCCTAAACCTCTATTACATGTCTCAGAATTAGGCCATTTAGTCATTAGAAACATCACAAAGCACAGTTTGTCTATTTAATATCCAACCTCTTGTTGACAAGAATCATACCATAAACATATGAGGAAATAAAACCAGTGTCAGTCATATTTAAAGTTGGGTTTAGGGGTGTCTGAGTGGCCCAGTGGTTTAAGTGTCCAATTCTTGATATCTGCTCAGGTCATGATCTCACGGTTTGTTAGTTTGAGCCCTGTATTGGGCTTTGTGTGGACATTGCAGAGTCTTCTTGTGATTCTGTTTCCCTCTCTCTCTCCCCCTTCGTTTGCTCTCTATTTCTTTCTCAAAATAAAGAAAAATAAACTTTTAAAAGATTTAAAAAATAAAGTTGGGTTTTAATTTCAACTGATCAGATATGTGCCTTTATATTATATTACATTTTACTGTACTATTTCAGTGCCTTTGTGTTAATATTTTACTTTTTAAAAGTTTTATTTTTTTGTTTCTGATTTTACTACAAGGGTAATAGGTTCTATGTAAGATCTATACTTCTTACATGGTAAACATCTCATTCTTGGAAATCAGTTGTTATGAATTCCACAGATGTTTACTAAAATATTACAACTCTTCTGAATATAATGCATTTTATAGTTATAATAATATTTAACAATGGTATTGGTGGGCCTTATATACATATTTTCCTCAGCTACTTGAAATTATTGATTTCATATAATTTTCAGTGTACATATGTATCAGTGTGTATAAATTCTTTTATGAAATTTAATATGAAATACTATAGCCAAATGAGGTGCTCAGTGAAAAATGGGGAACATAAATTGTGGAGCAGAGAGAGTAAGTTATAAATAGCAACTATGGTCACATGACCATTAGGAAAAACAAGAAATATGGAAACCAAGCACATTTTCTTCTGTACTTTTATGTCCATATTTGTATGGACTAGCCAGTTTCCCCCTTCCCTCTTCCTGGATATGTTAAACCTATTATTCAAGATTAATATAATAGTGCATTGAAATGTGATAGGAACTTAGCTAGGGTAACATTAATTATGGCAGACAAATGGATGAAGTTTTATGAGATTTATATACTCTCTTTAAAGGGAGAGCATAACTTGTTTTCTATCGTCGAAGAGACAGTTGAACTGTGTGCAGT
The DNA here is from genome assembly GCF_046562875.1 of Panthera onca. Lineage (NCBI taxonomy): Eukaryota > Metazoa > Chordata > Mammalia > Carnivora > Felidae > Panthera > Panthera onca. The sequence goes on from NC_138342.1 coordinate 51,563,339, forward strand.
GGGTGTTCTGTAGTGTTGTTGCTTCAGAGGCTTACACACAGCATCAAGGGTTTGTAGAGACTCGGCATGGACTGGGTTGCATAGTATAACCACTATGCAGTTGCATACATCACAAATGGAAACCTGGAGATTTGCTCAGGAGTCTTGTTTGGGAGACTTGCTCCATTTCTCCATATGGATTACACTCAAAAAGTTCTCAATAGAATTGAAAGAAGAGGAGAAAACTTTTTCCATAGGAGGAAGTTGCATGAGCGAAAGAAATCTTTTGAAATCCACAGCATTGCTATACTAGACAGCTAAAACACAATTCAATCGCTGACATTTACTTTAGATTCTAAGAAACTTGCTGAAAAAATCTCTTAGGTAGCAGCTTCTAATAACATTGCTGAGATTCACCATGGCTTCCAAACAATCTCCTGTGAATCACCCATTTCTGACAAGTTTTTATGATTTTAAGTTCTGCTTGACTTGCCAACAGTTTTGTTACCTTTAATTCCTCACGATAAATCTCTTTCTAGGTTATACCAAGAGTATCTTCTGTTTTTCTGACCATATCCTCACCGATTAAATGACTTATCCAGATTATATTTTAAAGCATTATCTTTAAATGAATTTAGTTTATTTTTTTGAAATATATATCAAAGAAATACGAATTGAAGCACAACAAGATAGCATTACAGCTTGAGTTTGGCATGACTAAGTGTTGGGGAGTATTCTAAAGAAAGAAAATCTCATAGATTGATTATTAGAGCACAAGCTGATAAAAATACATTGGAAAACTTGTAGTCATTATCTAGGAAATTTGAAAAGATGCATAATTATGACCTAGCAGCTTTATTCCTGATTAACTACACTAGAAAAATGCCTACACCTATTCACTTCAGACATGTGCAAGACAGTTCATAGTAGCATTTTCCATTGTATTGAACAACTACATGCAATCAAAATATCTACCAGAAAAAGGATGATATGCAAATAACTGTGGTATATTAAAACATAAACCATACAATAATGAAAATAATGAACTATAGATACCAGTAAAAAGAAGGGTGAAAAATATACCTAATATTAAGCAAAATATGCAAGACACAAAGAAACACTGACATCATGAGTATATTTATATAAATTTTTATAATACAAAAAGAAATGCTCTGCTTTTATAGGGGTCAAAAGTGTAAAATACATAAAAGAAATGACAATCATAAATCTTTAATAATAGTTGCTTTAAGGATGGAGGGATAGGGGCACCTGGGGCGCTTAGTCAGTTAAGACTTCGGTTGAGGTAATGATCTCACAGTTCATGAGTTCGAGCCCCGCGTCAGGTTCTGTGCTGACAGGTCAGAGCCTGTTTCAGATTCTGTGTCTCCCTCTCTCTCTCTCCCTCCTCTGATCAAGCTCTGTCTCTCTCCCTCTCTCTCTCTTTGTCTCAAAAGTAAATAAACATCAAAAAAATTTTTTTAAAGAATGGAGGGAGAAAGTTTTAATCAGTAAAGGTAAAAGTAGCTTTTGAGTTTATGTAAATATGCTGTCCCTTGGCATACGTGCAATTACATTGGTTTGTGATTTGTGTTTGTGTGTGTTTGTTGTGTTATTTGTGTTACATGTGCATGCATGTATGTTTCTGGCAGTCTTCTGTCCATACAAAATATTATACTATTAAGAAAAATTCCCGGGGCGCCTGGGTGGCTCAGTTAAGTGTCCGACTTCGGCTCAGGTCATGATCTCACTGTCCGGGTGTTCGAGCCCCGCGTCAGGCTCTGTGCTCAGAGCCTGGAGCCTGCTTTACAGTCTGTGTCTCCCTCTCTCTCTGACCCTCCCCCATTCATGCTCTGTCTCTCTCTGTCTCAAAAATAAATAAACGTTAAAAAAAATTAAGAAAAATTCCCTATTAAAACATCAGACATGTACAAGACAGTTCAAAGTACTATTTTCCATTGTATTGAAAAACTACAGGCAATCAAAATATCTACCAGAAAAACTCAGAACAAAGAAATGGACAAAACAAACAATTAAAAAAAAAACATCTGAATGAAAAACTATGTATATAACCACAAAACAGCCGCATCCAAGATTAGCAAAATAGCTCAGCCAGCTGGAGGTTACTTTCTATAACCTTAAAGCCATGATAAGTTTTCACTGATTATGATTCCATGACTCAATTCTCAGAATATATTTATTCTCAAAATGTGATAATGTAAAAATTTTACAAAATGACTTAATCAGATATACAATAATATCACTCATTTTGAAAATTGTTTTGTGATTTTTTAAAGCTAAAATTACACTTGTGATTCTTACCATTTTAATATATTTACATATGGAAGGTATAAAATAATCATATCAAATCTCAATTTGTGGAATTCTGCATTCAGAGAATATTCATTCTTGTGTAACAGGCTTGCTAGGTTATGTATAAGCAGGGAGCTACACGATTTGATCGGGCTAAGAAAAATATTTTCTTAAACCATAGAAGCTCATCATACTCATATTAGGAAAACTTGATTTCAATCTATAGTCATCAAAAGTGTACTTATTTTGTAACTTGCATTATAATGAAATGCTGCTGTCTTTAGTGAGAATGAGATTTTAATTACAAACTTACTCTCTCTCCCTCTCTTAATCTTTCTCACTCTCTCCCTAAATATAGTTGGAATGCTGGCTAATAAAACTCTCATAAGATCACTTCAAAAAAATAAAAAAGAAAATGCAAAGGAACATATCAGTGTCATACCTATACTCTGTTTTGTAATGGAGACTGAATTGCTTTAAGGTTTAAATGTATTGTTTTATCTTAGTGGAATCATCTATAAAAATAATCTTTAATGTTCTTCTGGATTTAAAAAAAAAAAACCTAAATATAATTGATTTACTTTTGCTCTAAATAAAATCAAAAGTAATTGAAGGCTTTTGAGCAGAGCAGTGACAAAATCTAACTTACGCATTGTGATGTGTTAAAACTGGAACACACAAAATCCATATATATTGGATCTATCTATTCTTAGTTCAACTAAAACTTCACCCTATGGAGGATATAATTAAAAGACAATAGAAATCAATAGCAAGAATTACTTACATTTTCCTATAGAAATGCAAATTACCAAAATGCAAAATTAACAAAAATATTAGGAAATTGAGCTGGCAGTTTTAAGTAGTTATAACAGAAACATGTTTACCAACCTTCAGCTAGATAACCAACAAAGTAATGAATCAACACTGAATGACAGTATTTGCCAATTACATTGTGTAAATACTAACATATAGACATCACTCTAACACGGAGTTAGGAAGAAATATGCACATGATTATATAGCCTTTCTACTCTATATGTGCAATAGATACAAATAACCTCAAGGACATAATAAGAGTAAAATTTAGTAAAATAGGAGAGTTTATGTTTTGAGTATTTGTTATTATATTTGTCTTGATGTTTATTTATTTTTGAGAGAGAGAGCATAAGCAGGGAAGGGGCAGAGATAAAGGGAGACACAGAATCTGAAGCAGGCTCCAGGCTCTGAGCTGTCAGCACAGAGCCCGATGTGGGGCTCCAACTCATGAACTATAAGATCATGATCTGAGCTGAAGTCAGAGGCTTAACCGACTGAGACACCCAGGCACCCCTCATTACATTTGTTTTCACATATTTTATATATTTTTATATAATTCAGTTCATATAATTTTACTTCGAAAAACATTTGTATTTAACAGCCAGTACAAAAAATTACTGAGTATATAACAGTAGGCTCTTGTAAGACAACACAAGTCAGCTCCTGTATACTGCTACGTTCATTCATGTTATCTATGCACACATTTTTCTATCCATTCATGTATGTCTTTGTTCAAGCAAACACCTAACAGCAGGGGAGGCCCTACTTTATACCCAGCCTTTAAAGACATCCCTGTACCTTTTGTAGAGAATCCCAAATTTGTATTGCATCATGCAGAGAAGCATGTTCATGTTATGTGGGTTTTTTTGAATGGAGTCAGAGAAATTCTTTATAAAACACTGTCTACAAAGAAGTGTTACTATATCATATATTGATGCTTAAAACATACAATTGGAGTTTATATTGTAAATGAGCTTTTAATGTCCCATCATACATTCAACCACCACCTAAAAAATAAAAATATAATAAATATTACAAAAATAAATATTCCTCTAGAGAAGGAAATGAAATCCTCTTCTAACTTGGCATAAAAGACTAATTGGTTGAGAATCTAACAATAGGTTTCCTTTTTTAAAATTCTTTCATATTTCTTTATTTTTGAAGGAGACAGATACAGAGCGTGAGCAGGGAGGGACGGACAGAGAGAGAGACACACACACACACAGAATCTGAAGCAGGGGGCTGGAACCCATGAATCACGAGATCATGACCTGAGCCAAGTTGGCCACTTAACCGACTGAGCCACCCAGGCACCCCTAAAATTGGGTTTCCTTTTATATTGCTTTGGGTAATTCTTTAAAAAATAACCATTAGGGAAGAATTCATCTCTGAGAAAGTTGAGAGTTCTGCTCTCAAATGGGAGGGGAAAAAAGTGCATATTTTCACTGACCTCAGAAAGTGAGATAGTACGTTTCTCGCTGCCATTACATGAAGATATTTTTAAGTCAGTATGAATGAGTAAATCCACAAAATAAAACCTGGTTTTCCCAGTATGAATACCACCAACTCCCTCATCTGTTTTGATTTTGTGAAGTAAGTTTGAAACAGTTAAAAAGCAGTAGAAGAGGGGAGTTCACTTGCATTTACTTTAGTAAAATGCCCCCTGATTAAGCTAGTCATTTTAGTGTGCCTTCTTTGGTAGAAGTATGACCTCGGGCAATAGAGTCTACATTGGTAGTAGAAAAACTATTACAGATAAAGTTTTTAGTTTTTTGCATGATAATAAGAATGTTTTAATGAAAAGACATATGGAACACTGTGTGATTTAGTATTTTAGAAAATATTTTGAAGGTTTTAGAAATTATATATCTTCTTGCCATGTGTCCTTTTGTTATCATTAAGAGAACTAATTTATTTTAATAAAACTAAGCTAAGCCTCCTCAGATATGATGGTATTTTAGCCCCAAGTGTATCTTCCATATTTGATTTGTTAAATTCTTATTACAGTGAGAACAAGACTTATTACTGAAGCTAAATTGTTGTTTATAAAAAACTGTAGGGCTGGAATTGGAAAACAAATAACTCAGAATTGCAAGACGTTTTATAAGGTACATTGCCATTTAACCTGATATTTATGAAATAAAAAATAGACTTCTGTAGGAAATATAAAATGTCTATACAATGGTATTTACATGTCCTGCAAAAAGTGTGCCACAGTTTTCAAAACACAGGTCAAACTTCTTAGAGTGACAAATAAAAGCCTGTGATACAGTCACCTCAAAGCCTTCTCTGTCATTTTCTCTGTTTTTACTCCTGTTATACTGAATCACTGGAAGAATACTTTATCGAAATCATCAGTTAATTTGTAAACATTGTTCCCAGTTTTTGGAACACTGTTATTCTTCTAAATTTGGCTTCCCAACTCCCAATGTTACTTCAAGAGCATTTTTAATTCAATTTATCCTGGGAGAATTCACTTATTTATCTTCCCAGGATGAAATTTGTAACAATTTCTGTGCTCCTATAGATCCCTCTGTATAGTGCTACTGGATTACTAACATATTTTACTGTGACAATTATTTTATTGTATCTAATTCTCACTATACTCCTTTTCAGCAGGGACAGGTTTTTTGTCTGTTTGGTTGTTTTCCCCTGCAGCCCCTCAATGATAGTATGTAGTAAATTTCCTATAAATCTTTATTGGGTGAACAAATATATTTTCTTCCATAATAATAATTCAATAGAAAGAACATAGCATGAATTTTATAACTATTCTTTACCAGTCAAGGAAAAATGGGGCACCTGGGTGGCTCAGTCTGTTTTGCGTCCTACTTTGACTCAGGTCATGATCTCACAGTTCATGAGTTTGAGCACCATGTTGGGTTTGTGCTGACAACCCAGAGCCTGGAGCCTGCTTCCGATTCTGCGTGTCCCTCTTTCTCTGCCTCTCCCCCACTCTCTCTCTCTCTCTCTCTTTCTCTCTCAAAATTAAACAAACATTAAAAAAAGAAAAAAATCTTCACATATTTATCTACTTTTATCCACCTGCCAGTGATATCTCTAGCATTTTAATTTATAACAGATACTGCAGATATTATTTTAATGTCTCATAGCCATGCCACTCAATATATAACATAATTCTTTATTTTATTTTATTTTTTATTTTAAAATTTTTTTAAATGTTTATTTATTTTTGAGAGAGAGAGAGAGAGACAGAGAGACAGAGTGTGAGCGGGGGACGGGCAGAGAGGGAGGGAGACACAGAGTACAAAGCAGGCTCCAGGCTCTGAGCTGTCAGCACAGAGCCCTATGTGGGGTTCAAACCCACAGACTATGAGATCATGACCCCAGCCGAAGTCGAACGCTCAACCGACTGAGCCACCCAGGTGCCCCTTTATTTTATTTTGTTTGTTTGTTTATTTGTTTATTTTGAGAGGGAGAGAGAAAGTGTTTATGATCAGGGCAGAGAGAAAGGTAGAGAGAGAATCCCAAGCACTGGCAGCGTGGAGCCCGGAATGGAGCTCAATCTCACCAACCCTGAGATCATGACCTGAGCTGAAATCAAGGGACATGACATTCAACCAACTGAGTCACCCAGGGGCCCCAATATATGACTTAAGTCTTGACTGACATTTCCAAAAGAAATTTTCTAGTTATTTTTTACAAGTTTCAACTCCATTGTTTTAAGTCACCTAAAAATGAATTAATGCAAGTAACACAGAGTCAAAATAAATTGTCATTTATTTTGTTTCCTTCTCTTATCGTAAAACATTTTTCTTTTTCATATTAGAAATAAAAAAAAGTTGTATATACTCTCATTTAAATTAAAATTTATTTTCTTATTTGAGAATATGTAGTGATAATAGTTAGATATGTACCTAAAGATGAAGTAATTGCCTGAAGATGTTCTTGACTTGTTTCTTTGATTATATGAGAGAACCCATGCATATATACATTCCAAGTTCTTTGGAAGCAGATGTAGTCACTTTGGGAGTTAGTTATAATCCTTTGTTTCTCCAGCCCTTTAATTTTGTGAGATTAATCAACAGCTGAGATTATATATATATTATCTACACACACACACACACACACACACACACACACACATATGTATATAATCTGTTCTTCTCTTCACATAGACATTCTTTCTATATATATGCATCATTTTGTTTATCATGATAGGAAAACAGGAAATACATACATAACTGCCAAGCAAAGCCCCCATTCCTAACAAAGTATCTTATATATGGTAGGCAATCCGGACTTATTTGATGAATGAATATTTGAATGAAGCCATGCTCAGTCTTTTCTACTTAGTATCACTGACTTTTATTTTTGAAACAACAAATAAAACATTATGTGTTAAATATGTGCATAGAATATATAATTCCACTAATTTACATAATTGCAGCTGAATAAAGATTTCTTATCGAGCAGTTTACCAATTAAGATGTAATTCCATTTCATATTCAGAATATTTGAAGAAAACATTAAGGGTATACATATGTATTATTTAATATATTTAAATTTTACAATAATATATATTCACCTTTTTAAAAACTATTATTACTAAGTTTAGTAATGACATCAAAGTGTTAATGCATTTTAAAATCCTTCAGAAAATGGGGGTGCCTGGATGGCTCAGTAGGTTAAGCATCTGACTTCAGCTCAGGTCATGATCTCACAGTTTGTGGGTTCAAGCCCCGTGTTGGGCTCTGTGATGATAGCTAAGACCCTGGAGCCTGCTTCAGATTCTGTCTCTCCCTCTCTCTGCCCCTTCCTCACTCATGCTCTGTCTCTATCTCTCAAAAATAAACAAACTTTAAAAATTTAAAAATAAATAAAAAATTTAAAAAATAAATACATAAGATCCTTCAGAAAATGCAAAATTGTTCCAAATGACAAGCTTAATAGATAAGAATGTGAAGAAAATTTCCCCAAAATTTTCAAATAAGATAGATAAATAAATAAATAAAACAAAAGTGAAATCTTCAAAAGTCCATTAAAATGATAAACATTTTAGAAACAAGATTAGTTTAAAATGTAGAAAGTCAAAAATGTACTTTAAAAGGAAAATAGCATCAGTTTGAAAGCACTAGGTACAGATTTAAAAAAGCAGTGCAAAAATGCAATTCCCACTTTGTCTCTGGTTTCTTTTCCTGTGTCTCTTAGTCAGAAAAAAATAATAAATGAATGAATGAATAAATAAATAAATAAATAGTAGAATGGCTTTTCACATGAATGCAAAACTATAATTTTCATAAATGGAGATCATAGAGGTAGAATGTTGACTAGAGGTTAAATTTCAGGAACTCATAAGAATGTCAACGGTTAGAATTATATTATTATCTTATCACTTTCATCTAAGGAACAGAATATTTTATGTAATTATTGCATTTGTGTCTTAAGAAATACCTTGCTCCAGTCAAGATCCCAAATTAATTTATCTTACCCAATTGATTTCTAAAAATAATATTTTATTTGAAGCATACCAAATTTTAAAAAGCTTAATAAACACGTCTATTATTTATGGTCTAGCTCTTCTGTTAACACAGGTGATAAAATGTGAGTTAAAAGTCTTCAGTTATGGAATGAGTACGTCACTGGAATAAAAAGCAGGGCATAAGGAATATAGTCAATGATATTGTAATAGTGATATAATGAGACAGACGGTAGCTATGTTTGTGGTGAAGATAACATACTGTATGAAGTTGTCAAATCACTAAGTTGCACACCTGAAATTAATGTAATATTTTGTGTCAATGATACTCAAATAAATAAATAAATAAATGGTCACAGAGAGGAAATTACATCATAGGGAATGTAGTCAATAATATTTGAATAATGAGGCATGGTAAAAGATGGTAACTGTACTTATGGGTGTAGCAAGCAATGCATAACACATGGAATTGTCAAATCACTCTGCTGTGTGTCTGAAACTAATATAACTTTGTATGTCAACTATACTTCAATAATAAATTAAAAAAAAAAAAAACTTTTCTACACTCCAAGCCATTACAGGTCAATTGGGAATAAAGGCATCAAAATGTGGTCTAGATTATGAAATGATAGTGGTATGTGTAAGTTGCTATTGGAACAGAGAAATTGGCTCAAGCAGCATGATAGTCATTTCCCTTGTCTCATATAACAAGATGGACTTTTTTCTTTCCATTTTTCTATATTGAATATGTTGAATTTGAAATAGCACAACATAGTAAATGAACCGGAATTTTATAATGTCTGCTATTAGAATTTTAATTAATAGGTCATCTGGTCTTAAAAATTTAATAATCCAAACATAACTAAAAAAATAAACCTATCATATATTGCATTTTGTCAGTGTTTATAAACCAACCAATGTGAATAAGCAAAGGTTACACAGTAGGTAATTTCTGACTTGGTTCTTTAATGATAATTTAAGAGGAAAAGGAAGTGATGTGTGAGAAATTAGAAGTTTGGATTTTGGATGGTAAAAGGTGAGCCTTTAATTGTCCAAAGTGAAGAATGAGAACATAGGCAGAGGCCAGCTATAACAGACTCTCCATAAATCACGTTTAGAAACAGAGGAAGATCACTGGATGCATAGTAAGTTAAATAGTATGCTTAATTTTATAATGAGGAAGATCAATTTGTTCGAAGAGAGAAAGTGGGTTTTAGTGGATAGAAGAAGAAGGAGATATTGAAACCACTTACGGATTATTTTAATAATATGTACAAGCTATGGCAAGAGTCTATTTGTGGTTGAGAATGGGCATACAGAGGAGGGGTATATGTTAAGGTGTGACTGAGATAGTTATATTTTCAAGCAAAAAATTTACTTCCCCCTTGTATAGTGTAAACTTGTTTGGTTAAATGGTTAGCCATGGGCTACATTTTTTGCAGCTCACTGGACCCGTGTAGAACCTGAGAACAGTGAAATGCAAATGGAAGTTATTTTAGCATTTTCCTGGCTGCTAGATGAATATAGGAGATTTCAGGAGCCAACAGTTTCATAAGAAATCGAGTTGGAAAATGACTGAAGATCTGAATCAGCATGTTTGGTGTTATTGGTTAAGCAGGTGTTTTTGATTGTACAGTTTTCTTTTTATTTTTACATAAAATAGCCTATTCTAAATAATACAAAGGGTAAAATCAAGAGAACTTGAGGACTGATTAGATATGGATGTGTGTGTGTGTGTGTGTGTGTGTGTGTGTGTGTGTGAGACAGAGGGGGAGAGAGAGAGAGAGAGAGAGAGAGAGAGAGAGAGAGAGAGAGAGAGGAGGTATTAGGGATTAGGCTAAATTGGGGAAAAATCCTTATTCTTTCTGTGGCCAGGGTTGGTTATTTAAAAATCAATATAGCATGAATAAAGGTATTTTCTTTCATCTGTAAATTTTGGATATAATTCTTTCAAATATAATATTAAGGTTTGTTTAGTTTTATTATATTGCTTGAAGAAGATTCATATTAAGTCCAAAATTATTACTGTAAAAGATCTGATATTTTATGTTTCCTTTTTTTTTTTTAATTTGAGAGAGAGAGAGAGAGCACACATGTGAGCTAGGTAGAGGGAAAGAGGGAGAGGTGTATCTTAAGCAGGTTCCATGTAAAGTGTGGACCCCTATGTGGGGCTCAATTCCATGACCCTGGAATCATGACCTAGCTGAAAGCAAGAGTCAAACACTCAACCAACTGAGCCATGCAGGCACCCCTATTTTACCTTTCTTTAGGGGCACCTAGTTGGCTCAGTTGTTAAGCATCTAATTCTTGATTTCAGTTCAGGTCATGATCTTACAGTTGGTGGGACTGAGCCCCACATCAGGCTCCACCTTAACAGTATAGAGATTACTTGGGATTCTCTGTCTCCCTATCTCTCTGTCCCTCCCTTCCTTCCTCCCTCCCTCTTTCTCTCTTTCAAAATAAATAAATAAAACATTTTTTTAAAAAGCTAACAAGTTAGTCTGCCCCAGTTTTATGTACGTATACTCATAGAAAACACTAGAACCTGAGTCAGAGACACAGATAGTTTACTACTCATAGGAAAGGTAACAGTCAGATAGTTAGTACTGGTTCCTTCATTGCCCATCCCCATAGTCAAACATGACAAGGTCAGATGTTTACCTGCACATGCAGTGGGTTTGCATCACAGGAGAAGGACCATAAACTAAGGGGTCCTAAATTTTTATGAACTGCTGGCTGATTTGCTCCAACCCTGTCCAGGGAAAGCAATTACTCATTACTCTGGAATGTAAGCAGCTGTCCCTAGGACAGGATGGAGAAGGCTTTATCTTTATTAGCCTTGGGATATTTCTGCGGTCTGTCTCTGTTGAAGAACACTTTCTCTAACTGCCAAAGCATGTGTGCTGTTCACACATATGTCCTTTTCTCAGAAGGCCCAGATGGTGCATAAACATGAAAAATACAGGGAAAATTGTCTTCAACACATTCCTGTATATATAGAATATAGATATAGGTTGATATAAATATATATGAATATAGAAATACATTAATTAGTTGATTCTCACCATTGATGGATACCACATTTGCAAACTCACCTACTCACTAAAATTTATTTGTAACCCCCAAATCAATAATCAATACCTGCTGCACTCCCATTGGCCAAAACTGTGACAACGTAAAGATCAATGAAGACAATAGTAATAAAATGTTATAACCTGTTGAGTAAACTAGCAATTTACGTGTCCCTACTGATATAAATAAGCTAAATTAAGAAATGAATAAATGGGGAGGCTAGAGAGGTATTCTGTATGGAATAAGGCCAACTGATCATTTTGAAGGAATGAATGAATTAGAAAATTACTTGCCACCATGATACTTTATTTAATTCAGGCGAGAAATAGCAATAGTTGCTAATAATAAGATATAATATTTTGATGAGGAATGATAATTACATAGCCTCAAAGTATAGTTCCATAAAATATTATTAAGGCCAAAAGTAAAAAAGAATAACTCTACAGCGGAAAAATAGAACCTTGTTCAAGTGACCAGTTAATACTACAAGTAGTGGGACAAACATGTCCTAGATACACTTCATGGGATGCAGTGAGAAGAGCAGAATATTCTTCTGTGATATTCTTGCCAAGACTGCATAACCTGAATCTAACTAATCATATAAAAATATCAGATACACCAAATGGAGGGATAAGTTATAAACTACCTGGCCTGTAATCGTTAAAAGTGTCAAGGACACAGACGTCAAAGAAAGGCTAGGAACATGTTCCATATTGAAGGTGATTTAGATGAACTATGAAATGAAATGAGTGATCTTGGCCTTTTGCTGTTAAGGACACTATTGAGATAACTGTCACAACTTGCATGGGGACTGAGACTTACATGTATTAATGTATCATTGTTGATTTTCTGATTCTTATGGTTACCCTATGGTAATATGGGAACATGTAGTTATTTGTAGTCAATATATACTACATATAGTATTATTGCTGGGTGTCCATTAAATTAAATAAGTTAGAGTATTTCAAAATATATTGTTTTATGTTTAGCATTATACCATTTTGCATAATGATTTCTAAAACTTTAAACAATGGATGCTTTGCAAATTAATATTTCCCTTATCATTTTTATTATATTGAAATTTCATAGTTAAGGCTGAGACAATTTGCTTTACTACACCACTTTTAATATTTTTAACACAACGATAATATGAATCAATGTACAATTTAGTCAGCTAGAGGAAAATTGCTTTTAAGCAATTCTAAGGAGGTTATAATTTGTCTTGTATGACTGCATTTTCAAAAACAACTACTGTGCAGAGCAAAGAGGCTTTTATATATGATTACTTGTGGGTTCCCAGTGAACCAAGGAAGAGTCACAAAAAGCAGGCACCTGAAACTGATAATGCTGATTGAACAACTTTAGTGCATTCCCTGGATTTTCTGAAAATCTGTTTCATGTGTGGATTTTTGCATTTGAGGCCATTTAAGAGCAATAAATGTGTTTCTTTTTATATTTGGAATCAATTCTGCTAAGCGTCAGTGTTCTATCTATATCCAACTCCTGTACTCCATTTCCTAAATAACCTCCCTATTCATTAGCAATGCTTTGCAAATGCTGAAGCCAATGAAGTGCACTCATATAATTTGTGTTCAAATGGTAAAAATGACCTCAAAGGTACAGAGTTATTTTGTGGTTCTTCCACCTTTGAAGTCATTATTGCTTAATTTTTCACTGCTGCCTGAATGCCACAGAAACATTAGTAGTGGATTCATGAATTACTAATGCGGTGCTTGGAGGTGAGATGTAAAGACCTCATCAAACTCTGAGTATTTGCATATACATTGCAGATAATTAAGTGGCTGATAGGCAATATCCCCCCTCCTTGCTCTTGGGATATTCAAAGATGACAAGATGTTTAATATAATATGTTTCTTAGCATTAACCCTACTTTAAGGATATCCAGGTGCACATATTTCAGGGTGTATGGGACTTCATTTCCAATGCTGTTGCTTTGTGGATTACATTAAAGGTAACATAAAATACTCACATTTTATAGAAGACATATGAGCTGTCAGCATAAATGTAATTCTTAGTTTTGCTTTGCTTTAGTAAGTTTAACAAAAGTCATTTTTGATCAATATGAGTTAATAACATTTGCTTAAGAATTAGCTAGAACACACACACCATCCACAATATTTATTTTATAAAATAATTAGCAATCTGTGAAAATAAAATATAACAAGCAGGTGGTAACACTATTTTTTTCTAAAACTGGCATGTGTCTTTTCTTAATTAGATAAGTTTGCTTGCTGTAGGTCATTTGCTTTAATCTTTGAAAACAGTAATGTTGAAAATTCATTTTAATGTTTCAAAATTTACAACGTATTTGCAAATGCATTATCTCATTTGATACAACAAATCTGTAAGCTTAATAACTAAAGACTAGATTTTCAGCTACAAAACAAGATTATTTAGAATCAAATGGGACAAGAAGGATTTATCTTTGTTTCTAATTTCCATATATTAAACATGTTTTATACAATTCCAGCTCAAAAATTAAGTCATGTATGGTATCTGAAATAACAGATAATAATTATTTTCCTATACTTGATCCTACTTTAAATAATTGCATGTCTGTAGATAGCGAAAATACTTCCTTTATGATAAATAAAAAGATGGCAATGGAGACTTGCTCTATAGCTTTTTCATTTTGTAACAATTCCAGTTATTGTTTGTTAAGTCTCTTCTGAAATGTCAGATTTATATTCGACAGATGTTTACAGAGCTGTTATTTAAAATTAGCTGTAGAGAATGCAAACACCGTCTGAAAGTACTTTTTTTTCTATTTTATTAGAAGTCTCCTTTGGAAAACACAATAACTTAAAGATATGTGAGAAGGAGGGCTTTAGGACCTTATAGAAAACTACATTTTTAAGGCTTGTGGAAGCATAGAATTACATGTATTTTTCATGCTTTTCTACAGCATGCCATGAATCTCATGATCTCAATGAAAATTTTAGGAGGGATTGTGGCAAAAATACTATCCTTGAAAGTTAATAACTAGGGTTGGAATAAAGCTTCATGGTGAATAAGACATGATGTACAACCTGGACAAAGACAGAAATACGTATTACGTTGCAACATTTCTAGCACAAGTAGAATGAAAGCTATTGTCATAGTACTCAGTAGGGTAGTGTTTCAACACTTACATTTATAACTTGCTGTTTTCCTAACGATAAGGCTGAATTATTCATACTGCAACCTAAACCTATACCCTTTCCCAGTGGATTGAAATCAAAATAGATAAAAGCAAAACCAACAAATATACATATACCACCATTAACACCACCGGCAATATCAACACCATCTATAAAACATGAAAGTATGCTTCTTTTTTACAGTAATCGTATTTAAAACAGGAACTTTTACTTTGTTTTCTTCTGCTGGATTTGAATGCTTTAATTTTTTAACGTTTATTTATTTTATGGGGTGGGATGGGCAGAGAGAGAGAGAGAGAGAGAGAGAGAGAATCTGAAGGAGGCTCAAGGCTCTGAGCTGTCAGCACAGAGCCTGATGAGGGGCTCAAACTTATGAACTGCAAGATTATGACCTCAGCCGAAGTCAGGCACTTAAATGATTGGGCCACCCAGGTGCCCTGGATTTGAATGCTTTAAATGTTGGAGGAATTTACTCAGTTGGGCTGGGAATATACTTTGTCTCTATGACATACTTGTTATCCCACCTTTTCCCATAACGAGTGAAGAAGCATATGGCCAATGATATGCCATTTAAAAGAATCCAGACCAGAGTTTGAGTCAGGTGCTGGTGACAAAAAAAGGGGAAGGTAGCAAGTGGAGTCACAGAAAGTTCTCTCCAAGTCTGAGACTGGTATGGGTGACTGTGGAGAAAAGATATATGGGTAAGTACCTGACAGAAGAGAGGAAGTGGTGCAGGAGACAATAGTGCTTGAAGAAAAGTCAAGTTCCTGGCACAGAAAAGCCAATAATACAAATCGTAGGGTATAGTTCACAGTGATGTGGAAGTGATTTTTTTTTTCCTTTTTGGCAAGATTTGGACATTAAATCTAGAAGCTTAGCCTTGAGTGTGGTTCATCAGTCCCACCTGTGATATTTTGAGCTGTCCAAAGTTCATATCTCAAAATAAAGACAAAAGCATATTCTTACCATCTTTGAACACAGAATCAAATTATGAGTTTAGTTTTGATTCATTTTTTTTCTCCTGTAAATTTTGTTAGTTTTCTCTATACTTTATTTCATATAAACGGTTCAAATTATCTCTAAAGATAACCAAGAGATAGTGACTTCTTATGTTAATTTGGTAGCTTCTATATCATAATAGAGTATTATCTAAACTCTGAGGTCCCACAATTGAATATAAGAAAAAGTGGAATTAAAGCAAAACAAAAAAGACCATGCTAAGATTTTTAAAAATCATATGAACTCTCCACAGGCTATTTTTCTGTACTGTAATTCCTCAATCTTGAAAATTTATTTTAAGATAATCAAGGAATTAATTTAAACTTGAAGGAAAATACTTGTGTCTTTTGCTGCATACACAGGAATAACGATTTTTGTTTGTCTTCTGGGCTTACCAAAGGGAGAAATCTTTTGAGTGCCCTTTTTCCTTTGTCACTTTAACACTTTCCACCAGGTCAGAAGATCACGGTGTCCCTTGTCATCTTGTGATCGTCATGTATTTTTCAAGTTGCCAAAACCAATAAGAAAATAGTGATCACTTCACAGTGCTGACAACCTTGAATGACATGTGTTTCATAGCCATTAAATATCAATTTGGAAAGAAATTGCTATGACAAGATATTTTTGACAGTTAGTGCTTGACAACCACTGGTTGCTATCTTTAAAGTACTAAGTTCATAGATTTTAGGTATCTTCCCCACTGTCACATAACTGATAAGGAGGTATGGGAGCAGAAAGACATTGTGTTCTCACAAGAATATGAATGGCTATGAGTGGAAGGTATGTTAATAAGGAGCTGAAACCTGACACCATGTCACTAGGTACTTACATATTAATATACTTGTCTATATATAGAAAAACATTATACTAATTTTTGCCTGATGCCTATCCACTCACCTAGCAACCTATCCACCCATCTTTATCAGTGCTTTGCAGTTTTGACTTGGAATATTACTACCTGATACAGTGACTTCATATGATGACATTTTCTTAAATTCATTTGGACCAATTCATATTAATATTCCATTATAGATATCATCCTCTTTGAATACTGGAAACTCTCCTATCTCCTCATATGAGAAGGAGAAATACTGTGTCATGAATTCTGAATTCTTTAATTTGGAAGAATAGTTCCAGGAAGAGTAAAAGCTAAAAAAAAAACCTTCTGGGACATGAGGTAAAATTTGTTCTATCATTATTATCTCCCCACCCTACAATATGTCATTACTTTGTGCTACTCTCATTTCATCATCTGTAATAGAATACTCAGGAGACATTGACATTTTTTATCTGTCCCTCTATCAGCCAAGGAGAGGCTTTTCAGTATAGCCCAGAAAACTAATCATATCTTGCTGCTACATATACCATACCATAAACCAGACAACAGGTTAACATGAACTTCTTCACTAGTTCTCAAAATTGAGTTAAGCTTAATCTCAACAAATCTGTGATATCGCTGGTAGAGTTCTGCTTCTCTGCATACACTTTAATGAAAAAAAAAATGTCATCAGAACCAATTCCAAGGAACAAAAACTTAAAAATTGGCTTTCTGTATTAATTGAGTTAGACTTGTCTTAATGGCCCTATGTCAAGTGCTTTCTGTGGCCTCAATATTTCAGCCAAAATCACAAACTGTAGACTTACAGCATGCCTTATTCAATGCCATGAAATTCTAAAGAATGTTGCTTCTGAACAAAGAACTCATTTCACAACAAATTAAATGCATCTATCAACTCATGCTAATAGAACTAGTTAGTTGTAACAAGTTCCCCATCACTCTGAAGCAGCCTAACAGACCCATAGAATGATTTTTAAGATTTATTTACAGTGGCAGTTAAATTACCCTAAATCATCAAAACAATTAGTGTCACAATTCCATCATTTACATGAGAATTACAGTATATTTATGGAAAACACAAATGACCAAACAAACCAAAATGATTGTTTTGAGAAAGAACTAAACTGAAGGATTAAAATGATAACTTATTGAGACTTATTTTAAAGCTGCAATAATTAAGAGAGTAGAATATTGGATAGTAGACTATCAGAATAAGAGCAAAAACCAGACTCAAACATATATAGTAACTCTGATTTATGGCAAAGGGCACTGTGTATCGTAATGAGAAATATTGCTAGATCAATTGGATGTATATACTTAAAAAATAAACTTAGTTTTACCTTGTTTAATGCCAATCTAGGATTGAGGATCTAAATATGAAAATTAAAACAACAGTTTCTAGAGTTCAAGAACAAATTCAGCACTGTCATATAAAATGTTGGAAGTTGTCATTTTCATCCCTGCAACAAGAAAAAAGGTAAACAAAAAGAAAACCACCCCTTTCTTGGACCCATCAGAGAACTGAGGTTTTAGAACAAACCACCTCCAAAAATTCTGGAGAGGCAGGAGAATCCACCTGATCACATCTGAGCCCTGCTTCTCTGGAGCAGAAGCTATTAGAGCCACAAACTTGTAGAAACATTCAAATGATAATTTTGACAAATCCCTGGGGGAATTTTTTTTTGGGGGGTAGGTTATTTTCAGGATTCTCACCAGGTCCTCATGGTGAAGAGTGAGAAAGATCCTCTTGTGGCTCTGCCAGGTGGAAGGGAAGTGTGATTATTTAAAATGCATGCAGAGCACTCTCCATAAAAAGGTCTACTGTACAATGGAAGATAGTTTACCAGAGTTTATCCCACCTTGGGGAAGGGCATTTCTTCCAGTCCAGCCTCCTCCGACTTTCCTGTCTCTCCTAACTGAATTAACAAAAACATTTTATACTAAAGACCTATTTAATTTGTGGTCTATTAACCAGTACATCACATCTGGATTTTGACAAAGAGTTAAAAGCCATGCTAAAAGTCAAGAAAAAGCACAGTCTAACAAGACAAAGTAAGCATCCAAAACAGACTCAGATATAACATAGGTGCTAGAATTCTCAGACAAGAAATATAAAATAATATGTTAAATTACCTAATGAAAAAGTAAATAACCTGAGAAAAAGATGGATAATATAAGCATAAAGATGATAGCTCTAAGAAAAAAATCAATAAAATTGCTTAAACACACACACAACACTGCAACAGAAATAAAGAATACCTTTGATGGATTCAATAGACTGGAGACAGCTGAGGAAAAGAACAGCGAGCTTAAAGACAGGTCAATAGAACTTCCCAAGCTAAAATTTAAAGAGGAAAAAAAAATGACAGACACTAATACCAATATTCTGAGAACTGAGGGGTAATTACAAAAGAGTAATATAAGCATAATTGGAAGATAAAGAGAATAAGTGTGGATCAGAAGAAATATTTGAAATAATAATGACCCGGAACTTTTCCAGAATTAATGATAGCCACAAACCACAGATATGGGCCGCTCAGAGAATATCAAGTATGATCAATATTAGAAAATGTGCACTGAGTCATATCATACCCAAACTTTAGAAAACTAAAGAGAAAGAAAACATATTGTGAAAAAAACCTGGGGATGGGTGGGGGTTATCTACTGAAACAGGAACTTGTATAGACTTAGAAGTAAAATGTTAAGTGAAGTAAGTCAGACAGAGAAAGACAAATACCACATGATTTCACTCATATATTGTTGAGAAACAAAACAAATGAACAAAAAAGAAAAAAGCAAATAATGAAATACATCATTAAATATTGAGAACAAACTGGTGGTTACTAGAGGGGAGGTGGGTGGGGGGATGGGTGAAATAGATAAAAGAGATTAAGAGCTACAAGCTTCCAGTTCCCAAATAAATAAATAATATAGAAAGGAAGAAAAAACAGTTATAGCAGACTTATCATGAGAAACCATGCAAGAGAATGAAGTGAAATATTTAAAGCACAAAAGGAATAGAAATTACCATTACTATTACCATTACCAAAATTCTCTATTCAGAGAAATTACCCTTCCAAATTGAAGGGGAAAAAAGCTTCTGTAGACAAAAACTGAGTGAATTCAACGTCAGCAGACTTGCCCCACAAGTAACATTTTCAAAAGTTCTTTAGAAAGAAGGAAAAAAATGATATGGGCCAGAAACACTGATCTACAGAAAGAAAAGAGCATAAGTAAGGGTACAATTGAAAATAGTGTAAGATCATATATATATATATATATATATATATATATATATATATATGTAATAAGAGGTAATATATAAAATAAGAACTATTTGCTTTCTATAAGAAGCTCACTTTATTTTTATTTATTTTCAAAGTTTATTAGTGAAGTACAGTTGACATACAATGTTATATTAGTTTCAGATTGCACAACATAGTGATTCGACAATCCTGTACGTTACACAATGGTCACCACAATGAGTGTAGTTATCATCTGTCACCATACAACATTATATTATTACCACATTATTACAATATTATTGACTATATTCCCTGTGATTGATTTTTTTTAGCTCCTTGACTTATTTATTTTAAAACTGTAGGTAAGAGACTCACTTTAAATATAAAACCTCAGGGAAATTACATACAAATATGGGAAGGAGAAAGATATACTCCTAAACACTAATAAAAAGAAAGTTGGAGTATCTTTATTGGTTTCAAACAAAGTAGATTTCAGAACAAAGAAAATTATCAGGGATGAACAGGAGCATTAAATAACAATAAAGTGGCCATTTATGAAGACAAAAGACAAAATGATTTTAAATGTGTATGCAACGAACAATGGTGCATCAAAATTGGTGAAGCAAAACAGAACCACATGAGGAAATAAAAAATCTACTTTGCAACTGGAAACTTCAACATCTTTTTTTCAGTTATGGATGGATTGAGCAGACAGAGTATCAGTAAGGATAAAATTAACTTAAACAGGCCTATTTATCAACTTGATTTAATTAACATTTGTGCAATATTTCATTAAATAAACAGAAAATACATTCTCTCAGGGTAATGTGGAACATTCCTTGCCTAAAACACAAGGCAGACCACATTCTTCACCTTTGGACATAAATTTAAATAATAAAAATCATACAAACAATATTCTCAGGTTACTTTGAAATTAAAGTAGAAATCAATAAAAGAGGTTAAGTAGAAAATCCCAAATATTTGTTGATTAAACAATTCACTCCTGCGTAATACATAGGTCAAGGAAGAAGTCTCATTGGAATATTTTTAAAAGTCAATATTTGAAGTAAAGGGAAATAAAAACATAATTTTTCAAAATTTGTGGAATATAGTGAAAGTAAGACTTAGAGGGAAAGTAATAGCAGTAAATGTATATATCAGAAAGGGGAAATTTCTAAAAGTAAGCTTAAAGCAAACAGGAAGAAAAAAAATAATAGAAAAAATCAGAACAGAAATCAATGAAACTGATAGCAGGAATATAATAGAAACAAATTTAAAGCCCTCAAATTGGTCTTTAAAAAGATATGTCTAAGAAATGAATGGTAAGGGCACCTGGGTGCCTCAGTTGGTTAAGTGGCCAACTTCGGCTCAGGTCATGATCTCGCGGTCCGTGAGTTCGAGCCCCACGTCGGGCTCTGTGCTGACAGCTCAGAGCCTGGAGCCTGTTTCGGATTCTGTGTCTCCCTCTCTCTGACCCTCCCCCATTCATGCTCTGTCTCTCTCTGTCTCAAAAATAAATAAACGTTAAAAAAATTAAAAAAAAGAAATGAATGGTAAACCTCTACTCCAACTAACCAAAGAAAAACAGAGACAAGTCACAATTTACTGAGTTTTGAAGCAGGGAAGAAAAATGACATTTTTCCTGTTTAAAAAATTTCACTCTACTGCAGAAGGTGAATTGGGAAAGGCAAGAATGGAGGTAGGGAGAGGAAAGACAAAAATCCATTACAATAGTTCATATGAGACATAAAAATGGTTTAAACCAGGATTATAAAGGTGATAGAAGGACTAAAAATCTTTAGTGCATATCTATTATACAACAGGTAACCATTTGAAGATTACTTAGACATGGATGGTGAAAGGAAAAATAAAGTCAAAGATAACTCATAGGCTTTGGATGAGCAACTGGGTAGATGGAGCTACTGCCAACTAGGGCATGGTAAAAATAGAAACTGGGCGGGTGAGTAGAAACTATATTTGGGGTATATTTTGCTTGAGATTCTCTTTAGACATCAAGTGGAATGTGCAATTGATTGGGTGGTTGTAAGTTTACTGGTGAGGTGAGGCTATAGGTATAAATTTAATATAGAAATGACTTTTAAACCCATGGCACAAGATGCACAAGGAGAGACACAAAGAAAAAGAGATTAAGCGGCAAAAAAAAAAGAGTTTTCGAAGACCAAGCCTTCAGTGCTCCAGAATATGTAGCATGAACAAAGGAGCATGAGTTAGCAAAGAATTATCCTTCTGAAATACTAAAATCCAGGAAGATGAATTCCTTAGGTCACTCAGAATATATTCTGAGGTGTCCTAATTTTTTAAATTTACTTTTAGAACACTTCACACATAAAATTTTCCCCAGTTAAATTATATATATATATGCGTATGTGTATGTGTGTGTGTGTGTGTGTGTGTATACACACACACACACATACACATATATATACACATATACATATAAATACATATATATACATATAAATACATATATACATATATACATATGTATACAAATACATATATACATATATATACACATATATACATATAAATATATATACATACATATAACATATATAACATATTTTATATATATATATATATATATATATATATATATATATATATACAATCACTCAATACTCTTATAGGTCAATTGCTGTATAACAAATTTATTTTTTCTAAACTTTCCCTCTCCTCATTAAAGAATATTTTGTTATACATTTTTCTTTTATTAAAGTTTCAAAGCTTTATTACATTCATTGTCATTTGTTACTGGAAACCCATTGAAAATTTTATTTTTCTCTTACTACCAGGTATATGGCATAATCACTGATACATACACAATTCATACTTTGTAAAAATCAATAATAGAATTAATGATTATCCCCTTATTTTTCTCAAATAAGAAGCACACCCAAACTCAGACAGAATTAAATACATATAAAATATTTTAGAATGTGTTTCCATAAAATGGCTATTTTTCTCTGAAACAAAGCATATGGGTTTGGTTTTGAATATAGCTTCTGCAAGTTAAATTAGACATGCCTTGAAATCATTTGCTTGTTGCTATAATTTGTCTTATTGAATAAACCATCAGTATTCTCAGAAGAAAAAGCACTCTTAGATCAACACATTAATTTGACATTCTTCTTTGCAATTATTTAAATTTTTTGTTATTATGACACATATTAGTAGTTCTTTTTTCCTTGGAAGGGATCCTGTTATGTTAAAGGAGGCATATTACTGATGAAGAGGAACAGGGGAAAATCAAATATATTGATTTAATTGCAAAATATATTAAGCCTGGGTTTGCTATCAAGAATGGGATCTGTTCTGCATCTGATCAAGGCAATTAACTCTTTCCAGAAGTAAAACCCTTTTTTTGTCAGAGGATGAAGTCTCTACTGAAGCTAATCCTATGACCTGGGAAAGGTTATTGACCCAAAACTTGAGTTATAAATAGCCATTAAATGAACTCAATAAGGCACAAAAGCAAAGGTTTCTTAGAAAAAGAAGAAAAAATTAAAAAGAGAACAAGCTCAATAATGCCAACTAACATGATGGTGAGTGGTAGTGAATGTGAAAGAAGCAAGTTCAAAAGATACTAAAATTTTGAGAAGGAAATGTTTCGAAGACTCAAATGGCTTTAAAGATTGTTTTAGGAGGGTGCCTGGGTGGCTCAGCCGGTTGAGCAGTTGAGCGTCTGACTTTGGCTCAAGTCATGTTCTCGGGGTTTGTAAGTTTGAGCCTGCATCGGGCTTGCTTCTGTCAGCTCTCAAAAATAAAAAATAAACATTAAAAAAAGATTGTTTTAAGACATTAGATATATAACATAAATATTAATAACAATTTCCTAAAAACATTTCTGGAAAGGTGTTCTCAATATTTAAAGCTCAAGGTTTTGTTTCAGGCATTCTAGAATATTTGTTATATATACATATACATATACATATACATATATACATATATATATATATATATATATATATATATATATATATATATATACATACATACATACATATATATGCCATTTAAAGGGAAAACTCTTGGGGAGTCTGTGTGGCTCATTCAGTTGGGCATCTGACTTTGGCTCAGGTCATGATCTCACAACATATGAGTTCCAGCCCCTCAAAGGGCTCTGTGCTAACAGCTCAGAGGCTGGAGCCTGCTTCGGATTCTGTGTCCCCCTCTCTCGCTGCACCTTCTCTGCTCATGCTCTGTCTCGCTCTTTCTCTCAAAATTAAACATAAAAAATATGGAAAATAAGGGAAAACTCTTGAATATATACATTAAACTGTGGAAGTATAAAATAGAGCAGCCTTTCTCTGAACATAAATTTTCCAATAATGCCTCATATTCCTACAGTATCCAGTGTTTATGGAATGATTATTATTTGCTAGATTGTTAAAAATAATGATTTTTTAATAATCTGCTAATATATGTAATCCTTAGTACTTATAAACACAATCATTTGAATTTTTGCAGCAAATTTTTTCTAGGATATCAACGTGGAATTGAAGAATAACTTAATCTGTTACTATGGCAATAGTTGTTATTATTTTCTTCAAATCTTTTAGGACAGCTCTTTTTTAAAGTTTATTTAAACTTTATGTTTGCATGCCACTTGCTGTAGTAATGAAATTTATGTCAATGTCACTTGCTGTAGTAATAAAATTTAGATTTAAGTTTAGTCATTCTAATAACATTCTCTCAAATTATCAGTCAAGTTCTTAAAAGCAAAAGCAGAATATTCCAAGATATGGAAGCAACCCAAGTGTCCAGAGATAGATGAATGGATAGATAAAAATGTGGGGCGTGTGTGTGTGTGTGTGTGTGTGTGTGTGTGAGAGAGAGAGAGAGAGAGAGAGATAGAATATTACTCAGCCATAAAAAAGAATGAGATCTTGCCATTTGCAAAAAACATTGATGGACCTAGAGGGTATTATGCTAAGTGAAATAAGTCAGAAAAAGACAAAGACAAATACATTTGATTTCACTCATATGTGGAATCTAAAAAACAAAATAAATGTTTTTTTGTTTTTTGCAAACAAAATGTTGTTTGTTTTTTGCAAACAAACAAAAACTGACTTCAATACAGAGAACAAACAGGTGGTTGCCACAGGGAAGGTAGGCGGGGAGATGGGTGAAATAGATAAAGGGGATTAAGGGGTACAAACTTCCAGTTAGGAAATAAATAAGTAATGGAGATGAAAGGTATAGCATCGGGAATATAGTTAATAATATTGTAATACTGTTATTTGGTGACAGATGGTAAAACTTATCATGGCGAGCATTAAATAATATATTGAATTATTGAAGCAATATGTTGTACACCTGAAAACACTATAACATCGAATGTCAATTATACTTCAATTTAAAACAAGAATTTGAATGTTATTCTAAAGAGCAATAAAGTCTTTGGGGTACCTGAGTGGCTCAGCCATTAAATATCTCACTTCAGCTCAGGTCATGATCTTGTGGTTCATGAGTTTGAAACCTGTGTTGGGCTCTGTGCCGACAGCTTGGAGCCTGGAACCTGCTTTGGATTCCGTGTCTTCTTCTCTCTCTGCCCCTCCTCTGCTCATGCTCTGTCTCTCTCTCTCTCTCTCTCTCTAAAATATAAAATAAAATACACATTTAAAAAAGAGCAATAAAGTCCTTTAGAATACACAAGAAACTTAAGTGGGAAGAAAAACATCAGCTAAAATAATTCCTACTTGAAAACAGCCAAACAATTTTCAAAATATTACTATTTTTGGGCTTGACATCTTTCTTTCTTATGAATTTATTCTCAAGAAGAGAAATAATTCTGTGATTGTGTGTGTTTAAATGTATCCCCATTCAAATTTATCACCAACAATCTCAATTAAAATACTAAAACTCAAACCCCAATTTTTCTGGGTTATCATGTAGATACAAAATAATGTTATTGCCCAAAAATACAGGCTGTATGCAAATAAAAGTGGTTTCTGAATTAAATATCCTAGGCACGTATCCACCTGCTTTTGAGGTGTCAACTTACTTAACAAGAGGCTGTATCTTATTAGCTTCATTTTATGGATGAAGAAATTGATACCAATAGATAGTAAATAACTTGCCTGAGCTAATCTAGAAGTAAACCTAGATTCAAGCCCAACAAATTTATCCACAGCATTTAAATACTTAAATGCTAGAAAATACTATATATAAAAATATATACAATATAGTATATATATACACATATATGTATATATATATTACATATATGCATATATGTATTATATATATGCATGTATGTTATATATATATATATATATATATATATATATATATATATATATATGAACTCAGTTATTGTAGATGTGGAAAGATTGGTTGTATCTAAATTTCAGGTATATGGAAATGCCTAAAAAGAGAACCTTAACCTATTGTCAAGAAATGGAGGACCATTTCACTTTTAAATCTGAAGGATAATGTACTACTATACACAAACAGTAGTTAAGGAAGTCCAATGTGACAAGATTGTAGTGGAGAAGAACATACAGACAAAAACAATTTTAAGAGGTGTTGCATAGCCAAGATATCCTTGAGGATATACAATCATTGAGACTACAAGAGGAAAAAGTTTCTTGTGTATTTAGAGATTATGTAGATCACTCCCTAATATGTAAACCTGGTGTGGGGCACAGGGTATATGGGAATTCTCTCTGCTTTCCACTCATTCCTCCTTAAAACTGGGCTAAAAAATAAGATATGCTAATAAATATTTTTTAAAGTAATAGCTACAAGTGTTTATATTATTTTATGATAAATAGTACTTTTACAAATGATCCTTTGGTTACTGCTGTTCACTTTCCTTAGTTTGGAGACCATATATATGATTATTGGTTTATTATAATTATATATTATTTACACTCATCCTATTTAAAATATGTTGTTAAATCTTGTTAGCAATTCATTACTTTTTAAGTTATTCAAACAAATATAGCTAAGATGTGATTTTATTTCTTCTTAAGTATTAAATGCTCTCATTCTATATTCACAGTAAAGTAAGATAGATCTTTTAAAATAGCCTCAGAAATATATATGTATATTTAACAAAGTATATTTCCTAGTGAAGATTGCAGAAGATATAGGGAAGAGGATTCACATTATGAACAACATAGAAGATTAAAACAATTTCTTGTTCAAAGTTTTATATTTCCAGCAATATGTCTTCTCCTTTATCTTAAAAAAAAAGACGTAAAATACTTTCTATCAACCGGAGCATTTAAGTTCAACTCATCCTTTATTTAAACCAAAAGTCTTAACAGATGGTTAAGCATACCATCTGAATACCTATTTTATTTTATTTTATTTTATTTTATTTTATTTTATTTACAAATTTCCCCCCCCCCTCCCCCCCCCGTCCAGCTAGCTCAAAAAATACGTAGGAAAGAGGATAGGATCTGGAAGGAATTCTAAAGTAAAGAGAGTAATATTTCCACTTCTGTAAATGCTACATAAATTCAACAAGTATTTGTTGAATATTTACTCTGTGACACAGTTCTAGGTATTGAATATACAAAACTATAAAGCATTAAGCTCTAAAATAATAAAATATGAGTAACCAAAGAGGAAATATATTTGTGTTATAAAATTAGATTGATATTCATAATTCGCAAAACATTATTTTCAGAGCAGTTCAACAAAAAATGAACCTTGACAAATTAGATTTCATATTAGCTTGTACAAGAAAACATTTAGCACCATACTCTATAGAAGATGAAAAGTTATCTTTGCAAAAAAATAACATAAGATTAATGAATTAGGTTAAAGAAACATAGGTCATGAGATATACAGTGAGATTTTCCCCTTATTAGTAAATATGTTATGACGGAACAGCACTAAGCTGTTCTTACAAGAGCAGAAACAAAGAAATCCTGACAAATAGTCTCTGGGAAGAGTGCAATAAATTTTCTATTCTGCTATAAAGGAAACAAATTCTAATTATCAAAGAAGTATTTTCATGAAGTCTTCTTCTTTTCCTTTCTGAAAACAATTCGACAATGTAGGAAGTTGTCACAGTAAGAGGTTAAGAAAAATCCATGTGAAACTGAGAAATTGACATTTAGATACTACTTTCAATTTCATAAAGGCTTTTTTTTCTTAAGGAACTCGATTAAAGTAATTTGTTGGTTACTGAATAAATGAATCTTGTGCAAGATGCCTTATTAATCTTTCTAGATTTTCTCTGTAATGAGAGTGTTTCTAATGGTTATTTAAATAATTTATGTCAACCAGTATATTTCTTTTATTTCCCTTTCTAGTCCAGTCTTATTTTAGTCTATTAATATTTAAACACAGAAGGAGATTCTTTTGAGATCAATGACTAAATTCTATAAATTACAAATGTTTTATTTAACAAAGGTAAAAATATAGAATTAGTTGCAGAAAACTACAAATGTGAGAACTATTCTGAAATAAATGGATTTTCTATGCATCTAAATGCCATCTGTCAAGAAATATAGTTTCCTATTAATATTTCATGTTGATCATTGCAACTCATACAATAAAATCACCACAGAGAACAGATATCCTGTAAAAATGAACAAGGCAGAAACAGTTCCTATTATATGCTCTGAATTTTTTAAAAAATCATCTTAAGTTTACACATTCAAATCTATTAAATAAAAATACAAATGAAAGAATTTGCTTTGGAAATTGTAATAAATAAACAAGAAGATCTTTCTTATATTGGTGATATTATGGATTAAAATAATTCATTAAACAACTTTCTAGTATGTTCCCAAAAATATTGAATTTATTTTTAAGTTGTTTTTTTTATATTTTTTTTAACGTTTATTTATTTTTGAGACAGAGAGAGACAGAGCATGAACGGGGGAGGGTCAGAGAGAGAGGGAGACACAGAATCTGAAACAGGCTCCAGGCTCTGAGCAGTCAGCACAGAGCCCGACGCGGGTCTTGAACTCATGGACAGTGCGATCGTGACCTGAGCTGAAGTCAGACGCTTAACCGACTGAGCCACCCAGGCGGCCCAAGTTGTTTTTTTTTTTTTTAACATTTATTCATTTTTGAGAGATGGAGATAGAGTGCGAGCAGAGGAAGGGCAGAGAGAGAGGGAGACACAGAATCCAAAGCAGGCTCCAGGCTCTGAGCTGTCAGCACAGAGCCCGATGCGGGGCTCAAACTCAGGAACTGCGACATTATGACCTGTACTAAAGTTGGATGCCTAACCAACTGAGCCACCCAGGCGCCTCTCCAAAAATGTTGAATTTATTTAAAAAATTCCGAGGCAATTGAGTGTATCACTCATTTTACATAGTATTTCTCTTTGAAAGATTGCAGATTTTCTTTCTTTTTAACCGAATTTTAAGTTGTGTAGTAGTTGTAGATTTACAGAATATATTGTAAATATAATACAGTGTTCCTCACAACACACATCCAGCTTCCCCTATTACATTTGTATGGTTACTTGTCTCAATTCATAAAGCAAATAAATACTAATACATTATGATTGACTAAATTTGTAATTTATTCAGGTTTTCGTGATTTTTGCCTTAATATCTTTGCATCTATTCCAGGATCCCATCCAGGACCTGAGATTAGTTTTTTTTTTCTTTAATTTAATTTAATTTAATTAATTAATTAATTTATTTATTTATTGAGAGAGAACACGTGCACAGCGGAGGGGCAGAGGGAGACAGAGAGAAAAATCTTGGGTAGACTCCACGCCCATCGTGGAGCCCAACTCAGAGTTCCATGTCACCACCCTGAGATATGAACTGAGCGCAATCAAGGACGGGATGCATAAGTGACTGAGACAGCCAGGCGCCCCTAGGACATGACATTACCTTTAGTCAGCATGTCTCCTTCGGTTCCCCTTGGCTGTGACAAAAAGCCTCTAGTGATAGTAACTGACTTGAAGAAGTTTCAAATGAAGAAATTTTAAAAAGCCATTGATTTGTGGGAATTTCTAAAAAAGATTAATAGGTAAGTAATGTGAAATGAGTACCTGAATAACAATGAAAAATTTCCTCATTATTCAGTATTTCTGTCACCTAGAAGCCAGAAACCAAGCAATTTTGTTTGTGTTTAATCTAAATATAATATAAACATAAATAATAATGCCAGGAATTGTTAACTGTTATTAGAAAGCTGTGTTCACATCTTTCTGGCACAGCCAAATGAGACGTTCATCATCTCTGAAAGGAAAACTCTGACAGGAGCCTCCATCCTCATGAAGTCGGAGTATACAGCCTCCCACATGCATGTGTTCACCTATCCAGAAACTCTCCACACCCAGTAGGTTGGGGATTTTTATGGAGGCTTCATTATGGAGACATAACTGGTTATTAACTCAATTTCCAGCTCCACACACTTCCCCAGAGGATGAGGGGTGGTGCTGAGAGTTCCAAGCCTTTCATCATGGCTGGTCTTTCTGGTGACTGGTCTCCATCCTGAAGTTATCCAGGTGTCCACTAAGAGTTGCCCCTTTAGAACAAATGACACTACCATCACCAGGAAACGCTAAGGGATTTAGAATTCTGTATTAGGAACTAGTGTCAAGGACCAAAAATTAGAACTAAAGATGTTCTTAGCAACCCTATCCCTCAGGAAGGTACAAGTGTTTCAGAAGCTCTGTGACTGGAACCAGGATCAAAGACCAAATACTAAACAAAAGATGTTCCTAGAACCCCCATCACTCAAGAAATAACAAGGGTTTGAGGAGCTCTGTGTCAGGAACCAGCGCCAGAAACCAAATATTCATTTCTTATTATGTTAGAGTCTACCACTGGTCTCTGGCCGTGGACTCCTGACAGCCAAATGATCCTAATAATCAAAAGACTCTGCCATATGACTAGAATCCCATTCAGTCATTAATAAGTAGTCCAAACCAATATCATATTGTACAAAAATGTCTCTTAGGGCAAGGCCACTCAGGCCTCCATTTGATCTTGTCAGGTTCTAAAAGCAGAAATGGTTTCAGCAATATATGGCTTTACCCTTTGAGGTGTCTGATATAATTAAACTCAGATAATATTATCTCTTGCTCTGAGCCTCTTTGGAGGTGTTAATGCAATATTAGAGTTCCCTCACTGCATAATCCATTTATTCATCCCTTTATTCACAGCTATTATTTCTTCTCTATGTTCATGCTCAAACTTTCCCATCTTTGTAAAGGACATTTGGCTTAGCCACTGTGCTCATCTGCATTGCAGGTCGTAAAACTAATGTAGCAAATGCGTCCCCCTCAGTCCATTCCCATTCACATAAAATAACATAAGTATAGAACCACTGGGTTATCTTTACCACCAGGTGATTATGCTAAATTCACTGTTTACTGTAATTTTGTTAGATAGGGTAAAGGCAAAATTCATTCTACCAGGCCTTTAGGAATTCTGACGTAACGTTAAAAATATAGTTTCTTACTCAGAAATTATCCCTGCATCCAGCACGAAGAGCTGCAGCCCTGGTCCTATGACTTCTGCATCAAGTAGGAAAAAAAAAATGTAGGTGATGTGGGGAAAAAAAAAAAGTATAGTCTTTACATCAGCATCCCTCCACCCTTGGCATGAATTGCAAACACCATTAAGATAGTGAAAATACCAGCATTCTCCTCCTCCTCCTCTTCTTCAGATTCACCAGGAAAACTGAAAAATCTATCCAGTGGTGATACCTCCATTACCGTCCCTCTTATCTAATAACAGTTCACACTCATGAAAGTATGATTTAGACAACCAATATTTCAATTACACATTCCAATTCTCTATCAAACTATTACTCTGAAAAGGATATATCCCAGCCTGTTGATGGACGTTATGGGCTGTGAAGTGTGTTCCTTGGTTTAAATAAATGATGGTTGATTATCCAAGTGGATGCAACATGCTCTATTCTTTTGTAGTGCTCTGAGCATTTGCATCTAGTACCCAGTAAGCAAAGCCCAGTCTAGAGTCAGTGTCTATTCCAGTCATTAGAAATCCTCCAAGGCTACGAGCATCAGTCTCACTTGCCAGTTATGATCAAGATTTTCCCATGAGGAAATCTATCACATAGCCAGCCGTCTGTAGTATATGTCTTTTTTTTTTTTGTTTTTTACAGACACACAGAACAGTTCTTATTGGCATTTTGTGCTTCATAAGGTGCAAGAGGAGTATGTCCAGTTTCAGCTCTCCTCTGCATTGCTGCAGTATCCCCATGTTCAGTCATTTCATGGAGCCAGGTGGCTACCTTAAGTGAGCCCATAAGGATATTGGCTTGCCAATTCCAGCCACTCTCTGGACCTGAAGGGAGTTCTTTCAATGAGTATCAACATGTCTTGTATTAATGCACCCCTTAAATTTCCTTATGACCATGCCGCATATGGCCATCCCTTTAATAGGCCAGGTTTCACTTCCCTCCGCTTGACCATATGGACAGGCCATTGGCCACTGCCCGTAAGTCTGTAAAAACCCAGACATAGGGGCTTTTACCACTCATCCATCACTGCTAGGGTAATGACATGCAATTCAGTCCACCAGGCTGATTTGCTTCTCTTTCTATGATCAGAGTGACATCCTTCCAAACAGGAGTTTGTCCATTTACCTTGTATCTGCCACCCACAAACCAAGCAGCTGTTTGTCAGTCAGTGAAGAGCTGTCTGTTCACTGGGCACTAAGTACTGATAGAATCCTGCAGGTCTTCATTCAGTTCCAAAGTCAGTTCCAGGGGAAAAGAGACTTCCTGCTTGCGAGTACCTTCTTGCAATTTTCAGGTAATGTGAACCTGTATAAGTTGTATAAACTGTTTCCATTTTATTATGGACTTCTTTTGGGCACCATCATCCCATATAGTGTTTGTTTTTTTTTTTTGTTTTTTTTTTCAAATCCTCCAGATATCACAGGTATTTTCGAGCTTAATATCCTTCCATAATGGAGGTAGTTTCCATTAATGTCCAATAGCAAGCTAGTAATTACCCCTCAAATGGAAATTCACTACTTCAAAATCCCAGTCATTGCTAATGGGAAGCACTCCTAGGCTTTTGTCATAAGCTTCGGTCTATACTCTACATAGCACTATATAGATTGACTGTAATTTGTCCATACCAGCGCTTCTGCTTCTATTCTACACTGTGCAGACTCAGGCAATCTTATTTGTTCCATTTAGCAAGTCCAATTAATATTGCTCAATAGGTCAATTTGCAGCATTCTGTTTTATGACACTAGGTAGAGGAAATGTTCCCCAATAAGACACTGCAGCCACTCCTACAATATACTCAGGCAAAAGGGAGACAACCACTTCCTATGAAGCCTGTTAAAACATAACAATTATCCTCCAAACTTTCACCTTAATCCCATTAACATTTATGAACCTAACTGGAGCCTCCACTAGGATTTTATCAACAACTTTTGGGTAGGCAAAATTTGCCTAGTATGACATATTATTCATCCCCACAAAACATTTAGGTAAAGAGAAAGCAACTTCTTTACCTAAAGCATGTTTAAATATTTCAATTTTCACCAGCATACTATCAATCCTTACATTTTTTTTATATTCTTCCAATCCAATTGTACCCTGCATTAGGGTTTTACAAAACCCTAACCACAGTGTTTGGGGCTCCCATATGACTTTATAATGAAGACCACCTATCCTTCCACTTTCTGATCACTTGTTTCACATTTCCATCCGAGAGCTCACCAAAAGCACCTTTAACATGCATATTTCTTGCAGCATTCTATTCATTACAACATAGTATTCTCTGAGATGGTAGATTTCTCTACAGCTGTGTTTTATTCTTTCTGAGGTCTCTCCAGAATCTGCTTTCACATCTATATTTCTATCAACAGCCTCTCAAAGCAATCTGGGCTTATTATATCGTGTACCTCAAAACTCTTGCACTCCCTATCCAATTCCAAAGCCACTTCCCCCCAGTAGCACTACACTTCACAGTACCAAAATCCGTATCAGTTTCAGAAAGCTGCCATAACAATGTATCACAAACTGGGTGGCTTAAACAACAGAAATGTATGATCTCATAGTTCTAGAGGCTGGAAGTCCAAAATTAGAGTGTCTTAAGGTTGGTTCCTTCTGAGGGCAGTGAGGAAAGGATCTGTTCCAGGTCTCTCTCCTTAGCTTAGAGATAACAATCATCTTCCTGTATTGTTTCACTTTGTATTCCTTTTTTTTTAATTATATTTTTTAAATTTGCATCGAAATTAGTTAGCATATAGTAGTGCAACAATGATTTCAGGAGTAGATTCCCTAATACCCCCTACCCATTTAGTCCATCCCCCCTCCCACAACACCTCTAGTAACCCTCTGTTTGTTCTCCATATTTAAGAGTATCTTATGTTTTGTCCCCCTCCCTGTTTTTATATTATTTTTGTTTTCCTTCCCTTATGTTCATCTGTTCTGTGTCTTCCTCATATGAGTGAAGTCATATGATATTTGTCTTTCTCTGACTAATTTCATAATACCCTCTAGTTCCATCCATTTGTTGCAATGGCAAGATTTCATTCTTTTTGATTGCTGAGTAATACTCCATTGTATATATATACCACATTATCTTTATCCATTCATCCATTGATGGACATTTGGGCTCTTTCCATACTTTGGCTATTGTTGATAGTGCTGCTATAAACATGGGGGTGCATGTGTCCCTTCAAAACAGCACACCTGTATCCCTTGGATAAATACCTAGTAGTGCAATTGCTGGGTCGTAGGGTAGTTCTATTTTTTAATTTTTTGAGGAAACTTGATACTGTTTTCCAGAGTGGCTGCACAAGCTTGCATTCCCACCAATGCAAAAGAGATCCTCTTTCTCTGCATCCTCGCCAACATCTGTTGTTGCTTGAGTTGTTAATGTTAGCCATTCTGACAGGTGTAAGGTGGTATCTCATTGTGGGTTTGATTTGTTTTTCCCTGATGATGAGTGGTGTGAAGCATTTTTTCACATATCAGTTGGCCATCTGGATGTCTTCTTTCAAGAAGAGTCTATTCATGTCTCTTGCCCATTTCTTCACTGGATTATTTGTTTTTTGGGTGTTGAGTTTGATAAGTTCTTTGTAGATTTTGTATACTAACCCTTTATCTGATATGTCATTTGCAAATATCTTCCCCCATTCTGTCAGTTGCCTTTTGGTTTTGCTGATTGTTTCCTTCACTGTGCAGAAGTTTTTTATTTTAATGAGGTCCCAGTAGTTCACTTTTGCTTTTGTTTCCCTTGCCTCCGGAGATGTATTGAGTAAGAAGTTGCTGCAGCCAAGATCAAAGAGGTTTTTTTCTGCTTTCTCCTGGAGGATTTTGACGTCTTCCTGTCTTACATTGAGGTCTTTCATTCATTTTGGGTTTATTTTTGTGTATGGTGTAAGAAAGTGGTCCAGGTTCATTCTTCTGCATGTCGCTATGCATGTCTATATGTC
Source organism: Panthera onca (assembly GCF_046562875.1). NCBI lineage: Eukaryota > Metazoa > Chordata > Mammalia > Carnivora > Felidae > Panthera > Panthera onca. The sequence goes on from NC_138342.1 coordinate 51,598,584, forward strand.
TGTCCAAATTTACCATTTTTTTAAGGATAAAAGTTATTTTGGATTAGGGCCTACTGTAATGACCTCATTTAAATGATTGTCTCTGTAAAGGCCCATTTTCCAAATAAGGTCATATTTGGGAATTAGGACTAAACATATCCTTTGTGGGGGCACATATTTTTTTTTTTAACATTTATTTATTTTTGAGACAGAGAGAGACAGAGCATGAATGGGGGAGGGGCAAAGAGAGAGGGAGACACTGAATCGGAAGCAGGCTCCAGGCTCTGAGCCATCAGCCCAGAGCCTGACGTGGGGCTTGAACTCACGGACCGCGAGATCATGACCTGAGCTGAAGTCGGACGCTCAACCGACTGAGCCACCCAGGCGCCCCTTGTGGGGGCACATAATTTTACCCATAACAATAGCTCACTAAAAAAGCAGTTTGGCATATTTAGCAACAATTTTCTGGAAACAATAATAATTTACCCCCCCCATGGATGATTACTGCAAATTCATCATCAGTATGCTTCCTAAAATACCTGGTATTTTTATTCAGATATTTCACAATCATGATATCTAATTCACATGTAGTAACTCTGAAGTTTTTTAAAATGCTGAGACATTTTCTGCCCAACTGGAACACTCAATATTCTTGTCTGCTTAGCCATTTGCAGACATGGTTAAAGTGGCTGCGGTGAGTGATAGGGCTTCAGGAGATGTTTTTCAATATTATTCCTCTGGTTTTATTCCTCCTTCATGCAGTTACCCACATCCACATGGGAACAGAAGATCAGGTTGATTGTGAGATTATATATAAGCAAAGTGCATTTGGTCTCTGAGGCTGATCATCAAACAGGATCATACTGTAAGTAAAGTCAGTTACTTTAAAAATTTTCTTTAACATTTATTCATTTTTGAGAGACAGAAACAGAGGGTGAGTGGGGCAGGGGCAGAGAGAGAGGGAGACACAGAATCTGAAACAGGCTCCAGGTTCTGAGCTGTCAACACAGAGCCTGATGTGGGGCTCGAACTCACTGACTGTGAGATCATGACCTGAACCAAAGTCAGACGCTTAACTGACTGAGGCACCCAGGGACTCCAAGAAGTTACTTATGTAGGGAATTTCCTGGGTGTTTTGACATCACAAACACCATTACATATGACCATTCTTTGTCCAAGAGCCCCACGCTTATAGTATTTAGGTCAATCCTAAATACTAGGCTTTTTGTGCAATGGTTTGTGAGGCTTTTTGTGCAATGGTTACAATTAACATTCCTTTAGCTTTTGTGTCTGGTTTTTAGTCAGACTGCAATACCACCTAAACCCCTGGAGAAGGTATATTGATAAATGTGATGGCAAGAACAGTGACAAGGTGAATTATTATCAAACTCTGAAATATACTCTGAAAGAAGCACTGACATTTTCTAAATCCAATCAAGAAATAGATCCCATCTAGCAGCAGGCAATGAAGATCCAGAGACTAGAATATTAATCAAAACCCCAGCTTTGATTTTTTTTTTTTTTTTGCAGTATCTTTTGCTTTTGTAGTGAAGTTACAGACTTCTCTTAAATCTACAGGAACAAATGTGTAACAGCCTTTTCGTAACACTGTGTAAATACTTCCTTGTGATGCTAGAAGATGCACTATTTTGAACAACTGCTTTCCTCATTTCAAGTAACTCCCGTATTATTTTTTTTCAAAGTTTTGTAAAATTCTAAGTTTTCTTTGAGCCAAAGTTTAAGGCAGATTTTGAACCACAAGGCCTACTTTTCCTGCCTCCAGTGTGGCATAGTTTGAGTCACCCTGAGGACAAAAGCACACTGCTGAAAATCCTCCTTAATTTTACTAGTATATTGTCATTTGAGGTGATAATGATAAATCCAGTGACCTGTACCTTGTAATTTCACTTTAGCGTAGTGTTCGTTGCTAACAGTACCTAACATGATCCCGTCCATCTTCGTAGTTTGCTGTTTTGTTTTTTTCCTGGTGATGTTTCCATTAAATGAAATGTCCAGATTAAAGTCCATGAAGATATCCACAAGCCTTTTTTTTTTTTTTTTTTTTGAATCTCAAATTTAGTCTTTTGACTGTAAAGCTGAGCATTCTCTAAGTCCTCTATCCTCTCTAATATCTGTCCATATATTTTCTGGAAGGGGTTAGATTCAAAAATGTCAAACCTGGGGGCACTTGGGTGGCTCAGTCTGTTGAGCGTCTGACTTCGTCTCAGGTCATGATCTCATGTTTCATGAGTTCAAGTTTCACATCGGGCTCTCTGCTGTCATCTTGGAGACTGCTGCAGATCCTCTGTACCCCCCTCTCTCTGCACCTTCCTTGCTTGTGCTCTCTCTCTCTCAAAATTAAATAAGCATTTAAAAAAATACAAACTGGGCTCTTAATGTCATTAGTTTCCCCGTAACAAACTCATAAGCAGAAAGTTGTAGGATTAACAGCTATCAGAGTTAAAACACTTTAGTCCTTGAATTCAAATATAAATTTACGTCTGAGATAATATACCTACAATCACTGGAACATATTTAAATCTGTAGAAGAACAAAATTTAATAACATTCAAATGAAAAAATCTTAAACTTTGAGGCTCAGGTTCCTGTCTCCAAATAAGGAGCTGCCTTTATAGATTTCCTTCAAGATTATATTTTCACCTCTAAAGAATGTACTAGAAATATCTTCAGCTTCCATGTGATATTTTGCCACCATTGGTGATTAGGTTAGTTTTCAAGTAATTTTTGCTATAATAACATGTAATACTTTTGCCAAATTCTAATTTGGGTGACTTGGTCTCTTTAGAGATTATCATATTTTGGTGGTTCTGGTGCCTGAGAAATGATCATAATTTTAAGAACCTTCTGAATGTTAGCAGTAAATTTATTTCTTCTCTTGAGATTGTTACTAGATATTAATTAAAATCAGTGGGGCAAATGGGTTTGGATTCCTTTATGGAGCACTGAAGGACTTTAATTACTGCACCCTGCTTAGCACAGTAACCAGTCAAAAACATTTCTTCTGGATTTATATGTATGTTGCTTAGATGTACCTTTATCTTAATCACAATTATTCATTAGTAAGGGTTATGTCATGAAGCAACTCTTAAATCCAAATGTCAGTTTTGAGGGATTTCCACTAGTAGTTAAAAACCTCTTTTATGACTCAAAAATGATGCATGGTTCCAAAAGCAAGTCTATTTTTGCTATAGATGTTGATCCTTTAGAGACATGACATGTTCCAGAAGGAGCTCTTAGCAGGGCCATTTATATTGATTTAACATCTGGGAAACCATTAGATTTTCTAATCTGTCACAAATCAGTAATAATATATTTAGCCTCCTCTGTTTGAGGTAAGAATCATCTACAAAGAGAATCAAAATGGATTATAAAATGTTTATAAAATACCGTGTTGAGTCAAGCGAACTTGTGAATAGCCAAACGATATTCACCAGGTATGATTTCATCAGGAATGCCCATTAATGTGGCAAGATTTAAACTGTTGCATGAGTGCAGAATTATAAAAGAAGGGAGTAGTTTTCTATATTATATGAGGTTAGCAACGTGACAGAAAAATGTTGTATGATATCAGTTAGAAGTAAAGTTTGGAGACAGTAAGGCAATAATAAATTTAACTTCTCAGAACAAAATTGGCAGACTAAAATTCTACTATGTGGAAATGGTTACTGCCCATAGAGAATAGATTAGTCATAGCTCTAGCATCCGAAATTACACTGTAGTATGCTATAATCTATGACGTCATTGTATTTGAGTGGACAATACTAAAGCATGTTCAAATATGTCAGGTACAAAGGTCAAGACTTATGATAATAAGGAAGCCACAGAGTGGTGGATAACAAAGAGCACATTGTTTAGTGAAAGTCGGAAGTTCCAATGCTTCAAATTTAAAAGCTACTTTAGAGAAATTGTACTGATAATTATATTGTAGGAGAGGGGGGAAAAAAAACCCTTTTTCCTCTACCCTCCTAGTTACTTTAGTGGGGGCCCTTTAAATTTCACTAACAAAAGACAGATTAACAAAAGAAAAGCTAACAGAAATTTATTAACATATGCATCACACAAACACAAGGGAACACTCAGGGATAAGTAACTCAAAGGGATGATTTAAATTTGGGCTTATAGGGGCTCCTGGGTGGCTCAGTCGGTTAAGCGTCCGACTTCGGCTCGGGTCACGATCTCGCGGTCCGTGAGTTCGAGCCCCGCGTCAGGCTCTGGGCTGATGGCTCAGAGCCTGGAGCCTGCTTCTGATTCTGTGTCTTCCTCTCTCTCTGCCCCTTCCCCGTTCATGCTCTGTCTCTCTCTGTCCCAAAAATAAATACACATTAAAAAAAAAAATTAAATTTGGGCTTATATAGTGTCACAGCAAAAGAACAATAAAATTTAAAAAAAAAATTTTAATGTTTATTTATTTTTGAGACAGAGAGAGACAGAGCATGAATGGGGTAGGGTCAGAGAGAGAGGAAGACACAGAATTGGAAGCAGGCTCCAGGCTCTGAGCTGGCAGCACAGAGCCCGACGCGGGGCTCGAACTCATGGAGCGTGATATCATGACCTGAACCGAAGTCGGACGCTTAACCGACTGAGCCACGCAGGTGCCCCAAGAGCAATAAAATTTTAAAGTGACAAGACAAAGGAAAACAACTTAGAGTTTCAAGCATGGTAACTTGTGGGAAGATAAATATATGGAGGAAGCTAATAGACTGTTAGCTAGTCCAACAGCCAATGGACTGTTTGTCTAGTTAGTGAGATTTGTTGTACAAAGTCTCCTTGTGTTTTCTCTGACATGATAAGCTTCTAGAGTCGTCTGTAGTGATTAACTTCTGTTCTTCCCGGTAGAGAGGAAAAGAAAGATAGTTTTACAAATTATGTCCTACTTTTACACAAAAAGGAGGAAGGCAAAGAACTTTTCTTTTAACTGCCTTTTGCTCAATTGTCTATAGCGCAAAGTATTCAATATGCCAAAGTGGCATGTTTGGATGTGTCAGATTCTGCTACTGTTCACCATCCTACCATTCTCAAAACTTCCTAAGTTCTTTCTTGGTGGCTGGTTAAAGGAAGTTCTTACTGACTTATAAATAGTCAATTGACTGCTGTTTGCTTTGCTGATGGCAAGCAGCAGGTGATGGACTGGTGATTAGCAAATTTGTCATTTGTCTTTGGAGACACAGTGGCTCTTTTCAGCAAGTTCGGTTTTTTTTTTTTGTTTTGTTTTTTTTTTAGAAAATAGATTCTTCAACTAAAACTTCCTTAGTAATTAAGAAAGCATTAAACCCACATTTTTAAAGAGGTGGTGCCTCCCTCACTGAAAGATAATTCAAGTACTTATACAAACACCGAAAAAAAACAAACAAACATGAGGCACTTTAGTAAACGCTTGTTACACAACTGTCCAAGTGATTGTTGATTTTCTCAACTGAAAGCAAGCAGAAAACAAATGTTGACTTAAAAAAAATGCATAGCTCTAATAAAGAAAGATAAACAAGAGTGCTCAGGTGGCTCAGTCAGTTAAGCACCAGACTCTTGGTTTCAGCACAGGTCATAATCTCATGGTTTGTGGGTTCTAGTCCCGCATCAGGCTCCACGCCTGTTGGGATTCTCTGTCTCCCTCTGTCTCTGCCCCTCCTCTGCTCTTTCTCTCTCAAAATAAATAAATAAACATTTAAAAAAATCTCCTTAGAAAAAAGGTAAACAGAGTTCTATCACAGTAAAACAAATAGCATCTGAAAGAACATAGGCAAGAATAATAGTTAGATTGATTATAACTAGAAAATTAGATGTTATATTTATATATATGGCCCCAAGATCCGAGATAAAATTATACCCTTGTCCATGAGATTTCTTAACTAGAAAAAATTATTACTAAATAGTAATCATAGTAATTTATCATTTAGTAATTACGATTACTAAAATTACTAAAATTATGATCAGGGGTGCCTGGGTGGCTCAGTCAGTTGAGCTTCCAACTCTCGATTTCAGCTCAGGTCATGATGTCACGAGTTCCTGAGATCAAGCCCCTGATAGGGCTCTGCACTGAAAATATGTCTTTATTCCTGAATTCCGCATGAAAAAGAATTGGTCCTTCAGTTAAAATCAGTTGAAGCAATCTTAGAATCTCGTGATCAAATCCAAACACCATTTCAGTATTAATGGAGACTGATATCCTCAAGAAAGGGAGATGTGATGAACCTCTGGTATGCAATAACTTCATTTGGGAACCTGAGCCTGGCATGAAGGTAGTCTTATTTTCAATCCTAGACTCATACCAACTTAATTCAGTAAAGGAACATTTATTATGAGATCCTAACATGTGTTTTTATTTACAAGGTGCTACAGCTCAGGAGGCAGCTTGGGGAATAAATTTCTCTACTGCCTGCTGAGATGAAGGACTCACACAGGATCATTAAAAAACAAGCAAACAAACAAAAACTTGGGGGTCATGTAAAGCCAGAATTTAAGTGCAATCTTACATGTCCAAAGTCAGAGACTATATGAGTCTTTCATGTCAAGATGAGGGAGAATTCTCATATTAAATAAGAGCAGGATGCAGTCTCTGGGATAAATTAAGATTAGTCACTCTCAAGTTTAGTTGAGTTACTATGTATGGGAATTCTTCAGGGACTTGTACAGCAGACATAAAAATTAAATATCTTAATTTAAAAACAAAAATATACTTTTTTATTATTGAGATAAAAACTCATTTGTGAGAAATATCATTTAACTGGAAACCTAAGGATTATAATCTGTTTTTTTCTCTTATCTGGAAAGCATGGCCTACCTCTTTGGATGAGACATTTAAAGATTCAGTGAATTTCACAAAGTATGATAAGTCCATACCAAAGAGTATTGAAGCATAAAGTTTTGCCTTTCAAATGTAATACATTTACCTTACACTCAATGAATCAATTTGAGTATTGCTATAAGCCATTTACTAGCAATTCTGAAAATAATCCACCACCTGTTATGTAGTATGTTAGGTTAAAATATTTTTCTTAAACTTCATGCAGCATACTATCAATATTATAAATGATGTGCTATAACTTAGAACATTTCTAAGCCTACACATTAATGTGCAATAGTGCACATAATGTAACAATAAAACTTGGCTTAGCAGATCACTGCAGCACAACGATTTATTTTTATTTCTCCTGAAGTAAATTCTTAGTCCCTAAGTTTCTATATCAATTTTATTTTAACTATTAAACATATGTAGTTTCCTAAATAATTCCAATTTACATTTACATTTTGCACACTGTTTACATATAAATATCAAATTTATCTCAAGACCAAATATCTCTTTCCAGTGTCATTTCAAACTGTTTTTTGATAATTCAATGATGTTTATTTACATTTCATTACTCCAAAGTCAACACTTTCAAAATTGTCTTAAAATTAAAAGAAAACAAAAACGACTATTTTGACTTTGAAGGGTTCCTCGCCATTTTCTCCTTATTAGAGATAAGGAAATACCTTTCATATTATTGACTTCCAAATCTCCAATCTACCTCTTTATATTATTGGAGATTTAATGATTCATAACAACTAAATTTGGATTACCAATAAACCTTATGTTGTATAATACTTTACGGTTTGCTTTATTTCCACCAAAATCAGTTATAATATGTGACTGAATATTTATGTTCACCAACAGTACATTCCGAACAATAAGTGAATAATATTATCTAGAGAAAAAGACATGAATTCCAAAAAAAAGAGAATAGAAAATGTAAAACATCAGAATGAAAGATCCCTGAATGATGGATAACAGTACAAAGCAGCAGACAAACATGCACTGAAAGATTGTGGTCTGCATATTTAGAAACCAAGAAGCAACTCAATCTGCACCAGAGAATTACAAAATTAAAATTCGAGGTAACCTAAACAGGAGAGTTTTGGTGGGGATTTGTTAATTAGAAGTCATCGTAAAAAAACAGCTTACACCTAGAGGCACTTCCATACCCTGTACAGAGAGAGATGACTAGCTTTTATGCTCTCAGGAGAAGATAGTGAATATATTTTCTGGAAAATGTACACAAGGGAGTACTTAGGTCCAGGTACGACCTGGCTATCTAACGGTTAGGATGCCATATTGAAAACTGAGGAATTACATAAAAGCACATATTGCCAACAGGAGTCCTCCAGCTCCACTTAGCACTGAGGGTGCTGTCTAGAATGCTAATGCCTTCTGCTTTACCAACCTTCTCAGTAGAAGCTTCTTTCCTGAAGCAACAGCCTAGCTCAAAATAAAGACCTATAAATACTAATATTGAAGAACTCCCCAATGAAATGATTGGAACTTGTCAAATCATAGTGAGCCTAATATACCACTAAGCACATTTCATGGGCATAGAATTTATGACCAGCTTTTAAGTGCTACATTCTTAAATATGAATGGGCATATCAAATTTGAAGGATTATCAAATATTTGTGGGAAAAGCCTATAATGATGATTTATGAAGGAAAATCATTAGCTGATGTAGGGCAAGAGAGGATGTTTGAAGAGTGGATGAGGCATTAAATAATTCCTTAGTGAGCATACAATTGTATTTACCGGAAGAATTTACTAATATTCCAAGTCTTGTTAACAGTCATTTTGAAATGCTGATCAAGATTTTGTAGTAATATCCAAGTTGAGTGATTTTTTTCTGTAGCCAAACCCAGCTACTCAAAAGCAAGTTCTATTAATTTCTTTATGGTTGACAGTGAGATATTCTAAATATGATTAATGAATAAGTCTTCCAGGTCATTATAGTTTAATTATTAATTCTATCTCAGGGTCAGGAACTGTGGGCTCTTACCAGAGCATAACTTTAGATCTGAGATATGTACTTCAGGCCCATCATGCCTAAATTAGCCTTACTGTCTTATTAACAAGCTTTATTTTGTTACTGTACTGCCTCCCAACCACATCTTTTAAGTATTCTCTCTTTTCTTGATTTTTTCAACAGAATGAAGGATTCCAGAGATTTCTGCTTAGGGCCAGTATTTATTAATTCCTTCTTATTCACTTTTAAGAATATTTGTTTTGAATAATTTAAAGATGCTTTGAAAGGCAGTACAACATAGTCTTTAAAACCACAGATTTGGTAATGATAGTACTTTGGTTTATAGTATAACCTCACCAATTACCAGTTGAGCAATTTACCTACTGCTCCGAGTCTCAGTTTCATCATCTGTAAAATGAAGACAAAAAGAGTAACTAATTAAGAGTTGTAAGAATTAAATGAATTAATAATCTAAGTGAAGAGCTTCAAACAGCTCCGGGATACAGAAGTCAGTAAAATTTAGCTGTTATTTTTTTTTTTAAAGAAGGTACTTCCATTTCCTCAAGAATGTCTTTCTCTTAGATTGCATTTGCCAATCATGTTTGCCATATAATTTATTAGCCTTTCATAATGTAACAAATGATTTACAGATAACTATTTAATAGCGAAAACCTTTTAAGGGCTTTCTATAATGCAAGTTTGATGGGATTTCCAGAGTTAGGGTAGCATGTAAGCATATCCCATTTTAGAACTTGGAAATCATTTTTGAAAAATGAATTGTATTTTCAAATAAAGATCCTGGTATATCTGCTATAGTGACTCAATGAATAATTGATAATTTAGAAAATATTTAATGAACTGCAGTGGATTAAACCACCAAGCTGAACGGTTTCACTGTTTCAGAAATATACTGAACCCAACTTTGTCTCAGAAGATGTTTTATATGTCATCAAAAAAACAAAAATAGTGTGAAACATTTGAGAAAATTCACTTCTGTTGCTCATCATATGCTCATACAAAGAATAAAGATATAAATCTTCTTTCACATTTCATCAATTTTGTACCTTTTCCAATGAATCACAATGTTTCTGAAACATTAATGGTTATAAATTACATATTAAATTTCTCAAATGGGCTATATCAAATATGACTAGGCACCTTGATACTAATTACAAGTTTAAATTTATAAGATTAAATCAGTACTTTCTCCAAGAAGGAGAAATCTGAGTACAATATATTAATAGGAACTTTTGGTGGCAGGAATCTTACAAGTGAATTAAATTTAATTTAGACAAATAGACTCAGCCTTACAGAAGTACTCCCAAGAAGAAAAGTAAGTTAAGTGTTTTAAATAGCAAAGAAGCTAGGATTAATAGCACAAATTGTATTTCCTAATGTTAAGAATTTTTACTGTCATTTGATCAAGAATGACATATTACTTGTATAATTAATGGAAAAATAAAATCTAAAGTGTTCAGTTCTTTTTAATAGGAATGATAATTGACTAAACAGTGTACATTTCTATTTCTCAAACCTTTATCCCACAGTACCTTTGTGGGATTACTTTGTTATAATCTGTAAGAATAATTTCCATTGCACTTAAATCATTACTTTATTCACTATAATTTTGAATGTCTATTAAGTGCCTGATAAGAATAACCAAATATAATATGTTCACAATAGAATCTTTTCAAAATATTGAAAAATTTTAGAACTATGAAGGATATATAATCTCTGTTAAGTATTGAAATACAAGGCAATCAATAATTCAAACTATAGACTTGAATGTAATAAATTTGATTTAAAAATAAGCAAGCTATGAGTGAAAAAATTAGTACCTTCAAATATATATGCATATATATTATTAAATGAGAAAATAACTTGATTAAAATAGCAGTTGTATGCCAACTGGGTTTTGAATAAGAGACAATGACCTTAGTCTAGAACAGAAGAATGCAAGTTAAAGTAAATAATTAATGCCTTATCTCCATCTCCCTTTGACTACATTAAAAAAAAATCAAAGTCAAAGTCTTTTATTAACACCGTTGATAATAGTAGGAATACAAACATATTTATTGTAATCCAAAGTTTAGAGAGGTCTCTGACTTTCAGAAGCGCCACATTTAATGCAAAACAATGAAGATAAGTACACTGGCATTCAGAGGTACTGGTTGAAATTTTAAAAGCAACTAAATATTAATGCAAACCTTGGACTTTGCTTCTCAGTTCAACAGTCTTTCCAAAACACCAGTCTTCAGAGAAATCAGCAAGAGCAGCCAGAGGACATTATCTGATTACTGCAACATCTGATACCAGTCATTAAAATTGGGGTTATGTTAAATACCTAAAATCACAGAAAATGCTAATTGTATTCTGTATTCTACATATTTCATCATGTACTAAAGTATTAATGAAATGATAATTTTCTTTATCTTATCACTTTGCATGTAGAACTAATGATGCAACAATAAAGTGCTTGCATATTTTTCTAATCATTTACCCATTCATTTATTTAACAAACATTGAGTTTGTAGATATTAAAAAAAAATCTTAGGTCTCTTTCAAATGGGAGATATTACCATACAATTTTTAAAGTATTTGATAATTTCTTTCAGTCATATCTGTGTTTATCAGACATCATGATATCATTAAGTGTTGACAATTATAATAATATTTTCAGTAAATATGTTAAAAACATTTACACTAATATTTTTAACTTCCAAAATAACATCTTATTCAATGTATTTGGAAAATGTCAAACACACACACACACACACAGCAATAATTTCTAATTCCACACTCAGGAAATATCAATGCTAAAATTTTTGTGCAAACTAATTCCAGTCCTTATTTCTATTTATTGAAAAATGTATTTTATTTTTAAGACGAACTGGATCACAATGAGAAGTAACAGAATAGGGTGATCAGAATCAGGGGCTCTTGAGCTACGGTGTACTACATCAGGTCTGTTGCTTTCTTCCTTAGCAACTTTGGGACTTTTACTTACTACTATTTAACCTTTCCGTGCCTTATCTTTCTTATCTCAAAAATGAAGAAAAATATAATCTATCACATAGAATTTTATGAAGGTTCAATTATTTAAAACATGGACCACACTTAGATTCATACCTGATAAATAATAATCTATACTAACCATTATTACCACTAATATATTGCTGGTAATGGCTTTATACCTAGCAGCTATAAAGAATGGTGAGTTCATTAAGAATTTTTCTCAACTTCATTTTAATGACTTACTGTAGTATTGGTCAAAATATTTTTGACTAACTGAACTTATACTGTATGCAATGGTTATGTCATTATATGTAAAAATAGCCCTCAACTGTGGACCATAGACAGTACTTCCCTCCTCCCCACCTATTTTTTTCCATACTTGTCAACTATTTTTGTTTGCAAATGCCCAAACACTTAATTCAAATTAAATTGAACCATACTGGGGCTTCCTTAGCCACTTTATTGAGCCCCAAGAAAAGCAGAGATATCTCCTTTAAGATACCTATAGATACGAAAAGGCCTTGAATGCTATCTTATGTCTCTTTTCTTTTCTTGTCTTTTCTTTCTTTTCTCTTCTTTTCTTCTCTTTCTTTTCTTTTCTTTTCTTTTTTTTTTTTTTTTGAGACGTTTATTTATTTTTGAGAGATAGGCACAGAGTGCAAGCAGGGATGGGTCAGAGAGAGAGGGAGACACAGAATCTGAAGCAAGCTCCAGGCTCTGAGCTGTCAGCACAGAGCCTGACATGGGGCTTGAACCCATGAGCCATGAGATCATGACCTGAGCCAAAGTTGGTCACTTAACCTACTGAGCCACCCAGACGCCCCTCTTTTCTTGTTTCTCTTTCTTCCTTCCTTTCTTTTTCTTTCTTTTCTTTCTTTCTTTCTCTTTCTTTCTTTCTTTCTTTCTTTCTTTCTTCATTTCTTTCTTTCTTCCTGCCTGCCTGCCTTCCATCCTTTCTTTCTTTTTTTTATTTCTTTAATTTTTTAAATCTTTATTTTTGGAGAGAGAGAGAGTGAGCAGGGGAGGGGCAGAGAGAGAGAGGGAGACACACAATATGAAGCAGCTTACAGGCTTGGGGCTTGAACGCACAAACCAAGAGATCATGACCTGAGATGAAGTCAGAGGCTTAACAGACTAAGTCCTCCAGGCGCCCCTCTTTCCTTCCTTCCTTCCTTCCTTCCTTCCTTCCTTCCTTCCTCCCTCCCTTCCTTCCTTCCTTCCTTCCTTCCTTCCTTCCTTCCTTCTTTCCTTCCCTTCCTCTCCTTTACCTTCTCTTTCTTTTCCCAATTGGCTTATTTCTCTGGTTGTAACAGAGTTTAAAATCATGGCCACGGAGGAAACAAAATTAATTATCTGTCTTCCAAAGTTGTATACCTTGCCCTGAAATATGAAGATAATGCCAAAATGCTGCCAAACTGGGTTGTCCTGTTTTGTATTTAAACTTCATCCAAGTTCTTTCCTTATGTCAATCAGCAAAGTAAACATAACCTGTCATCTGGTGGAAGTGAGGCAAATGATTTCAGGAGGAAGCAATGAATATCTAACAAGAATAGAAAGCCCAATGTGTAAGAGAAACATGCAGGGGAATAAGTTATTTGCACAAGCAGATGCTGGAATGAGACAAATTTGGGACCACATGTGTTATCACATGTGCCTCAATTGTTGCCTTATACTAACATATACCACTTTTTTCAAGAGAAGTTTGAGATCTAAAATGGAATGAGATCTAAAATGAAAATCTTCTGATTTTAAAAGTAAGCAATTAATTAACAGAATATAGAGAAAACATAAAACAATTTAAATATCAAATTCAGTCCAGGGACCATGTTTGCTTCCTAGTTTTAAAAAGGAGACTTGGGGGATGCCTGGCTGGCTCAGTTGGTAAAATGTAGGACTCGATCTCAGCATCATGAGTTTGAGCTCCATGATGAGTGTAGAGATTACTTAATAATAGTAATAATAATAATAATAATAATAAATATTCAAAAGGAGACTTGGAAATTCATTTTACTTCAGTAATAACAATTCTAAAAGCTTTAATATGTATTTATGGAGATGCTTGGGGTAAGCAGAGTTGGATTTGAAGCCTCAATCTTTTTTTTCCTTCTATAATAGTATAGATACAGTCAAGATTTTGAACCTCATGTTCCTGATACAAATTAAGAACCGAATATCTACTAGATTGATATAAGGATATACTAAAATAATACATATTAGGCACTTGAATAATAAGAGGATCTTAACACATACCAATTTATTTCCTCACCTCTCACACTTTCTCTAAAAATTCTGTTACAAAAATGAGGAGTTTAAGGGGTAAAAATAGAACCAAAACTGAGAAAAATATTTGCTCTTAAATATATACTGTTATTAATATACTAAAATCAAAAGTATGATAATATCAATGAGTAATATCTATTAATTAACAGTTATGAAAATAAGTTAATATTTATAAAGCATCTATAAAGAAATACAGTATATAATTAAATAGAGTAACCAGCATGAACAGTGCAGTACAGAACATAAGAGGTGTAAAAGATCAAAACAAAACAAAAAAAATGAAACTATGGTGTTTCACTTGACAGTTTCTGATAGTTTTTTTGAATGCTGTCATCTGAGAATCAGTTTTTTGGTGTACATGTATCTCATATCTATGATGTTATATTTCTAGTTCAATAAAACCAACGATGTTTGATTCCAAATACTTGAAAACTGTTAAAAAAAGCTTTGCAGAGCAAAGCAGCATCATAAAGCAGGATGGCAACTACAATATTTGTTAAATTGGGTTCAGGGGGGCCATTTATTCCATCTGTTATTTCAACTAAACTGCATTTCTGCCTTGAAAGTGTTTCATGAGACTCCAGTGAATGAGGAGTATTTGTGATTCATTTTAGTACCAGAATATTCCAGAATAATTGGCTTTTAGTGGAGAGCTGCCATCATGAGCCAAGTTTTAAAATATGCTATTTTTCTGAATTTTGTGGCCATGGAGGGATACTTTGAAAGGATATTATAATGGCATGCGCTGCTACTAAAATGTGATTTTGCAGTTATTAGCCAGGAAAGGATCCTTTTAGAATATAATATAGACAACAGAACAGACCTAGACAGATATTTCTTATATTCTTGTCCACTACAGAACTATTACATGTGGTATTATACATAAGTGACATTTCTAAAAGTTGCATAATTAAGCTTCAAGTGGTTAATCTAATGTTAGTTTAATAATTTTTCATTATGGGTGCAAGAAAAATGATAAGGCAGTTCCATGACCAAAGTCGTGACCATCACATTACCATGCAAAAATAATTAAATGTACTATATACTAGGACTAAAGAATGCAAGAGAAGATAGAGCTCTTACTTGATGTAGAACAAATTAGCAATGTGTATCTTCAATCAGGGCAGTACATTGGTAAGATGATTAGGTGCATGAGTGTTATATACTTATCTATTTCCAAAGCATAGAGATAATTTTTTAAATGTAAAATGATTATATAAAATTAACACATTCAGCGGCACCTGTGTGGCTCAGTTGGTTAAGCATCCGACTTGGGCTCAGGTCATGATCTCACAGTCTATGAGTTCAAGTCCTGCGTCGGGCTCTGTGCTGACAGCTCAGAGCCTGGAGCCTGCTTCAGATTCTACGTCTCCCCCTTTCTCTGCTTCTCCCCCTGCTTATGCTCTGTCTCTCTCTCTCTCTCTCTCTCAAAACTAAACATTTAAAATTTAGTTTTAATCAATACACAAGTTAAAAAAAACACTGCATTTGCATTATTTGTTTGTTTTTATTGGTGATGTCTGATTGTCTCAAACTCATTACTTAACTAGCTCAAGAATTAGACATGGATGGGGAAATAGATTTTGCTTTCACGATGTATTCAAACTAAAAAAGAAACAGTAAAAATCACAATACACTTTGACATGTACTGTTGTAAAGATTTTCCCAGAATACGTGGGAGTACAGAGAAACAGAACAAAAAAGTTGGTGTGGGTTAAGTATAAGAAGGAAATTTTTGGTGAAAAAGCTAATAATTAAGCTAAATTTTGAAGATTATCAGGGACTTTATTGGGATAGAAAGGCTTTTCAGTGTTCACTCCAATACATGACATCTAATAGTTGCTTAATAATTGATGGAAGAATGAATAAAGAATGAATTGTTGGCATGGTAAGATATAAATTACAAGCAGTTCTGCAATACTGATAAAATTTAGGAGAAAACACCGGTACAAAGGATGAATCTAGAAATGAACTTTCTTTATGGAAGGACCAAGGATGTTCCATGAAGAGATTATTGAAATAGTTAAATATTTAAATATTTATACATGTTACACATTAGTAGTACTGAGGATGGGGTGAGGAAGACAAGTCTGGAAACTGATACCAATTAAAAAACTACTGCAATAATTTTGGAGGGATTTTATAAAACTTTGGTAATAGAAATAAAAAGATAAATTCCACAATTAAAAAAAAAAATACAACACAATTTTCAGTTGGATATGGGAGGTGAAAGAAAAGGAGACTGGAATGTCTTTCAGGTTTAAATATGTATAACTGGGAGAATGGAGCTTTCACCATACGAAGAAAATTCCAGATCAGGAGCAGGTTTGAGAATAAGGAGATTCAATTATAAAATGTTACATTTGAAATAACTTTCTGAAACTCAGGAGAATGTCTGGATTATGTATTCAATTACTACTCTACTCTACCTAGCTGTGCTAGGTGTCGAGAATCTTTGAGTATATAGATGCCAATTAAAGCAAACATTTGCATACTGGATTTTACACACTGAATATAAAAAAGGACAGAGAAGAATCCTGAAAACTTCAATGATAATGTGAAGAACAGAGGAAAACAACCTGAAGAAAAAGCTAAGATTGAATCTGAGAAGAGTAAAATTAAAAGATTGTGTTATCATAAGATGAACATATAGTTTATCATCCTAACTGATGCATTTTTTTAGAGATATAGGTGGTATTATTAGTGATTACATCAGGACAGAAGATGTGAACCCAGCCCACCCCAGTCAAAACAAGGGCATATGGTCAAACTAATTATCACGCAAACCAAGAGACAAGTAAAAGTATAATTATCAGTTCAAAATGCTAAAGAAATTCCAAGTAACCTAGAGATTGATCCATAGTTCCAATAGTTTAAGGCAGCGAATGCTTTTAAAAATCATCCTTCTCAAAATTCTTCCAGATTTTGCCCACCGACCAATCCCAAAACCACTGCCTCATTTTTAGGTATATGTTAGAGCAGCACCCAAGTTATAATACTGAAATTTGTATTATATTCCTATTGCTGCTGTAACATGTTACCACAAAATTAATGCCTTAAAAAACACAAATTTATTATTCTGCATCTCTCAAGGCAGAAGTCCTAAAATGATGTTGGAGAGGCTCCATTCCTCTGGTAGCTGTAGGAGAAGATGTATTCCCTTGCCGTTTTTAGCTTCAAGAGGCCACTTGCATTCCTTCCTTTGTGGTCCCTGTTCATCTTCAAAGTCAACAGCATTGCATCCTCAAATCTCCATTGGACTTGACCTGCGCTCCATTATCACAGTTCTCCTCACTGTAATCCATTCATCTTCCTCTTAGAAGGACCACTGGGTCCACCCAGATAATCCAATATAATCTTCCTATCAATTCAATCTGAAGGATCCATAACTTAATCTCATCTGCAAAACCTCTTTCCCACATAATGTAACACAGTCCTAGGTTTTGAGGATTAGGATGCAGAGATTGGGTAAGTGGTCATTATACTGTCTGTTACAATCAGTAAGTAAAAATATTTTGGATTTGGATTTCTGTATAAAATTAATTGTGTGGACTGGACAGAATGTGAAATCACCTCAAAAGTCAAATCCTTATTCAAATGGTTCCCCATCAGGTTTTCAAATATGGCGAGTGTCTATATATATATATATATATATATATATATATATATATGTATTTTTTTTCAAGCACCAGTTTGTACCATCATATTATTCCTGTCTGAGATATTTCTCTATTCATATTATATGTGAAATTAATAAATGATAGAACTGAGCTACTTCAGTATGATTGATATAAGAAGACTGTGAAGAAGTTAAATGTTCTTTGTGGATTACCAAGCCATTTGTATCTTCATGAATTAACGAAATTTCATTAAGCGCAATGCATTAAATAAAAAACATTTATTTTGAATTCACTGGAAAATAATGCTTTTTAATAATATGTATCTTTGGGAGTTAGCAAAATTCAGCTTCTCTAACAATGTCTCTCTTTTTTTGTTAATCTAACATAATACTTAGAATATAATGTAGATTCAAATTGGACTGAAGTTGGGGCACCTGGGTGGCTCAGCCGGTTAAGCGTCGGACTTTGACTCAAGTCATGATCTAGTGGTTTGTGAGCCAGAGCCCCGCGTCAGGGTCTGTGTTGAGGGTGAAGAACCTGGAGCCTGTTCGGATTCTGTCTCTCCCTCTCTCTCTGCCCCTCCCCCACTCGCGCTCTGTCTCTCTCTGCCTCTAAAAAAAAAAAAGAAAAAAAAAAAACTAATAAAAAAATTAAAGAAAATAAATAAACGTTAAAAAAATTCAGATTGAACTGAAGTTGGCAAGGATAAAAATACCAAACGATCACACACTCAAAGTCCAAATTTTATTACTGGTGGCACTATTGTGAATTAAATAAGTTAACAAATCATTCAAATCTTTGTAAAAATTGATTTATATTTATTTATTTCTAGGGAAAATAATATGAAATAATTATTGGGCCAAGTCATGATTAATAATAAGAGTAATTATTTTTTTTTATTTCATTAAGCACTTCTGGAATCAAAAGTATTCCAGAGAGCTTTAAAACTTTAACTTCATGTTCTCCAGGGTTATATAATTCCATTATAGAATATATATTCCTCAGAGAGTATTTACTTTTTCTATATCTGATATGCTATCTGTCAAGGAAATGAACTTAAAAAGAAATTTTTTTAACGTTTATTTATTTTTGAGAGAGAAGGAGATAGACTGTGAGTGGGGCAGGAGCAGAGAGAAAGAGAGACAGAATTCAGAGCAGTCTCCAGGCTCTGAGCAAGCTGTCAGCACAGAGCCTGACGGGGCTCAAACTCACAAACCAGGAGATCATGACCTGAGCCGAAGTTGGACATTTAACCAACTGAGCCACCCAGGTGCCCCGTCAAGGAAATGATCTTTAAAAAAAATAATTAAATAAAAATGAAAAAAATAAAAATTATGTCCTAGCCTTTCACACAGGATCTAGCTGCAAATATCTTAACTAGGTGCTTAGTTATTTTCTAATATGTGTCTCCCAGGGGCGCCTGAGTAATTCAGTAGGTTGAGCTTCTGACTCTTGATTTTCGGCTCAGATCATGATCCCAGTGCTGTGAGACTGAGCCCTGCATGAGGCTCCATGCTTAGCATGAAGTCTGCTTGGGATTTTCTCTCTCTCTCTCTCAAATAAATAAATAAATAAATAAATAAATAAGTTTGTATCTACCAGATAATTTATCAATTATGCTGGACTTTCACTACTCCCTTTAAAAAAAAAAATATTTATTTTTAGAGAAAGAGACCAAGAGCAGGGAGGAGGCTTTGTGTTGTGAATGCACAGCCTGACACGGAGCTTTGTCTCACAAACCTCGAGATCATGACCTGGGCCTAAATCGAGTCAGACACTTAACCAACTGAACCACCCAGGTGCCCCCTCACTACTTTCTTAAGAGTCTCTTTGATATATGAATTCAAATCATATTGACTTTTATGACTAAGTCACTTTAATATGCTCAATATCATCAGCAACAAAACTCTTTACCAAGTTTATTTTACATATTTGAAGACGCCCTTGAAAACAAATTGAACTTTAAAAAATCAGAGTATTTTGAATATTCCCGATTTTTTTTTGAATTTTTATTAAGTTAAATCATAAGTTGCAGGGTTTTTTAAATTATATTTAATAATTTGCTCATTTTCCTTTTTGTGTGATTGGGATTGGGACCTTTTAATTTTGAGGTGCTAAAAAGACTTGCCAGGACTTGTGTTGTCTCCAGATTGAAGTAACAGGGACTGTATTTAACCTGTGACACATGAAACTGAAAACACTGGACAAAATATGTAAAACAATATTTTTTAGTTACTAGGTAATAATCAATACAGACTATTGTTCCCTGACAGAAGAGAAACCAATAAGAAGCTGTACCTCTAGCTCAGTGACTACAGAGAGTTCCTGGGCAGCAGCAAATTTTATTTATTTATTCAGTAATAAATTTATTCAGGAATAAAGCTGAGTTGACCAGATAAGGTTCAGAGTATAGTGAAACTTATGCTAGAACTTGCAGGGCACAGTACTGGAGAAGAGATTTCGAAGAGAGAAAGAAAGACAGAGGGAGGGAAGAAGGAGGAAGACAGGGAGAGAGAGAGAGAAGGAGAGAGAGAAGAGAGAGAGAGAGAGAGATCTGTAGAAGCTCTCCCTTAAGTTTTTGACTGTTGCTGATCTGCACATGCAGAAAAGGAACTGAACTACCTGAAGTCAAAGAGAGAATTACTAGAAAAGACTGAGTATAAATGCCTTGGTGCTCACAATGGTAGGGAACAGTTAATGTTGCAACAGGCCAGCATGGAAAAAACTCCAAATTCATAAGCATTGCAGAATACTGAGATGGGTATTATGGCCAAATATGCCCTAATCTAAAGGTTGTTCTAGGCATACCCTAACCATGTTTTAAAGTAAGCTTCAAAAGATTACATTGATTTTAAAGTCTATTTATTCTGAGAGAGAGGGAGGGGCAGAAAGAGAGGGAGAGAGAGAAGCAGGCTCCACATGTTGTCAGCAGTCAGCTTGACACGGGGCTCGAACTCACGAACGGTGAGATCATGACCTGAGCCAAAATTAAAAGTCAGATGCTTAACCAACTGAGCCACCCAAACACCCCAAGATTACGCTAATTTTAAATAAACCTAACAATGTCTCAGAATAATAAAACCAAGCATTACTTGAAGGCAATACACATACATACATACATACATACATACATACATATGTACATGCACACATATGTACATACACACATTTTAGTGCCTGACAAAATACAATTCAAAATATTGGGCCTCTAATTGGGAAAAAAAAAATGTAACCCGTAGCCAGGAGATTTAATCAATAGAAACTAGCTTAATGACAGGGATCATAGAATCATCAGACAAGAATGTTGAAACAACTACAATAACTAAACTCCAAAGATTTAAGAAAGCAGTGAAAATGTGATCATGATGAGAAGAGATGTAAAAGATATAGAAAAGACCCAATGGAACATCTGGAGATGAAACATATAACTAAAATGAAAAATCAATGGCTAAGTTTAATGGCCAACTAGACATTGCAGAATTTGAGTTCTGTGAACTTGAAGTGCCTCCAATAGGTTCTATCTAAATTAGAAAAAGGAAAAGAGGAGCAAGTCCTTGAATATTAACCTTAAAAAGATTGGAATTAGGATAAAATCAACACTTTTCTGGCACTTTCAGAGTCTTTAATCATTATCAACCTGTATAAAATAAAATAAAATAAAATAAAATAAAATAAAATAAATGAGATGGATGATGTAATTAAAGCAAACATTTTATAAGGTAAATTTATTGCCCATTTGGATTAATTTAAAATATGAAAATCTCATGATCTTGAAAGTATTGATGGCTTATGTTTAATGAAGTTTTTGTTTATTATTTGGAGTATATTAAACTTCAATATTAAAAACTCATTTTAAAACCTAAGCATCATATATGAATGAAAGCAGGTATGCATTCCATGACCAAACTTAATTGATTGCAGTTATATTGCTGATTAAAGAGGATTCTATGCCTCATAATTTTCTCATAGGAATTGCCTTTCTTCTGTATTGGTGATAAACATTTTATTTAATACTTGATATTAATTATAATTATAAATTTTGACATTTTGATAATTAAAATATCTACATACCAACTTTCCTTTTATGGTAATTCACAACAAAAGTCACCATCAACAGAAATACTTACGTTTTTTGCTTGATATCTTATGTTTGCCACTCTAGATGTACTTTCTGCTGTTCCCCAAACTTATCTAGCCCTGGGAAACTGAGCTCTGTGGATTAAATGGACAAATTTCCATGCTTTGTCTTGCTGATCAATTTGTCAGTATGTAGACTTTTGTGATGATTAGAGGAGTATGAGGTCATTGTATTTAACCCTCTGGTTTTCTCTCTGTGAACCCAGGAGGTTAACCTTGTTTCACAAAGGATCTCCTCTTCTTCACTGTATTCCACCACACCTGACTTTTCCTTACCTTCAGATTCCAGAAATCCCTTCCTCCCTTTGTGTAGTCAGCTTAAGAATGGAGACAGCTCAGGGGCACCTGGGTGGGTCAGTGGGTTAAGCATCTGACTTCAGCTCAGGTCATGATCTTGCAGTTTATGAGTTCGGGCTCTGTGCTGACAGCTTGCTCAAGCCTGGAGCCTGCTTCAGATTCTGTGTCTGCTCCTCCCATGCTCATGCTCTGTCTCTGTCTCTCCATAATAAATAAACGTTAATTTTTTTTTTTTAAATGGAGACAGCTCAGTTGCTACTCGTTTGAGGTTACCCAACTATCCATCCTTTGTGTTTCCTGTATCCCATCTTATAAACTGCAATTTTATGAGTATAATCTTCTTTACCTATTTTACCTCGAATGTGCTTTCCGTTTCCTAATTGACACATAATTTTGGCAATGTTTTTGATGAGTTGTGATAAATTATAAACTATTTCATTATAAATAATAATATGAAGTAAAAAGATAGTTGATTAACCTTTCATGAAAGCGAAATATCTTAAAGCTCATTTAAAGCTCACACATGTGCACAAGCCATTCATTTTACCAATCAAAGTTCACACATTACATTTGTATATACAGTAAAACCTTGATTTGAGAGCATAGTTTGTTCCAGAAACATGCTTGTAATCCAAAGCATTTGTATATCAAAATGAATTTCAAGAACCATTGGCTCAATTGTTATCTTGTGATATTTGGTGTCACCTGCTACTCATATTGCAAGACATTGCTCGTTTATCAAGATACAATTTATTAGAAATGTTTGCTCATCTTGCAGAGCACGTGCACAACAAGTTACTCTCAATCCAAGGTTTTACTGTATTGTAATCTATATTAAAGGTTGTAGATATTTCACATTTAGTTTATACAAATAACAAAATACATTTGAAATGTATACACATAAAGGTACACTTTGACATGGTTTTCAAATTCTTTCATGCCATTGTTATTATACTTTGGCTTAATTCAGACAGTTTTCTTGAAACGATCTGGCAAAAGCTCTCTAAATCAACTGAAATATGATTTATTCATTGCTTACTGTAGTCTTTCCATATGTATTTATCAAATAGGCTTCTCAGTTAACTATTATTGCATAACAAAACAATAAACCTTAAACAAAACCTTAAAACAATAAGCCTTTATTATTGCTACTCATGAGCTTATGTGAGTCTAAGAAAGTAGCTGAAAATAATAACTACCTCAGTATTGGGAGACAGAGGGGAGTTTTCTCTAAGAAGGTTGTTTGTGATGTGAATTATAAATGTTAGCCTGGAAAAGTGAAATAAAAAATATAATTTCTTTAGATCATAGAATAGTCATTTTACAAAATGTAGTCAATAAAACAATGTCATGGAATACACACATTTTCATGTTAGAAACAAAGTAATTAGAATATGTATAAGCATGCAGAATTAAACCAAATGGCAGGACTGAAACAAGTTTATTTAAAAGTCAAGAACTTGCAATAAATTATTATAGGATATCCTTACTAATCATATAAAAAATATTTTGTGTGCTAAGAAAGTCATTTTAGTTAGCTTTTGAATATTATTTAGTTCTAATCTTATCTAAATATCTTAACTTACTTCTTTACTTGTTTGTCTACATTAGTCAATAATTTTAATATTGGACTGCAGTTAATTTCACAAAGTCAATAATAAGATGAATGGTTGCAAAGTTGTTTTTTTTCTCTTAGCTATCAAAAATGGCAGGAACAAACCTCAGAGGAAATTAAAATCCAGACCTATTTTAACATCAATATTGATGGTCAATATTCATTTTTAAGCATACATTATTGTAAATTTGATTAATATAATATTATCTGCTGTGTGCTTAGACTAGTGAGATATATTAATTACTTTCATGACTAAAATAAAAATAGTAAGCTGAAACATTATTTTCATGTAGTCTGTGTTTAATCACACTGACTTTGTTCACATAGAGCAATTAATCGCAGAATAATTCTAATGTGATGTTGTATACTTTACATTTGGCAAAAGCATCCATAGTAAGAAATTCATTCTTTAATTAAATATTAAAGGTCATAGATGGCACTTAAAAATGATGTTTTGAACATAAGCTTACTTATTCTTCTCTTTGAAACTCTATTAAAATCACCATGGGGATGAAGAAACATATGTTCATAAGGATTTTTTTTTTTAATGATAATAGAAGAGATCTTACCAGAGGAGCTCTATTAACCAACTATTGGATGTTATAAACCTGATGAGATCATTTCCTTTCCAAAGTAGCTTATAGCAAACAGTATCTTCCACTAAAAAAGACAAAATGATAGAGAAGTAGATATAATTTGAGCATAAAGCATCAGAGAAGTAAAAGTAAAGGGGCTAATATTACCGATGATGGAATGATTTGGGGATGGTAAATGCATGTCTGCCAAATTCTAAACATATATGGGGCAGGAGGCTGGAAACCTCAGCCAGAAATCTGTTAGGGACGATATAAAGTTTTCCTTATTCTCCTACTACTAAAGAGCAAAAGATTTGAGTTCTGAGTCTATCATAGAGACATCAGAGTCTGCTAATGAACACAGTAAGCTTTTGATAAAATTGCTCAAAAATTGCGGGAACAGACTAAAGAAGATGACGATTCAGCATTATCAAATGTGTCACCCAGCTTCAACGTAGCATCAGAATAGCATTGACTTGTCAATAGAAATAATTTAATGAAAAAACATTATTTTGAAATCCTCAGATTTCTGAGGGAAACTAATTACAGCTCTTGTTTTTATCCTAAGTTAAAAAAAAAAAAACGTTTAAAATGAAAGCAAAAAAAAAGATATTTTAGATAAAAACCAAGTGAAAGAAATTTTATTTTAAATTTGAAGTGAAAACTTACTAAAAAGAGCGTGTAAACTTGAAGGAAAAGAGTACAAGACAGAAACAAGACTGGACAGAAGTAAATACAGAGCAACAAAAAGCAAGATTCTAATGAACTACCCGAATGCAGATGATTTAAAACAATACTAACAACTTGTAGGTGAAGGTCAATGTAGAAGTAAAATGGATGACAACAGTTACATGTAAAATGAGAAAGGGTGCTTGGGTGGCTCAGTTGGTTAAGCATAGTACTTCAGCTCAGGTCATGATCTCATGGTTTGTGAGTTTGAGCCCCATGTCTGTGTTGACAGCTCAGAGACTGGAGCCTGCTTCGGATTCTGTGTCTCCCTCTCTCTCTGCCCCTCCCCTGCTTGCACTTTGTCTCTCTCAAAAATAAATAAATATTAAAGAGAGAGAGAGAGAGAGAGAGAGAGAGAAGTGAATGATGAAGTTAAAGTGTCAAAAGTTTTTGTTTTGTTTTCTTTAGTGGCTTAACACAACAATATTCATTTTGCTTACATATTTGCAATTTGGGCAAGCCCTCTTAGGAAGCTCATTTGCTCATTTCTTCTCCATTTAGTGTCTACTGGGACATCTCAAAGTCTGAGGGCTGTAAACATCATAATGTTCTCTCATTTATACATCCAGTGGTTGATCTTGGCTATTGGTTTACATGTTAGCTGGTGCCATTGTGGCCTCTCTATGTGGCCTGGGCTTCCTCACAAAATGATGGCTGAATTCCAAGAGGCGGTGCAAAGAGAAAGACACAGAGCCAAGTGGAAGCAGTATTGACTTTTCTAACCTAGCTACAGACGTCACACAGTGTCTTCCTCTATATTCTATTTGTTAAAAGTACATAACTAAGGAAGCCTATATTCAAGGGGAGGGGAATAGACTCCATCTGCTGACAAAAGAATATCAATATAACACTATAAGAAAAATACGTGGTATGGGATAGATTAGTGCAACTATCTTTGGAACATATATATTACACTGAATTTTTTGCAGATTGTGATTTTTTTAACCTTTATTATTTTTATTTTTATTTTTTTACCTAGGGTATAAGTGACCTGTAATGTTATATTTATTTCAGGTATAAAACATAATGATTTGATATTTGTATACATTGCAAAAGAATCACCCCAGTAAGTCCAGTTGGCATCCATCAGGTTACATAGTTACATGTTTTTTACTTGTGATGAAAATGTCTCAGGGAACTGTTCGTCTTTCTAAATCCCCATAACTATTTCCTGTCTAAACCCATGTCCATTGGCAATGTGATTTGTACCTTCTTCCTACAAGAAGTTGAGTCTACATCTTCTTTGGAAAAATGCTTATTTAGGTCTTTGGGGCATTTTTTATTGGATTTTTTTTTCTTTGCCATTGAGTTGTATGAGTTCCTTATATATTTTGAATTTAAGCCCTTATCAGATACAAGATTTGCATTTTTTTTCATTCCAAAGTTGTCTTTTCTTTTTGTTGATTGTCTTATTTGTTGTGCAGAAGCTTGATATATTCCAACTTGCTTAAATTTGCTTTTGTTGCCCATGCCAGTGGTGTCATATCCAAACAGATTATTGCTAAGACCAGTGTCAAGGAGATTTTCTCTATGTTTTCTTCTAGAAATGTTTTATAATTTCAGGTCTTACATTTAAGTCTTTAATTCAATTTAAGTTAATTTTTGTGAAGGCAGTAATCCAAGTGTCGTTTCATGTTTTTGCATGTAGATACCCAATTTCCCCAACACCGTTTAGTAACAACACTGTCTTTTCCTCATTCAGTGGCTTCCATGTCAAATGTGGAGAAATACAAATAGCCAACATGTATATGAAAAGATGTTCAACGACACTAATCAGAGAAATTCAAATAAAAAACCACAATGTGAAATCACCTCACACATAATGGCCATTGTTAGACAAGAAATAACAAGTGTTGGTGAGGAGGTAGAGAAAAGGTAACCCTTGTGCACTGTTGGTGGGGATGTGAATTGGTGCAGCCACTGTTAAAATCAGTCTGGACATTCCTCAAAAAGTTAAAAACAGCATTGCAAAATGATCCAGTAATTCCACTACAGAGTATTTACACCAAGAAAATCAAAACACTAATTTGTAAGATATATGTACCCCTATGTTTACTGCAGGATTATTTACAATAGTCAGGATATGGTAGTAACCCAAGTGTCCATTGATAGCTGAATGAATAAAGAAGATGCAGTGGATATATACAATGGAATATTAGTCAGCCTACAAAAAGAATGGAATTATACCATTTGCAACAATAAGACTTGCAACAAATCTTGCCATTTGAAATAACCTAGAGAGTATAATACTAAGTGAAATAAATCAATCAGAGAAAGACAAATGCCATATGATTTTGTTAATATGTGAAATTTAAGTAACAAAACAAAAGAATAAAGGAAGAAAACAAACAAATAAAAAACAGACTCTTAAATACAGAGAACAAACAGGTGGTTGCCCAACAAGAGGTGGGTGGGAACATGGGTGAAATAAATAAAGGGGATTAAGAGTACACTTATTTCAAATAGAAAACCCAAAAATGGACCCACATCTATATGGTCAACTAATCTTTGATAAAGGAGAAAAGACAATCTTTTTAACAAATGGTGTTGGGAACATGCAAAAGAATGAAACCGGACCACTTTCTTATACCATACACAAAAAATAAATTCAAAATAGATGAAAGCCTAAATGTGTTAGAGGGAACCATCAAAATCCTGTAGGAGAACACAGGCAGAAAACCTCTTTGGCATTGGTCATAGCAACTTCTTCCTAGATCCATCTCCAGAGACAAGGGAAACAAAAGCAAAAATGAACTATCGGTACCTCATTAAGATAAAAAGCTTCTGCACAGCAAAGGAAATAATCAGCAAAACTAAAAGGCAACTGAGAGAATGTGAGAAGATACTTTCAAATGATATATCTGATAAAGGGTTAGTATCCAAAATCTGTAAAAAAACTCATCATCCTCAGCACCCAAACATGAAATAATCCACTGAATGGGCAAAAGACATGAATAGACATTTTTCCAAAAGGACATCCAGATGGCTAGCAGACATATGAAAATATGCTCAACATCACTCATCATCAGGGAACTGCAATCAAAACCACTATGAGATACCACCTCATACCTGTCAGAATGGCTAAAATTAGCAACACAGGAAACAAGTGTTGGCAAGGATGTGGAGAAAAGGGAACCCTCCTACACTGTGGGAATGCAAACTGGTACAGCCACTGTGAAAAACAGTATGGAAGTTCCACAAAAAGTTAATGATAGAACTACCCTACAATATGATCCAGCAATTACAATACTAGATATTTACCCAAAGGGTACAAAAATACTAATTCCAAGGGATACATGCACTCCACTGTTTATAGCAGCATTATCAACAAGAGCCAAACTATAGAGAGAGACCAAATTTCCACAGACTGATGAATGGATAAAAAAGAGGTGGTATGCATACAATGCAATATTACTCAACCACAAAAAAATAATGAAATGTTGCAATTTGCAATGACATGGATGGGGCTAGGGTGTATTATGCTAATCAAAATAAGTCAGTCAGAGAAAGACAAATATCATGTTTTTACTCATATGTGGAATTTAATAAAGCAGATGAACATAGGGGAGAAAAAGAGAGGCAAACCGTAAGACAGACTGTTAACTTATAGAGAACAAACTGA
Source organism: Panthera onca (assembly GCF_046562875.1). NCBI lineage: Eukaryota > Metazoa > Chordata > Mammalia > Carnivora > Felidae > Panthera > Panthera onca. Next base: position 51,627,235 of record NC_138342.1, read on the forward strand.
GGGTTGCTGGAGGGAAGGTGGGCAGGGGGATAGGTTAAATGAGTGATGGGGATTAAGGAGGGCACTTGTTGGGATGAGTCCTGGATGTTATATGTAAATGATGAATCACTAAATTGTACTCCTGAAACTAATATTACACTATGTTAACTAACTGAAATTTAAATAAAAACTTGAAACAGTAAAGAAATAGGTTCACATATTTCAATGAGCACTGAGAAATGTGCTGAATGGTTGAATCATATTGTATACCTAGATCTAATACTGTATGTTAATTAAAAAAAATAATTAATTAAAAAAATAAAATGACAACATGCTCCACCAATCTCACTTCTATGTATATAGCCAAAGAAAATGAAATCATGATCTCAAGATTTATCTGTATGCTCGTGTTTATTGCTGCATTATTCACAATAGCCAAGATATGGAAACAACCTAAGTGCCCTTCTCTAGATAAATGAATAAAACAGATATGATACACACAAACACACCCCCCCCACACACAATTGAATATTATTCATCCATGAAGAAGAAAATGCCAAAAAAAAAAAAAACATACATTTTGCAACAATGTGGATGAAACTTGAGGGCATTATGTTAAGTGAAATAAGTCAGACAGAAAAAGACAAATACTGTACTATCTCACTTATGTGAAATCTAAGAGACTCAGACTCATAAAAGCAGAGAATAGAATAGTGGTTGTCAGAGGCTGGGGAGAGGGAGAAGAGTATTGGTTAAAGAGTACAAAGTTTTGGAGAAGTATTGGTTAAAGAGTACAAAGTTTTAGTTCTAAGTTGAATACATTCTGGAGAGTCAATGTACAGCATTGTGAGTTAATACTTAATAATACTATATTTTATACTTGAAATTTGATAAAAGAATAAATATTGGGACACCTGAGTGGCTCAGTTGTTTAAGTGTCCAGCTCCTGATTTCGGCTCAAGTCATGATCTCACAGTTTGTGAGATTGATCCCTGTGTTGGGCTCTGTGCTGTCAGTGTGGAGCCTGCTTGGGATTGTCAATCTCCCTCTCCCTCTGCCCTCCCCCACCTGTGGTCTTTTTCTCTCTCTCTATCTCAAAATAAATAAATAAACTAAAATAAAGAATAGATATTAAGGGTTCTCATGCTTAAAAGGGGTAAGTATGTGAGGTGATGGTTTTAATTTACTAGATGTGGTAACCATTTTACAATGTATATGTATACAAATCATCATATTGTGCACTTAATATGTATATTTTATGTGTCATATATATATCAGAATAAAGCCGGGTGGGGGGGGGGGAACCAAGGAAACTATTAACCCATATGAATCTGTACCTGTACTCTGCCTTCCCCCTTTTTCCACAGATAAGTTAGTGTTGATGATTTCCTACACTCCTATTGAAGTCTAACCTCCAATTATTCTACAATCTCATCTTTTGTTTTTTTTAATCAAAGCTTTGTTTCTGAAATTATATCTTCTCTTCTGTCTCACTAACCTTCCCTCTCTTCTGGAAACAAAAACATAAGAAAACTCAAGAACTCTCCATTTGTTATAATTCTCCTATGACTTCCTATCATCTCCAGATATAATCTCTGCTCTCTTCCATTAAAAAAAAAATTATTGAAAGAGTTGTCTGTAGCTATTGTTTTTACTTCATATATCAGTCAGCGTTCAACTAGAGAAGCAGAACCAGTGATATGTGTGTGTGGGGGGGGGGGTGGGGGGTGTATATGTATATGGTGTATGACTGAGAACTTGCTTTTTCAATTAAATAAGATGATTAAGCTTGCCTGTAAGGCTGCTACCTCCTCGTCTGTGTTGGAACTTGACATCTACAGGGCAGTCATTCAGGAAGGAAAGGTCATGAGCAGGCTGCAACTGCAAGCATGAGCTAGAACCCCACAAGGACATACTGAATTCCATGTGGTTCCTTAATGCTTCTGTCCTTGGTGATAACCATAACTTACATAATCTGGAGCCATTGCCACAAAGATACACATATCTAGGAAGAGAAGCTGAAAAATAACTTAGGGAAAAAACAGAACAATTGCAAGCCTATTTGTGCTTTACGTCCATGGGGTGAGTCAGCAGATCTACACACATTGCAGAGCCATCTCAGTTCCCAATCCACATTCTGCAATCAAATACAGTATACCAATTAGTTTTCTCCACCAGCACTACCCTGAGATTGATTTCTGTTCTGATTTTCCAAGTCCCCTCTGCAGCTTTTTTAACCTAGTTGTTCAATGAATTAATTAGAATTGAAATTTTGGAGATGGTCTGGAGTTTAGGTTCCTTTCTGATACTAGAAATTCCTTTCCCACGAAAAGAAAAATGACTGCCCAGGAGGAGTTTCAGAGAGTGGTGCCAGAAGTTAATCTTCTCATGCAAGATAAACTGAGAAGCAATATGGGCCTTTTATTATATTTCCAGAAATAATACACCAGATGATGCATAAGCATATTTTAGAAATGCAAGATAATTAATATGTCACACTCCCTTTTCGAAATTGAAATTTCAGGCAATCCTGAGAGCTATCCCTATCAGACAATGGGTTGTAGCTGAAGCCATTTATATACCTCCCCTAAAGTCAATATATAGGGAAGTTTAGGGTGAAACTGCCACTCCAGTATTGCTAACAGTTGACATAAACTTATTTGCCAAAAGTCTCTCGGATACTATTTTAAAAATGAGTTAAAAAAATAAGATTTACTGGCCATCATTGTGCAATTATCAACAAAAACGAGCGCAAATTAAAATAAAATGGGCAAAATATTAGATCAAATACCTCAGTAAAGAAGATATATAAAGTAAAACAAGTACTTGAAAAGTTACACATCATTGGTCAATAGAAATTTCGAGTTATATTCACACTGAGATATTACTATACATCCATCAGAATTCAGTTAAAAGATACTATTTCAAAAGATCGGTGAAGTTGTTACCAACTAAGCACTCATCCAATGTTGGAGAAATGCAAAATATCAAAATCACAGTGGAAAACAGTTTGACAATATTTCAGATAAAAGTACCCTAAGATCTAGTCATTCTACTTTTAAGTATCCAACCAGGATAAGTGAAAGAAAAAATAAAAAATCCTACAAAGGTTTGTAGACAAAGAGTAAATCCACACCAGAACAGCCCAATGTCCACCAACCAATACATAGATAAACAAAAAGTAGGATATCCCTACAACTGAAAATTCCTCAGGAGTAATAGTGAATGAAGTATATTAAATTAAAAATATAAATGAATCCCCCAAATAGTGTGATATGAAGTAGAATCAAGACACAAAAGACTACATACGGTATGGTGCCACTCTATCTTCACAGATCAGTAGTTGCCTGGGCTTAAGTTGAGTGATTCACAGAGAATAAGAAATAAGGGAGCTGTTGGGGATGATGAGATGTTGTAAAACTTGATTATGGTGGTAATTTTAGGACTCTATGGATTTTGCATTTACCAGACCTCATCAAGCTGTACATTTAAGATGAATGATTACACAATATGTACAATTTCCCTACAAAGGAGCTTTAGGAAAATAGTTGAATTGATATTACATCCATGTACCCTAATGATGGTGCAGTACCTTAAAATCAACCTCAATATTTGTGATCATTAAGTCAGGTTTTTTTTTCATTATTGCACAAGGCATAAAATCAGCATGATAGTGATAATGATGGCTGAAAACATAAAATATAATTACTTACATATTTACTTACTATACACATATAATTTTACAAGTCTTTTGAAAAATTTAGTCTTGTTATACCCATTTTACACATGATTAAACTGAGGCACCAATTAATTTATTTTTCCAAATTTGCACAACAACATGTCGTAGAGCTCACATGTGGTCCCATGATCCTGACTCTAGGATCCATGCTCTAGTTTATACCACTAAGCTGTTTGCCCATTACCTAATGATGGCTCCCCAGGCATAAAGTAGAAGAAAAGAATGACACACAATACTTAGAAGGATATAAAAATTACCACTTTATTGGAGGTTTATTGGCACAGAATCAAATACAGAATTTAAGAAAGAACAGACATTTTGTTATTGAAGACAGCCCCATTTCTTGCATTCTCAGCTACCATGCATTCTTTCAGGGATTTCTTTTCACCTACCAGGTGTGAGTATAATAAATATATCAAGGAGGAAATTAAGCAGCCTTGTAAGGAAACCACCTAACTACAACATTGTGGCTTACTGTTCATTAAATAATCCAATTTCACTTTTACCCTTCATATTTAATAAAATATAACTTTTTTGCAACTATTTTTAACTTTGTTATATGCCCCTGCTTGCTAGTTCAGAGCTCATTTCCTAAATATATTCATGTAAATGTTACTTTGAAAAAAAGACATAACAAAGAGAATTCAAAAATACACTGTTGAGTACCTATCTTCTATTCAAAAGACGATAACATAGTCAGACATAAGGAATAACTCCAATAGATGCAGATGATATCCTGTACCCGCATCCCTCCATACATCATGAATAATCGCTGTAGGTCACAAAGCTTTGAAAATGTGTATTACTTTTGAAATTTAACTCGTGTTCACAGAACTTCTAGAAAAAATACTCACATAGGTTTTGATAAAAAGTTTCATGTGGGATGAGATAAAGTTATATCATTTTTTTTAATATTGCTTTCTGTTTTACTAAACTGCATTTGCATCACAATATTCCAAGCCAAGATCTGATGATAATAAACCAAGAACATATACATTCAACAAAGTAACACTTTTAAGCTCACAGTATCCAATAAAATCTTAATTTATTTTAAAATATTTCCATTCCTTTTTTCACTCATATGAAAGTGCATTGAATTAGAACAATCTGAGTGTTTGATAACAAGTAATAAGCCAGCTTCTGTAGGAATACTTTTGAGAAACAAACATGAATAAAACTAAAATTATTATTTGAAAGCAATAGATACTCTAGAGAGTTAAGATGATTTACAGCATTTAAGCAAAATAACAATATGAATTTTGAAAAGTAAATGACTACATCCTGAATATAAATTTTCTTTTTAAAAATGTTTGTTCAGAAAAAACATTTGACATTTTTACGAATTTATGAGCCTTCAGTTGAAAGTTTTCAAAATAACACTGCATCCAAGGAAACATTAAATAGAAAGATATATCAGAAATGCTACACAGTCATAAATTTATTTCGGAATTGGTGTTTTTTTCATCATATTCACCAGCTGAAAGAATGTTTTAAAGTTTTATTTTGACACTATCACTATTAAAGGCCAAACTATAAATTCTAAATAATTGTCTTCTAAGTTCCAAGCTTGCAACCATTTCCAAACTTCATAACATCATATGTTTTGCACATCAGTGTTGTACTGTATGCTATTTCCATTATCTTATTCTCTTTTGCATTCTTCTCCCCATGGTTATTAAGTTCTCTATTTCTTATTTTATTAGAGCATTTACTTCAGAATATTTGAAAATTTTAACTTCTAATCCCTTTAAAATATTATGTTAAATATGTTTTTGGGGGCGCCTGGGTGGGTCAGTCGGTTGAGCATTGACTTTGGCTCAGGTCATGATCTTGGGTTTCATGAGTTCAAGCCCCACTTTGGGCTCTGTGCTGACAGCTCAGAGCCTGGAGCCTGCTTCAGATTCTATGTCTCTCTATATCTCTCTCTCTGCCCCTCCTCTGCTCGTACTCTGCCTCTCTATCAAAAATAAATAGACATTAAAAAAATTAAAAATATGTTCTTCTAGGTACTTCAGTGTATATTACATTGAAAATATAATCTCACATCCGTAGACAAGCCACTTTATAGTAAAATTCTTAAAATGGATAAAGGTTTCATTTTTGTAAAACACTGACCTGTGTTGCACAACTACAGGAGGCTTCTCATATAGGAGTTTATATAACTTGCAGCCTCTGAGCTTTGTTATCCAAAGATTTCTTGGCCCTTGGTTTGTTGTATAAATTTCTACTGTCTTCCTAAACAGTTTGTAGGGGGAAAAGAAAGCTAATCAAATGAATCAGAGTATTAGATAAACATATTTTTACCTTATCATATTAATCTCCCAAGTTTAGAAAAGAGGACAGTCAGTATTTTAATTATAACCTCTAATATTTCAAGGACACAAAGGAATTAATCTCTCATAGAAACACACAGAAAAAGCACACCAAATTACAGGTATAAAAACTAAATAAATTTGACATGATTCTTTATTTGTTTCAACAGTGATAAAAATTTAGAATGTAGTGCAAGGGAAAAATGAAAACCAAAATAAATTGCCTTAAGAAAATAAAAATATGCTTAATACATAAATAAAATATATGACCTCTGATGTCTTACTTATCTTCCTCATAGGGTTCAAAGTGTTCCTCACCCAGCTAAGTAATCTTTTCTTGAAATATCCTTTAGTTTTTATATGGAAGCTACAGAGACAACAATGTATCTTAAAAAAATGATTCTAAAGAGCCAAAATAATAGATCACTGAATATTTGACCAGGCACTGAGTTCCTAAATAAACTTAGCTGAGTAATTATTCATATTTTGGCTACTCAAATACTATATATATATATATATATATATATATGTGTGTGTGTGTGTGTGTGTGTGTGTGTGCGCACGCGTGCGTGTATGTATTCTCTCTCTCTTTCTCTTTCACACACACACTCACATAGACACTTTTTATTTATTTATGCACTTGTTTATTTGTTTATGTGAGCTTTGTTAATGTGGATCTATTTTGTGTTGTAACAAAATAAAATTTCTAAGTTCCTAAGACTGAAACTAAATCTTAGACTAATTGCAATTAATTCAAATAATTGCATTCAAATAGATAAAATATAAAACATTTTTGATGACTTTCCAGTCATTTCTGTACTGTCCAGCATCACAGAACTTTTTCTTTAAATTGTTTGCATGTTTTTCTAAATTTAATAATATTTTGAATAAATCTTATTGGTCTGATTAAGTCTCTTACATACTTATATAAACGGTAAAAAAAAAAATCTAACATTTTGGGGCACCTGGGTGGCTCAGTTGGTTAAGCATCAGACTTTTGATTTAGGCTCAGGGCATGATCTCATGAGTGAGTTCCAGCCCCACATCGGGCTCTGCACTGATGGTATGGAGCCTGCTTGGGGTTCTCTCTGTCCCTTTCTCTCTGTCTCTCCCACGCTCTCTCTTTCTTAAATAAAAAAAAAAAAAAAATTTTTTTTTCTAAAAAAAAAACCTAACATTTCTGACAAAAAAACGTTTTTCAGGGCGCCTGGGTGGGCCATTCATCCATTCATCCATTCAAAAACTTTTTATTAGGAATCTATATATCATTCATCCATTCAAAAACTGTTTATTAGGAACATGTCTGTAACAGGCACACTAAATGCTGTTGCCATAAAAAATTTAGTACTTCAAAATAAAGCAAGTGTGTGTGTGTGTGTGTGTGTGTGTGTGTGTGTGTGTGTGTTTATATTTGTTTTGTTTTGTTTTTCTAAGTAGAGAAAAAATAAAGGTAGAATACTTTTACAAGGAAAATCCAGAAAATGTTAATGAATAGAGTTAAGATAATACCTTTGGTCAGTGTAAATAGTATAAATGAAATCAAATGAAACATACTTGAAGGGTTTGGGCCCAACAGCATTCCCCTACACCTACCCCCTGTTCTCATTTCATTTACAAATGAACAGCAGTTCTCAAAACAACAATAGCTTAAGGGGTGGGGGGTGGGGGAAACAAGACCAAAAACAAACAAACAAACAAACAAAGGAAAAAACTAAAATGTTGATTCTTACATTCCTTATATGGCTCACGCTATTTGAGAGTAAATTCTAAAATGATTTCTTATACACTTTCGATTTATTGTTAATCTTTGGTAACCAGAAACATTTTTATGACCTTTGTTTTGAATATATTTGCATGAAATTTAGGGTGTCCTCAGTAGTTTCATTCTCAAACATAAATTAAACTTTAGGAATCCAAAATAAAATAATTATTCCTGCTAGGCAGGAAATTTCTTAGGACTCAGTCTTTCACCTGATAGAAGATAATGTCCTGTATCTTCCATGACTGGATCATCCAGGGGTAATTAAATCTCCAAACCCATGTTCTCAGAGCATTGTACATTGGAATCTACTTATATGAAAGGAATGATGGAACAAAGTAGATTGGTTCTTTTTATAATACCAATTACTATGTGCTTGGACTCTCAATAATAGGAAATTTGTTCTACTGATGATAGTATCTTCCATACTAAGATATCAATAAGAATCTGAAACTTTTTTTTGCTTATTTTGAACTGAAGTCTCCCTAAAACTTTCCATCCAATAGTTCTTTGCTTTAAGTTGATAGAGAAAACGTTTAATATTTCAGCCAAGCTACAGATTTATATATTTGAAAACAACTCCGATATCCCTTCTTTACCAAAGTATAACGAGGTCCTCCAACTTCATTATATGATCATATTCTGAATTTTCATCAGGATCGATCAATTCCAAACTTTATGTCCCTATCAAAGTGTGATTCCCAGAACTCTTCATATAAGATAAAATTAGATTGAAAAACCAAATTAAAGTTAGCAGTTCCAAAATTTTTGACTAATTAAATTGGATATTTTTCAACATTCTGATTATATTTTGCTTATTTAAGCATCATAGAGTTTCCAAAAGCTTATGCAAATTGGCATGTGGATCAGAACACTAATTTACAAATTAAATTTGAACTTTTATTGAATTATATTTCCTTCAATAAGATGCTGTGGTTCCGGTCCTTCTTTAAGACAAGGAAAATATTACAAATGTGCATATGAATCTGTGTATCTTGAGTGCAGCCTCCATTAAGTATGACAGACATGTTACTTCACTGAACTTTTAATCATCGCATGGAGAATTGCTCAGTACATTCTACATCTGTTAGCTTCAGAAATTCCAAATTGCTAACCCTGCTAATATGATTTGCCTTTATCAGTGTCTGCCTCAATAAAAGGACAAGTGCAGTTTATGCCTATCTGAAGGAAAATAAGTGAACTTCATCATATTCCTGTATTTCCCATCAGATATTACATTCTACTGCTAATTCTATAAATAATGCAACTTAAAATATACATTTCACACATGTTTTTGAAGCATAAGTTTTATAAACTATTTGTTAAATGAAAAAATATACTTATTTTTTTCTGTTGTAATCACATTAATCTCAAAATCTGGGTTTTAATGTGTTGTGAACTTGAAATCTTACAAATATATCTTGAAGCATGTATTACTGTGATTAAAACTTGTTCTTTAATTAATTGATGGAGAAAATGCACTGTTGTTGTTTTTCAGTTGCAGATTAGGCAGACATAGCACCTCAATACACATTTTTTATCTCAGCCTCTTCTCATCTCCCACCCAGACCAAACTAGTAGCTTTCTAACTGGTTTTCTTGCTTCAAGTGTTGCTTCAAATTCCATCTTTCTAAAGCATAAAACTAGCTTGTCATTTCCTCAATTAAAATGAATCCGTGAATTCTAATCTCCTAGAAGACAATGTCTTAGTATCTAGCAGGCATTTAAAGTGTGACATGAGGGGCGCCTGGGTTGCTCAGTTGATCAAGTGTCTGACTTCATCTCAGGTCATGATCTTATGGTTCTGAGTTCAAGCCCTTCATCAGTCTCACTGCTGTCAGCACACAACCCACTTTGGATCCTTTCTTTTTCTCCCTGTCTATCTCTAAGAAACAAATAAACATAAAAAAAATAATAAAGTATGACATGACCAGTTTCTTGTCCGCATTTACAGTTCATCTAACAAGATGGGGCAAGCTGCTTTTGACTGAACCATTTCTTGTATTCCATGGTGTTAACCTGGGATAAGAAGGCCATTTTCATCAGTATAACGCATCCTGTTACCTATCTGTCCTTTCATATTTAATTTCAATATTCTCATCTTTCTCTCCCTCCCTCTTTTCTTCCTTTCCTCCCTCTCTGTGTCTCTTCATCCTTCTCTCTCTCTCTCTTTCTCTCTCTCTCTCACTCTGAATATAAATATGTATATTTATATATTTATACATGTGTAAACATACACACAAGATGTACAGAAAATTTTAAAATAAGTATTTGACTATTCAATAGCATCTCCTCTGGTCTTACTCTAATCACTTTCCTTATTAGAAACCAAAGTCTATATTTTGAAAAATAAATCTATTCATGTCACTGGAATTCTTCAATGGTTTCCCAACATTTTCATGAAAATTATAAATTCCCTGCAAGTGTTTTGCATGATGTGTTCATTACCTAGCATTCTTCTCTTTTACTCACCATAACTCTTACTGTAGCAACATTCGCTTTCTTTTAGTTTCAAAATGCCTATGGTGAACATTTGTTCCATTTGCCAAAAATTCTTATTTAACATTTGTTTTATTATATTGTATGGTATAACTTGACCTGAATACATTATTTTTGAATGAAGAACAATCATCATTAGTTGCTTAAAAAATAACCTAGGATGGGTTTGATCGCCTTATGCCTCACATCACCAGTCTCTGTTATAATCATGTTTAGTATTGTGTGAACATGTAGGGAGAAGAGGCCTCTTTTTAACATATATACATCCTAAAGACCAGCAAAGATGACTCATCTCATTTTTTCCTCTCAGAATTGTTAAGTTACAATATAGATATAAGACATGATAATTCTCTTTCGCTTTCTGACCAAATAAAATGAGTTTGAAGCAAATGGCTAGGGACAACTCCTTCTCTTCTCATGTTGTGGTGAAAGTATTTGATGCAGCCCCCTTGCAGGCCACTCAGAATACTAACCAGCTGAGTCTTGGCCACCACATATGTCATAGACTGTGATGTGCTGGAAGTTATGCAGTAGCCAGTTGGTGTTGCCATTGGGAAACATGGAAAATTACGAGTTTGATAAATATGCTTTTCCTTCAGGAAATGGGCATTAATAAGTACTGCTGTAGAGAGCAGAAAGTGAATTCTGATTACTCTTATTCTATACATATGAATATGGATATTACATAAATCTAAATTATTTTATTGTTGGTAATTCTTTGTAAAATCTGCAGTAAACCTTCTTCTCTATATGTGCATGCTTAATGAAAATTAATCCTTCAATTTACATTTAGAGAAAGTTAATAATAAAGATGTAATGTATATAAATTATTTGTCAACATTTACCATCCAACTATGAGCTATAGTGATATCACTGAGAGCATGAATACTAGAAGAAAAGAAAGTTAAAGTAACATCTACATGACAACAACATATTCAGTTGTATGAAGTATGCAAATACACAGACAAATAATATATTTGTATATATTACTGTCTATTTGTATATATTATTGTGAACATAGCTTTTCATTAGGTCAAACGATTACTCTTTTAAATTAATTTCACTAATTTCCAAGACAGGTTTCCTTGGTATGTTTAATAAACATGAAAGATGAAAGTGCAATCTTAATTTTTTCTTCCTGTTTAATTACAAAGTTAGTTTTAACTAACTCATGCCAAAAAAAGTCAAAGAATAAGAAGAATGTGATCTTAAGAAATTCCAAATTTTCTTAGAAACATACTAAAGAGAGAAATTTTAGAGTTAACCGTTGAATAATTTAACTCTCCACTAAGTAGTTCATAATTTCATAAAAGGTCACAGTGCCTATATCATTATTATTTGACATCTAAATATCACCCAGCAATATTTTGCCCTTTGGCAGATGTCATAAAATGTAGGTACCTCCTTGATTTAATTTTAGAGACTCAATTTAAAGTACCCAAAACAGTGAGAAAAATGGGGAAAAATGTGCAGTATTAATTTAAACACCATAGCAAATCACAGACAAACACAATATTCTTTAATTATATACTTTAAATATACATTGTAAAAACAAAACAAAATACTAATATCCAAATAAGAGAGATGATGCTTCTTTGGACAGTTCCTATCTCAACTAAATACATAAAAACATCAACAAAGTACAGAATTTAAAAAAAAAAAATACTCTTTAAAACAAAAGATTATCTTTCTGTGACTAAAATCCAGAGAATGGTGAGACAGTATGAGCATTCTGCCTTGCTCTGTTAAGGATGAAAAGACCCTAATACAAATGTTTTTAGATAATTTTACAAGTACACCATCTCATTATCTGAGGCCATATCTTCATGACATCAAAGCAAAGGAACAACAAAAAATTAATTACTTGATAATATAAAATATTTTATTTGATATTTTTTACTCCCTTCACATAAGGGAAACTTCATGAATAAATGCATATTTGGGAGAATACTTTATTGTAATAAAATCAAATAACCTCAATGTTCTTGCTTTACCATTCTCTAGGTTTTGAGCCTTTAGCAGGTCAAGTTGAGTTCCACTTATAAACTAGCAGCCCAGTGGATCATATTTAATTGATTACATTCTCAGAGAAATCTTAAACTTTAGTTAATTCATAATTATTATATAAATTTCAAATAATCATAGTACTCATTCATTCTAACCACTCTTGAGTCCTCACATTTATATATACAATGACATGTCATAACTGAATTTGACATAATGGCACTTAAAGACTTGGGTGTTTCTGATGAAGTCTCTGGTTTATGTTATAAAGATGTGTACAGCTGAGATGCTCCAAGTTTAGGAAACCTTTATTTTATGAAAGATCTGCTAACACACCTGCCTAGCCTTTGTCTATCAGGGAAATATTGCCTTCATTATCCTTATTAGGAAACTAACCTGGCCTGGAATGAGACATTGTCTTCATTTCCTAAGGCAGTTTGTACTATATATATATATATATATATATATATATATATATATTTGAATTTAAAAGATAATCCCCAAAATCATCCTAAAATGTTTAGAAATACCATTAAGAATCCTCAATCAATATGCTGATATTTAAAAATTAAGAGTTGATTTATAGTCGATAAATGAGTTATTGTTTTCTTTATAGCATTTTACAATAAAATCAAGAATTGGTAAGTACAAGATGTGACAGACATTATACCAAAGTAGCATTTACCAATAAAAAAAAAAGGATCTTATATGAAGATACTAAAATTTTAATCATGTAATGTATAATTAAAGCAATGTTTGAAAATAATTCTAAAATATATAACAGTTGAAAATGACTCTTCATAAAGAATATTTTTGAAAACTGATAATGATGGTATTATAATTATAATTTCAGAAACTATTTTTGCCTTGGGATATAGTTTAGCTTATAAAACTAATTTTAAGTCCAGCAAAGTATAATAATTTTAAGAGAGATTTAGCTAAAACATTGGTTCTGATTTTGATTGTCAAATAATTCTATATTTTAAAAATTGGGGGAGATAAAAGATATATAACCATTTGAGGAAATTACATAATATGTCAATTAGGTTACTACCTTCTCATTAAATTTTAAGATGTCAAACCATATTTAAGGGAACCATATGTCTTATCCAACACCAAATGTTACTAATTTAAGAATAAAACAAGATAGGGGTGCCTGGGTGGCTCAGTCAGTTAAGCATCCTACTCTTGATTTCTGCTCAGGTCATGGAGCCTTGAGTCAGTCTCCACACTTCCAGCAAAGAGCTTGCCTGGGATTCTCTCTCTCCCTCTCTCTCTTCTCCATCGCTCATACACTCTTTCTCATTCTCTCTCTCTCCCTCCCTCCCTCTTCCTCTCTCTGTCAAAATAAATAAATAAACTTAAAAAACATGCTTTAAAAGGGGCACCTGAGTGGCTTAGTCAATTAAACTTCCAACTCTTGGTTTTGGTTCTTGTCATGATCTCACGGTCGTGAGACTGAGCCCCAGTCCATTTCTGCACTGGCAATATGGGGCTTGCTTGGAATTCTCTCTGCTCTCTTCTTTGGCTCTCTCTCTTTGTCTCTCTCTCTGTCTCTCTCTCCCTCTCTGTCAAAAATAAATAAACATTAAGAAATGCTTTAAAAAGAGAATAAAACAAGATATGGGTACAAATATACCATTTCTTTCTGAAAGAACCTAATCCTTCAGATAAAGCTTTTTTAACTGTCCCACTCCTCCACACTGATGTGGGTTTGGCATCCGGCTTTGTCCAGCAAAATCAAGGATGGCAGAAAGGATTAATCAAGACTCCATGCAAGTCAAGAGAGGTAAGAGAGAGGCTAAGGGAAGTCTCTCTGAGCTTCTTTCAAGATCCTGTATTTATTGAGCATACATTTAGGGAAACAATGAGCAATATGTGGGTGGGTTATGTGCCAGTAAGAACATATAGCAAATGTGCAGAAAAACAAGGTAAGACGGGGTAAAATATTCCATACTATAACATGGCCTAAGGAATTTATAAGTATAAGCAGGACCTAACCCCTAGATAGACATTAACTAGATAAATGAAGCATGGCTGCTGTTTTCAGCAAGCCCAGAAAACAGTTTTCTGCTTTGCACTGCATTCCCTCTAATCTCCTAACCTAGGACAGAGCTATTTGATTTCCCACACATTGGGAACTGTTTTATTTTCAAAGTGACACGCTAACTTTTAAATATATGTAAGGAACATGATTTTCAGAAGTTTCGAAATACCATTCCCCTCTAAAAAGTACTAGGGCTCCTTGGAGAGGTGAATGATTCTAGGGCTGAGGAAGAAATGTTAAATGTACACAGACATTAGCTTGAAGAGGTTTCCACTTAATAAATCTAGAGCAATTTGACCGTCAAAGTAGCAATTATAGAATGTAATTCTTTGAATAAAAAAGAATTCTATGGGTTCATAGTTATAGAAATCAACAAGTAAAGAAATAAAAAAAACAAATGGGAGAGGAGGAAAAGCTCTTCTTTCCAGGCAGATAACAGTACATAAATGTAGAAGGGATTATGGAAAGAAAAAAAAACCACAATAGACAAATGTCATGCAGATGATTGATTTAGTCTGGACTCTTTAACAGGTTATACTAAAGCTGATGTATGGAGGCATGATAAGTAAAAGATAGGAGTATAATCTCAAAATATCTTTCAGTGAAATATTTAATTATATACATGGAAAAAAATGGGACTTTATGGTTGAGACACTTGGCAGAAACGGCAACATGAGTCTAGGGATATGTCAACATTGTCCTCTAATGTGATGTACTCAGAACACACTATCATTGACTGAATATGCATTCCTGCCAAAAACGTATGAGCTGAGTCTGACAAGAGTAAATATCATCTTACAAATAATTAATCATTAAAGTAAAAAGAAATCCTAACTTAAAATCTTTAATTGAGTAATTAGTTCAGTCTTACTTTTAATAGATATTATTTTTAGAGCAGTTTTATTTTATTTTTTAATCTTTGTTTATTTTTGAGAGAGGGAGATCAGGGGAGAAACAAAGGGAGAGGGAGACACAGAATCCGAAGCAGGCTCCAGGTTCTGAGCTGTCATCAGAGAGCCTGACATGGGGCTCGAACTCATGAACTGTGAGATCATGACCTGAGCTGAACTCAGACACTTAACCCACTGAACCACCCAGGTGACCCTACAGCAGTTTTAAATTAAAAGCAAAATTGATCAGAAAGTACAGAGAGTTCCCATATACCCCTTTCCCCACACATGAATAACCTCCCCTACTATCAACGTCTTGTACTAGACTGGGACATTTGTTATAACTGATGAAACTACCTTGACATCCTTATCATCCAAAGTCCACAGTTAACATTAGGACTTGTTCTTGTTATTATGCATTCTGCGAATTTGGACAAATATATAGTGACATGTATCAATTATCATAGTATCATACAGAATAGTTTCATCGCCCTAAAAATTCTTTGTGCTCTGCCTGTTTATTCCTTTATACCCACAACTTCTTTAAAATCATTTTCATGTTTTTATTTATTTTATTTTTGAGAGAGACAGCAAGCAGGGGAGCGGCAGAGAGAAGGGAGATACAGAATCCAAAGCTGGCTCCAGGCTCCAAGCTGTCAGCACAGAGCCTGTCACAGGGCTCAAACCCACAAACTGTGAGATCATGACCTGAGCTGAAGTTGGACGCTTAACCGACTGAGCCACCCAGGCACCCCTCTTCATACCCACAACTTCTGACAATCACTGACCTTTTCAGTGTCTCCAAGGTTTTGCCTTTCTAGAATGTCATATCATGTGAATCATATAGTAAGTAAATTTTTCAGATTGGCTTATTTCACTTAGTAATATACATTTAACTTCCTTCTGTGTCTTTTCATGACTTGATAGCACATTTATTTTTAGTGCTGAATAATATTCTATCGTTTGGAGGGATCACAGTTTATTTTTCCCTTCACCAACTGGAGGCCATCCTATTTGCTCCCAGGTTTTGCTAATTATGAATAAAGCTGCTATATACATGCATGTGCAGGTTTTTGGGTGGACATAAGTTTTCAACTTCTTTGGGCAATACCAACCAGTGTGACTGCTATCACCAGTGTGATAATATGGTAAGAGATAGTTTAGTTTTATATATAGAAAGTATGCTTAACTTTAGTATATGAAGAAATGACCAAACTGTCTTCCATAAGCACCATCTTGCATTGTCACCAACAATTAACAATCCCTGTTGTTTCACATCGTTGTTAATATTTGATGCTGTCACTGTTCTCAATTTTGGTAATTTTAATAACTAGTGGTGTATCATTTTTTTGGTTTCTATTTCCTTGGTGACATATGATGCAGAATGTCTTTTCATATGCTTATTTGTCATCTGTGTATCTCTCACAGATACGTATCTGTTGGATACATATCTGTTGGATGACGTATCTGTTAAGGTCTTTGACCCATTTTTAGTCAGTTTGTTCGTTTTCTTATTGTTGAATTCTGAGTTCTTTATATGTTTTGAATATCAGATCTTTATCAGATATATCTTTTGAAAATATGTTCTCCCAATCTGTGGCTTGTCTTAGTCTCTTGACATTGCTCTGCAGAGCAAAATTTTTTAATTTTAATGAAGTCAAACTTATCAATTATTTATTTTATGATTTGTGCCATAAGTGTGATATCTGTAAAGCTATAGTCATTATATATCTTCTCCTATGTTATCTTCTAGGAGCTTTATAATTCTCTGTTTTACATTTAAGTCTATGAATCATTTTGAATTGATTTTTGTGAAGAGTGTAAGGTCTGTATCTAGATTCAATTTTTATGCATGTGGAAATTCAGTTCTTCCACTACTATTTGTTGAAAATACTATATTTTATTACATTGCCTTTTCTCTTTTGTCAAAGATTGGTTGCCTATATTAATATGGGCATATTTCTGGGCGCTGAATTCTGTTCCATTTTTCTATTTGTCTATTTTTTCACTAATACTACAGTCTTTTGATTATTACAACTTTATAGTAGTTTTGACGTCAGGTAATGTCAGTCTTCCAACTTTGTTCTTCTCTTTCAATATCATGTTGGCTATTCTGGATTTCTTGCCTCTCCATATACACTTTAGAATAAGATTGTTGATATCCATAAGATAACTTGCTGGGATTTTGATCAATATTGCACTGAATCTATAAATCAATTTGGGAAGAACTGTTATCTTCATCTTGATAATAGCGAGTTTTCCTGTTCATGAACGTGGAATACTCTCCATTTATTCAGTACTTCTTTGATTTTCTTCATCAGATTTCTGTAGTTTTCTTCATATAGAAATTATACCTATTTTGTTAGTGCTATATTTAAGCATTTCATTTTTGACTGCTAATATAAATGGTATCATTTTAAATTAGTGAGGGAGAGTGATTGACTTTTGTAAATTAACTTTGTATCCTGCAATCTTGCTACAATTACATTAGATCCAGAACCTTACCTTTCTTTTCTTTTCTTTTTCTTTTCTTTTTTTTTTTTGTCTATTATTTTGGATTTTATGTATAGATGAGAAGGTCAACTGTGAACAAAGACAAGTGTATTTCTTTAATGTTAATCTGTATACTTTTTATTTCCCTTTCTTGTCTTATTTCACTAGAAAATATGTTGTTGAAAAGCAGAGGTGAAAGGTGACATCTTTGCTTTATTTTTGATCTAGCAGTATAGCTTTGAGTCCTCACCATTATGTATGATGTTAGTTAAAATTTTTTATAAATATTCTTTACCATGTTGAAGAAGTTCTCACCAATACTTAGTTTACTGACAGTTTTTACCATGAACATTGGATTTTGTCTTATTTCTTTTCTTTATATTTTGACATGATGATGTGATTTTTCTTTTAGCCTATTGATAAGGTAGATTACATTAATTTATTCTTGAATGTTGAACCAACCTTGCATACCTGAGATAAATCCTACTTGGGTATGATGTATAACTCTTTTTGTTGCACTATTGGATTTGGTTTGCTAATACTTTGTTAAGATGTTTTGTATCTATATTCATGAGAGATATCAGTATGTAGTTTTTGTTATTGTTGTGATCATTTTTTTTTCTGGTAATGTCTTTGGTTTTGATAGTAGGTTAATGCTGACCTCATAGAATGAATTAGAAAGTATTCCTTCTGCTTCTCTCTTCTGAAAGTGATTGTAGAGAGTTAGTAAAAATTCTTCCTTAGATGTTTGTCAGAATTCACTAGTGAACCCATATGGACCTGTTGCTTTCTATTTTGGAAGGTAATTATTGATTCAATTTCCTTAATAGATAATTCAGATTTTCTATCTTCTTGTGTGAGTTTTGGTAGTTTGTATCTTTCAAGTAATTGTTCCATTTCATCTACTTTATCAAATTTGTGGGCATAAGAGTGTTCATAGTATTCCTTTATTATCATTTTAATGTTATAGAATGGAATCTCTGGTTATATTACCTCTTTAATTTCTGATATTAGTAATTTTGGCCCTCTTTTTTTTCTTAAACTTATTTTAACTTGATTTTTTTTAAAAATTGCACTTTATAGAAACCTAAAATAGGTTTAGGTTCATTATGCATTTAAGTTCACAAAATCTTGAAATAGACTATTGATTTAAATTGCTTCTTTTCCATTTTTTAAATGTGAGAACTTGGGCAATTACTAATTTCCCTTTGGTTCAGTTTTATTGCATGTAATTTGTAGTTAATTATCAATATTAGCTTTCTGGGTTACAATGATGATAGATAAAATAAGAGTAGTAGGAAAATGATTTTGAATATTAGTATAACTATAGTCATTATTATGATTTGACACAATATGTCATTTGTTATTCTGCATTTGTGTGTTAAATAATAATATGTGGAATGTTAAAGAAAACCAAAGGTGTTAAATGTTTATTAATTTTTAAATAATCTTTTAAGTTAGTAAATAAAAATACCAAAATTAAATAAAATCCAGGAACTTACCAATAGTTTTAAAAAATCTGTACTTATTAAAGGATAATTAATGTCTACAAGCTGAATTCAAAAGCCTAAAAAGCTGTATTTTTTAAATTGGGACTTCTCTAAATTCAGTATTAATGAACTAATCTGACAATAACTTTGTTACTGGCCTTTTTACTAACCAAAACTACATTTAAAGATATAAACATACACACACATGCACACACCCACACAAGCACACCAACAAAAAGAGTGAATTTCACTACAATAGAATATATATTAAAACTGCTTTTATACTTAGTTGCTGTTCAAGAGGGAAAATTAATAATTTATACATGACTAAAATTTACAGGAACTCAACCAGCTTTATCTCTTGAGTGAGAAATGTATGTAATGACATCTGCAGGTCACTTTTTCTAGCAATATTGTCCTTTTAAGCTATGTTCTTAAACTAGGCATAAGAAACTTTGGAATGTACTCTTTCAAAAGTCTCCATTAATCCATAAATAATTTAGGTGGCATGAATAAGGGGAATATGTTTCAATTCACTAGGTAATAAAATTAGTTTAGTTTTTATATAAAGTTATTACATAGCAGCCTATAAAAGTAGCTAATTCTTTAGAGTAAGAAAAATATTTGGTATTAAGTCTTCATTTAGCTTTTTAAAAATGTTTATTTATTTATTTTGAGAGAGAGAGAGAACAAGTGTGGACAGGGGAGGGTCAGAGAGAGAGAGGGAGAAAGAGAATCCCAAGCAGGTTCTATGCTGTCAGCTCAGAACTCTATGTGGGGCTGGATTTCATGAACCCTGAGATCATGATCTGAACTGAAACCATGAATGAGTTGGCCACTTACCTGATTGAGCCACTCAGGAGTCCCTAGCTTTCATTTGGCTTTTTATGACAAAAATTTTAGATTGTTAATGGTTTTCATTATATGAAATACATTGAGAAATACAAAATAATAGAAAAAAAAAGAAATTTAGTGTTAAAAACAGAGATTAAAATTATTTAGTTTTAAAAACAGAGATTAAAATTACCCTCAAAACTTTTAAAATCAAATAATTCTCCAACCATATAATTATCCCCCTTACAATCAGGTTTTGATCTGTTCTGCTAAATAAAAATATTTAGACATGCATGACAATTGGTGCTAAACAGCTACTATGTGTGCTACTGTGACACACAATTTTCTCTGCTAATTTTAGCCCACTACAATTAGAATGATCCAAAAGATGAAACAGAGAAGCACGAAGGAGAGAAAGAAAATGAAGAGGAGGAAATGGAAAGAAAAAATGAAAAAAGAAGAGAGAGTAAGAAAAAGGAGAAAGTAGAAATTGAAAAGGAGGGAAAAGTAGAGAAAAAGGAGTAGATGATACAAAAAAGAAGATGAGGAAGAGAAGTAGGAGTAACAGAAACAGGAGAAAGAAGAGGATGGAGTGGAGGAAGGTAAAGTGAAAGAGAAGACAGAAGAGGAAGAAAAATATGGAAGAGATACAAAGAAGGACAGGCAAGAGGGATGAAAATGAGGAAAAAGAGAAGGAAAAAAAGAAGAAAATAATACAGAAAGAGGAATTAGTAAAAAACATTCCACAAAATAAAATAAGCAAAAAATATTGTAATGTATGTTAACATTTCCATTAAGAATGAGAAAGCTAAAAAATAACAACAAACAAAACACAAACACCACATTCTTTTTATTTTTTTAAGTCTATTTACTTATTTTTGATAGGGAGTGGCAGAGAGAGAGATGGACAGAAAGAATCCCAAGCAGGCTCTGCACTGTCAGTACAGAGCCTGACCTGGGGCTCCATCTCAGGAACCATGAGATCATGACCTGAGCCAAAATCAAGAGTCCAGTGCTTAACTCATTGAGCCACCCAGGCATCCCCAAACACATTTTTTAAAATTTTTATTTATTTATTTATTTATTTTTTGAGACAGAGAGAGACAGAGTGCGAGCCAAGGAGGAACAGAGAGAGAGACACACACAGAATCTGAAGCAGGCTCAGGGTTCTGAGCTGTCAGCACAGAGCTCAGTGCAGGGCTTGAACCCACCAGCAGTGAGACCAGGACCTGAGCCGAAGTCAGATGCTTAACCGACTGAGCCACCCAGGTGCCCCCAAAACACATTCTTTATGGAATAGAGTAAAATCAAAACTCTGAAAAATTAGTTGAAGATACTTGATTCTTGTCTGTTACCTAATCAGTTTCAGTTTATTTTTAATTCATTTACTATTAACTCACTGATAAATAAATTTAAAAAATTGTACATAGTAATATTGCATGGTTTTAAAATTATTCTGTACCTTTGCAATAATGCATTTTGTCCTTTGATTTATAGTGTCCTTTGATTTTACTCATTGAATATGACACAGTATGTTCTGTCCTTTTCAAAGAGTTAGATTTTGCTTTAGTAACCCATTCTACTTTTCTTTAAAACTTTCATAAACTGAAATAATTAGACTTCAAGAAAGTTGCTAAGGTATTACATGCTTGGGTGTGTATGCCTCACTCAGCTTCCCCCAAGGCTACCATTTTAAATAAGCATGGTGTAATTACCAAAAGCAAGATATTAATGTGATTATAATACAATCAAACAAATTTTTAAAAATTATGCAGCTTTCCCCAGTTTTACCACAAATATATTTTTTCTGCTCTCAAGTTCAATGCAGAATATTAAAGCATCATGTCTGTTTCATCTCCTCCAAACTCTCACAGTTCTTCATTTTTTGCTGTTCCATATTCTTGACTTGACACTTCTTAAAAGTGCCAATCGGTAAGTAAATCCAAGACAAATCTATCTGAGCATGGCAAGTGTAGTTAAGAATAACATGGAGGTGAAATGTCTTTATCATATCATATCAGTGGGTACATGTATCAATATATTTATTACTGGCGATATTAACATTGATATTTAGTTAGGATGGCGTTAGCCATGTTTCTCCATTCTTTTTCCTTTCCATGATCTATTCATAGAAGTAAATAAATCCAGCCCAAAATAAATAGACAAGCTGTCAGTCTACACCTAGCAGAGGGAAGGGTATCAAATAATTTGTTGACGTATATTAAAACCACCACCACAATTAATTTATTTGCAGAAGAAGGGATATGTTGAAGTTGTACAAATATCTTATTTTTCTTCAAGGTTTTGCTCACTAATTTTAGCATTCATTGTTGGATCCTGATAGCAGCATTACTGTTTGTTACTAGTGGTGATTTTTAAAAATTTCCTTTAGTTGGGGCACCTCGGTGACTCAGTTGGTTAAGCGTCTGACTTCAGCTCTGGTCATGATCTCACAGTTCATGAGTTTGAGCCCCCACGTTGGGCTCTGTGCTGACACCTCGGAGCCTGGAGCGTGCTTCAAATTCAGTATGTCCCTCTCTCTCTGTCCTTTCCCTGCTCGTTCTCTCTCTCTCTCTCTCTCTCTCTCACTATCTCTCTCAAAAACAAATAAACACTAAAAGAAACAAATTTAAAAAAAAATTCCTTTAGTCTTTTTACGGGTATTAAGTGGAATTCTTCCAAAAGATGAGTCATTGATTCATTCCCATTTATTTATTCAGTCACTTATTAATATCAGTATCGATCATGGATGTTTATTTTTTTGCTTATAATACGATGTTCTTGTGTCATTTTGCTTGAATTGTTCCAGCTTTGCCCATTGGCAGCTGAGATCTCTTTCTATTTAACCCTGTCTGTTGAGCATTGCAATCTCCATTCTCTTCCGTCTCCTCCTCCTCTATTCCCTGCTTCTTCTTTTAGCACTTTCTTACTCTTTGAAACTATAAAATGTTCTACACTAATCTTGTATTTTCCATGACCCAGCCCTAGAAAAAATAAGTTGCTTAGAAAGCCTGTTTCCTTTTATTGGAGAGGAAAGCCTGTTTCCTTTTATTTTGAAACCCAAATCAGGGCACTAGATTTGCTGATTACCATTAGGTCTGTACTCTTAGTTTCTCTCAAATGCCAGAACCAGGCAATGCATGAATGGATATTAAACAAGGTGCATACAGATATCTCTATATTTATATACATATATCTATCCATTATTAATTTAAATGCACATGAATTACTATTTCTATCTCTGGCTTAAGTCCAGCACCACAGAATTAATCACAATTTATTCTAGCATCCTTCTCTCATTTCCTTATTTGTACTTTTCTTCCCAGACAGTGATAACCTAGTTCTGATTATCTACAATGTATTTTTTTTATTTGTTCAGCTGCAGTATAAGAAAAGTAGTTTCAGAATTGATAACTTTTATTCCTGTGAGAAAACATTTATCACCTAGAGCAGAATGTGCCTTCATTTCCACTATGGTAAATATAAGGAAGAATGTAAATAAATACCAAGTATCTATTAAGCAATTCTTATGAAGTCTAAAAATGACAATATAGAAGGGACACCTGGGTGGCTCAGTGTCCAATTCTTGATTTCGGCTCAGGTCATGATCTGAAAGTTCATTAGTTCGAGCCCTAGGTTTGGCTCTATGCTGACAGTGTGAAGCTTGCTTGCCTGGGGTTCTCTCTCTCTCTCTTTCTCTGCCTGTCCCTCACTTGTGAATACACAAATGCTCTCTTTCAAAATAAATGAATAAACTTAAAAAAAATGACAGTATAGAAGTAATATATATGATAATATTTTGTCTGTAAGTTGAAAAGAGGGAAATGAAGTTAAAATATTCTAAGGCCATTTTCATGTTCAGAAGGAAGGTTTAGATAATAATGTTAAAGCTAAAGTAAGTACATTTGTCATATTTTTCAGACTAATTATTGAAAGAATAATAACAGACTATATAACTTCCAAACTGACTACAAAGAAAATAAAATAGTAAAAAAAAATGGCCCATCACCCCCTAAAAAGATCAACAATAATAAAGCAAAAACAAAGTAAAAGAGTAGATGAAAATGTGACTATGTGTGTAATGACATAAATTATAAATAGTTCAAAAGACCTTTGTAAAGATAAAGACTGTCAAACAAAATTAAAGACCCCAAATATATTTTATTTACATGAAACATATCTAAGATATAAGCATAAAGAAGTTTTTTTAAGTTGGATAAATTAAATACAGAAAAAATATTTTTATTGCCATATTGGAATTGCTATAGCATCTAAAAAATTTTTTAGACTTATGTAAATTTAGGAAATTATGCTAAAGTACTTTAAAGCTCTCTGGAGTTTAAGTTATTTAAATTATCTGCTTTCCTTGGTGCTTATGTAGAGTGCTAGATGCAAATAGAGCATTAGTACTTATTCATATAAAACATTAAGGGAATTAGTGATTTTTTTCTTACATTCCACATGGCTCTAATTTCTTTTTTAATGCAGAAATATTTAAAATATGTAATTATATTTCCCTAGGATACTGAATCTGAGAATGCATCTGGCATAGATATGTGTCAACCTAAACTAAATTTGGGGAAACCAAAGCACTTTAATTAAAGGCTCTGCATTTATTCATCTTAAAGTGGATTTCACTGGCTCAGTCCCTTCAAAAACACTGGATGATTTCTATTAGCATATAAACAAGTTTGAGGTTTATAAAGTCAACTGATTATTGCTATTATAATCATAGAATCAAGTGCAAATAACTAATGCTGTTATTGTATACTATCATCAAGAACATTGTAAGAATAAAAAAAAAATTGCTTAACTCCTAATGTTTTACTATATAACAGGTAAAAATAATTGTCTTCCTTTTGATTTCCTGTGCAGGATTTTTCTTAAAGTCCAATAGTGATTTAAAGCCTTTTAAGAATCCGGATAAAATAGGTACTAAGATAATGAAAGCACTTGAATAATTTATATGAAATTGGTGACTATGACTATGGGTGGCCTATGTGAAACTTTTTTTTTTTTTTAAGAGACAGAGGGAGAGAAAGAGAGAGCAGAGAAGAGGGGCAGAGGGAGATAGAGAATCTTGCATGAAGCCTGACACAGGGCTTGATCCCACGACCCTGGGATCACTTCCTGAGATGTAATCAAGAGCTGGACATTCAACCAACTGAGCCACCCAGGAGCTCCACTATCTGAATATTTTTAAATGTTTATGTCATACAAAGTATATTGGAGTTAAAACAGATCCATTGTATCATTCCAATGTATTGTAACTATGCTTATGCAAGCATGTATATGGTACTTTGTTGAACAAATATCTTAGAATATATACTCAACAAATCCCTTTACATCATATATTTAAAATGTGTTAATTATAAGCAGAAAAAGAAATATTGTTATAGTACTCACTGAATGTAAGTCAAATACTCTTATCATGCCACTAATCTTGAAGCTTAATCTAATCAAGATAAGGAAATTAGTTACTTAATAACTTAAACAAAACAAATTTAAATGTTTAAAATTGTGATGATTAGCATATAGAAATGTTTTTCTCTATGGTAAAATAAATATGGCAGTAATTTCACCTGGACTTAAATAATTATAATATGTAATTTTGTACATTGTTCCTTCAGTGTCTTAAGAGAAACACCATTAAATGAATTCTTAAAAATGTGCACTATTTCATTATAGATAAATATCAAAATATTAACTATATTCCTTAGATAATTGAGAACTCAACATAAATTATTTTCTAAAAGTATTAAAATGCTGAAATTTCAAACATCCTTAAATTTTGGGACAAAGAGTAACCATTCAACATGCAGCATTAAAAAATAGTGGGGTTTTGTAATGCTTATTTAAGCATGGAGACTTGACCTTTCTTCTCTTTATCAGATAAGCCTGATTTGATAGCAAGGTCATATTTGTACTCCCACCAAAATAGTGTAAAAGATAGCATGTTAACTAACCTCTCAGTAGTGCTGAAGTCTTCCACAGAGGAAATAAGCATTGGCTATCCTGTAACAATTTCCCAGTTACCAGGGTCATCATACTGCAAAGAGTGAAATTTAATTAGTTAATTACCTTATTTATTTTGTGAGAGGTGGTGGTGGTAAACATTATTATTTTAGGCCACTTGGGTAAACTATTAGAGAAACAATTTCATTTTAATGATGATATATACATGCTGATATGATATATATATCATTATTAAAATGAAATTACATATAGAGACAAAATTGGTTAACTTTATATATATATTTATGAAACATGCTAGTGCCAAAACATGGGTACATCACATGTCAGTTTTTATAACTGCTGTGTACTGTGTAGAGAGTAAAAAGTACGATGCATCAGAATTTTTTATTATGACTAGTGATATCAAAAAGACTGAGAGTATTATTTTATTAGCCATAAAAAAGTCTGAGTGTATTTTTTAAATGTTTATTAATTTATTTTGAGAGACAGATATAGAGCAAGTGGGGGAGGGGTGGAGAGAGAGGAAGAGAGAGAGGGAGAGGGAGAATCTCAAGCAGGCTCCATGCTCACAGCATGGAGCCAGATGCAGGGCTTGAACTCACCAACCACAAGATCATGACCTGAGCCACAACCAAGAGTTGGACACTTAATTGACTCAGACACCCCAGCATCCCTGAGTATATTTCTTTAATTTGGAAATTTGAATTTAATTCCAAGAGGGAGCTATAAAGCAAAATCACACTCAGTCAAAAACACTAGTGTTAAGGGTGCCTGGGTGGCTCAGTCAGTTGAGCATCGAACTCTTGATATTGGTTCAGGTCATGATCCCAGGGTCATGGGATCAAGCCCCAAGTCAGGCTCTGTAATGAGCATGGAGCCTGCTTTGAGTTTCTCTCTCTCTCTCTCTCTCTCTCTCTGTCTCTCTCCCCCACCGCCCCTCTCCAGCACTCGTGCTCTCCCTCTCTCTAAAACATAAATACACGAATAAATAAATAAATAAATAAATAAATAAATAAAACACTAGTGTTAAAAATCATAGTGTGGAAATTATTATGCATGAAAATTATCTTAGTATCATATTTATATTTTATGCCTATGTATTCAAGGATTGTGCTTGGCACTAAAGAACAGAGAGAAGAGGGGAAGACACAACATACAAGTAACCTATAGGCTAGTGAGCAAAACAGGCAGAAAGATAGGATGTCCTGTGTCGCAATGGAGTAGGTCCTATTGTTATAGGACTGGATTAGTGGGACACTTAACAATTTTGAAAAATCAAGAGAAGGTCTAGAGAAAGTAGCATAATACAAATGAGCCAGAGGCAGAGGGAATAAGGAGAGTAAAGTGAGTGGAATTTATTCCATAAAGAAAAAGTTATACCATAAAGTATGCCATAAATAACATGTAATTGAAGGTGTTTGGAATACAGAATTGAATTCAGGGTGGTGGCGAAAAAAGAGTCTTAAAAAAGAAACAGAAGCCAGAAAATTAGGATATTGAATTCTACAATAAGGAATTTGTAAGTTTGTATGTATGTATGTATGTATGTATTTAGAGCATTCATGAGTGCACACAAGAGAGCATGGAGCCTGACTTGGGGATCGATCCCATGATCACTAAATCACAAGCTGAGTTATAATCAACAGTCCAACACTCAATTGCCTGAGCCACCCAGGCACCCCAAGGAATTTGGAATTTTAGCTTGAGGACACCAGGTGACAAATAAATAAGGTGGGGTCTTTTTTGTGTTGTTGTTGTTGTTGTTGTTGTTGTTGTTGTTGTTTTGTATTGTTTTGTTTTGTTTCACAACAGTGACCATTGTGACCATTGTGGTATCACGTGGAATATAATTTAGCCTTGGATAAACTAAGAAACAGGCAAAACAGTTAAGAACTTTCTGGACATTTCGAACGAAGGATGGAAACTGCTAAATTACACAGTTAGATATTGCATCTAGAGTTGGAAAAAAACTAGTATGAAACAGAAGAGAGATCTTGGCTAAAGGTATTTATTTTCAGAAATTTGGTAAAAGTATACCTAAGAAGCCATGTTTAAGAACACCAGCTTTGTTTGTTTAATTTCTTTATTTTCCATTCAGCCTTCTAAGGAGATATGCAGAAGGGTACTTCACAAAAAAACAAAAATCTTCATTTATATAAATATTTTTGACCTGTCCAACATTCTGGGTTCAGTCTGCCACATAAAACTACTATGGGTGTTCCGAGAAGAAAATAATCAGATCCTAAGAATGAGAAGCTTATCCAGCCTTTAGAAGGACTGTTAAAGTCAAAGTCAGTGAAATCTTTCACTAGTTTTTAAGAACTCTGAAGGACAGGAGTCTCAGCTGCTTACAGCCCTCAAATGAGTAAGACACAGGAGCTCTACCAGAAGCCATCACAAAACTCATCTCTACCCTATACTTACGGGTCTGCCTGCTACCAGAGAATAATGTTTTCTTCTCTTCTACTTCCAATTAATTGTTTAAGTACTGATTGATTATTGGTGGTCATTCTAACCTAGTTGTCCAGTAACAAAAGACTCTGATTTGTTAAGTCCCCACGATTCTTCCTGATTGGCAGGGTAGTGTAGTGAGCGGGGCAATGCTGTCTCTGCAATCAATAATTGAGGATAGCCTTATAACTCTTTCTAATTTTCTGTTCTGGTGAGCTATGGTGAACCACTGGAACCATCCTATGTTAGAACTAGACGCTAGCCTATAAAGTCTGCTCATATTTATTTCATTCTTTTCTAAAATATGAAAACATAAGGCAAACTGCCTTACATAAGAACATATCAGAAGAATTAAAGCAAATATAAGGTCATAAAAATCAGCAGTTAATTTAAAACCATTATTTGTCTATGCTTGAGTTTATAACATATATGTTTATATATTGTTAAGGAATATATCTAAATATATCATTAATTTTAAAACCAAAAAATAAATAGATATTTAGTTATTTCAGAGCTGTATTAGATTCTCTATAGTAAGCTCAACTTCATATTTTTAAATCTATTTTCAAAATCATATAGGTAAAAATTTTTTTTTGATGCCTTAAATCAGTTTTACAAATTTAAGTCTTTTTTGTCACAGGTACTGCATCTGACAATGTTTTTTGTTTTTTGTTTTTTTGGGGGCTTTTTTTGCTTTTAATTGTTTTTAATGTTTATTTATTTTTGAGAGAGACAGAGACAGAATGTGAGTGGGTTAGGGACAGAGAGAAAGGGAGGCACAGAATCCAAAGCAGGCTCCAGGTTCCGAGTTGTCAGCACAGAGCCTGATGCCTGCTCCAGCTCACGAACTTCGAGATCATGACCTGAGCTGCAGTCTGACGCTTAACCGACAGCCACCCAGGCACCCCTGACAATGGTTTTATTAACCTAAAGGTTGTCCTGATAATAGTGCCTAAAGGTAAAACTAAAGATTTTGGTAAGGAAGTAAAGCATCTTTTTCATTTCAAAGCAATAATATCACAACCTATATTTTCAAATATACTTACATTCATACTTCCATGTTATAATTCCTATCCAGAAATTTATATAAATTTCACTTGCTGAATTAAAAAAAAAGAAGAATATGAATAAAATAATATCCCAAATGGAATGTTCTGGTAATTTTTGAATTCAGTCTTAATTGAACCCCCCCTTTACTAATACAGAGAAAATTATGTCACATAGAATGTTAACTTGTCAGCAGTCATGAATCAACTATCTCACCCTTAAGGTGGAATCCTAATGCAGGATATCTTGGTTGACAGTTTTCTGCCACGTAAAAAGATAAATTAGGTGATTCATTTATGTTTACAAATTTGGCTGGTTTTGACCAGATTGAGCAAGTGGACAGAGAAATGTGCCATAGGCAGAGCCTGTAATTCTGTGGACTTATTTTCTCCAGAGAACTTGGTTATGAATAAGCAGCCTGGGCATTTCCCTTTGTTTTACATTCTGTTCTCATACACTATGCCAGCCCATCGTCTGAACACATCATCTCACTGTGCAGCCAAGTTTTAAGACCATCTGGTACACTTAGGATCCAGAAAATTGTGAAATTCTGAGAAACAGTGGCCTGTCAGTGCCTGAATAAAACACTCTCATCTAAGCTAATAACTTGACAGTTGTATGTTCATCTAAATTTAGATCATTATATTTGATTTTGATCTCAATATCTGTGTGTGTATGTATGTATGTGTGTGTGTGTGTGTGTGTGTGTGTGTGTGTTTCTAATGTCCATGTGTTTATGAGAGTAAGACTTCCACAAACCAACTTTGTGTAACTTGTTAAAAGATTTAAATCTTAAGTGTCTAGTCCACAAATTTATAAAATAATGTGATACATTTCAGGAAACTCATTGCACCTCAGAAAATTGCTTATAATTAAGAAAGTGAAAAACTGAACTCTTGATTTCCCACCTCCAAATATGTCCTTCATGAAGTCTTTTCAATTTCAGTAAATGGCAACCTACCTTGGTCTGGTTGTTTGTTCAAAACTTTGGAGATTTACTTATTTCTTCTCTTTTTCACATAACCTATCTCCCATTAATAGTGAAAATTTTCATTTTAATTTAGAAATATATTCACTTTCCGACCTGTTATTTACCTGATCCTAGCTGACATGATCTTTTCTTTGGAATACTGTGGTTACCTCCTAGCTAGTCTTTTTGACCCTGCTCCTCAAGAGCCTATACTTGACCCAGTAGCCAGAGGGATCCCTTTAAAATGTGAGTCAGATCGTGGAGTGCGTGGGTGGTTTAGTGCTTAAGCGTCAGACTTCATTTCAGGTCATGATCTCACGTTTGTGGGTTCAAGCCCCAGGTAGGGCTCTGTGGTGACAGTGCAGAGTCTGGAGCCTGAGATTCTGTATCTCCCTCTCTCTCTGCCCCTCCCGCATTCATTCTCTCTCTCTCTCTCTCTCCCTAACTGCCTTGCTTAACTCTATTTTTCTCCATGTAATTATCATCTGACAATCATTGATCTAATTTCATTTAACTTAAGAAATTATTAATTATAAGATATTCTCTTAGTTTATTTAGTATTTTTTTAATTTTTTTTTAACATTTATTTATTTTTGAGACAGAGAGAGACAGAGCATGAACGGGGGAGGGGCAGAGAGAGAGGGAGACACAGAATCGGAAGCAGGCTCCAGGCTCTGAGCCATCAGCCCAGAGCCTGATGCGGGGCTCGAACTCGCGGACCACGAGATCGTGACCTGAGCGGAAGTCAGACGCTCAACCGACTGAGCCACCCAGGTGCCCCTAGTTTATTTAGTATTAAATAAAGCATTTAGAGTTAAACTGACCTATTACTTTCCCACCACTTAAACATTTCATTTTATACTTTAAAAAGGTCTTATATACATATTTAAATACATTTTTAATCATTTATTTACTTTGACACATATGTTAATAGGTAAATCAAACAAACTGGCAAAAGCATTCCTAAAACATTTTCATATTAAGAGTGATATTTCACTTTTCTGATTCAGGATTTTTAATATCCATATTTTTCCATACAGTGACATCAAGAAATTTGGAGATGCAGCATTTCTTGAGTGTCCAAGTCCCTGTGACTTTCTTCAAAACAGCTGACATCCAGTGTTTATACCGCTCCTTTTTTTTTTATGTCATTCTAGGATGATGTGGCCTGTGCCCCATCCTCACAGAATACTTTGTATTTATCAGTTATTGCTACAGGGCAGACAGCAAAAATATCTCAGTGGCATACGATAATGAAGTAACTTGGAAAAGTCAGCAACTGAGGGATGGAAATGTATGCTCCTTTCACAGAGGCCAGGAACGGTGATCATAGCATGGAGTGGTAGTAATAAGGGGATTATTATTTGTTGAACAGTAATTATACATACATATAATAATGGGAGTATTTTTAGGATCTTTCTCTTGAGTTGGTCCACTCTCCAGTGAATGTTCTAGTATTTTCACTAAAGTGTAAAGGTCTGGCTGCCAGGGTTGAGAGAAAAATGCATAAAAATTCTTCAAGTCGTTAAATTCACTGTATCACCTGTCACTTAATAATTATGTTTTAATATACTCCCTGTGCCTTTGTGCCTTGTGTCCCTGGATCCAAAGATCTTCCATTTCATCCACTGTAGAGAATAAAACCCCAGACCTCTGTCCAGCTCTGTGCAGTGGGTTAGATCTGTGCATCAAACTGTTTATTACATAAACTTTCAGTCTTTATGTTTTACATTTTGTTTCATTGCTACTTACAGTGAAAGCTGGTTGAAGAAATTAGCTTTTTGCTATGTCACAAGGTACCCCAAAATTTAATCACTTAAAATAGCAAGCATTTATTTGCTCATGATTCTGAGCGCAGTAGTTTAGGTTGAGTTCTGTTGGGATGGCTCATTTCTGATTCATGTGTTACTGGCTTTCTTTGTGTCTGTCTCAGCTGAAAAAGCTCTCTGTGTGGTCTTTCATTTTCTAGCACAGACTTATTTACTTGTCAGCAGGATTTTAAGAGGGCACAAATGGAAACTACATGGTGTCTTGTGCCTAGGCTCAGGCCTCAAGCAAAGCCACATCTGCCACATTTTGGGTCAAATCACAAGGCTTACCCAAATTTAAGGAGTAGACCCCACTGCAGCTAGAACATCTGTGTCGCCATTAGCAATCTACCATGCGGCGCCTCAAATCCTGAACATTAGGAGGCTTGTGTGAAAGAAATCAGGTGTTTCTCAGATTTCCCCACCTGAAAAACTATTTTTTTTCAGTCTCCTAACATAGTTCTCACTTATCCATTAGAATTTTTCCACTTCTATCAATATGTTTCTGCTCTCTTCTCTGCTTCTGTGTTAGTCCTTCCAAGTTTATTCCACTCCCTGTGCTCCAAATTAACATAGAACAAAAACTAGACTATCTTTTTTATTTGCATAAACTTCCAGGAGGAAGCAAATTTAAAGCCTGTGTGAAATTCAACATCCTTAACCAGAGACACTATGCCACTACTCCATCTGGAAAATCCCTATTTAGCCTTCAAAATCCTACTGTGTAGCACCCACCTCAGTGAGATCTTCCTTAACCACTTCACAGATGGATTTGATCAATTCCCTTTTTAAATTTATATGTCTATTTATGAGTCTATCACTTTATTTACCACACTACATTAGAATTGCTTTAGCAAAATGGAATGACTGTTAGAAATGCAGGCTTTGGAGCCAACTACCTGGGTCAAATCTCAAGTTCACCACTGACTGGCTATGTGACCTTGGCACATTTCCTGAGCTCTTAATACCTGTGTCCAATTCTCCTAAAGTTGTTCTCAGAGTTAAAGAAATTGACCCAGGTAGATTACTTAGAACAATGCCTGGTACATATTGAGAGGAGAGTAAGTGCTATTTATTATAACTATATATATATTTTTTTTTTCCTGAGACCAGACTATGAACTAATTAAGTATTCAAATTACATATTTCTCATCTTTACAACCCTAGGGGGGTGCGGTGTCACCACTCAGTATTTGTTGCATAAATAAGGGAATATCTCAGAACCCCATTCATCTCATAAAACCTCCTGTGGTGATCCTAGCACAGCTTGTTCTCTCATCTTCTACTTGCCCTAGGATCCTTTGTCAGGGAAAACAAATGTGGTATCCAGCTAGGCTCTGCTCTCCATATTTATTGTCCTATCAATATCCTAAATGCTTCATTTCTAAAGATTTTTATATATTTGATTTCTGGTAGGTGCAGAACTAGGAAAAAAGGGTAGATATGAACATGAATGAGACACCAACAACTCTCCTACATGTAAAAGTAATTTTGAGTATAATAATTAAAATTTATGCTATCTCTGTTGTCAGGTTTTTAGGGGACAAAAATATTTGGTTTTATGCCTTCCTATAACCTAATTATTAATACCTCAAATTTTAATATGAGGAAGTACCTTCTGATTTCTCCTATTAAACCTTTGATTCAAGAGGGCACAGACATAGTTCACTCTCATACTGATTGATATTTTACTCATGTCATTTAGCTGGTGAAGAGGATTAAGATTAGATGTCATGATGATGTCCATCATCAAGAGTTCTACAGCTTTATACATTTTGAACATCACTTGGGAATATAATATTTTATTTAATCCTATTATCTTGTGAGATGAATGTATTACCTCCATATTACATAGGATAAAACAGAGGCTCTAAGAGACAAATCACCTGTTAAAACTGACAAGTCAAGTTTGTTGTCAGCCACCATCCCAAAGAGGAAATGCTGATTTTACCCCTTAGGTCTCATTGAACATTTAGGAAATATTTTACATGGAGTACTAAATAAATTGTCAGTTCTTCAGGGAAGAAAACGTATGCCCACAAACATTCCATTAAAATGTTGAATTTATGTGGGATGAATCTTTGGGTTTCTCCTCTATTGTCCTTAGAACAGTGTTCATACAACAAATCACTTTTTAAGAATTTATTGAATACTGAGTGAATGGATAAGGTGAAGAGCACTTGAGATAATCACTAGCTTTCTTCTCTGGTTATTTATATAAAAATCCTTAGTCAAAATCTTATTTTTCTCATAGACCCTATTATGAGTTGACTTGTCCTTCCCCAAAATTCATATGTTAAAGTCCTGACCTTCAATATATCAGAATGTGACCTTATTTGGAAATAGAGTCTTAAAAGAAGTAATAAGGTTAAAATGAGTTCATTTGGGCGGACCCATTCAATATCACTGTTATCCTAATAAAAAGGGAAAATTTGGAGAAAGGCACATAAACGTAATATGAAGATTATGGGAATAGACAAAGGGAGTAGATGGTGGTATACAAAAAAAAAAAAAAAAAAAAAAAAAAGGCCTGGCACAGTTTCTTCCCCAATAGCCCTCAGAAGTAATAAGCCTTGCCAACACTTTGATTTGGACTTCTAGCCTCCAGAAATGTTAGAAGATAAGTATATTTTATTTCTGTGATACTTGTTATGGCAACCCTAACTTAGTGACCTTATGTCACTACCTTAAATTATATCTAGAATCTAGCCACTTTTCACTACTGTGCCTCTCCTACTCTAGTGCAAGCCATCATCATTTCTTGCCAAGATTATTCAACTATCTCTTAATCTCCAGGTATATGTCCTTATCTTTCTAATTCTATTTTTCACAGAGTAGCTATATTGTTACTTTGAATGTATGTCAGATTCATGTTAATCCTTAAAACTTTTAGAAGTGCCCCATATTTACCAAGACACAAAGCAAAGTCCTTATTTTGGCTGATAAGACCATACATAATTGAGTCCTCTGCTATCTCTATGACCTTATCATCTCTTCTCCATTCCTTCACCCAACTCTAGGCTCTGCTCCACCATACTGACCTCTTAGGTCTTCCTTGAACATGGTAATCATATTTTCCTCTGGAGTTTGTACTTAATGTTCCCTTTCCTTGGAATGTTCATCCCTGATATAGCTGAATTTCTTTCACTTTCTTCCAGTTTCTGTAAAACATGACTTTGCCAGTCAAGTCTCTATTGACCAAA
Organism: Panthera onca; assembly: GCF_046562875.1. Classification (NCBI taxonomy): domain Eukaryota; kingdom Metazoa; phylum Chordata; class Mammalia; order Carnivora; family Felidae; genus Panthera; species Panthera onca. The sequence goes on from NC_138342.1 coordinate 51,662,736, forward strand.
CTTTATAAAATGGCACCTCAGTCTCTCATAATTCTCTGATAATTCACTCTCTGGCATAGTACATAAATACTTAAACAATTCATAACAAAAAAATAGAGCAATAATTTAGGGTTACCTATAGTATTTTCTCTCATGTGATTGAAGATGCTATTGAATTTAAAAGGAAAAATTGATATCTAAAAGCCTTTTCTTATAATAAGCACTGGGGGTTCCTAGCTTTTAGAAAGATGTAACAAAACTCAGCTACTGCCATCTGGTTGCTTACACTATAGTTGGAGAAGTGTTCTGATGTCATCTCTATGTCTCAGGAGAAACATGGAGGATTTCATAAAGGTCATATCTGAATAGGTCTTGAAGAATGTATGAAAGGCCAAACCAGATAAAAAAGAAAAAAACATTCCAATCACATTATTAGCATGCACGAAAATGCTTGTCAAGAATAATATTTAAAATACAATACATTCAGAAATTATTTAATTGCAAAACACAGAGCCACCTGTGGGAACCAGCACAACTCCAACACTGGTTGCCTAACTTGCTTATGTCAAGCCCCACCTCCTGTGCTCTGGCAGGATTGCTCTTCTCAGTAAAGATTGCCTCAGTCCTAGCTCCATGGTCCCCTTTCCCAGAAGACAAGCACAAGCCCCTGCTCATACCACATACCAGAACTATGCAGGGTCTCAGTTCTTGTGGAAGTGGTATCAGGTCTCATTTCACAAGCACACCAGAATACATCTTGTTAAAACTTGCCACATTCAGGCTAGGGACAAAACACTGCCCACAGCAGGCAAAGGAAGACTGCAGACAACTGACCTGAAGGACAGAGCAGCCAAAACACAACTGCAGAGGGAACACAGCACACACTGGAGATACTCCCTGACACACCAGTCCCTGGGACTATATGACATCTTCTTCTTAAGGACATTACTTTCAGGAGCAAGAAACATAACTGGCTTTTCTAACACACAGGAGAGGGCAAAGACTTAGACAAACTACCAAGACAGAGGAATTCATGAAAGAACAAAGATATCTTGAAAGAACAAGATAAGGCCACGGCCAGAGATCTAAGCAAAAAACAAAACAACAACAACAAAAAAAACAAAAAACAAAAAAAAAACCAAACTATAAGTAACATGCCTGATGAAGAATTTAAAGCAATAATCATAAGGATACTCACTGGGCTTGAGAAAAGAATAGAGGACATCAGTGAGACCGTTACCACAGAGATAAAATAGTTAGCAAACAACCAATCAGAGATGGAGAGTCCAAAGAAGGATATTAGAAACAGGCTTGATGCAATAAATAGCAGGCTGGAAAAAGTAGGGGAATGAATTACTGACCCAGAAGATAAACTAATGGAAAAGAGTAAAGCTGAACAAAAGGGAGAAATAATTATGCAACATCAGAATAGACTTAGGGAACTCAGTGACTCCATCAAATATAATAACATCATGTTATGGGAGTCCTAGAAGAAGAGAGAGAAAATGGGTTAAAAAATTTATTTCAAGAAATAATAGCAGTAAACTTCCTTAAATTAGGGAGGGAAGCAGACATCCAGATCCAGGAAGCAAAGGGAATTCCCATAAAAATCAGCAAAAAGAGGCCCACACCAAGATATATTATAATTAAATTTGCTAAATACATGATTAAGAAAAAAAAAAAAAAAAAAAAAACACCGAAAAGCAGCATGACAAAAGAAGTCCCAAAATTACAAGGGAAGACCCATAAGGCTAGCTGCAGATATATCAACAGAAACTTGGCAAGCCAGAAATAAGTGGCATGATATGCTCAAAGAGCTCAATGGGAAAATTCTTCAGCAAAGAATATTCTATCCAGCAAAACTATCATTCAGAATAGAAGGAGAGATAAAGAGTTTTCCAGAAAAACAAAATTAAAGTAGTTTGTAACTACTAAATCAGCCCTGCAAGGGCTGAGTGCAAAGGGGACTCTGAGTGCAAAGGGGAGAACAAAAGTGACAAAGATGAGAGAGGATCAGAGAAATTTCTAGAAACAATGACAAAGCAAGTATTAAAATGGCAATAAATACATATCTATCAATAATTATTCTGAATGTAAATGGACTACATACTTCAATCAAAATATATAGTATGTGAGAATGGATTTAAAAAAAAATGTCCTATCTATATGTTGCCTACAAGAGACTCATTTTAGACCTAAAGACACCTGCAGATTGAAAGTGAAGGTGTAGAGAAACATTTATCACACAAATGGAAAAGAAAGCCAAGCGAGAGCAGAAAAACTTATATTGGAAAAACTAGACTTTAAAACAAAGGTTATAAAAAGAGACAAAAAAGACACTATATAATAATAAAGGGAACAATTCAAAATAACATATAACAATTGTCAGTATTTATTCCCCCAACATGATAGAACCCAAATATATGAAATAATTAATAACAAACATAAAGGAACTAATTGATAATAACACATTAATAATAGGGGACTTTAACACCCCAATTATATCAATGGACATATTATCTAAATAGAAAATAAACAAGGAAACAATGGCTTTGAATGATAAAACATCCATTCACGTTTAAAACCCTCAACAAATTAAGTTTAGAGGAAACCTACTTCCACATAATAAAGACCATATATGAAAATCTCACAGCTACTATTGTCAAAATAAAAGTCATCCAATGGGCAAAAAAGAAGTCAAACTTTCTCTATTTGTAGATGACATAATACTCTATAGAAAACCTGAAAGACTCCACCAAAAACCTGCTAGAACCGTTACACAAATTCGGTAAAGTCACAGGATACAAAATCAACATACAGAAATTTGTTGCATTTTATACACCAATAATTAAGGAGCAGAAAGAGAAATCAAGGAATCAATCCCATTCAGAACTGCACCAAAAACTATAAGATACCTAAGAAAAAACCTAACCAAAAAGGTGAAAGCTCTGTATTCTGAAAACTATAAAAAAATAATGAAAGGAATTGAAGATGACACAAAGAAATGGAAAAAGCATTACACACTCATAGACTGAAAGAATATTATTAGATTGCAATCATGGATTACAAATATTGTTAGAATGTCTACACTAGTCAAAGCAATCTACACATTTAATGTAATCCTTATCAAAACACCATCAGCATTTTTCAAAGAACCAAAATAAGCAATCCTAAAATTTGTATGGAACTACAAAAGACCTAGAATAGCCAAAGCAATCTTGAAAAAAGGAAAACAAACCTGGAGGCATCACAATTCTGGACTTCAAGTTATATTACAAAGCTGTAGTGATCAAGCCAGTATTGTACTGGGTGCAAAAATAGATACATAGATCAACGTAAACCCAATAGAAAACCTAGAAACTAACCCACAACAATATAGTCAATTAATCTTCAAAAAGCAGGAAAGAATATTTCATGAAAAAAAAAATTCTCTTCAACAAATGGTGTTGGGAAAACTGGACAACAACATGCACAAGAACGGAACTGAACCACTTTCTTATACCAAACATAAAAATAAATTCAAGGTTGATTAAAGACTTAAATATGAGACCTGAAACTATAAAAATCTTAGAAAAGAAGACAAGCAGTAATCTCTTTGACATTGACCATAGCAACTTCTTTCTAGATATGTGTCCTGAGGGAAGGGAAAAAAAAAGCAAAAATGAACTATTGGGACCTCATCAAAACAAGTATCTGTACAGCAAAATAAACAATCAACAAAACTAAAAAGCAAGCTATGGAATGGGACAATATATTTAAAAATGACATCGCTGATAAAAGGTTAGTATCCAAAACATATAAAGAAGATATATAACTAGGGGCGCCTGGGTGGCTCAGTCGGTTGAGCGTCTGACTTCGGCTCAGGTCATGATCTCACAGTCTGTGAGTTTGAGCCCCGCATCAGGCTCTGGGTTGACAGCTCGGAGCCTGGAGCCTGCTTCCGATTCTGTGTCACCCCCTCTCTCTCTGCCCCTCCTCAGCTCATGCTCTGTCCCTCTCTCTCTGTTAAAAATAAATAAACATTAAAAAAAAAGAACTTATAAAACTCAGCATCCAAAAATAAATAATTCAAATGAAAAATGGACAGAAGGCATGAATAGACATTTTTCCAAAGAAGATACCCAGATGACCAATAGACACATGAAAAGATGCTCAACACCACTCATCATCAGGGAAATACAAATCAAAATTACAATGAGATATTGCCTCAAAACCTACCAGAAGGGCTAAAATCAACAACATAAGAAACGGGTGTTGGTGAGGATGTGGAGAAAGGTGAACCCTCTTGCGCTATTGGAGGGAATGCAAGCTGGTGCAGCCACTCTGGAAAACAGTATGAAGTTTCCTCAAATATTTAAAAATAAAATTGTCCTATGATCTAGCAATTTCACTACTAGATATTTACCCAAAGGTTACAAAAATACTAATCCAAACGGATATAAGTACCCCAATGATTATAGCAGCATTATCTACAATAGCCACATTATGGAAACAGCCCAAGTGTCCATCAACTGATGAATGGATTTAGAAGGCATGATATATATATATATATATATATATATATATATATATATATATATATGTATATATATATATCTTCTTGGAGAACCCATCCTATGTTGCAAGCAATAGAACCAAAAATATATTAGTTCCAATAGCCACTACTATAGTGGGGTAAGAGAAATTGTTTAAACCTCCCAGGGATTACAAACAACACGTTGTTACAACATGTAACAAGGAGAAGCCACTTTCTGAGATTGCCCAATTTAATTTACACTCCTGGCCCTCTCAAGACCATGAAATGACCACTTTTAAATGCTTTCATGTGTAAGTGGCATATTTTCTTCTCTGTAGCTTGTCCAATTCTCATATTTGTCTTCTCTTCTGAAGATTCCTAAAAACTCAAAATCGCATGCCTCCCTTACTGGTTTATTTTCTATATGCTGTTCTGTAGAGAAAGTTTAAGGGAAAACAAGGAATGTACAGTTGGAAAGTTATCTTCCCAGAACTGTTATTGGAGTTTTTAAAGCTACCTTTGTAACAAAATAAAATATATTTTCTGCAAAAATAAACTTGAGTTATTAGAATGTTCTGAATTAGACTCAGACATATTTCTTACCATAATATCTTTCTTAACCAAGTGTCCCTCACTCTGGTGCTAATGAATCCTGATTTTTTTGTGAATAATACTCTTCTTTTTTCTTCTCCTGGATAATTCTTGCATCTCTTTCAGTTCTCACTGTAGTGCTACTTCTTTGGGACATACCTCCTATCATTCAATTCTCAGATGAGTCTTCCAAGAGCTCACAGAGTATATTGTACAGTACTTCACTTAGAGAATGGATCAGACTACATTTAAAGTCTTGGTTATTTCTCGGTATATTACACCAATGTGTAGGCTTCATAGGTGGAAGAATATTTTCTAGATTATTCATGATTGTATCCTCAGTCTTCTATAGAGTTTCTTGCATAAAATAAGCACTTATTAATTATTTGGTAAATAAAGAGTAGCATAGCAAATTATATGAACATTGAGTTCTAATGACTAAATTTTAAAATTCAAAGTATTTTATGGTAATATCCTCTCAATACCTTCTTGGTTTGCCTTTTTTTCCAAATTAAAAGCGTTACGTGGGGTGCCTGGGTAGCTCAGTCAGTTAGGCGTCCGACTTAAGCTCAGGTCGTGATCTCATGGCTCATGTATTAGAGCCCCTCATCCAGGGCTCTGTGCTGACAGCTCAGAGCCTGGAACCTGCTTCAGATTCTGTGTCTCCCTCTCTCTCTGCCCACCCCTGCTTGCGTTCTGTCTCTGTCTCTGTCTCTGTCTCTAAAATAAATAAACATTTAAAAAAAAGAGTTACAAAGAGTTATGGTAACATATGAAACAATGTAGTAAAACATGTGTAGAAGCCAAGCTAATCATACCTTCCCATTTTCCACCTCATTACAGTATGCATCTCTCCTTCATATTATTGTTTGATATGTATTATTCCATAAGCTTTTATGTAAATTATCTTGTTTGATCATTTAACCAATATATAATCATACTACAATCAGTTGACAGCTTGCTTTTATCACATTACCATATAAAATGGGACTGACCACAGAGTAGTGATTAAACACCAGACAGGTCTATAGTCTTCTTTCACCCGTACCCCCAATTTATTCAGAAATATATTTTAGCAGATTGCTACATGCCCTCCAATATCCCTGTCCTCTATCTTTGTCTATGCAATAGCAACTGCAATACTTAGCTACTGGAATGGCCTTCCCTAGATCTTTTCTCACCTGTGTTACATTTAGGTGTGTCCATATGACAAAGTTTTGAACAATGGGATATGAGTAAAAGTGATTGTGTGAATTTTGAATTTTAATTTTATACTAAAATTTTTCTTGTCTTTCATTTTTTTAGCTTTTACCTGGTTGAAGAGTAATGTGTTGATTTGAGAAGTTTGAAACATGTGGATGATAGCTAGGAATTGACAAATCATGATAGAAGGTACCTCAAAAGGAACCTAAATTCATTTAAGTTTGTTGACTAGAGGTTGCTCTCTGCCCTTGACTTTCAATCACATCGAGACTGCAAGGAGAGACATAAATAAGGTTCTATTTATTGGAGTCATTTGGTTTTAAGGTCTGATTAAGAAGTATAGAATGCACCTTAATTAATAGATGAATTGCTACCTGAGAGTGCAGTACTGCCCCAAGAAAAACTGAACAATATGGCATGGTGTAGCACTCAAGGTATGGCTAATAAAGAAACAAATATTTCAGGCTAGACACAGTTTCTCCTTGTTGTACCATGACAAATCATTTAGTAATATTCTTGGAAGATGTGTCATATATCTATTGTCTGTAATTTTAAGGAAGGTGGTAGAAAAAATTCATATCATTGGTATGTTTGTGTGTCCTGGTATTTTATGTTTTCAACAAGTTACTGTTGAAATAGAGAGATTAGAAAAGAACCAGTATCCAAGGAGTGATTGAAGAGAATAGAGTTCTGCCAATAGCCCAAGTCTTTGCTAGGCTTGTAATTTAAATTAATGGAGTGAGGCAGCCAAATGAACCAGTTTCCAAATCAAGAAGAGAAAAGATTTTTTTTACTAAGGATCTCCCTAAACAGCTTTCTATTAGATATTCTTGGCTGGATTTGAGCACCAACCTAATGATAAAGTTTCATTAGAAATTGATACATTTACATCCAAGTGGATAATTTTGATGGCCTTAATGCTACTATAATGAAAATGAGGGGTAAATGGATGGGTCAGATACAGAAAACAGTAAACAGAGAAGAGTCAGCAGACTTAAAATCTATGTCCAGAAGGGATCTGTGGCTGTGGTTATTTGCACAATGAAGTGAAAGAAAACAAGTAGAGTAGAAACTATTCTATTGAGGAAATTGTATTATCAAAGAAAACACAAACCTGTTCCACAAAAGCTTTTGTCCCGTCCCTGAAGCAGTACTTGCTCTCAACCATGCACCAGCAGGAAGTCGTCTCAGAAAGCTGTTTGGTCAGCAAGTAAACATACACTCAAACAACTTCAGATTTGGCTATTAAGTTTAATGAATGAGGAGAAATCTCCTTGATATCAAATCCAGGAGTCACAGAGACCAGGATATAAGAGAGTTATCAGCATAAAATCAGACATATCCTGATGAGATAAACAAAGAACAGTCTCTACATTTAATATCTGTATTATCTAAGTTTAAACCAAATAAATGTCTTAAGAATGATAAAAATAATAAATTGTGAATGTTTATGAGTAGTTTAACTATTAAACACAGAAAACAATAAGAGAGTATGATTTTCTTTAGTTTTATTTTATTAATCCCCAAGCTATTCTTTTTTTTTTAGTTTATTTATTTATTTTGAGAGAGAAAGAGAGAGAATGCACATGCATGCATGGGAAGGTCAGTGAGAGATGGAGAGAGAGAGAATCCCAATCCCCACGCATTATCAGCACGGAGCCAAAAGTAGGGCTTGATCTCACGAACTGTGAGATCATGACCTGAGCAGGAATCAAGAGTCAGATGCTTAACCAACTGAGCCACCCAGGCACTCCAAAGTGCCTAGTTATTCTTTAACATTACTTTGATTTACTTTTTTTTTTTTTTTGAGATTCTAGTGTTTCTATAATGGTGGAATTCACATACAAATTTTAATATTTTTGGAATACAGATTCATTAAGAATTGTAGAACATGGTTTCTCAATCTTCATACTTGGCATCAGGGGCTGAATCAATTTTTGCAGGAGGCTGTCCTGTGCCTTGCGGGATGTTTAGAAGCATCCTTGGCTTCTACACACTAGATACTATTATCTCTCTTAGTTTTGACAACCAAACAAGCTTCTGGACACTGACAAATGTCTCACTGGGATAAAGTTATCTCCTGTTGAAAGCCATGGCTCTAGAACATGTATTTTGCTCCCTGGAGTTCCTCCAGAGAGCCTCTGTTTTTGCCTGCCAGAACCTAGAATATAGTTCGTATTCTTCTTTCCACTAAATAACTTTCTAATTATATTATAGGCAATCTTCATTTTATTTACTTGCCAATCAAAAATTAAAGTTTTTTTTAATCTTATGACAGTTTTATTTTCTTCACTATATTTAAAATACATATCTCTGAAATACAGCAATTAATTTCTCTCTACCTGTGTCAATTCTTACTTCAATGTCTATTCAAATTAATGAGAAAGCCTGAAAAAATATATGAATGAAGAAAAAAAGGAGAAATGAAAAATGTAGGACTTCTATGTATGAGTTCTGCTGTAGCAGGATTCTTCCACAGAGAGATGGGACACTGAGGCTTATTTTGTCCAGTAAGCAACTTTATTTGCTGTACTCGCACGGGCCCAGTGGGTTCATACCTGAAAAACTTAGTCCTGAGCACAGTGGGGTGAAGCCTTTTGTACAATTTTTTGTCCTTTGTCTCCCATATATGGTAACATACAGTCTGAATGGGTGGTCTATTTTACAAAGTCGTGAGGAATGTTGTGCATGCACACATAGCCAGGTTGCCTTCTCTTGTCTTGAGGCTTTCACCACATTCCTTAGGGAGGGGCTTGACTACATTTCCCCCTTTGATACTCAGACCCCTATTCAGGGTCAAGGAGCATCATCTTGGCTTAGAGGCTTATATTTCCATAACATCATCACATGCATGGCCATTTTCCTCTCGACCATTACCTCAATGAGGCTGGAGACAGATCGTATAACCAGGGAACCTAGGCAAAGTAGGATTAAGCAAGCTCCCCAAATCAAGAGGATAATACCTATGAGGGTTTTGAATCCCCCGGGAGTTGAAAACCATCCTCGAAATAACTCCACAGGGTCCCAACCTTTCCAGGTCTGCACTGGGACATGAGTAACCTTTCTCATTCAGTCTGCGATCTCCTCTATGACTTTTCCTTCATCATCTGTCTGTAGGCAGCAGTGGCTCAGGTTAAATTTCTACAAACTCCTCCCTCAGAAGCAAGCAAGTAATCTAAGGTCAGGCGATTTTGAAAGATAGCATTTCACATTTTGGTTTGCTGCTTGGCTAGTAAGTTAAGAGCTCTGGCAGTGTCATTGGTTATAATTCCTACAACTGCTTGCAGTCTGATTAAGTGGTTTAGCATGTAAATGAGAGTGTGGTAACCGCAGGACCCATCCTCTACCCAGGTGTCAGGGCCATGACATTGGATTATACACTCAGGAGGTCATTCATCATCTTTCCAATTGCCAGTTTGTAGGGCACATCATTTCCTTTGAGTCCCCGTACACTAGGACTCCCAAATGTGCCCCTCTTGCAGGTGGGAGCAGGAAGAAAGATGAATGAATAGTTCCCAACACACATGACCTTGACCAGCCTGAGGGAAGTAGTGTATAGGCTGTCCTTCCACATATGCAGTATAGTCCACCTAGGGCCCGCCATTCAATGGTGCATCAAGATTGTCCCAGGCCTCTTGGAGATGAGAGAAGTTGGACAAAGGGTGGGGATCTGGCTCAAAGTGATCTGGGGACCCCCACCATTGGGTGTCCTGGATGGTTGAGTTATAAAATCTTTGGCCTAGGCATGTTAAGCTTCCAACAGAGATGGTGAACTTTCTTCCCCGCATGGCAAGGCAGTTTTTTCCAATAATTGAGGCTTTGAGGAGCCAAACCCTGGTAGTAGAACTGGGGTATTCTGTTCCACTATCAGGTTCACAGGGATCTAATTCTCTAGCCTCCCATGGCCATTGATCCCCCATGTTGGTTTCCCCACATACATAACAAGAAGAGACTTTAGAGTCGGGTTATAGTCTCTGTTAGAGCTAGAAACAGATTTTTCCTCTTGATGTAGCCAGGAGGAGGACCCTTCTCCATTTCTTCATAAAATGAATAAAAGACCTGGTGGGTCATGGCCTTTTGTGTAACAGTAACTCTCTTAAAATACTGCACAGTTCCTGGGTCTTTCCCTCCCCCATACGTAATTATACCAATCTCCCCTTTGATGTCCCCAACAATGCATGACTGCCACTCTTTTAGGGACCCACACAGCATCGAAGAGTTCAAGGATTTCCTTACCATACTTTATGTCTTTTCCTCCTGAGTTTATTAGACCCATCTCTTTATATAAAGCCCCATGTATGTGGAGGGTGGTAAATGCATACTCAGAGTCTATGTATATATTAACATGTATCCCTACCACCAGTTGGAGGGCTCAGGTTAGTGCGATGAACTCTGCCTTCTGTGCCAAAGTCCCCTTTGGCAGGAGTTTAGCTTCAATGATAGAATTTAGGGTCACCATGGAGTACTTTGAAAGGTGTTCTCCCTCTTTCACAAAAATGCTGCCATCAGTGAAATACTCAGCATCAGGGTCTTGAGGGGCTGCTTCCTCAAGTCTGGTCAGCTGGAGAACACCTGTTCCATGTGTTCTCCACATGGCCCAACAGGCAGGGGTTTAGGGTCCACACTACTAGGTGAATGTACGGGTTCTCAAATAGCATTCCCTGATATCTGACCATCCGGGCATTGGTTAGTCAGTACTGTCCCTTGTACTCCACTAATGCCAATACTGAATGTGGCACTCGGACTGTCAATTCTTGTCCTATAATTAACTTGTCGGCCTCAGAAACTAAGAGGACCATGGCTGTAAGTGTCTATAGGCAGGGTGGCCAGTCTTGGGCAACAGAATCAAGCTGCTTGGTAAGAAATGCCACTGGATGATGCCATGACCTAAACATCTGGGTTATGACTCCCACTGTGATGCCAGTACATTCATGAATGTACAAGAATAAGGGCTTGGACATGTCTGGGAGTCCTAGACCAAGAACGTTGGTGAGAGTCTATTTGATCCCTTCAAAGGCCCTTTGATGTACTTTCTCCCATAACAGAGGTTCCCACTCTCCCCTCTTTGTGGACTAATAAAGGGTAACCAAGACAGAGAAGTTAGGTGTCCAGATTCTACAGAAACCTGTGGTCCTGAGAAACTCCCAAACTTCACATTGGGTTGACAGGACCGGGATTGAGCAAACAGCCTGTTTTCTCTCTGGACCAAGTTGGCACTGCCTGTGGGAGAGGTGAAAGCCCAGGTATTTGACTTTTTTTTGACAGATTTGGGTCTTTTTCCTTGAGACCTTATAGCCAGTTTCCCATAGGAAGGTAAGGATTTGCCACGTTCCTTCCATGCAATCCTCCTGAGACCTTCCAGCCAGCTGTAAGTCATCTGCTTACTCAAGCAAGACACTGCCATGTTGACCCACTGGGAAGGCTGTTAGGTCTGAGGCTAATGCAGTGCCAAAAATAGTTGGGAAGTTTTTGAACCCCTGAGGCAAACTGTTCCAACTCAGCTGACCTTTGTCATCATTTCCAGGATTCTCCCACTGGAAGGTAGAGATCAGTTGACTCGGGGCAGGGGGAGAGGGGGTCAGATGCAGATGGGGATGCAGAAGAAGGCATTCTTGAGGTCTAGGCATGTAAAGAAGGCAGCTTTGGTGGGGATAAGACCCAAGAGAGTGTATGGGTTGGGGACAACTGGGTGCAGGGTGATGGTGGCCTGGTTTACTGTGTGCAAGCCTTGGACTCATGGATAGTTATCGGTGCCAGGCTTCTGGACTGGTAGGAGAGGCATGTTCCAAGATGACTGACAGGGTAGGAGGATCCCGTATTTTAGAAGTCTCCAGGTGCTTTTGTATCCCCATCTGTGCCTTATGAGGAATGATATCTTGTTTTCGGAGGATGGGCTCTGCCCCTGGCTTTAATTCTACAATTACTGGAGGTATGTTCCAGGCCAGTCCTGGTGGGTTGTCCTCAGCTCACACCCCTGGTACTCTGAAGGGCAGCTCAGGTCCCTGTTGTGGTTCCTCCATGAAACCGAAGAGGTGCAATTCTTCTTAGGGAATTGTGAGAGTCATAATCTTTGCTTCCGGCTTTTGTAGGGTCAGAGCAGCTTGTCAATGGGAGTTGAAATTTACCTGGGCCTGCAGCTTTCCCAACATGTCCCAACCAATTAAAGCCATGGGGAAGTTGGGGAGGTATAGGAATTCATGGATGACTTCATGGCTGCCTAAATTGCATCGCTGAGGCAGCAGACAGGGATGGTGCTTCCAATTGCCCATGGCCCCCACAATGGTGACTTGTCTGAGAGGGGCCCCACGGATTGGGTCACCACTGAGTGTACCACCCCAGCATCTACCATGAAGTCCATGGGTCTACTCCCCACATTCATTCAGACCATAGGCTCTTGGGGAGCCTAACAAAATAGAGCCAGGTCTGTCCTAGTCCTCCTTATATTCCACATATCTCACAAAATCATCTTCAAGGGTCGCATGAGGCCATGATGCTGGTTGGTACCAGCCCTGGACCATTTAGCCTCTTTCTTTCTGCTTGGGGCCCAGCTGAGAATTACCCAGATGCAGGGGACACTCATTTCTCCAGTGGCTTTCCTGATGACAGTGAGCACACTGGTTCTGTCCTAACTTTGGTCCTGGGCAAGATGATCCTCCCTGCCATTCCCCTTTGTGGCCCTGGCCCTGCAGGGCACCTTTGTGGGAGCATTCTGACTACTCCACCAAGGCAGAAGGTAGTAAGTCTGCCTTTTTCTGCACCTTCTGGGGTTCTTCCCTCCACACCATCTGGTCACCGTTGACAAACACCTTAGTTGCCACTTCCAGCAACTGACTGGCATTCATGCTGGCAAAACCCTCTAGCTTTTGCAGCTTGTGCCAGATGTCCTCTTGGGCCTGACCTATGAAAGCCACATTGACCATCTGCTGGTTAATTGACACCTCTGGATCAAAAGGGATGTAGAGATGAAATGCCTCACATAGTCTCTCATAGAACTGACTCAGGCTCTCCTTGGGTTCCTGGGGCGCTTCTGTTGTTTTACTCATATTTATGGCCTTTTGTCCCCTTTCCTCCATGACATTTAGAAGGGCTTCTTGATACCATTCAGTCCTCGTGAGCCCTCTATCTACACAGTCATTTGGGTCCCATTTGGGATCCTCCTCAGGGAAGTGAGCCCAAGTGTAAACCTGGGTGTCTAATGTCCCAGCCAGGACATTCTCCTCTAACAATTTTAGGGCCGCCTGGTAATTCAGCGATGCTCCTCCATGTCGAAGAGGGTCAGAAGGAGTTGGTGGCAGTCTTTCCAGGTAGGTTTATGGGTTTGAATTATGGAATGCATTAGTTCAATCATAGCCTGGAGCTTCTCTGTATAAGAGGGAGTATGGTGTTTCCAATTTAGGAGGTCCACAAAAACATGCTGGCTTCCTCAGATCTGGCCTTCCTGATCATAATAGATGGGTCCCTAGGTCCCCTCGGTGGCATCTGTAGGGCTCCCTGGTGTTGCTGCAAGGAGGCACTGTCTTCGCTGGCCTGATCTTCTAGTCATCTTCCGGGAAGGGTATATGGGGTTAGGATTGGTGGTCTGGGCAAGCTGGTCACATCTGGAGAGGCTGGTGGTGCTAGAGGTGGCAAGGCCTCTAGGGGCAGGGTCTGGTGGGATTTTGGCAGCTGCAATGGTGGGGGGTGCAGGTGGCAGTGAGGGGTAGGTACAGTGGAGCTTATGGCAGTGGGGTCCCCTCAGGGTCTCCCGACAGTACGGGTTTTTTCAGTTTTTGGCCAGCATTTGGAGGAAGCAATGACACAAGACATCATAGCTTTACAGTTCTCTTCAGTACAGACTTTTAGCCAAGACAGCAGGGATAGGACTAGATCTTGCCTACAGTCAGTGTAAGAAAATTGGTGAGGGTGGCCTGAATCCCCCATAATGACCCTGAACATTTGGCCAACTAGTGCCTTATCAAGTGAGCCTTCAGAGTGCCAACCCATGCTGAAATATGGCTAATCAATTGCACAGAATGTCCAGAGCTTTCCAGGAGTTAATTTCACACCATAATCTCCTAAATATCCCCTTTTGAAATTCTTCAACATACACTCTAGGGGAGTTGGTTTACTCTGCTTTCCACCAGTTTCTTCTCCCCTAATGGACAATTTTCATGCACATGAGAGGAAAAGAGGTGAAGGAAGGGACTAATTTGGAGAGGAGGCATACTCACTTCATCTGTTTCTAGCCGCTCTCCTTTCGGAGGTATTTGAGGTACCTCTTAGCATTGGCAGGTTCAGTCAAGCCCTGACTTGAATCAGATTTCCGAGGAAGTCTGATGCCACCCTAAGCCAATGAGGTCACCATGGAACCACAGATTGGGACTCAACACTCGCTTCAGTCCATTGGTCAGGTAGGAATCTTTCCACTGTCTGTCTCATTCACACAATCATGCAGTGACTCCAACCTGCCGCCCAGCGCCCAGTGCTTTAGAGTTCTGGTTTTGTTCCTTATGGAATTACTTGGGCAACTCTGGTTGATGATCAGGCTCCGTTCTTCTTCTTAAGGCAGGTCTACCAAAACAAACCCAGTTTCTTATGAATCTGATGGGCGGCACTCCCTGAGCTGGTTCCTGGCCCTCACCAGGTTCCATTGTGCATATGAGGTCCTAGCACACCAGGAGGGGCTAGTCTCCTACAGATCAAGTAGTCTGCTGCCACCAGGCAGGGTCACTTCTTCCAGCACTCAGAGATTCCCACTCTGGCGACAAAGGAGGTGGAAACACACTGTCTCCAATTCCCAGATGAGCCACCAAGAAATGTAGCAGGATTCTTGCACAAGGGGATGGGACACTGAGGCTTTTTGTGTTCAGGAAGCAAATTTATTCATTGTGCCGGCACAGGCTCAGTAGATTCATACCCAAAAAACTGAGCCCCAACCGCAGCAGGGTGTAGCCTTTTGTAAAATTTTTGCTCTTTTGTTTCTCATAGATGGTAACATACAGTCTGAATGGGTGGTCTGTTACAGAGTCACTAGGAATGTTGTGCATATGCATGTAGCCAGGTTGCCTTCCCTTGTCTTGAGGTTTTCACCACATTCCTTAGAGAGGGACTCTACCACACTGCCATTTGTAGTTATCATATCAATTTTTCTGCATAAATAAAAAATAACAAATTGCACTTGAAAACCAAAATAATATGCACCATATGGCCTGTGTTTATTCTAATATTATAGCATTCAGGTAAAACTTTCACAATAAAAGGTCCAAATTTCATGACCCCAGAGTCAGTATTCTTATGAATTAAAAGATAAGACATTGGGTTTTTACCTCTAAACTTTAATTAAAAAAAAAGACTTAAATATACTTAAAATAGTCATGCTAATGTGTCAGCATTTCTAATACCCTGCAGAAAGAAGTGTAGTCCTAGCAAGTGAGGCTCAGACACATTTTCGTATTTCTCAGTCCAAAAATTAATCTTGAAATCAGTGGCTGTGCTTATTTATTATATGCTCCACAGGAAAAGCAAAAGGCTGTGATTTTTTATTTTGTTATTGTTGTTTTACACATCTATAGAGAAAATGATATATCAGATTGCTTATTTTCATAGTATCAGTGTTTAAAAAATTATGAAGGCTAAAAGAAAAGAGAGAATTAGAGCAACTGTTTTAATGTATTGTAATTAACAATATCCAGGTAACCTCATAAGCTTTAGGAAGACAACTCTGACTTATTTTGATTCTTTGAATTGATGTGGGATGGTCTTCAGAAATCCATCAATGACACTTCTGACTTTTAACTCTGTTCTTAGATAGTGCCTTACTCAATTTTTTATATCATCTGTAAAGTACAAAAGGCTATAAAACAAGTAGTAGCACTTCCTCATTTGATTACTTTTATTCTCTCTAGTTCTTAACAGCAGTTAATCTTCCAGACTTTGACAATAAAAATGAATTGTATGTAAGGATTTATTATCAACAGTTAGGTAATCACTAGAGAATGCTATCCTCCATGGTTTTAAAAATCTATCAGTGTCATATGCTACCCACCAATTTACTCAGGTGATAGGTTTAAAAGTATTTGGGGGGATAGTTTTAAAAGTATTTTGGGGGAAGAGATTTTATAAGGATCAGTAGTTTACCCTGATTTGAAAATATATAGGAATTTGGGAAAGCATTCGCTGTTTCTTTAATTTATTAAACATATTTATTTAGCATCTAATATGTGCCAGGCACTGTTTCAATCTGATAAATTCTATGAAGAAAATAAATACAGGAAAGTGATAGAGTGACATGAGAGATTGTGTGATTTCCATCACTTGGTCCGAAAACTAAGAGAAAGATGATATTTAGCCTGAAACTTAGTTTACAAGTAGATGGCAGGCATAAAATAGTTGAGAGTAAGCCATTCAGACAGAAAGAAAACAATCTAAGAAAAAAAATCTAAGATTGAAATTTGATTTTCAAAAATAAGAGTTATGCTTTTGACATGTAGTAGGAAGTAAAATAAACAGTAAGAAAAATAAAACACCTAAAAATGACCAAAAATGCCATTTTATGCACTGAAAATTATAAATATTACTATCCAAAAATAAGGCATTATTAAAAGACTAATATATGTATTGATAAGATGCAATATATTTTTGAGTTTATTTATTTATTTTGAGAAAGAGAGAATGGGTGAGGGGCAGAGAGAGACAGAAAAAGAGAATCCCAAACATGCTCTGCATTGCCAATGCAGATCCCGACTGGGGGTCTGAACTCAGGAACCATGAGATCATTACCTAAGCCAAAATCAAGAGTCAGACACTCAACCGACTGAGCCACCCAGGTGCCCCATAAGATCCATTTTCTATTTCTACCTTTTGTTCCCAGGTCATGTGTCCTAACAATTGGGAATGCAGCACTATATAATGGCTATTGTTTTAAGGCCGTTAACCTCAAAATGTAGTGTTCATTAGAATTATCCAGAGAGTTTGTTAAAACACTATTTATTGAGTCCCAGCTACAGAGTTTCTGTTTCACTAGATGTAGGACGAGACTTGACTGTTTGCACCACTTTTAAGTTCCTAGGTGATATTGATGTTGCTGGTCCAGGAATGAAAGTTTGATAGCCACTGGTTTAAGCTATATATTCTATAAAAGAATGTCCTATTTCTACTTATGAAGTCTCCAAGATGGTACCTCATTTGTACCTTCAAGAGACTATTTGTTCAAGCTTTCTGGAAGTGTAATATGTTGTAATAACAGTGGATCTCAAGATCATGAGTTCACTGCTACATCACCATTTCTGTAATGTGGTTCACTTGGTATGAAACGAGGTCATGCAGAGTTCAAAACAGTAGATCAGACATTCTCTGAACCCTTGAATAGTATTGCTGCCTGGGGTATGGTAGGCAGGACAGATTCCCCAAATGTGTGTCAATTCTGAGCAGGATAAAATATTTTCCTTTCAAGGTTAGAAAGGGTCCTATGTAATCAACTTGCCACCAAGTGTCTGGCTTCTGTTGGTGACTAGTTAGGCACAAGGGCACCCATGATTGGGAACATAGTACAATAGCAGCTCATTTATGGTTTGTATTCTCATGCCAAATCAACCCCCCCCCCCCGAACCAAACATGGGCATTTTCTTCCTGTATATACTAATCATAAGAATTACTTTTCTATTAGGACTTTTATGGAGCTCATGAGATGTGATTGGGCTTGATAAACAACCCTCTCAGATGTTCTTGTACTTTTATAATTAAGTCCTGTGCTGATCCCTAGATAAATCTGCTCTCCAATTGCAGGGCATGGAAATCTATTTGAGTCCTTTTAAGGAGTCCCTCAAATGCTCACTCTGTGTTAAATTTCTGATTAGTAGATTTAAAACTATCATTTTTCTTGTAATAATTATAGTTAAATGTTGCTAAGAGCTTCAAAAGTCACTGGAACAAAGTAAGTTTCAGGAAATATTAGCTGTTATTTTTCCAAAATTTGACCCCCTATTCTCTTTAGTCCCAAACCAGGAGAGTTCCCTACCTCCCTTTCTCCAATGCAAGCATAACGTCAAAGAGCAATGCCTAGGAAAACAAAAAACAAAAACTAAAAAGTGTGTGGCTATTATGGCCCTTTTATTTCTGTACCCCACAAAATTTACATGTTGGAATCCTAATCCCCCAGTGTGATAGTATTAAGAGGGTAGTGGGCTTTGGGAGGTGATTAGGTGCCCTCGTGAATCATTAGGTGTCCTTATGAATGGGAACACTGCCCTCATAAGAAGAGAAATGAGGGCTCGTTTTCTCTGCTTTCCACCATACAAAGATACAAGAAAAAGTCCACCATCTGCAAGAGTAGAGAGCTCCCACCAGACACCAGATCTGCCTGCATCTTGATCTCAGACTTCCCAGCTTCCACAACTTAGAACTAAATGCGTTGCTTAAGCCACACAGTCTATGGGAATTTGTGATAGCAGCCTAAACCGACTAAGACAGTGGCCTATCCTGACCCCAAAGAAATCAGTAGTAAACAGATCAGGTTTTTACTATTTTTGAAGTTTCTCTTGTGTTACTTCTTAATTCTTTTATACAAAATAAAATTCTTTCTTTCAGGACTTTACTCCTTTGACACAAAACCCTCCACATATTTTCTCCAAAGATGGATCTAATTAGTCAAGCTGAGGCTAATTACTACTTATTATAAATATTGTTTATTACACCTGTATATGTATTTTTCTCATGATTCCCATAAGACAGATATCCCATTGTTAAGGCGAACAGCTAATGCATGTATGTATCTTCTATGAATTGTTAGCCTTATTTGGATAAATACAGCAGTCTTCTTGTTTTTGCCATTTGGGGGTGTGTGTGTGTGTGTGTGTGTGTGTGTGTGTGTGTGTATGCGTGTGTGTGGTTCCAAGAATGTGAATATTCTAGTATTTCCATTTTATTTTCCCTTGATTTATCTCCCCTCACCCTTTGTCCCTCTCCCTCTAGCTCTCACTCTTGCTCTCATTCTGTCTCTCCTCACACCTCTCCATCCTTGAAACATTCTTTCTGATTTCTCATGAATGTAATTATCACCTTGTATTTCTACAAAGAAATCTGGATACCCATTTGTCTCCTATAGAAGGAGGGAAACTTAACTAATACACAGGATGCCATCTAAGTCTCAGCAATGGGAAGGAAGCAATGTAGAGTTTTTGTCTTATATTTGCATCTTTGAATTCTAATATGATTTCTAAATTTTCTGTAAAGATTCCTACTTATAAATTATACAACTGGTGCTTCAGGTTATAAAAAATGAAATTTAATTTTAGAGGTGAAGGAATAGTATAGACATGGAGCAATGGGACTAGAAACTCTTTATAAAGCATATTAAAATATTCACATAGGTATCAATTCTATCTTCAAATAATATGCACCCTTCATTTTACCTCTTCGGTTTCTAATGATAATTCTGATCTTGCAAACTACTTTGCAGAGCTGCTCTTCCTAACCCAGTGATGTTTAATCAATCAATCAGCTTGTATAGTTTTAAGTTTGGATGTTAAACTTATCTTTATCTACTGAAAGACTTTGAGATTCGCTGGCTAGTAAATAAGGTATAAAATTGTATTTCACTAAAAAAAAGCCTATATTTTACTGGAGGAGGCAATGGGCAGGTGTGTGTTGATATCTATTGAAGGATGAACAAAGGGGTAATTGAAATACAATGGGAAATAACTGTAGAATAATAGCAATTTAAAATAAACACACAAATGAACTTCTTTTTTTTAAATTTTTTTGAATGTTTATTTTTGAGAGAGAGAGAACATGAGCAGGGAAGGGACAAAAAGAGAGGGAGAATCCAAAGCATGCTCCAGTTTCCAAGCTGTCGGCACAGAGCCCGATGAAGAACTTGAGCTCACAAACTGTGATATCATGACCTGAACCGAAGTTGGACACTTAACCGACTGAACCACCCAGGTGTCCCCACACAAATGACCTTCTAAATCTTAGGCTTTTCTATGTTTCTCTGAAGAAATCTATTCATTTTATCTAAGAATATTCTAGGAAATTTTCCAGGTCTTTCTTTTTAAATCCATATTATAATGTTTTTAGCTTCTTTAAAGTTGTTCTGGATTTTTGACAATTGCGTTTTAGAAAATTATGCTAATTGTATAAACCTTTGAACTTTTAAAGATTTTAAAATTAATGAAGGCTGTAAAAAGAAAAATCATTGTAATATGTCAGTACTCTATATATCTCTAGTAACATTTAAAGTATATCTAAAACACTTTCTTCTTAGGAAAATCTTAATCTCTTCCATTAATATGTATAATGACTTTGATATATTTCAGGAAGTCCTTCCACATTTTTAGAATAACTAGGCTTGGATTTCTCAGGGGGATAAAATTCCTGGGGATTTTTTGTACACAGAGCACAGAGAATAAACTTTGTTTAGGCTCTTCAAGAGCACATATTTGTGAATTTGAGGTAAATTGCCAAGGTTATTTTATATTTATGGTTTATTAAATAATTGAATAAACATAGTTTGTTAAATATTTTCTTATAAAGTATAGCAAAATCAACGATTATATGGGTATAGGCATTGCGTGTAGTACAGAAACAATCTGTTCAACCATGACAATTAAAATATAAATCATATTTAAATATGTTTCAAAATACCATAAAGATAGCTTAGAACCCTGAGAAAACAGTTGAGTCAGTGGTCTTAAGAAGAACTACAAACAGGGGCACCTGGATGGCTCAGTTGGTTAAGTGACCAACTTCAGCTCAGGTCATGATCTCACAGTTTGTGAGTTCAAGCCCTGCGTCGGGCTCTGTGCTGACAGCTCAGAGCCTGGAGCCTACTTCAGAATCTGTGTCTCCCTGCCTCTCTGCTCCTCCCCTGCTCACACTCCATGTGTCTCTGTCTCCCAATAATAAATAAATGTTAAAAAAAAGAATAACTACAAATATAAAACTATTTTATTCTGCCTTGGCCTACTCCTTGCAGTTGTTCATCTAATACCTATCACTCCATTTTCTAACATAGAGAGGAAACATGGACAAGTCAAGCATTGTCTAAGCAATTCCAAGGAAGAACTCACATAATCTCTTTTATTTTCTCCTGAGTAACTTTTTAATAAAGAGCCAAGTCAGAAGAATAAAGGGAAGAGGATAATAACTGCATTGTTGAATATTCCTTTAATTAATTCAAGTTTCAGTCATGGAAAGCAAAAAAATTAGTATAAAAATATATGTGCAAAACACAGACCCCAAGTTTGAGAGCATCTAAGATAAGAGTTCTGGGCTTGAACTAAAAAGACACATAAGCAGGAGGCCAAGCTGCTAGTCAGCTGCCCAGGTGTTGGTTATAAATACTGTACAGAGGAGAACTGGACAGCAATGTGCAGAAGAATGAAACCGGACCACTTTCTTGCACCATACACAAAATTAAATTCAAAATGGATGAAAGACCTAAATGTGAAACAGGAAATCATCAAAATTCTACAGGAGAAAAAAGGTAGCAACCACTTTGACCCGGGAAGCAGCAACTTCTTACTTGACATTTCCCTGGAGGCAAGGGAAATAAGCAAAAATGAACTGTTGGGACCTCATCAAGATAAAAAGTTTCTGCACAGCAAAGGAAACAAACAATGAAACTAAAAGGCAACTGATGGAATGAGAGAAGATATTTGCAAATGACATATTGGATAAAGGGTTAGTATCCAAAATCTATAAAGAACTCACCAAAATCAGTGAGAGGAGTTAACATGACAGAGAAGTAGGGGGACCTGAAGTTTCCTCATCCCTTAAACACGGCAGTACTGAGGCCAAAAGACTTGGAATTCCAGGAATCCGGGTACAGAGTGACAGAAACATTTCCAGGGGCCCACAGGGACAACTTGGTGGGCCACTGGCATGTGACTGTGAATTGGGAGAGATAAATTGGGGGGTACAGGCATGGAGGGGAGGGAATCCCCCTGTATGGAAAGACAAAAGAAAGAGAATGAGAGGCTGTGGAAGAGTAGGGTTGTATTTGGACAAAAGAAACACCTCTACAGACCACGGACTGGAGAATGGAAAAAATGGAGAAAGAACCAATATCTAACTTGCAAACAGCCTTAGGGGTGAAGATCCAGAGTTGTGGGAATTTCTCAGGACTGGGGCCTGCCACCCTGTACATGTGCCTGGGGGAGAGGGGAAGCCAGCCTCAAGCTCAGTAGTGAGCTCAGAGGCACAGTCAGAGAGAGCAGTCCCCTCCCTTGAATGCTATGGGAAGAAGGTATATAGATGTTCCAAGGAGAAAAGACGCTGCAGGTGCCCTCCAGCCAGAGGCCCTTTGTTGTCTGGGTGGAGTGTCATTATCCCAGAACCAGGGTGCACAGAGAGGGATCCTTTAAGACGTCAGGGTTTGAACCACAGCTGAGTGCCTGGGAGGCACCAGAGACTGTGACAGGGGAAAAACCAGACTGCTCCCGCCCAAGCAGCAATGTGAGGACAACCCGAACAGAGTGGTCTGGGACACCAAGTCCGGGGGCAGAGGGGAGAGTGGGGTGTTGTCATTTTTCTCCCCATCACCAACAAGGTGGGACTTCAGGGAACAGGACGGCAGGCCCACAGTGGAGGCAGACCTGGCTACACAAAACCCTGAACCTCTGTGCCTAGTAAGTGCACGTCTACTGGAGGAAGATTGAAATTGGCAAGACCAGACAGCCCCTCTTGCAGACCAGCACAGCCACCGGTTCCAAGGCACCATGACATATCAGTCCAGCAGTTTTGCATTTTCTGATTTGATTCACTCTTGGTCAATTCTTATTTTATATATATATGTATATATATACATATATATATATATAGTTCTTCCATTTCTTCCTCTTATTTCTTCCCTTCTCTACTCTCGTTGTTGGTTTGTTTAAGCAGACATTTTTAATCTATTCTTTTTATACCTCTTCTGTATTTCCTTCTTCTTTGTTTTCCTTTCTCTCTCTCTGGATTAAACTGTATAGTTTCTCTCATTCTCTGCCTAGTCAATTGTTTTTCTTTTCATGTTCCCCACCCCCATCATTTTTCTCTTCATATGGAATAAGGCTTTTTACATCACCATCAACTTCCTTTTAAAATTTTTTCCAGGGTTATTTCAATGAACAAATCAAAGAACACCTGATGGAAGGTCCAAACCACCAATATGAGTAGGGAGATAAAGCAACCAGAGTCACAACAGAGAGCACACAACACACTCTACAACACCTCCTGAAGGGCCAGGTCCTGGACAGTGTATGGTCCCTTTTTAATATAGTAGTGTTCGCAAGTGCAGGACACATAAGAAGCTATTAAAATATGTAAAGGAGGGAAAACTAGCTAAAATGACAAAATGGAAAAATTCTCAAAATAAACTCTAGGAAGAAATGACAGCTTAAGATTTACTCAAAACAGATATGAACAATATATCTGATCAATAATTTAGAATAATAGTCATAAGATTAATAGCTCAGCTTGAAAAAAGCATAGAAGACAGCAGAGAATCTGTTGCTGTAAAGATTAAGGAACTAAGAAATAGTCATGACAAATTAAGAAATGTTGTAAATGAGATACAAAATAAACTAGATGTAGTGACATCAAGGATGGAGGAAGCAAATGGGAGAATAAGTGAAATAGAAGATAAAATTATGGAAAACGATGAAGCCAAGAAAAAGAAAGATAAAAATATACTAGACCACGAGGGGAGAATTAGAGAACTAAGTGATTCAATGAAATGTAATCATGCCCATATCATATGAGTTCCAGAAGAAAAAGAGTGAGCAAAGGGGCAAAAGGTTTACTTGAAGAGATTATAGCTGAATTATAGCAAATTATAACTGAAATTATAGCAAATTTCTTAATTTGAGGAAGGAGGCAGACATCCAAATCCAGGAAGCACAGAGAACTCCCTTCAGATTGAACAAGAATAGGTCTTCTCCATGGTATATCACAGTGAAACTGGCAAAATACAAAGATAAAGAGAGAATTCTGAGAGCAGCTAGGGACAAACAGGACTGAACCTACAAGTGTAGACACATAAGGGTAGTAGCAAACCTGTCTACTGAAACTTGACAGGCCAAAAGGGAGTGGCAGGCAATATTAATTGTGCTGAATAGGAAAAAATAAACATCCATGAATCCTTTATCTAGCAAACCTGTCATTCAGAATAGGAGAGATAAAGACTTTCCCAGACAAAAAATGGAGGTGTTCGTGACCATTAAACCAGCCCTGCAAGAGATCCTTAGGGGGACTCTGTGACTGGAATGTTGCAAAGACCACAAAGGACCAAGAGACATCACCAGAAACATGAAACCTATAGATAACACAATGACATTATATCCATATCTTTCAATAATAACTCTGAATGCAAATAGACTCAATGCTCCAATCAAAAGACATTGGGTATCAGAATGGATAAAAAAAAAACAAGATCCATCTATATGCTGTCTACAAGAGACTCATTTTAGACATGAGGACACCTGCAGATTGAAAGTGAAGGGTTAGAGAACCATCTATCATGCTACTGGAAGTCAAAAGAAAGCTGGAGTAGCCATACTTATATCAGACAAACTAGATTTTAAACTAAAGGCTGTAACAAGAGATGAAGAAGGGCATTGTGTGGTCTAGTTCTATCAAGAAGAGCTAACAATTGTAAAAGTTCATGCCTCCAAATTGAAAACTCCCAAATACATAAGTCAATTAATCACAAACATAAACAATCGTATTGGTAAGAATACAGTAACTTTAGGGGATTTTAATACCCCACTTACAACAAGGGACAGGTCATCTAGGCAGAAAAATCAGTAAAGAAACAATGACCCTGAATGATACACTGGACCAGGTGGACTGGACAGTTATATTCAGAATTTTGCATACAAAAGCAGCAGAATACACATTCTTCTAGATTGTACATGGGCCATTCTTGAAGATAGATCACATACTGGGTCACAAAACAGACCTCAATAAATATAAAAGAACTGAGATCATACCATGCATATTTTCAGATCACAATACTATGATACTTGAAATCAACCACAAGAAAAAATTTGGAAAGCCTCAAAAATGCATGGAGGTTAAAGAACATCCTATTAAGGAATGAATGGGTCAACCAGGCAATTAAAAAAGAAATTTAAAAAATATGTTTATGGAAGCAAATGAAACTAAAAACACGACACTCCATCCCCTTCGGGATGCAGCAAAGGCAGTCATGAGAGGAAAATGCATTGCAATCCAGGCCTATCTCAAGAATAAGAAAAACCCAAAATAAAAAACCTAATTTCACACCTAAAAGAACTAGAAGCAGAGCAGCAAAGAAACACCAAAGCAAGCAGAAGAGAAATAATGAAGATTAGAGCAGAAATAAATAATATAGAATAAAAAAGAAAAAAAAGCATTAGAACAGATCAATGAATCTAAGAGTTGAAAGAAGACAGATCACAACCAACACCATAGAAATACAAATGCTTATTAAAGAATACTATAAAAATTATACGCCAAAAAACTGGACAACCTGGAAGAAATGGACAAATTCCTAGATACCCACACACTACCAAAACTGAAACAGGAAGAAATAGAAAATTTAAACAGACCCATAACCAGCGAAGAAATTGAATTAGTTATCAAAAATCTCCCAACAAATAAACATTCTGTCCCAGATGGCTTCCCAGGGAAATGCTACCAGGCACTTAAAACAGAGTTAATACCTATATTTCTCAAGTTGTTCCAAAAAATAGAAATGGAAGGAAAGCTTTCAGACTCATTCTGTGAAGCCAGCATTACCTTGATTCCCAGACAGAAAGAGACCCAACTAAAAATTACAGGTTAATATCCCTGATGAACATGGATGCAAACATTCTCAATAAGATACTAGCAAATCAATTTCAACCATATATTCAAAGAATTATTCCCTATGTGTAAGTGGGATTCATTCCTGGGCTGTGGGGCTGGTTCAGTATTCACAAATCAATCAATGTGATACATCACATTAATAGAAGAAAGATACAACCCATATAATCCTGTAAATAGATGCAGAAGAAGCATTTGACAAAATACAGCATCGTTTCTTAATAAAAACCCTCAAGAAAGTCAGGATAGAAGGACCATACCTTAATATCATAAAAGCCATATATGAAAAGCCCATAGCTAATATTATCCTCAATGGGGAAAAACTGAGAACTTCCCCCCTGAGATCAAGAACATGACAGGAATGTCCATTCTCACCACTGTTGTTTAACATAGTGTTGGAAGTCCTATTCTCAGCAATCAGATAATATAATGAAATAAAAGGCATCCAAATTGGCAAAAAAGAAGTTAAATTTTCACTTTTTGCAGATGACATAATACTCTACCTGGGAAAACCCGAAGGACTCCACCAAAAAACTAATAGAACTGACACATGAATTCAGCAAAGTCACAGGATACAAAATTAATGTACAGAATTGGTTGCATTTCTAGACACCAATAAGGAAGCAACAGAAAGAGAAATGAAGAAATCAATCTCATTTACAATTGCACCAAGAACCATAAAATACATAGGAATAAACCTAACCCAAGATGTAAAGATATGTATGCTGAAAACTATAGAAAACATATGAAAGAAAATGAAGAAGACACAAAGAAAAACATTCCATACTCATGGATTAGAAGAACAAATATTGTTAAAAATGTCAATACTTCCCAAAGCAATCTACACATGCAATGAAATCTCAATCAAAAGTGCACTGGCATTCTTCTTAAAGCTAGAACAAAGAATCCTAAATTTTATTTGAAACCACAAAAGGCCCTGAATACCCAAAGTAATGGTGAAAAAGAAAACCGGACGCCTGGGTGGCTCATTCGGTTAAGTGTCCGACTTCGGCTCAGGTCATGATCTCACGGTTTGTGAGTTTGAGCCCCGCATCGGGCTCTGTGCTGACAGCTCTGAGCCTGGAGCCTGCATCAGATTCTGTATCTCCCTTGCTTTCTGCCCCTTCCTTACTCACAATATGTCTCTTTCTGCCTCAAAAATAAATAAATGTTAAAAAATTAAAAAAAAAAAGAAAACAAAAACTAAAGTGGGAGGTATCACAATCCCGGACTTTAGCTTCGACTGCAAAGCTGTAATTATCAAGACAGTATGGTATTGGCATCAAACAGACACATAGATCAGTGGAAATATAAATCAAACCCACATTTAGATACCACCTCACACCAGTCAGAGTGGCTAAAATTTACAACTCAGGAAACAACAGATGTTGGCAAGGATGTAGCAAAATGGGAACCCTCTTGCACTGTTGGTCAGAATGCAAACTGGTGCAGCCTTTCTGGAAAACAGTGTGGATATTCCTCAAAAAATTAAAAATAGAACTACTCTACAACCCAGCAAAAGGACTACTGGGAATTTATCCAAAGGATACAGGAGTGCTGATTCATAGGGGCACTTGTACCCCAATGTTTATAGCAGCACTTGCAACAATAGCCAAATCATGGAAATAGCCCAAATTTCCGCCAACAGATGAATGGATAAAGAAGATGTGGTTTATATATACAATGATATACTACTTTGCAATCAGAAAGAATTAAATCCTGCCATTTGCAACAATGTGGATGGATTTAGAGGGTATTATGCTAAGTGAAATTAGTCAGAGAAAGACAGATATCTTATATTTTCACTCATATGTGTTGGAACTTGAGAACTTAACAGAAGACCAAGGGGGAAGGGAAGGGGAAAAAAATAGTTTCAAACAGAGAGGAAGGCAAACCAGTAAGAAAATCTTAAATATAGAGAATAAACTGAGGCTTAATGGGGTAAGGAGCAGGGGAGAGGGGAAAATGGTTGATGGGCATTGAGAAGGGCACTTGTTGGGATGAACACTGGGTGTTCTATGTAAGCGATGAATCACGGAAATCTACCCCCCAAACCAAGAACACACTATATACACTGCTTGTTAGCTAACTTGACAATAAATTATATTTAAAAAAAAGAAGAAGTACACATGGGTGCATCTGGGTTGCTCAGTGGCTAAAGCATCTGACTCTTGATTTCAACTCAGGTCATGATCTCACGGTTAGTGGGTCTGACCCCCGTGTTGGGCTCTGTGCTGACAGAGAGGCATCTGCTTGGGATTGTCTCTCTCTTCCCCTCCCCCATTTATGTGCACACTCTCTCTCTGTCTCTCTCTGAAAATAAATAAATACACTTAAAAAAAAGTACATGTAATTTTTAACGGCTAGAAGTGACAAAGTTAAGGATTTAAATTTAAATTCAGATTTTTTTCCAATTTTTTTAACCATTCCAGTATACTGTCATCTATGCAAGACAGTATCTCAAACATGGTCATGTTTCTAAATACTTTTTAATGTAAATAAATGTAACAATTGAATGTTGACAATATTAATGTTTAATATTTTATTTTTAGTTGATATACTTTATGAGAACTATTCCATGAGTCATATCTACATAAATATAACTAACTTATTAATGTATCAAATTAGAAGTATTAGAAATATTTAATGAGAAATATTAATACTGGATGTAAGAGGTATTTTGAGTAGATTTTGAGAATACTTAGATTTGAGAAACAATTCTTTCATTTGAATATATATTTATAAGAAAACTGCAGACTGACTTTAATGACTTTAGAAAATTACAAAAAAAATCATATTTATTTCATTATCCCAATGTCATCTTTTAGACCTATAAAACAATTTGACAAGATAAATTGGTTGAATTTTCTAACTCCATAAATGTTGCACCAACACATGTAGCTATTTCTGAAACATGATGGCTAGTTGTAATCCTCATTAAATAATCACATTTTTTGTAGACTTTCAAATATTGAATTTGGGCTTAAAAAAATACAGCCATGGGGAGTCTGAGTGGCTCAGTAGATTAAGCCTCTGACTTTGGCTCAGGTCATGACCTCACAGCTCGTGAGTTTGAGCCCCACATCAGGATCTCTGATCTCAGCACGGACCTGCTTTAGATTCTCTGTCCCCTCTCTTTCTGCCCCTTGTCTGCTTGTTCCTTCCCTCTCCCTCTTTTTCTCTCCCTCTCTCTCAAAAATAAATAAATAAGCTTGAAAAAAAAAGAAATATATCTATGGACAGCCTCTATGACTTTAGTAGATAAACCTCATTTAAATACCAATGAAGTATGTTTACAGTATATAATTTCATAGGTACTGAGTAGAACTCAGCCTAAAAACAAAAGTTAGATGTTTTCAACTAAGGTTATTTATCTCTTGGAATGTTTCAGTATTTTTCTAGTTTGCAAAGAGCCTCTGATAACACAATATTTTGGGGTTACATTTTTTTCATGTATTCTTCAATTTAAATTTGATTTTTTGTTTTAGATCTTTATGAAATGAGAAAGAATTAATGCTCATTCTGATGTTTGAGATACTGTAAAGAACCATCATTAGACCTGAAAAGGTTACAAAGTGAAAGATAAAGACAGAAAGATATTTCTGTTGACTTCTTCAACATGCTATGCATGGGAAAAATGTTGCCATTACATGATGCATTAGAATTAAAGGCAATATGAGATCCTCAAATGAAAGTT
Source organism: Panthera onca (assembly GCF_046562875.1). Lineage (NCBI taxonomy): Eukaryota > Metazoa > Chordata > Mammalia > Carnivora > Felidae > Panthera > Panthera onca. The sequence goes on from NC_138342.1 coordinate 51,692,528, forward strand.
TCTCTGTTTAACAAATAAAAAAAAGTTGTGCCTAAAAACTGAAATACAAAAAGAAGAATAGTATATATTATTGATGGCCCAGTCTCCTACAATATTGAAAATATAGTTGATCAAGTAGTAGACTGAAGTTATAACTTATAATTGAGTTATAATCATGAAATCATGATTTTTAGTGAGGTCATGAGTTAAATTATCTACCTTAGCCTGGCTATTAATTTACAGCAAAGATGATTTGTTAGGGTCTGTGGTAGAGGTGAACAAGAAAGTACACATCCCTTCTGTTTGTTCTCATCAGCAGGAGTTTATGAATATTGCCCTCACATATGTAAATCTACAAAACTTTAAATACTGAGAAATGATTCATTTAATTAGAAATCCTAAAACTTATACATAAAAATTAAAAAATAGGATATAAAATTAATGTACAGAAATCAGTTGCATTCTTTTACACTAATAAGGAAGCAACAGAAAGACAAATAAAGAAACTGATCCCATTCACGATTGTACCAAGAATTATAAAATACCTAGGAATAAACCTAATAAAAGATGTAAAAGATCTGTATAGTGAAAACTATAGAAAGTGTATAAAGAAAATTGAAGAAGATACAAAGAAATGGAAAAACATTCCATGCTCATGGATTGGAAGAATAAACATTTTTAAAATGTCAATACTACCCAAAGCTACCTACACTTTCAATGCAATCCCAATCAAAATTGCACCAGCATTCATCTCGAAGCTAGAACAAGCAACCTAAAATTTGTATGGAACCACAAAAGACCCCGAATAGCCAAAGTAATATTGAAGAAGAAAACCAAAGTGGGAGGTATCACAATCCCAGATTTTGGCCTCTACTACAAAGCTGTCATCAAGACAGCATGGTATTAGCACAAAAACAGATACATAGACCACTGGGATAGAATAGAGACTCCAGAATTGGACCCACAAATGTATGGCCAACTAATCTTTGACAAAGCAAGAAAGAATATCCAATGGAAAAACAACAGTCTCTTTAACAAATGGTGCTGGGAGATCTGGACAGCAACATGCAGAAGAATGAAACTAGACCACTTTCTTACACCATTCACAAAAATAAACTCAAAATGGATGAAGGACCTGAATGTGAGACAGGAAACCATCAAAATCCTACAGGAGAAAGCAGTAAAAAACCTCTCTGACTGCAGCCGCAGCAATTTACTTGACACATCCCCAAAGGCAAGGGAATTAAAAGCAAAAAATGAACTACTGGGACCTTATCAAGATAAAAAGCTTCTGCACTGCAAAGGAAACAATCAACAAAACTAAAAGGCAACCGACAGAATGGGAAAAGATATTTGCAAATGACATATCAGATAAAGGGCTAGTATCCAAAATCTTTAAAGAACTCACCAAACCCCACACCCGAAAAACAAATAATCCAGTGAAGAAATGGGTAGAAAACATGAATAGACACCTAAAGAAGACATCCAGATGGCCAACAGGCACATGAAAAGATGTTCAACGTCACTCCTCATCAGGGAAATACAAATCAAAACCACACTGAGATATCACCTCACGCTGGTCAGAGAGGCTAAAATGAAGAAATCAGGAGACTATAGATGCTGGCGAGGATGTGGAGAAATGGGAGCCCTCTTGCACTGTTGGTGGGAATGCAAACTGGTGCAGCCGCTCTGGAAAACAGTGTGGAGTTTCCTCAAAAAATTAAAAATAGATATACCCTATGACCCAACAATAGCACTGGTAGGAATTTACCCAAAGGATACAGGAGTGCTGATGCATAGGGGCACTTGTACCCCAATGCTTATAGCAGCACTTTCAACAATAGCCAAATTATGGAAAGAGCCTAAATATCCATCAGCTGATGAACGGATAAAGAAGATGTGGTTTATATATACAATGGAATACTACTTGGCAATGAGAAAGAATGAAATCTGGCCATTTGTAGCAACGTGGGTGGAACTGGAGAGTGTTATGCTAAGCGAAATTAGTCAGGCAGAGAAAGACAGATACCATATGTTTTCACTCATATGTGGATTCTGAGAAACTCAACAGAAGACCGGGGGGAGGAGAAGGGGGAAAAAAAGTTACAGAGAGGGGAAGAGGCAAACCATAAGAGACTCTTAAATGTTGAGCATAAACTGAGGGTTGATGGGGGGTGGGGGGAGGGGAAAGTGGGTGATGGACATTGAGGAGGGCACCTGTTGGGATGAGCACTGGGTGTTGTAGGGAAACCAATTTGACAATAAATTTCATATTAAAAAAAAAAAAAAGAAAGGGCCAGAAAAAAAATAAAAATAATTTATGTCAAAAAAATTAAAAAATAAATATTTACTATACTTATTCATTTATTCAACAGATATTTACCAAATTCCTACTGTATACCATGTACCATTCCATTTATCAAATATAATATCCCTAGGAGCCATATTTCCTGCAAAGCAATAAGAGAAATATAGTCACGCTTGATTAACATTTTTCAAAAAAGTTACATTAATTTAGTGTTTCCTAAAGTTTTATAATCATATGCATAACAGATAATACATGTGATACTATAATTTTAGGAGTGCACTAAACGAGGCAAATATTACCAGGCACCGTGTTAGGGCATGGAGGTGTACATGAAAGGGAATCTAAGGACAGACAAAAAGGTTGATCTAGCAAGAGAGTGACGAGAAAATCCCAAGCAATATTTTTAGTGTGACTTCCTCTTAATTCCACTCTTTTGATTCTAATAATTTTTTAAGCACCAATTCCATGAAATAATTTCTCCCTGACATACTCAGAGAAGCTTCCGTTTTCTTCACTTAAACCCTGACTTATACAGATGGGGACTGAGCAATATTTTAGGCTAAAGACATGATTAAGATTTATAGATCAAATGATGGTTACTTGTTAAGGGAGCTCCTTTTCTGAGATCATATTGAAAGAAATACACCACACATTTCCACTCTGAATTTATATGCTGATCTCCATGTGCCCACTCTGGTTCAGGAAACCGAGCCTGGGATCTGGATGAGGTGCATCTCTGAATGGTGATCTCACTGCTTTCCTATGACTCTTCCATTCTGTTCTTTTTATTCTTACATCCGACCACAACATGTTTTTTCACTAACTCTTTCCTCCCCAATCTCCTTCATCTATCTAATCACTTGGAAAATTCAAAATTTTTTCATCTACTCTTCCTAATCTGTTGCTAAAGGCACAAACTTTAGGCTCTGAGATCCTAAATAATAATTTATTTAGATAATTCAGACAATTTAGATAATTCAGAACTCTAATTTTGAATACTCAGGCTGTAGTGGGTAATGAATGATTCCTGACTGAAGTCCAAGGACAACTGGATTGGCATCACAGACCTTCTGATTCATTTAAGATTGCATGAGCAAATTGGAGAGTGTAGCATTTTGCTACAGAAATGATCTTAATCTTTTAAAGGATGCTAAAGAGTCACTAATGGGAAAACAACAGCAACTTTATATAGAGTCAAACACTTTATTAGGACTACTGTGATACACTCATTGGTTATCACATTTCTATTACAGTTAAGAAAACAACCCAAACTATTGACTACCTTACCAGTTACTAAATTAACATTTATTATTTTTTTAATTTTTAATGTTTGTTTTTGACAGAGAGAGACACACAGAAACATGAGCGGAGAAGGGGCAGAGAGAGAGGGAGACATAGATCAGAAGCAGGCTCCAAGCTATCAGCACAGAGCCCGATGCAGGGCTCTAACTCACAGACCGCGAGATCATGACCTGAGTGGAAGTCAGATGCTCAACCAACTGAGCCACCCAGGAGCCCCCTAAATTAACATTTAAATTGGTGGTTTAGAGGTATTTATTTCCATTACTTGGGTTTTTACCATTCTCTGTAGCAGGATTTTGCAGAATTAGTCCCAACCCAGACAATTTTCTCTATTTGTCTACAATGAAGAAAGATAAGAATTAAAACTATCTATATTTATATGTCCAATTTGACCAAGCACTGATTTGGGGAGGCATACTTTATTTTAGCTTGAGACT